>NC_091741.1:3128939-4381439 GCF_043380555.1 Nothobranchius furzeri
TGACTCCATTCCTTTTTGTGGTTGTAGGGGCTGTTAATTGGAGTACATTAAAACAAACCTGATCTCTCTAGGACATTCAGAAGCCAAGTTATAAGCCCACAAATATGTAACTGGACTACTTCTTTGAATTGACACCAGATCCGGTGACCTTTGGGACATGGTTTGACCCCCTTAGGAAAGTGCTATCATCATGAAACGTTCAGATCACTTACAACTCAATAGATTCTACCTTCCTGTAACGTTTCAGCCTGATTGGACCTTGTTTTCACACAAATGAACCCAGAATGATGTGAAATTGTGCTTCGTGCAACATAATTCTGGGTGCCATTTAAAAACCATAAGTGCTAATGACTCCATTCCTTTTTGTGGTTGTAGGGGCTGTTGATTGGAGTATACTAAAACAAACCTGATCTCTCAGGGACATTCAGAAGCCAAGTTATAAGCCCACAAATGTGTAACTGGACTACTTCTTTAAAGAGACACCAGGCCCGGTGACCTTTGGGACATGGTTTTACCCCCTATAGGAATGTGCGATCATCTTGAAACGTTCAGATCACTTACAACTCAATAGGTTCCACCTTCTTGTAGCGTTTCAGCCTGATTGGACCTTGTTTTCACACAAATGGACCCAGAATGATGTGAAATTGTGCTTCGTGCAACATAATTCTGGGTGCCATTTACAAACCTTAAGTGCTAATGACTCCATTCCTTTTTGTGGTTGTAGGGGCTGTTGATTGGAGTACACTAAAACAAACCTGATCTCTCTAGGACATTCAGAAGCCAAGTTATAAGCCCACAAATGTGTAACTGGATTACTTCTTTAAATTGACACCAGATCCGGTGACCTTTGGGACATGGTTTGACCCCCTTAGGAAAGTGCTATCATCATGAAACGTTCAGATCACTTACAACTCAATAGATTCTACCTTCCTGTAACGTTTCAGCCTGATTGGACCTTGTTTTCACACAAATGAACCCAGAATGATGTGAAATTGTGCTTCGTGCAACATAATTCTGGGTGCCATTTAAAAACCATGAGTGCTAATGACTCCATTCCTTTTTGAGGCTGTAGGGGCTGTTGATTGGAGTACACTAAAACAAACCTGATCTCTCTAGGACATTCAGAAGCCAAGTTATAAGCCCTCAAAGGTGTAACTGGACTACTTCTTTAAAGTGACACCAGGCCCGGTGACCTTTGGGACATGGTTTGACCCCCTATAGGAATGTGCTATCATCATGAAACGTTCAGATCACTTACAACTCAATAGATTCTACCTTCCTGTAACGTTTCAGCCTGATTGGACCTTGTTTTCACACAAATGAACCCAGAATGATGTGAAATTGTGCTTCGTGCAACATAATTCTGGGTGCCATTTAAAAACCATAAGTGCTAATGACTCCATTCCTTTTTGTGGTTGTAGGGGCTGTTGATTGGAGTACATTAAAACAAACCTGATCTCTCTAGGACATTCAGAAGCCAAGTTATAAGCCCACAAATGTGTAACTGGACTACTTCTTTGAATTGACACCAGATCCGGTGACATTTGGGACATGGTTTGACCCCCTTAGGAAAGTGCTATCATCATGAAACGTTCAGATCACTTACAACTCAATAGATTCTACCTTCCTGTAACGTTTCAGCCTGATTGGACCTTGTTTTCACACAAATGGACCCAGAATGTTGTGAAATAGTGCTTCGTGCAACATAATACTGGGTGCCATTTACAATCCATAAGTGCTAATGACTCCATTCCTTTTTGTGGTTGTAGGGGCTGTTGATTGGAGTACACTAAAACAAACCTGATCTCTCTAGGACATTCAGAAGCCAAGTTATAAGCCCACAAATGTGTAACTGGACTACTTCTTTAAAGAGACACCAGGCCCGGTGACCTTTGGGACATGGTTTTACCCCCGATAGGAATGTGCGATCATCTTGAAACGTTCAGATCACTTACAACTCAATAGATTCTACCTTCTTAAAGCGTTTCAGCCTGATTGGACCTTGTTTTCACACAAATGGACCCAGAATGATGTGAAATTGTGCTTCGTGCAACGTAATTCTGGGTGCCATTTACAAACCATAAGTGCTAATGACTCCATTCCTTTTTGTGGTTGTAGGGGCTGTTGATTGGAGTATACTAAAACAAACCTGATCTCTCTAGGACATTCAGAAGCCAAGTTATAAGCCCACAAATGTGTAACTGGACTACTTCTTTAAATTGACACCAGATCCGGTGACTTTTGGGACATGGTTTGACCCCCTTAGGAAAGTGCTATCATCATGAAACGGTCAGATCACTTACAACTCAATAGATTCTACCTTCCTGTAACGTTTCAGCCTGATTGGACCTTGTTTTCACACAAATGAACCCAGAATGATGTGAAATTGTGCTTCGTGCAACATAATTCTGGGTGCCATTTAAAAACCATAAGTGCTAATGACTCCATTCCTTTTTGTGGTTGTAGGGGCTGTTGATTGGAGTATACTAAAACAAACCTGATCTCTCTAGGACATTCAGAAGCCAAGTTATAAGCCCACAAATGTCTAACTGGACTACTTCTTTAAATTGACACCAGATCCGGTGACCTTTGGGACATGGTTTGATCCCCTTAGGAAAGTGCTATCATCATGAAACGTTCAGATCACTTACAACTCAATAGATTCTACCTTCCTGTAACGTTTCAGCCTGATTGGACCTTGTTTTCACACAAATGGACCCAGAATGTTGTGAAATAGTGCTTCGTGCAACATAATACTGGGTGCCATTTACAATCCATAAGTGCTAATGACTCCATTCCTTTTTGTGGTTGTAGGGGCTGTTGATTGGAGTACACTAAAACAAACCTGATCTCTCTAGGACATTCAGAAGCCAAGTTATAAGCCCACAAATGTGTAACTGGACTACTTCTTTAAAGAGACACCAGGCCCGGTGACCTTTGGGACATGGTTTTACCCCCGATAGGAATGTGCGATCATCTTGAAACGTTCAGATCACTTACAACTCAATAGATTCTACCTTCTTAAAGCGTTTCAGCCTGATTGGACCTTGTTTTCACACAAATGGACCCAGAATGATGTGAAATTGTGCTTCGTGCAACGTAATTCTGGGTGCCATTTACAAACCATAAGTGCTAATGACTCCATTCCTTTTTGTGGTTGTAGGGGCTGTTAATTGGAGTACATTAAAACAAACCTGATCTCTCTAGGACATTCAGAAGCCAAGTTATAAGCCCACAAATATGTAACTGGACTACTTCTTTGAATTGACACCAGATCCGGTGACCTTTGGGACATGGTTTGACCCCCTTAGGAAAGTGCTATCATCATGAAACGTTCAGATCACTTACAACTCAATAGATTCTACCTTCCTGTAACGTTTCAGCCTGATTGGACCTTGTTTTCACACAAATGAACCCAGAATGATGTGAAATTGTGCTTCGTGCAACATAATTCTGGGTGCCATTTAAAAACCATAAGTGCTAATGACTCCATTCCTTTTTGTGGTTGTAGGGGCTGTTGATTGGAGTATACTAAAACAAACCTGATCTCTCAGGGACATTCAGAAGCCAAGTTATAAGCCCACAAATGTGTAACTGGACTACTTCTTTAAAGAGACACCAGGCCCGGTGACCTTTGGGACATGGTTTTACCCCCTATAGGAATGTGCGATCATCTTGAAACGTTCAGATCACTTACAACTCAATAGGTTCCACCTTCTTGTAGCGTTTCAGCCTGATTGGACCTTGTTTTCACACAAATGGACCCAGAATGATGTGAAATTGTGCTTCGTGCAACATAATTCTGGGTGCCATTTACAAACCTTAAGTGCTAATGACTCCATTCCTTTTTGTGGTTGTAGGGGCTGTTGATTGGAGTACACTAAAACAAACCTGATCTCTCTAGGACATTCAGAAGCCAAGTTATAAGCCCACAAATGTGTAACTGGATTACTTCTTTAAATTGACACCAGATCCGGTGACCTTTGGGACATGGTTTGACCCCCTTAGGAAAGTGCTATCATCATGAAACGTTCAGATCACTTACAACTCAATAGATTCTACCTTCCTGTAACGTTTCAGCCTGATTGGACCTTGTTTTCACACAAATGAACCCAGAATGATGTGAAATTGTGCTTCGTGCAACATAATTCTGGGTGCCATTTAAAAACCATAAGTGCTAATGACTCCATTCCTTTTTGAGGCTGTAGGGGCTGTTGATTGGAGTACACTAAAACAAACCTGATCTCTCTAGGACATTCAGAAGCCAAGTTATAAGCCCTCAAAGGTGTAACTGGACTACTTCTTTAAAGTGACACCAGGCCCGGTGACCTTTGGGACATGGTTTGACCCCCTATAGGAATGTGCTATCATCATGAAACGTTCAGATCACTTACAACTCAATAGATTCTACCTTCCTGTAACGTTTCAGCCTGATTGGACCTTGTTTTCACACAAATGAACCCAGAATGATGTGAAATTGTGCTTCGTGCAACATAATTCTGGGTGCCATTTAAAAACCATAAGTGCTAATGACTCCATTCCTTTTTGTGGTTGTAGGGGCTGTTGATTGGAGTACATTAAAACAAACCTGATCTCTCTAGGACATTCAGAAGCCAAGTTATAAGCCCACAAATGTGTAACTGGACTACTTCTTTGAATTGACACCAGATCCGGTGACATTTGGGACATGGTTTGACCCCCTTAGGAAAGTGCTATCATCATGAAACGTTCAGATCACTTACAACTCAATAGATTCTACCTTCCTGTAACGTTTCAGCCTGATTGGACCTTGTTTTCACACAAATGAACCCAGAATAATGTGAAATTGTGCTTCGTGCAACATAATTCTGGGTGCCATTTAAAAACCATAAGTGCTAATGACTCCATTCCTTTTTGTGGTTGTAGGGGCTGTTGATTGGAGTATACTAAAACAAACCTGATCTCTCAGGGAAATTCAGAAGCCAAGTTATAAGCCCACAAATGTGTAACTGGACTACTTCTTTAAAGAGACACCAGGCCCGGTGACCTTTGGGACATGGTTTTACCCCCTATAGGAATGTGCGATCATCTTGAAACGTTCAGATCACTTACAACTCAATAGATTCTACCTTCTTGTAGCGTTTCAGCCTGATTGGACCTTGTTTTCACACAAATGAACCCAGAATGATGTGAAATTGTGTTCTGTGCAACGTAATTCTGGGTGCCATTTACAAACCATAAGTGCTAATGACTCCATTCCTTTTTGTGGTTGTAGGGGCTGTTGATTGGAGTACATTAAAACAAACATGATCTCTCTAGGACATTCAGAAGCCAAGTTATAAGCCCACAAAGGTGTAACTGGACTACTTCTTTGAATTGACACCAGATCCGGTGACCTTTGGGACATGGTTTGACCCCCTTAGGAAAGTGCTATCATCATGAAACGTTCAGATCACTTACAACTCAATAGATTCTACCTTCTTGTAGCGTTTCAGCCTGATTGGACCTTGTTTTCACACAAATGAACCCAGAATGATGTGAAATTGTGCTTCGTGCAACATAATTCTGGGTGCCATTTACAAACCATAAGTGCTAATGACTCCATTCCTTTTTGTGGTTGTAGGGGCTGTTGATTGGAGTACATTAAAACAAACCTGATCTCTCTAGGACATTCAGAAGCCAAGTTATAAGCCCACAAAGGTGTAACTGTACTACTTCTTTGAATTGACACCAGATCCGGTGACCTTTGGGACATGGTTTGACCCCCTTAGGAAAGTGCTATCATCATGAAACGTTCAGATCACTTACAACTCAATAGATTCTACCTTCTTGTAGCGTTTCAGCCTGATTGGACCTTGTTTTCACACAAATGAACCCAGAATGATGTGAAATTGTGCTTCGTGCAACATAATTCTGGGTGCCATTTAAAAACCATAAGTGCTAATGACTCCATTCCTTTTTGTGGTTGTAGGGGCTGTTGATTGGAGTATACTAAAACAAACCTGATCTCTCAGGGACATTCAGAAGCCAAGTTATAAGCCCACAAATGTGTAACTGGACTACTTCTTTAAAGAGACACCAGGCCCGGTGACCTTTGGGACATGGTTTTACCCCCTATAGGAATGTGCGATCATCTTGAAACGTTCAGATCACTTACAACTCAATAGGTTCCACCTTCTTGTAGCGTTTCAGCCTGATTGGACCTTGTTTTCACACAAATGGACCCAGAATGATGTGAAATTGTGCTTCGTGCAACATAATTCTGGGTGCCATTTACAAACCTTAAGTGCTAATGACTCCATTCCTTTTTGTGGTTGTAGGGGCTGTTGATTGGAGTACACTAAAACAAACCTGATCTCTCTAGGACATTCAGAAGCCAAGTTATAAGCCCACAAATGTGTAACTGGATTACTTCTTTAAATTGACACCAGATCCGGTGACCTTTGGGACATGGTTTGACCCCCTTAGGAAAGTGCTATCATCATGAAACGTTCAGATCACTTACAACTCAATAGATTCTACCTTCCTGTAACGTTTCAGCCTGATTGGACCTTGTTTTCACACAAATGAACCCAGAATGATGTGAAATTGTGCTTCGTGCAACATAATTCTGGGTGCCATTTAAAAACCATAAGTGCTAATGACTCCATTCCTTTTTGTGGTTGTAGGGGCTGTTGATTGGAGTACATTAAAACAAACCTGATCTCTCTAGGACATTCAGAAGCCAAGTTATAAGCCCACAAATGTGTAACTGGACTACTTCTTTGAATTGACACCAGATCCGGTGACATTTGGGACATGGTTTGACCCCCTTAGGAAAGTGCTATCATCATGAAACGTTCAGATCACTTACAACTCAATAGATTCTACCTTCCTGTAACGTTTCAGCCTGATTGGACCTTGTTTTCACATAAATGAACCCAGAATAATGTGAAATTGTGCTTCGTGCAACATAATTCTGGGTGCCATTTAAAAACCATAAGTGCTAATGACTCCATTCCTTTTTGTGGTTGTAGGGGCTGTTGATTGGAGTATACTAAAACAAACCTGATCTCTCAGGGAAATTCAGAAGCCAAGTTATAAGCCCACAAATGTGTAACTGGACTACTTCTTTAAAGAGACACCAGGCCCGGTGACCTTTGGGACATGGTTTTACCCCCTATAGGAATGTGCGATCATCTTGAAACGTTCAGATCACTTACAACTCAATAGATTCTACCTTCTTGTAGCGTTTCAGCCTGATTGGACCTTGTTTTCACACAAATGAACCCAGAATGATGTGAAATTGTGTTCTGTGCAACGTAATTCTGGGTGCCATTTACAAACCATAAGTGCTAATGACTCCATTCCTTTTTGTGGTTGTAGGGGCTGTTGATTGGAGTACATTAAAACAAACATGATCTCTCTAGGACATTCAGAAGCCAAGTTATAAGCCCACAAAGGTGTAACTGGACTACTTCTTTGAATTGACACCAGATCCGGTGACCTTTGGGACATGGTTTGACCCCCTTAGGAAAGTGCTATCATCATGAAACGTTCAGATCACTTACAACTCAATAGATTCTACCTTCTTGTAGCGTTTCAGCCTGATTGGACCTTGTTTTCACACAAATGAACCCAGAATGATGTGAAATTGTGCTTCGTGCAACATAATTCTGGGTGCCATTTACAAACCATAAGTGCTAATGACTCCATTCCTTTTTGTGGTTGTAGGGGCTGTTGATTGGAGTACATTAAAACAAACCTGATCTCTCTAGGACATTCAGAAGCCAAGTTATAAGCCCACAAAGGTGTAACTGTACTACTTCTTTGAATTGACACCAGATCCGGTGACCTTTGGGACATGGTTTGACCCCCTTAGGAGAGTGCTATCATCATGAAACGTTCAGATCACTTACAACTCAATAGATTCTACCTTCTTGTAGCGTTTCAGCCTGATTGGACCTTGTTTTCACACAAATGAACCCAGAATGATGTGAAATTGTGCTTCGTGCAACATAATTCTGGGTGCCATTTACAAACCATAAGTGCTAATGACTCCATTCCTTTTTGTGGTTGTAGGGGCTGTTGATTGGAGTACATTAAAACAAACCTGATCTCTCTAGGACATTCAGAAGCCAAGTTATAAGCCCACAAATGTGTAACTGGACTACTTCTTTAAATTGACACCAGATCCGGTGACCTTTGGGAAATGGTTTGACCCCCTTAGGAAAGTGATATCATGATGAAACGTTCAGATCACTTACAACTCAATAGATTCTACCTTCCTGTAACGTTTCAGCCTGATTGGACCTTGTTTTCACACAAATGAACCCAGAATGATGTGAAATTGTGCTTCGTGCAACATAATTCTGGGTGCCATTAAAAAACCATAAGTGCTAATGACTCCATTCCTTTTTGTGGTTGTAGGGGCTGTTGATTGGAGTATACTAAAACAAACCTGATCTCTCTAGGACATTCAGAAGCCAAGTTATAAGCCCACAAATGTGTAACTGGACTACTTCTTTAAAGAGACACCAGGCCCGGTGACCTTTGGGACATGGTTTTACCCCCTATAGGAATGTGCGATCATCTTGAAACGTTCAGATCACTTACAACTCAATAGATTCTACCTTCTTGTAGCGTTTCAGCCTGATTGGACCTTGTTTTCACACAAATGGACCCAGAATGATGTGAAATTGTGCTTCGTGCAACATAATTCTGGGTGCCATTTACAAACCATAAGTGCTAATGACTCCATTCCTTTTTGTGGTTGTAGGGGCTGTTGATTGGAGTATAATAAAACAAACCTGATCTCTCTAGGACATTCAGAAGCCAAGTTATAAGCCCACAAAGGTGTAACTGGACTACTTCTTTAAATTGACACCAGATCCGGTGACCTTTGGGACATGGTTTGACCCCCTTAGGAAAGTGCTATCATCATGAAACGTTCAGATCACTTACATTTCAATAGATTCTACCTTCCTGTAACGTTTCAGCCTGATTGGACCTTGTTTTCACACAAATGAACCCAGAATGATGTGAAATTGTGCTTAGTGCAACATAATTCTGGGTGCCATTTAAAAACCATAAGTGCTAATGTCTCCATTCCTTTTTGTGGTTGTATGGGCTGTTGATTGGAGTACACTAAAACAAACCTGATCGCTCTAGGACATTCAGAAGCCAAGTTATAAGCCCACAGATGTGTAACTGGACTACTTCTTTAAATTGACACCAGATCCGGTGACCTTTGGGACATGGTTTGACCCCCTTAGGAAAGTGCTATCATCATGAAACGTTCAGATCACTTACAACTCAATAGATTCTACCTTCCTGTAACGTTTCAGCCGGATTGGACCTTGTTTTCACACAAATGGACCCAGAATGATGTGAAATTGTGCTTCGTGCAACATAATTCTGGGTGCCATTTACAAACCATAAGTGCTAATGACTCCATTCCTTTTTGTGGTTGTAGGGGCTGTTGATTGGAGTACACTAAAACAAACCTGATCTCTCTAGGACATTAAGAAGCCAAGTTATAAGCCCACAAATGTGTAACTGGATTACTTCTTTAAATTAACACCAGATCCGGTGACCTTTGGGACATGGTTTTACCCCCTATAGGAATGCGCGATCATCTTGAAACGTTCAGATCACTTACAACTCAATAGATTCTACCTTCTTGTAGCGTTTCAGCCTGATTGGACCTTGTTTTCACACAGATGGACCCAGAATGATGTGAAATTGTGCTTCGTGCAACATAATTCTGGGTGCCATTTACAAACCATAAGTGCTAATGACTCCATTCCTTTTTGTGGTTGTAGGGGCTGTTGATTGGAGTACACTAAAACAAACCTGATCTCTCTAGGACATTCAGAAGCCAAGTTATAAGCCCACAAATGTGTAACTGGACTACTTCTTTAAATTGACACCAGATCCGGTGACCTTTGGGACATGGTTTGACCCCCTTAGGAAAGTGCTATCATCATGAAACGTTCAGATCACTTACAACTCAGTAGATTCTACCTTCCTGTAACGTTTCAGCCTGATTGGGCCTTGTTTTCACACAAATGAACCCAGAATGATGTGAAATTGTGCTTCGTGCAACATAATTCTGGGTGCCATTTACAAACCATAAGTGCTAATGACTCCATTCCTTTTTGTGGTTGTAGGGGCTGTTGATTGGAAAACATTAAAACAAACCTGATCTCTCTAGGACATTCAGAAGCCAAGTTATAAGCCCACAAATGTGTAACTGCACTACTTCTTTAAATTGACACCAGATCCGGTGACTTTTGGGACATGGTTTGACCTCCTTAGGAAAGTGCTATCATCATGAAACGTTCAGATCACTTACAACTCAATAGATTCTACCTTCCTGTAACGTTTCAGCCTGATTGGACCTTGTTTTCACACAAATGAACCCAGAATGATGTGAAATTGTGCTTCGTGCAACATAATTCTGGGTGCCATTTAAAAACCATAAGTGCTAATGACTCCATTCCTTTTTGTGGTTGTAGGGGCTGTTGATTGGAGTATACTAAAACAAACCTGATCTCTCTAGGACATTCAGAAGCCAAGTTATAAGCCCACAAATGTCTAACTGGACTACTTCTTTAAATTGACACCAGATCCGGTGACCTTTGGGACATGGTTTGACCCCCTTAGGAAAGTGCTATCATCATGAAACGTTCAGATCACTTACAACTCAATAGATTCTACCTTCCTGTAACGTTTCAGCCTGATTGCACCTTGTTTTCACACAAATGGACCCAGAATGATGTGAAATAGTGCTTCGTGCAACATAATTCTGGGTGCCATTTACAATCCATAAGTGCTAATGACTCCATTCCTTTTTGTGGTTGTAGGGGCTGTTGATTGGAGTACACTAAAACAAACCTGATCTCTCTAGGACATTCAGAAGCCAAGTTATAAGCCCACAAATTTCTAACTGGACTACTTCTTTAAATTGACACCAGATCCGGTGACCTTTGGGACATGGTTTGACCCCCTTAGGAAAGTGCTATCATCATGAAACGTTCAGATCACTTACAACTCAATAGATTCTACCTTCCTGTAACGTTTCAGCCTGATTGGACCTTGTTTTCACACAAATGAACCCAGAATGATGTGAAAATGTGCTTCGTGCAACATAATTCTGGGTGCCATTTACAAACCATAAGTGCTAATGACTCCATTCCTTTTTGTGGTTGTAGGGCCTGCTGATTGGAGTACACTAAAACAAACCTGATCTCTCTAGGACATTCAGAAGCCAAGTTATAAGCCCACAAATGTGTAACTGGACTACTTCTTTAAATTGACACCAGATCCGGTGACCTTTGGGACATGGTTTGATCCCCTAGGAAAGTGCTATCATCATGAAACGTTCAGATTACTTACAACTCAATAGATTCTACCTTCCTGTAACGTTTCAGCCTGATTGGACCTTGTTTTCACACAAATGAACCCAGAATGATGTGAAATTGTGCTTCGTGCAACATAATTCTGGGTGCCATTTAAAAACCATAAGTGCTAATGACTCCATTCCTTTTTGTGGTTGTAGGGGCTGTTGATTGGAGTATATTAAAACAAACCTGATCTCTCTACTCCTCCTTGAACCGTCACCTTATCGTGGTGGAGGAGTTTGAGTGCCCTAATGATCCTAGGAGCTATGTTGTCTGGGGCACTTAGTGCCCCTGGTAGGGTCTCCCATGACAAATTGGTCTTAGGTGAAGGGTGAGACAAAGAACGGTTCGAAGGATCTTTCATGGCGGTGAAAACGAAGAGTCGGAGTACCCGGCCCGGAGGGTTACCGGGGTCCCACCCTGGAGCCAGGCCTGGGGTTGGGGCCCGTGAGCGAGCGCCTGGTGGCCGGGCTTTCGCCCATGGGGCCCGGCCGGGCCCAGCCCGAACCGGATACATGGGCTCGTCCAACTGTGGACCCACCACCTGCAGGAGGAACATGAAGGGTCCGGTGCAATGTGAATCGGGTGGCAGACCAAGGCGGGAGCCTTGGCGGTCCAATCCCCGGACAAGAAAACTAGTTTTTGGGACATGGAACGTCACCTCGCTGGCGGGGAAGGAGCCGGAGCTTGTGGCAGAGGTTGAGCGGTACCGGCTAGATATAGTCGGACTCACCTCGACACATTGCATTGGCTCTGGAACCCGAGACCTGGAGAGGGGTTGGACACTCTACTTTGCTGGAGTTGCTCCGGGTGAGAGGCGGAGGGCTGGGGTTGGCTTTTTGTTAGCCCCGAGACTCTCTGCCTGTGTGTTGGGGTTTACCCCGGGGGACAAGAGGGTAGCTTCCTTGCGCCTTCGGGTCGGGGAACGGGTCCTGACTGTTGTTTGTGCTTATGGGCCAAATATCAGTTCAGAGTACCCACCCTTTTTGGAGTCCCTGGGACGAGTGCTAGATAGTGCTCCATCAGGGGACTCCATTGTCCTGCTGGGGGACTTCAATGCTCATGTGGGCAATGACAGCTTGACCTGGAGGGGTGTGATTGGGAGGAACGGCCCACCTGATCAGAACTCGAGCGGTGTTTTGTTATTGGACTTCTGTGCAAGCCGCAGTTTGGCCATAACGAACACCATGTTCGAACATAAGAATGCCCACCGGTACACTTGGTACCAGGGCAGCCTAGGTCACAGGTCGATGATAGATTTTGTAGTCGTATCATCTGACCTGCGGCCGTATGTTTTGGACACCCGAGTGAAGAGAGGGGCGGAGCTGTCAACTGATCACCACCTGGTGGTGAGTTGGATCAGATGGCAAGGGAACATGCCGCGTAGACCTGGCAGACCCAAACGCATAGTGAGGGTCTGCTGGGAACGCCTGGCAGAAGAAACTGTCAAGACGGTCTTCAACTCCCACCTCCGGCAGAGCTTTGACCACGTCCCGAGAGCAGTGGGGGACATTGAGTCCGAGTGGGCCTTGTTCCACTCTGCGATTGTCGAGGCGGCTGTTGCTAGCTGTGGTCGTAAGGTGGCCGGTGCCAGTCGTGGTGGCAACCCCCGTACCCGCTGGTGGACACCAGAGGTTCGGGGAGCCGTCAGGCTGAAGAAGGAGGCCTACAGGGCGTGGCTGGTCTGTGGGTCTCCGGAGGCAGCAGACAGGTACCGGATAGCCAAGCGGGGTGCAGCAGTGGCAGTTGCCGAGGCAAAATCTCAGGCGTGGGAGGAGTTTGGTGAGGCCATGGAGAAAGACTATCGATCGGCTCCAAAGAGGTTCTGGCAAACTGTCCGGCGCCTCAGGAGAGGAAGGCAGCAACTCGCTCACACTGTTTACAGTGGGGATGGGGAGCTGCTGACGTCAACTGAGGCTATAGTCGGACGGTGGAAGGAATACTTTGAGGAGCTCCTCAATCCCACCAATGCGCATTCCGAGGAGGAACCAGAGCTGGGAGGCCTGGGGATGGACTGTCCGATCTCGGGGGCAGAAGTTGCTGAGGTAGTCAAACAACTACACAGCGGCGGAGCCCCGGGGGCGGATGAGGTTCGTCCTGGGTATCTCAAGGCTATGGATGTTGTAGGGCTGTCATGGTTGACACGTCTCTACAACATTGCGTGGTCATCGGGGGCAGTTCCTAGGGAGTGGCAGACCGGGGTGGTGGTCCCCATCTTTAAGAAGGGTGACCTGAGGGTGTGTTCCAACTATAGGGGGATCACACTCCTCAGCCTCCCTGGAAAGGTCTACGCCAAGGTACTGGAGAGGAGGGTCCGATCGATAGTTGAATCTCAGATAGAGGAGGAGCAATGTGGTTTTCGTCCTGGCCGTGGAACTGTGGACCAGCTCTATACCCTTGCAAGGGTGATGGAGGGGGCATGGGAGTTTGCCCAACCAATCCACATGTGCTTTGTGGATTTGGAGAAGGCTTATGACCGTGTCCCCAGGGGCACCCTGTGGGGGACGCTCCAGGAGTATGGGGTGGGTGGCTTTCTGTTAAGGGCCATTCAGTCCCTTTACCAGAGGAGCGTGAGTTTGGTCCGCATAGCCGGTAGTAAGTCGGACCTGTTCCCAGTGAGGGTTGGACTCCGCCAGGGCTGCCCTTTGTCACCGGTTCTGTTCATCACTTTTATGGACAGAATTTCTAGACGCAGCCGTGGTGTGGAGTGTGTCGAGTTTGGTGGCAGGAGAATCTCGTCTCTGCTTTTTGCGGATGATGTGGTCCTCCTAGCTTCATCCAGCTCTGACCTTCAGCTCTTGCTGGGTAGGTTCGCGGCCGAATGTGAAGCGGCTGGGATGAGGATCAGCACCTCCAAATCTGAGACCATGGTTCTCGACCGGAAAAGGGTGGCTTGCCACCTCCGGGTCGGGGGAGAGGTCCTACCTCAAGTGGAGGAGTTTAAGTATCTCGGGGTCTTGTTCACGAGTGAGGGTAGGAGGGATCGGGAGATCGACAGGCGGATTGGTTCGGCGTCTGCAGTGATGCGGACGCTGAGCCGATCTGTCGTGGGGAAGAGGGAGCTGAGCCAGAAAGCCAGGCTCTCGATTTACCGGTCGATCTACGTCCCAATCCTCACCTATGGTCATGAGCTTTGGGTAATGACCGAAAGAACGAGATCGCGGATACAAGCGGCCGAAATGAGTTTCCTCCGTAGGGTGGCCGGGCTCAGCCTTAGAGATAGGGTGAGGAGCTCGGACATTCGGGAGGGACTCGGAGTAGAACCGCTGCTCCTCCGGATCGAAAGGAGCCAGTTGAGGTGGTTTGGGCATCTGGTCAGGATGCCTCCTGGACGCCTCCCCGGGGAGGTGTTTCGGGCATGTCCTGCCGGCAGAAGGCCCCCGGGTCGACCCAGGACACGTTGGAGAAGTTACATCTCCAATCTGGTCCGGGAACGCCTTGGGGTCCTGCCGGAGGAGCTGGTGGACAAGGCCGGGGAGAGGACGGCCTGGAGCTCCCTAGTTGGGATGCTGCCCCCGCGACCCGGACCCGGATAAGCGGAGGAAGACGACGACGACGACGACGACTGATCTCTCTAGGACATTCAGAAGCCACGTTATAAGTCCACAAATGTGTAACTGGACTACTTCTTTAAATTGACACCAGATCCGGTGACCTTTGGGACATGGTTTGACCCCTTTAGGAAAGTGCTATCATCATGAAATGTTCAGATCACTTACAACTCAATAGATTCTACCTTCTTGTAGCGTTTCAGCCTGATTGGACCTTGTTTTCACACAAATGAACCCAGAATGATGTGAAATTGTGCTTCGTGCAACATAATTCTGGGTGCCATTTAAAAACCGTAAGGGCTAATGACTCCATTCCTTTTTGTGGCTATAGGGGCTGTTGATTGGAGTACACTAAAACAAACCTGATCTCTCTATGACATTCAGAAGCCAAGTTATAAGCCCACAAATGTGTAACTGGACTACTTCTTTAAATTGACACCAGATCCGGTGACCTTTGGGACATGGTTTGACCCCCTTAGGAAAGGGCTATCATCATGAAATGTTCAGATCACTTACAACTCAGTAGATTCTACCTTCCTGTAACGTTTCAGCCTGATTGGACCTTGTTTTCACACAAATGAACCCAGAATGATGTGAAATTGTGCTTCGTGCAACATAATTCTGGGTGCCATTTACAAACCATAAGTGCTAATGACTCCATTCCTTTTTGTGGTTGTAGGGGCTGTTGATTGGAGTACATTAAAAAATACCTGATCTCTCTAGGACATTCAGAAGCCAAGTTATAAGCCCACAAATGTGTAACTGGACTACTTCTTTAAATTGACACCAGATCCGGTGACTTTTGGGACATGGTTTGACCCCCTTAGGAAAGTGCTATCATCATGAAACGTTCAGATCACTTACAACTCAGTAGATTCTACCTTCCTGTAACGTTTAAGCCTGATTGGGCCTTGTTTTCACACAAATGAACCCAGAATGATGTGAAATTGTGCTTCGTGCAACATAATTCTGGGTGCCATTTACAAACCATAAGTTCTAATGACTCCATTCCTTTTTGTGGTTGTAGGGGCTTTTGATTGGAGTACACTAAAACAAACCTAACCTCTCTAGGGCATTTAGAAGCCAAGTTATAAGCCCACAAAGGTGTAACTGGACTACATCTTACATAGGCTGAAACGTTACAGGAAGGTAGAATCTACTGAGTTGTAAGTGATCTGAACGTTTCATGATGATAGCACTTTCCTAAGGGGGTCAAACCATGTCCCAAAAGTCACCGGATCTGGTGTCAATTTAAAGAAGTAGTCCAGTTACACATTTGTGGGCTTATAACTTGGCTTCTGAATGTCCTAGAGAGATCAGGTTTGTTTTAATGTACTCCAATCAACAGCCCCTACAACCACAAAAAGGAATGGAGTCATTAGCACTTATGGTTTGTAAATGGCACCCAGAATTTTGTTGCACGAAGCACAATTTCACATCATTCTGGGTTCATTTGTGTGAAAACAAGGCCCAATCAGGCTGAAACGTTACAGGAAGGTAGAATCTACTGAGTTGTAAGTGATCTGAACATTTCATGATGATAGCACTTTCCTACGGGGGTCAAACCATGTCCCAAAGGTCACCGGATCTGGTGTCAATTTAAAGAAGTAGTCCAGTTACACATTTGTGGGCTTATAACTTGGCTTCTGAATGTCCTAGAGAGATCAGGTTTGTTTTAGTGTACTCCAATCAACAGCCCCTACAACCACAAAAAGGAATGGAGTCATTAGCACTTATGATTTGTAAATGGCACCCAGAATTATGTTGCACGAAGCACAATTTCACATCATTCTGGGTCCATTTGTGTGAAAACAAGGTCCAATCAGGCTGAAACGCTACAAGAAGGTAGAATCTATTGAGTTGTAAGTGATCTGAACGTTTCAAGATGATCGCAGATTCCTATAGGGGGTAAAACCATGTCCCAAAGGTCACCGGATCTGGTGTCAATTTAAAGAAGTAATCCAGTTCCACATTTGTGGGCTTATAACTTGGCTTCTTAATGTCCTAGAGAGATCAGGTTTGTTTTAGTGTACTCCAATCAACAGCCCCTACAACCACAAAAAGGAATGGAGTCATTAGCACTTATGGTTTGTAAATGGCACCCAGAATTATGTTGCACGAAGCACAATTTCACATCATTCTGGGTCCATTTGTGTGAAAACAAGGTCCAATCACGCTGAAACGTTACAGGAAGGTAGAATCTATTGAGTTGTAAGTGATCTGAACGTTTCATGATGATAGCACTTTCCTAAGGGGGTCAAACCATGTCCCAAAGGTCACCGGATCTGGTGTCAATTTAAAGAAGTAGTCCAGTTACCCATTTGTGGGCTTATAACTTGGCTTCTGAATGTCCTAGAGCGATCAGGTTTGTTTTAGTGTACTCCAATCAACAGCCCCTACAACCTCAAAAAGGAATGGAGACATTAGCACTTATGGTTTTTAAATGGCACCCAGAATTATGTTGCACGAAGCACAATTTCACATCATTCTGGGTCCATTTGTGTGAAAAAAAGGTCCAATCAGGCTGAAACGTTACAGGAAGGTAGAATCTACTGAGTTGTAAGTGATCTGAACGTTTCATGATGATAGCACTTTCCTAAGGGGGTCAAACCATGTCCCAAAAGTCACCGGATCTGGTGTTAATTTAAAGAAGTAGTCCAGTTACACATTTGTGGGCTTATAACTTGGCTTCTGAATGTCCTAGAGAGATCAGGTTTGTTTTAATGTACTCCAATCAACAGCCCCTACAACCACAAAAAGGAATGGAGTCATTAGCACTTATGGTTTGTAAATGGCACCCAGAATTTTGTTGCACGAAGCACAATTTCACATCATTCTGGGTTCATTTGTGTGAAAACAAGGCCCAATCAGGCTGAAACGTTACAGGAAGGTAGAATCTACTGAGTTGTAAGTGATCTGAACGTTTCATGATGATAGCACTTTCCTACGGGGGTCAAACCATGTCCCAAAGGTCACCGGATCTGGTGTCAATTTAAAGAAGTAGTCCAGTTACACATTTGTGGGCTTATAACTTGGCTTCTGAATGTCCTAGAGAGATCAGGTTTGTTTTAGTGTACTCCAATCAACAGCCCCTACAACCACAAAAAGGAATGGAGTCATTAGCACTTATGATTTGTAAATGGCACCCAGAATTATGTTGCACGAAGCACAATTTCACATCATTCTGGGTCCATTTGTGTGAAAACAAGGTCCAATCAGGCTGAAACGCTACAAGAAGGTAGAATCTATTGAGTTGTAAGTGATCTGAACGTTTCAAGATGATCGCAGATTCCTATAGGGGGTAAAACCATGTCCCAAAAGTCACCGGATCTGGTGTCAATTTAAAGAAGTAGTCCAGTTAAACATTTGTGGGCTTATAACTTGGCTTCTGAATGTCCTAGAGAGATCAGGTTTGTTTTAGTGTACTCCAATCAACAGCCCCTACAACCACAAAAAGGAATGGAGTCATTAGCACTTATGATTTGTAAATGGCACCCAGAATTATGTTGCACGAAGCACAATTTCACATCATTCTGGGTCCATTTGTGTGAAAACAAGGTCCAATCAGGCTGAAACGCTACAAGAAGGTAGAATCTATTGAGTTGTAAGTGATCTGAACGTTTCAAGATGATCGCAGATTCCTATAGGGGGTAAAACCATGTCCCAAAGGTCACCGGATCTGGTGTCAATTTAAAGAAGTAATCCAGTTACACATTTGTGGCCTTATAACTTGGCTTCTTAATGTCCTAGAGAGATCAGGTTTGTTTTAGTGTACTCCAAACAACAGCCCCTACAACCACAAAAAGGAATGGAGTCATTAGCACTTATGGTTTGTAAATGGCACCCAGAATTATGTTGCACGAAGCACAATTTCACATCATTCTGGGTCCATTTGTGTGAAAACAAGGTCCAATCAGGCTGAAACGTTACAGGAAGGTAGAATCTATTGAGTTGTAAGAGATCTGAACGTTTCATGATGATAGCACTTTCCTAAGGGGGTCAAACCATGTCCCAAAGGTCACCGGATCTGGTGTCAATTTAAAGAAGTAGTCCAGTTACACATTTGTGGGCTTATAACTTGGCTTCTGAATGTCCTAGAGCGATCAGGTTTGTTTTAGTGTACTCCAATCAACAGCCCCTACAACCTCAAAAAGGAATGGAGACATTAGCACTTATGGTTTTTAAATGGCACCCAGAATTATGTTGCACGAAGCACAATTTCACATCATTCTGGGTCCATTTGTGTGAAAACAAGGTCCAATCAGGCTGAAACGTTACAGGAAGGTAGAATCTACTGAGTTGTAAGTGATCTGAACGTTTCATGATGATAGCACTTTCCTAAGGGGGTCAAACCATGTCCCAAAGGTCACCGGATCTGGTGTCACTTTAAAGAAGTAGTCCAGTTACACATTTGTGGGCTTATAACTTGGCTTCTGAATGTCCTAGAGAGATCATGTTTGTTTTAGGGTACTCCAATCAACAGCCCCTACAACCACAAAAAGGAATGGAGTCATTAGCACTTATGGTTTTTAAATGGCACCCAGAATTATGTTGCATGAAACACAATTTCACATCATTCTGGGTTCATTTGTGTGAAAACAAGGTGCAATCAGGCTGAAACGTTACAGGAAGGTAGAATCTATTGAGTTGTAAGTGATCTGAACGTTTCATGATGATAGCACTTTCCTAAGGGGGTCAAACCATGTCCCAAAAGTCACCGGATCTGGTGTCAATTTAAAGAAGTAGTCCAGTTACACATTTGTGGGCTTATAACTTGGCTTCTGAATGTCCTAGAGAGATCAGGTTTGTTTTAATGTACTCCAATCAACAGCCCCTACAACCACAAAAAGGAATGGAGTCATTAGCACTTATGGTTTGTAAATGGCACCCAGAATTATGTTGCACGAATCACAATTTCACATCATTCTGGGTTCATTTGTGTGAAAACAAGGCCCAATCAGGCTGAAACGTTACAGGAAGGTAGAATCTACTGAGTTGTAAGTGATCTGAACGTTTCATGATGATAGCACTTTCCTAAGGGGGTCAAACCATGTCCCAAAGGTCACCGGATCTGGTGTCAATTTAAAGAAGTAGTCCAGTTACACATTTGTGGGCTTATAACTTGGCTTCTGAATGTCCTAGAGAGATCAGGTTTGTTTTAGTGTACTCCAATAAACAGCCCCTACAACCACAAAAAGTAATGGAGTCATTAGCACTTATGGTTTGTAAATGGCACCCAGAATTATGTTGCACGAAGCACAATTTCTCATCATTCTGGGTCCATTTGTGTGAAAACAAGGTCCAATCAGGCTGAAACGTTACAGGAAGGTAGAATCTATTGAGTTGTAAGTGATCTGAACGTTTCATGATGATAGCACTTTCCTAAGGGGGTCAAACCATGTCCCAAAGGTCACCGGATCTGGTGTCAATTTAAAGAAGTAGTCCAGTTACACATTTGTGGGCTTATAACTTGGCTTCTGAATGTCCTAGAGCGATCAGGTTTGTTTTAGTGTACTCCAATCAACAGCCCCTACAACCACAAAAAGGAATGGAGACATTAGCACTTATGGTTTGTAAATGGCACCCAGAATTATGTTGCACGAAGCACATTTTCACATCATTCTGGGTCCATTTGTGTGAAAACAAGGTCCAATCAGGCTGAAACGTTACAGGAAGGTAGAATCTACTGAGTTGTAAGTGATCTGAACGTTTCATGATGATAGCACTTTCCTAAGGGGGTCAAACCATGTCCCAAAGATCACCGGATCTGGTGTCAATTTTAAAGAAGTAGTCCAGTTACACATTTGTGGGCTTATAACTTGGCTTCTGAATGTCCTAGAGAGATCAGGTATTTTTTAATGTACTCCAATCAACAGCCCCTACAACCACAAAAAGGAATGGAGACATTAGCACTTATGGTTTGTAAATGGCACCCAGAATTATGTTGCACGAAGCACATTTTCACATCATTCTGGGTCCATTTGTGTGAAAACAAGGTCCAATCAGGCTGAAACGTTACAGGAAGGTAGAATCTACTGAGTTGTAAGTGATCTGAACGTTTCATGATGATAGCACTTTCCTAAGGGGGTCAAGCCATGTCCCAAAGGTCACCGGATCTGGTGTCACTTTAAAGAAGTAGTCCAGTTACACATTTGTGGGCTTATAACTTGGCTTCTGAATGTCCTAGAGCGATCAGGTTTGTTTTAGTGTACTCCAATCAACAGCCCCTACAACCACAAAAAGGAATGGAGACATTAGCACTTATGGTTTGTAAATGGCACCCAGAATTATGTTGCACGAAGCACAATTTCACATCATTCTGGGTCCATTTGTGTGAAAACAAGGTCCAATCAGGCTGAAACGTTACAGGAAGGTAGAATCTACTGAGTTGTAAGTGATCTGAACGTTTCATGATGATAGCACTTTCCTAAGGGGGTCAAACCATGTCCCAAAGATCACCGGATCTGGTGTCAATTTTAAAGAAGTAGTCCAGTTACACATTTGTGGGCTTATAACTTGGCTTCTGAATGTCCTAGAGAGATCAGGTATTTTTTAATGTACTCCAATCAACAGCCCCTACAACCACAAAAAGGAATGGAGTCATTAGCACTTATGGTTTGTAAATGGCACCCAGAATTATGTTGCACGAAGCACAATTTCACATCATTCTGGGTTCATTTGTGTGAAAACAAGGTCCAATCAGGCTGAAACGTTACAGGAAGGTAGAATCTACTGAGTTGTAAGTGATCTGAACATTTCATGATGATAGCCCTTTCCTAAGGGGGTCAAACCATGTCCCAAAGGTCACCGGATCTGGTGTCAATTTAAAGAAGTAGTCCAGTTACACATTTGTGGGCTTATAACTTGGCTTCTGAATGTCCTAGAGAGATCAGGTTTGTTTTAGTGTACTCCAATCAACAGCCCCTATAGCCACAAAAAGGAATGGAGTCATTAGCCCTTACGGTTTTTAAATGGCACCCAGAATTATGTTGCACGAAGCACAATTTCACATCATTCTGGGTTCATTTGTGTGAAAACAAGGTCCAATCAGGCTGAAACGCTACAAGAAGGTAGAATCTATTGAGTTGTAAGTGATCTGAACATTTCATGATGATAGCACTTTCCTAAGGGGGTCAAACCATGTCCCAAAGGTCACCGGATCTGGTGTCAATTTAAAGAAGTAGTCCAGTTACACATTTGTGGACTTATAACGTGGCTTCTGAATGTCCTAGAGAGATCAGGTTTGTTTTAATATACTCCAATCAACAGCCCCTACAACCACAAAAAGGAATGGAGTCATTAGCACTTATGGTTTTTAAATGGCACCCAGAATTATGTTGCACGAAGCACAATTTCACATCATTCTGGGTTCATTTGTGTGAAAACAAGGTCCAATCAGGCTGAAACGTTACAGGAAGGTAGAATCTATTGAGTTGTAAGTAATCTGAACGTTTCATGATGATAGCACTTTCCTAGGGGATCAAACCATGTCCCAAAGGTCACCGGATCTGGTGTCAATTTAAAGAAGTAGTCCAGTTACACATTTGTGGGCTTATAACTTGGCTTCTGAATGTCCTAGAGAGATCAGGTTTGTTTTAGTGTACTCCAATCAGCAGGCCCTACAACCACAAAAAGGAATGGAGTCATTAGCACTTATGGTTTGTAAATGGCACCCAGAATTATGTTGCACGAAGCACATTTTCACATCATTCTGGGTTCATTTGTGTGAAAACAAGGTCCAATCAGGCTGAAACGTTACAGGAAGGTAGAATCTATTGAGTTGTAAGTTATCTGAACGTTTCATGATGATAGCACTTTCCTAAGGGGGTCAAACCATGTCCCAAAGGTCACCGGGCCTGGTGTCACTTTAAAGATGTAGTCCAGTTACACCTTTGTGGGCTTATAACTTGGCTTCTAAATGCCCTAGAGAGGTTAGGTTTGTTTTAGTGTACTCCAATCAAAAGCCCCTACAACCACAAAAAGGAATGGAGTCATTAGCACTTATGGTTTGTAAATGGCACCCAGAATTATGTTGCACGAAGCACAATTTCACATCATTCTGGGTTCATTTGTGTGAAAACAAGGTCCAATCAGGCTGAAACGTTACAGGAAGGTAGAATCTATTGAGTTGTAAGTGATCTGAACGTTTCATGATGATAGCACTTTCCTAAGGGGGTCAAACCATGTCCCAAAGGTCACCGGATCTGGTGTCAATTTAAAGAAGTAGTCCAGTTAGAAATTTGTGGGCTTATAACTTGGCTTCTGAATGTCCTAGAGAGATCAGGTTTGTTTTAGTGTACTCCAATCAACAGCCCCTACAACCACAAAAAGGAATGGAGTCATTAGCACTTATGGATTGTAAATGGCACCCAGAATTATGTTGCACGAAGCACTATTTCACATCATTCTGGGTCCATTTGTGTGAAAACAAGGTGCAATCAGGCTGAAACGTTACAGGAAGGTAGAATCTATTGAGTTGTAAGTGATCTGAACGTTTCATGATGATAGCACTTTCCTAAGGGGGTCAAACCATGTCCCAAAGGTCACCGGATCTGGTGTCAATTTAAAGAAGTAGTCCAGTTAGACATTTGTGGGCTTATAACTTGGCTTCTGAATGTCCTAGAGAGATCAGGTTTGTTTTAGTATACTCCAATCAACAGCCCCTACAACCACAAAAAGGAATGGAGTCATTAGCACTTATGGTTTTTAAATGGCACCCAGAATTATGTTGCACGAAGCACAATTTCACATCATTCTGGGTTCATTTGTGTGAAAACAAGGTCCAATCAGGCTGAAACGTTACAGGAAGGTAGAATCTATTGAGTTGTAAGTGATCTGAACGTTTCATGATGATAGCACTTTCCTAAGGAGGTCAAACCATGTCCCAAAAGTCACCGGATCTGGTGTCAATTTAAAGAAGTAGTGCAGTTACACATTTGTGGGCTTATAACTTGGCTTCTGAATGTCCTAGAGAGATCAGGTTTGTTTTAATGTTTTCCAATCAACAGCCCCTACAACCACAAAAAGGAATGGAGTCATTAGCACTTATGGTTTGTAAATGGCACCCAGAATTATGTTGCACGAAGCACAATTTCACATCATTCTGGGTTCATTTGTGTGAAAACAAGGCCCAATCAGGCTGAAACGTTACAGGAAGGTAGAATCTACTGAGTTGTAAGTGATCTGAACGTTTCATGATGATAGCACTTTCCTAAGGGGGTCAAACCATGTCCCAAAGGTCACCGGATCTGGTGTCAATTTAAAGAAGTAGTCCAGTTACACATTTGTGGGCTTATAACTTGGCTTCTGAATGTCCTAGAGAGATCAGGTTTGTTTTAGTGTACTCCAATCAACAGCCCCTACAACCACAAAAAGGAATGGAGTCATTAGCACTTATGGTTTGTAAATGGCACCCAGAATTATGTTGCACGAAGCACAATTTCACATCATTCAGGGTCCATCTGTGTGAAAACAAGGTCCAATCAGGCTGAAACGCTACAAGAAGGTAGAATCTATTGAGTTGTAAGTGATCTGAACGTTTCAAGATGATCGCGCATTCCTATAGGGGGTAAAACCATGTCCCAAAGGTCACCGGATCTGGTGTTAATTTAAAGAAGTAATCCAGTTAAACATTTGTGGGCTTATAACTTGGCTTCTTAATGTCCTAGAGAGATCAGGTTTGTTTTAGTGTACTACAATCAACAGCCCCTACAACCACAAAAAGGAATGGAGTCATTAGCACTTATGGTTTGTAAATGGCACCCAGAATTATGTTGCACGAAGCACAATTTCACATCATTCTGGGTCCATTTGTGTGAAAACAAGGTCCAATCCGGCTGAAACGTTACAGGAAGGTAGAATCTATTGAGTTGTAAGTGATCTGAACGTTTCATGATGATAGCACTTTCCTAAGGGGGTCAAACCATGTCCCAAAGGTCACCGGATCTGGTGTCAATTTAAAGAAGTAGTCCAGTTACACATCTGTGGGCTTATAACTTGGCTTCTGAATGTCCTAGAGCGATCAGGTTTGTTTTAGTGTACTCCAATCAACAGCCCATACAACCACAAAAAGGAATGGAGACATTAGCACTTATGGTTTTTAAATGGCACCCAGAATTATGTTGCACTAAGCACAATTTCACATCATTCTGGGTTCATTTGTGTGAAAACAAGGTCCAATCAGGCTGAAACGTTACAGGAAGGTAGAATCTATTGAAATGTAAGTGATCTGAACGTTTCATGATGATAGCACTTTCCTAAGGGGGTCAAACCATGTCCCAAAGGTCACCGGATCTGGTGTCAATTTAAAGAAGTAGTCCAGTTACACCTTTGTGGGCTTATAACTTGGCTTCTGAATGTCCTAGAGAGATCAGGTTTGTTTTATTATACTCCAATCAACAGCCCCTACAACCACAAAAAGGAATGGAGTCATTAGCACTTATGGTTTGTAAATGGCACCCAGAATTATGTTGCACGAAGCACAATTTCACATCATTCTGGGTCCATTTGTGTGAAAACAAGGTCCAATCAGGCTGAAACGCTACAAGAAGGTAGAATCTATTGAGTTGTAAGTGATCTGAACGTTTCAAGATGATCGCACATTCCTATAGGGGGTAAAACCATGTCCCAAAGGTCACCGGGCCTGGTGTCTCTTTAAAGAAGTAGTCCAGTTACACATTTGTGGGCTTATAACTTGGCTTCTGAATGTCCTAGAGAGATCAGGTTTGTTTTAGTATACTCCAATCAACAGCCCCTACAACCACAAAAAGGAATGGAGTCATTAGCACTTATGGTTTTTTAATGGCACCCAGAATTATGTTGCACGAAGCACAATTTCACATCATTCTGGGTTCATTTGTGTGAAAACAATGTCCAATCAGGCTGAAACGTTACAGGAAGGTAGAATCTATTGAGTTGTAAGTGATCTGAACGTTTCATCATGATATCACTTTCCTAAGGGGGTCAAACCATTTCCCAAAGGTCACCGGATCTGGTGTCAATTTAAAGAAGTAGTCCAGTTACACATTTGTGGGCTTATAACTTGGCTTCTGAATGTCCTAGAGAGATCAGGTTTGTTTTAATGTACTCCAATCAACAGCCCCTACAACCACAAAAAGGAATGGAGTCATTAGCACTTATGGTTTGTAAATGGCACCCAGAATTATGTTGCACGAAGCACAATTTCACATCATTCTGGGTTCATTTGTGTGAAAACAAGGTCCAATCAGGCTGAAACGCTACAAGAAGGTAGAATCTATTGAGTTGTAAGTGATCTGAACGTTTCATGATGATAGCACTTTCCTAAGGGGGTCAAACCATGTCCCAAAGGTCACCGGATCTGGTGTCAATTCAAAGAAGTAGTACAGTTACACCTTTGTGGGCTTATAACTTGGCTTCTGAATGTCCTAGAGAGATCAGGTTTGTTTTAATGTACTCCAATCAACAGCCCCTACAACCACAAAAAGGAATGGAGTCATTAGCACTTATGGTTTGTAAATGGCACCCAGAATTATGTTGCACGAAGCACAATTTCACATCATTCTGGGTTCATTTGTGTGAAAACAAGGTCCAATCAGGCTGAAACGCTACAAGAAGGTAGAATCTATTGAGTTGTAAGTGATCTGAACGTTTCATGATGATAGCACTTTCCTAAGGGGGTCAAACCATGTCCCAAAGGTCACCGGATCTGGTGTCAATTCAAAGAAGTAGTCCAGTTACACCTTTGTGGGCTTATAACTTGGCTTCTGAATGTCCTAGAGAGATCATGTTTGTTTTAATGTACTCCAATCAACAGCCCCTACAACCACAAAAAGGAATGGAGTCATTAGCACTTATGGTTTGTAAATGGCACCCAGAATTACGTTGCACAGAACACAATTTCACATCATTCTGGGTTCATTTGTGTGAAAACAAGGTCCAATCAGGCTGAAACGCTACAAGAAGGTAGAATCTATTGAGTTGTAAGTGATCTGAACGTTTCAAGATGATCGCACATTCCTATAGGGGGTAAAACCATGTCCCAAAGGTCACCGGGCCTGGTGTCTCTTTAAAGAAGTAGTCCAGTTACACATTTGTGGGCTTATAACTTGGCTTCTGAATTTCCCTGAGAGATCAGGTTTGTTTTAGTATACTCCAATCAACAGCCCCTACAACCACAAAAAGGAATGGAGTCATTAGCACTTATGGTTTTTAAATGGCACCCAGAATTATGTTGCACGAAGCACAATTTCACATTATTCTGGGTTCATTTGTGTGAAAACAAGGTCCAATCAGGCTGAAACGTTACAGGAAGGTAGAATCTATTGAGTTGTAAGTGATCTGAACGTTTCATGATGATAGCACTTTCCTAAGGGGGTCAAACCATGTCCCAAATGTCACCGGATCTGGTGTCAATTCAAAGAAGTAGTCCAGTTACACATTTGTGGGCTTATAACTTGGCTTCTGAATGTCCTAGAGAGATCAGGTTTGTTTTAATGTACTCCAATCAACAGCCCCTACAACCACAAAAAGGAATGGAGTCATTAGCACTTATGGTTTTTAAATGGCACCCAGAATTATGTTGCACGAAGCACAATTTCACATCATTCTGGGTTCATTTGTGTGAAAACAAGGTCCAATCAGGCTGAAACGTTACAGGAAGGTAGAATCTATTGAGTTGTAAGTGATCTGAACGTTTCATGATGATAGCACATTCCTATAGGGGGTCAAACCATGTCCCAAAGGTCACCGGGCCTGGTGTCACTTTAAAGAAGTAGTCCAGTTACACCTTTGAGGGCTTATAACTTGGCTTCTGAATGTCCTAGAGAGATCAGGTTTGTTTTAGTGTACTCCAATCAACAGCCCCTACAGCCTCAAAAAGGAATGGAGTCATTAGCACTTATGGTTTTTAAATGGCACCCAGAATTATGTTGCACGAAGCACAATTTCACATCATTCTGGGTTCATTTGTGTGAAAACAAGGTCCAATCAGGCTGAAACGTTACAGGAAGGTAGAATCTATTGAGTTGTAAGTGATCTGAACGTTTCATGATGATAGCACTTTCCTAAGGGGGTCAAACCATGTCCC
Source organism: Nothobranchius furzeri (assembly GCF_043380555.1). Classification (NCBI taxonomy): domain Eukaryota; kingdom Metazoa; phylum Chordata; class Actinopteri; order Cyprinodontiformes; family Nothobranchiidae; genus Nothobranchius; species Nothobranchius furzeri. The sequence continues at coordinate 3,156,920 of NC_091741.1, forward strand.
AAAGGTCACCGGATCTGGTGTCAATTTAAAGAAGTAATCCAGTTACACATTTGTGGGCTTATAACTTGGCTTCTGAATGTCCTAGAGAGATCAGGTTTGTTTTAGTGTACTCCAATCAACAGCCCCTACAACCACAAAAAGGAATGGAGTCATTAGCACTTAAGGTTTGTAAATGGCACCCAGAATTATGTTGCACGAAGCACAATTTCACATCATTCTGGGTCCATTTGTGTGAAAACAAGGTCCAATCAGGCTGAAACGCTACAAGAAGGTGGAACCTATTGAGTTGTAAGTGATCTGAACGTTTCAAGATGATCGCACATTCCTATAGGGGGTAAAACCATGTCCCAAAGGTCACCGGGCCTGGTGTCTCTTTAAAGAAGTAGTCCAGTTACACATTTGTGGGCTTATAACTTGGCTTCTGAATGTCCCTGAGAGATCAGGTTTGTTTTAGTATACTCCAATCAACAGCCCCTACAACCACAAAAAGGAATGGAGTCATTAGCACTTATGGTTTTTAAATGGCACCCAGAATTATGTTGCACGAAGCACAATTTCACATCATTCTGGGTTCATTTGTGTGAAAACAAGGTCCAATCAGGCTGAAACGCTACAAGAAGGTAGAATCTATTGAGTTGTAAGTGATCTGAACGTTTCATGATGATAGCACTTTCCTAAGGGGGTCAAACCATGTCCCAAAGGTCACCGGATCTGGTGTCAATTCAAAGAAGTAGTACAGTTACACCTTTGTGGGCTTATAACTTGGCTTCTGAATGTCCTAGAGAGATCAGGTTTGTTTTAATGTACTCCAATCAACAGCCCCTACAACCACAAAAAGGAATGGAGTCATCAGCACTTATGGTTTGTAAATGGCACCCAGAATTATGTTGCACGAAGCACAATTTCACATCATTCTGGGTTCATTTGTGTGAAAACAAGGTCCAATCAGGCTGAAACGCTACAAGAAGGTAGAATCTATTGAGTTGTAAGTGATCTGAACGTTTCATGATGATAGCACTTTCCTAAGGGGGTCAAACCATGTCCCAAAGGTCACCGGATCTGGTGTCAATTTAAAGAAGTAGTCCAGTTAGAAATTTGTGGGCTTATAACTTGGCTTCTGAATGTCCTAGAGAGATCAGGTTTGTTTTAGTGTACTCCAATCAACAGCCCCTACAACCACAAAAAGGAATGGAGTCATTAGCACTTATGGATTGTAAATGGCACCCAGAATTATGTTGCACGAAGCACTATTTCACATCATTCTGGGTCCATTTGTGTGAAAACAAGGTGCAATCAGGCTGAAACGTTACAGGAAGGTAGAATCTATTGAGTTGTAAGTGATCTGAACGTTTCATGATGATAGCACTTTCCTAAGGGGGTCAAACCATGTCCCAAAGGTCACCGGATCTGGTGTCAATTTAAAGAAGTAGTCCAGTTAGACATTTGTGGGCTTATAACTTGGCTTCTGAATGTCCTAGAGAGATCAGGTTTGTTTTAGTATACTCCAATCAACAGCCCCTACAACCACAAAAAGGAATGGAGTCATTAGCACTTATGGTTTTTAAATGGCACCCAGAATTATGTTGCACGAAGCACAATTTCACATCATTCTGGGTTCATTTGTGTGAAAACAAGGTCCAATCAGGCTGAAACGTTACAGGAAGGTAGAATCTATTGAGTTGTAAGTGATCTGAACGTTTCATGATGATAGCACTTTCCTAAGGAGGTCAAACCATGTCCCAAAAGTCACCGGATCTGGTGTCAATTTAAAGAAGTAGTGCAGTTACACATTTGTGGGCTTATAACTTGGCTTCTGAATGTCCTAGAGAGATCAGGTTTGTTTTAATGTTTTCCAATCAACAGCCCCTACAACCACAAAAAGGAATGGAGTCATTAGCACTTATGGTTTGTAAATGGCACCCAGAATTATGTTGCACGAAGCACAATTTCACATCATTCTGGGTTCATTTGTGTGAAAACAAGGCCCAATCAGGCTGAAACGTTACAGGAAGGTAGAATCTACTGAGTTGTAAGTGATCTGAACGTTTCATGATGATAGCACTTTCCTAAGGGGGTCAAACCATGTCCCAAAGGTCACCGGATCTGGTGTCAATTTAAAGAAGTAGTCCAGTTACACATTTGTGGGCTTATAACTTGGCTTCTGAATGTCCTAGAGAGATCAGGTTTGTTTTAGTGTACTCCAATCAACAGCCCCTACAACCACAAAAAGGAATGGAGTCATTAGCACTTATGGTTTGTAAATGGCACCCAGAATTATGTTGCACGAAGCACAATTTCACATCATTCAGGGTCCATCTGTGTGAAAACAAGGTCCAATCAGGCTGAAACGCTACAAGAAGGTAGAATCTATTGAGTTGTAAGTGATCTGAACGTTTCAAGATGATCGCGCATTCCTATAGGGGGTAAAACCATGTCCCAAAGGTCACCGGATCTGGTGTTAATTTAAAGAAGTAATCCAGTTAAACATTTGTGGGCTTATAACTTGGCTTCTTAATGTCCTAGAGAGATCAGGTTTGTTTTAGTGTACTACAATCAACAGCCCCTACAACCACAAAAAGGAATGGAGTCATTAGCACTTATGGTTTGTAAATGGCACCCAGAATTATGTTGCACGAAGCACAATTTCACATCATTCTGGGTCCATTTGTGTGAAAACAAGGTCCAATCCGGCTGAAACGTTACAGGAAGGTAGAATCTATTGAGTTGTAAGTGATCTGAACGTTTCATGATGATAGCACTTTCCTAAGGGGGTCAAACCATGTCCCAAAGGTCACCGGATCTGGTGTCAATTTAAAGAAGTAGTCCAGTTACACATCTGTGGGCTTATAACTTGGCTTCTGAATGTCCTAGAGCGATCAGGTTTGTTTTAGTGTACTCCAATCAACAGCCCATACAACCACAAAAAGGAATGGAGACATTAGCACTTATGGTTTTTAAATGGCACCCAGAATTATGTTGCACTAAGCACAATTTCACATCATTCTGGGTTCATTTGTGTGAAAACAAGGTCCAATCAGGCTGAAACGTTACAGGAAGGTAGAATCTATTGAAATGTAAGTGATCTGAACGTTTCATGATGATAGCACTTTCCTAAGGGGGTCAAACCATGTCCCAAAGGTCACCGGATCTGGTGTCAATTTAAAGAAGTAGTCCAGTTACACCTTTGTGGGCTTATAACTTGGCTTCTGAATGTCCTAGAGAGATCAGGTTTGTTTTATTATACTCCAATCAACAGCCCCTACAACCACAAAAAGGAATGGAGTCATTAGCACTTATGGTTTGTAAATGGCACCCAGAATTATGTTGCACGAAGCACAATTTCACATCATTCTGGGTCCATTTGTGTGAAAACAAGGTCCAATCAGGCTGAAACGCTACAAGAAGGTAGAATCTATTGAGTTGTAAGTGATCTGAACGTTTCAAGATGATCGCACATTCCTATAGGGGGTAAAACCATGTCCCAAAGGTCACCGGGCCTGGTGTCTCTTTAAAGAAGTAGTCCAGTTACACATTTGTGGGCTTATAACTTGGCTTCTGAATGTCCTAGAGAGATCAGGTTTGTTTTAGTATACTCCAATCAACAGCCCCTACAACCACAAAAAGGAATGGAGTCATTAGCACTTATGGTTTTTTAATGGCACCCAGAATTATGTTGCACGAAGCACAATTTCACATCATTCTGGGTTCATTTGTGTGAAAACAATGTCCAATCAGGCTGAAACGTTACAGGAAGGTAGAATCTATTGAGTTGTAAGTGATCTGAACGTTTCATCATGATATCACTTTCCTAAGGGGGTCAAACCATTTCCCAAAGGTCACCGGATCTGGTGTCAATTTAAAGAAGTAGTCCAGTTACACATTTGTGGGCTTATAACTTGGCTTCTGAATGTCCTAGAGAGATCAGGTTTGTTTTAATGTACTCCAATCAACAGCCCCTACAACCACAAAAAGGAATGGAGTCATTAGCACTTATGGTTTGTAAATGGCACCCAGAATTATGTTGCACGAAGCACAATTTCACATCATTCTGGGTTCATTTGTGTGAAAACAAGGTCCAATCAGGCTGAAACGCTACAAGAAGGTAGAATCTATTGAGTTGTAAGTGATCTGAACGTTTCATGATGATAGCACTTTCCTAAGGGGGTCAAACCATGTCCCAAAGGTCACCGGATCTGGTGTCAATTCAAAGAAGTAGTACAGTTACACCTTTGTGGGCTTATAACTTGGCTTCTGAATGTCCTAGAGAGATCAGGTTTGTTTTAATGTACTCCAATCAACAGCCCCTACAACCACAAAAAGGAATGGAGTCATTAGCACTTATGGTTTGTAAATGGCACCCAGAATTATGTTGCACGAAGCACAATTTCACATCATTCTGGGTTCATTTGTGTGAAAACAAGGTCCAATCAGGCTGAAACGCTACAAGAAGGTAGAATCTATTGAGTTGTAAGTGATCTGAACGTTTCATGATGATAGCACTTTCCTAAGGGGGTCAAACCATGTCCCAAAGGTCACCGGATCTGGTGTCAATTCAAAGAAGTAGTCCAGTTACACCTTTGTGGGCTTATAACTTGGCTTCTGAATGTCCTAGAGAGATCATGTTTGTTTTAATGTACTCCAATCAACAGCCCCTACAACCACAAAAAGGAATGGAGTCATTAGCACTTATGGTTTGTAAATGGCACCCAGAATTACGTTGCACAGAACACAATTTCACATCATTCTGGGTTCATTTGTGTGAAAACAAGGTCCAATCAGGCTGAAACGCTACAAGAAGGTAGAATCTATTGAGTTGTAAGTGATCTGAACGTTTCAAGATGATCGCACATTCCTATAGGGGGTAAAACCATGTCCCAAAGGTCACCGGGCCTGGTGTCTCTTTAAAGAAGTAGTCCAGTTACACATTTGTGGGCTTATAACTTGGCTTCTGAATTTCCCTGAGAGATCAGGTTTGTTTTAGTATACTCCAATCAACAGCCCCTACAACCACAAAAAGGAATGGAGTCATTAGCACTTATGGTTTTTAAATGGCACCCAGAATTATGTTGCACGAAGCACAATTTCACATTATTCTGGGTTCATTTGTGTGAAAACAAGGTCCAATCAGGCTGAAACGTTACAGGAAGGTAGAATCTATTGAGTTGTAAGTGATCTGAACGTTTCATGATGATAGCACTTTCCTAAGGGGGTCAAACCATGTCCCAAATGTCACCGGATCTGGTGTCAATTCAAAGAAGTAGTCCAGTTACACATTTGTGGGCTTATAACTTGGCTTCTGAATGTCCTAGAGAGATCAGGTTTGTTTTAATGTACTCCAATCAACAGCCCCTACAACCACAAAAAGGAATGGAGTCATTAGCACTTATGGTTTTTAAATGGCACCCAGAATTATGTTGCACGAAGCACAATTTCACATCATTCTGGGTTCATTTGTGTGAAAACAAGGTCCAATCAGGCTGAAACGTTACAGGAAGGTAGAATCTATTGAGTTGTAAGTGATCTGAACGTTTCATGATGATAGCACATTCCTATAGGGGGTCAAACCATGTCCCAAAGGTCACCGGGCCTGGTGTCACTTTAAAGAAGTAGTCCAGTTACACCTTTGAGGGCTTATAACTTGGCTTCTGAATGTCCTAGAGAGATCAGGTTTGTTTTAGTGTACTCCAATCAACAGCCCCTACAGCCTCAAAAAGGAATGGAGTCATTAGCACTTATGGTTTTTAAATGGCACCCAGAATTATGTTGCACGAAGCACAATTTCACATCATTCTGGGTTCATTTGTGTGAAAACAAGGTCCAATCAGGCTGAAACGTTACAGGAAGGTAGAATCTATTGAGTTGTAAGTGATCTGAACGTTTCATGATGATAGCACTTTCCTAAGGGGGTCAAACCATGTCCCAAAGGTCACCGGATCTGGTGTCAATTTAAAGAAGTAATCCAGTTACACATTTGTGGGCTTATAACTTGGCTTCTGAATGTCCTAGAGAGATCAGGTTTGTTTTAGTGTACTCCAATCAACAGCCCCTACAACCACAAAAAGGAATGGAGTCATTAGCACTTAAGGTTTGTAAATGGCACCCAGAATTATGTTGCACGAAGCACAATTTCACATCATTCTGGGTCCATTTGTGTGAAAACAAGGTCCAATCAGGCTGAAACGCTACAAGAAGGTGGAACCTATTGAGTTGTAAGTGATCTGAACGTTTCAAGATGATCGCACATTCCTATAGGGGGTAAAACCATGTCCCAAAGGTCACCGGGCCTGGTGTCTCTTTAAAGAAGTAGTCCAGTTACACATTTGTGGGCTTATAACTTGGCTTCTGAATGTCCCTGAGAGATCAGGTTTGTTTTAGTATACTCCAATCAACAGCCCCTACAACCACAAAAAGGAATGGAGTCATTAGCACTTATGGTTTTTAAATGGCACCCAGAATTATGTTGCACGAAGCACAATTTCACATCATTCTGGGTTCATTTGTGTGAAAACAAGGTCCAATCAGGCTGAAACGCTACAAGAAGGTAGAATCTATTGAGTTGTAAGTGATCTGAACGTTTCATGATGATAGCACTTTCCTAAGGGGGTCAAACCATGTCCCAAAGGTCACCGGATCTGGTGTCAATTCAAAGAAGTAGTACAGTTACACCTTTGTGGGCTTATAACTTGGCTTCTGAATGTCCTAGAGAGATCAGGTTTGTTTTAATGTACTCCAATCAACAGCCCCTACAACCACAAAAAGGAATGGAGTCATTAGCACTTATGGTTTGTAAATGGCACCCAGAATTATGTTGCACGAAGCACAATTTCACATCATTCTGGGTTCATTTGTGTGAAAACAAGGTCCAATCAGGCTGAAACGCTACAAGAAGGTAGAATCTATTGAGTTGTAAGTGATCTGAACGTTTCATGATGATAGCACTTTCCTAAGGGGGTCAAACCATGTCCCAAAGGTCACCGGATCTGGTGTCAATTCAAAGAAGTAGTCCAGTTACACCTTTGTGGGCTTATAACTTGGCTTCTGAATGTCCTAGAGAGATCATGTTTGTTTTAATGTACTCCAATCAACAGCCCCTACAACCACAAAAAGGAATGGAGTCATTAGCACTTATGGTTTGTAAATGGCACCCAGAATTACGTTGCACAGAACACAATTTCACATCATTCTGGGTTCATTTGTGTGAAAACAAGGTCCAATCAGGCTGAAACGCTACAAGAAGGTAGAATCTATTGAGTTGTAAGTGATCTGAACGTTTCAAGATGATCGCACATTCCTATAGGGGGTAAAACCATGTCCCAAAGGTCACCGGGCCTGGTGTCTCTTTAAAGAAGTAGTCCAGTTACACATTTGTGGGCTTATAACTTGGCTTCTGAATTTCCCTGAGAGATCAGGTTTGTTTTAGTATACTCCAATCAACAGCCCCTACAACCACAAAAAGGAATGGAGTCATTAGCACTTATGGTTTTTAAATGGCACCCAGAATTATGTTGCACGAAGCACAATTTCACATTATTCTGGGTTCATTTGTGTGAAAACAAGGTCCAATCAGGCTGAAACGTTACAGGAAGGTAGAATCTATTGAGTTGTAAGTGATCTGAACGTTTCATGATGATAGCACTTTCCTAAGGGGGTCAAACCATGTCCCAAATGTCACCGGATCTGGTGTCAATTCAAAGAAGTAGTCCAGTTACACATTTGTGGGCTTATAACTTGGCTTCTGAATGTCCTAGAGAGATCAGGTTTGTTTTAATGTACTCCAATCAACAGCCCCTACAACCACAAAAAGGAATGGAGTCATTAGCACTTATGGTTTTTAAATGGCACCCAGAATTATGTTGCACGAAGCACAATTTCACATCATTCTGGGTTCATTTGTGTGAAAACAAGGTCCAATCAGGCTGAAACGTTACAGGAAGGTAGAATCTATTGAGTTGTAAGTGATCTGAACGTTTCATGATGATAGCACATTCCTATAGGGGGTCAAACCATGTCCCAAAGGTCACCGGGCCTGGTGTCACTTTAAAGAAGTAGTCCAGTTACACCTTTGAGGGCTTATAACTTGGCTTCTGAATGTCCTAGAGAGATCAGGTTTGTTTTAGTGTACTCCAATCAACAGCCCCTACAGCCTCAAAAAGGAATGGAGTCATTAGCACTTATGGTTTTTAAATGGCACCCAGAATTATGTTGCACGAAGCACAATTTCACATCATTCTGGGTTCATTTGTGTGAAAACAAGGTCCAATCAGGCTGAAACGTTACAGGAAGGTAGAATCTATTGAGTTGTAAGTGATCTGAACGTTTCATGATGATAGCACTTTCCTAAGGGGGTCAAACCATGTCCCAAAGGTCACCGGATCTGGTGTCAATTTAAAGAAGTAATCCAGTTACACATTTGTGGGCTTATAACTTGGCTTCTGAATGTCCTAGAGAGATCAGGTTTGTTTTAGTGTACTCCAATCAACAGCCCCTACAACCACAAAAAGGAATGGAGTCATTAGCACTTAAGGTTTGTAAATGGCACCCAGAATTATGTTGCACGAAGCACAATTTCACATCATTCTGGGTCCATTTGTGTGAAAACAAGGTCCAATCAGGCTGAAACGCTACAAGAAGGTGGAACCTATTGAGTTGTAAGTGATCTGAACGTTTCAAGATGATCGCACATTCCTATAGGGGGTAAAACCATGTCCCAAAGGTCACCGGGCCTGGTGTCTCTTTAAAGAAGTAGTCCAGTTACACATTTGTGGGCTTATAACTTGGCTTCTGAATGTCCCTGAGAGATCAGGTTTGTTTTAGTATACTCCAATCAACAGCCCCTACAACCACAAAAAGGAATGGAGTCATTAGCACTTATGGTTTTTAAATGGCACCCAGAATTATGTTGCACGAAGCACAATTTCACATCATTCTGGGTTCATTTGTGTGAAAACAAGGTCCAATCAGGCTGAAACGTTACAGGAAGGTAGAATCTATTGAGTTGTAAGTGATCTGAACGTTTCATGATGATAGCACTTTCCTAAGGGGGTCAAACCATGTCCCAAATGTCACCGGATCTGGTGTCAATTCAAAGAAGTAGTCCAGTTACATATTTGTGGGCTTATAACTTGGCTTCTGAATGTCCTAGAGAGATCAGGTTTGTTTTAATGTACTCCAATTAACAGCCCCTACAACCACAAAAAGGAATGGAGTCATTAGCACTTATGGTTTGTAAATGGCACCCAGAATTACGTTGCACGAAGCACAATTTCACATCATTCTGGGTCCATTTGTGTGAAAACAAGGTCCAATCAGGCTGAAACGCTTTAAGAAGGTAGAATCTATTGAGTTGTAAGTGATCTGAACGTTTCAAGATGATCGCACATTCCTATCGGGGGTAAAACCATGTCCCAAAGGTCACCGGGCCTGGTGTCTCTTTAAAGAAGTAGTCCAGTTACACATTTGTGGGCTTATAACTTGGCTTCTGAATGTCCTAGAGAGATCAGGTTTGTTTTAGTGTACTCCAATCAACAGCCCCTACAACCACAAAAAGGAATGGAGTCATTAGCACTTATGGATTGTAAATGGCACCCAGTATTATGTTGCACGAAGCACTATTTCACAACATTCTGGGTCCATTTGTGTGAAAACAAGGTCCAATCAGGCTGAAACGTTACAGGAAGGTAGAATCTATTGAGTTGTAAGTGATCTGAACGTTTCATGATGATAGCACTTTCCTAAGGGGATCAAACCATGTCCCAAAGGTCACCGGATCTGGTGTCAATTTAAAGAAGTAGTCCAGTTAGACATTTGTGGGCTTATAACTTGGCTTCTGAATGTCCTAGAGAGATCAGGTTTGTTTTAGTATACTCCAATCAACAGCCCCTACAACCACAAAAAGGAATGGAGTCATTAGCACTTATGGTTTTTAAATGGCACCCAGAATTATGTTGCACGAAGCACAATTTCACATCATTCTGGGTTCATTTGTGTGAAAACAAGGTCCAATCAGGCTGAAACGTTACAGGAAGGTAGAATCTATTGAGTTGTAAGTGATCTGACCGTTTCATGATGATAGCACTTTCCTAAGGGGGTCAAACCATGTCCCAAAAGTCACCGGATCTGGTGTCAATTTAAAGAAGTAGTCCAGTTACACATTTGTGGGCTTATAACTTGGCTTCTGAATGTCCTAGAGAGATCAGGTTTGTTTTAGTATACTCCAATCAACAGCCCCTACAACCACAAAAAGGAATGGAGTCATTACCACTTATGGTTTTTTAATGGCACCCAGAATTATGTTGCACGAAGCACAATTTCATATCATTCTGGGTTCATTTGTGTGAAAACAAGGTCCAATCAGGCTGAAACGTTACAGGAAGGTAGAATCTATTGAGTTGTAAGTGATCTGAACGGTTCATCATGATATCACTTTCCTAAGGGGGTCAAACCATGTCCCAAAGGTCACCGGATCTGGTGTCAATTTAAAGAAGTAGTCCAGTTACACATTGGTGGGCTTATAACTTGGCTTCTGAATGTCCTAGAGAGATCATGTTTGTTTTAGTGTACTCCAATCAACAGCCCCTACAACCACAAAAAGGAATGGAGTCATTAGCACTTATGGTTTGTAAATGGCACCCAGAATTATGTTGCACGAAGCACAATTTCACATCATTCTGGGTCCATTTGTGTGAAAACAAGGTCCAATCAGGCTGAAACGCTACAAGAAGGTAGAATCTATTGAGTTGTAAGTGATCTGAACGTTTCAAGATGATCGCACATTCCTATAGGGGGTAAAACCATGTCCCAAAGGTCACCGGGCCTGGTGTCACTTTAAAGATGTAGTCCAGTTACACCTTTGTGGGCTTATAACTTGGCTTCTGAATGTCCTAGAGAGGTTAGGTTTGTTTTAGTGTACTCCAATCAAAAGCCCCTACAACCACAAAAAGGAATGGAGTCATTAGCACTTATGGTTTGTAAATGGCACCCAGAATTATGTTGCACAAAGCACAATTTCACATCATTCTGGGTTCATTTGTGTGAAAACAAGGTCCAATCAGGCTGAAACGTTACAGGAAGGTAGAATCTATTGAGTCGTAAGTGATCTGAACGTTTCATGATGATAGCACTTTCCTAAGGGGGTCAAACCATGTCCCAAAGGTCACCGGATCTGGTGTCACTTTAAAGAAGTAGTCCAGTTACACATTTATAACTTGGCTTCTGAATGTCCCAGAGAGGTCAGGTTTGTTTTAGGGTACTCCAATCAACAGCCCCTACAACCACAAAAAGGAATGGAGTCATTAGCACTTATGGTTTTTAAATGGCACCCAGAATTATGTTGCACGAAGCACAATTTCACATCATTCTGGGTTCATTTGTGTGAAAACAAGGTCCAATCAGGCTGAAACGTTACAGGAAGGTAGAATCTATTGAGTTGTAAGTGATCTGAACGTTTCATGATGATAGCACTTTCCTGAGGGGGTCAAACCATGTCCCAAAAGTCACCGGATCTGGTGTCATTTTAAAGAAGTAGTCCAGTTACACATTTGTGGCCTTATAACTTGGCTTCTGAATGTCCTAGAGAGATCAGGTTTGTTTTAATGTACTCCAATCAACAGCCCCTACAACAACAAAAAGGAATGGAGTCATTAGCACTTATGGTTTGTAAATGGCACCCAGAATTATGTTGCACGAAGCACAATTTCACATCATTCTGGGTTCATTTGTGTGAAAACAAGGCCCAATCTGGCTGAAATGTTACAGGAAGGTAGAATCTACTGAGTTGTAAGTGATCTGAACGTTTCATGATGATAGCACTTTCCTAAGGGGGTCAAACCATGTCCCAAAGGTCACCGGATCTGGTGTCAATTTAAAGAAGTAGTCCAGTTACACATTTGTGGGCTTATAACTTGGCTTCTGAATGTCCTAGAGAGATCAGGTTTGTTTTAGTGTACTCCAATCAACAGCCCCTACAACCACAAAAAGGAATGGAGTCATTAGCACTTATGGTTTGTAAATGGCACCCAGAATTATGTTGCACGAAGCACAATTTCACATCATTCTGGGTCCCTTTGTGTGAAAACAAGGTCCAATCAGGCTGAAACGCTACAAGAAGGTAGAATCTATTGAGTTGTAGGTGATCTGAACGTTTCAAGATGATCGCACATTCTTATAGGGGGTAAAACCATGTCCCAAAGGTCACCGGATCTGGTGTCAATTTAAAGAAGTAATCCAGTTACACATTTGTGGGCTTATAACTTGGCTTCTTAATGTCCTAGAGAGATCAGGTTTGTTTTAGTGTACTCCAATCAACAGCCCCTACAACCACAAAAAGGAATGGAGTCATTAGCACTTATGGTTTGTAAATGGCACCCAGAATTATGTTGCACGAACACAATTTCACATCATTCTGGGTCCATTTGTGTGAAAACAAGGTCCAATCAGGCTGAAACGTTACAGGAAGGTAGAATCTATTGAGTTGTAACTGATCTGAACGTTTCATGATGATAGCACTTTCCTAAGGGGGTCAAACCATGTCCCAAAGGTCACCGGATCTGGTGTCAATTTAAAGTAGTAGTCCAGTTACACATTTGTGGGCTTATAACTTGGCTTCTGAATGTCCTAGAGCGATCAGGTTTGTTTTGGTGTACTCCAATCAACAGCCCCTACAACCACAAAAAGGAATGGAGACATTAGCACTTATGGATTTAAATGGCACCCAGAATTATGTTGCACGAAGCACAATTTCACATCATTCTGGGTCCATTTGTGTGAAAACAAGGTCATATCAGGCTGAAACGTTACAGGAAGGTAGAATCTACTGAGTTGTAAGTGATCTGAACGTTTCATGATGATAGCACTTTCCTAAGGGGGTCAAACCATGTCCCAAAGGTCACCGGATCTGGTGTCACTTTAAAGAAGTGGTCCAGTTACACATTTGTGGGCTTATAACTTGGCTTCTGAATGTCCTAGAGAGATCATGTTTGTTTTAGGTTACTCCAATCAACAGCCCCTACAACCACAAAAAGGAATGGAGTCATTAGCACTTATGGTTTGTAAATGGCACCCAGAATTATGTTGCACGAACACAATTTCACATCATTCTGGGTCCATTTGTGTGAAAACAAGGTCCAATCAGGCTGAAACGTTACAGGAAGGTAGAATCTATTGAGTTGTAAGTGATCTGAACGTTTCATGATGATAGCACTTTCCTAAGGGGGTCAAACCATGTCCCAAAGGTCACCGGATCTGGTGTCAATTTAAAGAAGTAGTCCAGTTACACATTTGTGGGCTTATAACTTGGCTTCTGAATGTCCTAGAGCGATCAGGTTTGTTTTGGTGTACTCCAATCAACAGCCCCTACAACCACAAAAAGGAATGGAGACATTAGCACTTATGGATTTAAATGGCACCCAGAATTATGTTGCACGAAGCACAATTTCACATCATTCTGGGTCCATTTGTGTGAAAACAAGGTCCAATCAGGCTGAAACGTTACAGGAAGGTAGAATCTACTGAGTTGTAAGTGATCTGAACGTTTCATGATGATAGTACTTTCCTAAGGGGGTCAAACCATGTCCCAAAGGTCACCGGATCTGGTGTCACTTTAAAGAAGAAGTCCAGTTACACATTTGTGGGCTTATAACTTGGCTTCTGAATGTCCTAGAGAGATCATGTTTGTTTTAGGGTACTCCAATCAACAGCCCCTACAACCACAAAAAGGAATGGAGTCATTAGCATTTATGGTTTTTAAATGGCACCCAGAATTATGTTGCACGAAGCACAATTTCACATCATTCTGGGTTCATTTGTGTGAAAACAAGGTCCAATCAGGCTGAAACGTTACAGGAAGGTAGAATCTATTGAGTTGTAAGTGATCTGAACGTTTCATGATGATAGCACTTTCCTAAGGGGGTCAAACCATGTCCCAAAGATCACCGGATCTGGTGTCAATTTTAAAGAAGTAGTCCAGTTACACATTTGTGGGCTTATAACTTGGCTTCTGAATGTCCTAGAGAGATCAGGTTTGTTTTAGTGTACTCCAATCAAAAGCCCCTACAACCACAAAAAGGAATGGAGTCATTAGCCCTTATGGTTTTTAAATGGCACCCAGAATTATGTTGCACGAAGCACAATTTCACATCATTCTGGGTTCATTTGTGTGAAAACAAGGTCCAATCAGGCTGAAACGCTACAAGAAGGTAGAATCTATTGAGTTGTAAGTGATCTGAACGTTTCAAGATGATCGCACATTCCTATAGGGGGTAAAACCATGTCCCAAAGGTCACCGGGCCTGGTGTCACTTTAAAGATGTAGTCCAGTTACACCTTTGTGGGCTTATAACTTGGCTTCTAAATGTCCTAGAGAGGTTAGGTTTGTTTTGGTGTACTCCAATCAAAAGCCCCTACAACCACAAACAGGAATGGAGTCATTAGCACTTATGGTTTGTAAATGGCACCCAGAATTATGTTGCACGAAGCACAATTTCACATCATTCTGGGTTCATTTGTGTGAAAACAAGGTCCAATCAGGCTGAAACGTTACAGGAAGGTAGAATCTATTGAGTTGTAAGTGATCTGAATGTTTAATGATGATAGCACTTTCCTAGGGGATCAAACTATGTCCCAAAGGTCACCGGATCTGGTGTCAATTTAAATAAGTAGTCCAGTTACACATTTGTGGGCTTATAACTTGGCTTCTGAATGTCCTAGAGAGATCAGGTTTGTTTTAGTATACTCCAATCAACAGCCCCTACAACCACATAAAGGAATGGAGTCATTAGCACTTATGGTTTTTAAATGGCACCCAGAATTATGTTGCACGAAGCACAATTTCACATCATTCTGGGTTCATTTGTGTGAAAACAAGGTCCAATCAGGCTGAAACGTTACAGAAAGGTAGAATCTATTGAGTTGTAAGTGATCTGAACGTTTCATGATGATATCACTTTCCTAAGGGGGTCAAACCATGTCCCAAAAGTCACCGGATCTGGTGTCAATTTAAAGAAGTAGTCCAGTTACACATTTGTGGGCTTATAACTTGGCTTCTGAATGTCCTAGAGAGATCAGGTTTGTTTTAATGTACTCCAATCAACAGCCCCTACAACCACAAAAAGGAATGGAGTCATTAGCACTTATGGTTTTTAAATGGCACCCAGAATTATGTTGCACGAAGCACAATTTCACATCATTCTGGGTTCATTTGTGTGAAAACAAGGCCCAATCAGGCTGAAACGTTACAGGAAGGTAGAATCTACTGAGTTGTAAGTGATCTGAACGTTTCATGATGATAGCACTTTCCTAAGGGGGTCAAACCATGTCCCAAAGGTCACCGGATCTGGTGTCAATTTAAAGAAGTAGTCCAGTTACACATTTGTGGGCTTATAACTTGGCTTCTGAATGTCCTAGAGCGATCAGGTTTGTTTTAGTGTACTCCAATCAACAGCCCCTACAACCACAAAAAGGAATGGAGTCATTAGCACCTATGGTTTGTAAATGGCACCCAGAATTATGTTGCACGAACACAATTTCACATCATTCTGGGTCCATTTGTGTGAAAACAAGGCCCAATAAGGCTGAAACGTTACAGGAAGGTAGAATCTATTGAGTTGTAAGTGATCTGAACGTTTCATGATGATAGCTCTTTCCTAAGGGGGTCAAACCATGTCCCAAAGGTCACCGGATCTGGTGTCAATTTAAAGAAGTAGTCCAGTTACACATTTGTGGGCTTATAACTTGGCTTCTGAATGTCCTAGAGCGATCAGGTTTGTTTTAGTGTACTCCAATCAACAGCCCCTACAACCACAAAAAGGAATGGAGACATTAGCACTTATGGTTTTTAAATGGCACCCAGAATTATGTTGCACGAAGCACAATTTCACATCATTCTGGGTCCATTTGTGTGAAAACAAGGTCCAATCAGGCTGAAACGTTTCAGGAAGGTAGAATCTAATGAGTTGTAAAAGATCTGAACGTTTCATGATGATAGCACTTTCCTAAGGGGGTCAAACCATGTCCCAAAGATCACCGGATCTGGTGTCAATTTTAAAGAAGTAGTCCAGTTACACATTTGTGGGCTTATAACTTGGCTTCTGAATGTCCTAGAGAGATCAGGTATTTTTTAATGTACTCCAATCAACAGCCCCTACAACCACAAAAAGGAATGGAGTCATTAGCACTTATGGTTTGTAAATGGCACCCAGAATTATGTTGCACGAAGCACAATTTCACATCATTCTGGGTTCATTTGTGTGAAAACAAGGTCCAATCAGGCTGAAACGTTACAGGAAGGTAGAATCTACTGAGTTGTAAGTGATCTGAACGTTTCATGATGATAGCACTTTCCTAAGGGGGTCAAACCATGTCCCAAAGGTCACCGGATCTGGTGTCAATTTAAAGTAGTCCAGTTACACATTTGTGGGCTTATAACTTGGCTTCTGAATGTCCTAGAGAGATCAGGTTTGTTTTAGTGTACTCCAATCAACAGCCCCTACAACAACAAAAAGGAATGGAGTCATTAGCCCTTATGGTTTTTAAATGGCACCCAGAATTATGTTGCACGAAGCACAATTTCACATCATTCTGGGTTCATTTGTGTGAAAACAAGGTCCAATCAGGCTGAAACGCTACAAGAAGGTAGAATCTATTGAGTTGTAAGTGATCTGAACGTTTCATGATGATAGCACTTTCCTAAGGGGGTCAAACCATGTCCCAAAGGTCACCGGATCTGGTGTCAATTCAAAGAAGTAGTCCAGTTACACCTTTGTGGGCTTATAACTTGGCTTCTGAATGTCCTAGAGAGATCAGGTTTGTTTTAATGTACTCCAATCAACAGCCCCTACAACCACAAAAAGGAATGGTGTCATTAGCACTTATGGTTTGTAAATGGCACCCAGAATTTTGTTGCACGAAGCACAATTTCACATCATTCTGGGTTCATTTGTGTGAAAACAAGGTCCAATCAGGCTGAAACGTTACAGGAAGGTAGAATCTATTGAGTTGTAAGTGATCTGAACGTTTCATGATGATAGCACTTTCCTAAGGGGGTCAAACCATGTCCCAAAAGTCACCGGATCTGGTGTCAATTTAAAGAAGTAATCCAGTTACACATTTGTGGGCTTATAACTTGGCTTCTGAATGTCCTAGAGAGATCAGGTTTGTTTTAATGTACTCCAATCAACAGCCCCTACAACCACAAAAAGGAATGGAGTCATTAGCACTTATGGTTTTTAAATGGCACCCAGAATTATGTTGCACGAAGCACAATTTCACATCATTCTGGGTTCATTTGTGTGAAAACAAGGTCCAATCAGGCTGAAACGTTAAAGAAAGGTAGAATCTATTGAGTTGTAAGTGATCTGAACGTTTCATGATGATATCACTTTCCTAAGCGGGTCAAACCATGTCCCAAAAGTCACCGGATCTGGTGTCAATTTAAAGAAGTAGTCCAGTTACACATTTGTGGGCTTATAGCTTGGCTTCTGAATGTCCTAGAGAGATCAGGTTTGTTTTAATGTACTCCAATCAACAGCCCCTACAACCACAAAAAGGAATGGAGTCATTAGCACTTATGGTTTTTAAATGGCACCCAGAATTATGTTGCACGAAGCACAATTTCACATCATTCTGGGTTCATTTGTGTGAAAACAAGGCCCAATCAGGCTGAAACGTTACAGGAAGGTAGAGTCTACTGAGTTGTAAGTCATCTGAACGTTTCATGATGATAGCACTTTCCTAAGGGGGTCAAACCATGTCCCAAAGGTCACCGGATCTGGTGTCAATTTAAAGAAGTAGTCCAGTTACACATTTGTGGGCTTATAACTTGGCTTCTGAATGTCCTAGAGCGATCAGGTTTGTTTTAGTGTACTCCAATCAACAGCCCCTACAACCACAAAAAGGAATGGAGTCATTAGCACCTATGGTTTGTAAATGGCACCCAGAATTATGTTGCACGAACACAATTTCACATCATTCTGGGTCCATTTGTGTGAAAACAAGGCCCAATAAGGCTGAAACGTTACAGGAAGGTAGAATCTATTGAGTTGTAAGTGATCTGAACGTTTCATGATGATAGCACTTTTCTAAGGGGGTCAAACCATGTCCCAAAGGTCACCGGATCTGGTGTCAATTTAAAGAAGTAGTCCAGTTACACATTTGTGGGCTTATAACTTGGCTTCTGAATGTCCTAGAGCGATCAGGTTTGTTTTAGTGTACTCCAATCAACAGCCCCTACAACCACAAAAAGGAATGGAGACATTAGCACTTATGGTTTTTAAATGGCACCCAGAATTATGTTGCACGAAGCACAATTTCACATCATTCTGGGTTCATTTGTGTGAAAACAAGGTCCAATCAGGCTGAAACGTTACAGGAAGGTAGAATCTACTGAGTTGTAAGTGATCTGAACGTTTCATGATGATAGCACTTTCCTAAGGGGGTCAAACCATGTCCCAAAGGTCACCGGATCTGGTGTCAATTTAAAGTAGTCCAGTTACACATTTGTGGGCTTATAACTTGGCTTCTGAATGTCCTAGAGAGATCAGGTTTGTTTTAGTGTACTCCAATCAACAGCCCCTACAACAACAAAAAGGAATGGAGTCATTAGCCCTTATGGTTTTTAAATGGCACCCAGAATTATGTTGCACGAAGCACAATTTCACATCATTCTGGGTTCATTTGTGTGAAAACAAGGTCCAATCAGGCTGAAACGCTACAAGAAGGTAGAATCTATTGAGTTGTAAGTGATCTGAACGTTTCATGATGATAGCACTTTCCTAAGGAGGTCAAACCATGTACCAAAGGTCACCGGATCTGGTGTCAATTTAAAGAAGTAGTCCAGTTACACATTTGTGGGCTTATAACGTGGCTTCTGAATGTCCTAGAGAGATCAGGTTTGTTTTAATATACTCCAATCAACAGCCCCTACAACCACAAAAAGGAATGGAGTCATTAGCACTTATGGTTTTCAAATGGCACCCAGAATTATGTTGCACGAAGCACAATTTCACATCATTCTGGGTTCATTTGTGTGAAAACAAGGTCCAATCAGGTTGAAACATTACAGGAAGGTAGAATCTATCGAGTTGTAAGTGATCTGAACGTTTCATGATGATAGCACTTTCCTTGGGGATCAAACCATGTCCCAAAGGTCACCGGATCTGGTGTCAATTTAAAGAAGTAGTCCAGTTACACATTTGTGGGCTTATAACTTGGCTTCTGAATGTCCTAGAGAGATCAGGTTTGTTTTAGTGTACTCCAATCAGCAGCCCCTACAACCACAAAAAGGAATGGAGTCATTAGCACTTATGGTTTGTAAATGGCACCCAGAATTATGTTGCACGAAGCACAATTTCACATCATTCTGGGTTCATTTGTGTGAAAACAAGGTCCAATCAGGCTGAAACGTTACAGGAAGGTAGAATCTATTGAGTTGTAAGTTATCTGAACGTTTCATGATGATAGCACTTTCCTAAGGGGGTCAAACCATGTCCCAAAGGTCACCGGGCCTGGTGTCACTTTAAAGATGTAGTCCAGTTACACCTTTGTGGGCTTATAACTTGGCTTCTAAATGCCCTAGAGAGGTTAGGTTTGTTTTAGTGTACTCCAATCAAAAGCCCCTACAACCACAAAAAGGAATGGAGTCATTAGAACTTATGGTTTGTAAATGGCACCCAGAATTATGTTGCACGAAGCACAATTTCACATCATTCTGGGTTCATTTGTGTGAAAACAAGGTCCAATCAGGCTGAAACGTTACAGGAAGGTAGAATCTATTGAGTTGTAAGTGATCTGAACGTTTCATGATGATAGCACTTTCCTAAGGGGGTCAAACCATGTCCCAAAGGTCACCGGATCTGGTGTCATTTTAAAGAAGTAGTCCAGTTACACATTTGTGGGCTTATAACTTGGCTTCTGAATGTCCAAGAGAGATCAGGTTTGTTTTAATGTACTCCAATCAAAAGCCCCTACAACCACAAAAAGGAATGGAGTCATTAGCACTTATGGTTTGTAAATGGCACCCAGAATTATGTTGCACGAAGCACAATTTCACATCATTCTGGGTTCATTTGTGTGAAAACAAGGTCCAATCAGGCTGAAACGCTACAAGAAGGTAGAATCTATTGAGTTGTAAGTGATCTGAACGTTTCATGATGATAGCACTTTCCTAAGGGGGTCAAACCATGTCCCAAAGGTCACCGGATCTGGTGTCAATTCAAAGAAGTAGTCCAGTTACACCTTTGTGGGCTTATAACTTGGCTTCTGAATGTCCTAGAGAGATCAGGTTTGTTTTAATGTACTCCAATCAACAGCCCCTACAACCACAAAAAGGAATGGTGTCATTAGCACTTATGGTTTGTAAATGGCACCCAGAATTTTGTTGCACGAAGCACAATTTCACATCATTCTGGGTTCATTTGTGTGAAAACAAGGTCCAATCAGGCTGAAACGCTACAAGAAGGTAGAATCTATTGAGTTGTAAGTGATCTGAACGTTTCATGATGATAGCACTTTCCTAAGGGGGTCAAACCATGTCCCAAAAGTCACCGGATCTGGTGTCAATTTAAAGAAGTAGTCCAGTTACACATTTGTGGGCTTATAACTTGGCTTCTGAATGTCCTAGAGAGATCAGGTTTGTTTTAATGTACTCCAATCAACAGCCCCTACAACCACAAAAAGGAATGGAGTCATTAGCACTTATGGTTTGTAAATGGCACCCAGAATGATGTTGCACGAAGCACAATTTCACATCATTCTGGGTTCATTTGTGTGAAAACAAGGCCCAATCAGGCTGAAACGTTACAGGAAGGTAGAATCTACTGAGTTGTAAGTGATCTGAACGTTTCATGATGATAGCACTTTCCTACGGGGGTCAAACCATGTCCCAAAGGTCACCGGATCTGGTGTCATTTTAAAGAAGTAGTCCAGTTACACATTTGTGGGCTTATAACTTGGCTTCTGAATGTCCTAGAGAGATCAGGTTTGTTTTAGTGTACTCCAATCAACAGCCCCTACAACCACAAAAAGGAATGGAGTCATTAGCACTTATGATTTGTAAATGGCACCCAGAATTATGTTGCACGAAGCACAATTTCACATCATTCTGGGTCCATTTGTGTGAAAACAAGGTCGAATCAGGCTGAAACGCTACAAGAAGGTAGAATCTATTGAGTTGTAAGTGATCTGAACGTTTCAAGATGATCGCTCATTCCTATAGGGGGTCAAACCATGTCCCAAAGGTCACCGGGCACAAATGTGTAACTGGACTACTTCTTTAAAGAGACACCAGGCCCGGTGACTTTTGGGACATGGTTTTACCCCCTATAGGAATGTGCGATCATCTTGAAACGTTCAGATCACTTACAACTCAATAGATTCTACCTTCTTGTAGCGTTTCAGCCTGATTGGACCTTGTTTTCACACAAATGAACCCCTGAATGATGTGAAATTGTGTTTCGTGCAACGTAATTCTGGGTGCCATTTACAAACCATAAGTGCTAATGACACCATTCCTTTTTGTGGTTGTAGGGGCTGTTGATTGGAGTACATTAAAACAAACCTGATCTCTCTAGGACATTCAGAAGCCAAGTTATAAGCCCACAAATATGTAACTGGACTACTTCTTTGAATTGACACCAGATCCGGTGACCTTTGATACATGGTTTGACCCCCTTAGGAAAGTGCTATCATCATGAAACCTTCAGATCACTTACAACTCAATAGATTCTACCTTCCTGTAACGTTTCAGCCTGATTGGACCTTGTTTTCACACAAATGAACCCAGAATGATGTGAAATTGTGCTTCGTGCAACATAATTCTGGGTGCCATTTAAAAACCATAAGTGCTAATGACTCCATTCCTTTTTGTGGTTGTAGGGGCTGTTGATTGGAGTATACTAAAACAAACCTGATCTCTCAGGGACATTCAGAAGCCAAGTTATAAGCCCACAAATGTGTAACTGGACTACTTCTTTAAAGAGACACCAGGCCCGGTGACCTTTGGGACATGGTTTTACCCCCTATAGGAATGTGCGATCATCTTGAAACGTTCAGATCACTTACAACTCAATAGGTTCCACCTTCTTGTAGCGTTTCAGCCTGATTGGACCTTGTTTTCACACAAATGGACCCAGAATGATGTGAAATTGTGCTTCGTGCAACATAATTCTGGGTGCCATTTACAAACCATAAGTGCTAATGACTCCATTCCTTTTTGTGGTTGTAGGGGCTGTTGATTGGAGTACACTAAAACAAACCTGATCTCTCTAGGACATTCAGAAGCCAAGTTATAAGCCCACAAATGTGTAACTGGATTACTTCTTTAAATTGACACCAGATCCGGTGACCTTTGGGACATGGTTTGACCCCCTTAGGAAAGTGCTATCATCATGAAACGTTCAGATCACTTACAACTCAATAGATTCTACCTTCCTGTAACGTTTCAGCCTGATTGGACCTTGTTTTCACACAAATGAACCCAGAATGATGTGAAATTGTGCTTCGTGCAACATAATTCTGGGTGCCATTTAAAAACCATAAGTGCTAATGACTCCATTCCTTTTTGAGGTTGTAGGGGCTGTTGATTGGAGTACACTAAAACAAACCTGATCTCTCTAGGACATTCAGAAGCCAAGTTATAAGCCCTCAAAGGTGTAACTGGACTACTTCTTTAAAGTGACACCAGGCCCGGTGACCTTTGGGACATGGTTTGACCCCCTATAGGAATGTGCGATAATCACGAAACGTTCAGATCACTTACAACTCAATAGATTCTACCTTCTTGTAACGTTTCAGCCTGATTGGACCTTGTTTTCACACAAATGGACCCAGAATGATGTGAAATTGTGCTTCGTGCAACATAATTCTGGGTGCCATTTACAAACCATAAGTGCTAATGACTCCATTCCTTTTTGTGGTTGTAGGGGCTGTTGATTGGAGTACACTAAAACAAACCTAACCTCTCTAGGACATTCAGAAGCCAAGTTATAAGCCCACAAATGTGTAACTGGACTACTTCTTTAAAGAGACACCAGGCCCGGTGACCTTTGGGACATGGTTTTACCCCCTATAGGAATGTGCGATCATCTTGAAACGTTCAGATCACTTACAACTCAATAGGATCTACCTTCTTGTAGCGTTTCAGCCTGATTGGACCTTGTTTTCACACAAATGGACCCAGAATGATGTGAAATTGTGCTTCGTGCAACATAATTCTGGGTGCCCTTTACAAACCTTAAGTGCTAATGACTCCATTCCTTTTTGTGGTTGTAGGGGCTGTTGATTGGAGTACACTAAAACAAACCTGATCTCTCTAGGACATTCAGAAGCCAAGTTATAAGCCCACAAATGTGTAACTGGACTACTTCTTTAAATTGACACCAGATCCGGTGACCTTTGGGACATGGTTTGACCCCCTTAGGAAAGTGCTATCATCATGAAACGTTCAGATCACTTACAACTCAATAGATTCTACCTTCCTGTAACGGTTCAGCCTGATTGGACCTTGTTTTCACACAAATGAACCCAGAATGATGTGAAATTGTGCTTCGTGCAACATAATTCTGGGTGCCATTTAAAAACCATAAGTGCTAATGACTCCATTCCTTTTTGTGGTTGTAGGGGCTGTTGATTGGAGTACATTAAAACAAATCTGATCTCTCTAGGACATTCAGAAGCCAAGTTATAAGCCCACAAATGTGTAACTGGACTACTTCTTTGAATTGACACCAGATCCGGTGACCTTTGGGACATGGTTTGACCCCCTTAGGAAAGTGCTATCATCATGAAACGTTCAGATCACTTACAACTCAATAGATTCTAACTTCCTGTAACGTTTCAGCCTGATTGGACCTTGTTTTCACACAACTGAACCCAGAATAATGTGAAATTGTGCTTCGTGCAACATAATTCTGGGTGCCATTTAAAAACCATAAGTGCTAATGACTCCATTCCTTTTTGTGGTTGTAGGGGCTGTTGATTGGAGTATACTAAAACAAACCTGATCTCTCAGGGACATTCAGAAGCCAAGTTATAAGCCCACAAATGTGTAACTGGACTACTTCTTTATAGAGACACCAGGCCCGGTGACCTTTGGGACATGGTTTTACCCCCTATAGGAATGTGTGATCATCTTGAAACGTTCAGATCACTCACAACTCAATAGATTCTACCTTCTTGTAGCGTTTCAGCCTGACTGGACCTTGTTTTCACACAAATGAACCCAGAATGATGTGAAATTGTGTTCTGTGCAACATAATTCTGGGTGCCATTTACAAACCATAAGTGCTAATGACACCATTCCTTTTTGTGGTTGTAGGGGCTGTTGATTGGAGTACATTAAAACAAACCTGATCTCTCTAGGACATTCAGAAGCCAAGTTATAAGCCCACAAAGGTGTAACTGGACTACTTCTTTGAATTGACACCAGATCCGGTGACCTTTGGGACATGGTTTGACCCCCTTAGGAAAGTGCTATCATCATGAAACGTTCAGATCACTTACAACTCAATAGATTCTACCTTCTTGTAGCGTTTCAGCCTGATTGGACCTTGTTTTCACACAAATGAACCCAGAATGATGTGAAATTGTGCTTCGTGCAACATAATTCTGGGTGCCATTTACAAACCATAAGTGCTAATGACTCCATTCCTTTTTGTGGTTGTAGGGGCTGTTGATTGGAGTACATTAAAACAAACCTGATCTCTCTAGGACATTCAGAAGCCAAGTTATAAGCCCACAAATGTGTAACTGGACTACTTCTTTAAATTGACACCAGATCCGGTGACCTTTGGGAAATGGTTTGACCCCCTTAGGAAAGTGATATCATGATGAAACGTTCAGATCACTTACAACTCAATAGATTCTACCTTCCTGTAACGTTTCAGCCTGATTGGACCTTGTTTTCACACAAATGAACCCAGAATGATGTGAAATTGTGCTTCGTGCAACATAATTCTGGGTGCCATTAAAAAACCATAAGTGCTAATGACTCCATTCCTTTTTGTGGTTGTAGGGGCTGTTGATTGGAGTATACTAAAACAAACCTGATCTCTCTAGGACAATCAGAAGCCAAGTTATAAGCCCACAAATGTGTAACTGGACTACTTCTTTAAAGAGACACCAGGCCCGGTGACCTTTGGGACATGGTTTTACCCCCTATAGGAATGTGCGATCATCTTGAAACGTTCAGATCACTTACAACTCAATAGATTCTACCTTCTTGTAGCGTTTCAGCCTGATTGGACCTTGTTTTCACACAAATGGACCCAGAATGATGTGAAATTGTGCTTCGTGCAACATAATTCTGGGTGCCATTTACAAACCATAAGTGCTAATGACTCCATTCCTTTTTGTGGTTGTAGGGGCTGTTGATTGGAGTATAATAAAACAAACCTGATCTCTCTAGGACATTCAGAAGCCAAGTTATAAGCCCACAAAGGTGTAACTGGACTACTTCTTTAAATTGACACCAGATCCGGTGACCTTTGGGACATGGTTTTACCCCCTTAGGAAAGTGCTATCATCATGAAACGTTCAGATCACTTACAACTCAATAGATTCTACCTTCCTGTAACGTTTCAGCCTGATTGGACCTTGTTTTCACACAAATGAACCCAGAATGCTGTGAAATCGTGCTTAGTGCAACATAATTCTGGGTGCCATTTAAAAACCATAAGTGCTAATAACTCCATTCCTTTTTGTGGTTGTAGGGGCTGTTGATTGGAGTACACTAAAACAAACCTGATCGCTCTAGGACATTCAGAAGCCAAGTTATAAGCCCACAAATGTGTAACTGGACTACTTCTTTAAATTGACACCAGATCCGGTGACCTTTGGGACATGGTTTGACCCCCTTAGGAAAGTGCTATCATCATGAAACGTTCAGATCACTTACAACTCAATAGATTCTACCTTCCTGTAACGTTTCAGCCGGATTGGACCTTGTTTTCACACAAATGGACCCAGAATGATGTGAAATTGTGCTTCGTGCAACATAATTCTGGGTGCCATTTACAAACCATAAGTGCTAATAACTCCATTCCTTTTTGTGGTTGTAGGGGCTGTTGATTGGAGTACACTAAAACAAACCTGATCTCTCTAGGACATTAAGAAGCCAAGTTATAAGCCCACAAATGTGTAACTGGATTACTTCTTTAAATTGACACCAGATCCGGTGACCTTTGGGACATGGTTTGACCCCCTATAGGAATGCGCGATCATCTTGAAACGTTCAGATCACTTACAACTCAATAGATTCTACCTTCTTGTAGCGTTTCAGCCTGATTGGACCTTGTTTTCACACAAATGGACCCAGAATGATGTGAAATTGTGCTTCGTGCAACATAATTCTGGGTGCCATTTACAAACCATAAGTGCTAATGACTCCATTCCTTTTTGTGGTTGTAGAGGCTGTTGATTGGAGTACACTAAAACAAACCTGATCTCTCTAGGACATTCAGAAGCCAAGTTATAAGCCCACAAATGTGTAACTGGACTACTTCTTTAAATTGACACCAGATCTGGTGACCTTTGGGACATGGTTTGACCCCCTTAGGAAAGTGCTATCATCATGAAACGTTCAGATCACTTACAACTCAGTAGATTCTACCTTCCTGTAACGTTTCAGCCTGATTGGGCCTTGTTTTCACACAAATGAACCCAGAATGATGTGAAATTGTGCTTCGTGCAACATAATTCTGGGTGCCATTTACAAACCATAAGTGCTAATGACTCCATTCCTTTTTGTGGTTGTAGGGGCTGTTGATTGGAGTACATTAAAACAAACCTGATCTCTCTAGGACATTCAGAAGCCAAGTTATAAGCCCACAAATGTGTAACTGGACTACTTCTTTAAATTGACACCAGATCCGGTGACTTTTGGGACATGGTTTGACCCCCTTAGGAAAGTGCTATCATCATGAAACGTTCAGATCACTTACAACTCAATAGATTCTACCTTCCTGTAACGTTTCAGCCTGATTGGACCTTGTTTTCACACAAATGAACCCAGAATGATGTGAAATTGTGCTTCGTGCAACATAATTCTGGGTGCCATTTAAAAACCATAAGTGCTAATGACTCCATTCCTTTTTGTGGTTGTAGGGGCTGTTGATTGGAGTATACTAAAACAAACCTGATCTCTCTAGGACATTCAGAAGCCAAGTTATAAGCCCACAAATGTCTAACTGGACTACTTCTTTAAATTGACACCAGATCCGGTGACCTTTGGGACATGGTTTGATCCCCTTAGGAAAGTGCTATCATCATGAAACGTTCAGATCACTTACAACTCAATAGATTCTACCTTCCTGTAACGTTTCAGCCTGATTGGACCTTGTTTTCACACAAATGGACCCAGAATGTTGTGAAATAGTGCTTCGTGCAACATAATACTGGGTGCCATTTACAAACCATAAGTGCTAATGACTCCATTCCTTTTTGTGGTTGTAGGGGCTGTTGATTGGAGTACACTAAAACAAACCTGATCTCTCTAGGACATTCAGAAGCCAAGTTATAAGCCCACAAATGTGTAACTGGACTACTTCTTTAAAGAGACACCAGGCCCGGTGACCTTTGGGACATGGTTTTACCCCCGATAGGAATGTGCGATCATCTTGAAACGTTCAGATCACTTACAACTCAATAGATTCTACCTTCTTAAAGCGTTTCAGCCTGATTGGACCTTGTTTTCACACAAATGGACCCAGAATGATGTGAAATTGTGCTTCGTGCAACGTAATTCTGGGTGCCATTTACAAACCATAAGTGCTAATGACTCCATTCCTTTTTGTGGTTGTAGGGGCTGTTAATTGGAGTACATTAAAACAAACCTGATCTCTCTAGGACATTCAGAAGCCAAGTTATAAGCCCACAAATATGTAACTGGACTACTTCTTTGAATTGACACCAGATCCGGTGACCTTTGGGACATGGTTTGACCCCCTTAGGAAAGTGCTATCATCATGAAACGTTCAGATCACTTACAACTCAATAGATTCTACCTTCCTGTAACGTTTCAGCCTGATTGGACCTTGTTTTCACACAAATGAACCCAGAATGATGTGAAATTGTGCTTCGTGCAACATAATTCTGGGTGCCATTTAAAAACCATAAGTGCTAATGACTCCATTCCTTTTTGTGGTTGTAGGGGCTGTTGATTGGAGTATACTAAAACAAACCTGATCTCTCAGGGACATTCAGAAGCCAAGTTATAAGCCCACAAATGTGTAACTGGACTACTTCTTTAAAGAGACACCAGGCCCGGTGACCTTTGGGACATGGTTTTACCCCCTATAGGAATGTGCGATCATCTTGAAACGTTCAGATCACTTACAACTCAATAGGTTCCACCTTCTTGTAGCGTTTCAGCCTGATTGGACCTTGTTTTCACACAAATGGACCCAGAATGATGTGAAATTGTGCTTCGTGCAAAATAATTCTGGGTGCCATTTACAAACCTTAAGTGCTAATGACTCCATTCCTTTTTGTGGTTGTAGGGGCTGTTGATTGGAGTACACTAAAACAAACCTGATCTCTCTAGGACATTCAGAAGCCAAGTTATAAGCCCACAAATGTGTAACTGGATTACTTCTTTAAATTGACACCAGATCCGGTGACCTTTGGGACATGGTTTGACCCCCTTAGGAAAGTGCTATCATCATGAAACGTTCAGATCACTTACAACTCAATAGATTCTACCTTCCTGTAACGTTTCAGCCTGATTGGACCTTGTTTTCACACAAATGAACCCAGAATGATGTGAAATTGTGCTTCGTGCAACATAATTCTGGGTGCCATTTAAAAACCATAAGTGCTAATGACTCCATTCCTTTTTGAGGCTGTAGGGGCTGTTGATTGGAGAACACTAAAACAAACCTGATCTCTCTAGGACATTCAGAAGCCAAGTTATAAGCCCTCAAAGGTGTAACTGGACTACTTCTTTAAAGTGACACCAGGCCCGGTGACCTTTGGGACATGGTTTGACCCCCTATAGGAATGTGCTATCATCATGAAACGTTCAGATCACTTACAACTCAATAGATTCTACCTTCCTGTAACGTTTCAGCCTGATTGGACCTTGTTTTCACACAAATGAACCCAGAATGATGTGAAATTGTGCTTCGTGCAACATAATTCTGGGTGCCATTTAAAAACCATAAGTGCTAATGACTCCATTCCTTTTTGTGGTTGTAGGGGCTGTTGATTGGAGTACATTAAAACAAACCTGATCTCTCTAGGACATTCAGAAGCCAAGTTATAAGCCCACAAATGTGTAACTGGACTACTTCTTTGAATTGACACCAGATCCGGTGACATTTGGGACATGGTTTGACCCCCTTAGGAAAGTGCTATCATCATGAAACGTTCAGATCACTTACAACTCAATAGATTCTACCTTCCTGTAACGTTTCAGCCTGATTGGACCTTGTTTTCACACAAATGAACCCAGAATAATGTGAAATTGTGCTTCGTGCAACATAATTCTGGGTGCCATTTAAAAACCATAAGTGCTAATGACTCCATTCCTTTTTGTGGTTGTAGGGGCTGTTGATTGGAGTATACTAAAACAAACCTGATCTCTCAGGGAAATTCAGAAGCCAAGTTATAAGCCCACAAATGTGTAACTGGACTACTTCTTTAAAGAGACACCAGGCCCGGTGACCTTTGGGACATGGTTTTACCCCCTATAGGAATGTGCGATCATCTTGAAACGTTCAGATCACTTACAACTCAATAGATTCTACCTTCTTGTAGCGTTTCAGCCTGATTGGACCTTGTTTTCACACAAATGAACCCAGAATGATGTGAAATTGTGTTATGTGCAACGTAATTCTGGGTGCCATTTACAAACCATAAGTGCTAATGACACCATTCCTTTTTGTGGTTGTAGGGGCTGTTGATTGGAGTACATTAAAACAAACATGATCTCTCTAGGACATTCAGAAGCCAAGTTATAAGCCCACAAAGGTGTAACTGGACTACTTCTTTGAATTGACACCAGATCCGGTGACCTTTGGGACATGGTTTGACCCCCTTAGGAAAGTGCTATCATCATGAAACGTTCAGATCACTTACAACTCAATAGATTCTACCTTCTTGTAGCGTTTCAGCCTGATTGGACCTTGTTTTCACACAAATGAACCCAGAATGATGTGAAATTGTGCTTCGTGCAACATAATTCTGGGTGCCATTTACAAACCATAAGTGCTAATGACTCCATTCCTTTTTGTGGTTGTAGGGGCTGTTGATTGGAGTACATTAAAACAAACCTGATCTCTCTAGGACATTCAGAAGCCAAGTTATAAGCCCACAAAGGTGTAACTGTACTACTTCTTTGAATTGACACCAGATCCGGTGACCTTTGGGACATGGTTTGACCCCCTTAGGAAAGTGCTATCATCATGAAACGTTCAGATCACTTACAACTCAATAGATTCTACCTTCTTGTAGCGTTTCAGCCTGATTGGACCTTGTTTTCACACAAATGAACCCAGAATGATGTGAAATTGTGCTTCGTGCAACATAATTCTGGGTGCCATTTACAAACCATAAGTGCTAATGACTCCATTCCTTTTTGTGGTTGTAGGGGCTGTTGATTGGAGTACATTAAAACAAACCTGATCTCTCTAGGACATTCAGAAGCCAAGTTATAAGCCCACAAATGTGTAACTGGACTACTTTAAATTGACACCAGATCCGGTGACCTTTGGGAAATGGTTTGACCCCCTTAGGAAAGTGATATCATGATGAAACGTTCAGATCACTTACAACTCAATAGATTCTACCTTCCTGTAACGTTTCAGCCTGATTGGACCTTGTTTTCACACAAATGAACCCAGAATGATGTGAAATTGTGCTTCGTGCAACATAATTCTGGGTGCCATTAAAAAACCATAAGTGCTAATGACTCCATTCCTTTTTGTGGTTGTAGGGGCTGTTGATTGGAGTATACTAAAACAAACCTGATCTCTCTAGGACATTCAGAAGCCAAGTTATAAGCCCACAAATGTGTAACTGGACTACTTCTTTAAAGAGACACCAGGCCCGGTGCCCTTTGGGACATGGTTTTACCCCCTATAGGAATGTGCGATCATCTTGAAACGTTCAGATCACTTACAACTCAATAGATTCTACCTTCTTGTAGCGTTTCAGCCTGATTGGACCTTGTTTTCACACAAATGGACCCAGAATGATGTGAAATTGTGCTTCGTGCAACATAATTCTGGGTGCCATTTACAAACCATAAGTGCTAATGACTCCATTCCTTTTTGTGGTTGTAGGGGCTGTTGATTGGAGTATAATAAAACAAACCTGATCTCTCTAGGACATTCAGAAGCCAAGTTATAAGCCCACAAAGGTGTAACTGGACTACTTCTTTAAATTGACACCAGATCCGGTGACCTTTGGGACATGGTTTGACCCCCTTAGGAAAGTGCTATCATCATGAAACGTTCAGATCACTTACATTTCAATAGATTCTACCTTCCTGTAACGTTTCAGCCTGATTGGACCTTGTTTTCACACAAATGAACCCAGAATGATGTGAAATTGTGCTTAGTGCAACATAATTCTGGGTGCCATTTAAAAACCATAAGTGCTAATGTCTCCATTCCTTTTTGTGGTTGTATGGGCTGTTGATTGGAGTACACTAAAACAAACCTGATCGCTCTAGGACATTCAGAAGCCAAGTTATAAGCTCACAGATGTGTAACTGGACTACTTCTTTAAATTGACACCAGATCCGGTGACCTTTGGGACATGGTTTGACCCCCTTAGGAAAGTGCTATCATCATGAAACGTTCAGATCACTTACAACTCAATAGATTCTACCTTCCTGTAACGTTTCAGCCGGATTGGACCTTGTTTTCACACAAATGGACCCAGAATGATGTGAAATTGTGCTTCGTGCAACATAATTCTGGGTGCCATTTACAAACCATAAGTGCTAATGACTCCATTCCTTTTTGTGGTTGTAGGGGCTGTTGATTGGAGTACACTAAAACAAACCTGATCTCTCTAGGACATTAAGAAGCCAAGTTATAAGCCCACAAATGTGTAACTGGATTACTTCTTTAAATTAACACCAGATCCGGTGACCTTTGGGACATGGTTTTACCCCCTATAGGAATGCGCGATCATCTTGAAACGTTCAGATCACTTACAACTCAATAGATTCTACCTTCTTGTAGCGTTTCAGCCTGATTGGACCTTGTTTTCACACAGAGGGACCCAGAATGATGTGAAATTGTGCTTCGTGCAACATAATTCTGGGTGCCATTTACAAACCATAAGTGCTAATGACTCCATTCCTTTTTGTGGTTGTAGGGGCTGTTGATTGGAGTACACTAAAACAAACCTGATCTCTCTAGGACATTCAGAAGCCAAGTTATAAGCCCACAAATGTGTAACTGGACTACTTCTTTAAATTGACACCAGGCCCGGTGACCTTTGGGACATGGTTTGACCCCCTTAGGAAAGTGCTATCATCATGAAACGTTCAGATCACTTACAACTCAATAGATTCTACCTTCTTGTAGCGTTTCAGCCTGATTGGACCTTGTTTTCACACAAATGAACCCAGAATGATGTGAAATTGTGCTTCGTGCAACATAATTCTGGGTGCCATTTACAAACCATAAGTGCTAATGACTCCATTCCTTTTTGTGGTTGTAGGGGCTGTTGATTGGAGTACATTAAAACAAACCTGATCTCTCTAGGACATTCAGAAGCCAAGTTATAAGCCCACAAATGTGTAACTGGACTACTTCTTTAAATTGACACCAGATCCGGTGACCTTTGGGAAATGGTTTGACCCCCTTAGGAAAGTGATATCATGATGAAACGTTCAGATCACTTACAACTCAATAGATTCTACCTTCCTGTAACGTTTCAGCCTGATTGGACCTTGTTTTCACACAAATGAACCCAGAATGATGTGAAATTGTGCTTCGTGCAACATAATTCTGGGTGCCATTAAAAAACCATAAGTGCTAATGACTCCATTCCTTTTTGTGGTTGTAGGGGCTGTTGATTGGAGTATACTAAAACAAACCTGATCTCTCTAGGACATTCAGAAGCCAAGTTATAAGCCCACAAATGTGTAACTGGACTACTTCTTTAAAGAGACACCAGGCCCGGTGCCCTTTGGGACATGGTTTTACCCCCTATAGGAATGTGCGATCATCTTGAAACGTTCAGATCACTTACAACTCAATAGATTCTACCTTCTTGTAGCGTTTCAGCCTGATTGGACCTTGTTTTCACACAAATGGACCCAGAATGATGTGAAATTGTGCTTCGTGCAACATAATTCTGGGTGCCATTTACAAACCATAAGTGCTAATGACTCCATTCCTTTTTGTGGTTGTAGGGGCTGTTGATTGGAGTATAATAAAACAAACCTGATCTCTCTAGGACATTCAGAAGCCAAGTTATAAGCCCACAAAGGTGTAACTGGACTACTTCTTTAAATTGACACCAGATCCGGTGACCTTTGGGACATGGTTTGACCCCCTTAGGAAAGTGCTATCATCATGAAACGTTCAGATCACTTACATTTCAATAGATTCTACCTTCCTGTAACGTTTCAGCCTGATTGGACCTTGTTTTCACACAAATGAACCCAGAATGATGTGAAATTGTGCTTAGTGCAACATAATTCTGGGTGCCATTTAAAAACCATAAGTGCTAATGTCTCCATTCCTTTTTGTGGTTGTATGGGCTGTTGATTGGAGTACACTAAAACAAACCTGATCGCTCTAGGACATTCAGAAGCCAAGTTATAAGCTCACAGATGTGTAACTGGACTACTTCTTTAAATTGACACCAGATCCGGTGACCTTTGGGACATGGTTTGACCCCCTTAGGAAAGTGCTATCATCATGAAACGTTCAGATCACTTACAACTCAATAGATTCTACCTTCCTGTAACGTTTCAGCCGGATTGGACCTTGTTTTCACACAAATGGACCCAGAATGATGTGAAATTGTGCTTCGTGCAACATAATTCTGGGTGCCATTTACAAACCATAAGTGCTAATGACTCCATTCCTTTTTGTGGTTGTAGGGGCTGTTGATTGGAGTACACTAAAACAAACCTGATCTCTCTAGGACATTAAGAAGCCAAGTTATAAGCCCACAAATGTGTAACTGGATTACTTCTTTAAATTAACACCAGATCCGGTGACCTTTGGGACATGGTTTTACCCCCTATAGGAATGCGCGATCATCTTGAAACGTTCAGATCACTTACAACTCAATAGATTCTACCTTCTTGTAGCGTTTCAGCCTGATTGGACCTTGTTTTCACACAGAGGGACCCAGAATGATGTGAAATTGTGCTTCGTGCAACATAATTCTGGGTGCCATTTACAAACCATAAGTGCTAATGACTCCATTCCTTTTTGTGGTTGTAGGGGCTGTTGATTGGAGTACACTAAAACAAACCTGATCTCTCTAGGACATTCAGAAGCCAAGTTATAAGCCCACAAATGTGTAACTGGACTACTTCTTTAAATTGACACCAGATCCGGTGACCTTTGGGACATGGTTTGACCCCCTTAGGAAAGTGCTATCATCATGAAACGTTCAGATCACTTACAACTCAGTAGATTCTACCTTCCTGTAACGTTTCAGCCTGATTGGGCCTTGTTTTCACACAAATGAACCCAGAATGATGTGAAATTGTGCTTCGTGCAACATAATTCTGGGTGCCATTTACAAACCATAAGTGCTAATGACTCCATTCCTTTTTGTGGTTGTAGGGGCTGTTGATTGGAAAACATTAAAACAAACCTGATCTCTCTAGGACATTCAGAAGCCAAGTTATAAGCCCACAAATGTGTAACTGCACTACTTCTTTAAATTGACACCAGATCCGGTGACTTTTGGGACATGGTTTGAACTCCTTAGGAAAGTGCTATCATCATGAAACGTTCAGATCACTTACAACTCAATAGATTCTACCTTCCTGTAACGTTTCAGCCTGATTGGACCTTGTTTTCACACAAATGAACCCAGAATGATGTGAAATTGTGCTTCGTGCAACATAATTCTGGGTGCCATTTAAAAACCATAAGTGCTAATGACTCCATTCCTTTTTGTGGTTGTAGGGGCTGTTGATTGGAGTATACTAAAAAAAACCTGATCTCTCTAGGACATTCAGAAGCCAAGTTATAAGCCCACAAATGTCTAACTGGACTACTTCTTTAAATTGACACCAGATCCGGTGACCTTTGGGACATGGTTTGACCCCCTTAGGAAAGTGCTATCATCATGAAACGTTCAGATCACTTACAACTCAATAGATTCTACCTTCCTGTAACGTTTCAGCCTGATTGCACCTTGTTTTCACACAAATGGACCCAGAATGATGTGAAATAGTGCTTCGTGCAACATAATTCTGGGTGCCATTTACAATCCATAAGTGCTAATGACTCCATTCCTTTTTGTGGTTGTAGGGGCTGTTGATTGGAGTACACTAAAACAAACCTGATCTCTCTAGGACATTCAGAAGCCAAGTTATAAGCCCACAAATGTCTAACTGGACTACTTCTTTAAATTGACACCAGATCCGGTGACCTTTGGGACATGGTTTGACCCCCTTAGGAAAGTGCTATCATCATGAAACGTTCAGATCACTTACAACTCAATAGATTCTACCTTCCTGTAACGTTTCAGCCTGATTGGACCTTGTTTTCACACAAATGAACCCAGAATGATGTGAAATTGTGCTTCGTGCAACATAATTCTGGGTGCCATTTACAAACCATAAGTGCTAATGACTCCATTCCTTTTTGTGGTTGTAGGGGCTTTTGATTGGAGTACACTAAAACAAACCTAACCTCTCTAGGGCATTTAGAAGCCAAGTTATAAGCCCACAAAGGTGTAACTGGACTACATCTTTAAAGTGACACCAGGCCCGGTGACCTTTGGGACATGGTTTGACCCCCTTAGGAAAGTGCTATCATCATGAAACGTTCAGATAACTTACAACTCAATAGATTCTACCTTCCTGCAACGTTTCAGCCTGATTGGACCTTGTTTTCACACAAATGAACCCAGAATGATGTGAAAATGTGCTTCGTGCAACATAATTCTGGGTGCCATTTACAAACCATAAGTGCTAATGACTCCATTCCTTTTTGTGGTTGTAGGGCCTGCTGATTGGAGTACACTAAAACAAACCTGATCTCTCTAGGACATTCAGAAGCCAAGTTATAAGCCCACAAATGTGTAACTGGACTACTTCTTTAAATTGACACCAGATCCGGTGACCTTTGGGACATGGTTTGATCCCCTAGGAAAGTGCTATCATCATGAAACGTTCAGATTACTTACTACTCAATAGATTCTACCTTCCTGTAACGTTTCAGCCTGATTGGACCTTGTTTTCACACAAATGAACCCAGAATGATGTGAAATTGTGCTTCGTGCAACATAATTCTGGGTGCCATTTAAAAACCATAAGTGCTAATGACTCCATTCCTTTTTGTGGTTGTAGGGGCTGTTGATTGGAGTATATTAAAACAAACCTGATCTCTCTAGGACATTCAGAAGCCACGTTATAAGCCCACAAATGTGTAACTGGACTACTTCTTTAAATTGACACCAGATCCGGTGACCTTTGGGACATGGTTTGACCCCCTTAGGAAAGTGCTATCATCATGAAATGTTCAGATCACTTACAACTCAATAGATTCTACCTTCTTGTAGCGTTTCAGCCTGATTGGACCTTGTTTTCACACAAATGAACCCAGAATGATGTGAAATTGTGCTTCGTGCAACATAATTCTGGGTGCCATTTAAAAACCATAAGGGCTAATGACTCCATTCCTTTTTGTGGCTATAGGGGCTGTTGATTGGAGTACACTAAAACAAACCTGATCTCTCTAGGACATTCAGAAGCCAAGTTATAAGCCCACAAATGTGTAACTGGACTACTTCTTTAAATTGACACCAGATCCGGTGACCTTTGGGACATGGTTTGACCCCCTTAGGAAAGGGCTATCATCATGAAATGTTCAGATCACTTACAATTCAGTAGATTCTACCTTCCTGTAACGTTTCAGCCTGATTGGACCTTGTTTTCACACAAATGAACCCAGAATGATGTGAAATTGTGCTTCGTGCAACATAATTCTGGGTGCCATTTACAAACCATAAGTGCTAATGACTCCATTCCTTTTTGTGGTTGTAGGGGCTGTTGATTGGAGTACATTAAAAAATACCTGATCTCTCTAGGACATTCAGAAGCCAAGTTATAAGCCCACAAATGTGTAACTGGACTACTTCTTTAAAATTGACACCAGATCCGGTGATCTTTGGGACATGGTTTGACCCCCTTAGGAAAGTGCTATCATCATGAAACGTTCAGATCACTTACAACTCAGTAGATTCTACCTTCCTGTAACGTTTCAGCCTGATTGGACCTTGTTTTCACACAAATGGACCCAGAATGATGTGAAATTGTGCTTCGTGCAACATAATTCTGGGTGCCATTTACAAACCATAAGTGCTAATGTCTCCATTCCTTTTTGTGGTTGTAGGGGCTGTTGATTGGAGTACACTAAAACAAACCTGATCGCTCTAGGACATTCAGAAGCCAAGTTATAAGCCCACAAATGTGTAACTGGACTACTTCTTTAAAGTGACACCAGATCCGGTGACCTTTGGGACATGGCTTGACCCCCTTAGGAAAGTGCTATCATCATGAAACGTTCAGATCACTTACAACTCAGTAGATTCTACCTTCCTGTAACATTTCAGCCTGATTGGACCTTGTTTTCACACAAATGGACCCAGAATGATGTGAAAATGTGCTTCGTGCAACATAATTCTGGGTGCCATTTACAAACCATAAGTGCTAATGTCTCCATTCCTTTTTGTGGTTGTAGGGGCTGTTGATTGGAGTACACTAAAACAAACCTGATCGCTCTAGGACATTCAGAAGCCAAGTTATAAGCCCACAAATGTGTAACTGGACTACTTCTTTAAATTGACACCAGATCCGGTGACCTTTGGGACATGGTTTGACCCCCTTAGGAAAGTGCTATCATCATGAAACGTTCAGATCACTTACAACTCAATAGATTCTACCTTCCTGTAACGTTTCAGCCTGATTGGACCTTGTTTTCACACAAATGGACCCAGAATGATGAGAAATTGTGCTTCGTGCAACATAATTCTGGGTGCCATTTACAAACCATAAGTGCTAATGACTCCATTACTTTTTGTGGTTGTAGGGGCTGTTTATTGGAGTACACTAAAACAAACCTGATCTCTCTAGGACATTAAGAAGCCAAGTTATAAGCCCACAAATGTGTAACTGGATTACTTCTTTAGATTGACACCAGATCCGGTGACCTTTGGGACATGGTTTTACCCCCTATAGGAATCTGCGATCATCTTGAAACGTTCCGATCACTTACAACTCAATAGATTCTACCTTCTTGTAGCGTTTCAGCCTGATTGGACCTTGTTTTCACACAAATGGACCCAGAATGATGTGAAATTGTGCTTCGTGCAACATAATTCTGGGTGCCATTTACAAACCATAAGTGCTATTGACTCCATTCCTTTTTGTGGTTGTAGGGGCTGTTGATTGGAGTACACTAAAACAAACCTGATCTCTCTAGGACATTCAGAAGCCAAGTTATAAGCCCACAAATGTGTAACTGGACTACTTCTTTAAATTGACACCAGATCCGGTGACCTTTGGGACATGGTTTGACCCCCTTAGGAAAGTGCTATCATCATGAAACGTTCAGATCACTTACAACTCAGTAGATTCTACCTTCCTGTAACGTTTCAGCCTGATTGGGCCTTGTTTTCACACAAATGAACCCAGAATGATGTGAAATTGTGATTCGTGCAACATAATTCTGGGTGTCATTTACAAACCATAAGTGCTATTGACTCCATTCCTTTTTGTGGTTGTAGGGGCTGTTGATTGGAGTACATTAAAACAAACCTGATCTCTCTAGGACATTCAGAAGCCAAGTTATAAGCCCACAAATGTGTAACTGGACTACTTCTTTAAATTGACACCAGATCCGGTGACTTTTGGGACATGGTTTGACCCCCTTAGGAAAGTGCTATCATCATGAAACGTTCAGATCACTTACAACTCAATAGATTCTACCTTCCTGTAACGTTTCAGCCTGATTGCACCTTGTTTTCACACAAATGAACCCAGAATGATGTGAAATTGTGTTTCATGCAACATAATTCTGGGTGCCATTTAAAAACCATAAGTGCTAATGACTCCATTCCTTTTTGTGGTTGTAGGGGCTGTTGATTGGAGTACCCTAAAACAAACATGATCTCTCTAGGACATTCAGAAGCCAAGTTATAAGCCCACAAATGTGTAACTGGACTACTTCTTTAAAGTGACACCAGATCCGGTGACCTTTGGGACATGGTTTGACCCCCTTAGGAAAGTGCTATCATCATGAAACGTTCAGATCACTTACAACTCAGTAGATTCTACCTTCCTGTAACGTTTCAGCCTGATTGGACCTTGTTTTCACACAAATGGACCCAGAATGATGTGAAATTGTGCTTCGTGCAACATAATTCTGGGTGCCATTTAAAAACCATAAGTGCTAATGTCTCCATTCCTTTTTGAGGTTGTAGGGGCTGTTGATTGGAGTACACTAAAACAA
The DNA here is from genome assembly GCF_043380555.1 of Nothobranchius furzeri. Classification (NCBI taxonomy): domain Eukaryota; kingdom Metazoa; phylum Chordata; class Actinopteri; order Cyprinodontiformes; family Nothobranchiidae; genus Nothobranchius; species Nothobranchius furzeri. The sequence goes on from NC_091741.1 coordinate 3,196,572, forward strand.
ACCTGATCGCTCTAGGACATTCAGAAGCCAAGTTATAAGCCCAAAAATGTGTAACTGGACTACTTCTTTAAATTGACACCAGATCCGGTGACCTTTGGGACATGGTTTGACCCCCTTAGGAAAGTGCTATCATCATGAAACGTTCAGATCACTTACAACTCAATAGATTCTACCTTCCTGTAACGTTTCAGCCTGATTGGACCTTGTTTTCACACAAATGGACCCAGAATGATGTGAAATTGTGCTTCGTGCAACATAATTCTGGGTGCCATTTACAAACCATAAGTGCTAATGACTCCATTCCTTTTTGTGGTTGTAGGGGCTGTTGTTTGGAGTACACTAAAACAAACCTGATCTCTCTAGGACATTAAGAAGCCAAGTTATAAGCCCACAAATGTGTAACTGGATTACTTCTTTAAATTGACACCAGATCCGGTGACCTTTGGGACATGGTTTTACCCCCTATAGGAATCTGCGATCATCTTGAAACGTTCAGATCACTTACAACTCAATAGATTCTACCTTCTTGTAGCGTTTCAGCCTGATTGGACCTTGTTTTCACACAAATGGACCCAGAATGATGTGAAATTGTGCTTCGTGCAACATAATTCTGGGTGCCATTTACAAATCATAAGTGCAAATGACTCCATTCCTTTTTGTGGTTGTAGGGGCTGTTGATTGGAGTACACTAAAACAAACCTGATCTCTCTAGGACATTCAGAAGCCAAGTTATAAGCCCACAAATGTTTAACTGGACTACTTCTTTAAATTGACACCAGATCCGGTGACTTTTGGGACATGGTTTTACCCCCTATAGGAATCTGCGATCATCTTGAAACGTTCAGATCACTTACAACTCAATAGATTCTACCTTCTTGTAGCGTTTCAGCCTGATTGGACCTTGTTTTCACACAAATGGACCCAGAATGATGTGAAATTGTGCTTCGTGCAACATAATTCTGGGTGCCATTTACAAATCATAAGTGCTAATGACTCCATTCCTTTTTGTGGTTGTAGGGGCTGTTGATTGGAGTACACTAAAACAAACCTGATCTCTCTAGGACATTCAGAAGCCAAGTTATAAGCCCACAAATGTGTAACTGGACTACTTCTTTAAATTGACACCAGATCCGGTGACCTTTGGGACATGGTTTGACCCCCGTAGGAAAGTGCTATCATCATGAAACGTTCAGATCACTTACAACTCAGTAGATTCTACCTTCCTGTAACGTTTCAGCCTGATTGGGCCTTGTTTTCACACAAATGAACCCAGAATGATGTGAAATTGTGCTTCGTGCAACAAAATTCTGGGTGCCATTTACAAACCATAAGTGCTAATGACTCCATTCCTTTTTGTGGTTGTAGGGGCTGTTGATTGGAGTACATTAAAACAAACCTGATCTCTCTAGGACATTCAGAAGCCAAGTTATAAGCCCACAAATGTGTAACTGGACTACTTCTTTAAATTGACACCAGATCCGGTGACTTTTGGGACATGGTTTGACCCCCTTAGGAAAGTGCTATCATCATGAAACGTTCAGATCACTTACAACTCAGTAGATTCTACCTTCCTGTAACGTTTCAGCCTGATTGGGCCTTGTTTTCACACAAATGAACCCAGAATGATGTGAAATTGTGCTTCGTGCAACATAATTCTGGGTGCCATTTACAAACCATAAGTTCTAATGACTCCATTCCTTTTTGTGGTTGTAGGGGCTTTTGATTGGAGTACACTAAAACAAACCTAACCTCTCTAGGGCATTTAGAAGCCAAGTTATAAGCCCACAAAGGTGTAACTGGACTACATCTTACATAGGCTGAAACGTTACAGGAAGGTAGAATCTACTGAGTTGTAAGTGATCTGAACGTTTCATGATGATAGCACTTTCCTAAGGGGGTCAAACCATGTCCCAAAAGTCACCGGATCTGGTGTCAATTTAAAGAAGTAGTCCAGTTACACATTTGTGGGCTTATAACTTGGCTTCTGAATGTCCTAGAGAGATCAGGTTTGTTTTAATGTACTCCAATCAACAGCCCCTACAACCACAAAAAGGAATGGAGTCATTAGCACTTATGGTTTGTAAATGGCACCCAGAATTTTGTTGCACGAAGCACAATTTCACATCATTCTGGGTTCATTTGTGTGAAAACAAGGCCCAATCAGGCTGAAACGTTACAGGAAGGTAGAATCTACTGAGTTGTAAGTGATCTGAACATTTCATGATGATAGCACTTTCCTACGGGGGTCAAACCATGTCCCAAAGGTCACCGGATCTGGTGTCAATTTAAAGAAGTAGTCCAGTTACACATTTGTGGGCTTATAACTTGGCTTCTGAATGTCCTAGAGAGATCAGGTTTGTTTTAGTGTACTCCAATCAACAGCCCCTACAACCACAAAAAGGAATGGAGTCATTAGCACTTATGATTTGTAAATGGCACCCAGAATTATGTTGCACGAAGCACAATTTCACATCATTCTGGGTCCATTTGTGTGAAAACAAGGTCCAATCAGGCTGAAACGCTACAAGAAGGTAGAATCTATTGAGTTGTAAGTGATCTGAACGTTTCAAGATGATCGCAGATTCCTATAGGGGGTAAAACCATGTCCCAAAGGTCACCGGATCTGGTGTCAATTTAAAGAAGTAATCCACTTCCACATTTGTGGGCTTATAACTTGGCTTCTTAATGTCCTAGAGAGATCAGGTTTGTTTTAGTGTACTCCAATCAACAGCCCCTACAACCACAAAAAGGAATGGAGTCATTAGCACTTATGGTTTGTAAATGGCACCCAGAATTATGTTGCACGAAGCACAATTTCACATCATTCTGGGTCCATTTGTGTGAAAACAAGGTCCAATCAGGCTGAAACGTTACAGGAAGGTAGAATCTATTGAGTTGTAAGTGATCTGAACGTTTCATGATGATAGCACTTTCCTAAGGGGGTCAAACCATGTCCCAAAGGTCACCGGATCTGGTGTCAATTTAAAGAAGTAGTCCAGTTACCCATTTGTGGGCTTATAACTTGGCTTCTGAATGTCCTAGAGCGATCAGGTTTGTTTTAGTGTACTCCAATCAACAGCCCCTACAACCTCAAAAAGGAATGGAGACATTAGCACTTATGGTTTTTAAATGGCACCCAGAATTATGTTGCACGAAGCACAATTTCACATCATTCTGGGTCCATTTGTGTGAAAACAAGGTCCAATCAGGCTGAAACGTTACAGGAAGGTAGAATCTACTGAGTTGTAAGTGATCTGAACGTTTCATGATGATAGCACTTTCCTAAGGGGGTCAAACCATGTCCCAAAAGTCACCGGATCTGGTGTTAATTTAAAGAAGTAGTCCAGTTACACATTTGTGGGCTTATAACTTGGCTTCTGAATGTCCTAGAGAGATCAGGTTTGTTTTAATGTACTCCAATCAACAGCCCCTACAACCACAAAAAGGAATGGAGTCATTAGCACTTATGGTTTGTAAATGGCACCCAGAATTTTGTTGCACGAAGCACAATTTCACATCATTCTGGGTTCATTTGTGTGAAAACAAGGCCCAATCAGGCTGAAACGTTACAGGAAGGAAGAATCTACTGAGTTGTAAGTGATCTGAACGTTTCATGATGATAGCACTTTCCTACGGGGGTCAAACCATGTCCCAAAGGTCACCGGATCTGGTGTCAATTTAAAGAAGTAGTCCAGTTACACATTTGTGGGCTTATAACTTGGCTTCTGAATGTCCTAGAGAGATCAGGTTTGTTTTAGTGTACTCCAATCAACAGCCCCTACAACCACAAAAAGGAATGGAGTCATTAGCACTTATGATTTGTAAATGGCACCCAGAATTATGTTGCACGAAGCACAATTTCACATCATTCTGGGTCCATTTGTGTGAAAACAAGGTCCAATCAGGCTGAAACGCTACAAGAAGGTAGAATCTATTGAGTTGTAAGTGATCTGAACGTTTCAAGATGATCGCAGATTCCTATAGGGGGTAAAACCATGTCCCAAAAGTCACCGGATCTGGTGTCAATTTAAAGAAGTAGTCCAGTTAAACATTTGTGGGCTTATAACTTGGCTTCTGAATTTCCTAGAGAGATCAGGTTTGTTTTAGTGTACTCCAATCAACAGCCCCTACAACCACAAAAAGGAATGGAGTCATTAGCACTTATGATTTGTAAATGGCACCCAGAATTATGTTGCACGAAGCACAATTTCACATCATTCTGGGTTCATTTGTGTGAAAACAAGGTCCAATCAGGCTGAAACGCTACAAGAAGGTAGAATCTATTGAGTTGTAAGTGATCTGAACGTTTCAAGATGATCGCAGATTCCTATAGGGGGTAAAACCATGTCCCAAAGGTCACCGGATCTGGTGTCAATTTAAAGAAGTAATCCAGTTACACATTTGTGGGCTTATAACTTGGCTTCTTAATGTCCTAGAGAGATCAGGTTTGTTTTAGTGTACTCCAAACAACAGCCCCTACAACCACAAAAAGGAATGGAGTCATTAGCACTTATGGTTTGTAAATGGCACCCAGAATTATGTTGCACGAAGCACAATTTCACATCATTCTGGGTCCATTTGTGTGAAAACAAGGTCCAATCAGGCTGAAACGTTACAGGAAGGTAGAATCTATTGAGTTGTAAGTGATCTGAACGTTTCATGATGATAGCACTTTCCTAAGGGGGTCAAACCATGTCCCAAAGGTCACCGGATCTGGTGTCAATTTAAAGAAGTAGTCCAGTTACACATTTGTGGGCTTATAACTTGGCTTCTGAATGTCCTAGAGCGATCAGGTTTGTTTTAGTGTACTCCAATCAACAGCCCCTACAACCTCAAAAAGGAATGGAGACATTAGCACTTATGGTTTTTAAATGGCACCCAGAATTATGTTGCACGAAGCACAATTTCACATCATTCTGGGTCCATTTGTGTGAAAACAAGGTCCAATCAGGCTGAAACGTTACAGGAAGGTAGAATCTACTGAGTTGTAAGTGATCTGAACGTTTCATGATGATAGCACTTTCCTAAGGGGGTCAAACCATGTCCCAAAGGTCACCGGATCTGGTGTCACTTTAAAGAAGTAGTCCAGTTACACATTTGTGGGCTTATAACTTGGCTTCTGAATGTCCTAGAGAGATCATGTTTGTTTTAGGGTACTCCAATCAACAGCCCCTACAACCACAAAAAGGAATGGAGTCATTAGCACTTATGGTTTTTAAATGGCACCCAGAATTATGTTGCATGAAACACAATTTCACATCATTCTGGGTTCATTTGTGTGAAAACAAGGTGCAATCAGGCTGAAACGTTACAGGAAGGTAGAATCTATTGAGTTGTAAGTGATCTGAACGTTTCATGATGATAGCACTTTCCTAAGGGGGTCAAACCATGTCCCAAAAGTCACCGGATCTGGTGTCAATTTAAAGAAGTAGTCCAGTTACACATTTGTGGGCTTATAACTTGGCTTCTGAATGTCCTAGAGAGATCAGGTTTGTTTTAATGTACTCCAATCAACAGCCCCTACAACCACAAAAAGGAATGGAGTCATTAGCACTTATGGTTTGTAAATGGCACCCAGAATTATGTTGCACGAATCACAATTTCACATCATTCTGGGTTCATTTGTGTGAAAACAAGGCCCAATCAGGCTGAAACGTTACAGGAAGGTAGAATCTACTGAGTTGTAAGTGATCTGAACGTTTCATGATGATAGCACTTTCCTAAGGGGGTCAAACCATGTCCCAAAGGTCACCGGATCTGGTGTCAATTTAAAGAAGTAGTCCAGTTACACATTTGTGGGCTTATAACTTGGCTTCTGAATGTCCTAGAGAGATCAGGTTTGTTTTAGTGTACTCCAATCAACAGCCCCTACAACCACAAAAAGGAATGGAGTCAATAGCACTTATGGTTTGTAAATGGCACCCAGAATTATGTTGCACGAAGCACAATTTCACATCATTCTGGGTCCATTTGTGTGAAAACAAGGTCCAATCAGGCTGAAACGCTACAAGAAGGTAGAATCTATTGAGTTGTAAGTGATCGGAACGTTTCAAGATGATCGCAGATTCCTATAGGGGGTAAAACCATGTCCCAAAGGTCACCGGATCTGGTGTCAATCTAAAGAAGTAATCCAGTTACACATTTGTGGGCTTATAACTTGGCTTCTTAATGTCCTAGAGAGATCAGGTTTGTTTTAGTGTACTCCAATAAACAGCCCCTACAACCACAAAAAGTAATGGAGTCATTAGCACTTATGGTTTGTAAATGGCACCCAGAATTATGTTGCACGAAGCACAATTTCTCATCATTCTGGGTCCATTTGTGTGAAAACAAGGTCCAATCAGGCTGAAACGTTACAGGAAGGTAGAATCTATTGAGTTGTAAGTGATCTGAACGTTTCATGATGATAGCACTTTCCTAAGGGGGTCAAACCATGTCCCAAAGGTCACCGGATCTGGTGTCAATTTAAAGAAGTAGTCCAGTTACACATTTGTGGGCTTATAACTTGGCTTCTGAATGTCCTAGAGCGATCAGGTTTGTTTTAGTGTACTCCAATCAACAGCCCCTACAACCACAAAAAGGAATGGAGACATTAGCACTTATGGTTTGTAAATGGCACCCAGAATTATGTTGCACGAAGCACATTTTCACATCATTCTGGGTCCATTTGTGTGAAAACAAGGTCCAATCAGGCTGAAACGTTACAGGAAGGTAGAATCTACTGAGTTGTAAGTGATCTGAACGTTTCATGATGATAGCACTTTCCTAAGGGGGTCAAGCCATGTCCCAAAGGTCACCGGATCTGGTGTCACTTTAAAGAAGTAGTCCAGTTACACATTTGTGGGCTTATAACTTGGCTTCTGAATGTCCTAGAGCGATCAGGTTTGTTTTAGTGTACTCCAATCAACAGCCCCTACAACCACAAAAAGGAATGGAGACATTAGCACTTATGGTTTGTAAATGGCACCCAGAATTATGTTGCACGAAGCACAATTTCACATCATTCTGGGTCCATTTGTGTGAAAACAAGGTCCAATCAGGCTGAAACGTTACAGGAAGGTAGAATCTACTGAGTTGTAAGTGATCTGAACGTTTCATGATGGTAGCACTTTCCTAAGGGGGTCAAACCATGTCCCAAAGATCACCGGATCTGGTGTCAATTTTAAAGAAGTAGTCCAGTTACACATTTGTGGGCTTATAACTTGGCTTCTGAATGTCCTAGAGAGATCAGGTATTTTTTAATGTACTCCAATCAACAGCCCCTACAACCACAAAAAGGAATGGAGTCATTAGCACTTATGGTTTGTAAATGGCACCCAGAATTATGTTGCACGAAGCACAATTTCACATCATTCTGGGTTCATTTGTGTGAAAACAAGGTCCAATCAGGCTGAAACGTTACAGGAAGGTAGAATCTACTGAGTTGTAAGTGATCTGAACATTTCATGATGATAGCCCTTTCCTAAGGGGGTCAAACCATGTCCCAAAGGTCACCGGATCTGGTGTCAATTTAAAGAAGTAGTCCAGTTACACATTTGTGGGCTTATAACTTGGCTTCTGAATGTCCTAGAGAGATCAGGTTTGTTTTAGTGTACTCCAATCAACAGCCCCTATAGCCACAAAAAGGAATGGAGTCATTAGCCCTTATGGTTTTTAAATGGCACCCAGAATTATGTTGCACGAAGCACAATTTCACATCATTCTGGGTTCATTTGTGTGAAAACAAGGTCCAATCAGGCTGAAACGCTACAAGAAGGTAGAATCTATTGAGTTGTAAGTGATCTGAACATTTCATGATGATAGCACTTTCCTAAGGGGGTCAAACCATGTCCCAAAGGTCACCGGATCTGGTGTCAATTTAAAGAAGTAGTCCAGTTACACATTTGTGGGCTTATAACGTGGCTTCTGAATGTCCTAGAGAGATCAGGTTTGTTTTAATATACTCCAATCAACAGCCCCTACAACCACAAAAAGGAATGGAGTCATTAGCACTTATGGTTTTTAAATGGCACCCAGAATTATGTTGCACGAAGCACAATTTCACATCATTCTGGGTTCATTTGTGTGAAAACAAGGTCCAATCAGGCTGAAACGTTACAGGAAGGTAGAATCTATTGAGTTGTAAGTAATCTGAACGTTTCATGATGATAGCACTTTCCTAGGGGATCAAACCATGTCCCAAAGGTCACCGGATCTGGTGTCAATTTAAAGAAGTAGTCCAGTTACACATTTGTGGGCTTATAACTTGGCTTCTGAATGTCCTAGAGAGATCAGGTTTGTTTTAGTGTACTCCAATCAGCAGGCCCTACAACCACAAAAAGGAATGGAGTCATTAGCACTTATGGTTTGTAAATGGCACCCAGAATTATGTTGCACGAAGCACATTTTCACATCATTCTGGGTTCATTTGTGTGAAAACAAGGTCCAATCAGGCTGAAACGTTACAGGAAGGTAGAATCTATTGAGTTGTAAGTTATCTGAACGTTTCATGATGATAGCACTTTCCTAAGGGGGTCAAACCATGTCCCAAAGGTCACCGGGCCTGGTGTCACTTTAAAGATGTAGTCCAGTTACACCTTTGTGGGCTTATAACTTGGCTTCTAAATGCCCTAGAGAGATCAGGTTTGTTTTAGTGTACTCCAATCAACAGCCCCTACAACCACAAAAAGGAATGGAGTCATTAGCACTTATGGATTGTAAATGGCACCCAGAATTATGTTGCACGAAGCACTATTTCACATCATTCTGGGTCCATTTGTGTGAAAACAAGGTGCAATCAGGCTGAAACGTTACAGGAAGGTAGAATCTATTGAGTTGTAAGTGATCTGAACGTTTCATGATGATAGCACTTTCCTAAGGGGGTCAAACCATGTCCCAAAGGTCACCGGATCTGGTGTCAATTTAAAGAAGTAGTCCAGTTAGACATTTGTGGGCTTATAACTTGGCTTCTGAATGTCCTAGAGAGATCAGGTTTGTTTTAGTATACTCCAATCAACAGCCCCTACAACCACAAAAAGGAATGGAGTCATTAGCACTTATGGTTTTTAAATGGCACCCAGAATTATGTTGCACGAAGCACAATTTCACATCATTCTGGGTTCATTTGTGTGAAAACAAGGTCCAATCAGGCTGAAACGTTACAGGAAGGTAGAATCTATTGAGTTGTAAGTGATCTGAACGTTTCATGATGATAGCACTTTCCTAAGGAGGTCAAACCATGTCCCAAAAGTCACCGGATCTGGTGTCAATTTAAAGAAGTAGTGCAGTTACACATTTGTGGGCTTATAACTTGGCTTCTGAATGTCCTAGAGAGATCAGGTTTGTTTTAATGTTTTCCAATCAACAGCCCCTACAACCACAAAAAGGAATGGAGTCATTAGCACTTATGGTTTGTAAATGGCACCCAGAATTATGTTGCACGAAGCACAATTTCACATCATTCTGGGTTCATTTGTGTGAAAACAAGGCCCAATCAGGCTGAAACGTTACAGGAAGGTAGAATCTACTGAGTTGTAAGTGATCTGAACGTTTCATGATGATAGCACTTTCCTAAGGGGGTCAAACCATGTCCCAAAGGTCACCGGATCTGGTGTCAATTTAAAGAAGTAGTCCAGTTACACATTTGTGGGCTTATAACTTGGCTTCTGAATGTCCTAGAGAGATCAGGTTTGTTTTAGTGTACTCCAATCAACAGCCCCTACAACCACAAAAAGGAATGGAGTCATTAGCACTTATGGTTTGTAAATGGCACCCAGAATTATGTTGCACGAAGCACAATTTCACATCATTCTGGGTCCATCTGTGTGAAAACAAGGTCCAATCAGGCTGAAACGCTACAAGAAGGTAGAATCTATTGAGTTGTAAGTGATCTGAACGTTTCAAGATGATCGCGCATTCCTATAGGGGGTAAAACCATGTCCCAAAGGTCACCGGATCTGGTGTTAATTTAAAGAAGTAATCCAGTTACACATTTGTGGGCTTATAACTTGGCTTCTTAATGTCCTAGAGAGATCAGGTTTGTTTTAGTGTACTCCAATCAACAGCCCCTACAACCACAAAAAGGAATGGAGTCATTAGCACTTATGGTTTGTAAATGGCACCCAGAATTATGTTGCACGAAGCACAATTTCACATCATTCTGGGTCCATTTGTGTGAAAACAAGGTCCAATCCGGCTGAAACGTTACAGGAAGGTAGAATCTATTGAGTTGTAAGTGATCTGAACGTTTCATGATGATAGCACTTTCCTAAGGGGGTCAAACCATGTCCCAAAGGTCACCGGATCTGGTGTCAATTTAAAGAAGTAGTCCAGTTACACATCTGTGGGCTTATAACTTGGCTTCTGAATGTCCTAGAGCGATCAGGTTTGTTTTAGTGTACTCCAATCAACAGCCCATACAACCACAAAAAGGAATGGAGACATTAGCACTTATGGTTTTTAAATGGCACCCAGAATTATGTTGCACTAAGCACAATTTCACATCATTCTGGGTTCATTTGTGTGAAAACAAGGTCCAATCAGGCTGAAACGTTACAGGAAGGTAGAATCTATTGAAATGTAAGTGATCTGAACGTTTCATGATGATAGCACTTTCCTAAGGGGGTCAAACCATGTCCCAAAGGTCACCGGATCTGGTGTCAATTTAAAGAAGTAGTCCAGTTACACCTTTGTGGGCTTATAACTTGGCTTCTGAATGTCCTAGAGAGATCAGGTTTGTTTTATTATACTCCAATCAACAGCCCCTACAACCACAAAAAGGAATGGAGTCATTAGCACTTATGGTTTGTAAATGGCACCCAGAATTATGTTGCACGAAGCACAATTTCACATCATTCTGGGTCCATTTGTGGGAAAACAAGGTCCAATCAGGCTGAAACGCTACAAGAAGGTAGAATCTATTGAGTTGTAAGTGATCTGAACGTTTCAAGATGATCGCACATTCCTATAGGGGGTAAAACCATGTCCCAAAGGTCACCGGGCCTGGTGTCTCTTTAAAGAAGTAGTCCAGTTACACATTTGTGGGCTTATAACTTGGCTTCTGAATGTCCTAGAGAGATCAGGTTTGTTTTAGTATACTCCAATCAACAGCCCCTACAACCACAAAAAGGAATGGAGTCATTAGCACTTATGGTTTTTTAATGGCACCCAGAATTATGTTGCACGAAGCACAATTTCACATCATTCTGGGTTCATTTGTGTGAAAACAAGGTCCAATCAGGCTGAAACGTTACAGGAAGGTAGAATCTATTGAGTTGTAAGTGATCTGAACGTTTCATCATGATATCACTTTCCTAAGGGGGTCAAACCATTTCCCAAAGGTCACCGGATCTGGTGTCAATTTAAAGAAGTAGTCCAGTTACACATTTGTGGGCTTATAACTTGGCTTCTGAATGTCCTAGAGAGATCAGGTTTGTTTTAATGTACTCCAATCAACAGCCCCTACAACCACAAAAAGGAATGGAGTCATTAGCACTTATGGTTTGTAAATGGCACCCAGAATTATGTTGCACGAAGCACAATTTCACATCATTCTGGGTTCATTTGTGTGAAAACAAGGTCCAATCAGGCTGAAACGCTACAAGAAGGTAGAATCTATTGAGTTGTAAGTGATCTGAACGTTTCATGATGATAGCACTTTCCTAAGGGGGCAAACCATGTCCCAAAGGTCACCGGATCTGGTGTCAATTCAAAGAAGTAGTACAGTTACACCTTTGTGGGCTTATAACTTGGCTTCTGAATGTCCTAGAGAGATCAGGTTTGTTTTAATGTACTCCAATCAACAGCCCCTACAACCACTAAAAGGAATGGAGTCATTAGCACTTATGGTTTGTAAATGGCACCCAGAATTATGTTGCACGAAGCACAATTTCACATCATTCTGGGTTCATTTGTGTGAAAACAAGGTCCAATCAGGCTGAAACGCTACAAGAAGGTAGAATCTATTGAGTTGTAAGTGATCTGAACGTTTCATGATGATAGCACTTTCCTAAGGGGGTCAAACCATGTCCCAAAGGTCACCGGATCTGGTGTCAATTCAAAGAAGTAGTCCAGTTACACCTTTGTGGGCTTATAACTTGGCTTCTGAATGTCCTAGAGAGATCATGTTTGTTTTAATGTACTCCAATCAACAGCCCCTACAACCACAAAAAGGAATGGAGTCATTAGCACTTATGGTTTGTAAATGGCACCCAGAATTACGTTGCACAGAACACAATTTCACATCATTCTGGGTTCATTTGTGTGAAAACAAGGTCCAATCAGGCTGAAACGCTACAAGAAGGTAGAATCTATTGAGTTGTAAGTGATCTGAACGTTTCAAGATGATCGCACATTCCTATAGGGGGTAAAACCATGTCCCAAAGGTCACCGGGCCTGGTGTCTCTTTAAAGAAGTAGTCCAGTTACACATTTGTGGGCTTATAACTTGGCTTCTGAATTTCCCTGAGAGATCAGGTTTGTTTTAGTATACTCCAATCAACAGCCCCTACAACCACAAAAAGGAATGGAGTCATTAGCACTTATGGTTTTTAAATGGCACCCAGAATTATGTTGCACGAAGCACAATTTCACATTATTCTGGGTTCATTTGTGTGAAAACAAGGTCCAATCAGGCTGAAACGTTACAGGAAGGTAGAATCTATTGAGTTGTAAGTGATCTGAACGTTTCATGATGATAGCACTTTCCTAAGGGGGTCAAACCATGTCCCAAATGTCACCGGATCTGGTGTCAATTCAAAGAAGTAGTCCAGTTACACATTTGTGGGCTTATAACTTGGCTTCTGAATGTCCTAGAGAGATCAGGTTTGTTTTAATGTACTCCAATCAACAGCCCCTACAACCACAAAAAGGAATGGAGTCATTAGCACTTATGGTTTTTAAATGGCACCCAGAATTATGTTGCACGAAGCACAATTTCACATCATTCTGGGTTCATTTGTGTGAAAACAAGGTCCAATCAGGCTGAAACGTTACAGGAAGGTAGAATCTATTGAGTTGTAAGTGATCTGAACGTTTCATGATGATAGCACATTCCTATAGGGGGTCAAACCATGTCCCAAAGGTCACCGGGCCTGGTGTCACTTTAAAGAAGTAGTCCAGTTACACCTTTGAGGGCTTATAACTTGGCTTCTGAATGTCCTAGAGAGATCAGGTTTGTTTTAGTGTACTCCAATCAACAACCCCTACAGCCTCAAAAAGGAATGGAGTCATTCCCACTTATGGTTTTTAAATGGCACCCAGAATTATGTTGCACGAAGCACAATTTCACATCATTCTGGGTTCATTTGTGTGAAAACAAGGTCCAATCAGGCTGAAACGTTACAGGAAGGTAGAATCTATTGAGTTGTAAGTGATCTGAACGTTTCATGATGATAGCACTTTCCTAAGGGGGTCAAACCATGTCCCAAAGGTCACCGGATCTGGTGTCAATTTAAAGAAGTAATCCAGTTACACATTTGTGGGCTTATAACTTGGCTTCTGAATGTCCTAGAGAGATCAGGTTTGTTTTAGTGTACTCCAATCAACAGCCCCTACAACCACAAAAAGGAATGGAGTCATTAGCACTTAAGGTTTGTAAATGGCACCCAGAATTATGTTGCACGAAGCACAATTTCACATCATTCTGGGTCCATTTGTGTGAAAACAAGGTCCAATCAGGCTGAAACGCTACAAGAAGGTGGAACCTATTGAGTTGTAAGTGATCTGAACGTTTCAAGATGATCGCACATTCCTATAGGGGGTAAAACCATGTCCCAAAGGTCACCGGGCCTGGTGTCTCTTTAAAGAAGTAGTCCAGTTACACATTTGTGGGCTTATAACTTGGCTTCTGAATGTCCCTGAGAGATCAGGTTTGTTTTAGTATACTCCAATCAACAGCCCCTACAACCACAAAAAGGAATGGAGTCATTAGCACTTATGTTTTTTAAATGGCACCCAGAATTATGTTGCACGAAGCACAATTTCACATCATTCTGGGTTCATTTGTGTGAAAACAAGGTACAATCAGGCTGAAACGTTACAGGAAGGTAGAATCTATTGAGTTGTAAGTGATCTGAACGTTTCATGATGATAGCACTTTCCTAAGGGGGTCAAACCATGTCCCAAAGGTCACCGGATCTGGTGTCAATTCAAAGAAGTAGTCCAGTTACATATTTGTGGGCTTATAACTTGGCTTCTGAATGTCCTAGAGAGATCAGGTTTGTTTTAATGTACTCCAATTAACAGCCCCTACAACCACAAAAAGGAATGGAGTCATTAGCACTTATGGTTTGTAAATGGCACCCAGAATTACGTTGCACGAAGCACAATTTCACATCATTCTGGGTCCATTTGTGTGAAAACAAGGTCCAATCAGGCTGAAACGCTTTAAGAAGGTAGAATCTATTGAGTTGTAAGTGATCTGAACGTTTCAAGATGATCGCACATTCCTATCGGGGGTAAAACCATGTCCCAAAGGTCACCGGGCCTGGTGTCTCTTTAAAGAAGTAGTCCAGTTACACATTTGTGGGCTTATAACTTGGCTTCTGAATGTCCTAGAGAGATCAGGTTTGTTTTAGTGTACTCCAATCAACAGCCCCTACAACCACAAAAAGGAATGGAGTCATTAGCACTTATGGATTGTAAATGGCACCCAGTATTATGTTGCACGAAGCACTATTTCACAACATTCTGGGTCCATTTGTGTGAAAACAAGGTCCAATCAGGCTGAAACGTTACAGGAAGGTAGAATCTATTGAGTTGTAAGTGATCTGAACGTTTCATGATGATAGCACTTTCCTAAGGGGATCAAACCATGTCCCAAAGGTCACCGGATCTGGTGTCAATTTAAAGAAGTAGTCCAGTTAGACATTTGTGGGCTTATAACTTGGCTTCTGAATGTCCTAGAGAGATCAGGTTTGTTTTAGTATACTCCAATCAACAGCCCCTACAACCACAAAAAGGAATGGAGTCATTAGCACTTATGGTTTTTAAATGGCACCCAGAATTATGTTGCACGAAGCACAATTTCACATCATTCTGGGTTCATTTGTGTGAAAACAAGGTCCAATCAGGCTGAAACGTTACAGGAAGGTAGAATCTATTGAGTTGTAAGTGATCTGAACGTTTCATGATGATAGCACTTTCCTAAGGGGGTCAAACCATGTCCCAAAAGTCACCGGATCTGGTGTCAATTTAAAGAAGTAGTCCAGTTACACATTTGTGGGCTTATAACTTGGCTTCTGAATGTCCTAGAGAGATCAGGTTTGTTTTAATGTACTCCAATCAACAGCCCCTACAACCACAAAAAGGAATGGAGTCATTAGCACTTATGGTTTGTAAATGGCACCCAGAATTATGTTGCACGAAGCACAATTTCACATCATTCTGGGTTCATTTGTGTGAAAACAAGGCCCAATCAGGCTGAAACGTTACAGGAAGGTAGAATCTACTGAGTTGTAAGTGATCTGAACGTTTCATGATGATAGCACTTTCCTAAGGGGGTCAAACCATGTCCCAAAGGTCACCAGATCTGGTGTCAATTTAAAGAAGTAGTCCAGTTACACATTTGTGGGCTTATAACTTGGCTTCTGAATGTCCTAGAGAGATCAGGTTTGTTTTAGTGTACTCCAATCAACAGCCTCTACAACCACAAAAAGGAATGGAGTCATTAGCACTTATGGTTTGTAAATGGCACCCAGAATTATGTTGCACGAAGCACAATTTCACATCATTCTGGGTCCATTTGTGTGAAAACAAGGTCCAATCAGGCTGAAACGCTACAAGAAGGTAGAATCTATTGAGTTGTAAGTGATCTGAACGTTTCAAGATGATCGCGCATTCCTATAGGGGGTCAAACCATGTCCCAAAGGTCACCGGATCTGGTGTCAATTTAAAGAAGTAATCCAGTTACACATTTGTGGGCTTATAACTTGGCTTCTTAATGTCCTAGAGAGATCATGTTTGTTTTAGTGTACTCCAATCAACAGCCCCTACAACCACAAAAAGGAATGGAGTTATTAGCACTTATGGTTTTTAAATGGCACCCAGAATTATGTTGCACTAAGCACGATTTCACAGCATTCTGGGTTCATTTGTGTGAAAACAAGGTCCAATCAGGCTGAAACGTTACAGGAAGGTAGAATCTATTGAGTTGTAAGTGATCTGAACGTTTCATGATGATAGCACTTTCCTAAGGGGGTAAAACCATGTCCCAAAGGTCACCGGATCTGGTGTCAATTTAAAGAAGTAGTCCAGTTACACCTTTGTGGGCTTATAACTTGGCTTCTGAATGTCCTAGAGAGATCAGGTTTGTTTTATTATACTCCAATCAACAGCCCCTACAACCACAAAAAGGAATGGAGTCATTAGCACTTATGGTTTGTAAATGGCACCCAGAATTATGTTGCACGAAGCACAATTTCACATCATTCTGGGTCCATTTGTGTGAAAACAAGGTCCAATCAGGCTGAAACGCTACAAGAAGGTAGAATCTATTGAGTTGTAAGTGATCTGAACGTTTCAAGATGATCGCACATTCCTATAGGGGGTAAAACCATGTCCCAAAGGTCACCGGGCCTGGTGTCTCTTTAAAGAAGTAGTCCAGTTACACATTTGTGGGCTTATAACTTGGCTTCTGATTGTCCTAGAGAGATCAGGTTTGTTTTAGTATACTCCAATCAACAGCCCCTACAACCACAAAAAGGAATGGAGTCATTAGCACTTATGGTTTTTTAATGGCACCCAGAATTATGTTGCACGAAGCACAATTTCACATCATTCTGGGTTCATTTGTGTGAAAACAAGGTCCAATCAGGCTGAAACGTTACAGGAAGGTAGAATCTATTGAGTTGTAAGTGATCTGAACGTTTCATCATGATATCACTTTCCTAAGGGGGTCAAACCATTTCCCAAAGGTCACCGGATCTGGTGTCAATTTAAAGAAGTAGTCCAGTTACACATTTGTGGGCTTATAACTTGGCTTCTGAATGTCCTAGAGAGATCAGGTTTGTTTTAATGTACTCCAATCAACAGCCCCTACAACCACAAAACGAATGGAGTCATTAGCACTTATGGTTTGTAAATGGCACCCAGAATTATGTTGCACGAAGCACAATTTCACATCATTCTGGGTTCATTTGTGTGAAAACAAGGTCCAATCAGGCTGAAACGCTACAAGAAGGTAGAATCTATTGAGTTGTAAGTGATCTGAACGTTTCATGATGATAGCACTTTCCTAAGGGGGTCAAACCATGTCCCAAAGGTCACCGGGCCTGGTGTCTCTATAAAGAAGTAGTCCAGTTACACATTTGTGGGCTTATAACTTGGCTTCTGAATGTCCCTGAGAGATCAGGTTTGTTTTAGTATACTCCAATCAACAGCCCCTACAACCACAAAAAGGAATGGAGTCATTAGCACTTATGGTTTTTAAATGGCACCCAGAATTATGTTGCACGAAGCACAATTTCACATTATTCTGGGTTCATTTGTGTGAAAACAAGGTCCAATCAGGCTGAAACGTTACAGGAAGGTAGAATCTATTGAGTTGTAAGTGATCTGAACGTTTCATGATGATAGCACTTTCCTAAGGGGGTCAAACCATGTCCCAAAGGTCACCGGATCTGGTGTCAATTCAAAGAAGTAGTCCAGTTACACATTTGTGGGCTTATAACTTGGCTTCTGAATGTCCTAGAGAGATCAGATTTGTTTTAATGTACTCCAATCAACAGCCCCTACAACCACAAAAAGGAATGGAGTCATTAGCACTTATGGTTTTTAAATGGCACCCAGAATTATGTTGCACGAAGCACAATTTCACATCATTCTGGGTTCATTTGTGTGAAAACAAGGTCCAATCAGGCTGAACCGTTACAGGAAGGTAGAATCTATTGAGTTGTAAGTGATCTGAACGTTTCATGATGATAGCACTTTCCTAAGGGGGTCAAACCATGTCCCAAAGGTCACCGGATCTGGTGTCAATTTAAAGAAGTAGTCCAGTTACACATTTGTGGGCTTATAACTTGGCTTCTGAATGTCCTAGAGAGATCAGGTTTGTTTTAGTGTACTCCAATCAACAGCCCCTACAACCACAAAAAGGAATGGAGTCATTAGCACTTAAGGTTTGTAAAGGGCACCCAGAATTATGTTGCACGAAGCACAATTTCACATCATTCTGGGTCCATTTGTGTGAAAACAAGGTCCAATCAGGCTGAAACGCTACAAGAAGGTAGATCCTATTGAGTTGTAAGTGATATGAACGTTTCAAGATGATCGCACATTCCTATAGGGGGTAAAACCATGTCCCAAAGGTCACCGGGCCTGGTGTCTCTTTAAAGAAGTAGTCCAGTTACACATTTGTGGGCTTATAACTTGGCTTCTGAATGTCCTAGAGAGGTTAGGTTTGTTTTAGTGTACTCCAATCAACAGCCCCTACAACCACAAAAAGGAATGGAGTCATTAGCACTTATGGTTTGTAAATGGCACCCAGAATTATGTTGCACGAAGCACAATTTCACATCATTCTGGGTCCATTTGTGTGAAAACAAGGTCCAATCAGGCTGAAACGTTACAAGAAGGTAGAATCTATTGAGTTGTAAGTGATCTGAACGTTTCGTGATTATCGCACATTCCTATAGGGGGTCAAACCATGTCCCAAAGGTCACCGGGCCTGGTGTCACTTTAAAGAAGTAGTCCAGTTACACCTTTGAGGGCTTATAACTTGGCTTCTGAATGTCCTAGAGAGATCAGGTTTGTTTTAGTGTACTCCAATCAACAGCCCCTACAACCTCAAAAAGGAATGGAGTCATTAGCACTTATGGTTTTTAAATGGCACCCAGAATTATGTTGCACGAAGCACAATTTCACATCATTCTGGGTTCATTTGTGTGAAAACAAGGTCCAATCAGGCTGAAACGTTACAGGAAGGTAGAATCTATTGAGTTGTAAGTGATCTGAACGTTTCATGATGATAGCACTTTCCTAAGGGGGTCAAACCATGTCCCAAAGGTCACCGGATCTGGTGTCAATTTAAAGAAGTAATCCAGTTACACATTTGTGGACTTATAACTTGGCTTCTGAATGTCCTAGAGAGATCAGGTTTGTTTTAGTGTACTCCAATCAACAGCCCCTACAACCACAAAAAGGAATGGAGTCATTAGCACTTAAGGTTTGTAAATGGCACCCAGAATTATGTTGCACGAAGCACAATTTCACATCATTCTGGGTCCATTTGTGTGAAAACAAGGTCCAATCAGGCTGAAACGCTACAAGAAGGTGGAACCTATTGAGTTGTAAGTGATCTGAACGTTTCAAGATGATCACACATTCCTATAGGGGGTAAAACCATGTCCCAAAGGTCACCGGGCCTGGTGTCTCTTTAAAGAAGTAGTCCAGTTACACATTTGTGGGCTTATAACTTGGCTTCTGAATGTCCCTGAGAGATCAGGTTTGTTTTAGTATACTCCAATCAACAGCCCCTACAACCACAAAAAGGAATGGAGTCATTAGCACTTATGGTTTTTAAATGGCACCCAGAATTATGTTGCACGAAGCACAATTTCACATCATTCTGGGTTCATTTGTGTGAAAACAAGGTCCAATCAGGCTGAAACGTTACAGGAAGGTAGAATCTATTGAGTTGTAAGTGATCTGAAGGTTTCATGATGATAGCACTTTCCTAAGGGGGTCAAACCATGTATCAAAGGTCACCGGATCTGGTGTCAATTCAAAGAAGTAGTCCAGTTACATATTTGTGGGCTTATAACTTGGCTTCTGAATGTCCTAGAGAGATCAGGTTTGTTTTAATGTACTCCAATCAACAGCCCCTACAACCACAAAAAGGAATGGTGTCATTAGCACTTATGGTTTGTAAATGGCACCCAGAATTACGTTGCACGAAACACAATTTCACATCATTCAGGGGTTCATTTGTGTGAAAACAAGGTCCAATCAGGCTGAAACGCTACAAGAAGGTAGAATCTATTGAGTTGTAAGTGATCTGAACGTTTCAAGATGATCGCACATTCCTATAGGGGGTAAAACCATGTCCCAAAAGTCACCGGGCCTGGTGTCTCTTTAAAGAAGTAGTCCAGTTACACATTTGTGCCCGGTGACCTTTGGGACATGGTTTTACCCCCTATAGGAATGAGCGATCATCTTGAAACGTTCAGATCACTTACAACTCAATAGATTCTACCTTCTTGTAGCGTTTCAGCCTGATTCGACCTTGTTTTCACACAAATGGACCCAGAATGATGTGAAATTGTGCTTCGTGCAACATAATTCTGGGTGCCATTTACAAATCATAAGTGCTAATGACTCCATTCCTTTTTGTGGTTGTAGGGGCTGTTGATTGGAGTACACTAAAACAAACCTGATCTCTCTAGGACATTCAGAAGCCAAGTTATAAGCCCACAAATGTGTAACTGGACTACTTCTTTAAAATGACACCAGATCCGGTGACCTTTGGGACATGGTTTGACCCCCGTAGGAAAGTGCTATCATCATGAAATGTTCAGATCACTTACAACTCAGTAGATTCTACCTTCCTGTAACGTTTCAGCCTGATTGGGCCTTGTTTTCACACAAATGAACCCAGAATGATGTGAAATTGTGCTTCGTGCAACATCATTCTGGGTGCCATTTACAAACCATAAGTGCTAATGACTCCATTCCTTTTTGTGGTTGTAGGGGCTGTTGATTGGAGTACATTAAAACAAACCTGATCTCTCTAGGACATTCAAGAGCCAAGTTATAAGCCCACAAATGTGTAACTGGACTACTTCTTTAAATTGACACCAGATCCGGTGACTTTTGGGACATGGTTTGACCCCCTTAGGAAAGTGCTATCATCATGAAACGTTCAGATCACTTACAACTCAATAGATTCTACCTTCCTGTAACGTTTCAGCCTGATTGGACCTTGTTTTCACACAAATGAACCCAGAATGATGTGAAATTGTGCTTCGTGCAACAAAATTCTGGGTGCCATTTACAAACCATAAGTGCTAATGACACCATTCCTTTTTGTGGTTGTAGGGGCTGTTGATTGGAGTACATTAAAACAAACCTGATCTCTCTAGGACATTCAGAAGCCAAGTTATAAGCCCACAAAGGTGTAACTGGACTACTTCTTTGAATTGACACCAGATCCGGTGGCCTTTGGGACATGGTTTGACCCCCTTAGGAAAGTGCTATCATCATGAAACGTTCAGATCACTTACAACTCAATAGATTCTACCTTCTTGTAGCGTTTCAGCCTGATTGGACCTTGTTTTCACACAAATGAACCCAGAATGATGTGAAATTGTGCTTCGTGCAACATAATTCTGGGTGCCATTTACAAACCATAAGTGCTAATGACTCCATTCCTTTTTGTGGTTGTAGGGGCTGTTGATTGGAGTACATTAAAACAAACCTGATCTCTCTTGGACATTCAGAAGCCAAGTTATAAGCCCACAAATGTGTAACTGGACTACTTCTTTAAATTGACACCAGATCCGGTGACCTTTGGGACATGGTTTGACCCCCTTAGGAAAGTGCTATCATCATGAAACGTTCAGATCACTTACAACTCAATAGATTCTACCTTCCTGTAACGTTTCAGCCTGATTGGACCTTGTTTTCACACAAATGAACCCAGAATGATGTGAAATTGTGCTTCGTGCAACATAATTCTGGGTGCCATTTACAAACCATAAGTTCTAATGACTCCATTCCTTTTTGTGGTTGTAGGGGCTTTTGATTGGAGTACACTAAAACAAACCTAACCTCTCTAGGGCATTTAGAAGCCAAGTTATAAGCCCACAAAGGTGTAACTGGACTACATCTTTAAAGTGACACCAGGCCCGGTGACCTTTGGGACATGGTTTGACCCCCTTAGGAAAGTGCTATCATCATGAAACGTTCAGATAACTTACAACTCAATAGATTCTACCTTCCTGTAACGTTTCAGCCTGATTGGACCTTGTTTTCACACAAATGAACTCAGAATGATGTGAAATTGTGCTTCGTGCAACATAATTCTGGGTGCCATTTACAAACCATAAGTGCTAATGACTCCATTCCTTTTTGTGGTTGTAGGGGCTGCTGATTGGAGTACACTAAAACAAACCTGATCTCTCTAGGACATTCAGAAGCCAAGTTATAAGCCCACAAATGTGTAACTGGACTACTTCTTTAAATTGACACCAGATCCGGTGACCTTTGGGACATGGTTTGATCCCCAAGGAAAGTGCTATCATCATGAAACGTTCAGATCACTTACAACTCGATAGATTCTACCTTCCTGTAACGTTTCAACCTGATTGGACCTTGTTTTCACACAAATGAACCCAGAATGATGTGAAATTGTGCTTCGTGCAACATAATTCTGGGTGCCATTTGAAAACCATAAGTGCTAATGACTCCATTCCTTTTTGTGGTTGTAGGGGCTGTTGATTGGAGTATATTAAAACAAACCTGATCTCTCTAGGACATTCAGAAGCCACGTTATAAGCCCACAAATGTGTAACTGGACTACTTCTTTAAATTGACACCAGATCCGGTGACCTTTGGTACATGGTTTGACCCCCTTAGGAAAGTGCTATCATCATGAAACGTTCAGATCACTTACAACTCAATAGATTCTACCTTCTTGTAGCGTTTCAGCCTGATTGGACCTTGTTTTCACACAAATGAACCCAGAATGATGTGAAATTGTGCTTCGTGCAACATAATTCTGGGTGCCATTTAAAAACCATAAGGGCTAATGACTCCATTCCTTTTTGTTGTTGTAGGGGCTGTTGATTGGAGTACACTAAAACAAACCTGATCTCTCTAGGACATTCAGAAGCCAAGTTATAAGCCCACAAATGTGTAACTGGACTACTTTAAATTGACACCAGATCCGGTGACCTTTGGGACATGGTTTGACCCCCTTAGGAAAGTGCTATCATCATGAAACGTTCAGATCACTTACAACTCAGTAGATTCTACCTTCCTGTAACGTTTCAGCCTGATTGGACCTTGTTTTCACACAAATGAACCCAGAATGATGTGAAATTGTGCTTCGTGCAACATAATTCTGGGTGCCATTTACAAACCATAAGTGCTAATGACTCCATTCCTTTTTGTGGTTGTAGGGGCTGTTGATTGGAGTACATTAAAAAATACCTGATCTCTCTAGGACATTCAGAAGCCAAGTTATAAGCCCACAAATTTGTAACTGGACTACTTTAAAATTGACACCAGATCCGGTGACCTTTGGGACATGGTTTGACCCCCTTAGGAAAGTGCTATCATCATGAAACGTTCAGATCACTTACAACTCAATAGATTCTACCTTCCTGTAACGTTTCAGCCTGATTGGACCTTGTTTTCACACAAATGAACCCAGAATGATGTGAAATTGTGCTTCGTGCAACATAATTCTGGGTGCCATTTACAAACCATAAGTTCTAATGACTCCATTCCTTTTTGTGGTTGTAGGGGCTTTTGATTGGAGTACACTAAAACAAACCTAACCTCCCTAGGGCATTTAGAAGCCAAGTTATAAGCCCACAAAGGTGTAACTGGACTACTTCTTTAAATTGACACCAGATCCGGTGACTTTTGGGACATGGTTTGACCCCCTTAGGAAAGTGCTATCATCATGAAACGTTCAGATCACTTACAACTCAATAGATTCTACCTTCTTGTAGCGTTTCAGCCTGATTGGACCTTGTTTTCACACAAATGAACCCAGAATGATGTGAAATTGTGCTTCGTGCAACAAAATTCTGGGTGCCATTTACAAACCATAAGTGCTAATGACACCATTCCTTTTTGTGGTTGTAGGGGCTGTTGATTGGAGTACATTAAAACAAACCTGATCTCTCTAGGACATTCAGAAGCCAAGTTATAAGCACACAAAGGTGTAACTGGACTACTTCTTTGAATTGACACCAGATCCGGTGACCTTTGGGACATGGTTTGACCCCCTTAGGAAAGTGCTATCATCATGAAACGTTCAGATCACTTACAACTCAATAGATTCTACCTTCTTGTAGCGTTTCAGCCTGATTGGACCTTGTTTTCACACAAATGAACCCAGAATGATGTGAAATTGTGCTTCGTGCAACATAATTCTGGGTGCCATTTACAAACCATAAGTGCTAATGACTCCTTTCCTTTTTGTGGTTGTAGGGGCTGCTGATTGGAGTACACTAAAACAAACCTGATCTCTCTAGGACATTCAGAAGCCAAGTTATAAGCCCACAAATGTGTAACTGGACTACTTCTTTAAATTGACACCAGATCCGGTGACCTTTGGGACATGGTTTGATCCCCAAGGAAAGTGCTATCATCATGAAACGTTCAGATCACTTACAACTCGATAGATTCTACCTTCCTGTAACGTTTCAACCTGATTGGACCTTGTTTTCACACAAATGAACCCAGAATGATGTGAAATTGTGCTTCGTGCAACATAATACTGGGTGCCATTTGAAAACCATAAGTGCTAATGACTCCATTCCTTTTTGTGGTTGTAGGGGCTGTTGATTGGAGTATATTAAAACAAACCTGATCTCTCTAGGACATTCAGAAGCCACGTTATAAGCCCACAAATGTGTAACTGGACTACTTCTTTAAATTGACACCAGATCCGGTGACCTTTGGTACATGGTTTGACCCCCTTAGGAAAGTGCTATCATCATGAAACGTTCAGATCACTTACAACTCAATAGATTCTACCTTCTTGTAGCGTTTCAGCCTGATTGGACCTTGTTTTCACACAAATGAACCCAGAATGATGTGAAATTGTGCTTCGTGCAACATAATTCTGGGTGCCATTTAAAAACCATAAGGGCTAATGACTCCATTCCTTTTTGTTGTTGTAGGGGCTGTTTATTGGAGTACACTAAAACAAACCTGATCTCTCTAGGACATTCAGAAGCCAAGTTATAAGCCCACAAATGTGTAACTGGACTACTTTAAATTGACACCAGATCCGGTGACCTTTGGGACATGGTTTGACCCCCTTAGGAAAGTGCTATCATCATGAAACGTTCAGATCACTTACAACTCAGTAGATTCTACCTTCCTGTAACGTTTCAGCCTGATTGGACCTTGTTTTCACACAAATGAACCCAGAATGATGTGAAATTGTGCTTCGTGCAACATAATTCTGGGTGCCATTTACAAACCATAAGTGCTAATGACTCCATTCCTTTTTGTGGTTGTAGGGGCTGTTGATTGGAGTACATTAAAAAATACCTGATCTCTCTAGGACATTCAGAAGCCAAGTTATAAGCCCACAAATGTGTAACTGGACTACTTCTTTAAAATTGACACCAGATCCGGTGATCTTTGGGACATGGTTTGACCCCCTTAGGAAAGTGCTATCATCATGAAACGTTCAGATCTTTTACAAGTCATTAGATTCTACCTTCCTGAAACGTTTCAGCCTGATTGGACCTTGTTTTCACACAAATGGACCCAGAATGATGTGAAATTGTGCTTCGTGCAACAAAATTCTGGGTGCCATTTACAAACCATAAGTGCTAATGACACCATTCCTTTTTGTGGTTGTAGGGGCTGTTGATTGGAGTACATTAAAACAAACCTGATCTCTCTAGGACATTCAGAAGCCAAGTTATAAGCCCACAAAGGTGTAACTGGACTACTTCTTTGAATTGACACCAGATCCGGTGACCTTTGGGACATGGTTTGACCCCCTTAGGAAAGTGCTATCATCATGAAACGTTCAGATCACTTACAACTCAATAGATTCTACCTTCTTGTAGCGTTTCAGCCTGATTGGACCTTGTTTTCACACAAATGAACCCAGAATGATGTGAAATTGTGCTTCGTGCAACATAATTCTGGGTGCCATTTACAAACCATAAGTGCTAATGACTCCATTCCTTTTTGTGGTTGTAGGGGCTGTTGATTGGAGTACATTAAAACAAACCTGATCTCTCTTGGACATTCAGAAGCCAAGTTATAAGCCCACAAATGTGTAACTGGACTACTTCTTTAAATTGACACCAGATCCGGTGACCTTTGGGACATGGTTTGACCCCCTTAGGAAAGTGCTATCATCATGAAACGTTCAGATCACTTACAACTCAATAGATTCTACCTTCCTGTAACGTTTCAGCCTGATTGGACCTTGTTTTCACACAAATGAACCCAGAATGATGTGAAATTGTGCTTCGTGCAACATAATTCTGGGTGCCATTTACAAACCATAAGTTCTAATGACTCCATTCCTTTTTGTGGTTGTAGGGGCTTTTGATTGGAGTACACTAAAACAAACCTAACCTCTCTAGGGCATTTAGAAGCCAAGTTATAAGCCCACAAAGGTGTAACTGGACTACATCTTTAAAGTGACACCAGGCCCGGTGACCTTTGGGACATGGTTTGACCCCCTTAGGAAAGTGCTATCATCATGAAACGTTCAGATAACTTACAACTCAATAGATTCTACCTTCCTGTAACGTTTCAGCCTGATTGGACCTTGTTTTCACACAAATGAACCCAGAATGATGTGAAATTGTGCTTCGTGCAACATAATTCTGGGTGCCATTTACAAACCATAAGTGCTAATGACTCCATTCCTTTTTGTGGTTGTAGGGGCTGCTGATTGGAGTACACTAAAACAAACCTGATCTCTCTAGGACATTCAGAAGCCAAGTTATAAGCCCACAAATGTGTAACTGGACTACTTCTTTAAATTGACACCAGATCCGGTGACCTTTGGGACATGGTTTGATCTCCAAGGAAAGTGCTATCATCATGAAACGTTCAGATCACTTACAACTCGATAGATTCTACCTTCCTGTAACGTTTCAACCTGATTGGACCTTGTTTTCACACAAATGAACCCAGAATGATGTGAAATTGTGCTTCGTGCAACATAATTCTGGGTGCCATTTGAAAACCATAAGTGCTAATGACTCCATTCCTTTTTGTGGTTGTAGGGGCTGTTGATTGGAGTATATTAAAACAAACCTGATCTCTCTAGGACATTCAGAAGCCACGTTATAAGCCCACAAATGTGTAACTGGACTACTTCTTTAAATTGACACCAGATCCGGTGACCTTTGGTACATGGTTTGACCCCCTTAGGAAAGTGCTATCATCATGAAACGTTCAGATCACTTACAACTCAATAGATTCTACCTTCTTGTAGCGTTTCAGCCTGATTGGACCTTGTTTTCACACAAATGAACCCAGAATGATGTGAAATTGTGCTTCGTGCAACATAATTCTGGGTGCCATTTAAAAACCATAAGGGCTAATGACTCCATTCCTTTTTGTTGTTGTAGGGGCTGTTGATTGGAGTACACTAAAACAAACCTGATCTCTCTAGGACATTCAGAAGCCAAGTTATAAGCCCACAAATGTGTAACTGGACTACTTTAAATTGACACCAGATCCGGTGACCTTTGGGACATGGTTTGACCCCCTTAGGAAAGTGCTATCATCATGAAACGTTCAGATCACTTACAACTCAGTAGATTCTACCTTCCTGTAACGTTTCAGCCTGATTGGACCTTGTTTTCACACAAATGAACCCAGAATGATGTGAAATTGTGCTTCGTGCAACATAATTCTGGGTGCCATTTACAAACCATAAGTGCTAATGACTCCATTCCTTTTTGTGGTTGTAGGGGCTGTTGATTGGAGTACATTAAAAAATACCTGATCTCTCTAGGACATTCAGAAGCCAAGTTATAAGCCCACAAATGTGTAACTGGACTACTTCTTTATAATTGACACCAGATCCGGTGATCTTTGGGACATGGTTTGACCCCCTTAGGAAAGTGCTATCATCATGAAACGTTCAGATATTTTACAACTCATTAGATTCTACCTTCCTGAAACGTTTCAGCCTGATTGGACCTTGTTTTCACACAAATGGACCCAGAATGATGTGAAATTGTGCTTCGTGCAACATAATTCTGGGTGCCATTTAAAAACCATAAGTGCTAATGTCTCCATTCCTTTTTGTGGTTGTAGGGGCTGTTGATTGGAGTACACTAAAACAAACCTGATCGCTCTAGGACATTCAGAAGCCAAGTTATAAGCCCACAAATGTGTAACTGGACTACTTCTTTAAATTGACACCAGATCTGGTGACCTTTGGGACATGGTTTGACCCCCTTAGAAAAGTGCTATCATCATGAAACGTTCAGATCACTTACAACTCAATAGATTCTACCTTCCTGTAACGTTTCAGCCTTATTGGGCCTTGTTTTCACACAAATGGACCCAGAATGATGTGAAATTGTGTTCGTGCAACATAATTCTGGGTGCCATTTACAAACCATAGGTGCTAATGACTCCATTCCTTTTTGTGGTTGTAGGGGCTGTTGATTGGAGTACACTAAAACAAACCTGATCGCTCTAGGACATTCAGAAGCCAAGTTATAAGCCCACAAATGTGTAACTGGACTACTTCTTTAAATTGACACCAGATCCGGTGACCTTTGGGACATGGTTTGACCCCCTTAGGAAAGTGCTATCATCATGAAACGTTCAGATGACTTACAACTCAGTAGATTCTACCTTCCTGTAACGTTTCAGCCTGATTGGGCCTTGTTTTCACACAAATGAACCCAGAATGATGTGAAATTGTGCTTCGTGCAACATAATTCTGGGTGCCATTTAAAAACCATAAGTGCTAATGACTCCATTCCTTTTTATGGTTGTAGGGGCTGTTGATTGGAGTACATTAAAACAAACCTGATCTCTCTAGGACATTCAGAAGCCAAGTTATAAGCCCACAAATGTGTAACTGGACTACTTCTTTAAATTGACACCAGATCCGGTGACTTTTGGGACATGGTTTGACCCCCTTAGGAAAGTGATATCATCATGAAACGTTCAGATCACTTACAACTCAATAGATTCTACCTTTCTGTAACGTTTCAGCCTGATTGGACCTTGTTTTCACACAAATGAACCCAGAATGATGTGAAATTGTGCTTCGTGCAACAAAATTCTGGGTGCCATTTACAAACCATAAGTGCTAATGACACCATTCCTTTTTGTGGTTGTAGGGGCTGTTGATTGGAGTACATTAAAACAAACCTGATCTCTCTAGGACATTCAGAAGCCAAGTTATAAGCCCACAAAGGTGTAACTGGACTACTTCTTTGAATTGACACCAGATCCGGTGACCTTTGGGACATGGTTTGACCCCCTTAGGAAAGTGCTATCATCATGAAACGTTCAGATCACTTACAACTCAATAGATTCTACCTTCTTGTAGCGTTTCAGCCTGATTGGACCTTGTTTTCACACAAATGAACCCAGAATGATGTGAAATTGTGCTTCGTGCAACATAATTCTGGGTGCCATTTACAAACCATAAGTGCTAATGACTCCATTCCTTTTTGTGGTTGTAGGGGCTGTTGATTGGAGTACATTAAAACAAACCTGATCTCTCTAGGACATTCAGAAGCCAAGTTATAAGCCCACAAATGTGTAACTGGACTACTTCTTTAAATTGACACCAGATCCGGTGACCTTTGGGACATGGTTTGACCCCCTTAGGAAAGTGCTATCATCATGAAACGTTCAGATCACTTACAACTCAATAGATTCTACCTTCCTGTAACGTTTCAGCCTGATTGGACCTTGTTTTCACACAAATGAACCCAGAATGATGTGAAATTGTGCTTCGTGCAACATAATTCTGGGTGCCATTTACAAACCATAAGTTCTAATGACTCCATTCCTTTTTGTGGTTGTAGGGGCTTTTGATTGGAGTACACTAAAACAAACCTAACCTCTCTAGGGCATTTAGAAGCCAAGTTATAAGCCCACAAAGGTGTAACTGGACTACATCTTTAAAGTGACACCAGGCCCGGTGACCTTTGGGACATGGTTTGACCCCCTTAGGAAAGTGCTATCATCATGAAACGTTCAGATCACTTACAACTCGATAGATTCTACCTTCCTGTAACGTTTCAACCTGATTGGACCTTGTTTTCACACAAATGAACCCAGAATGATGTGAAATTGTGCTTCGTGCAACATAATTCTGGGTGCCATTTGAAAACCATAAGTGCTAATGACTCCATTCCTTTTTGTGGTTGTAGGGGCTGTTGATTGGAGTATATTAAAACAAACCTGATCTCTCTAGGACATTCAGAAGCCACGTTATAAGCCCACAAATGTGTAACTGGACTACTTCTTTAAATTGACACCAGATCCGGTGACCTTTGGTACATGGTTTGACCCCCTTAGGAAAGTGCTATCATCATGAAACGTTCAGATCACTTACAACTCAATAGATTCTACCTTCTTGTAGCGTTTCAGCCTGATTGGACCTTGTTTTCACACAAATGAACCCAGAATGATGTGAAATTGTGCTTCGTGCAACATAATTCTGGGTGCCATTTAAAAACCATAAGGGCTAATGACTCCATTCCTTTTTGTTGTTGTAGGGGCTGTTGATTGGAGTACACTAAAACAAACCTGATCTCTCTAGGACATTCAGAAGCCAAGTTATAAGCCCACAAATGTGTAACTGGACTACTTTAAATTGACACCAGATCCGGTGACCTTTGGGACATGGTTTGACCCCCTTAGGAAAGTGCTATCATCATGAAACGTTCAGATCACTTACAACTCAGTAGATTCTACCTTCCTGTAACGTTTCAGCCTGATTGGACCTTGTTTTCACACAAATGAACCCAGAATGATGTGAAATTGTGCTTCGTGCAACATAATTCTGGGTGCCATTTACAAACCATAAGTGCTAATGACTCCATTCCTTTTTGTGGTTGTAGGGGCTGTTGATTGGAGTACATTAAAAAATACCTGATCTCTCTAGGACATTCAGAAGCCAAGTTATAAGCCCACAAATGTGTAACTGGACTACTTCTTTAAAATTGACACCAGATCCGGTGATCTTTGGGACATGGTTTGACCCCCTTAGAAAAGTGCTATTATCATGAAACGTTCAGATCTTTTACAACTCATTAGATTCTACCTTCCTGAAACGTTTCAGCCTGATTGGACCTTGTGTTCACACAAATGGACCCAGAATGATGTGAAATTGTGCTTCATGCAACATAATTCTGGGTGCCATTTAAAAACCATAAGTGCTAATGTCTCCATTCCTTTTTGTGGTTGTAGGGGCTGTTGATTGGAGTACACTAAAACAAACCTGATCGCTCTAGGACATTCAGAAGCCAAGTTATAAGCCCACAAATGTGTAACTGGACTACTTCTTTAAATTGACACCAGATCCGGTGACCTTTGGGACATGGTTTGACCCCCTTAGGAAAGTGCTATCATCATGAAACGTTCAGATCACTTACAACTCAATAGATTCTACCTTCCTGTAACGTTTCAGCCTTATTGGGCCTTGTTTTCACACAAATGGACCCAGAATGATGTGAAATTGTGTTCGTGCAACATAATTCTGGGTGCCATTTACAAACCATAGGTGCTAATGACTCCATTCCTTTTTGTGGTTGTAGGGGCTGTTGATTGGAGTACACTAAAACAAACCTGATCGCTCTAGGACATTCAGAAGCCAAGTTATAAGCCCACAAATGTGTAACTGGACTACTTCTTTAAATTGACACCAGATCCGGTGACCTTTGGGACATGGTTTGACCCCCTTAGGAAAGTGCTATCATCATGAAACGTTCAGATCACTTACAACTCAGTAGATTCTACCTTCCTGTAACGTTTCAGCCTGATTGGGCCTTGTTTTCACACAAATGAACCCAGAATGATGTGAAATTGTGCTTCGTGCAACATAATTCTGGGTGCCATTTAAAAACCATAAGTGCTAATGACTCCATTCCTTTTTGTGGTTGTAGGGGCTGTTGATTGGAGTACATTAAAACAAACCTGATCTCTCTAGGACATTCAGAAGCCAAGTTATAAGCCCACAAATGTGTAACTGGACTACTTCTTTAAATTGACACCAGATACGGTAACTTTTGGGACATGGTTTGGCCCCCTTAGGAAAGTGATATCATCATGAAACGTTCAGATCACTTACAACTCAATAGATTCTACCTTTCTGTAACGTTTCAGCCTGATTGGACCTTGTTTTCACACAAATGAACCCAGAATGATGTGAAATTGTGCTTCGTGCAACATAATTCTGGGTGCCATTTAAAAACCATAAGTGCTAATGACTCCATTCCTTTATGTGGTTGTAGGGGCTGTTGATTGGAGTATACTAAAACAAACCTGATCTCTCTAGGACATTCAGAAGCCAAGTTATAAGCCCACAAATGTGTAACTGGACTACTTCTTTAAATTGACACCAGATCCGGTGACCTTTGGGACATGGTTTGATCCCCTAGGAAAGTGCTATCATCATTAAACGTTCAGATCACTTACAACTCAATAGATTCTACCTTCCTGTAACGTTTCAGCCTGATTGGACCTTGTTTTCACACAAATGAACCCAGAATGATGTGAAATTGTGCTTCGTGCAACATAATTCTGGGTGCCATTTAAAAACCATAAGTGCTAATGACTCCATTCCTTTTTGTGGTTGTAGGGGCTGTTGATTGGAGTATATTAAAACAAACCTGATCTCTCTAGGACATTCAGAAGCCACGTTATAAGCCCACAAATGTGTGACTGGACTACTTCTTTAAATTGACACCAGATCCGGTGACCTTTGGGACATGGTTTGACCCCCTTAGGAAAGTGCTATCATCATGAAACGTTCAGATCACTTACAACTCAATAGATTCTACCTTCCTGTAAAGTTTCAGCCTGATTGGACCTTGTTTTCACACAAATGAACCCAGAATGATGTGAAATTGTGCTTCGTGCAACATAATTCTGGGTGCCATTTACAAACCATAAGTGCTAATGACTCCATTCCTGTTTGTGGTTGTAGGGGCTTTTGATTGGAGTACACTAAAACAAACCTAACCTCTCTAGGACATTTAGAAGCCAAGTTATAAGCCCACAAAGGTGTAACTGGACTACATCTTTAAAGTGACACCAGGCCCGGTGACCTTTGGGACATGGTTTTACCCCCTATAGGAATGTGCGATCATCTTGAAACGTTCAGATCACTTACAACTCAATAGATTCTACCTTCTTGTAGCGTTTCAGCCTGATTGGACCTTGTTTTCACACAAATGAACCCAGAATGATGTGAAATTGTGCTTCGTGCAACATAATTCTGGGTGCCATTTAAAAACCATAAGGGCTAATGACTCCATTCCTTTTTGTGGTTGTAGGGGCTGTTGATTGGAGTACACTAAAACAAACCTGATCTCTCTAGGACATTCAGAAGCCAAGCTATAAGCCCACAAATGTGTAACTGGACTACTTCTTTAAAATTGACACCAGATCCGGTGATCTTTGGGACATGGTTTGACCCCCTTAGGAAAGTGCTATCATCATGAAACGTTCAGATCACTTACAACTCAATAGATTCTACCTTCCTGTAACGTTTCAGCCTGATTGGACCTTGTTTTCACACAAATGAACCCAGAATGATGTGAAATTGTGCTTCGTGCAACATAATTCTGGGTGCCATTTAAAAACCATAAGTGCTAATGACTCCATTCCTTTTTGTGGTTGTAGGGGCTGTTGATTGGAGTACCCTAAAACAAACATGATCTCTCTAGGACATTCAGAAGCCAAGTTATAAGCCCACAAATGTGTAACTGGACTACTTCTTTAAAGTGACACCAGATCCGGTGACCTTTGGGACATGGTTTGACCCCCTTAGGAAAGTGCTATCATCATGAAACGTTCAGATCACTTACAACTCAGTAGATTCTACCTTCCTGTAACGTTTCAGCCTGATTGGACCTTGTTTTCACACAAATGGACCCAGAATGATGTGAAATTGTGCTTCGTGCAACATAATTCTGGGTGCCATTTAAATCCATAAGTGCTAATGTCTCCATTCCTTTTTGTGGTTGTAGGGGCTGTTGATTGGAGTACACCAAAACAAACCTGATCGCTCTAGGACATTCAGAAGCCAAGTTATAAGCCCACAAATGTGTAACTGGACTACTTCTTTAAATTGACACCAGATCCGGTGACCTTTGGGACATGGTTTGACCCCCTTAGGAAAGTGCTATCATCATGAAACGTTCAGATCACTTACAACTCAATAGATTCTACCTTCCTGTAACGTTTCAGCCTGATTGGACCTTGTTTTCACACAAATGGACCCAGAATGATGTGAAATTGTGTTCGTGCAACATAATTCTCGGTGCCATTTACAAACCATAAGTGCTAATGACTCCATTCCTTTTTGTGGTTGTAGGGGCTGTTGATTGGAGTACACTAAAACAAACCTGATCTCTCTAGGACATTAAGAAGCCAAGTTATAAGCCCACAAATGTGTAACTGGATTACTTCTTTAAATTGACACCAGATCCGGTGACCTTTGGGACATGGTTTTACCCCCTATAAGAATGTGCGATCATCTTGAAACGTTCAGATCACCTACAACTCAATAGATTCTACCTTCTTGTAGCGTTTCAGCCTGATTGGACCTTGTTTTCACACAAATGGACCCAGAATGATGTGAAATTGTGCTTCGTGCAACATAATTCTGGGTGCCATTTACAAACCATAAGTGCTAATGACTCCATTCCTTTTTGTGGTTGTAGGGGCTGTTGATTGGAGTACACTAAAACAAACCTGATCTCTCTAGGACATTCAGAAGCCAAGTTATAAGCCCACAAATGTGTAACTGGACTACTTCTTTAAATTGACACCAGATCCAGGTGACCTTTGGGACATGGTTTGACCCCCTTAGGAAAGTGCTATCATCATGAAACGTTCAGATCACTTACAACTCAGTAGATTCTACCTTCCTGTAACATTTCAGCCTGATTGGGCCTTGTTTTCACACAAATGAACCCAGAATGATGTGAAATTGTGCTTCGTGCAACATAATTCTGGGTGCCATTTACAAACCATAAGTGCTAATGACTCCATTCCTTTTTGTTGTTGTAGGGGCTGTTGATTGGAGTACATTAAAACAACCCTGATCTCTCTAGGACATTCAGAAGCCAAGTTATAAGGCCACAAATGTGTAACTGGACTACTTCTTTAAATTGACACCAGATCCGGTGACTTTTGGGACATGGTTTGACCCCCTCAGGAAAGTGCTATCATCATGAAACGTTCAGATCACTTACAACTCAATAGATTCTACCTTCCTGTAACGTTTCAGCCTGATTGGACCTTGTTTTCACACAAATGAACCCAGAATGATGTGAAATTGTGCTTCGTGCAACATAATTCTGGGTGCCATTTAAAAACCATAAGTGCTAATGACTCCATTCCTTTTTGTGGTTGTAGGGGCTGTTGATTGGAGTACCCTAAAACAAACCTGACCTCTCTGGGACATTCAGAAGCCAAGTTATAAATGTGTAACTGGACTACTTCTTTAAAGTGACACCAGATCCGGTGACCTTTGGGACATGGTTTGACCCCCTTAGGAAAGTGCTATCATCATGAAACGTTCAGATCACTTACAACTCAATAGATTCTACCTTCCTGTAACGTTTCAGCCTGATTGGACCTTGTTTTCACACAAATGAACCCAGAATGATGTGAAATTGTGCTTTGTGCAACATAATTCTGGGTGCCATTTACAAACCATAAGTGCTAATGACTCCATTCCTTTTTGTGGTTGTAGGGGCTTTTGATTGGAGTACACTAAAACAAACCTAACCTCTCTAGGACATTCAGAAGCCAAGTTATAAGCCCACAAAGGTGTAACTGGACTACATCTTTAAAGTGACACCAGGCCCGGTGACCTTTGGGACATGGTTTTACCCCCTATAGGAATGTGCGATCATCTTGAAACGTTCAGATCACTTACAACTCAATAGATTCTACCTTCTTGTAGCGTTTCAGCCTGATTGGACCTTGTTTTCACACAAATGGACCCAGAATGATGTGAAATTGTGCTTCGTGCAACATAATTCTGGGTGCCATTTACAAACCATAAGTGCTAATGACTCCATTCCTTTTTGTGGTTGTAGGGGCTGTTGATTGGAGTACACTAAAACAAACATGATCTCTCTAGGACATTCAGAAGCCAAGTTATAAGCCCACCAATGTGTAACTGGACTACTTCTTTAAATTTACACCAGATCCGGTGACCTTTGGGACATGGTTTGACCCCCTTAGGAAAGTGATATCATGATGAACCGTTCAGATCACTTACAACTCAATAGATTCTACCTTCCTGTAACGTTTCAGCCTGATTGGACCTTGTTTTCACACAAATGAACCCAGAATGATATGAAATTGTGCTTCGTGCAACATAATTCTGGGTGCCATTAAAAAACCATAAGTGCTAATGACTCCATTCCTTTTTGTGGTTGTAGGGGCTGTTGATTGGAGTATACTAAAACAAACCTGATCTCTCTAGGACATTCAGAAGCCAAGTTATAAGCCCACAAATGTGTAACTGGACTACTTCTTTAAAGAGACACCAGGCCTTTGGGACATGGTTTGACCCCCTTAGGAAAGTGCTATCATCATGAAACGGTCAGATCACTTACAACTCAATAGATTCTACCTTCCTGTAACATTTCAGCCTGATTGGACCTTGTTTTCACACAAATGAACCCAGAATGATGTGAAATTGTGCTTCGTGCAACATAATTCTGGGTGCCATTTAAAAACCATAAGTGCTAATAACTCCATTCCTGTTTGAGGTTGTAGGGGCTGTTGTTTGGAGTACAATAAAACAAACTTGATCTCTCTAGGACATTTAGAAGCCAAGTTATAAGCCCACAAATGTGTAACTTGACTACTTCTTTAAATTGACACCAGATCCGGTGACCTTTGGGACATGGTTTGACCCCCTTAGGAAAGTGCTATCATCATGAAACGTTCAGATCCCTTACAACTCAATAGATTCTACCTTCCTGCAACGTTTAACCCTGATTGGACCTTGTTTTCACACAAATGAACCCAGAATGATGTGAAATTGTGCTTCGTGCAACATAATTCTGGGTGCCATTTAAAAACCATAAGTGCTAATGACTCCATTCCTTTTTGTGGTTGTAGGGGCTGTTGATTGGAGAACACTAAAACAAACCTAACCTCTCTAGGACATTCAGAAGCCAAGTTATAAGCCCACAAACGTGTAACTGGACTACTTCTTCAAAGTGACACCAGGCCCGGTGACCTTTGGGACATGGTTTTACCCCTATAGGAATGTGCGATCATCTTGAAACGTTCAGATCACTTACAACTCAATAGATTCTACCTTCTTGTAGCGTTTCAGCCTTATTGGACCTTGTTTTCACACAAATGGACCCAGAATGATGTGAAATTGTGCTTCGTGCAACATAATTCTGGGTGCCATTTACAAACCTTAAGTGCTAATGACTCCATTCCTTTTTGTGGTTGTAGGGGCTGTTGATTGGAGTACACTAAAACAAACCTGATCTCTCTAGGACATTAAGAAGCCAAGTTATAAGCCCACAAATGTGTAACTGGATTACTTCTTTAAATTGACACCAGATCCGGTGACCTTTGGAAAATGGTTTGACCCCCTTAGGAATGTGCGATCATCATGAAACGTTCAGATTACTTACAACTCAATAGATTCTACCTTCCTGTAACGTTTCAGCCTGAATGGACCTTGTTTTCACACAAATGGACCCAGAATGATGTGAAATTGTGCTTTGTGCAACATAATTCTGGGTGCCATTTACAAACCATAAGTGCTAATGACTCCATTCCTTTTTGTGGTTGTAGGGGCTGTTGATTGGAGTACACTAAAACAAACCTGATCTCTCTAGGACATTCAGAAGCCAAGTTATAAGCCCACAAATGTTTAACTGGACTACTTCTTTAAATTGACACCAGATCCAGTGACCTTTGGGACATGGTTTGACCCCCTTAGGAAAGTGCTATCATCATGAAACGTTCAGATCACTTACAACTCAATAGATTCTACCTTCCTGTAACGTTTCAGCCTGATTGGACCTTGTTTTCACACAAATGAACCCAGAATGATGTGAAATTGTGCTTCGTGCAACATAATTCTGGGTGCCATTTAAAAACCATGAGTGCTAATGACTCCATTCCTTTTGGAGGTTGTAGGGGCTGTTGATTGGAGTACACTAAAACAAACCTGATCTCTCTAGGACATTCAGAAGCCAAGTTATAAGCCCTCAAAGGTGTAACTGGACTACTTCTTTAAAGTGACACCAGGCCGGGTGACCTTTGGGACATGGTTTGACCCCCTATAGGAATGTGCGATCATCATGAAACGTTCAGATCACTTACAACTCAATAGATTCTACCTTCTTGTAATGTTTCAGCCTGATTGGACCTTGTTTTCACACAAATGGACCCAGAATGATGTGGAATTGTGCTTCGTGCAACCTAATTCTGGGTGCCATTTACAAACCATAAGTGCTAATGACTCCATTCCTTTTTGTGGTTGTAGGGGCTGTTGGTTGGAGTACATTAAAACAAACCTGATCTCTCTAGGACATTCAGAAGCCAAGTTATAAGCCCACAAATGTGTAACTGGACTACTTCTTTAAATTGACACCAGATCCGGTGACCTTTGGGACATGGTTTGACCCCCTTAGGAAAGCGCTATCATCATGAAACGTTCAGATCACTTACAACTCAATAGATTCTACCTTCTTGTAGCGTTTCAGCCTGAATTGACCTTGTTTTAACACAAATGAACCCAGAATGATGTGAAATTGTGCTTTGTGCAACGTAATTCTGGGTGCCATTTACAAACCATAAGTGCTAATGACTCCATTCCTTTTTGTGGTTGTAGGGGCTGTTAATTGGAGTACATTAAAACAAACCTGATCTCTCTAGGACATTCAGAAGCCAAGTTATAAGCCCACAAATATGTAACTGGACTACTTCTTTGAATTGACACCAGATCCGGTGACCTTTGGGACATGGTTTGACCCCCTTAGGAAAGTGCTATCATCATGAAACGTTCAGATCACTTACAACTCAATAGATTCTACCTTCCTGTAACGTTTCAGCCTTATTGGACCTTGTTTTCACACAAATGAACCCAGAATGATGTGAAATTGTGCTTCGTGCAACATAATTCTGGGTGCCATTTAAAAACCATAAGTGCTAATGACTCCATTCCTTTTTGTGGTTGTAGGGGCTGTTGATTGGAGTATACTAAAACAAACCTGATCTCTCAGGGACATTCAGAAGCCAAGTTATAAGCCCACAAATGTGTAACTGGACTACTTCTTTAAAGAGACACCAGGCCCGGTGACCTTTGGGACATGGTTTTACCCCCTATAGGAATGTGCGATCATCTTGAAACGTTCAGATCACTTACAACTCAATAGGTTCCACCTTCTTGTAGCGTTTCAGCCTGATTGGACCTTGTTTTCACACAAATGGACCCAGAATGATGTGAAATTGTGCTTCGTGCAACATAATTCTGGGTGCCATTTAAAAACCATAAGTGCTAATGACTCCATTCCTTTTGGAGGTTATAGGGGCTGTTGATTGGAGTACACTAAAACAAACCTGATCTCTCTAGGACATTCAGAAGCCAAGTTATAAGCCCACAAATATGTAACTGGACTACTTCTTTGAATTGACACCAGATCCGGTGACCTTTGGGACATGGTTTGACCCCCTTAGGAAAGTGCTATCATCATGAAACGTTCAGATCACTTACAACTCAATAGATTCTACCTTCCTGTAACGTTTCAGCCTTATTGGACCTTGTTTTCACACAAATGAACCCAGAATGATGTGAAATTGTGCTTCGTGCAACATAATTCTGGGTGCCATTTAAAAACCATAAGTGCTAATGACTCCATTCCTTTTTGTGGTTGTAGGGGCTGTTGATTGGAGTATACTAAAACAAACCTGATCTCTCAGGGACATTCAGAAGCCAAGTTATAAGCCCACAAATGTGTAACTGGA
Organism: Nothobranchius furzeri; assembly: GCF_043380555.1. NCBI lineage: Eukaryota > Metazoa > Chordata > Actinopteri > Cyprinodontiformes > Nothobranchiidae > Nothobranchius > Nothobranchius furzeri. Next base: position 3,236,435 of record NC_091741.1, read on the forward strand.
CTACTTCTTTAAAGAGACACCAGGCCCGGTGACCTTTGGGACATGGTTTTACCCCCTATAGGAATGTGCGATCATCTTGAAACGTTCAGATCACTTACAACTCAATAGGTTCCACCTTCTTGTAGCGTTTCAGCCTGATTGGACCTTGTTTTCACACAAATGGACCCAGAATGATGTGAAATTGTGCTTCGTGCAACATAATTCTGGGTGCCATTTAAAAACCATAAGTGCTAATGACTCCATTCCTTTTGGAGGTTGTAGGGGCTGTTGATTGGAGTACACTAAAACAAACCTGATCTCTCTAGGACATTCAGAAGCCAAGTTATAAGCCCTCAAAGGTGTAACTGGACTACTTCTTTAAAGTGACACCAGGCCGGGTGACCTTTGGGACATGGTTTGACCCCCTATAGGAATGTGCGATCATCATGAAACGTTCAGATCACTTACAACTCAATAGATTCTACCTTCTTGTAATGTTTCAGCCTGATTGGACCTTGTTTTCACACAAATGGACCCAGAATGATGTGGAATTGTGCTTCGTGCAACCTAATTCTGGTGCCATTTACAAACCATAAGTGCTAATGACTCCATTCCTTTTTGTGGTTGTAGGGGCTGTTGATTGGAGTATACTAAAACAAACCTGATCTCTCAGGGACATTCAGAAGCCAAGTTATAAGCCCACAAATGTGTAACTGGACTACTTCTTTAAAGAGACACCAGGCCCGGTGACCTTTGGGACATGGTTTGACCCCCTTAGGAAAGTGCTATCATCATGAAACGGTCAGATCACTTACAACTCAATAGATTCTACCTTCCTGTAACATTTCAGCCTGATTGGACCTTGTTTTCACACAAATGAACCCAGAATGATGTGAAATTGTGCTTCGTGCAACATAATTCTGGGTGCCATTTAAAAACCATAAGTGCTAATAACTCCATTCCTGTTTGAGGTTGTAGGGGCTGTTGTTTGGAGTACAATAAAACAAACTTGATCTCTCTAGGACATTTAGAAGCCAAGTTATAAGCCCACAAATGTGTAACTTGACTACTTCTTTAAATTGACACCAGATCCGGTGACCTTTGGGACATGGTTTGACCCCCTTAGGAAAGTGCTATCATCATGAAACGTTCAGATCCCTTACAACTCAATAGATTCTACCTTCCTGCAACGTTTAACCCTGATTGGACCTTGTTTTCACACAAATGAACCCAGAATGATGTGAAATTGTGCTTCGTGCAACATAATTCTGGGTGCCATTTACAAACCATAAGTGCTAATGACTCCATTCCTTTTTGTGGTTGTAGGGGCTGTTGGTTGGAGTACATTAAAACAAACCTGATCTCTCTAGGACATTCAGAAGCCAAGTTATAAGCCCACAAATGTGTAACTGGACTACTTCTTTAAATTGACACCAGATCCGGTGACCTTTGGGACATGGTTTGACCCCCTTAGGAAAGCGCTATCATCATGAAACGTTCAGATCACTTACAACTCAATAGATTCTACCTTCCTGTAACGTTTCAGCCTGATTGGACCTTGTTTTCACACAAATGAACCCAGAATGATGTGAAATTGTGCTTTGTGCAACATAATTCTGGGTGCCATTTAAAAACCATAAGTGCTAATGACTCCATTCCTTTTTGTGGTTGTAGGGGCTGTTGATTGGAGTACCCTAAAACAAACCTGACCTCTCTGGGACATTCAGAAGCCAAGTTATAAATGTGTAACTGGACTACTTCTTTAAAGTGACACCAGATCCGGTGACCTTTGGGACATGGTTTGACCCCCTTAGGAAAGTGCTATCATCATGAAACGTTCAGATCACTTACAACTCAATAGATTCTACCTTCCTGTAACGTTTCAGCCTGATTGGACCTTGTTTTCACACAAATGAACCCAGAATGATGTGAAATTGTGCTTTGTGCAACATAATTCTGGGTGCCATTTACAAACCATAAGTGCTAATGACTCCATTCCTTTTTGTGGTTGTAGGGGCTTTTGATTGGAGTACACTAAAACAAACCTAACCTCTCTAGGACATTCAGAAGCCAAGTTATAAGCCCACAAAGGTGTAACTGGACTACATCTTTAAAGTGACACCAGGCCCGGTGACCTTTGGGACATGGTTTTACCCCCTATAGGAATGTGCGATCATCTTGAAACGTTCAGATCACTTACAACTCAATAGATTCTACCTTCTTGTAGCGTTTCAGCCTGATTGGACCTTGTTTTCACACAAATGGACCCAGAATGATGTGAAATTGTGCTTCGTGCAACATAATTCTGGGTGCCATTTACAAACCATAAGTGCTAATGACTCCATTCCTTTTTGTGGTTGTAGGGGCTGTTGATTGGAGTACACTAAAACAAACATGATCTCTCTAGGACATTCAGAAGCCAAGTTATAAGCCCACCAATGTGTAACTGGACTACTTCTTTAAATTGACACCAGATCCGGTGACCTTTGGGACATGGTTTGACCCCCTTAGGAAAGTGATATCATGATGAACCGTTCAGATCACTTACAACTCAATAGATTCTACCTTCCTGTAACGTTTCAGCCTGATTGGACCTTGTTTTCACACAAATGAACCCAGAATGATATGAAATTGTGCTTCGTGCAACATAATTCTGGGTGCCATTAAAAAACCATAAGTGCTAATGACTCCATTCCTTTTTGTGGTTGTAGGGGCTGTTGATTGGAGTATACTAAAACAAACCTGATCTCTCTAGGACATTCAGAAGCCAAGTTATAAGCCCACAAATGTGTAACTGGACTACTTCTTTAAAGAGACACCAGGCCCGGTGACCTTTGGGACATGGTTTGACCCCCTTAGGAAAGTGCTATCATCATGAAACGGTCAGATCACTTACAACTCAATAGATTCTACCTTCCTGTAACATTTCAGCCTGATTGGACCTTGTTTTCACACAAATGAACCCAGAATGATGTGAAATTGTGCTTCGTGCAACATAATTCTGGGTGCCATTTAAAAACCACAAGTGCTAATAACTCCATTCCTGTTTGAGGTTGTAGGGGCTGTTGTTTGGAGTACAATAAAACAAACTTGATCTCTCTAGGACATTTAGAAGCCAAGTTATAAGCCCACAAATGTGTAACTTGACTACTTCTTTAAATTGACACCAGATCCGGTGACCTTTGGGACATGGTTTGACCCCCTTAGGAAAGTGCTATCATCATGAAACGTTCAGATCCCTTACAACTCAATAGATTCTACCTTCCTGCAACGTTTAACCCTGATTGGACCTTGTTTTCACACAAATGAACCCAGAATGATGTGAAATTGTGCTTCGTGCAACATAATTCTGGGTGCCATTTACAAACCATAAGTGCTAATGACTCCATTCCTTTTTGTGGTTGTAGGGGCTGTTGATTGGAGAACACTAAAACAGACCTAACCTCTCTAGGACATTCAGAAGCCAAGTTATAAGCCCACAAAGGTGTAACTGGACTACTTCTTTAAAGTGACACCAGGCCCGGTGACCTTTGGGACATGGTTTTACCCCTATAGGAATGTGCGATCATCTTGAAACGTTCAGATCACTTACAACTCAATAGATTCTACCTTCTTGTAGCGTTTCAGCCTGATTGGACCTTGTTTTCACACAAATGGACCCAGAATGATGTGAAATTGTGCTTCGTGCAACATAATTCTGGGTGCCATTTACAAACCTTAAGTGCTAATGACTCCATTCCTTTTTGTGGTTGTAGGGGCTGTTGATTGGAGTACACTAAAACAAACCTGATCTCTCTAGGACATTAAGAAGCCAAGTTATAAGCCCACAAATGTGTAACTGGATTACTTCTTTAAATTGACACCAGATCCGGTGACCTTTGGAAAATGGTTTGACCCCCTTAGGAATGTGCGATCATCATGAAACGTTCAGATTACTTACAACTCAATAGATTCTACCTTCCTGTAACGTTTCAGCCTGAATGGACCTTGTTTTCACACAAATGGACCCAGAATGATGTGAAATTGTGCTTTGTGCAACATAATTCTGGGTGCCATTTACAAACCATAAGTGCTAATGACTCCATTCCTTTTAGTGGTTGTAGGGGCTGTTGATTGGAGTACACTAAAACAAACCTGATCTCTCTAGGACATTCAGAAGCCAAGTTATAAGCCCACAAATGTGTAACTGGACTACTTCTTTAAATTGACACCAGATCCAGTGACCTTTGGGACATGGTTTGACCCCCTTAGGAAAGTGCTATCATCATGAAACGTTCAGATCACTTACAACTCAATAGATTCTACCTTCCTGTAACGTTTCAGCCTGATTGGACCTTGTTTTCACACAAATGAACCCAGAATGATGTGAAATTGTGCTTCGTGCAACATAATTCTGGGTGCCATTTAAAAACCATAAGTGCTAATGACTCCATTCCTTTTGGAGGTTGTAGGGGCTGTTGATTGGAGTACACTAAAACAAACCTGATCTCTCTAGGACATTCAGAAGCCAAGTTATAAGCCCTCAAAGGTGTAACTGGACTACTTCTTTAAAGTGACACCAGGCCGGGTGACCTTTGGGACATGGTTTGACCCCCTATAGGAATGTGCGATCATCATGAAACGTTCAGATCACTTACAACTCAATAGATTCTACCTTCTTGTAATGTTTCAGCCTGATTGGACCTTGTTTTCACACAAATGGACCCAGAATGATGTGGAATTGTGCTTCGTGCAACCTAATTCTGGGTGCCATTTACAAACCATAAGTGCTAATGACTCCATTCCTTTTTGTGGTTGTAGGGGCTGTTGGTTGGAGTACATTAAAACAAACCTGATCTCTCTAGGACATTCAGAAGCCAAGTTATAAGCCCACAAATGTGTAACTGGACTACTTCTTTAAATTGACACCAGATCCGGTGACCTTTGGGACATGGTTTGACCCCCTTAGGAAAGTGATATCATGATGAACCGTTCAGATCACTTACAACTCAATAGATTCTACCTTCCTGTAACGTTTCAGCCTGATTGGACCTTGTTTTCACACAAATGAACCCAGAATGATATGAAATTGTGCTTCGTGCAACATAATTCTGGGTGCCATTAAAAAACCATAAGTGCTAATGACTCCATTCCTTTTTGTGGTTGTAGGGGCTGTTGATTGGAGTATACTAAAACAAACCTGATCTCTCTAGGACATTCAGAAGCCAAGTTATAAGCCCACAAATGTGTAACTGGACTACTTCTTTAAAGAGACACCAGGCCCGGTGACCTTTGGGACATGGTTTGACCCCCTTAGGAAAGTGCTATCATCATGAAACGGTCAGATCACTTACAACTCAATAGATTCTACCTTCCTGTAACATTTCAGCCTGATTGGACCTTGTTTTCACACAAATGAACCCAGAATGATGTGAAATTGTGCTTCGTGCAACATAATTCTGGGTGCCATTTAAAAACCACAAGTGCTAATAACTCCATTCCTGTTTGAGGTTGTAGGGGCTGTTGTTTGGAGTACAATAAAACAAACTTGATCTCTCTAGGACATTTAGAAGCCAAGTTATAAGCCCACAAATGTGTAACTTGACTACTTCTTTAAATTGACACCAGATCCGGTGACCTTTGGGACATGGTTTGACCCCCTTAGGAAAGTGCTATCATCATGAAACGTTCAGATCCCTTACAACTCAATAGATTCTACCTTCCTGCAACGTTTAACCCTGATTGGACCTTGTTTTCACACAAATGAACCCAGAATGATGTGAAATTGTGCTTCGTGCAACATAATTCTGGGTGCCATTTACAAACCATAAGTGCTAATGACTCCATTCCTTTTTGTGGTTGTAGGGGCTGTTGATTGGAGAACACTAAAACAGACCTAACCTCTCTAGGACATTCAGAAGCCAAGTTATAAGCCCACAAAGGTGTAACTGGACTACTTCTTTAAAGTGACACCAGGCCCGGTGACCTTTGGGACATGGTTTTACCCCTATAGGAATGTGCGATCATCTTGAAACGTTCAGATCACTTACAACTCAATAGATTCTACCTTCTTGTAGCGTTTCAGCCTGATTGGACCTTGTTTTCACACAAATGGACCCAGAATGATGTGAAATTGTGCTTCGTGCAACATAATTCTGGGTGCCATTTAAAAACCATAAGTGCTAATGACTCCATTCCTTTTTGTGGTTGTAGGGGCTGTTGATTGGAGTACACTAAAACAAACCTGATCTCTCTAGGACATTAAGAAGCCAAGTTATAAGCCCACAAATGTGTAACTGGATTACTTCTTTAAATTGACACCAGATCCGGTGACCTTTGGAAAATGGTTTGACCCCCTTAGGAATGTGCGATCATCATGAAACGTTCAGATTACTTACAACTCAATAGATTCTACCTTCCTGTAACGTTTCAGCCTGAATGGACCTTGTTTTCACACAAATGGACCCAGAATGATGTGAAATTGTGCTTTGTGCAACATAATTCTGGGTGCCATTTACAAACCATAAGTGCTAATGACTCCATTCCTTTTAGTGGTTGTAGGGGCTGTTGATTGGAGTACACTAAAACAAACCTGATCTCTCTAGGACATTCAGAAGCCAAGTTATAAGCCCACAAATGTGTAACTGGACTACTTCTTTAAATTGACACCAGATCCAGTGACCTTTGGGACATGGTTTGACCCCCTTAGGAAAGTGCTATCATCATGAAACGTTCAGATCACTTACAACTCAATAGATTCTACCTTCCTGTAACGTTTCAGCCTGATTGGACCTTGTTTTCACACAAATGAACCCAGAATGATGTGAAATTGTGCTTCGTGCAACATAATTCTGGGTGCCATTTAAAAACCATAAGTGCTAATGACTCCATTCCTTTTGGAGGTTGTAGGGGCTGTTGATTGGAGTACACTAAAACAAACCTGATCTCTCTAGGACATTCAGAAGCCAAGTTATAAGCCCTCAAAGGTGTAACTGGACTACTTCTTTAAAGTGACACCAGGCCGGGTGACCTTTGGGACATGGTTTGACCCCCTATAGGAATGTGCGATCATCATGAAACGTTCAGATCACTTACAACTCAATAGATTCTACCTTCTTGTAATGTTTCAGCCTGATTGGACCTTGTTTTCACACAAATGGACCCAGAATGATGTGGAATTGTGCTTCGTGCAACCTAATTCTGGGTGCCATTTACAAACCATAAGTGCTAATGACTCCATTCCTTTTTGTGGTTGTAGGGGCTGTTGGTTGGAGTACATTAAAACAAACCTGATCTCTCTAGGACATTCAGAAGCCAAGTTATAAGCCCACAAATGTGTAACTGGACTACTTCTTTAAATTGACACCAGATCCGGTGACCTTTGGGACATGGTTTGACCCCCTTAGGAAAGCGCTATCATCATGAAACGTTCAGATCACTTACAACTCAATAGATTCTACCTTCTTGTAGCGTTTCAGCCTGAATTGACCTTGTTTTAACACAAATGAACCCAGAATGATGTGAAATTGTGCTTTGTGCAACGTAATTCTGGGTGCCATTTACAAACCATAAGTGCTAATGACTCCATTCCTTTTTGTGGTTGTAGGGGCTGTTAATTGGAGTACATTAAAACAAACCTGATCTCTCTAGGACATTCAGAAGCCAAGTTATAAGCCCACAAATATGTAACTGGACTACTTCTTTGAATTGACACCAGATCCGGTGACCTTTGGGACATGGTTTGACCCCCTTAGGAAAGTGCTATCATCATGAAACGTTCAGATCACTTACAACTCAATAGATTCTACCTTCCTGTAACGTTTCAGCCTTATTGGACCTTGTTTTCACACAAATGAACCCAGAATGATGTGAAATTGTGCTTCGTGCAACATAATTCTGGGTGCCATTTAAAAACCATAAGTGCTAATGACTCCATTCCTTTTTGTGGTTGTAGGGGCTGTTGATTGGAGTATACTAAAACAAACCTGATCTCTCAGGGACATTCAGAAGCCAAGTTATAAGCCCACAAATGTGTAACTGGACTACTTCTTTAAAGAGACACCAGGCCCGGTGACCTTTGGGACATGGTTTTACCCCCTATAGGAATGTGCGATCATCTTGAAACGTTCAGATCACTTACAACTCAATAGGTTCCACCTTCTTGTAGCGTTTCAGCCTGATTGGACCTTGTTTTCACACAAATGGACCCAGAATGATGTGAAATTGTGCTTCGTGCAACATAATTCTGGGTGCCATTTAAAAACCATTAGTGCTAATGACTCCATTCCTTTTGGAGGTTGTAGGGGCTGTTGATTGGAGTACACTAAAACAAACCTGATCTCTCTAGGACATTCAGAAGCCAAGTTATAAGCCCACAAATATGTAACTGGACTACTTCTTTGAATTGACACCAGATCCGGTGACCTTTGGGACATGGTTTGACCCCCTTAGGAAAGTGCTATCATCATGAAACGTTCAGATCACTTACAACTCAATAGATTCTACCTTCCTGTAACGTTTCAGCCTTATTGGACCTTGTTTTCACACAAATGAACCCAGAATGATGTGAAATTGTGCTTCGTGCAACATAATTCTGGGTGCCATTTCAAAACCATAAGTGCTAATGACTCCATTCCTTTTTGTGGTTGTAGGGGCTGTTGATTGGAGTATACTAAAACAAACCTGATCTCTCAGGGACATTCAGAAGCCAAGTTATAAGCCCACAAATGTGTAACTGGACTACTTCTTTAAAGAGACACCAGGCCCGGTGACCTTTGGGACATGGTTTTACCCCCTATAGGAATGTGCGATCATCTTGAAACGTTCAGATCACTTACAACTCAATAGGTTCCACCTTCTTGTAGCGTTTCAGCCTGATTGGACCTTGTTTTCACACAAATGGACCCAGAATGATGTGAAATTGTGCTTCGTGCAACATAATTCTGGGTGCCATTTAAAAACCATAAGTGCTAATGACTCCATTCCTTTTGGAGGTTGTAGGGGCTGTTGATTGGAGTACACTAAAACAAACCTGATCTCTCTAGGACATTCAGAAGCCAAGTTATAAGCCCTCAAAGGTGTAACTGGACTACTTCTTTAAAGTGACACCAGGCCGGGTGACCTTTGGGACATGGTTTGACCCCCTATAGGAATGTGCGATCATCATGAAACGTTCAGATCACTTACAACTCAATAGATTCTACCTTCTTGTAATGTTTCAGCCTGATTGGACCTTGTTTTCACACAAATGGACCCAGAATGATGTGGAATTGTGCTTCGTGCAACCTAATTCTGGTGCCATTTACAAACCATAAGTGCTAATGACTCCATTCCTTTTTGTGGTTGTAGGGGCAGTTGATTGGAGTATACTAAAACAAACCTTGTCTCTCAGGGACATTCAGAAGCCAAGTTATAAGCCCACAAATGTGTAACTGGACTACTTCTTTAAAGAGACACCAGGCCCGGTGACCTTTGGGACATGGTTTGACCCCCTTAGGAAAGTGCTATCATCATGAAACGGTCAGATCACTTACAACTCAATAGATTCTACCTTCCTGTAACATTTCAGCCTGATTGGACCTTGTTTTCACACAAATGAACCCAGAATGATGTGAAATTGTGCTTCGTGCAACATAATTCTGGGTGCCATTTAAAAACCATAAGTGCTAATAACTCCATTCCTGTTTGAGGTTGTAGGGGCTGTTGTTTGGAGTACAATAAAACAAACTTGATCTCTCTAGGACATTTAGAAGCCAAGTTATAAGCCCACAAATGTGTAACTTGACTACTTCTTTAAATTGACACCAGATCCGGTGACCTTTGGGACATGGTTTGACCCCCTTAGGAAAGTGCTATCATCATGAAACGTTCAGATCCCTTACAACTCAATAGATTCTACCTTCCTGCAACGTTTAACCCTGATTGGACCTTGTTTTCACACAAATGAACCCAGAATGATGTGAAATTGTGCTTCGTGCAACATAATTCTGGGTGCCATTTACAAACCATAAGTGCTAATGACTCCATTCCTTTTTGTGGTTGTAGGGGCTGTTGGTTGGAGTACATTAAAACAAACCTGATCTCTCTAGGACATTCAGAAGCCAAGTTATAAGCCCACAAATGTGTAACTGGACTACTTCTTTAAATTGACACCAGATCCGGTGACCTTTGGGACATGGTTTGACCCCCTTAGGAAAGCGCTATCATCATGAAACGTTCAGATCACTTACAACTCAATAGATTCTACCTTCTTGTAGCGTTTCAGCCTGAATTGACCTTGTTTTAACACAAATGAACCCAGAATGATGTGAAATTGTGCTTTGTGCAACGTAATTCTGGGTGCCATTTACAAACCATAAGTGCTAATGACTCCATTCCTTTTTGTGGTTGTAGGGGCTGTTAATTGGAGTACATTAAAACAAACCTGATCTCTCTAGGACATTCAGAAGCCAAGTTATAAGCCCACAAATATGTAACTGGACTACTTCTTTGAATTGACACCAGATCCGGTGACCTTTGGGACATGGTTTGACCCCCTTAGGAAAGTGCTATCATCATGAAACGTTCAGATCACTTACAACTCAATAGATTCTACCTTCCTGTAACGTTTCAGCCTTATTGGACCTTGTTTTCACACAAATGAACCCAGAATGATGTGAAATTGTGCTTCGTGCAACATAATTCTGGGTGCCATTTAAAAACCATAAGTGCTAATGACTCCATTCCTTTTTGTGGTTGTAGGGGCTGTTGATTGGAGTATACTAAAACAAACCTGATCTCTCAGGGACATTCAGAAGCCAAGTTATAAGCCCACAAATGTGTAACTGGACTACTTCTTTAAAGAGACACCAGGCCCGGTGACCTTTGGGACATGGTTTTACCCCCTATAGGAATGTGCGATCATCTTGAAACGTTCAGATCACTTACAACTCAATAGGTTCCACCTTCTTGTAGCGTTTCAGCCTGATTGGACCTTGTTTTCACACAAATGGACCCAGAATGATGTGAAATTGTGCTTCCTGCAACATAATTCTGGGTGCCATTTACAAACCTTAAGTGCTAATGACTCCATTCCTTTTTGTGGTTGTAGGGGCTGTTGATTGGAGTACACTAAAACAAACCTGATCTCTCTAGGACATTCAGAAGCCAAGTTATAAGCCCACAAATGTGTAACTGGACTACTTCTTTAAACTGACACCAGATCCGGTGACCTTTGGGACATGGTTTGACCCCCTTAGGAAAGTGCTATCATCATGAAACGTTCAGATCACTTACAACTCAATAGATTCTACCTTCCTGTAACGTTTCAGCCTGATTGGACCTTGTTTTCACACAAATGAACCCAGAATGATGTGAAATTGTGCTTCGTGCAACATAATTCTGGGTGCCATTTAAAAACCATAAGTGCTAATGACTCCATTCCTTTTTGAGGTTGCAGGGGCTGTTGATTGGAGTACACTAAAACAAACCTGATCTCTCTAGGACATTCAGAAGCCAAGTTATAAGCCCTCAAAGGTGTAACTGGACTACTTCTTTAAAGTGACACCAGGCCCGGTGACCTTTGGGACATGGTTTGACCCCCTATAGGAATGTGCGATAATCACGAAACTTTCAGATCACTTACAACTCAATAGATTCTACCTTCTTGTAACGTTTCAGCCTGATTGGACCTTGTTTTCACACAAATGGACCCAGAATGATGTGAAATTGTGCTTCGTGCAACATAATTCTGGGTGCCATTTACAAACCATAAGTGCTAATGACTCCATTCCTTTTTGTGGTTGTAGGGGCTGTTGATTGGAGTACACTAAAACAAACCTAACCTCTCTAGGACATTCAGAAGCCAAGTTATAAGCCCACAAATGTGTAACTGGACTACTTCTTTAAAGAGACACCAGGCCCGGTGACCTTTGGGACATGGTTTGACCCCCTTAGGAAAGTGCTATCATCATGAAACGTTCAGATCACTTACAACTCAGTAGATTCTACCTTCCTGTAACGTTTCAGCCTGATTGGACCTTGTTTTCACAAAAATGGACCCAGAATGATGTGAAATTGTGCTTCGTGCAACATAATTCTGGGTGCCATTTACAAACCTTAAGTGCTAATGACTCCATTCCTTTTTGTGGTTGTAGGGGCTGTTGATTGGAGTACACTAAAACAAACATGATCTCTCTAGGACATTCAGAAGCCAAGTTATAAGCCCACAAATGTGTAACTGGACTACTTCTTTAAATTGACACCAGATCCGGTGACCTTTGGGACATGGTTTGAACCCCTTAGGAAAGTGCTATCATCATGAAACGTTCAGATCACTTACAACTCAATAGATTCTACCTTCCTGTAACGTTTCAGCCTGATTGGTCCTTGTTTTCACACAAATGAACCCAGAATGATGTGAAATTGTGCTTCGTGCAACATAATTCTAGGTGCCATTTAAAAACCATAAGTGCTAATGTCTCGATTCCTTTTTGTGGTTGTAGGGGCTGTTGATTGGAGTACACTAAAACAAACCTGACCTCTCTAGGACATTCAGAAGCCAAGTTATAAGCCCACAAATGTGTAACTGGACTACTTCTTTAAAGTGACACCAGATCCGGTGACCTTTGGGACATGGTTTGACCCCCTTAGGAAAGTGCTATCATCATGAAACGTTCAGATCACTTACAACTCAATAGATTCTACCTTCCTGTAACGTTTCAGCCTGATTGGACCTTGTTTTCACACAAATGAACCCAGAATGATGTGAAATTGTGCTTCGTGCAACATAATTCTGGGTGCCATTTACAAACCATAAGTGCTAATGACTCCATTCCATTTTGAGCTTGTAGGGGCTGTTGATTAGAGTACACTAAAACAAACCTGATCTCTCTAGGATATTCAGAAGCCAAGTTATAAGCCCTCAAAGGTGTAACTGGACTACTTCTTTAAAGTGACACCAGGCCCGGTGACCTTTGGGACATGGTTTGACCCCCTATAGGAATGTGCGATCATCATGAAATGTTCAGATCACTTACAACTCAATAGATTCTACCTTCTTGTAACGTTTCAGCCTTATTGGACCTTGTTTTCACCTAAATGAACCCAGAATGATGTGAAATTGTGCTTCTTGCAACATAATTCTGGGTGCCATTTACAAACCATAAGTGCTAATGACTCCATAAGTGCTAATGACTCCATTCCTTTTTGAGGTTGTAGGGGATGTTGATTGGAGTACACTAAAACAAACATGATCTCTCTAGGACATTCAGAAGCCAAGTTATAAGCCCACCAATGTGTAACTGGACTACTTCTTTAAATTGACACCAGATCCGGTGACCTTTGGGACATGGTTTGAACCCCTTAGGAAAGTGCTATCATCATGAAACGTTCAGATCACTTACAACTCAATAGATTCTACCTTCCTGTAATGTTTCAGCCTGATTGGACCTTGTTTTCACACAAATGAACCCAGAATGATGTGAAATTGTGCATTGTGCAACATAATTCTGGGTGCCATTTACAAACCATAAGTGCTAATGACTCCATTCCTTTTTGTGGTTGTAGGGGCTGTTGGTTGGAGTACATTAAAACAAACCTGATCTCTCTAGGACATTCAGAAGCCAAGTTATAAGTCCACAAATGTGTAACTGGACTACTTCTTTAAATTGACACCAGATCCGGTGACCTTTGGGACATGGTTTGACCCCCTAAGGAAAGGGCTATCATCATGAAACGTTCAGATCACTTACAACTCAATAGATTCTACCTTCCTGTAACGTTTCAGCCTGATTGGACCTTGTTTTCACACAAATGAACCCAGAATGATGTGAAATTGTGCTTAGTGCAGCATAATTCTGGGTGCCATTTAAAAACCATAAGTGCTAATGACTCCATTCCTTTTTGTGGTTGTAGGGGCTGTTGATTGGAGTATACTAAAACAAACCTGATCTCTCAGGGACATTCAGAAGCCAAGTTATAAGCCCACAAATGTGTAACTGGACTACTTCTTTAAAGAGACACCAGGCCCGGTGACCTTTGGGACATGGTTTTACCCCCTATAGGAATGTGCGATCATCTTGAAACGTTCAGATCACTTACAACTCAATAGGTTCCACCTTCTTGTAGCGTTTCAGCCTGATTGGACCTTGTTTTCACACAAATGGACCCAGAATGATGTGAAATTGTGCTTCGTGCAACATAATTCTGGGTGCCATTTACAAACCTTAAGTGCTAATGACTCCATTCCTTTTTGTGGTTGTAGGGGCTGTTGATTGGAGTACACTAAAACAAACCTGATCTCTCTAGGACATTCAGAAGCCAAGTTATAAGCCCACAAATGTGTAACTGGACTACTTCTTTAAATTGACACCAGATCCGGTGACCTTTGGGACATGGTTTGACCCCCTTAGGAAAGTGCTATCATCATGAAACGTTCAGATCACTTACAACTCAATAGATTCTACCTTCCTGTAACGTTTCAGCCTGATTGGACCTTGTTTTCACACAAATGAACCCAGAATGATGTGAAATTGTGCTTCGTGCAACATAATTCTGGGTGCCATTTAAAAACCATAAGTGCTAATGACTCCATTCCTTTTTGAGGTTGCAGGGGCTGTTGATTGGAGTACACTAAAACAAACCTGATCTCTCTAGGACATTCAGAAGCCAAGTTATAAGCCCTCAAAGGTGTAACTGGACTACTTCTTTAAAGTGACACCAGGCCCGGTGACCTTTGGGACATGGTTTGACCCCCTATAGGAATGTGCGATAATCACGAAACGTTCAGATCACTTACAACTCAATAGATTCTACCTTCTTGTAACGTTTCAGCCTGATTGGACCTTGTTTTCACACAAATGGACCCAGAATGATGTGAAATTGTGCTTCGTGCAACATAATTCTGGGTGCCATTTACAAACCATAAGTGCTAATGACTCCATTCCTTTTTGTGGTTGTAGGGGCTGTTGATTGGAGTACACTAAAACACACCTAACCTCTCTAGGACATTCAGAAGCCAAGTTATAAGCCCACAAATGTGTAACTGGACTACTTCTTTAAATGAGACACCAGGCCCGGTGACCTTTGGGACATGGTTTGACCCCCTTAGGAAAGTGCTATCATCATGAAACGTTCAGATCACTTACAACTCAGTAGATTCTACCTTCCTGTAACGTTTCAGCCTGATTGGACCTTGTTTTCACAAAAATGGACCCAGAATGATGTGAAATTGTGCTTCGTGCAACATAATTCTGGGTGCCATTTACAAACCTTAAGTGCTAATGACTCCATTCCTTTTTGTGGTTGTAGGGGCTGTTGATTGGAGTACACTAAAACAAACCTGATCTCTCTAGGACATTCAGAAGCCAAGTTATATGCCCTCAAAGGTGTAACTGGACTACATCTTTAAAGTGACACCAGGCCCGGTGACCTTTGGGACATGGTTTTACCCCCTATAGGAATGTGCGATCATCTTGAAATGTTCAGATCACTTACAACTCAATAGATTCTACCTTTTTGTAGCGTTTCAGCCTGATTGGACCTTGTTTTCACACAAATGGACCCAAAATGATGTGAAATTGTGCTTCGTGGAACATAATTCTGGGTGCCATTTACAAACCATAAGTGCTAATGACTCCATTCCTTTTTGTGGTTGTAGGGGCTGTTGATTGGAGTACACTAAAACAAACATGATCTCTCTAGGACATTCAGAAGCCAAGTTATAAGCCCACCAATGTGTAACTGGACTACTTCTTTAAATTGACACCAGATCCGGTGACCTTTGGGACATGGTTTGAACCCTTAGGAAAGTGCTATCATCATGAAACGTTCAGATCACTTACAACTCAATAGATTCTACCTTCCTGTAACGTTTCAGCCTGATTGGTCCTTGTTTTCACACAAATGAACCCAGAATGATGTGAAATTGTGCTTCGTGCAACATAATTCTAGGTGCCATTTAAAAACCATAAGTGCTAATGTCTCCATTCCTTTTTGTGGTTGTAGGGGCTGTTGATTGGAGTACACTAAAACAAACCTGACCTCTCTAGGACATTCAGAAGCCAAGTTATAAGCCCACAAATGTGTAACTGGACTACTTCTTTAAAGTGACACCAGATCCGGTGACCTTTGGGACATGGTTTGAACCCTTAGGAAAGTGCTATCATCATGAAACGTTCAGATCACTTACAACTCAATAGATTCTACCTTCCTGTAACGTTTCAGCCTGATTGGACCTTGTTTTCACACAAATGAACCCAGAATGATGTGAAATTGTGCTTCGTGCAACATAATTCTGGGTGCCATTTACAAACCATAAGTGCTAATGACTCCATTCCATTTTTAGCTTGTAGGGGCTGTTGATTAGAGTACACTAAAACAAACCTGATCTCTCTAGGATATTCAGAAGCCAAGTTATAAGCCCTCAAAGGTGTAACTGGACTAATTCTTTAAAGTGACACCAGGCCCGGTGACCTTTGGGACATGGTTTGACCCCCTATAGGAATGTGCGATCATCATGAAATGTTCAGATCACTTACAACTCAATAGATTCTACCTTCTTGTAACGTTTCAGCCTTATTGGACCTTGTTTTCACCTAAATGAACCCAGAATGATGTGAAATTGTGCTTCGTGCAACATAATTCTGGGTGCCATTTACAAACCATAAGTGCTAATGACTCCATAAGTGCTAATGACTCCATTCCTTTTTGAGGTTGTAGGGGATGTTGATTGGAGTACACTAAAACAAACATGATCTCTCTAGGACATTCAGAAGCCAAGTTATAAGCCCACCAATGTGTAACTGGACTACTTCTTTAAATTGACAGATCCGGTGACCTTTGGGACATGGTTTGAACCCCTTAGGAAAGTGCTATCATCATGAAACGTTCAGATCACTTACAACTTAATAGATTCTACCTTCCTGTAATGTTTCAGCCTGATTGGACCTTGTTTTCACACAAATGAACCCAGAATGATGTGAAATTGTGCATTGTGCAACATAATTCTGGGTGCCATTTACAAACCATAAGTGCTAATGACTCCATTCCTTTTTGTGGTTGTAGGGGCTGTTGATTGGAGTACACTAAAACAAACCTAACCTCTCTAGGACATTCAGAAGCCAAGTTATAAGCCCACAAAGGTGTAACTGGACTACTTGTTTAAAGTGACACCAGGCCCGGTGACCTTTGGGACATGGTTTTACCCCCTATAGGAATGTGCGATCATCTTGAAACGTTCAGATCACTTACAACTCAATAGATTCTACCTTCTTGTAGCGTTTCAGCCTGATAGGACCTTGTTTTCACACAAATGGACCCAGAATGATGTGAAATTGTGCTTCGTGCAACATAATTCTGGGTGCCATTTACAAACCATAAGTGCTAATGACTCCATTCCTTTTTGTGGTTGTAGGGGCTGTAGGTTGGAGTACATTAAAACAAACCTGATCTCTCAAGGACATTCAGAAGCCAAGTTATAAGTCCACAAATGTGTAACTGGACTACTTCTTTAAATTGACACCAGATCCGGTGACCTTTGGGACATGGTTTGACCCCCTAAGGAAAGGGCTATCATCATGAAACGTTCAGATCACTTACAACTCAATAGATTCTACCTTCCTGTAACGTTTCAGCCTGATTGGACCTTGTTTTCACACAAATGAACCCAGAATGATGTGAAATTGTGCTTAGTGCAGCATAATTCTGGGTGCCATTTAAAAACCATAAGTGCTAATGACTCCATTCCTTTTTGAGGTTGTAGGGGATGTTGATTGGAGTACACTAAAACAAACCTGATCTCTCTAGGACATTCAGAAGCCAAGTTATAAGCCCACCAATGTGTAACTGGACTACTTCTTTAAATTGACACCAGATCCGGTGACCTTTGGGACATGGTTTGAACCCCTTAGGAAAGTGCTATCATCATGAAACGTTCAGATCACTTACAACTCAATAGATTCTACCTTCCTGTAATGTTTCAGCCTGATTGGACCTTGTTTTCACACAAATGAACCCAGAATGATGTGAAATTGTGCATTGTGCAACATAATTCTGGGTGCCATTTACAAACCATAAGTGCTAATGACTCCATTCCTTTTTGTGGTTGTAGGGGCTGTTGATTGGAGTACACTAAAACAAACCTAACCTCTCTAGGACATTCAGAAGCCAAGTTATAAGCCCACAAAGGTGTAACTGGACTACTTGTTTAAAGTGACACCAGGCCCGGTGACCTTTGGGACATGGTTTTACCCCCTATAGGAATGTGCGATCATCTTGAAACGTTCAGATCACTTACAACTCAATAGATTCTACCTTCTTGTAGCGTTTCAGCCTGATTGGACCTTGTTTTCACACAAATGGACCCAGAATGATGTGAAATTGTGCTTCGTGCAACATAATTCTGGGTGCCATTTACAAACCATAAGTGCTAATGACTCCATTCCTTTTTGTGGTTGTAGGGGCTGTTGATTGGAGTACATTAAAACAAACCTGATCTCTCTAGGACATTCAGAAGCCAAGTTATAAGCCCACAAAGGTGTAACTGGACTACTTCTTTAAAGTGACACCAGGTCCGGTGACCTTTGGGACATGGTTTGACCCCCTTAGGAAAGGGCTATCATCATGAAACGTTCAGATCACTTACAACTCAATAGATTCTACCTTCTTGTAGCGTTTCAGCCTGATTGGACCTTGTTTTCACACAAATGAACCCAGAATGATGTGAAATTGTGCTTCGTGCAACATAATTCTGGGTGCCATTTACAAACCATAAGTGCTAATGACTCCATTCCTTTTTGTGGTTGTAGGGGCTGTTGATTGGAGTATATTAAAACAAACCTGATCTCTCTAGGACATTCAGAAGCCAAGTTATAAGCCCACAAATGTGTAACTGGACTACTTCTTTAAATTGACACCAGATCCGGTGACCTTTGGGACATGGTTTGACCCCCTTAGGAAAGTGATATCATGATGAACCGTTCAGATCACTTACAACTCAATAGATTCTACCTTCCTGTAACGTTTCAGCCTGATTGGACCTTGTTTTCACACAAATGAACCCAGAATGATGTGAAATTGTGCTTCGTGCAACATAATTCTGGGTGCCATTAAAAAACCATAAGTGCTAATGACTCCATTCCTTTTTGTGGTTGTAGGGGCTGTTGATTGGAGTATACTAAAACAAACCTGATCTCTCTAGGACATTCAGAAGCCAAGTTATAAGCCCACAAATGTGTAACTGGACTACTTCTTTAAAGAGACACCAGGCCCGGTGACCTTTGGGACATGGTTTTACCCCCTATAGGAATGTGCGATCATCTTGAAACGTTCAGATCACTTACAACTCAATAGATTCTACCTTCCTGTAACGTTTCAGCCTGATTGGACCTTGTTTTCACACAAAAGAACCCAGAATGATGTGAAATTGTGCTTCGTGCAACATAATTCTGGGTGCCATTAAAAAACCATAAGTGCTAATGACTCCATTCCTTTTTGTGGTTGTAGGGGCTGTTGATTGGAGTATAATAAAACAAACCTTCTTCTCTCTAGGACATTCAGAAGCCAAGTTATAAGCCCACAAAGGTGTAACTGTACTACTTCTTTAAATTGACACCAGATCCTGTGACCTTTGGGACATGGTTTGACCCCCTTAGGAAAGTGCTATCATCATGAAACGTTCAGATCACTTACAACTCAATAGATTCTACCTTCCTGTAACATTTCAGCCTGATTGGACCTTGTTTTCACACAAATGAACCCAGAATGATGTGAAATTGTGCTTCGTGCAACATAATTCTGGGTGCCATTTAAAAACCATAAGTGCTAATAACTCCATTCCTGTTTGAGGTTGTAGGGGCTGTTGTTTGGAGTACAATAAAACAAACCTGATCTCTCTAGGACATTTAGAAGCCAAGTTATAAGCCCACAAATGTGTAACTGGACTACTTCTTTAAATTGACACCAGATCCGGTGACCTTTGGGACATGGTTTGACCCCCTTAGGAAAGTGCTATCATCATGAAACGTTCAGATCCCTTACAACTCAATAGATTCTACCTTCCTGCAACGTTTCACCCTGATTGGACCTTGTTTTCACACAAAGGAACCCAGAATGATGTGAAATTGTGCTTCGTGCAACATAATTCTGGGTGCCATTTACAAACCATAAGTGCTAATGACTCCATTCCTTTTTGTGGTTGTAGGGGCTGTTGATTGGAGAACACTAAAACAAACCTAACCTCTCTAGGACATTCAGAAGCCAAGTTATAAGCCCACAAAGGTGTAACTGGACTACTTCTTTAAAGTGACACCAGGCCCGGTGACCTTTGGGACATGGTTTTACCCCTATAGGAATGTGCGATCATCTTGAAACGTTCAGATCACTTACAACTCAATAGATTCTACCTTCTTGTAGCGTTTCAGCCTGATTGGACCTTGTTTTCACACAAATGGACCCAGAATGATGTGAAATTGTGCTTCGTGCAACATAATTCTGGGTGCCATTTACAAACCTTAAGTGCTAATGACTCAATTCCTTTTTGTGGTTGTAGGGGCTGTTGATTGGAGTACACTAAAACAAACCTGATCTCTCTAGGACATTCAGAAGCCAAGTTATAAGCCCACAAATGTGTAACTGGATTACTTCTTTAAATTGACACCAGATCCGGTGACCTTTGGAAAATGGTTTGACCCCCTTAGAAATGTGCGATCATCATGAAACGTTCAGATTACTTACAACTCAATAGATTCTACCTTCCTGTAACGTTTCAGCCTGAATGGACCTTGTTTTCACACAAATGGACCCAGAATGATGTGAAATTGTGCTTTGTGCAACATAATTCTGGGTGCCATTTACAAACCATAAGTGCTAATGACTCCATTCCTTTTTGTGGTTGTAGGGGCCTTTGATTGGAGTACACTAAAACAAACCTGATCTCTCTAGGACATTCAGAAGCCAAGTTATAAGCCCACAAATGTGTAACTGGACTACTTCTTTAAATTGACACCAGATCCGGTGACCTTAGGGACATGGTTTGACCCCCTTAGGAAAGTGCTATCATCATGAAACGTTCAGATCACTTACAACTCAATAGATTCTACCTTCCTGTAACGTTTCAGCCTGATTGGACCTTGTTTTCACACAAATGAACCCAGAATGATGTGAAATTGTGCTTCGTGCAACATAATTCTGGGTGCCATTTACAAACCATAAGTGCTAATGACTCCATTCCTTTTTGTGTTTGTAGGGGCTGTTGATTGGAGTACACTAAAACAAACCTGATCTCTCTAGGACATTCAGAAGCCAAGTTATAAGCCCACAAATGTGTAACTGGACTACTTCTTTAAATTGACACCAGATCCAGTGACCTTTGGGACATGGTTTGACCCCCTTAGGAAAGTGCTATCATCATGAAACGTTCAGATCACTTACAACTCAATAGATTCTACCTTCCTGTAACGTTTCAGCCTGATTGGACCTTGTTTTCACACAAATGAACCCAGAATGATGTGAAATTGTGCTTCGTGCAACATAATTCTGGGTGCCATTTAAAAACCATAAGTGCTAATGACTCCATTCCTTTTGGAGGTTGTAGGGGCTGTTGATTGGAGTACACTAAAACAAACCTGATCTCTCTAGGACATTCAGAAGCCAAGTTATAAGCCCTCAAATGTGTAACTGGACTACTTCTTTAAAGTGACACCAGGCCGGGTGACCTTTGGGACATGGTTTGACCCCCTATAGGAATGTGCGATCATCATGAAACGTTCAGATCACTTACAACTCAATAGATTCTACCTTCTTGTAATGTTTCAGCCTGATTGGACCTTGTTTTCACACAAATGGACCCAGAATGATGTGGAATTGTGCTTCGTGCAACATAATTCTGGGTGCCATTTACAAACCATAAGTGCTAATGACTCCATTCCTTTTTGTGGTTGTAGGGGCTGTTGGTTGGAGTACATTAAAACAAACCTGATCTCTCTAGGACATTCAGAAGCCAAGTTATAAGCCCACAAATGTGTAACTGGACTACTTCTTTAAATTGACACCAGATCCGGTGACCTTTGGGACATGGTTTGACCCCCTTAGGAAAGCGCTATCATCATGAAACGTTCAGATCACTTACAACTCAATAGATTCTACCTTCTTGTAGCGTTTCAGCCTGAATTGACCTTGTTTTAACACAAATGAACCCAGAATGATGTGAAATTGTGCTTTGTGCAACGTAATTCTGGGTGCCATTTACAAACCATAAGTGCTAATGACTCCATTCCTTTTTGTGGTTGTAGGGGCTGTTAATTGGAGTACATTAAAACAAACCTGATCTCTCTAGGACATTCAGAAGCCAAGTTATAAGCCCACAAATATGTAACTGGACTACTTCTTTGAATTGACACCAGATCCGGTGACCTTTGGGACATGGTTTGACCCCCTTAGGAAAGTGCTATCATCATGAAACGTTCAGATCACTTACAACTCAATAGATTCTACCTTCCTGTAACGTTTCAGCCTGATTGGACCGTGTTTTCACACAAATGAACCCAGAATGATGTGAAATTGTGCTTCGTGCAACATAATTCTGGGTGCCATTTAAAAACCATAAGTGCTAATGACTCCATTCCTTTTTGTGGTTGTAGGGGCTGTTGATTGGAGTATACTAAAACAAACCTGATCTCTCAGGGACATTCAGAAGCCAAGTTATAAGCCCACAAATGTGTAACTGGACTACTTCTTTAAAGAGACACCAGTCCCGGTGACCTTTGGGACATGGTTTTACCCCCTATAGGAATGTGCGATCATCTTGAAACGTTCAGATCACTTACAACTCAATAGGTTCCACCTTCTTGTAGCGTTTCAGCCTGATTGGACCTTGTTTTCACACAAATGGACCCAGAATGATGTGAAATTGTGCTTCGTGCAACATAATTCTGGGTGCCATTTACAAACCTTAAGTGCTAATGACTCCATTCCTTTTTGTGGTTGTAGGGGCTGTTGATTGGAGTACACTAAAACAAACCTGATCTCTCTAGGACATTCAGAAGCCAAGTTATAAGCCCACAAATGTGTAACTGGACTACTTCTTTAAATTGACACCAGATCCGGTGACCTTTGGGACATGGTTTGACCCCCTTAGGAAAGTGCTATCATCATGAAACGTTCAGATCACTTACAACTCAATAGATTCTACCTTCCTGTAACGTTTCAGCCTGATTGGACCTTGTTTTCACACAAATGAACCCAGAATGATGTGAAATTGTGCTTCGTGCAACATAATTCTGGGTGCCATTTAAAAACCATAAGTGCTAATGACTCCATTCCTTTTTGAGGTTGCAGGGGCTGTTGATTGGAGTACACTAAAACAAACCTGATCTCTCTAGGACATTCAGAAGCCAAGTTATAAGCCCTCAAAGGTGTAACTGGACTACATCTTTAAAGTGACACCAGGCCCGGTGACCTTTGGGATATGGTTTGACCCCCTATAGGAATGTGCAATAATCACGAAACGTTCAGATCACTTACAACTCAATAGATTCTACCTTCTTGTAACGTTTCAGCCTGATTGGACCTTGTTTTCACACAAATGGACCCAGAATGATGTGAAATTGTGCTTCGTGCAACATAATTCTGGGTGCCATTTACAAACCATAAGTGCTAATGACTCCATTCCTTTTTGTGGTTGTAGGGGCTGTTGATTGGAGTACACTAAAACAAACCTAACCTCTCTAGGACATTCAGAAGCCAAGTTATAAGCCCACAAATGTGTAACTGGACTACTTCTTTAAAGAGACACCAGGCCCGGTGACCTTTGGGACATGGTTTGACCCCCTTAGGAAAGTGCTATCATCATGAAACGTTCAGATCACTTACAACTCAGTAGATTCTACCTTCCTGTAACGTTTCAGCCTGATTGGACCTTGTTTTCACAAAAATGGACCCAGAATGATGTGAAATTGTGCTTCGTGCAACATAATTCTGGGTGCCATTTACAAACCATAAGTGCTAATGACTCCATTCCTTTTTGTGGTTGTAGGGGCTGTTGATTGGAGTACACTAAAACAAACCTGATCTCTCTAGGACATTCAGAAGCCAAGTTATAAGCCCACAAATGTGTAACTGGACTACTTCTTTAAATTGACACCAGATCCGGTGACCTTTGGGACATGGTTTGACCCCCTTAGGAAAGTGCTATCATCATGAAACGTTCAGATCACTTACAACTCAGTAGATTCTACCTTCCTGTAACGTTTCAGCCTGTTTGGACCTTGTTTTCACACAAATGGACCCAGAATGATGTGAAATTGTGCTTCGTGCAACATAATTCTGGGTGCCATTTAAAAACCATAAGTGCTAATGACTCCATTCCTTTTTGAGGTTGCAGGGGCTGTTGATTGGAGTACACTAAAACAAACCTGATCTCTCTAGGACATTCAGAAGCCAAGTTATAAGCCCTCAAAGGTGTAACTGGACTACTTCTTTAAGGTGACACCAGGCCCGGTGACCTTTGGGACATGGTTTGACCCCCTATAGGAATGTGCGATAATCACGAAACGTTCAGATCACTTACAACTCAATAGATTCTACCTTCTTGTAACGTTTCAGCCTGATTGGACCTTGTTTTCACACAAATGGACCCAGAATGATGTGAAATTGTGCTTCGTGCAACATAATTCTGGGTGCCATTTACAAACCATAAGTATTAATGACTCCATTCCTTTTTGTGGTTGTAGGGGCTGTTGATTGGAGTACACTAAAACAAACCTAACCTCTCTAGGACATTCAGAAGCCAAGTTATAAGCCCACAAATGTGTAACTGGACAACTTCTTTAAAGAGACACCAGGCCCGGCGACCTTTGGGACATGGTTTGACCCCCTTAGGAAAGTGCTATCATCATGAAACGTTCAGATCACTTACAACTCAGTAGATTCTACCTTCCTGTAACGTTTCAGCCTGATTGGACCTTGTTTTCACAAAAATGGACCCAGAATGATGTGAAATTGTGCTTCGTGCAACATAATTCTGGGTGCCATTTACAAACCTTAAGTGCTAATGACTCCATTCCTTTTTGTGGTTGTAGGGGCTGTTTATTGGAGTACACTAAAACAAACCTGATCTCTCTAGGACATTCAGAAGCCAAGTTATAAGCCCACAAATGTGTAACTGGACTACTTCTTTAAATTGACACCAGGCCCGGTGACCTTTGGGACATGGTTTGACCCCCTATTGGAATGTGCGATCATCATGAAACGTTCAGATCACTTACAACTCAATAGATTCTACCTTCTTGTAACGTTTCAGCCTGATTGGACCTTGTTTTCACACAAATGAACCCAGAATGATGTGAAATTGTGCTTAGTGCAGCATAATTCTGGGTGCCATTTAAAAACCATAAGTGCTAATGACTCCATTCCTTTTTGAGGTTGTAGGGGATGTTGATTGGAGTACACTAAAACAAACCTGATCTCTCTAGGATATTCAGAAGCCAAGTTATAAGCCCACAAAGGTGTAACTGGACTACTTCTTTAAATTGACACCAGATCAGGTGACCTTTGGGACATGGTTTGACCCCCTTAGGAAAGTGCTATCATCATGAAATGTTCAGATCACTTACAACTCAATAGATTCTACCTTCTTGTAGCGTTTCAGCCTGATTGGACCTTGTTTTGACACAAATGAACACAGAATGATGTGAAATTGTGCTTCGTGCAACACAATTCCTTTTGGGCTACTTTTACAACATTCAAAAGTAGCCCAAAATGAATGCTTCATTAATTGAAGAATTCAGTTTGGGTTACTTTAGAAGAAAACCCAAATTGGAGACCTCCATTTTGGGTTACTTTTGAAGAAGCCCCAAAATGGAGGCCTCCATTTCCTCCATTTTGGGTTACTTTAGAAGAAGACCCAAATTGGAGGCCTCCATTTTGGGTTACTTTTGAAGAAGCCCCAAAATGGAGGCCTCCATTTCCTCCATTTTGGGATACTTTAGAAGAAGACCCAAATTGGAGGCCTCCATTTTGGGTTACTTTTGAAGAAGCCCCAAAATGAAGGCCTCCATTTCCTCCATTTTGGGTTACTTTAGAAGAAGACCCAAATTGGAGGCCTCCATTTTGGGTTACTTTTGAAGAAGCCCCAAAATGAAGGCCTCCACTTCCTCCATTTTGGGTTACTTTAGAAGAAGACCCAAATTGGAGGCCTCCATTTTGGGTTACTTTTGAAGAAGCACCAAAATGGAGGCCTACATTTCGGGCTTCTTTTGCATGTAGTTGAAAGTAACCCAAATTGAAGGCTTCCTTAATTGAAAAATTCAGTTTGGGTTACTTTAGAAGAAGACCCAAAATGGAGGCCTCCATCTTGGGTTACTTTTGAAGAAGCCCCAAAATGGAGGCCTCCATTTCCTCCATTTTGGGTTACTTTAGAAGAAGACCCAAATTGGAGGCCTCCATTTTGGGTTACTTTTGAAGAAGCACCAAAATTGAGTCTCCATTTCAGGTCTGGTGACCTTTGTGACTTCATTTGACCCTGTTAGGGTAACGTTCAGATCACTTACAACTCCATAGACTATACGTTCATGTGATGTTTCAGCCTTATTGGACCTTGTTTTCGCACAAATGGACCCAGAAATATGTGAAATTGTGCTTTGTGCAACATAATTCTGGGTGCCATTTAAAGACCATAAGTGCTTATTACTCCATTCCTTTTTGTGGTAGTAGGGGCTGTTAATTGGAGCATTTTAAAACCAACATGACCTCTCTAGGATATTCAGAAGCCAAGTTATAAGCCCACAAAGGTGTGTTACGAACCACACCTTTAAAGAAGAAGTGATCCAATGACCTTTGTGACAACATTTGACCCCCTAAGGAATGTGCTATCATCATGAAACACATGATTCATTTACAACTCAATAGATTGTACCTTCCTGTGATGTTTCAGCCTGATTGAAGCTTTTTTCAGAGAACTGGACCCATAATAATATGAACTTGTGCCTTGTGCAACATAGGTCTGGGTGCCATTTAAAAACTGTACATCCTATCCACTCCATTCATTCTGTTCTAGATACAGACCATTCATTGGAGTATTTTAAAACCAGCCTGACCTCTCTAGGATATTCAGAAGCCAAGTTATAAGCCCACAAAGGTGTAACCAGACACCTGACTATATCTGCTTGGACAAGCGTCCCGTAAGGGCGCTCGAAAAGGTCCGACGGCATCGATTTCGACGTGCGTCGATGAGATGGTAGCCGGGATGCACCACCCCAAATTTCGTGCGGCTACGCCAAACCGAATTCAAACGGCGGCCCAAAAGTGTGAAAATTTAGCTCAGGCTTCATTTGCGGCCTTCTGCCACTTGAGCCCCTTTTTGGCCGCCGTTCGGCCCACGTTGGTCCGAGGCGCACGAATTTTTTTTGGTGCATCCCAGCACTCGTCCGAACCACAGATTTCGAAATCGTGCCGGTCGCATCGTGTTAAGCGTCCGTTTGGGGCCTGAGGGCGGTTTTCCCTCCATTTTGCCATGTGCTCGGCAAATTGGCATTTCTCAACCGATTTTCACCAAACAAACATCGATTTGGCATGCCGCCGTCACCCCGATCTAGCCCAGGCAGTTTGGTAGCTGTAGCTCGTTGTTCCGGTGCTGTTCTGGGTCAGAGGTCAGAGAAAATGATGGATTTGGGCTGTTTTGGGGCTGAAAAACAGGGTTCTCCTCAACCTAGAGACTTGAAACTGAGAATGTTTCTTTAAATAGCTGACAGCTACAACATATGCAGTTTTCAAGTTGCTGGCTTATTCAGAAGGGTCAAGGTTCACAGCCTCTTGGTACAAGCAGAGAAAATGATGGATTTGGGCTGTTTTGGAGCTGAAAAACAGGGTTCTGCTCAACCTAGAGAGTTGACACTTGCACATTTCCTTTAGATAGCTGACAGCTACCACATACGTCGAGCTCGTGCCGGTCGCAACGTGCTAAGCGTCCGTTTGGGGCCTGAGGGCAGTTTTCCCTCCATTTTGCCATGTGCTCGGCAAAGTGGCGTTTCTCAACCGATTTTCACCAAACAAACGTCGATTTGGCATGCCGCCCTCACCCCGAGCTAGCCCAGGCAGTTTGGTAGCCGTAGCTCTTTGTTTCGGTTCTTTTCCGAACCCCAGGTCGCCAGAGGTCACGCTCTTTTTGGCCACAGCTCCTCAAGCGAACGCCCGATCCGTCCCGTTTTTGGAGAGGTGGTCCCCGTGGTGCCAAGCAATCATAATCCGCTGTCAAAATTGAAAAAAAAAAAAAAGTTGTGTCTGAGTTTGGCCAAAAAATGCCCTCTTAGACCCATCGCCTCAAAGAGGACTTGTGTTTTTCTGGTAGAAAGTGGAAAGAAAAAGTTCTGCTGGTGCCAGCGATGCCATCTTCGGATATGTTGTTCGGGGGCCAAGCACGAGTCCATCCGAGGTGGTTTGGTGGCAAAATATTTTGTTGTTCCGGAGATATAGCCCCCCAAAGTGCGCGATTTTTGCAAGTTTACAATGGCGCAATTCTAGCGCCGTGAGGGCTATCGAAAAGATGAGTAGATTTTTGCGCTCGTACCGGACTTCCGAACCAGAGAGTGTAAACAATTTTCGACTGCGCCCCTAGTGGCCGAACTTGGTCAGTGAGCAACGTAGCGTGACGCAACTAAAATATTATGATTCGGCATGTCCTTCTTTACAACATATGTGAATTTCATGTCCCTACGTGGAATTTAACTATTTTTAATGAATTAAAAGAGACCGGCAAAACCCTGGGCCCGAAACCACGATTTTTAGACCCTTTTTGGCTGCCGTTCGGCCATCGTTGATCCGAGGCGCCCGAAAACTCTTCTGGTGCATCCCAGCACTGGCCCGAAACACATACGTCGAGTTCGTGCCGGTCGCATCGTGTTAAGCGTCCGTTTGGAGCCGTACGGCACTTTTCCCGCCTTTTCTGCCATGTGCTCGGCAAAGTGGCATTTCTCAACCGATTTTCACCAAACAAACGTCGATTTGGCATGCCGCCGTCACCCAGAGCTAGCTCAGGCAGTTTGGTAGCCGAAGCTCGTTGTTCTGGTGCTGTTCTGGGTCAGAGGTCAGAAAAAAGATGGATTTCAGCTAAAAACGGGGTTCTCTTCAACCTCCAGACTTGACACTGATACTGTGTGCTCCTTGACCTCACAGGTCCATCATGTGTTAATTTCAGACAGATTGGAGCTTGTATCACAGGTTTTTCAACCAGAAATATGTGAAATTGTGCTTGGTGCGACATATTTCTGGGTGCCATTTTAAAACCATAAGTGCTGACGACTCCATTCCTTCTGCTGGTGATAGGGGCTGTTAATTGGAGTCATTTAAACCCAACCTGACCTCTCTAGGACATTCAGAAGCCAAGTTCTGAGCCTCCAAAGGTGTATCCGGACATTTGTCTTTAAGGCAGAAGTGATCCGGTGACCTTTGGGACATCATCTGACCCCCTTAGGAATGTGCTATCATCATGAAATGTACAGATAACTTACAACTCAATAGATTCTACCTTCCTGTTGTGTTTCAGCCAGATTGGACCTTGTTTTCACACAAAAGGAACCAACATTATGTGAAAATGTGCTTTGTGCGACATATTTCAGGGTGCTGTTTAAAAACCGTACGTGCTAATGACTCCATTCCTTCTGCTGGTGATAGGGGCTGTTAATTGGAGTCATTTAAACCCAACCTGACCTCTCTAGGACATTCAGAAGCCAAGTTATGAGCCTCCAAAGGTGTATCCGGACATTTTTCTTTAAGGCAGAAGTGATCCGCTGACCTTTGTGACATCATCTGACCCCCTTAGGAATGTGCTGTCATCATGAAACGTGCAGATCACTTACAACTCAATAGATTCTACCTTCCTGTGGTGTTTCAGCCAGATTGGTCCTTGTTTGAGGGAACTGGAACCAAAATTATGTGAAATTGTGCTTGGTGCAACATAATTCTGTGTGTGCCATTTAAAAACTGTACATCCTATCCACTCCACTCCTTCTGTTATCGATACAGACCATTAATTGGAGTATCTTAAAACAAATTTGACCTCTCTAGGACATTCATAAG
The DNA here is from genome assembly GCF_043380555.1 of Nothobranchius furzeri. Taxonomy (NCBI): domain Eukaryota; kingdom Metazoa; phylum Chordata; class Actinopteri; order Cyprinodontiformes; family Nothobranchiidae; genus Nothobranchius; species Nothobranchius furzeri. The sequence goes on from NC_091741.1 coordinate 3,266,441, forward strand.
CCAAGTTATGAGCCTCCAAAGGTGTATCCGGACATTTTTCTTTAGGTGACACCATGCTCGGTGACCTTTGGGCCATGGTTTGACCCCCTTAGGAAGGTGCTATCATCATGAAAAGTTCAGATCACTTATAACTCAATAGATTCTACCTTTCTGTGGTGTTTCAGCCTGATTGAAGCTCTTTTTCAGAGAACTGGATCCATAATAATGTGAAATTGTGCTTGGTGCAACATAGGTCTGGGGTCTGGGTCCCATTTAAACCCCATAAGTGCTATTGACTTGATTCCTTTTTCTGGTAGTAGGGGCTGTTAATTGGAGTATTTTAAAACAGACCTGATCTCTCTAGGACATTCAGAAGAAAAGTTATAAGCCCACAAATGTGTGATACGAACGACGCCTTTAAAGAACAAGTGATCCGATGACCTTTGTGACACCATTTGACCATCTTAGGAATGAGCTATCATCATGAAACGTTCAGATCACTTACAACTCGATAGATTCTACCTTCCTGTAACGTTTCAGCCTGATTGGACCTTGTTTTCACACAAATGAACCCAGAATGATGTGAAATTGTGCTTCGTGCAACATAATTCTGGGTGCCATTTGAAAACCATAAGTGCTAATGACTCCATTCCTTTTTGTGGTTGTAGGGGCTGTTGATTGGAGTATATTAAAACAAACCTGATCTCTCTAGGACATTCAGAAGCCACGTTATAAGCCCACAAATGTGTAACTGGACTACTTCTTTAAATTGACACCAGATCCGGTGACCTTTGGGACATGGTTTGACCCCCTTAGGAAAGTGCTATCATCATGAAACGTTCAGATCACTTACAACTCAATAGATTCTACCTTCTTGTAGCGTTTCAGCCTGATTGGACCTTGTTTTCACACAAATGAACCCAGAATGATGTGAAATTGTGCTTCGTGCAACATAATTCTGGGTGCCATTTAAAAACCATAAGGGCTAATGACTCCATTCCTTTTTGTGGTTGTAGGGGCTGTTGATTGGAGTACACTAAAACAAACCTGATCTCTCTAGGACATTCAGAAGCCAAGTTATAAGCCCACAAATGTGTAACTGGACTACTTCTTTAAATTGACACCAGATCCGGTGACCTTTGGGACATGGTTTGACCCCCTTAGGAAAGTGCTATCATCATGAAACGTTCAGATCACTTACAACTCAGTAGATTCTACCTTCCTGTAACGTTTCAGCCTGATTGGACCTTGTTTTCACACAAATGAACCCAGAATGATGTGAAATTGTGCTTCGTGCAACATAATTCTGGGTGCCATTTACAAACCATAAGTGCTAATGACTCCCTTCCTTTTTGTGGTTGTAGGGGCTGTTGATTGGAGTACATTAAAAAATACCTGATCTCTCTAGGACATTCAGAAGCCAAGTTAGAAGCCCACAAATGTGTAACTGGACTACTTCTTTAAAATTGACACCAGATCCGGTGATCTTTGGGACATGGTTTGACCCCCTTAGGAAAGTGCTATCATCATGAAACGTTCAGATCTTTTACAACTCAGTAGATTCTACCTTCCTGTAACGTTTCAGCCTGATTGGACCTTGTTTTCACACAAATGGACCCAGAATGATGTGAAATTGTGCTTCGTGCAACATAATTCTGGGTGCCATTTACAAACCATAAGTGCTAATGACTCCATTCCTTTTTGAGGTTGTAGGGGCTGTTGATTGGAGTACACTAAAACAAACCTGATCTCCCTAGGACATTCAGAAGCCAAGTTATATGCCCTCAAAGGTGTAACTGGACTACTTCTTTAAATTGACACCAGGCCCGGTGACCTTTGGGACATGGTTTGACCCCCTATTGGAATGTGCGATCATCATGAAACGTTCAGATCACTTACAACTCAATAGATTCTACCTTCTTGTAACGTTTCAGCCTGATTGGACCTTGTTTTCACACAAATGGACCCAGAATGATGTGAAATTGTGCTTCGTGCAACATAATTCTGGGTGCCATTTAAAAACCATAAGTGCTAATGACTCCATTCCTTTTTGAGGTTGCAGGGGCTGTTGATTGGAGTACACTAAAACAAACCTGATCTCTCTAGGACATTCAGAAGCCAAGTTATAAGCCCTCAAAGGTGTAACTGGACTACTTCTTTAAAGTGACACCAGGCCCGGTGACCTTTGGGACATGGTTTGACCCCCTATAGGAATGTGCGATAATCACGAAACGTTCAGATCACTTACAACTCAATAGATTCTACCTTCTTGTAACGTTTCAGCCTGATTGGACCTTGTTTTCACACAAATGGACCCAGAATGATGTGAAATTGTGCTTCGTGCAACATAATTCTGGGTGCCATTTACAAACCATAAGTGCTAATGACTCCATTCCTTTTTGTGGTTGTAGGGGCTGTTGATTGGAGTACACTAAAACAAACCTAACCTCTCTAGGACATTCAGAAGCCAAGTTATAAGCCCACAAATGTGTAACTGGACTACTTCTTTAAAGAGACACCAGGCCCGGTGACCTTTGGGACATGGTTTGACCCCCTTAGGAAAGTGCTATCATCATGAAACGTTCAGATCACTTACAACTCAGTAGATTCTACCTTCCTGTAACGTTTCAGCCTGATTGGACCTTGTTTTCACAAAAATGGACCCAGAATGATGTGAAATTGTGCTTCGTGCAACATAATTCTGGGTGCCATTTACAAACCTTAAGTGCTAATGACTCCATTCCTTTTTGTGGTTGTAGGGGCTGTTTATTGGAGTACACTAAAACAAACCTGATCTCTCTAGGACATTCAGAAGCCAAGTTATAAGCCCACAAATGTGTAACTGGACTACTTCTTTAAATTGACACCAGATCCGGTGACCTTTGGGACATGGTTTGACCCCCTTAGGAAAGTGCTATCATCATGAAACGTTCAGATCACTTACAACTCAGTAGATTCTACCTTCCTGTAACGTTTCAGCCTGTTTGGACCTTGTTTTCACACAAATGAACCCAGAATGATGTGAAATTGTGCTTCGTGCAACATAATTCTGGGTGCCATTTACAAACCATAAGTGCTAATGACTCCATTCCTTTTTGAGGTTGTAGGGGCTGTTGATTGGAGTACACTAAAACAAACCTGATCTCCCTAGGACATTCAGAAGCCAAGTTATATGCCCTCAAAGGTGTAACTGGACTACTTCTTTAAATTGACACCAGGCCTGGTGACCTTTGGGACATGGTTTGACCCCCTTAGGAAAGTGCTATCATCATGAAACGTTCAGATCACTTACAACTCAATAGATTCTACCTTCTTGTAGCGTTTCAGCCTGATTGGACCTTGTTTTCACACAAATGAACCCAGAATGATGTGAAATTGTGCTTAGTGCAGCATAATTCTGGGTGCCATTTAAAAACCATAAGTGCTAATGACTCCATTCCTTTTTGAGGTTGTAGGGGATGTTGATTGGAGTACACTAAAACAAACCTGATCTCTCTAGGATATTCAGAAGCCAAGTTATAAGCCCACAAAGGTGTAACTGGACTACTTCTTTAAATTGACACCAGATCAGGTGACCTTTGGGACATGGTTTGACCCCCTTAGGAAAGTGCTATCATCATGAAACGTTCAGATCACTTACAACTCAATAGATTCTACCTTCTTGTAGCGTTTCAGCCTGATTGGACCTTGTTTTCACACAAATGAACACAGAATGATGTGAAATTGTGCTTCGTGCAACACAATTCCTTTTGGGCTACTTTTACAACATTCAAAAGTAGCCCAAAATGAATGCTTCATTAATTGAAGAATTCAGTTTGGGTTACTTTAGAAGAAAACCCAAATTGGAGACCTCCATTTTGGGTTACTTTTGAAGAAGCCCCAAAATGGAGGCCTCCATTTCCTCCATTTTGGGTTACTTTAGAAGAAGACCCAAATTGGAGGCCTCCATTTTGGGTTACTTTTGAAGAAGCCCCAAAATGGAGGCCTCCATTTCCTCCATTTTGGATTACTTTAGAAGAAGACCCAAATTGGAGGCCTCCATTTTGGGTTACTTTTGAAGAAGCCCCAAAATGGAGGCCTCCATTTCCTCCATTTTGGGTTACTTTAGAAGAAGACCCAAATTGGAGGCCTCCATTTTGGGTTACTTTTGAAGAAGCCCCAAAATGAAGGCCTCCACTTCCTCCATTTTGGGTTACTTTAGAAGAAGACCCAAATTGGAGGCCTCCATTTTGGGTTACTTTTGAAGAAGCACCAAAATGGAGGCCTACATTTCGGGCTTCTTTTGCATGTAGTTGAAAGTAACCCAAATTGAAGGCTTCCTTAATTGAAAAATTCAGTTTGGGTTACTTTAGAAGAAGACCCAAAATGGAGGCCTCCATCTTGGGTTACTTTTGAAGAAGCCCCAAAATGGAGGCCTCCATTTCCTCCATTTTGGGTTACTTTAGAAGAAGACCCAAATTGGAGGCCTCCATTTTGGGTTACTTTTGAAGAAGCACCAAAATTGAGTCTCCATTTCAGGTCTGGTGACCTTTGTGACTTCATTTGACCCTGTTAGGGTAACGTTCAGATCACTTACAACTCCATAGACTATACGTTCATGTGATGTTTCAGCCTTATTGGACCTTGTTTTCGCACAAATGGACCCAGAAATATGTGAAATTGTGCTTTGTGCAACATAATTCTGGGTGCCATTTAAAGACCATAAGTGCTTATGACTCCATTCCTTTTTGTGGTAGTAGGGGCTGTTAATTGGAGCATTTTAAAACCAACATGACCTCTCTAGGATATTCAGAAGCCAAGTTATAAGCCCACAAAGGTGTGTTACGAACCACACCTTTAAAGAAGAAGTGATCCAATGACCTTTGTGACAACATTTGACCCCCTAAGGAATGTGCAATCATCATGAAACACATGATTCATTTACAACTCAATAGATTGTACCTTCCTGTGATGTTTCAGCCTGATTGAAGCTTTTTTCAGAGAGCTGGACCCATAATAATGTGAACTTGTGCTTGGTGCAACATAGGTCTGGGTGCCATTTAAAAACTGTACATCCTATCCACTCCATTCATTCTGTTCTAGATACAGACCATTCATTGGAGTATTTTAAAACAAGCCTGACCTCTCTAGGATATTCATAAGCCAAGTTATAAGCCCACAAAGGTGTAACCAGACACCTGACTATATCTGCTTGGACAAGCGTCCCGTAAGGGTGCTCGAAAAGGTCCGACGGCATCGATTTCGACGTGCGTCGATGAGATGGTAGCCGGGATGCACCACCCCAAATTTCGTGGGGCTACGCCAAACCGAATTCAAACGGCGGCCCAAAAGTGTGAAAATTTAGCTCAGGCTTCATTTGCGGCCTTCTGCCACTTGAGCCCCTTTTTGGCCGCCGTTCGGCCCACGTTGGTCCGAGGCGCACGAAAATTTTTTTGGTGCATCCCAGCACTGGTCCGAACCACAGATTTCGAAATCGTGCCGGTCGCATTGTGGTAAGCGACCGTTTGGGGCCTGAGGGCGGTTTTCCCTCCATTTTGCCATGTGCTCGGCAAATTGGCATTTCTCAACCGATTTTCACCAAACAAACATCGATTTGGCATGCCGCCGTCACCCCGATCTAGCCCAGGCAGTTTGGTAGCCGTAGCTCATTGTTCCGGTGCTGTTCTGGGTCAGAGGTCAGAGAAAATGATGGATTTGGGCTGTTTTGGGGCTGAAAAACAGGGTTCTCCTCAACCTAGAGACTTGAAACTGAGAATGTTTCTTTAAATAGCTGACAGCTACAACATATGCAGTTTTCAAGTTGCTGGCTTATTCAGAAGGGTCAAGGTTCACAGCCTCTTGGTACAAGCAGAGAAAATGATGGATTTGGGCTGTTTTGGAGCTGAAAAACAGGGTTCTGCTCAACCTAGAGAGTTGACACTTGCACATTTCCTTTAGATAGCTGACAGCTACCACATACGTCGAGCTCGTGCCGGTCGCAACGTGCTAAGCGTCCGTTTGGGGCCTGAGGGCAGTTTTCCCTCCATTTTGCCATGTGCTCGGCAAAGTGGCGTTTCTCAACCGATTTTCACCAAACAAACGTCGATTTGGCATGCCGCCGTCACCCCGAGCTAGCCCAGGCAGTTTGGTAGCCGTAGCTCTTTGTTTCGGTGCTTTTCCGAACCCCAGGTCGCCAGAGGTCACGCTCTTTTTGGCCACAGCTCCTCAAGGGAACGCCCGATCCGTCCCGTTTTTGGAGAGGTGGTCCCCGTGGTGCCAAGCAATCATAATCCGCTGTCAAAATTGAAAAAAAAAATGTTGTGTCTGAGTTTGGCCAAAAAATGCCCTCTTAGACCCATCGCCTCAAAGAGGACTTGTGTTTTTCTGGTAGAAAGTGGAAAGAAAAAGTTCTGCTGGTGCCAGCGATGCCATCTTCGGATATGTTGTTCGGGGGCCAAGCACAAGTCCATCCGAGGTGGTTTGGTGGCAAAATATTTTGTGGTTCCGGAGATATAGCCCCCCAAAGTGCGCGATTTTTGCAAGTTTACAATGGCGCAATTCTAGCGCCGTGAGGGCTATCAAAAAGACAAGTAGATTTTTGCGCTCGTACCGGACTTCCGAACCAGAGAGTGTAAACAATTTTTGACTGCGCCCCCTAGTGGCCGAACTTGGTCAGTGAGCGACGTAGCGTGACGCAACTAAAATATTATGATTCGGCATGTCCTTCTTTACAACATATGTGAATTTCATGTCCCTACGTGGAATTTAACTATTTTTAATGAATTAAAAGAGACCGGCAAAACCCTAGGCCCGAAACCACGATTTTTAGACCCTTTTAGGCTGCCGTTCGGCCATCGTTGATCCAAGGCGCCCGAAAACTCTTCTGGTGCATCCCAGCACTGGCCCGAAACACATACGTCGAGTTCGTGCCGGTCGCATCGTGTTAAGCGTCCGTTTGGGGCCGTACGGCACTTTTCCCGCCTTTTCTGCCATGTGCTCGGCAAAGTGGCATTTCTCAACCGATTTTCACCAAACAAACGTCGATTTGGCATGCCGCCGTCACCCAGAGCTAGCTCAGGCAGTTTGGTAGCCGTAGCTCGTTGTTCTGGTGCTGTTCTGGGTCAGAGGTCAGAAAAAAGATGGATTTCAGCTAAAAACGGGGTTCTCTTCAACCTCCAGACTTGACACTGATACTGTGTGCTCCTTGACCTCACAGGTCCATCATGTGTTAATTTCAGACAGATTGGAGCTTGTATCACAGGTTTTTCAACCAGAAATATGTGAAATTGTGCTTGGTGCGACATATTTCTGGGTGCCATTTAAAAACCATAAGTGCTGACGACTCCATTCCTTCTGCTGGTGATAGGGGCTGTTAATTGGAGTCATTTAAACCCAACCTGACCTCTCTAGGACATTCAGAAGCCAAGTTCTGAGCCTCCAAAGGTGTATCCGGACATTTGTCTTTAAGGCAGAAGTGATCCGGTGACCTTTGGGACATCATCTGACCCCCTTAGGAATGTGCTATCATGATGAAATGTACAGATAACTTACAACTCAATAGATTCTACCTTCCTGTTGTGTTTCAGCCAGATTGGACCTTGTTTTCACACAAAAGGAACCAATATTATGTGAAAATGTGCTTTGTGCGACATATTTCAGGGTGCTGTTTAAAGACCGTAAGTGCTAATGACTCCATTCCTTCTGCTGGTGATAGGGGCTGTTAATTGGAGTCATTTAAACCCAACCTGACCTCTCTAGGACATTCAGAAGTCAAGTTATGAGCCTCCAAAGGTGTATACGGACATTTTTCTTTAAGGCAGAAGTGATCCGGTGACCTTTGTGACATCATCTGACCCCCTTAGGAATGTGCTGTCATCATGAAACGTGCAGATCACTTACAACTCAATAGATTCTACCTTCCTGTGGTGTTTCAGCCAGATTGGACCTTGTTTGAGGGAACTGGAACCAAAATTATGTGAAATTGTGCTTGGTGCAACATAATTCTGTGTGTGCCATTTAAAAACTGTACATCCTATCCACTCCACTCCTTCTGTTATCGATACAGACCATTAATTGGAGTATCTTAAAACAAATTTGACCTCTCTAGGACATTCATAAGCCAAGTTATGAGCCTCCAAAGGTGTATCCGGACATTTTTCTTTAGGTGACACCATGCTCGGTGACCTTTGGGCCATGGTTTTACCCCCTTAGGAAGGTGCTATCATCATGAAAAGTTCAGATCACTTACAACTCAATAGATTCTACCTTTCTGTGGTGTTTCAGCCTTATTGAAGCTTTTTTCAGAGAACTGGACCCATAATAATGTGAAATTGTGCTTGGTGCAACATAGGTCTGGGGTCTGGGTCCCATTTAAACCCCATAAGCGCTATTGACTTGATTCCTTTTTCTGGTAGTAGGGGCTGTTAATTGGAGTATTTTAAAACAGACCTGATCTCTCTAGGACATTCAGAAGAAAAGTTATAAGCCCACAAATGTGTGATACGAACGACGCCTTCGTCTTCGTCTTCGTCTTCATCTTCCTCCGCTTATCCGGGTCCGGGTCGCGGGGGCAGCATCCCAATTAGGGAGCTCCAGGCCGTCCTCTCCCCGGCCTTGTCCACCAGCTCCTCCGGCAGGACCCCAAGGCGTTCCCGGACCAGATTGGAGATGTAACCTCTCCAACGTGTCCTGGGTCGACCCGGGGGCCTTCTGCCGGCAGGACATGCCCGAAACACCTCCCCGGGGAGGCGTCCAGGAGGCATCCTGACCAGATGCCCAAACCACCTCAACTGGCTCCTTTCGATCCGGAGGAGCAGCAGTTCTACTCCGAGTCCCTCCCGAATGTCCGAGCTCCTCACCCTATCTCTAAGGCTGAGCCCGGCCACCCTACGGAGGAAACTCATTTCGGCCGCTTGTATCCGCAATCTCGTTCTTTCGGTCATTAGCCAAAGCTCATGACCATAGGTGAGGATTGGGACGTAGATCGACTGGTAAATCGAGAGCCTGGCTTTCTGGCTCAGCTCCCTCTTCCCCACGACAGATCGGCTCAGCGCCCGCATCACTGCAGACGCCGAACCAATCCGCCTGTCGATCTCCCGATCCCTCCTACCCTCACTCGTGAACAAGACCCCGAGATACTTAAACTCCTCCACTTGAGGTAGGACCTCTCCCCCGACCCGGAGGTGGCAAGCCACCCTTTTCCGGTCGAGAACCATGGTCTCAGATTTGGAGGTGCTGATCCTCATCCCAGCCGCTTCACATTCAGCCGCGAACCTACCCAGCAAGAGCTGAAGGTCAGAGCTGGATGAAGCTAGGAGGACCACATCATCCGCAACAAGCAGAGACAAGATTCTCCTGCCACCAACTCGACACACTCCACACCACGGCTGCATCTAGAAATTCTGTCCATAAAAGTGATGAACAGAACCGGTGACAAAGGGCAGCCCTGGCGGAGTCCAACCCTCACTGGGAACAGGCTTCTCTGCTGGAGGCGCTCAGTCAGACCGAGTGCTGACATGTTGCAAGACGCTCCTCCGGGCGCGTCTTGCTTGGGCCTCTCTCCTGGAGGCGCTCAGTCAGACCCAGTGTTCACATGTGGCAAGACGCTCCTCGGGGCGCGTCTTGCTTGGGCCTCTCTCCTGGAGGCGCTCAGTCAGACCCAGTGTTGACATGTGGCAAGACGCTCCTCGGGGCGCGTCTTGCTTGGGCCTCCTTCCTGGAGGCGCTCAGTCAGACCGAGTGCTGACATGTGGCAAGACGCTCCTCGGGGCGCATCTTGCTTGGGCTTCTCTCCTGGAGGCCCTCAGTCAGACCCAGTGTTGACATGTGGCAAAACGCTCCTCGGGGCGCGTCTTATTTGGGCCTCTCTCCTGGGGGCCCTCAGTGAGACCCAGTGTTGACATGTGGCAAGACGCTCCTCGGGGCGCGTCTTGCTTGGGCTTCTCTCCTGGAGGCCCTCAGTCAGACCCATTGTTGACATGTGGCAAGACGCTCCTCGGGGCACGTCTTGCTTGGGCCTCTCTCCTGGAGGCGCTCAGTCAGACCTAGTAGTGACATGTGGCAAGACGCTCCTCGGGGCGCGTCTTGCTTGGACCTCCCTCCTGGAGGCGCTCAGTCAGACCGATTAGTGACATGTGGCAAGACGCTCCTCGGGGCGTGTCTTGCTTGGACCTCTCTCCTGGAGGCGCTCAGTTAGACCGAGTAGTGACATGTGGCAAGACGCTCGTCGGGGCGGGTCTTGCTTGGGCCTCTCTCCTGGAGGCGCTCAGTCAGAACTGGAAGATATGTTGCGTCATAAGCCTCTGATGGTTTACCAGGTGCACGGTCCACTCGAAATCCTAATGCTGTATTTGTAGTACATACACTAAGTCTTCTCTGTTGATGTCAGACTAGAGTTTTATTAGAGTTTTACTTTGCAACAATGGGATTCGAGCAATTGATGTGTATATTTTTAATAGTGCACAATGCTACTATTCCTAGGCTGAATGTATGACATGGCTCTTATGTATCATTATGTATCGTTTCCATTAAGTACTAATTTAAATAAAGTCCCTCTGTCCTCAGTGCTAGGTTGTGGGTTTAATACACATTATTATGATCAACCTGTTGAATAGTATAAGCCCCATACAATGTGACGGTCCGTGTGACGGACCGGTGTGTTACGACCCGACTAACGAAACGTACCAGGTGATAACATTGCATCTGCCCATTACAGCGGAGCGAGCGTTTCGCCACACTCCCAAACCAAGGTTAATAGTTGTAGCGCACGCCTTTTCGGACCTCGGTGCACGCGAAACACTGGTGTACACTCACAACATCACGCTCGAGACAGCTCAAGCGTTACGCGAAACAAAGGACGTGTTCAAATCCATAGAGAATATACGGTCTTTAGCGTATGCGTATATAAAGAAGGTCGATGACATTTACAGACCCGGCGGCGTGGGCACCACAGTAGAACAACAAGGTGCTCTCAAGCGCACACAGATACTGGCCGCATTATCACTCGCGATGTCTATCCTGACATACCCGTTTCTGATTTCTATCTATATTAAATTATGACAAGAGCTACTTTAGGTGGTTACGATTACACTCTGACCACGTGCCTTAGTTTCTGCAAGTGACCTATAAATACATTTGCCCACTTGCTCTCACTGCCAATAAAGCGGCTGTACCCACACGTACAACACCCAAGAAAAAAAATTGATCTCGCTGTCTATACTGGGTGTACTCTCAGTAGTCGCAGTTGCTCAGGCCATGGTGGTACGCTCACATAACGCCTCTGAGATACGTTCCATCACACCACCTCCTAGACTACTCGCGAAGGAGTATTCAACACCCCCTTTGTACGAAGACAACCATTATAACGAGCACAGCACAACGCTTGCCGCACGCGAAGACAACATGCAGGAGACAACGCTACCACCTGTCGTGAGAACAACGGATTCGAGTGACAACGATCGCGACTTTGACGAGCACATTACAACACCCTCTGTGCACGAAGACCAGGTGCAGGAGACAACGCTACCACCTGTTGTGAGAAACAAGAGTTTGGTTAACAATGATCATCGCCGTGTCCCATTGTAAACGGGCGCGCCATCGCACACATCGTACATGTGTGTTAACCCACCTGTATGCGACAGACTTTGTGTGTTGCATGACATCGAGATGTATTGACGTCTGTGTCAATACAGGACTCTCTATAAGCCAGGAGCTGGACGCTAACCACCCGTGCATGCGCCACACAAAAGGTATCGTACATGTGTTAACCCACCTGTATGCGACAGACTTTGTGTGTTGCATGACATCGAGATGTATTGACGTCTGTGTCAATACAGGACTCTCTAAGCTGGGAGCTGGACGCTAACGACCCGTGCATGCGCCACACAAAAGGTAACTCGACTAACTACAAAACGCATATTGTGATGTAGAAAGTTGGCTCGACTGTTTGAATCAGCTGCAGCTGCGGTTTACTCACGAAGTGAATCGCACGCTTGTTAGAAGTCTATTCGGAGCACTTAAAAAATACATCGCTCTCATCGAGTTCCGTCTCAGCATTCACCGGCTGATGGGCAAGAGCGTGACATGGGATCGCCAGGAACTTACTTAAGGACTATCATCTCATTTGGCATTTACTCACGGACCCAAGAAACCAGTTCCGAAAAATGGTCGAGAATTATAACTTGTCTAATAGCAACTGGAAGATATGTTGCGTCATAAGCCTCTGATGGTTCACAAGGTGCATGGTCCACTCGAAATCCTAATGCTGTATTTGTAGTACATACACTAAGTCTTCTCTGTTGATGTCAGACTAGAGTTTTATTAGAGTTTTACTTTGCAACAATGGGATTCGAGCAATTGATGTGTATATTTTTAATAGTGCACAATGCTACTATTCCTAGGCTGAATGTACGACATGGCTCTTATGTATCATTATGTATCGTTTCCATTAAGTACTAATGGCATTTACTCACGGACCCAAGAAACCAGTTCCGAAAAATGGTCGAGAATTATAACTTGTCTAATAGCAACTGGAAGATATGTTGCGTCATAAGCCTCTGATGGTTCACAAGGTGCACGGTCCACTCTAAATCCTAATGCTGTATTTGTAGTACATACACTAAGTCTTCTCTGTTGATGTCAGACTAGAGTTTTATTAGAGTTTTACTTTGCAACAATGGGATTCGAGCAATTGATGTGTATATTTTTAATAGTGCACAATGCTACTATTCCTAGGCTGAATGTGTGACATGGCTCTTATGTATCATTATGTATCGTTTCCATTAAGTACTAATTTAAATAAAGTCCCTCTGTCCTCAGTGCTAGGTTGTGGGTTTAAGTGGCAAGACGCTCCTCGGGGCGCATATTGCTTGGGCCTCTCTCCTGGATGCCCTCTGTCAGACCGAGTGTTGACATGTGGCAAGACTCTCCTCGGGGCGCGTCTTGCTTGGGCTTCTCTCATGGAGGCCGTCAGTCAGACCCAGTGTTGACATATGTCAAGACGCTCCTCGGGGCGTGTCTTGCTTGGGCCTCTCTCCTGGAGGCGCTCAGTCAGACCCAGTGTTGACATGTGGCAAGACGCTCCTCGGGGCGCGTCTTGCTTGGGCTTCTCTCCTGGAGGCCCTCAGTCAGACCCATTGTTGACATGTGGCAAGACGCTCCTCGGGGCACGTCTTGCTTGGGCCTCTCTCCTGGAGGCGCTCAAACAGACCGAGTAGTGACATGTGGCAAGACGCTCCTCTGGGCGCGTCTTGCTGGGGCTTCTCTCATGGAGGCACTCAGTCAGACCCAGTGTTGACATGTGGCAAGACGCTCCTCGGGGCGCGTCTTGCTTGGACCTCTCTCCCTGAGGCGCTCAGTAAGACCGAGTAGTGACATGTGGCAAGACGCTCCTCGGGGCGCGTCTTGCTTGGGCCTCTCTCATGGAGGCCCTCTGTCAGACCCAGTGTTGACATGTGTCAAGACGCTCCTCGGGGGGCGTCTTGCTTTGGCCTCTCTCCTGGAGGCACTCAGTCAGACCGAGTGCTGACATGTGGCAAGAAGCTCCTCGGGGCGCGTCTTGCTTGGACTTCTCTCCCGGAGGCCCTCAGTAAGAACCATTGTTGACATGTGGCAAGACGCTCCTCGGGACGCGTCTTGCTTGGGCCTCTCTCCAGAAGGCCCTCAATCAGACCCAGTGTTGACACGTGGCAAGACGCTCCTCGGGGCGCGTCTTGCTTGGGCCTCTCTCCTGGAGGCGCTCAGTCAGACTGAGTAGTGACATGTGGCCTGACGCTCCTCGGGGCGCGTGTTGCTTGGGCCTCTCTCCTGGAGGCGCTCAGTCAGACCAAGTGGTGACATGTGGCAAGACAATCCTCGGGGCGCATCTTGCTTGGGCCTCTCTCCTGGAGGCTCTCTGTCAGACCCAGTGTTGACATGTGGCAAGACACTCCTCGGGGCGCGTCTTGCTTGGGCCTCTCTCATGGAGGCCCTCTGTCAGACCCAGTGTTGACATGTGTCAAGACGCTCCTCGGGGCGCGTCTTGCTTTGGCCTCTCTCCTGGAGGCGCTCAGTCAGACCCATTGTTGACATGTGGCAAGACGCTCCTCGGGGCACGTCTTGCTTGGGCCTCTCTCCTGGAGGCGCTCAGTCAGACCTAGTAGTGACATGTGGCAAGACGCTCCTCGGGGCGCGTCTTGCTTGGACCTCCCTCCTGGAGGCGCTCAGTCAGACCGAGTAGTGACATGTGGCAAGACGCTCCTCGGGGCGTGTCTTGCTTGGACCTCTCTCCTGGAGGCGCTCAGTTAGACCGAGTAGTGACATGTGGCAAGACGCTCGTCGGGGCGGGTCTTGCTTGGGCCTCTCTCCTGGAGGCGCTCAGTCAGAACTGGAAGATATGTTGCGTCATAAGCCTCTGATGGTTCACCAGGTGCACGGTCCACTCGAAATCCTAATGCTGTATTTGTAGTACATACACTAAGTCTTCTCTGTTGATGTCAGACTAGAGTTTTATTAGAGTTTTACTTTGCAACAATGGGATTCGAGCAATTGATGTGTATATTTTTAATAGTGCACAATGCTACTATTCCTAGGCTGAATGTATGACATGGCTCTTATGTATCATTATGTATCGTTTCCATTAAGTACTAATTTAAATAAAGTCCCTCTGTCCTCAGTGCTAGGTTGTGGGTTTAATACACATTATTATGATCAACCTGTTGAATAGTATAAGCCCCATACAATGTGACGGTCCGTGTGACGGACCGGTGTGTTACGACCCGACTAACGAAACGTACCAGGTGATAACATTGCATCTGCCCATTACAGCGGAGCGAGCGTTTCGCCACACTCCCAAACCAAGGTTAATAGTTGTAGCGCACGCCTTTTCGGACCTCGGTAAACGCGAAACACTGGTGTACACTCACAACATCACGCTCGAGACAGCTCAAGCGTTACGCGAAACAAAGGACGTGTTCAAATCCATAGAGAATATACGGTCTTTAGCGTATGCGTATATAAAGAAGGTCGATGACATTTACAGACCCGGCGGCGTGGGCACCACAGTAGAACAACAAGGTGCTCTCAAGCGCACACAGATACTGGCCGCATTATCACTCGCGATGTCTATCCTGACATACCCGTTTCTGATTTCTATCTATATTAAATTATGACAAGAGCTACTTTAGGTGGTTACGATTACACTCTGACCACGTGCCTTAGTTTCTGCAAGTGACCTATAAATACATTTGCCCACTTGCTCTCACTGCCAATAAAGCGGCTGTACCCACACGTACAACACCCAAGAAAAAAAATTGATCTCGCTGTCTATACTGGGTGTACTCTCAGTAGTCGCAGTTGCTCAGGCCATGGTGGTACGCTCACATAACGCCTCTGAGATACGTTCCATCACACCACCTCCTAGACTACTCGCGAAGGAGTATTCAACACCCCCTTTGTACGAAGACAACCATTATAACGAGCACAGCACAACGCTTGCCGCACGCGAAGACAACATGCAGGAGACAACGCTACCACCTGTCGTGAGAACAACGGATTCGAGTGACAACGATCGCGACTTTGACGAGCACATTACAACACCCTCTGTGCACGAAGACCAGGTGCAGGAGACAACGCTACCACCTGTCGTGAGAAACAAGAGTTTGGTTAACAATGATCATCGCCGTGTCCCATTGTAAACGGGCGCGCCATCGCACACATCGTACATGTGTGTTAACCCACCTGTATGCGACAGACTTTGTGTGTTGCATGACATCGAGATGTATTGACGTCTGTGTCAATACAGGACTCTCTATAAGCCAGGAGCTGGACGCTAACCACCCGTGCATGCGCCACACAAAAGGTATCGTACATGTGTTAACCCACCTGTATGCGACAGACTTTGTGTGTTGCATGACATCGAGATGTATTGACGTCTGTGTCAATACAGGACTCTCTAAGCTGGGAGCTGGACGCTAACGACCCGTGCATGCGCCACACAAAAGGTAACTCGACTAACTACAAAACGCATATTGTGATGTAGAAAGTTGGCTCGACTGTTTGAATCAGCTGCAGCTGCGGTTTACTCACGAAGTGAATCGCACGCTTGTTAGAAGTCTATTCGGAGCACTTAAAAAATACATCGCTCTCATCGAGTTCCGTCTCAGCATTCACCGGCTGATGGGCAAGAGCGTGACATGGGATCGCCAGGAACTTACTTAAGGACTATCATCTCATTTGGCATTTACTCACGGACCCAAGAAACCAGTTCCGAAAAATGGTCGAGAATTATAACTTGTCTAATAGCAACTGGAAGATATGTTGCGTCATAAGCCTCTGATGGTTCACAAGGTGCATGGTCCACTCGAAATCCTAATGCTGTATTTGTAGTACATACACTAAGTCTTCTCTGTTGATGTCAGACTAGAGTTTTATTAGAGTTTTACTTTGCAACAATGGGATTCGAGCAATTGATGTGTATATTTTTAATAGTGCACAATGCTACTATTCCTAGGCTGAATGTACGACATGGCTCTTATGTATCATTATGTATCGTTTCCATTAAGTACTAATGGCATTTACTCACGGACCCAAGAAACCAGTTCCGAAAAATGGTCGAGAATTATAACTTGTCTAATAGCAACTGGAAGATATGTTGCGTCATAAGCCTCTGATGGTTCACAAGGTGCACGGTCCACTCTAAATCCTAATGCTGTATTTGTAGTACATACACTAAGTCTTCTCTGTTGATGTCAGACTAGAGTTTTATTAACGTTTTACTTTGCAACAATGGGATTCGAGCAATTGATGTGTATATTTTTAATAGTGCACAATGCTACTATTCCTAGGCTGAATGTGTGACATGGCTCTTATGTATCATTATGTATCGTTTCCATTAAGTACTAATTTAAATAAAGTCCCTCTGTCCTCAGTGCTAGGTTGTGGGTTTAAGTGGCAAGACGCTCCTCGGGGCGCATATTGCTTGGGCCTCTCTCCTGGATGCCCTCTGTCAGACCGAGTGTTGACATGTGGCAAGACTCTCCTCGGGGCGCGTCTTGCTTGGGCTTCTCTCATGGAGGCCGTCAGTCAGACCCAGTGTTGACATATGTCAAGACGCTCCTCGGGGCGTGTCTTGCTTGGGCCTCTCTCCTGGAGGCGCTCAGTCAGACCCAGTGTTGACATGTGGCAAGACGCTCCTCGGGGCGCGTCTTGCTTGGGCTTCTCTCCTGGAGGCCCTCAGTCAGACCCATTGTTGACATGTGGCAAGACGCTCCTCGGGGCACGTCTTGCTTGGGCCTCTCTCCTGGAGGCGCTCAAACAGACCCAGTAGTGACATGTGGCAAGACGCTCCTCTGGGCGCGTCTTGCTGGGGCTTCTCTCATGGAGGCACTCAGTCAGACCCAGTGTTGACATGTGGCAAGACGCTCCTCGGGGCGCGTCTTGCTTGGACCTCTCTCCCTGAGGCGCTCAGTAAGACCGAGTAGTGACATGTGGCAAGACGCTCCTCGGGGCGCGTCTTGCTTGGGCCTCTCTCATGGAGGCCCTCTGTCAGACCCAGTGTTGACATGTGTCAAGACGCTCCTCGGGGGGCGTCTTGCTTTGGCCTCTCTCCTGGAGGCACTCAGTCAGACCGAGTGCTGACATGTGGCAAGAAGCTCCTCGGGGCGCGTCTTGCTTGGACTTCTCTCCCGGAGGCCCTCAGTAAGAACCATTGTTGACATGTGGCAAGACGCTCCTCGGGACGCGTCTTGCTTGGGCCTCTCTCCAGAAGGCCCTCAATCAGACCCAGTGTTGACACGTGGCAAGACGCTCCTCGGGGCGCGTCTTGCTTGGGCCTCTCTCCTGGAGGCGCTCAGTCAGACTGAGTAGTGACATGTGGCCTGACGCTCCTCGGGGCGCGTGTTGCTTGGGCCTCTCTCCTGGAGGCGCTCAGTCAGACCAAGTGGTGACATGTGGCAAGACAATCCTCGGGGCGCATCTTGCTTGGGCCTCTCTCCTGGAGGCTCTCTGTCAGACCCAGTGTTGACATGTGGCAAGACACTCCTCGGGGCGCGTCTTGCTTGGGCCTCTCTCATGGAGGCCCTCTGTCAGACCCAGTGTTGACATGTGTCAAGACGCTCCTCGGGGCGCGTCTTGCTTTGGCCTCTCTCCTGGAGGCGCTCAGTCAGACCCATTGTTGACATGTGGCAAGACGCTCCTCGGGGCACGTCTTGCTTGGGCCTCTCTCCTGGAGGCGCTCAGTCAGACCTAGTAGTGACATGTGGCAAGACGCTCCTCGGGGCGCGTCTTGCTTGGACCTCCCTCCTGGAGGCGCTCAGTCAGACCGAGTAGTGACATGTGGCAAGACGCTCCTCGGGGCGTGTCTTGCTTGGACCTCTCTCCTGGAGGCGCTCAGTTAGACCGAGTAGTGACATGTGGCAAGACGCTCGTCGGGGCGGGTCTTGCTTGGGCCTCTCTCCTGGAGGCGCTCAGTCAGAACTGGAAGATATGTTGCGTCATAAGCCTCTGATGGTTCACCAGGTGCACGGTCCACTCGAAATCCTAATGCTGTATTTGTAGTACATACACTAAGTCTTCTCTGTTGATGTCAGACTAGAGTTTTATTAGAGTTTTACTTTGCAACAATGGGATTCGAGCAATTGATGTGTATATTTTTAATAGTGCACAATGCTACTATTCCTAGGCTGAATGTATGACATGGCTCTTATGTATCATTATGTATCGTTTCCATTAAGTACTAATTTAAATAAAGTCCCTCTGTCCTCAGTGCTAGGTTGTGGGTTTAATACACATTATTATGATCAACCTGTTGAATAGTATAAGCCCCATACAATGTGACGGTCCGTGTGACGGACCGGTGTGTTACGACCCGACTAACGAAACGTACCAGGTGATAACATTGCATCTGCCCATTACAGCGGAGCGAGCGTTTCGCCACACTCCCAAACCAAGGTTAATAGTTGTAGCGCACGCCTTTTCGGACCTCGGTGCACGCGAAACACTCACAACATCACGCTCGAGACAGCTCAAGCGTTACGCGAAACAAAGGACGTGTTCAAATCCATAGAGAATATACGGTCTTTAGCGTATGCGTATATAAAGAAGGTCGATGACATTTACAGACCCGGCGGCGTGGGCACCACAGTAGAACAACAAGGTGCTCTCAAGCGCACACAGATACTGGCCGCATTATCACTCGCGATGTCTATCCTGACATACCCGTTTCTGATTTCTATCTATATTAAATTATGACAAGAGCTACTTTAGGTGGTTACGATTACACTCTGACCACGTGCCTTAGTTTCTGCAAGTGACCTATAAATACATTTGCCCACTTGCTCTCACTGCCAATAAAGCGGCTGTACCCACACGTACAACACCCAAGAAAAAAAATTGATCTCGCTGTCTATACTGGGTGTACTCTCAGTAGTCGCAGTTGCTCAGGCCATGGTGGTACGCTCACATAACGCCTCTGAGATACGTTCCATCACACCACCTCCTAGACTACTCGCGAAGGAGTATTCAACACCCCCTTTGTACGAAGACAACCATTATAACGAGCACAGCACAACGCTTGCCGCACGCGAAGACAACATGCAGGAGACAACGCTACCACCTGTCGTGAGAACAACGGATTCGAGTGACAACGATCGCGACTTTGACGAGCACATTACAACACCCTCTGTGCACGAAGACCAGGTGCAGGAGACAACGCTACCACCTGTTGTGAGAAACAAGAGTTTGGTTAACAATGATCATCGCCGTGTCCCATTGTAAACGGGCGCGCCATCGCACACATCGTACATGTGTGTTAACCCACCTGTATGCGACAGACTTTGTGTGTTGCATGACATCGAGATGTATTGACGTCTGTGTCAATACAGGACTCTCTATAAGCCAGGAGCTGGACGCTAACCACCCGTGCATGCGCCACACAAAAGGTATCGTACATGTGTTAACCCACCTGTATGCGACAGACTTTGTGTGTTGCATGACATCGAGATGTATTGACGTCTGTGTCAATACAGGACTCTCTAAGCTGGGAGCTGGACGCTAACGACCCGTGCATGCGCCACACAAAAGGTAACTCGACTAACTACAAAACGCATATTGTGATGTAGAAAGTTGGCTCGACTGTTTGAATCAGCTGCAGCTGCGGTTTACTCACGAAGTGAATCGCACGCTTGTTAGAAGTCTATTCGGAGCACTTAAAAAATACATCGCTCTCATCGAGTTCCGTCTCAGCATTCACCGGCTGATGGGCAAGAGCGTGACATGGGATCGCCAGGAACTTACTTAAGGACTATCATCTCATTTGGCATTTACTCACGGACCCAAGAAACCAGTTCCGAAAAATGGTCGAGAATTATAACTTGTCTAATAGCAACTGGAAGATATGTTGCGTCATAAGCCTCTGATGGTTCACAAGGTGCATGGTCCACTCGAAATCCTAATGCTGTATTTGTAGTACATACACTAAGTCTTCTCTGTTGATGTCAGACTAGAGTTTTATTAGAGTTTTACTTTGCAACAATGGGATTCGAGCAATTGATGTGTATATTTTTAATAGTGCACAATGCTACTATTCCTAGGCTGAATGTACGACATGGCTCTTATGTATCATTATGTATCGTTTCCATTAAGTACTAATGGCATTTACTCACGGACCCAAGAAACCAGTTCCGAAAAATGGTCGAGAATTATAACTTGTCTAATAGCAACTGGAAGATATGTTGCGTCATAAGCCTCTGATGGTTCACAAGGTGCACGGTCCACTCTAAATCCTAATGCTGTATTTGTAGTACATACACTAAGTCTTCTCTGTTGATGTCAGACTAGAGTTTTATTAGAGTTTTACTTTGCAACAATGGGATTCGAGCAATTGATGTGTATATTTTTAATAGTGCACAATGCTACTATTCCTAGGCTGAATGTGTGACATGGCTCTTATGTATCATTATGTATCGTTTCCATTAAGTACTAATTTAAATAAAGTCCCTCTGTCCTCAGTGCTAGGTTGTGGGTTTAAGTGGCAAGACGCTCCTCGGGGCGCATATTGCTTGGGCCTCTCTCCTGGATGCCCTCTGTCAGACCGAGTGTTGACATGTGGCAAGACTCTCCTCGGGGCGCGTCTTGCTTGGGCTTCTCTCATGGAGGCCGTCAGTCAGACCCAGTGTTGACATATGTCAAGACGCTCCTCGGGGCGTGTATTGCTTGGGCCTCTCTCCTGGAGGCGCTCAGTCAGACCCAGTGTTGACATGTGGCAAGATGCTCCTCGGGGCGCGTCTTGCTTGGGCTTCTCTCCTGGAGGCCCTCAGTCAGACCCATTGTTGACATGTGGAAAGACGCTCCTCGGGGCACGTCTTGCTTGGGCCTCTCTCCTGGAGGCGCTCAAACAGACCGAGTAGTGACATGTGGCAAGACGCTCCTCTGGGCGCGTCTTGCTGGGGCTTCTCTCATGGAGGCACTCAGTCAGACCCAGTGTTGACATGTGGCAAGACGCTCCTCGGGGCGCGTCTTGCTTGGACCTCTCTCCCTGAGGCGCTCAGTAAGACCGAGTAGTGACATGTGGCAAGACGCTCCTCGGGGCGCGTCTTGCTTGGGCCTCTCTCATGGAGGCCCTCTGTCAGACCCAGTGTTGACATGTGTCAAGACGCTCCTCGGGGGGCGTCTTGCTTTGGCCTCTCTCCTGGAGGCACTCAGTCAGACCGAGTGCTGACATGTGGCAAGAAGCTCCTCGGGGCGCGTCTTGCTTGGACTTCTCTCCCGGAGGCCCTCAGTAAGAACCATTGTTGACATGTGGCAAGACGCTCCTCGGGACGCGTCTTGCTTGGGCCTCTCTCCAGAAGGCCCTCAATCAGACCCAGTGTTGACACGTGGCAAGACGCTCCTCGGGGCGCGTCTTGCTTGGTCCTCTCTCCTGGAGGCGCTCAGTCAGACTGAGTAGTGACATGTGGCCTGACGCTCCTCGGGGCGCGTGTTGCTTGGGCCTCTCTCCTGGAGGCGCTCAGTCAGACCAAGTGGTGACATGTGGCAAGACAATCCTCGGGGCGCATCTTGCTTGGGCCTCTCTCCTGGAGGCTCTCTGTCAGACCCAGTGTTGACATGTGGCAAGACACTCCTCGGGGCGCGTCTTGCTTGGGCCTCTCTCATGGAGGCCCTCTGTCAGACCCAGTGTTGACATGTGTCAAGACGCTCCTCGGGGCGCGTCTTGCTTTGGCCTCTCTCCTGGAGGCGCTCAGTCAGACCGAGTGCTGACATGTGGCAAGAAGCTCCTCGGGGCGCGTCTTGCTTGGGCTTCTCTCCTGGAGGCCCTCAGTAAGACCCATTGTTGACATGTGGCAAGACGCTCCTCGGGGCGCGTCCTGATTGGGCCTCTCTCCTGGAGGCGCTCAGTCAGACTGAGTAGTGACATGTGGCCTGACGCTCCTCGGGGCGCGTGTTGCTTGGGCCTCTCTCCTGCAGGCGCTCAGTCAGACCAAGTGGTGACATGTGGCAAGACACTCCTCGGGGCGCGTCTTGCTTGGACTTCTCTCCTGGAGGCCCTCTGTCATACCCAGTGTTGACATGTGTCAAGACGCTCCTCGGGGCGTGTCTTGCTTGGGCTTCTCTCCTGGAGGCCCTCAGTCAGACCCATTGTTGGCATGTGGCAAGACACTCCTCGGGGTGCGTCTTGCTTGGGCCTCTCTCCTGGAGGCGCTCAGTCAGACCGAGTGCTGACATGTGGCAAGACGCTCCTCGGGCCGCGTGTTGCTTGGGCTTCTCTCCTGGAGGCCCTCAGTCAGACCCATTGTTGACATGTGGCCTGACGCTCCTCGGGGCGCGTGTTGCTTGGGCCTCTCTCCTGGAGGCATTCAGTCAGACCAAGTGGTGACATGTGGCAAGACACTCCTCGGGGCGCGTCTTGCTTGGGCCTCTCTCCTGGAGGCCCTCTGTCATACCCAGTGTTGACATGTGTCAAGACGCTCCTCGGGGCGCGTCTTGCTTGGGCTTCTCTCCTGGAGGCCCTCAGTCAGACCCATTGTTGGCATGTGGCAAGACGCTCCTCGGGGCGCGTCTTGCTTGGGCCTCTCTCCTGGAGGCGCTCAGTCAGACCGAGTGCTGACATGTGGCAAGACGCTCCTCGGGCCGCGTGTTGCTTGGGCTTCTCTCCTGGAGGCCCTCAGTCAGACCCATTGTTGACATGTGGCAAGACGCTCCTCGGGGTGCGTCTTGCTTGGGCCTCTCTCCTGGAGGCGCTCAGTCAGACCGAGTGCTGACATGTGGCAAGACGCTCCTCGGGGCGCGTCTTGCTTGGGCCTCTCTCCTGGAGGCGCTCAGTCAGACTGAGTAGTGACATGTGGCCTGACGATCCTCGGGGCACGTCTTGCTTGGGCCTCTCTCCTGGAGGCGCTCAGTCAGACCCATTGGTGACATGTGGCAAGACACTCCTCGGGGCGCGTCTTGCTTGGGCCTCTCTCGTTGAGGCCCTCTGTCAGACCCAGTTTTGACATGTGTCAAGACGCTCCTCGGGGCGCGTCTTGCTTGGGCTTCTCTCCTGGAGGCCCTCAGTCAGACCCAGTGTTGACATGTGTCAAGACGCTCCTCGGGGCGCGTCTTGCTTTGGCCTCTCTCCTGGAGGCGCTCAGTCAGACCGAGTGCTGACATGTGGCAAGAAGCTCCTCGGGGCGCGTCTTGCTTGGGCTTCTCTCCTGGAGGCCCTCAGTAAGACCCATTGTTGACATGTGGCAAGACGCTCCTCGGGGCGCGTCCTGATTGGGCCTCTCTCCTGGAGGCGCTCAGTCAGACCGAGTGCTGACATGTGGCAAGACGCTCCTCGGGCCGCGTGTTGCTTGGGCTTCTCTCCTGGAGGCCCTCAGTCAGACCCATTGTTGACATGTGGCCTGACGCTCCTCGGGGCGCGTGGTGCTTGGGCCTCTCTCCTGGAGGCGCTCAGTCAGACCAAGTGGTGACATGTGGCAAGACACTCCTCGGGGCGCGTCTTGCTTGGGCCTCTCTCCTGGAGGCCCTCTGTCATACCCAGTGTTGACATGTGTCAAGACACTCCTCGGGGCGCGTCTTGCTTGGGCTTCTCTCCTGGAGGCCCTCAGTCAGACCCATTGTTGGCATGTGGCAAGACGCTCCTCGGGGCGCGTCTTGCTTGGGCCTCTCTCCTGGAGGCGCTCAGTCAGACCGAGTGCTGACATGTGGCAAGACGCTCCTCGGGCCGCGTGTTGCTTGGGCTTCTCTCCTGGAGGCCCTCAGTCAGACCCATTGTTGACATGTGGCAAGACGCTCCTCGGGGCGCGTCTTGCTTGGGCCTCTCTCCTGGAGGCGCTCAGTCAGACTAAGTAGTGACATGTGGCCTGACGATCCTCGGGGCACGTCTTGCTTGGGCCTCTCTCCTGGAGGCACTCAGTCAGACCCAGTGGTGACATGTGGCAAGACACTCCTCGGGGCGCGTCTTGCTTGGGCCTCTCTCGTGGAGGCCCTCTGTCAGACCCAGTTTTGACATGTGTCAAGACGCTCCTCGGGGCGCGTCTTGCTTGGGCTTCTCTCCTGGAGGCCCTCAGTCAGACCCATTGTTGACATGTGGCAAGACGCTCCTCGGGGCGCGTCTTGCTTGGGCTTCTCTCCTGGAGGCGCTCAGACAGACCCAGTGTTGACATGTGACAAGACGCTCCTCGGGGCGCGTCTTGCTTGGGCCTCTCTCCTGGAGGCGCTCAGTCAGAACCAGAGGTGACATGTGGCAAGACGCTCCTCGGGGCGCGTCTTGCTTGGTCCTATCTAATGGAGGCCCACAGTAAGACCCATTGTTGACATCTGGAAAGAAGCTCCTCGGGGCGCGTCTTGCTTTGGCTTCTCTCCTGGAGGCCCTCAGTCAGACCCATTGTTGACATGTGGCAAGACGCTCCTCGGGGCGCGTCTTGCTGGGGCTTCTCTCATGGAGGCACTCAGTCAGACCCAGTGTTGACATGTGGCAAGACGCTCCTCGGGGCGCGTGTTGCTTGAACCTCTCTCCTGGAGGCGCTTAGTCAGACCGAGTAGTGACATGTGGCAAGACGCTCCTCTGGGCGCGTCTTGCTGGGGCTTCTCTCATGGAGGCACTCAGTCAGACCCAGTGTTGACATGTGGCAAGACGCTCCTCGGGGCGCGTCTTGCTTGGACCTCTCTCCCTGAGGCGCTCAGTAAGACCGAGTAGTGACATGTGGCAAGACGCTCCTCGGGGCGCGTCTTGCTTGGGCCTCTCTCATGGAGGCCCTCTGTCAGACCCAGTGTTGACATGTGTCAAGACGCTCCTCGGGGGGCGTCTTGCTTTGGCCTCTCTCCTGGAGGCACTCAGTCAGACCGAGTGCTGACATGTGGCAAGAAGCTCCTCGGGGCGCGTCTTGCTTGGACTTCTCTCCC
The DNA here is from genome assembly GCF_043380555.1 of Nothobranchius furzeri. Lineage (NCBI taxonomy): Eukaryota > Metazoa > Chordata > Actinopteri > Cyprinodontiformes > Nothobranchiidae > Nothobranchius > Nothobranchius furzeri. The sequence goes on from NC_091741.1 coordinate 3,291,758, forward strand.
GGAGGCCCTCAGTAAGAACCATTGTTGACATGTGGCAAGACGCTCCTCGGGACGCGTCTTGCTTGGGCCTCTCTCCAGAAGGCCCTCAATCAGACCCAGTGTTGACACGTGGCAAGACGCTCCTCGGGGCGCGTCTTGCTTGGGCCTCTCTCCTGGAGGCGCTCAGTCAGACTGAGTAGTGACATGTGGCCTGACGCTCCTCGGGGCGCGTGTTGCTTGGGCCTCTCTCCTGGAGGCGCTCAGTCAGACCAAGTGGTGACATGTGGCAAGACAATCCTCGGGGCGCATCTTGCTTGGGCCTCTCTCCTGGAGGCTCTCTGTCAGACCCAGTGTTGACATGTGGCAAGACACTCCTCGGGGCGCGTCTTGCTTGGGCCTCTCTCATGGAGGCCCTCTGTCAGACCCAGTGTTGACATGTGTCAAGACGCTCCTCGGGGCGCGTCTTGCTTTGGCCTCTCTCCTGGAGGCGCTCAGTCAGACCGAGTGCTGACATGTGGCAAGAAGCTCCTCGGGGCGCGTCTTGCTTGGGCTTCTCTCCTGGAGGCCCTCAGTAAGACCCATTGTTGACATGTGGCAAGACGCTCCTCGGGGCGCGTCCTGATTGGGCCTCTCTCCTGGAGGCGCTCAGTCAGACTGAGTAGTGACATGTGGCCTGACGCTCCTCGGGGCGCGTGTTGCTTGGGCCTCTCTCCTGCAGGCGCTCAGTCAGACCAAGTGGTGACATGTGGCAAGACACTCCTCGGGGCGCGTCTTGCTTGGACTTCTCTCCTGGAGGCCCTCTGTCATACCCAGTGTTGACATGTGTCAAGACGCTCCTCGGGGCGTGTCTTGCTTGGGCTTCTCTCCTGGAGGCCCTCAGTCAGACCCATTGTTGGCATGTGGCAAGACGCTCCTCGGGGTGCGTCTTGCTTGGGCCTCTCTCCTGGAGGCGCTCAGTCAGACCGAGTGCTGACATGTGGCAAGACGCTCCTCGGGCCGCGTGTTGCTTGGGCTTCTCTCCTGGAGGCCCTCAGTCAGACCCATTGTTGACATGTGGCCTGACGCTCCTCGGGGCGCGTGTTGCTTGGGCCTCTCTCCTGGAGGCGTTCAGTCAGACCAAGTGGTGACATGTGGCAAGACACTCCTCGGGGCGCGTCTTGCTTGGGCCTCTCTCCTGGAGGCCCTCTGTCATACCCAGTGTTGACATGTGTCAAGACGCTCCTCGGGGCGCGTCTTGCTTGGGCTTCTCTCCTGGAGGCCCTCAGTCAGACCCATTGTTGGCATGTGGCAAGACGCTCCTCGGGGCGCGTCTTGCTTGGGCCTCTCTCCTGGAGGCGCTCAGTCAGACCGAGTGCTGACATGTGGCAAGACGCTCCTCGGGCCGCGTGTTGCTTGGGCTTCTCTCCTGGAGGCCCTCAGTCAGACCCATTGTTGACATGTGGCAAGACGCTCCTCGGGGTGCGTCTTGCTTGGGCCTCTCTCCTGGAGGCGCTCAGTCAGACCGAGTGCTGACATGTGGCAAGACGCTCCTCGGGGCGCGTCTTGCTTGGGCCTCTCTCCTGGAGGCGCTCAGTCAGACTGAGTAGTGACATGTGGCCTGACGATCCTCGGGGCACGTCTTGCTTGGGCCTCTCTCCTGGAGGCGCTCAGTCAGACCCATTGGTGACATGTGGCAAGACACTCCTCGGGGCGCGTCTTGCTTGGGCCTCTCTCGTTGAGGCCCTCTGTCAGACCCAGTTTTGACATGTGTCAAGACGCTCCTCGGGGCGCGTCTTGCTTGGGCTTCTCTCCTGGAGGCCCTCAGTCAGACCCAGTGTTGACATGTGTCAAGACGCTCCTCGGGGCGCGTCTTGCTTTGGCCTCTCTCCTGGAGGCGCTCAGTCAGACCGAGTGCTGACATGTGGCAAGAAGCTCCTCGGGGCGCGTCTTGCTTGGGCTTCTCTCCTGGAGGCCCTCAGTAAGACCCATTGTTGACATGTGGCAAGACGCTCCTCGGGGCGCGTCCTGATTGGGCCTCTCTCCTGGAGGCGCTCAGTCAGACCGAGTGCTGACATGTGGCAAGACGCTCCTCGGGCCGCGTGTTGCTTGGGCTTCTCTCCTGGAGGCCCTCAGTCAGACCCATTGTTGACATGTGGCCTGACGCTCCTCGGGGCGCGTGGTGCTTGGGCCTCTCTCCTGGAGGCGCTCAGTCAGACCAAGTGGTGACATGTGGCAAGACACTCCTCGGGGCGCGTCTTGCTTGGGCCTCTCTCCTGGAGGCCCTCTGTCATACCCAGTGTTGACATGTGTCAAGACACTCCTCGGGGCGCGTCTTGCTTGGGCTTCTCTCCTGGAGGCCCTCAGTCAGACCCATTGTTGGCATGTGGCAAGACGCTCCTCGGGGCGCGTCTTGCTTGGGCCTCTCTCCTGGAGGCGCTCAGTCAGACCGAGTGCTGACATGTGGCAAGACGCTCCTCGGGCCGCGTGTTGCTTGGGCTTCTCTCCTGGAGGCCCTCAGTCAGACCCATTGTTGACATGTGGCAAGACGCTCCTCGGGGCGCGTCTTGCTTGGGCCTCTCTCCTGGAGGCGCTCAGTCAGACTGAGTAGTGACATGTGGCCTGACGATCCTCGGGGCACGTCTTGCTTGGGCCTCTCTCCTGGAGGCGCTCAGTCAGACCCAGTGGTGACATGTGGCAAGACACTCCTCGGGGCGCGTCTTGCTTGGGCCTCTCTCGTGGAGGCCCTCTGTCAGACCCAGTTTTGACATGTGTCAAGACGCTCCTCGGGGCGCGTCTTGCTTGGGCTTCTCTCCTGGAGGCCCTCAGTCAGACCCATTGTTGACATGTGGCAAGACGCTCCTCGGGGCGCGTCTTGCTTGGGCTTCTCTCCTGGAGGCGCTCAGACAGACCCAGTGTTGACATGTGACAAGACGCTCCTCGGGGCGCGTCTTGCTTGGGCCTCTCTCCTGGAGGCGCTCAGTCAGAACCAGAGGTGACATGTGGCAAGACGCTCCTCGGGGCGCGTCTTGCTTGGTCCTATCTAATGGAGGCCCACAGTAAGACCCATTGTTGACATCTGGAAAGAAGCTCCTCGGGGCGCGTCTTGCTTTGGCTTCTCTCCTGGAGGCCCTCAGTCAGACCCATTGTTGACATGTGGCAAGACGCTCCTCGGGGCGCGTCTTGCTGGGGCTTCTCTCATGGAGGCACTCAGTCAGACCCAGTGTTGACATGTGGCAAGACGCTCCTCGGGGCGCGTGTTGCTTGAACCTCTCTCCTGGAGGCGCTTAGTCAGACCGAGTAGTGACATGTGGCAAGACGCTCCTCGGGGCGCGTCTTGCTGGGGCCTCTCTCCTGGAGGCGCTCAGTCAGACCCAGTGTTGACATGTGTCAAGACGCTCCTCGGGCGTTTCTTGCTTGCGCCTCTCTCCTGGAGGCGCTCAGTCAGACCCAGAGGTGACATGTGGCAAGACGCTCCTTGGGCCTCTCTCCTGGAGGCGCTCAGTCAGACCCAGTGTTGACATGTGGCCAGACGCTCCTCGGGGCACGTCTTGCTTGGGCCTCTCTCCTGGAGGTGCTCAGTCAGACCCAGTGTTGACATGTGGCAAGACACTCCTCGGGGCGCGTCTTGCTTGGGCCTCTCTCATGGAGGCCCTCTGTCAGACCCAGTGTTGACATGTGTCAAGACGCTCCTCGGGGCGCGTCTTGCTTTGGCCTCTCTCCTGGAGGCGCTCAGTCAGACCCATTGTTGACATGTGGCAAGACGCTCCTCGGGGCACGTCTTGCTTGGGCCTCTCTCCTGGAGGCGCTCAGTCAGACCTAGTAGTGACATGTGGCAAGACGCTCCTCGGGGCGCGTCTTGCTTGGACCTCCCTCCTGGAGGCGCTCAGTCAGACCGAGTAGTGACATGTGGCAAGACGCTCCTCGGGGCGTGTCTTGCTTGGACCTCTCTCCTGGAGGCGCTCAGTTAGACCGAGTAGTGACATGTGGCAAGACGCTCGTCGGGGCGGGTCTTGCTTGGGCCTCTCTCCTGGAGGCGCTCAGTCAGAACTGGAAGATATGTTGCGTCATAAGCCTCTGATGGTTCACCAGGTGCACGGTCCACTCGAAATCCTAATGCTGTATTTGTAGTACATACACTAAGTCTTCTCTGTTGATGTCAGACTAGAGTTTTATTAGAGTTTTACTTTGCAACAATGGGATTCGAGCAATTGATGTGTATATTTTTAATAGTGCACAATGCTACTATTCCTAGGCTGAATGTATGACATGGCTCTTATGTATCATTATGTATCGTTTCCATTAAGTACTAATTTAAATAAAGTCCCTCTGTCCTCAGTGCTAGGTTGTGGGTTTAATACACATTATTATGATCAACCTGTTGAATAGTATAAGCCCCATACAATGTGACGGTCCGTGTGACGGACCGGTGTGTTACGACCCGACTAACGAAACGTACCAGGTGATAACATTGCATCTGCCCATTACAGCGGAGCGAGTGTTTCGCCACACTCCCAAACCAAGGTTAATAGTTGTAGCGCACGCCTTTTCGGACCTCGGTGCACGCGAAACACTGGTGTACACTCACAACATCACGCTCGAGACAGCTCAAGCGTTACGCGAAACAAAGGACGTGTTCAAATCCATAGAGAATATACGGTCTTTAGCGTATGCGTATATAAAGAAGGTCGATGACATTTACAGACCCGGCGGCGTGGGCACCACAGTAGAACAACAAGGTGCTCTCAAGCGCACACAGATACTGGCCGCATTATCACTCGCGATGTCTATCCTGACATACCCGTTTCTGATTTCTATCTATATTAAATTATGACAAGAGCTACTTTAGGTGGTTACGATTACACTCTGACCACGTGCCTTAGTTTCTGCAAGTGACCTATAAATACATTTGCCCACTTGCTCTCACTGCCAATAAAGCGGCTGTACCCACACGTACAACACCCAAGAAAAAAAATTGATCTCGCTGTCTATACTGGGTGTACTCTCAGTAGTCGCAGTTGCTCAGGCCATGGTGGTACGCTCACATAACGCCTCTGAGATACGTTCCATCACACCACCTCCTAGACTACTCGCGAAGGAGTATTCAACACCCCCTTTGTACGAAGACAACCATTATAACGAGCACAGCACAACGCTTGCCGCATGCGAAGACAACATGCAGGAGACAACGCTACCACCTGTCGTGAGAACAACGGATTCGAGTGACAACGATCGCGACTTTGACGAGCACATTACAACACCCTCTGTGCACGAAGACCAGGTGCAGGAGACAACGCTACCACCTGTCGTGAGAAACAAGAGTTTGGTTAACAATGATCATCGCCGTGTCCCATTGTAAACGGGCGCGCCATCGCACACATCGTACATGTGTGTTAACCCACCTGTATGCGACAGACTTTGTGTGTTGCATGACATCGAGATGTATTGACGTCTGTGTCAATACAGGACTCTCTATAAGCCAGGAGCTGGACGCTAACCACCCGTGCATGCGCCACACAAAAGGTATCGTACATGTGTTAACCCACCTGTATGCGACAGACTTTGTGTGTTGCATGACATCGAGATGTATTGACGTCTGTGTCAATACAGGACTCTCTAAGCTGGGAGCTGGACGCTAACGACCCGTGCATGCGCCACACAAAAGGTAACTCGACTAACTACAAAACGCATATTGTGATGTAGAAAGTTGGCTCGACTGTTTGAATCAGCTGCAGCTGCGGTTTACTCACGAAGTGAATCGCACGCTTGTTAGAAGTCTATTCGGAGCACTTAAAAAATACATCGCTCTCATCGAGTTCCGTCTCAGCATTCACCGGCTGATGGGCAAGAGCGTGACATGGGATCGCCAGGAACTTACTTAAGGACTATCATCTCATTTGGCATTTACTCACGGACCCAAGAAACCAGTTCCGAAAAATGGTCGAGAATTATAACTTGTCTAATAGCAACTGGAAGATATGTTGCGTCATAAGCCTCTGATGGTTCACAAGGTGCATGGTCCACTCGAAATCCTAATGCTGTATTTGTAGTACATACACTAAGTCTTCTCTGTTGATGTCAGACTAGAGTTTTATTAGAGTTTTACTTTGCAACAATGGGATTCGAGCAATTGATGTGTATATTTTTAATAGTGCACAATGCTACTATTCCTAGGCTGAATGTACGACATGGCTCTTATGTATCATTATGTATCGTTTCCATTAAGTACTAATGGCATTTACTCACGGACCCAAGAAACCAGTTCCGAAAAATGGTCGAGAATTATAACTTGTCTAATAGCAACTGGAAGATATGTTGCGTCATAAGCCTCTGATGGTTCACAAGGTGCACGGTCCACTCTAAATCCTAATGCTGTATTTGTAGTACATACACTAAGTCTTCTCTGTTGATGTCAGACTAGAGTTTTATTAGAGTTTTACTTTGCAACAATGGGATTCGAGCAATTGATGTGTATATTTTTAATAGTGCACAATGCTACTATTCCTAGGCTGAATGTGTGACATGGCTCTTATGTATCATTATGTATCGTTTCCATTAAGTACTAATTTAAATAAAGTCCCTCTGTCCTCAGTGCTAGGTTGTGGGTTTAAGTGGCAAGACGCTCCTCGGGGCGCATATTGCTTGGGCCTCTCTCCTGGATGCCCTCTGTCAGACCGAGTGTTGACATGTGGCAAGACTCTCCTCGGGGCGCGTCTTGCTTGGGCTTCTCTCATGGAGGCCGTCAGTCAGACCCAGTGTTGACATGTGGCAAGATGCTCCTCGGGGCGCGTCTTGCTTGGGCTTCTCTCCTGGAGGCCCTCAGTCAGACCCATTGTTGACATGTGGAAAGACGCTCCTCGGGGCACGTCTTGCTTGGGCCTCTCTCCTGGAGGCGCTCAAACAGACCGAGTAGTGACATGTGGCAAGACGCTCCTCTGGGCGCGTCTTGCTGGGGCTTCTCTCATGGAGGCACTCAGTCAGACCCAGTGTTGACATGTGGCAAGACGCTCCTCGGGGCGCGTCTTGCTTGGACCTCTCTCCCTGAGGCGCTCAGTAAGACCGAGTAGTGACATGTGGCAAGACGCTCCTCGGGGCGCGTCTTGCTTGGGCCTCTCTCATGGAGGCCCTCTGTCAGACCCAGTGTTGACATGTGTCAAGACGCTCCTCGGGGGGCGTCTTGCTTTGGCCTCTCTCCTGGAGGCACTCAGTCAGACCGAGTGCTGACATGTGGCAAGAAGCTCCTCGGGGCGCGTCTTGCTTGGACTTCTCTCCCGGAGGCCCTCAGTAAGAACCATTGTTGACATGTGGCAAGACGCTCCTCGGGACGCGTCTTGCTTGGGCCTCTCTCCAGAAGGCCCTCAATCAGACCCAGTGTTGACACGTGGCAAGACGCTCCTCGGGGCGCGTCTTGCTTGGGCTTCTCTCCTGGAGGCCCTCAGTCAGACCCATTGTTGACATGTGGAAAGACGCTCCTCGGGGCACGTCTTGCTTGGGCCTCTCTCCTGGAGGCGCTCAAACAGACCGAGTAGTGACATGTGGCAAGACGCTCCTCTGGGCGCGTCTTGCTGGGGCTTCTCTCATGGAGGCACTCAGTCAGACCCAGTGTTGACATGTGGCAAGACGCTCCTCGGGGCGCGTCTTGCTTGGACCTCTCTCCCTGAGGCGCTCAGTAAGACCGAGTAGTGACATGTGGCAAGACGCTCCTCGGGGCGCGTCTTGCTTGGGCCTCTCTCATGGAGGCCCTCTGTCAGACCCAGTGTTGACATGTGTCAAGACGCTCCTCGGGGGGCGTCTTGCTTTGGCCTCTCTCCTGGAGGCACTCAGTCAGACCGAGTGCTGACATGTGGCAAGAAGCTCCTCGGGGCGCGTCTTGCTTGGACTTCTCTCCCGGAGGCCCTCAGTAAGAACCATTGTTGACATGTGGCAAGACGCTCCTCGGGACGCGTCTTGCTTGGGCCTCTCTCCAGAAGGCCCTCAATCAGACCCAGTGTTGACACGTGGCAAGACGCTCCTCGGGGCGCGTCTTGCTTGGGCCTCTCTCCTGGAGGCGCTCAGTCAGACTGAGTAGTGACATGTGGCCTGACGCTCCTCGGGGCGCGTGTTGCTTGGGCCTCTCTCCTGGAGGCGCTCAGTCAGACCAAGTGGTGACATGTGGCAAGACAATCCTCGGGGCGCATCTTGCTTGGGCCTCTCTCCTGGAGGCTCTCTGTCAGACCCAGTGTTGACATGTGGCAAGACACTCCTCGGGGCGCGTCTTGCTTGGGCCTCTCTCATGGAGGCCCTCTGTCAGACCCAGTGTTGACATGTGTCAAGACGCTCCTCGGGGCGCGTCTTGCTTTGGCCTCTCTCCTGGAGGCGCTCAGTCAGACCGAGTGCTGACATGTGGCAAGAAGCTCCTCGGGGCGCGTCTTGCTTGGGCTTCTCTCCTGGAGGCCCTCAGTCAGACCCATTGTTGACATGTGGCAAGACGCTCCTCGGGGTGCGTCTTGCTTGGGCCTCTCTCCTGGAGGCGCTCAGTCAGACCGAGTGCTGACATGTGGCAAGACGCTCCTCGGGGCGCGTCTTGCTTGGGCCTCTCTCCTGGAGGCGCTCAGTCAGACTGAGTAGTGACATGTGGCCTGACGATCCTCGGGGCACGTCTTGCTTGGGCCTCTCTCCTGGAGGCGCTCAGTCAGACCCAGTGGTGACATGTGGCAAGACACTCCTCGGGGCGCGTCTTGCTTGGGCCTCTCTCGTTGAGGCCCTCTGTCAGACCCAGTTTTGACATGTGTCAAGACGCTCCTCGGGGCGCGTCTTGCTTGGGCTTCTCTCCTGGAGGCCCTCAGTCAGACCCAGTGTTGACATGTGTCAAGACGCTCCTCGGGGCGCGTCTTGCTTTGGCCTCTCTCCTGGAGGCGCTCAGTCAGACCGAGTGCTGACATGTGGCAAGAAGCTCCTCGGGGCGCGTCTTGCTTGGGCTTCTCTCCTGGAGGCCCTCAGTCAGACCCATTGTTGACATGTGGCCTGACGCTCCTCGGGGCGCGTGGTGCTTGGGCCTCTCTCCTGGAGGCGCTCAGTCAGACCAAGTGGTGACATGTGGCAAGACACTCCTCGGGGCGCGTCTTGCTTGGGCCTCTCTCCTGGAGGCCCTCTGTCATACCCAGTGTTGACATGTGTCAAGACGCTCCTCGGGGCGTGTCTTGCTTGGGCTTCTCTCCTGGAGGCCCTCAGTCAGACCCATTGTTGGCATGTGGCAAGACGCTCCTCGGGGTGCGTCTTGCTTGGGCCTCTCTCCTGGAGGCGCTCAGTCAGACCGAGTGCTGACATGTGGCAAGACGCTCCTCGGGCCGCGTGTTGCTTGGGCTTCTCTCCTGGAGGCCCTCAGTCAGACCCATTGTTGACATGTGGCCTGACGCTCCTCGGGGCGCGTGTTGCTTGGGCCTCTCTCCTGGAGGCGTTCAGTCAGACCAAGTGGTGACATGTGGCAAGACACTCCTCGGGGCGCGTCTTGCTTGGGCCTCTCTCCTGGAGGCCCTCTGTCATACCCAGTGTTGACATGTGTCAAGACGCTCCTCGGGGCGCGTCTTGCTTGGGCTTCTCTCCTGGAGGCCCTCAGTCAGACCCATTGTTGGCATGTGGCAAGACGCTCCTCGGGGCGCGTCTTGCTTGGGCCTCTCTCCTGGAGGCGCTCAGTCAGACCGAGTGCTGACATGTGGCAAGACGCTCCTCGGGCCGCGTGTTGCTTGGGCTTCTCTCCTGGAGGCCCTCAGTCAGACCCATTGTTGACATGTGGCAAGACGCTCCTCGGGGTGCGTCTTGCTTGGGCCTCTCTCCTGGAGGCGCTCAGTCAGACCGAGTGCTGACATGTGGCAAGACGCTCCTCGGGGCGCGTCTTGCTTGGGCCTCTCTCCTGGAGGCGCTCAGTCAGACTGAGTAGTGACATGTGGCCTGACGATCCTCGGGGCACGTCTTGCTTGGGCCTCTCTCCTGGAGGCGCTCAGTCAGACCCATTGGTGACATGTGGCAAGACACTCCTCGGGGCGCGTCTTGCTTGGGCCTCTCTCGTTGAGGCCCTCTGTCAGACCCAGTTTTGACATGTGTCAAGACGCTCCTCGGGGCGCGTCTTGCTTGGGCTTCTCTCCTGGAGGCCCTCAGTCAGACCCAGTGTTGACATGTGTCAAGACGCTCCTCGGGGCGCGTCTTGCTTTGGCCTCTCTCCTGGAGGCGCTCAGTCAGACCGAGTGCTGACATGTGGCAAGAAGCTCCTCGGGGCGCGTCTTGCTTGGGCTTCTCTCCTGGAGGCCCTCAGTAAGACCCATTGTTGACATGTGGCAAGACGCTCCTCGGGGCGCGTCCTGATTGGGCCTCTCTCCTGGAGGCGCTCAGTCAGACCGAGTGCTGACATGTGGCAAGACGCTCCTCGGGCCGCGTGTTGCTTGGGCTTCTCTCCTGGAGGCCCTCAGTCAGACCCATTGTTGACATGTGGCCTGACGCTCCTCGGGGCGCGTGGTGCTTGGGCCTCTCTCCTGGAGGCGCTCAGTCAGACCAAGTGGTGACATGTGGCAAGACACTCCTCGGGGCGCGTCTTGCTTGGGCCTCTCTCCTGGAGGCCCTCTGTCATACCCAGTGTTGACATGTGTCAAGACACTCCTCGGGGCGCGTCTTGCTTGGGCTTCTCTCCTGGAGGCCCTCAGTCAGACCCATTGTTGGCATGTGGCAAGACGCTCCTCGGGGCGCGTCTTGCTTGGGCCTCTCTCCTGGAGGCGCTCAGTCAGACCGAGTGCTGACATGTGGCAAGACGCTCCTCGGGCCGCGTCTTGCTTGGGCTTCTCTCCTGGAGGCCCTCAGTCAGACCCATTGTTGACATGTGGCAAGACGCTCCTCGGGGTGCGTCTTGCTTGGGCCTCTCTCCTGGAGGCGCTCAGTCAGACCGAGTGCTGACATGTGGCAAGACGCTCCTCGGGGCGCGTCTTGCTTGGGCCTCTCTCCTGGAGGCGCTCAGTCAGACTGAGTAGTGACATGTGGCCTGACGATCCTCGGGGCACGTCTTGCTTGGGCCTCTCTCCTGGAGGCGCTCAGTCAGACCCAGTGGTGACATGTGGCAAGACACTCCTCGGGGCGCGTCTTGCTTGGGCCTCTCTCGTTGAGGCCCTCTGTCAGACCCAGTTTTGACATGTGTCAAGACGCTCCTCGGGGCGCGTCTTGCTTGGGCTTCTCTCCTGGAGGCCCTCAGTCAGACCGAGTGTTGACATGTGTCAAGACGCTCCTCGGGGCGCGTCTTGCTTTGGCCTCTCTCCTGGAGGCGCTCAGTCAGACCGAGTGCTGACATGTGGCAAGAAGCTCCTCGGGGCGCGTCTTGCTTGGGCTTCTCTCCTGGAGGCCCTCAGTCAGACCCATTGTTGACATGTGGCCTGACGCTCCTCGGGGCGCGTGGTGCTTGGGCCTCTCTCCTGGAGGCGCTCAGTCAGACCAAGTGGTGACATGTGGCAAGACACTCCTCGGGGCGCGTCTTGCTTGGGCCTCTCTCCTGGAGGCCCTCTGTCATACCCAGTGTTGACATGTGTCAAGACGCTCCTCGGGGCGTGTCTTGCTTGGGCTTCTCTCCTGGAGGCCCTCAGTCAGACCCATTGTTGGCATGTGGCAAGACGCTCCTCGGGGTGCGTCTTGCTTGGGCCTCTCTCCTGGAGGCGCTCAGTCAGACCGAGTGCTGACATGTGGCAAGACGCTCCTCGGGCCGCGTGTTGCTTGGGCTTCTCTCCTGGAGGCCCTCAGTCAGACCCATTGTTGACATGTGGCCTGACGCTCCTCGGGGCGCGTGTTGCTTGGGCCTCTCTCCTGGAGGCGTTCAGTCAGACCAAGTGGTGACATGTGGCAAGACACTCCTCGGGGCGCGTCTTGCTTGGGCCTCTCTCCTGGAGGCCCTCTGTCATACCCAGTGTTGACATGTGTCAAGACGCTCCTCGGGGCGCGTCTTGCTTGGGCTTCTCTCCTGGAGGCCCTCAGTCAGACCCATTGTTGGCATGTGGCAAGACGCTCCTCGGGGCGCGTCTTGCTTGGGCCTCTCTCCTGGAGGCGCTCAGTCAGACCGAGTGCTGACATGTGGCAAGACGCTCCTCGGGCCGCGTGTTGCTTGGGCTTCTCTCCTGGAGGCCCTCAGTCAGACCCATTGTTGACATGTGGCAAGACGCTCCTCGGGGTGCGTCTTGCTTGGGCCTCTCTCCTGGAGGCGCTCAGTCAGACCGAGTGCTGACATGTGGCAAGACGCTCCTCGGGGCGCGTCTTGCTTGGGCCTCTCTCCTGGAGGCGCTCAGTCAGACTGAGTAGTGACATGTGGCCTGACGATCCTCGGGGCACGTCTTGCTTGGGCCTCTCTCCTGGAGGCGCTCAGTCAGACCCATTGGTGACATGTGGCAAGACACTCCTCGGGTCGCGTCTTGCTTGGGCCTCTCTCGTTGAGGCCCTCTGTCAGACCCAGTTTTGACATGTGTCAAGACGCTCCTCGGGGCGCGTCTTGCTTGGGCTTCTCTCCTGGAGGCCCTCAGTCAGACCCAGTGTTGACATGTGTCAAGACGCTCCTCGGGGCGCGTCTTGCTTTGGCCTCTCTCCTGGAGGCGCTCAGTCAGACCGAGTGCTGACATGTGGCAAGAAGCTCCTCGGGGCGCGTCTTGCTTGGGCTTCTCTCCTGGAGGCCCTCAGTAAGACCCATTGTTGACATGTGGCAAGACGCTCCTCGGGGCGCGTCCTGATTGGGCCTCTCTCCTGGAGGCGCTCAGTCAGACCGAGTGCTGACATGTGGCAAGACGCTCCTCGGGCCGCGTGTTGCTTGGGCTTCTCTCCTGGAGGCCCTCAGTCAGACCCATTGTTGACATGTGGCCTGACGCTCCTCGGGGCGCGTGGTGCTTGGGCCTCTCTCCTGGAGGCGCTCAGTCAGACCAAGTGGTGACATGTGGCAAGACACTCCTCGGGGCGCGTCTTGCTTGGGCCTCTCTCCTGGAGGCCCTCTGTCATACCCAGTGTTGACATGTGTCAAGACACTCCTCGGGGCGCGTCTTGCTTGGGCTTCTCTCCTGGAGGCCCTCAGTCAGACCCATTGTTGGCATGTGGCAAGACGCTCCTCGGGGCGCGTCTTGCTTGGGCCTCTCTCCTGGAGGCGCTCAGTCAGACCGAGTGCTGACATGTGGCAAGACGCTCCTCGGGCCGCGTGTTGCTTGGGCTTCTCTCCTGGAGGCCCTCAGTCAGACCCATTGTTGACATGTGGCAAGACGCTCCTCGGGGCGCGTCTTGCTTGGGCCTCTCTCCTGGAGGCGCTCAGTCAGACTGAGTAGTGACATGTGGCCTGACGATCCTCGGGGCACGTCTTGCTTGGGCCTCTCTCCTGGAGGCGCTCAGTCAGACCCAGTGGTGACATGTGGCAAGACACTCCTCGGGGCGCGTCTTGCTTGGGCCTCTCTCGTGGAGGCCCTCTGTCAGACCCAGTTTTGACATGTGTCAAGACGCTCCTCGGGGCGCGTCTTGCTTGGGCTTCTCTCCTGGAGGCCCTCAGTCAGACCCATTGTTGACATGTGGCAAGACGCTCCTCGGGGCGCGTCTTGCTTGGGCTTCTCTCCTGGAGGCGCTCAGACAGACCCAGTGTTGACATGTGACAAGACGCTCCTCGGGGCGCGTCTTGCTTGGGCCTCTCTCCTGGAGGCGCTCAGTCAGAACCAGAGGTGACATGTGGCAAGACGCTCCTCGGGGCGCGTCTTGCTTGGTCCTATCTAATGGAGGCCCACAGTAAGACCCATTGTTGACATCTGGAAAGAAGCTCCTCGGGGCGCGTCTTGCTTTGGCTTCTCTCCTGGAGGCCCTCAGTCAGACCCATTGTTGACATGTGGCAAGACGCTCCTCGGGGCGCGTCTTGCTGGGGCTTCTCTCATGGAGGCACTCAGTCAGACCCAGTGTTGACATGTGGCAAGACGCTCCTCGGGGCGCGTGTTGCTTGAACCTCTCTCCTGGAGGCGCTTAGTCAGACCGAGTAGTGACATGTGGCAAGACGCTCCTCGGGGCGCGTCTTGCTGGGGCCTCTCTCCTGGAGGCGCTCAGTCAGACCCAGTGTTGACATGTGTCAAGACGCTCCTCGGGCGTTTCTTGCTTGCGCCTCTCTCCTGGAGGCGCTCAGTCAGACCCAGAGGTGACATGTGGCAAGACGCTCCTTGGGCCTCTCTCCTGGAGGCGCTCAGTCAGACCCAGTGTTGACATGTGGCCAGACGCTCCTCGGGGCACGTCTTGCTTGGGCCTCTCTCCTGGAGGTGCTCAGTCAGACCCAGTGTTGACATGTGGCAAGACACTCCTCGGGGCGCGTCTTGCTTGGGCCTCTCTCATGGAGGCCCTCTGTCAGACCCAGTGTTGACATGTGTCAAGACGCTCCTCGGGGCGCGTCTTGCTTTGGCCTCTCTCCTGGAGGCGCTCAGTCAGACCCATTGTTGACATGTGGCAAGACGCTCCTCGGGGCACGTCTTGCTTGGGCCTCTCTCCTGGAGGCGCTCAGTCAGACCTAGTAGTGACATGTGGCAAGACGCTCCTCGGGGCGCGTCTTGCTTGGACCTCCCTCCTGGAGGCGCTCAGTCAGACCGAGTAGTGACATGTGGCAAGACGCTCCTCGGGGCGTGTCTTGCTTGGACCTCTCTCCTGGAGGCGCTCAGTTAGACCGAGTAGTGACATGTGGCAAGACGCTCGTCGGGGCGGGTCTTGCTTGGGCCTCTCTCCTGGAGGCGCTCAGTCAGAACTGGAAGATATGTTGCGTCATAAGCCTCTGATGGTTCACCAGGTGCACGGTCCACTCGAAATCCTAATGCTGTATTTGTAGTACATACACTAAGTCTTCTCTGTTGATGTCAGACTAGAGTTTTATTAGAGTTTTACTTTGCAACAATGGGATTCGAGCAATTGATGTGTATATTTTTAATAGTGCACAATGCTACTATTCCTAGGCTGAATGTATGACATGGCTCTTATGTATCATTATGTATCGTTTCCATTAAGTACTAATTTAAATAAAGTCCCTCTGTCCTCAGTGCTAGGTTGTGGGTTTAATACACATTATTATGATCAACCTGTTGAATAGTATAAGCCCCATACAATGTGACGGTCCGTGTGACGGACCGGTGTGTTACGACCCGACTAACGAAACGTACCAGGTGATAACATTGCATCTGCCCATTACAGCGGAGCGAGCGTTTCGCCACACTCCCAAACCAAGGTTAATAGTTGTAGCGCACGCCTTTTCGGACCTCGGTGCACGCGAAACACTGGTGTACACTCACAACATCACGCTCGAGACAGCTCAAGCGTTACGCGAAACAAAGGACGTGTTCAAATCCATAGAGAATATACGGTCTTTAGCGTATGCGTATATAAAGAAGGTCGATGACATTTACAGACCCGGCGGCGTGGGCACCACAGTAGAACAACAAGGTGCTCTCAAGCGCACACAGATACTGGCCGCATTATCACTCGCGATGTCTATCCTGACATACCCGTTTCTGATTTCTATCTATATTAAATTATGACAAGAGCTACTTTAGGTGGTTACGATTACACTCT
Source organism: Nothobranchius furzeri (assembly GCF_043380555.1). NCBI lineage: Eukaryota > Metazoa > Chordata > Actinopteri > Cyprinodontiformes > Nothobranchiidae > Nothobranchius > Nothobranchius furzeri. Next base: position 3,307,274 of record NC_091741.1, read on the forward strand.
GACCACGTGCCTTAGTTTCTGCAAGTGACCTATAAATACATTTGCCCACTTGCTCTCACTGCCAATAAAGCGGCTGTACCCACACGTACAACACCCAAGAAAAAAAATTGATCTCGCTGTCTATACTGGGTGTACTCTCAGTAGTCGCAGTTGCTCAGGCCATGGTGGTACGCTCACATAACGCCTCTGAGATACGTTCCATCACACCACCTCCTAGACTACTCGCGAAGGAGTATTCAACACCCCCTTTGTACGAAGACAACCATTATAACGAGCACAGCACAACGCTTGCCGCATGCGAAGACAACATGCAGGAGACAACGCTACCACCTGTCGTGAGAACAACGGATTCGAGTGACAACGATCGCGACTTTGACGAGCACATTACAACACCCTCTGTGCACGAAGACCAGGTGCAGGAGACAACGCTACCACCTGTCGTGAGAAACAAGAGTTTGGTTAACAATGATCATCGCCGTGTCCCATTGTAAACGGGCGCGCCATCGCACACATCGTACATGTGTGTTAACCCACCTGTATGCGACAGACTTTGTGTGTTGCATGACATCGAGATGTATTGACGTCTGTGTCAATACAGGACTCTCTATAAGCCAGGAGCTGGACGCTAACCACCCGTGCATGCGCCACACAAAAGGTATCGTACATGTGTTAACCCACCTGTATGCGACAGACTTTGTGTGTTGCATGACATCGAGATGTATTGACGTCTGTGTCAATACAGGACTCTCTAAGCTGGGAGCTGGACGCTAACGACCCGTGCATGCGCCACACAAAAGGTAACTCGACTAACTACAAAACGCATATTGTGATGTAGAAAGTTGGCTCGACTGTTTGAATCAGCTGCAGCTGCGGTTTACTCACGAAGTGAATCGCACGCTTGTTAGAAGTCTATTCGGAGCACTTAAAAAATACATCGCTCTCATCGAGTTCCGTCTCAGCATTCACCGGCTGATGGGCAAGAGCGTGACATGGGATCGCCAGGAACTTACTTAAGGACTATCATCTCATTTGGCATTTACTCACGGACCCAAGAAACCAGTTCCGAAAAATGGTCGAGAATTATAACTTGTCTAATAGCAACTGGAAGATATGTTGCGTCATAAGCCTCTGATGGTTCACAAGGTGCATGGTCCACTCGAAATCCTAATGCTGTATTTGTAGTACATACACTAAGTCTTCTCTGTTGATGTCAGACTAGAGTTTTATTAGAGTTTTACTTTGCAACAATGGGATTCGAGCAATTGATGTGTATATTTTTAATAGTGCACAATGCTACTATTCCTAGGCTGAATGTACGACATGGCTCTTATGTATCATTATGTATCGTTTCCATTAAGTACTAATGGCATTTACTCACGGACCCAAGAAACCAGTTCCGAAAAATGGTCGAGAATTATAACTTGTCTAATAGCAACTGGAAGATATGTTGCGTCATAAGCCTCTGATGGTTCACAAGGTGCACGGTCCACTCTAAATCCTAATGCTGTATTTGTAGTACATACACTAAGTCTTCTCTGTTGATGTCAGACTAGAGTTTTATTAGAGTTTTACTTTGCAACAATGGGATTCGAGCAATTGATGTGTATATTTTTAATAGTGCACAATGCTACTATTCCTAGGCTGAATGTGTGACATGGCTCTTATGTATCATTATGTATCGTTTCCATTAAGTACTAATTTAAATAAAGTCCCTCTGTCCTCAGTGCTAGGTTGTGGGTTTAAGTGGCAAGACGCTCCTCGGGGCGCATATTGCTTGGGCCTCTCTCCTGGATGCCCTCTGTCAGACCGAGTGTTGACATGTGGCAAGACTCTCCTCGGGGCGCGTCTTGCTTGGGCTTCTCTCATGGAGGCCGTCAGTCAGACCCAGTGTTGACATGTGGCAAGATGCTCCTCGGGGCGCGTCTTGCTTGGGCTTCTCTCCTGGAGGCCCTCAGTCAGACCCATTGTTGACATGTGGAAAGACGCTCCTCGGGGCACGTCTTGCTTGGGCCTCTCTCCTGGAGGCGCTCAAACAGACCGAGTAGTGACATGTGGCAAGACGCTCCTCTGGGCGCGTCTTGCTGGGGCTTCTCTCATGGAGGCACTCAGTCAGACCCAGTGTTGACATGTGGCAAGACGCTCCTCGGGGCGCGTCTTGCTTGGACCTCTCTCCCTGAGGCGCTCAGTAAGACCGAGTAGTGACATGTGGCAAGACGCTCCTCGGGGCGCGTCTTGCTTGGGCCTCTCTCATGGAGGCCCTCTGTCAGACCCAGTGTTGACATGTGTCAAGACGCTCCTCGGGGGGCGTCTTGCTTTGGCCTCTCTCCTGGAGGCACTCAGTCAGACCGAGTGCTGACATGTGGCAAGAAGCTCCTCGGGGCGCGTCTTGCTTGGACTTCTCTCCCGGAGGCCCTCAGTAAGAACCATTGTTGACATGTGGCAAGACGCTCCTCGGGACGCGTCTTGCTTGGGCCTCTCTCCAGAAGGCCCTCAATCAGACCCAGTGTTGACACGTGGCAAGACGCTCCTCGGGGCGCGTCTTGCTTGGGCTTCTCTCCTGGAGGCCCTCAGTCAGACCCATTGTTGACATGTGGAAAGACGCTCCTCGGGGCACGTCTTGCTTGGGCCTCTCTCCTGGAGGCGCTCAAACAGACCGAGTAGTGACATGTGGCAAGACGCTCCTCTGGGCGCGTCTTGCTGGGGCTTCTCTCATGGAGGCACTCAGTCAGACCCAGTGTTGACATGTGGCAAGACGCTCCTCGGGGCGCGTCTTGCTTGGACCTCTCTCCCTGAGGCGCTCAGTAAGACCGAGTAGTGACATGTGGCAAGACGCTCCTCGGGGCGCGTCTTGCTTGGGCCTCTCTCATGGAGGCCCTCTGTCAGACCCAGTGTTGACATGTGTCAAGACGCTCCTCGGGGGGCGTCTTGCTTTGGCCTCTCTCCTGGAGGCACTCAGTCAGACCGAGTGCTGACATGTGGCAAGAAGCTCCTCGGGGCGCGTCTTGCTTGGACTTCTCTCCCGGAGGCCCTCAGTAAGAACCATTGTTGACATGTGGCAAGACGCTCCTCGGGACGCGTCTTGCTTGGGCCTCTCTCCAGAAGGCCCTCAATCAGACCCAGTGTTGACACGTGGCAAGACGCTCCTCGGGGCGCGTCTTGCTTGGGCCTCTCTCCTGGAGGCGCTCAGTCAGACTGAGTAGTGACATGTGGCCTGACGCTCCTCTGGGCGCGTGTTGCTTGGGCCTCTCTCCTGGAGGCGCTCAGTCAGACCAAGTGGTGACATGTGGCAAGACAATCCTCGGGGCGCATCTTGCTTGGGCCTCTCTCCTGGAGGCTCTCTGTCAGACCCAGTGTTGACATGTGGCAAGACACTCCTCGGGGCGCGTCTTGCTTGGGCCTCTCTCATGGAGGCCCTCTGTCAGACCCAGTGTTGACATGTGTCAAGACGCTCCTCGGGGCGCGTCTTGCTTTGGCCTCTCTCCTGGAGGCGCTCAGTCAGACCGAGTGCTGACATGTGGCAAGAAGCTCCTCGGGGCGCGTCTTGCTTGGGCTTCTCTCCTGGAGGCCCTCAGTCAGACCCATTGTTGACATGTGGCAAGACGCTCCTCGGGGTGCGTCTTGCTTGGGCCTCTCTCCTGGAGGCGCTCAGTCAGACCGAGTGCTGACATGTGGCAAGACGCTCCTCGGGGCGCGTCTTGCTTGGGCCTCTCTCCTGGAGGCGCTCAGTCAGACTGAGTAGTGACATGTGGCCTGACGATCCTCGGGGCACGTCTTGCTTGGGCCTCTCTCCTGGAGGCGCTCAGTCAGACCCAGTGGTGACATGTGGCAAGACACTCCTCGGGGCGCGTCTTGCTTGGGCCTCTCTCGTTGAGGCCCTCTGTCAGACCCAGTTTTGACATGTGTCAAGACGCTCCTCGGGGCGCGTCTTGCTTGGGCTTCTCTCCTGGAGGCCCTCAGTCAGACCCAGTGTTGACATGTGTCAAGACGCTCCTCGGGGCGCGTCTTGCTTTGGCCTCTCTCCTGGAGGCGCTCAGTCAGACCGAGTGCTGACATGTGGCAAGAAGCTCCTCGGGGCGCGTCTTGCTTGGGCTTCTCTCCTGGAGGCCCTCAGTCAGACCCATTGTTGACATGTGGCCTGACGCTCCTCGGGGCGCGTGGTGCTTGGGCCTCTCTCCTGGAGGCGCTCAGTCAGACCAAGTGGTGACATGTGGCAAGACACTCCTCGGGGCGCGTCTTGCTTGGGCCTCTCTCCTGGAGGCCCTCTGTCATACCCAGTGTTGACATGTGTCAAGACACTCCTCGGGGCGCGTCTTGCTTGGGCTTCTCTCCTGGAGGCCCTCAGTCAGACCCATTGTTGGCATGTGGCAAGACGCTCCTCGGGGCGCGTCTTGCTTGGGCCTCTCTCCTGGAGGCGCTCAGTCAGACCGAGTGCTGACATGTGGCAAGACGCTCCTCGGGCCGCGTGTTGCTTGGGCTTCTCTCCTGGAGGCCCTCAGTCAGACCCATTGTTGACATGTGGCAAGACGCTCCTCGGGGCGCGTCTTGCTTGGGCCTCTCTCCTGGAGGCGCTCAGTCAGACTGAGTAGTGACATGTGGCCTGACGATCCTCGGGGCACGTCTTGCTTGGGCCTCTCTCCTGGAGGCGCTCAGTCAGACCCAGTGGTGACATGTGGCAAGACACTCCTCGGGGCGCGTCTTGCTTGGGCCTTTCTCGTGGAGGCCCTCTGTCAGACCCAGTTTTGACATGTGTCAAGACGCTCCTCGGGGCGCGTCTTGCTTGGGCTTCTCTCCTGGAGGCCCTCAGTCAGACCCATTGTTGACATGTGGCAAGACGCTCCTCGGGGCGCGTCTTGCTTGGGCTTCTCTCCTGGAGGCGCTCAGACAGACCCAGTGTTGACATGTGACAAGACGCTCCTCGGGGCGCGTCTTGCTTGGGCCTCTCTCCTGGAGGCGCTCAGTCAGAACCAGAGGTGACATGTGGCAAGACGCTCCTCGGGGCGCGTCTTGCTTGGTCCTATCTAATGGAGGCCCACAGTAAGACCCATTGTTGACATCTGGAAAGAAGCTCCTCGGGGCGCGTCTTGCTTTGGCTTCTCTCCTGGAGGCCCTCAGTCAGACCCATTGTTGACATGTGGCAAGACGCTCCTCGGGGCGCGTCTTGCTGGGGCTTCTCTCATGGAGGCACTCAGTCAGACCCAGTGTTGACATGTGGCAAGACGCTCCTCTGGGCGCGTGTTGCTTGAACCTCTCTCCTGGAGGCGCTTAGTCAGACCGAGTAGTGACATGTGGCAAGACGCTCCTCGGGGCGCGTCTTGCTGGGGCCTCTCTCCTGGAGGCGCTCAGTCAGACCCAGTGTTGACATGTGTCAAGACGCTCCTCGGGCGTTTCTTGCTTGCGCCTCTCTCCTGGAGGCGCTCAGTCAGACCCAGAGGTGACATGTGGCAAGACGCTCCTTGGGCCTCTCTCCTGGAGGCGCTCAGTCAGACCCAGTGTTGACATGTGGCCAGACGCTCCTCGGGGCACGTCTTGCTTGGGCCTCTCTCCTGGAGGTGCTCAGTCAGACCCAGTGTTGACATGTGGCAAGACACTCCTCGGGGCGCGTCTTGCTTGGGCCTCTCTCATGGAGGCCCTCTGTCAGACCCAGTGTTGACATGTGTCAAGACGCTCCTCGGGGCGCGTCTTGCTTTGGCCTCTCTCCTGGAGGCGCTCAGTCAGACCCATTGTTGACATGTGGCAAGACGCTCCTCGGGGCACGTCTTGCTTGGGCCTCTCTCCTGGAGGCGCTCAGTCAGACCTAGTAGTGACATGTGGCAAGACGCTCCTCGGGGCGCGTCTTGCTTGGACCTCCCTCCTGGAGGCGCTCAGTCAGACCGAGTAGCGACATGTGGCAAGACGCTCCTCGGGGCGTGTCTTGCTTGGACCTCTCTCCTGGAGGCGCTCAGTTAGACCGAGTAGTGACATGTGGCAAGACGCTCGTCGGGGCGGGTCTTGCTTGGGCCTCTCTCCTGGAGGCGCTCAGTCAGAACTGGAAGATATGTTGCGTCATAAGCCTCTGATGGTTCACCAGGTGCACGGTCCACTCGAAATCCTAATGCTGTATTTGTAGTACATACACTAAGTCTTCTCTGTTGATGTCAGACTAGAGTTTTATTAGAGTTTTACTTTGCAACAATGGGATTCGAGCAATTGATGTGTATATTTTTAATAGTGCACAATGCTACTATTCCTAGGCTGAATGTATGACATGGCTCTTATGTATCATTATGTATCGTTTCCATTAAGTACTAATTTAAATAAAGTCCCTCTGTCCTCAGTGCTAGGTTGTGGGTTTAATACACATTATTATGATCAACCTGTTGAATAGTATAAGCCCCATACAATGTGACGGTCCGTGTGACGGACCGGTGTGTTACGACCCGACTAACGAAACGTACCAGGTGATAACATTGCATCTGCCCATTACAGCGGAGCGAGCGTTTCGCCACACTCCCAAACCAAGGTTAATAGTTGTAGCGCACGCCTTTTCGGACCTCGGTGCACGCGAAACACTGGTGTACACTCACAACATCACGCTCGAGACAGCTCAAGCGTTACGCGAAACAAAGCACGTGTTCAAATCCATAGAGAATATACGGTCTTTAGCGTATGCGTATATAAAGAAGGTCGATGACATTTACAGACCCGGCGGCGTGGGCACCACAGTAGAACAACAAGGTGCTCTCAAGCGCACACAGATACTGGCCGCATTATCACTCGCGATGTCTATCCTGACATACCCGTTTCTGATTTCTATCTATATTAAATTATGACAAGAGCTACTTTAGGTGGTTACGATTACACTCTGACCACGTGCCTTAGTTTCTGCAAGTGACCTATAAATACATTTGCCCACTTGCTCTCACTGCCAATAAAGCGGCTGTACCCACACGTACAACACCCAAGAAAAAAAATTGATCTCGCTGTCTATACTGGGTGTACTCTCAGTAGTCGCAGTTGCTCAGGCCATGGTGGTACGCTCACATAACGCCTCTGAGATACGTTCCATCACACCACCTCCTAGACTACTCGCGAAGGAGTATTCAACACCCCCTTTGTACGAAGACAACCATTATAACGAGCACAGCACAACGCTTGCCGCACGCGAAGACAACATGCAGGAGACAACGCTACCACCTGTCGTGAGAACAACGGATTCGAGTGACAACGATCGCGACTTTGACGAGCACATTACAACACCCTCTGTGCACGAAGACCAGGTGCAGGAGACAACGCTACCACCTGTCGTGAGAAACAAGAGTTTGGTTAACAATGATCATCGCCGTGTCCCATTGTAAACGGGCGCGCCATCGCACACATCGTACATGTGTGTTAACCCACCTGTATGCGACAGACTTTGTGTGTTGCATGACATCGAGATGTATTGACGTCTGTGTCAATACAGGACTCTCTATAAGCCAGGAGCTGGACGCTAACCACCCGTGCATGCGCCACACAAAAGGTATCGTACATGTGTTAACCCACCTGTATGCGACAGACTTTGTGTGTTGCATGACATTGAGATGTATTGACGTCTGTGTCAATACAGGACTCTCTAAGCTGGGAGCTGGACGCTAACGACCCGTGCATGCGCCACACAAAAGGTAACTCGACTAACTACAAAACGCATATTGTGATGTAGAAAGTTGGCTCGACTGTTTGAATCAGCTGCAGCTGCGGTTTACTCACGAAGTGAATCGCACGCTTGTTAGAAGTCTATTCGGAGCACTTAAAAAATACATCGCTCTCATCGAGTTCCGTCTCAGCATTCACCGGCTGATGGGCAAGAGCGTGACATGGGATCGCCAGGAACTTACTTAAGGACTATCATCTCATTTGGCATTTACTCACGGACCCAAGAAACCAGTTCCGAAAAATGGTCGAGAATTATAACTTGTCTAATAGCAACTGGAAGATATGTTGCGTCATAAGCCTCTGATGGTTCACAAGGTGCATGGTCCACTCGAAATCCTAATGCTGTATTTGTAGTACATACACTAAGTCTTCTCTGTTGATGTCAGACTAGAGTTTTATTAGAGTTTTACTTTGCAACAATGGGATTCGAGCAATTGATGTGTATATTTTTAATAGTGCACAATGCTACTATTCCTAGGCTGAATGTACGACATGGCTCTTATGTATCATTATGTATCGTTTCCATTAAGTACTAATGGCATTTACTCACGGACCCAAGAAACCAGTTCCGAAAAATGGTCGAGAATTATAACTTGTCTAATAGCAACTGGAAGATATGTTGCGTCATAAGCCTCTGATGGTTCACAAGGTGCACGGTCCACTCTAAATCCTAATGCTGTATTTGTAGTACATACACTAAGTCTTCTCTGTTGATGTCAGACTAGAGTTTTATTAGAGTTTTACTTTGCAACAATGGGATTCGAGCAATTGATGTGTATATTTTTAATAGTGCACAATGCTACTATTCCTAGGCTGAATGTGTGACATGGCTCTTATGTATCATTATGTATCGTTTCCATTAAGTACTAATTTAAATAAAGTCCCTCTGTCCTCAGTGCTAGGTTGTGGGTTTAAGTGGCAAGACGCTCCTCGGGGCGCATATTGCTTGGGCCTCTCTCCTGGATGCCCTCTGTCAGACCGAGTGTTGACATGTGGCAAGACTCTCCTCGGGGCGCGTCTTGCTTGGGCTTCTCTCATGGAGGCCGTCAGTCAGACCCAGTGTTGACATGTGGCAAGATGCTCCTCGGGGCGCGTCTTGCTTGGGCTTCTCTCCTGGAGGCCCTCAGTCAGACCCATTGTTGACATGTGGAAAGACGCTCCTCGGGGCACGTCTTGCTTGGGCCTCTCTCCTGGAGGCGCTCAAACAGACCGAGTAGTGACATGTGGCAAGACGCTCCTCTGGGCGCGTCTTGCTGGGGCTTCTCTCATGGAGGCACTCAGTCAGACCCAGTGTTGACATGTGGCAAGACGCTCCTCGGGGCGCGTCTTGCTTGGACCTCTCTCCCTGAGGCGCTCAGTAAGACCGAGTAGTGACATGTGGCAAGACGCTCCTCGGGGCGCGTCTTGCTTGGGCCTCTCTCATGGAGGCCCTCTGTCAGACCCAGTGTTGACATGTGTCAAGACGCTCCTCGGGGGGCGTCTTGCTTTGGCCTCTCTCCTGGAGGCACTCAGTCAGACCGAGTGCTGACATGTGGCAAGAAGCTCCTCGGGGCGCGTCTTGCTTGGACTTCTCTCCCGGAGGCCCTCAGTAAGAACCATTGTTGACATGTGGCAAGACGCTCCTCGGGACGCGTCTTGCTTGGGCCTCTCTCCAGAAGGCCCTCAATCAGACCCAGTGTTGACACGTGGCAAGACGCTCCTCGGGGCGCGTCTTGCTTGGGCTTCTCTCCTGGAGGCCCTCAGTCAGACCCATTGTTGACATGTGGAAAGACGCTCCTCGGGGCACGTCTTGCTTGGGCCTCTCTCCTGGAGGCGCTCAAACAGACCGAGTAGTGACATGTGGCAAGACGCTCCTCTGGGCGCGTCTTGCTGGGGCTTCTCTCATGGAGGCACTCAGTCAGACCCAGTGTTGACATGTGGCAAGACGCTCCTCGGGGCGCGTCTTGCTTGGACCTCTCTCCCTGAGGCGCTCAGTAAGACCGAGTAGTGACATGTGGCAAGACGCTCCTCGGGGCGCGTCTTGCTTGGGCCTCTCTCATGGAGGCCCTCTGTCAGACCCAGTGTTGACATGTGTCAAGACGCTCCTCGGGGGGCGTCTTGCTTTGGCCTCTCTCCTGGAGGCACTCAGTCAGACCGAGTGCTGACATGTGGCAAGAAGCTCCTCGGGGCGCGTCTTGCTTGGACTTCTCTCCCGGAGGCCCTCAGTAAGAACCATTGTTGACATGTGGCAAGACGCTCCTCGGGACGCGTCTTGCTTGGGCCTCTCTCCAGAAGGCCCTCAATCAGACCCAGTGTTGACACGTGGCAAGACGCTCCTCGGGGCGCGTCTTGCTTGGGCCTCTCTCCTGGAGGCGCTCAGTCAGACTGAGTAGTGACATGTGGCCTGACGCTCCTCGGGGCGCGTGTTGCTTGGGCCTCTCTCCTGGAGGCGCTCAGTCAGACCAAGTGGTGACATGTGGCAAGACAATCCTCGGGGCGCATCTTGCTTGGGCCTCTCTCCTGGAGGCTCTCTGTCAGACCCAGTGTTGACATGTGGCAAGACACTCCTCGGGGCGCGTCTTGCTTGGGCCTCTCTCATGGAGGCCCTCTGTCAGACCCAGTGTTGACATGTGTCAAGACGCTCCTCGGGGCGCGTCTTGCTTTGGCCTCTCTCCTGGAGGCGCTCAGTCAGACCGAGTGCTGACATGTGGCAAGAAGCTCCTCGGGGCGCGTCTTGCTTGGGCTTCTCTCCTGGAGGCCCTCAGTCAGACCCATTGTTGACATGTGGCAAGACGCTCCTCGGGGTGCGTCTTGCTTGGGCCTCTCTCCTGGAGGCGCTCAGTCAGACCGAGTGCTGACATGTGGCAAGACGCTCCTCGGGGCGCGTCTTGCTTGGGCCTCTCTCCTGGAGGCGCTCAGTCAGACTGAGTAGTGACATGTGGCCTGACGATCCTCGGGGCACGTCTTGCTTGGGCCTCTCTCCTGGAGGCGCTCAGTCAGACCCAGTGGTGACATGTGTCAAGACGCTCCTCGGGGCGCGTCTTGCTTTGGCCTCTCTCCTGGAGGCGCTCAGTCAGACCGAGTGCTGACATGTGGCAAGAAGCTCCTCGGGGCGCGTCTTGCTTGGGCTTCTCTCCTGGAGGCCCTCAGTCAGACCCATTGTTGACATGTGGCCTGACGCTCCTCGGGGCGCGTGGTGCTTGGGCCTCTCTCCTGGAGGCGCTCAGTCAGACCAAGTGGTGACATGTGGCAAGACACTCCTCGGGGCGCGTCTTGCTTGGGCCTCTCTCCTGGAGGCCCTCTGTCATACCCAGTGTTGACATGTGTCAAGACACTCCTCGGGGCGCGTCTTGCTTGGGCTTCTCTCCTGGAGGCCCTCAGTCAGACCCATTGTTGGCATGTGGCAAGACGCTCCTCGGGGCGCGTCTTGCTTGGGCCTCTCTCCTGGAGGCGCTCAGTCAGACCGAGTGCTGACATGTGGCAAGACGCTCCTCGGGCCGCGTGTTGCTTGGGCTTCTCTCCTGGAGGCCCTCAGTCAGACCCATTGTTGACATGTGGCAAGACGCTCCTCGGGGCGCGTCTTGCTTGGGCCTCTCTCCTGGAGGCGCTCAGTCAGACTGAGTAGTGACATGTGGCCTGACGATCCTCGGGGCACGTCTTGCTTGGGCCTCTCTCCTGGAGGCGCTCAGTCAGACCCAGTGGTGACATGTGGCAAGACACTCCTCGGGGCGCGTCTTGCTTGGGCCTCTCTCGTGGAGGCCCTCTGTCAGACCCAGTTTTGACATGTGTCAAGACGCTCCTCGGGGCGCGTCTTGCTTGGGCTTCTCTCCTGGAGGCCCTCAGTCAGACCCATTGTTGACATGTGGCAAGACGCTCCTCGGGGCGCGTCTTGCTTGGGCTTCTCTCCTGGAGGCGCTCAGACAGACCCAGTGTTGACATGTGACAAGACGCTCCTCGGGGCGCGTCTTGCTTGGGCCTCTCTCCTGGAGGCGCTCAGTCAGAACCAGAGGTGACATGTGGCAAGACGCTCCTCGGGGCGCGTCTTGCTTGGTCCTATCTAATGGAGGCCCACAGTAAGACCCATTGTTGACATCTGGAAAGAAGCTCCTCGGGGCGCGTCTTGCTTTGGCTTCTCTCCTGGAGGCCCTCAGTCAGACCCATTGTTGACATGTGGCAAGACGCTCCTCGGGGCGCGTCTTGCTGGGGCTTCTCTCATGGAGGCACTCAGTCAGACCCAGTGTTGACATGTGGCAAGACGCTCCTCGGGGCGCGTGTTGCTTGAACCTCTCTCCTGGAGGCGCTTAGTCAGACCGAGTAGTGACATGTGGCAAGACGCTCCTCGGGGCGCGTCTTGCTGGGGCCTCTCTCCTGGAGGCGCTCAGTCAGACCCAGTGTTGACATGTGTCAAGACGCTCCTCGGGCGTTTCTTGCTTGCGCCTCTCTCCTGGAGGCGCTCAGTCAGACCCAGAGGTGACATGTGGCAAGACGCTCCTTGGGCCTCTCTCCTGGAGGCGCTCAGTCAGACCCAGTGTTGACATGTGGCCAGACGCTCCTCGGGGCACGTCTTGCTTGGGCCTCTCTCCTGGAGGTGCTCAGTCAGACCCAGTGTTGACATGTGGCAAGACACTCCTCGGGGCGCGTCTTGCTTGGGCCTCTCTCATGGAGGCCCTCTGTCAGACCCAGTGTTGACATGTGTCAAGACGCTCCTCGGGGCGCGTCTTGCTTTGGCCTCTCTCCTGGAGGCGCTCAGTCAGACCCATTGTTGACATGTGGCAAGACGCTCCTCGGGGCACGTCTTGCTTGGGCCTCTCTCCTGGAGGCGCTCAGTCAGACCTAGTAGTGACATGTGGCAAGACGCTCCTCGGGGCGCATATTGCTTGGGCCTCTCTCCTGGATGCCCTCTGTCAGACCGAGTGTTGACATGTGGCAAGACTCTCCTCGGGGCGCGTCATGCTTGGGCTTCTCTCATGGAGGCCGTCAGTCAGACCCAGTGTTGACATGTGGCAAGATGCTCCTCGGGGCGCGTCTTGCTTGGGCTTCTCTCCTGGAGGCCCTCAGTCAGACCCATTGTTGACATGTGGAAAGACGCTCCTCGGGGCACGTCTTGCTTGGGCCTCTCTCCTGGAGGCGCTCAAACAGACCGAGTAGTGACATGTGGCAAGACGCTCCTCTGGGCGCGTCTTGCTGGGGCTTCTCTCATGGAGGCACTCAGTCAGACCCAGTGTTGACATGTGGCAAGACGCTCCTCGGGGCGCGTCTTGCTTGGACCTCTCTCCCTGAGGCGCTCAGTAAGACCGAGTAGTGACATGTGGCAAGACGCTCCTCGGGGCGCGTCTTGCTTGGGCCTCTCTCATGGAGGCCCTCTGTCAGACCCAGTGTTGACATGTGTCAAGACGCTCCTCGGGGGGCGTCTTGCTTTGGCCTCTCTCCTGGAGGCACTCAGTCAGACCGAGTGCTGACATGTGGCAAGAAGCTCCTCGGGGCGCGTCTTGCTTGGACTTCTCTCCCGGAGGCCCTCAGTAAGAACCATTGTTGACATGTGGCAAGACGCTCCTCGGGACGCGTCTTGCTTGGGCCTCTCTCCAGAAGGCCCTCAATCAGACCCAGTGTTGACACGTGGCAAGACGCTCCTCGGGGCGCGTCTTGCTTGGGCTTCTCTCCTGGAGGCCCTCAGTCAGACCCATTGTTGACATGTGGAAAGACGCTCCTCGGGGCACGTCTTGCTTGGGCCTCTCTCCTGGAGGCGCTCAAACAGACCGAGTAGTGACATGTGGCAAGACGCTCCTCTGGGCGCGTCTTGCTGGGGCTTCTCTCATGGAGGCACTCAGTCAGACCCAGTGTTGACATGTGGCAAGACGCTCCTCGGGGCGCGTCTTGCTTGGACCTCTCTCCCTGAGGCGCTCAGTAAGACCGAGTAGTGACATGTGGCAAGACGCTCCTCGGGGCGCGTCTTGCTTGGGCCTCTCTCATGGAGGCCCTCTGTCAGACCCAGTGTTGACATGTGTCAAGACGCTCCTCGGGGGGCGTCTTGCTTTGGCCTCTCTCCTGGAGGCACTCAGTCAGACCGAGTGCTGACATGTGGCAAGAAGCTCCTCGGGGCGCGTCTTGCTTGGACTTCTCTCCCGGAGGCCCTCAGTAAGAACCATTGTTGACATGTGGCAAGACGCTCCTCGGGACGCGTCTTGCTTGGGCCTCTCTCCAGAAGGCCCTCAATCAGACCCAGTGTTGACACGTGGCAAGACGCTCCTCGGGGCGCGTCTTGCTTGGGCCTCTCTCCTGGAGGCGCTCAGTCAGACTGAGTAGTGACATGTGGCCTGACGCTCCTCGGGGCGCGTGTTGCTTGGGCCTCTCTCCTGGAGGCGCTCAGTCAGACCAAGTGGTGACATGTGGCAAGACAATCCTCGGGGCGCATCTTGCTTGGGCCTCTCTCCTGGAGGCTCTCTGTCAGACCCAGTGTTGACATGTGGCAAGACACTCCTCGGGGCGCGTCTTGCTTGGGCCTCTCTCATGGAGGCCCTCTGTCAGACCCAGTGTTGACATGTGTCAAGACGCTCCTCGGGGCGCGTCTTGCTTTGGCCTCTCTCCTGGAGGCGCTCAGTCAGACCGAGTGCTGACATGTGGCAAGAAGCTCCTCGGGGCGCGTCTTGCTTGGGCTTCTCTCCTGGAGGCCCTCAGTAAGACCCATTGTTGACATGTGGCAAGACGCTCCTCGGGGCGCGTCCTGATTGGGCCTCTCTCCTGGAGGCGCTCAGTCAGACTGAGTAGTGACATGTGGCCTGACGCTCCTCGGGGCGCGTGTTGCTTGGGCCTCTCTCCTGCAGGCGCTCAGTCAGACCAAGTGGTGACATGTGGCAAGACACTCCTCGGGGCGCGTCTTGCTTGGACTTCTCTCCTGGAGGCCCTCTGTCATACCCAGTGTTGACATGTGTCAAGACGCTCCTCGGGGCGTGTCTTGCTTGGGCTTCTCTCCTGGAGGCCCTCAGTCAGACCCATTGTTGGCATGTGGCAAGACGCTCCTCGGGGTGCGTCTTGCTTGGGCCTCTCTCCTGGAGGCGCTCAGTCAGACCGAGTGCTGTAATGTGGCAAGACGCTCCTCGGGCCGCGTGTTGCTTGGGCTTCTCTCCTGGAGGCCCTCAGTCAGACCCATTGTTGACATGTGGCCTGACGCTCCTCGGGGCGCGTGTTGCTTGGGCCTCTCTCCTGGAGGCGTTCAGTCAGACCAAGTGGTGACATGTGGCAAGACACTCCTCGGGGCGCGTCTTGCTTGGGCCTCTCTCCTGGAGGCCCTCTGTCATACCCAGTGTTGACATGTGTCAAGACGCTCCTCGGGGCGCGTCTTGCTTGGGCTTCTCTCCTGGAGGCCCTCAGTCAGACCCATTGTTGGCATGTGGCAAGACGCTCCTCGGGGCGCGTCTTGCTTGGGCCTCTCTCCTGGAGGCGCTCAGTCAGACCGAGTGCTGACATGTGGCAAGACGCTCCTCGGGCCGCGTGTTGCTTGGGCTTCTCTCCTGGAGGCCCTCAGTCAGACCCATTGTTGACATGTGGCAAGACGCTCCTCGGGGTGCGTCTTGCTTGGGCCTCTCTCCTGGAGGCGCTCAGTCAGACCGAGTGCTGACATGTGGCAAGACGCTCCTCGGGGCGCGTCTTGCTTGGGCCTCTCTCCTGGAGGCGCTCAGTCAGACTGAGTAGTGACATGTGGCCTGACGATCCTCGGGGCACGTCTTGCTTGGGCCTCTCTCCTGGAGGCGCTCAGTCAGACCCAGTGGTGACATGTGGCAAGACACTCCTCGGGGCGCGTCTTGCTTGGGCCTCTCTCGTTGAGGCCCTCTGTCAGACCCAGTTTTGACATGTGTCAAGACGCTCCTCGGGGCGCGTCTTGCTTGGGCTTCTCTCCTGGAGGCCCTCAGTCAGACCCAGTGTTGACATGTGTCAAGACGCTCCTCGGGGCGCGTCTTGCTTTGGCCTCTCTCCTGGAGGCGCTCAGTCAGACCGAGTG
Organism: Nothobranchius furzeri; assembly: GCF_043380555.1. Lineage (NCBI taxonomy): Eukaryota > Metazoa > Chordata > Actinopteri > Cyprinodontiformes > Nothobranchiidae > Nothobranchius > Nothobranchius furzeri. The sequence goes on from NC_091741.1 coordinate 3,322,920, forward strand.
CTGACATGTGGCAAGAAGCTCCTCGGGGCGCGTCTTGCTTGGGCTTCTCTCCTGGAGGCCCTCAGTAAGACCCATTGTTGACATGTGGCAAGACGCTCCTCGGGGCGCGTCCTGATTGGGCCTCTCTCCTGGAGGCGCTCAGTCAGACCGAGTGCTGACATGTGGCAAGACGCTCCTCGGGCCGCGTGTTGCTTGGGCTTCTCTCCTGGAGGCCCTCAGTCAGACCCATTGTTGACATGTGGCCTGACGCTCCTCGGGGCGCGTGGTGCTTGGGCCTCGCGCGTCTTGCTGGGTCTGTGTCAATACAGGACTCTCTAAGCTGGGAGCTGGACGCTAACGACCCGTGCATGCGCCACACAAAAGGTAACTCGACTAACTACAAAACGCATATTGTGATGTAGAAAGTTGGCTCGACTGTTTGAATCAGCTGCAGCTGCGGTTTACTCACGAAGTGAATCGCACGCTTGTTAGAAGTCTATTCGGAGCACTTAAAAAATACATCGCTCTCATCGAGTTCCGTCTCAGCATTCACCGGCTGATGGGCAAGAGCGTGACATGGGATCGCCAGGAACTTACTTAAGGACTATCATCTCATTTGGCATTTACTCACGGACCCAAGAAACCAGTTCCGAAAAATGGTCGAGAATTATAACTTGTCTAATAGCAACTGGAAGATATGTTGCGTCATAAGCCTCTGATGGTTCACAAGGTGCACGGTCCACTCGAAATCCTAATGTTGTATTTGTAGTACATACACTAAGTCTTCTCTGTTGATGTCAGACTAGAGTTTTATTAGAGTTTTACTTTGCAACAATGGGATTCGAGCAATTGATCTGTATATTTTTAATAATGCACAATGCTACTATTCCTAGGCTGAATGTATGACATGGCTCTTATGTATCATTATGTATCGTTTCCATTAAGTACTAATTTAAATAAAGTCCCTCTGTCCTCAGTGCTAGGTTGTGGGTTTAATACACATTATTATGATCAACCTGTTGAATAGTATAATAACAATATTCCTGTAAAAGTCATTTAGTAATGAACAACCTCAGTTCTGTGAAAGCACATCATGTCTCTGATGTGTACACTGCAGGCCTGACCGGGGTTTGCATGCAAGGGCCTGTGTGTGTGTGTGTGTGTGTGTGTGTGCGTGCGTGTGTGTGTGTGTGTGTGTGTGTGTGTGTGTGTGTGTGTGTGTGTGTGTGTGTGTGTGAAACAAATAAAGATAAATATAGCTAGTGCGGCCACGAGCGGTCGTGCAGGGTAGAGGCTGCGCGAAAACGCCTCTAAAAACAAGCGCGTGCCCACGCCCGATCCGTGGAAGCACGTAGACCTAGCAAACGTACTAGCAGAAATCAACGATCGCACACGGGTCATTGAGTGTGTACAGGGTTCGTCTGCGTGTGTGGCATTGGGCAATCTAGCGGCAACCGTGTGGCCTGAAGGCGGAACCGGCCAACCCGTCGCCCTCACCATCGTTGCGCTTCGAGATGAACTATTGCTAAAGATGATCGTCCTCATCAACCACGGCGCTACCAGAGTAGCTCGTAACGAAGACCCTCTCCGCGACCTCGCGGCCAGTGTGCGCAGTGTACAGCAAATGACAAACGATGTTGCGAGCGATATATCGGAAAAACTTTGCACTGACGCGACGGTCGCCACTGCAGGTTGTGTGAGTCTCGCGCAAAGTGCCATATCAAACGTGCGCAAGCTAGTGACAAGCAACTTCACCAGATCCGTAGATTCTGCATACGCTTGAATACCAACGAAAGTATCGAGAGATAACACCGACACGAGTTGCGCGACGGCGCTGGCTGCAGTCGCTACAACACTGGATTTATTAATCAACGTAATTGTGATCGTAATGGCGTATCGAGTGTGCACCAGAAACTACAACCATTACTACAGAAAACTGGCATGAGGGTCGCGGTCTAACGTTATGTTGGTGTCTCGCATCGACCGTCGACGGCCGTTTTCCAGCGGCTGAAAATGGCACAGTTGACGAAATGGAAACGCCGACCGTCCATAGTGCACTCTCGCAAGTTCCAACCGCACCATCTCAGGAGACAGACCACAGAGTCATATTAGCGGAGGGTAGATAGAAAATGCGCAAACCGCCGCAACCGCCCATATACATACTATACGAGTTCAACATAGAGTGGAGTAAGAAGTTACTACCGATTGTATTTACAACGTGCAAGCAGCTGGTGTGTGACGCTTTACTTGATTATCACAGAGGTTGCGATGTCCTGTGTTCCACGAGCGCATGGAAACAAGTGAACGAACTTCTACGGACCGTACTGTTGGGGTATGAGCGAGCTGTAAAATCAATACACGCTAGACACGCGGACTTTGCCGCATTACTGGACACGCATATCGCCACAACAAAACCGGGTCAAGTGTTCGGGGCGTCACCGCGCTCGACTATACACGTCTTGGCCTACCACGAGTACATGAGCCCACAAGATCCTAAGCGAGGTAGAAGCCGTTGTGTCTACCCAACGCAAATTCAGCACAGCCGTGCGCGCTAAGACAAGTCCCTCTAGATTGCTGGAAACTTTGGAAACGTGGAAGGCTGGCGTGTACGCGCTTTCTACACATCTCAACGGTATGATCGCGATACTCTCGGCCGCACAACAACTAATGGTCATGTGTTCGGAAGGTCTGATCAGGTCTGACATGACCGGTTGTCAATCGACGTCGAGCGTGCACTCACACACGGATATCCTGGCGTACAGTAAAGCGACAGCGACCTCTACGCTCACGTTGATCGCCGATGTTTCGAAGGGCAATCGAGTGTGTTGGCTGACGAAAGCTATGGTGACCGACGGTCGCGTCGACTACAATGTGCCTCATTGCGACTGGAGAGGCGTATGTGATCCTTTGCAAATCGACAACACCACCGCGGTCGAGTGCGAAGTCACGGTCGGTGGCGTGTTGTCCTTACTGTGCCCCATACTATGTGACGGTCCGTGTCACGGACCGGTGTGTTACGACCCGACTAACGAAACGTACCAGGTGATAACATTGCATCTGCCCATTACAGCGGAACGAGCGTTTCGCCACACTCCCAAACCAAGGTTAATAGTTGTAGCGCACGCCCTTTCGGACCTCGGTGCACGCGAAACACTGGCGTACACTCACAAAATCACGCTCGAGACAGCTCAAGTGTTACGCAAAACAAAGGACGTGTTCAAATCCATAGAGAATATACGGTCTTTAGCGTATGCGTATATAAAGAAGGTCGATGACATTTACAGACCCGGCGGCGTGGGCACCACAGTAGAACAACAAGGAGCTCTCAAGCGCACACAGATACTGGCCGCATTATCACTCGCGATGTCTATCCTGACATGCCCGTTTCTGATTTCTATGTTAATTAAATTATGACAAGAGCTACGGTGGTTACGATTACACTCTGACCACGTGCCTTAGTTTCTGCTAGTGACCTATAAATACATTTGACCACTTGCTCTCACTGCCATTAAAGCGGCTGTACCCACACGTACAACACCCAAGTAAAAAAATGATCTCGCTGTCTGTACTGGGTGTACTCTCAGTAGTCGCAGTTGCTCAGGCCATGGTGGTACGCTCACATAACGCCTCTGAGATACGTCCCATCACACCACCTCCTACACTACTCGCGAAGGAGTATTCAACACCCCCTTTGTACGAAGACAACCATTATAACGAGCACAGCACAACGCTTGCCGCACGCGAAGACAACATGCAGGAGACAACGCTACCACCTGTCGTGAGAACAACGGATTCGAGTGACAACGATCGCGACTATGACGAGCACATTACAGCACCCTCTGTGCACGAAGACCAGGTGCAGGAGACAACGCTACCACCTGTCGTGAGAAACAAGAGTTTGGTTAACAATGATCATCGTCGTGTCCCATTGTAAACTGGGCGTGCCATCGCACACATCGTACATGTGTGTTAACCCACCTGTATGCGACAGACTTTGTGTGTTGCATGACATCGAGATGTATTGACGTCTGTGTCAATACAGGACTCTCTATAAGCCGGGAGCTGGACGCTAACGACCCGTGCATGCGCCACACAAAAGGTATCGTACATGTGTTAACCCACCTGTATGCGACAGACTTTGTGTGTTGCATGACATCGAGATGTATTGACGTCTGTGTCAATACAGGACTCTCTAAGCTGGGAGCTGGACGCTAACGACCCGTGCATGCGCCACACAAAAGGTAACTCGACTAACTACAAAACGAATATTGTGATGTAGAATGTTGGCTCGACTGTTTGAATCAGCTGCAGCTGCGGTTTACTCACGAAGTGAATCGCACGCTTGTTAGAAGTACATTCGGAGCACTTAAAAAATACATCGCTCTCATCGAGTTCCGTCTCAGCGTTCACCGGCTGATGGGCAAGAGCGTGACATGGGATCGCAAGGAACTTACTTAAGGACTATCATCTCATTTGGCATTTACTCACAGACCCAAGAAACCAGTTCCAAAAAATGGTCCAGAATTATAACTTGTCTAATAGCAACTGGAAGATATGTTGCGTCATAAGCCTCTGATGGTTCACAAGGTGCACGGTCCACTCGAAATCCTAATGCTGTATTTGTAGTGCATACACTAAGTCTTCTCTGTTGATGTCAGACTAGAGTTTTATTAGAGTTTTACTTTGCAACAATGGGATTCGAGCAATTGATGTGTATATTTTTAATAGTGCACAATGCTACTATTCCTAGGCTGAATGTATGACATGGCTCTTGTGTATCATTATGTATCGTTTCCATTAAGTACTAATTTAAATAAAGTCCCTCTGTCCTCAGTGCTAGGTTGTGGGTTTAATACACATTATTATGATCAACCTGTTGAATAGTATAATAACAATATTCCTGTAAAAGTCATTTAGTAACGAACAACCTCAGTTCTGTGAAAGAACATCATGTCTCTGATGTGTACACTGCAGGCCTGACCGGTCTTGCTGGGGCCTCCCTCCTGGAGGCCCTCAGTCAGACCCATTGTTGACATGTGGCAAGACGCTCCTCGGGGCGCATATTGCTTGGGCCTCTCTCCTGGAGGCGCTCAGTCAGAACCAGAGGTGACATGTGGCAAGACGCTCCTCGGGGCGCGTCTTGCTTGGGCCTCTCTCCTGGAGGCCCTCTGTCAGACCCAGTGTTGACATGTGGCAAGACGCTCCTCCGGGCGCATCTTGCTTGGGCCTCTCTCCTGGAGGCCCTCAGTAAGACCCATTGTTGACATGTGGCAAGACGCTCCTCGGGGCGCGTATTGCTTGGGCCTCTCTCCAGAAGGCCCTCAATAAGACCCAGTGTTGACATGTGGCAAGACGCTCCACGGGGCGCGTCTTGCTTGGGCTTCTCTACTGGAGGCCCTCAGTCAGACACATTGTTGACATGTGGCAAGACGCTCCTCGGGGCGCGTCTTGCTTGGGCCCCTCTCCTGGAGGCCCTCAGTCAGACCCATTGTTGACATGTGGCAAGACGCTCCACGGGCGCGTCTTGCTTGGGCTTCTCTCCTGGAGGCCCTCAGTCAGACCCATTGTTGACATGTGGCAAGACGCTCCTCGGGGCACGTCTTGCTTGGGCCTCTCTCCTGGAGGCGCTCAGTCAGACCGAGTAGTGACATGTGGCAAGACGCTCCTCGGGGCGCGTCTTGCTTGGACCTCTCTCCTGGAGGCGCTCAGTTAGACCGAGTAGTGACATGTCCCAAGACGCTCCTCGGGGCGCGTCTTGCTTGGGCCTCTCTCATGGAGGCCCTCTGTCAGACCCAGTGTTGACATGTGGCAAGACGCTCCTCGGGGCGCGTCTTGCTTGGGCCTCTCTCCTGGAGGCGCTCAGTCAGAACCAGAGGTGACATGTGGCAAGAAGCTCCTCGGGGTGCGTCTTGCTTGGGCCTCTCTCCTGGAGGCCCTCTGTCAGACCCAGTGTTGACATGTGGCAAAACGCTCCTCCGGGCGCATCTTTCGTGGGCCTCTCTCCTGGAGGCCCTCAGTAAGACCCATTGTATACATGTGGCAAGACGCTCCTCGGGGCGCGTCTTGCTTGGGCCTCTCTCCAGAAGGCCCTCAATCAGACCCAGTGTTGACATGTGGCAAGACGCTCCTCGGGGCGCGTCTTGCTTGGGCTTCTCTCATGGAGGCCCTCAGTCAGACCCAGTGTTGACATGTGTCAAGACGCTCCTCGGGGCGTGTCTTGCTTGGGCCTCTCTCCTGGAGGCGCTCAAACAGACCGAGTAGTGACATGTGGCAAGACGCTCCTCGGGGCGCGTCTTGCTGGGGCTTCTCTCATGGAGGCACTCAGTCAGATCCAGTGTTGACATGTGGCAAGACGCTCCTCGGGGCGTGTCTTGCTTGGACCTCTCTCCCTGAGGCGCTCAGTCAGACCGAGTAGTGACATGTGGCAAGACGCTCCTCGGGGCGCGTCTTGCTTGGACCTCTCTCCCTGAGGCGCTCAGTCAGACCCAGTGTTGACATTTGGCAAGACACTCCTCGGGGCGCGTCTTGCTTGGGCCTCTCTCATGGAGGCCCTCTGTCAGACCCAGTGTTGACATGTGTCAAGACGCTCCTCGGGGGGCGTCTTGCTTTGGCCTCTCTCCTGGAGGCGCACAGTCTGACCGAGTGCTGACATGTGGCAAGAAGCTCCTCGGGGCGCGTCTTGCTTGGGCTTCTCTCCTGGAGGCCCTCAGTAAGACCCATTGTTGACATGTGGCAAGACGCTCCTCGTGGTGCGTCTTGCTTGGGCCTCTCTCCAGAAGGCCCTCAATCAGACCCAGTGTTGACACGTGGCAAGACGCTCCTCGGGGCGCGTCTTGCTTGGGCCTCTCTCCTTGAGGCGTTCAGTCAGACTGAGTAGTGACATGTGGCCTGACGCTCCTCGGGGCGCGTCTTGCCTGGGCCTCTCTCCTGGAGGCGCTCAGTCAGACCCAGTGGTGACATGTGGCATGACACTCCTCGGGGCGCGTCTTTCTTGGGCCCCTCTCCTGGAGGCCCTCTGTCAGACCCAGTGTTGACATGTGTCAAGACGCTCCACGGGGCGCGTCTTGCTTGGGCTTCTCTCCTGGAGGCCCTCAGTCAGACCCATTGTTGACATGTGGCAAGACGCTCCTCGGGGCGCGTCTTGCTTGGGCCTCTCTCCTGGAGGCGCTCAGTCAGAACCAGAGGTGACATGTGGCAAGACGCTCCTCGGGGCGCGTCTTGCTTGGGCCTCTCTCCTGGAGGCCCTCTGTCAGACCCAGTGTTGACATGTGGCAAGACGCTCCTCCGGGCGCATCTTGCTTGGGCCTCTCTCCTGGAGGCCCTCAGTAAGACCCATTGTTGACATGTGGCAAGACGCTCCTCGGGGCGCGTATTGCTTGGGCCTCTCTCCAGAAGGCCCTCAATAAGACCCAGTGTTGACATGTGGCAAGACGCTCCACGGGGCGCGTCTTGCTTGGGCTTCTCTCCTGGAGGCCCTCAGTCAGACCCATTGTTGACATGTGGCAAGACGCTCCTCGGGGCGCGTCTTGCTTGGGCCTCTCTCCTGGAGGCGCTCAGTCAGACCCAGTGTTGACATGTGGCAAGACGCTCCACGGGGCGCGTCTTGCTTGGGCTTCTCTCCTGGAGGCCCTCAGTCAGACCCATTGTTGACATGTGGCAAGACGCTCCTCGGGGCACGTCTTGCTTGGGCCTCTCTCCTGGAGGCGCTCAGTCAGACCGAGTAGTGACATGTGGCAAGACGCTCCTCGGGGCGCGTCTTGCTTGGACCTCTCTCCTGGAGGCGCTCAGTTAGACCGAGTAGTGACATGTCGCAAGACGCTCCTCGGGGCGCGTCTTGCTTGGGCCTCTCTCATGGAGGCCCTCTGTCAGACCCAGTGTTGACATGTGGCAAGACGGTCCTCGGGGCGCGTCTTGCTTGGGCCTCTCTCCTGGAGGCGCTCAGTCAGAACCAGAGGTAACATGTGGCAAGACGCTCCTCGGGGTGCGTCTTGCTTGGGCCTCTCTCCTGGAGGCCCTCTGTCAGACACAGTGTTGACATGTGGCAAAACGCTCCTCCGGGCGCATCTTGCTTGGGCCTCTCTCCTGGAGGCCCTCAGTAAGACCCATTGTATACATGTGGCAAGACGCTCCTCGGGGCGCGTCTTGCTTGGGCCTCTCTCCAGAAGGCCCTCAATCAGACCCAGTGTTGACATGTGGCAAGACGCTCCTCGGGGCGCGTCTTGCTTGGGCTTCTCTCATGGAGGCACTCAGTCAGACCCAGTGTTGACATGTGTCAAGACGCTCCTCGGGGCGTGTCTTGCTTGGGCCTCTCTCCTGGAGGCGCTCAAACAGACCGAGTAGTGACATGTGGCAAGACGCTCCTCGGGGCGCGTCTTGCTGGGGCTTCTCTCATGGAGGCCCTCTGTCAGACCCAGTGTTGACATGTGGCAAGACACTCCTCGGGGCGCGTCTTGCTTGGGCCTCTCTCATGGAGGCCCTCTGTCAGACCCAGTGTTGACATGTGTCAAGACGCTCCTCGTGGCGCGTCTTGCTTTGGCCTCTCTCCTGGAGGCGCTCAGTCAGACCGAGTGCTGTCATGCGACAAGAAGCTCCTCGGAGCGCGTCTTGCTTGGGCTTCTCTCCTGGAGGCCCTCAGTAAGACCCATTGTTGACATGTGGCAAGACGCTCCTCGTGGTGCGTCTTGCTTGGGCCTCTCTCCAGAAGGCCCTCAATCAGACCCAGTGTTGACACGTGGCAAGACGCTCCTCGGGGCGCGTCTTGCTTGGGCCTCTCTCCTTGAGGCGTTCAGTCAGACTGAGTAGTGACATGTGGCCTGACGCTCCTCGGGGCGCGTCTTGCCTGGGCCTCTCTCCTGGAGGCGCTCAGTCAGACCCAGTGGTGACATGTGGCAAGACACTCCTCGGGGCGCGTCTTTCTTGGGCCCCTCTCCTGGAGGCCCTCTGTCAGACCCAGTGTTGACATGTGTCAAGACGCTCCTCGGGGCGCGTCTTGCTTGGGCCTCTCTCCTGGAGGCGCTCAGTCAGAACCAGAGGTGACATGTGGCAAGACGCTCCTCGGGGCGCGTCTTGCTTGGGCCTCTCTCCTGGAGGCCCTCTGTCAGACCCAGTGTTGACATGTGGCAAGACGCTCCTCCGGGCGCATCTTGCTTGGGCCTCTCTCCTGGAGGCCCTCAGTAAGACCCATTGTTGACATGTGGCAAGACGCTCCTCGGGGCGCGTATTGCTTGGGCCTCTCTCCAGAAGGCCCTCAATAAGACCCAGTGTTGACATGTGGCAAGACGCTCCACGGGGCGCGTCTTGCTTGGGCTTCTCTCCTGGAGGCCCTCAGTCAGACCCATTGTTGACATGTGGCAAGACGCTCCTCGGGGCGCGTCTTGCTTGGGCCTCTCTCCTGGAGGCGCTCAGTCAGACCCAGTGTTGACATGTGGCAAGACGCTCCACGGGGCGCGTCTTGCTTGGGCTTCTCTCCTGGAGGCCCTCAGTCAGACCCATTGTTGACATGTGGCAAGACGCTCCTCGGGGCACGTCTTGCTTGGGCCTCTCTCCTGGAGGCGCTCAGTCAGACCGAGTAGTGACATGTGGCAAGACGCTCCTCGGGGCGCGTCTTGCTTGGACCTCTCTCCTGGAGGCGCTCAGTTAGACCGAGTAGTGACATGTCGCAAGACGCTCCTCGGGGCGCGTCTTGCTTGGGCCTCTCTCATGGAGGCCCTCTGTCAGACCCAGTGTTGACATGTGGCAAGACGCTCCTCGGGGCGCGTCTTGCTTGGGCCTCTCTCCTGGAGGCGCTCAGTCAGAACCAGAGGTGACATGTGGCAAGACGCTCCTCGGGGTGCGTCTTGCTTGGGCCTCTCTCCTGGAGGCCCTCTGTCAGACACAGTGTTGACATGTGGCAAAACGCTCCTCCAGGCGCATCTTGCTTGGGCCTCTCTCCTGGAGGCCCTCAGTAAGACCCATTGTATACATGTGGCAAGACGCTCCTCGGGGCGCGTCTTGCTTGGGCCTCTCTCCAGAAGGCCCTCAATCAGACCCAGTGTTGACATGTGGCAAGACGCTCCTCGGGGCGCGTCTTTCTTGGGCTTCTCTCATGGAGGCCCTCAGTCAGACCCAGTGTTGACATGTGTCAAGACGCTCCTCGGGGCGTGTCTTGCTTGGGCCTCTCTCCTGGAGGCGCTCAAACAGACCGAGTAGTGACATGTGGCAAGACGCTCCTCGGGGCGCGTCTTGCTGGGGCTTCTCTCATGGAGGCACTCAGTCAGATCCAGTGTTGACATGTGGCAAGACTCTCCTCGGGGCGTGTCTTGCTTGGACCTCTCTCCCTGAGGCGCTCAGTCAGACCGATTAGTGACATGTGGCAAGACGCTCCTCGGGGCGCGTCTTGCTTGGACCTCTCTCCCTGAGGCGCTCAGTCAGACCCAGTGTTGACATTTGGCAAGACACTCCTCGGGGCGCGTCTTGCTTGGGCCTCTCTCATGGAGGCCCTCTGTCAGACCCAGTGTTGACATGTGTCAAGACGCTCCTCGGGGGGCGTCTTGCTTTGGCCTCTCTCCTGGAGGCGCTCAGTCTGACCGAGTGCTGACATGTGGCAAGAAGCTCCTCGGGGCGCGTCTTGCTTGGGCTTCTCACCTGGAGGCCCTCAGTTAGAACCATTGTTGACATGTGGCAAGACGCTCCTCGGGGCGCGTCTTGCTTGGGCCTCTCTCCAGAAGGCCCTCAATCAGACCCAGTGTTGACACGTGGCAAGACGCTCCTCGGGGCGCGTCTTGCTTGGGCCTCTCTCCTGGAGGCGCTCAGTCAGACCAAGTGGTGACATAGGGCAAGACACTCCTCGGGGCGCGTCTTGCTTGGGCCTCTCTCATGGAGGCCCTCTGTCAGACCCAGTGTTGACATGTGTCAAGACGCTCCTCGGGGCGCGTCTTGCTTTGGCCTCTCTCCTGGAGGCGCTCAGTCAGACCCAGTGCTGACAGGTGGCAAGAAGCTCCTCGGAGCGCGTCTTGCTTGGGCTTCTCTCCTGGAGGCCCTCAGTAAGACCCATTGTTGACATGTGGCAAGACGCTCCTCGGGGCGCGTCTTGCTTGGGCCTCTCTCCTGGAGGCGCTCAGTCAGACTGAGTAGTGACATGTGGCCTGACGCTCCTCGGGGCGCGTGTTGCTTGGGCCTCTCTCCTGGAGGCGCTCAGTCAGACCAAGTGGTGACATGTGGCAAGACGCTCCTCGGGGCGCGTCTTGCTTGGGCCTCTCTCCAGAAGGCCCTCAATCAGACCCAGTGTTGACAAGTGGCAAGACGCTCCTCGGGGCGCGTCTTGCTTGGGCCTCTCTCCTGGAGGCGCTCAGTCAGAATGAGTAGTGACATGCGGTCTGACGCTCCTCGGGGCGCGTGTTGCTTGGGCCTCTCTCCTGGAGGCGCTCAGTCAGACCAAGTGGTGACATGTGGCAAGACACTTCTCGGGGCGCGTCTTGCTTGGGCCTCTCTCCTGGAGGCCCTCTGTCAGACCCAGTGTTGACATGTGGCAAGACACTCCTCGGGGCGCGTCTTGCTTGGGCCTCTCTCATGGAGGCCCTCTGTCAGACCCAGTGTTGACATGTGTCAAGACGCTCCTCGGGGCGCGTCTTGCTTTGGCCTCTCTCCTGGAGGCGCTCAGTCAGACCGAGTGCTGACATGTGGCAAGACGCTCCTCGGGCCGCGTGTTGCTTGGGCTTCTCTCCTGGAGGCCCTCAGTCAGACCCATTGTTGACATGTGGCAAGACGCTCCTCGGGGCGCGTCTTGCTTGGGCCTCTCTCCTGGAGGCGCTCAGTCAGACCGAGTGCTGACATTTGGCAAGACGCTCCTCGGGGCGCGTCTTGCTTGGGCTTCTCTCCTGGAGGCGCTCAGACAGACCCAGTGTTGACATGTGACAAGACGCTCCTCGGGGCGCGTCTTGCTTGGGCCTCTCTCCTGGAGGCGCTCAGTCAGAACCAGAGGTGACATGTGGCAAGACGCTCCTCGGGGCGCGTCTTGCTTGGGCCTCTCTCCTGGAGGCCCTCTGTCAGACCCAGTGTTGACATGTGGCAAGACGCTCCTCCGGGCGCATCTTGCTTGGGCCTCTCTCCTGGAGGCCCTCAGTCAGACCCATTGTTGACATGTGGCAAGACGCTCCTCGGGGCGCGTCTTGCTTGGGCCTCTCTCCTGGAGGCGCACAGTAAGACCGAGTGCTGACAGAAGGCAAGACGCTCCTCGGGGCGCTCATTGCTTGGGCCTCTCTCCTGAATGCCCTCTGTCAGACCGAGTGTTGACATGTGGCAAGACTCTCCTCGGGGCGCGTCTTGCTTGGGCTTCTCTCATGGAGGCCCTCAGTCCGACCCAGTGTTGACATGTGTCAAGACGCTCCTCGGGGCGTGTCTTGCTTGGGCCTCTCTCCTGGAGGCGCTCAGTCAGACCCAGTGTTGACATGTGGCAAGACGCTCCTCGGGGCGCGTCTTTCTTGGGCTTCTCTCATGGAGGCCCTCAGTCAGACCCAGTGTTGACATGTGTCAAGACGCTCCTCGGGGCGTGTCTTGCTTGGGCCTCTCTCCTGGAGGCGCTCAAACAGACCGAGTAGTGACATGTGGCAAGACGCTCCTCGGGGCGCGTCTTGCTGGGGCTTCTCTCATGGAGGCACTCAGTCAGATCCAGTGTTGACATGTGGCAAGACTCTCCTCGGGGCGCGTCTTGCTTGGACCTCTCTCCCTGAGGCGCTCAGTCAGACCGATTAGTGACATGTGGCAAGACGCTCCTCGGGGCGCGTCTTGCTTGGACCTCTCTCCCTGAGGCGCTCAGTCAGACCCAGTGTTGACATTTGGCAAGACACTCCTCGGGGCGCGTCTTGCTTGGGCCTCTCTCATGGAGGCCCTCTGTCAGACCCAGTGTTGACATGTGTCAAGACGCTCCTCGGGGGGCGTCTTGCTTTGGCCTCTCTCCTGGAGGCGCTCAGTCTGACCGAGTGCTGACATGTGGCAAGAAGCTCCTCGGGGCGCGTCTTGCTTGGGCTTCTCACCTGGAGGCCCTCCGTTAGAACCATTGTTGACATGTGGCAAGACGCTCCTCGGGGCGCGTCTTGCTTGGGCCTCTCTCCAGAAGGCCCTCAATCAGACCCAGTGTTGACACGTGGCAAGACGCTCCTCGGGGCGCGTCTTGCTTGGGCCTCTCTCCTGGAGGCGCTCAGTCAGACCAAGTGGTGACATAGGGCAAGACACTCCTCGGGGCGCGTCTTGCTTGGGCCTCTCTCATGGAGGCCCTCTGTCAGACCCAGTGTTGACATGTGTCAAGACGCTCCTCGGGGCGCGTCTTGCTTTGGCCTCTCTCCTGGAGGCGCTCAGTCAGTCCCAGTGCTGACAGGTGGCAAGAAGCTCCTCGGAGCGCGTCTTGCTTGGGCTTCTCTCCTGGAGGCCCTCAGTAAGACCCATTGTTGACATGTGGCAAGACGCTCCTCGGGGCGCGTCTTGCTTGGGCCTCTCTCCTGGAGGCGCTCAGTCAGACTGAGTAGTGACATGTGGCCTGACGCTCCTCGGGGCGCGTGTTGCTTGGGCCTCTCTCCTGGAGGCGCTCAGTCAGACCAAGTGGTGACATGTGGCAAGACGCTCCTCGGGGCGCGTCTTGCTTGGGCCTCTCTCCAGAAGGCCCTCAATCAGACCCAGTGTTGACAAGTGGCAAGACGCTCCTCGGGGCGCGTCTTGCTTGGGCCTCTCTCCTGGAGGCGCTCAGTCAGAATGAGTAGTGACATGCGGTCTGACGCTCCTCGGGGCGCGTGTTGCTTGGGCCTCTCTCCTGGAGGCGCTCAGTCAGACCAAGTGGTGACATGTGGCAAGACACTTCTCGGGGCGCGTCTTGCTTGGGCCTCTCTCCTGGAGGCCCTCTGTCAGACCCAGTGTTGACATGTGGCAAGACACTCCTCGGGGCGCGTCTTGCTTGGGCCTCTCTCATGGAGGCCCTCTGTCAGACCCAGTGTTGACATGTGTCAAGACGCTCCTCGGGGCGCGTCTTGCTTTGGCCTCTCTCCTGGAGGCGCTCAGTCAGACCGAGTGCTGACATGTGGCAAGACGCTCCTCGGGCCGCGTGTTGCTTGGGCTTCTCTCCTGGAGGCCCTCAGTCAGACCCATTGTTGACATGTGGCAAGACGCTCCTCGGGGCGCGTCTTGCTTGGGCCTCTCTCCTGGAGGCGCTCAGTCAGACCGAGTGCTGACATTTGGCAAGACGCTCCTCGGGGCGCGTCTTGCTTGGGCTTCTCTCCTGGAGGCGCTCAGACAGACCCAGTGTTGACATGTGACAAGACGCTCCTCGGGGCGCGTCTTGCTTGGGCCTCTCTCCTGGAGGCGCTCAGTCAGAACCAGAGGTGACATGTGGCAAGACGCTCCTCGGGGCGCGTCTTGCTTGGGCCTCTCTCCTGGAGGCCCTCTGTCAGACCCAGTGTTGACATGTGGCAAGACGCTCCTCCGGGCGCATCTTGCTTGGGCCTCTCTCCTGGAGGCCCTCAGTCAGACCCATTGTTGACATGTGGCAAGACGCTCCTCGGGGCGCGTCTTGCTTGGGCCTCTCTCCTGGAGGCGCACAGTAAGACCGAGTGCTGACAGAAGGCAAGACGCTCCTCGGGGCGCTCATTGCTTGGGCCTCTCTCCTGAATGCCCTCTGTCCGACCCAGTGTTGACATGTGTCAAGACGCTCCTCGGGGCGTGTCTTGCTTGGGCCTCTCTCCTGGAGGCGCTCAGTCAGACCCAGTGTTGACATGTGGCAAGACGCTCCTCTGGGCGCGTCTTGCTTGGGCTTCTCTCCTGGAGGCCCTCAGTCAGACCCATTGTTGACATGTGGCAAGACGCTCCTCGGGGCACGTCTTGCTTGGGCCTCTCTCCTGGAGGCGCTCAGTCAGACCGAGTAGTGAAATGTGGCAAGACGCTCCTCGGGGCGCGTCTTGCTTGGGCCTCTCTCCTGGAGGAGCTCAGTCAGACCCAGTGTTGACATTTGGCAAGACACTCCTCGGGGCGCGTCTTGCTTGGGCCTCTCTCATGGAGGCCCTCTGTCAGACCCAGTGTTGACATGTGTCAAGACGCTCCTCGGGGGGCGTCTTGCTTTGGCCTCTCTCCTGGAGGCGCTCAGTCTGACCGAGTGCTGACATGTGGCAAGAAGCTCCTCGGGGCGCGTCTTGCTTGGGCTTCTCACCTGGAGGCCCTCAGTTAGAACCATTGTTGACATGTGGCAAGACGCTCCTCGGGGCGCGTCTTGCTTGGGCCTCTCTCCAGAAGGCCCTCAATCAGACCCAGTGTTGACACGTGGCAAGACGCTCCTCGGGGCGCGTCTTGCTTGGGCCTCTCTCCTGGAGGCGCTCAGTCAGACCAAGTGGTGACATAGGGCAAGACACTCCTCGGGGCGCGTCTTGCTTGGGCCTCTCTCATGGAGGCCCTCTGTCAGACCCAGTGTTGACATGTGTCAAGACGCTCCTCGGGGCGCGTCTTGCTTTGGCCTCTCTCCTGGAGGCGCTCAGTCAGACCCAGTGCTGACAGGTGGCAAGAAGCTCCTCGGAGCGCGTCTTGCTTGGGCTTCTCTCCTGGAGGCCCTCAGTAAGACCCATTGTTGACATGTGGCAAGACGCTCCTCGGGGCGCGTCTTGCTTGGGCCTCTCTCCTGGAGGCGGTCAGTCAGACTGAGTAGTGACATGTGGCCTGACGCTCCTCGGGGCGCGTGTTGCTTGGGCCTCTCTCCTGGAGGCGCTCAGTCAGACCAAGTGGTGACATGTGGCAAGACGCTCCTCGGGGCGCGTCTTGCTTGGGCCTCTCTCCAGAAGGCCCTCAATCAGACCCAGTGTTGACAAGTGGCAAGACGCTCCTCGGGGCGCGTCTTGCTTGGGCCTCTCTCCTGGAGGCGCTCAGTCAGAATGAGTAGTGACATGCGGTCTGACGCTCCTCGGGGCGCGTGTTGCTTGGGCCTCTCTCCTGGAGGCGCTCAGTCAGACCAAGTGGTGACATGTGGCAAGACACTTCTCGGGGCGCGTCTTGCTTGGGCCTCTCTCCTGGAGGCCCTCTGTCAGACCCAGTGTTGACATGTGGCAAGACACTCCTCGGGGCGCGTCTTGCTTGGGCCTCTCTCATGGAGGCCCTCTGTCAGACCCAGTGTTGACATGTGTCAAGACGCTCCTCGGGGCGCGTCTTGCTTTGGCCTCTCTCCTGGAGGCGCTCAGTCAGACCGAGTGCTGACATGTGGCAAGACGCTCCTCGGGCCGCGTGTTGCTTGGGCTTCTCTCCTGGAGGCCCTCAGTCAGACCCATTGTTGACATGTGGCAAGACGCTCCTCGGGGCGCGTCTTGCTTGGGCCTCTCTCCTGGAGGCGCTCAGTCAGACCGAGTGCTGACATTTGGCAAGACGCTCCTCGGGGCGCGTCTTGCTTGGGCTTCTCTCCTGGAGGCGCTCTGACAGACCCAGTGTTGACATGTGACAAGACGCTCCTCGGGGCGCGTCTTGCTTGGGCCTCTCTCCTGGAGGCGCTCAGTCAGAACCAGAGGTGACATGTGGCAAGACGCTCCTCGGGGCGCGTCTTGCTTGGGCCTCTCTCCTGGAGGCCCTCTGTCAGACCCAGTGTTGACATGTGGCAAGACGCTCCTCCGGGCGCATCTTGCTTGGGCCTCTCTCCTGGAGGCCCTCAGTCAGACCCATTGTTGACATGTGGCAAGACGCTCCTCGGGGCGCGTCTTGCTTGGGCCTCTCTCCTGGAGGCGCACAGTAAGACCGAGTGCTGACAGAAGGCAAGACGCTCCTCGGGGCGCTCATTGCTTGGGCCTCTCTCCTGAATGCCCTCTGTCAGACCGAGTGTTGACATGTGGCAAGACTCTCCTCGGGGCGCGTCTTGCTTGGGCTTCTCTCATGGAGGCCCTCAGTCCGACCCAGTGTTGACATGTGTCAAGACGCTCCTCGGGGCGTGTCTTGCTTGGGCCTCTCTCCTGGAGGCGCTCAGTCAGACCCAGTGTTGACATGTGGCAAGACGCTCCTCGGGGCGCGTCTTTCTTGGGCTTCTCTCATGGAGGCCCTCAGTCAGACCCAGTGTTGACATGTGTCAAGACGCTCCTCGGGGCGTGTCTTGCTTGGGCCTCTCTCCTGGAGGCGCTCAAACAGACCGAGTAGTGACATGTGGCAAGACGCTCCTCGGGGCGCGTCTTGCTGGGGCTTCTCTCATGGAGGCACTCAGTCAGATCCAGTGTTGACATGTGGCAAGACTCACCTCGGGGCGCGTCTTGCTTGGACCTCTCTCCCTGAGGCGCTCAGTCAGACCGATTAGTGACATGTGGCAAGACGCTCCTCGGGGCGCGTCTTGCTTGGACCTCTCTCCCTGAGGCGCTCAGTCAGACCCAGTGTTGACATTTGGCAAGACACTCCTCGGGGCGCGTCTTGCTTGGGCCTCTCTCATGGAGGCCCTCTGTCAGACCCAGTGTTGACATGTGTCAAGACGCTCCTCGGGGGGCGTCTTGCTTTGGCCTCTCTCCTGGAGGCGCTCAGTCTGACCGAGTGCTGACATGTGGCAAGAAGCTCCTCGGGGCGCGTCTTGCTTGGGCTTCTCACCTGGAGGCCCTCCGTTAGAACCATTGTTGACATGTGGCAAGACGCTCCTCGGGGCGCGTCTTGCTTGGGCCTCTCTCCAGAAGGCCCTCAATCAGACCCAGTGTTGACACGTGGCAAGACGCTCCTCGGGGCGCGTCTTGCTTGGGCCTCTCTCCTGGAGGCGCTCAGTCAGACCAAGTGGTGACATAGGGCAAGACACTCCTCGGGGCGCGTCTTGCTTGGGCCTCTCTCATGGAGGCCCTCTGTCAGACCCAGTGTTGACATGTGTCAAGACGCTCCTCGGGGCGCGTCTTGCTTTGGCCTCTCTCGTGGAGGCGCTCAGTCAGACCCAGTGCTGACAGGTGGCAAGAAGCTCCTCGGAGCGCGTCTTGCTTGGGCTTCTCTCCTGGAGGCCCTCAGTAAGACCCATTGTTGACATGTGGCAAGACGCTCCTCGGGGCGCGTCTTGCTTGGGCCTCTCTCCTGGAGGCGCTCAGTCAGACTGAGTAGTGACATGTGGCCTGACGCTCCTCGGGGCGCGTGTTGCTTGGGCCTCTCTCCTGGAGGCGCTCAGTCAGACCAAGTGGTGACATGTGGCAAGACGCTCCTCGGGGCGCGTCTTGCTTGGGCCTCTCTCCAGAAGGCCCTCAATCAGACCCAGTGTTGACAAGTGGCAAGACGCTCCTCGGGGCGCGTCTTGCTTGGGCCTCTCTCCTGGAGGCGCTCAGTCAGAATGAGTAGTGACATGCGGTCTGACGCTCCTCGGGGCGCGTGTTGCTTGGGCCTCTCTCCTGGAGGCGCTCAGTCAGACCAAGTGGTGACATGTGGCAAGACACTTCTCGGGGCGCGTCTTGCTTGGGCCTCTCTCCTGGAGGCCCTCTGTCAGACCCAGTGTTGACATGTGGCAAGACACTCCTCGGGGCGCGTCTTGCTTGGGCCTCTCTCATGGAGGCCCTCTGTCAGACCCAGTGTTGACATGTGTCAAGACGCTCCTCGGGGCGCGTCTTGCTTTGGCCTCTCTCCTGGAGGCGCTCAGTCAGACCGAGTGCTGACATGTGGCAAGACGCTCCTCGGGCCGCGTGTTGCTTGGGCTTCTCTCCTGGAGAACCTCAGTCAGACCCATTGTTGACATGTGGCAAGACGCTCCTCGGGGCGCGTCTTGCTTGGGCCTCTCTCCTGGAGGCGCTCAGTCAGACCGAGTGCTGACATTTGGCAAGACGCTCCTCGGGGCGCGTCTTGCTTGGGCTTCTCTCCTGGAGGCGCTCAGACAGACCCAGTGTTGACATGTGACAAGACGCTCCTCGGGGCGCGTCTTGCTTGGGCCTCTCTCCTGGAGGCGCTCAGTCAGAACCAGAGGTGACATGTGGCAAGACGCTCCTCGGGGCGCGTCTTGCTTGGGCCTCTCTCCTGGAGGCCCTCTGTCAGACCCAGTGTTGACATGTGGCAAGACGCTCCTCCGGGCGCATCTTGCTTGGGCCTCTCTCCTGGAGGCCCTCAGTCAGACCCATTGTTGACATGTGGCAAGACGCTCCTCGGGGCGCGTCTTGCTTGGGCCTCTCTCCTGGAGGCGCACAGTAAGACCGAGTGCTGACAGAAGGCAAGACGCTCCTCGGGGCGCTCATTGCTTGGGCCTCTCTCCTGAATGCCCTCTGTCCGACCCAGTGTTGACATGTGTCAAGACGCTCCTCGGGGCGTGTCTTGCTTGGGCCTCTCTCCTGGAGGCGCTCAGTCAGACCCAGTGTTGACATGTGGCAAGACGCTCCTCTGGGCGCGTCTTGCTTGGGCTTCTCTCCTGGAGGCCCTCAGTCAGACCCATTGTTGACATGTGGCAAGACGCTCCTCGGGGCACGTCTTGCTTGGGCCTCTCTCCTGGAGGCGCTCAGTCAGACCGAGTAGTGAAATGTGGCAAGACGCTCCTCGGGGCGCGTCTTGCTTGGGCCTCTCTCCTGGATGCCCTCTGTCAGACCCAGTGTTGACATGTGGCAAATTACTCCTCGGGGCGCGTCTTGCTTGGGCTTCTCTCATGGAGGCCCTCAGTCAGACCCAGTGTTGACATGTGTCAAGACGCTCCTCGGGGCGTGTCTTGCTTGGGCCTCTCTCCTGGAGGCGCTCAGTCAGACCCAGTGTTGACATGTGGCAAGACGCTCCTCGGGGCGCTTCTTGCTTGGGCTTCTCTCCTGGAGGCCCTCAGTCAGACCCATTTTTGACATGTGGCAAGACGCTCCTCGGGGCGCGTCTTGCTTGGACCTGTCTCCTGGAGGCGCTCAGTTAGACCGAGTAGTGACATGTCGCAAGACGCTCCTCGGGGCGCGTCTTGCTTGGGCCTCTCTCATGGAGGCCCTCTGTCAGACCCAGTGTTGACATGTGGCAAGACGCTCCACGGGGCGCGTCTTGCTTGGGCTTCTCTCCTGGAGGCCCTCAGTCAGACCCATTGTTGACATGTGGCAATACGCTCCTCGGGGCGCGTCTTGCTTGGGCCTCTCTCCTGGAGGCGCTCAGTCAGACCCAGTGTTGACATGTGGCAAGACGCTCCACGGGGCGCGTCTTGCTTGGGCTGCTCTCCTGGAGGCCCTCAGTCAGACCCATTGTTGACATGTGGCAAGACGCTCCTCGGGGCACGTCTTGCTTGGGCCTCTCTCCTGGAGGCGCTCAGTCAAACCGAGTAGTGACATGTGGCAAGACGCTCCTCGGGGCGCGTCTTGCTTGGACCTCTCTCCTGAAGGCGCTCAGTTAGACCGAGTAGTGACATGTCGCAAGACGCTCCTCGGGGCGCGTCTTGCTTGGGCCTCTCTCATGGAGGCCCTCTGTCAGACCCAGTGTTGACATGTGGCAAGACGCTCCTCGGGGCGCGTCTTGCTTGGGCCTCTCTCCTGGAGGCGCTCAGTCAGAACCAGAGGTGACATGTGGCAAGACGCTCCTCGGGGTGCGTCTTGCTTGGGCCTCTCTCCTGGAGGCCCTCTGTCAGACCCAGTGTTGACATGTGGCAAAACGCTCCTCCGGGCGCATCTTGCTTGGGCCTCTCTCCTGGAGGCCCTCAGTAAGACCCATTGTATACATGTGGCAAGACGCTCCTCGGGGCGCGTCTTGCTTGGGCCTCTCTCCAGAAGGCCCTCAATCAGACCCAGTGTTGACATGTGGCAAGACGCTCCTCGGAGCGCGTCTTGCTTGGGCTTCTCTCATGGAGGCCCTCAGTCAGACCCAGTGTTGACATGTGTCAAGACGCTCCTCGGGGCGTGTCTTGCTTGGGCCTCTCTCCTGGAGGCGCTCAAACAGACTGACTAGTGACATGTGGCAAGACGCTCCTCGGGGCGCGTCTTGCTGGGGCTTCTCTCATGGAGGCACTCAGTCAGATCCAGTGTTGACATGTGGCAAGACGCTCCTCGGGGCGCGTCTTGCTTGGACCTCTCTCCCTGAGGCGGTCAGTCAGACCGAGTAGTGACATGTGGCAAGACGCTCCTCGGGGCGCGTCTTGCTTGGACCTCTCTCCCTGAGGCGCTCAGTCAGACCCAGTGTTGACATTTGGCAAGACACTCGGGGCGCGTCTTGCTTGGGCCTCTCTCATGGAGGCCCTCTGTCAGACCCAGTGTTGACATGTGTCAAGACGCTCCTCGGGGGGCGTCTTGCTTGGGCCTCTCTCCAGAAGGCCCTCAATCAGACCGAGTGTTGACACGTGGCAAGACGCTCCTCGGGGCGCGTCTTGCTTGGGCCTCTCTCCTGGAGGCGCTCAGTCAGACCAAGTGGTGACATGTGGCAAGACACTCCTCGGGGCGCGTCTTGCTTGGGCCTCTCTCCTGGAGGCCCTCTGTCAGACCAAGTGTTGACATGTGGCAAGACACTCCTCGGGGCGCCTCTTGCTTGGGCCTCTCTCATGGAGGCCCTCTGTCAGACCCAGTGTTGACATGTGTCAAGACGCTCCTCGGGGCGCGTCTTGCTTTGGCCTCTCTCCTGGAGGCGCTCAGTCAGACCGAGTGCTGACATGTGGCAAGAAGCTCCTCGGGGCGCGTCTTGCTTGGGCTTCTCTCCTGGAGGCCCTCAGTAAGACCCATTGTTGACATGTGGCAAGACGCTCCTCGTGGTGCGTCTTGCTTGGGCCTCTCTCCAGAAGTCCCTCAATCAGACCCAGTGTTGACACGTGGCAAGACGCTCCTCGGGGCGCGTCTTGCTTGGGCCTCTCTCCTGGAGGCGCTCAGTCAGACTGAGTAGTGACATGTGGCCTGACGCTCCTCGGGGCGCGTCTTGCCTGGGCCTCTCTCCTGGAGGCGCTCAGTCAGACCCAGTGGTGACATGTGGCAAGACACTCCTCGGGGCGCGTCTTTCTTGGGCCCCTCTCCTGGAGGCCCTCTGTCAGACCCAGTGTTGACATGTGTCAAGACGCTCCACGGGGCGCGTCTTGCTTGGGCTTCTCTCCTGGAGGCCCTCAGTCAGACCCATTGTTGACTTGTGGCAAGACGCTCCTCGGGGCGCGTCTTGCTTGGGCCTCTCTCCTGGAGGCGCTCAGTCAGACACAGTGTTGACATGTGGCAAGACACTCCTCGGGGCGCGTCTTGCTTGGGCTTCTCTCATGGAGGCCCTCAGTAAGACCCATTGTTGACATGTGGAAAGAAGCTCCTCGGGGCGCGTCTTGCTTTGGCTTCTCTCCTGGAGGCCCTCAGTCAGACCCATTGTTGACATGTGGCAAGACGCTCCTCGGGGCGCGTATTGCTTGGGCCTCTCTCCTGGATGCCCTCTGTCAGACCCAGTGTTGACATGTGGCAAATTACTCCTCGGGGCGCGTCTTGCTTGGGCTTCTCTCATGGAGGCCCTCAGTCAGACCCAGTGTTGACATGTGTCAAGACGCTCCTCGGGGCGTGTCTTGCTTGGGCCTCTCTCCTGGAGGCGCTCAGTCAGACCCAGTGTTGACATGTGGCAAGACGCTCCTCGGGGCGCTTCTTGCTTGGGCTTCTCTCCTGGAGGCCCTCAGTCAGACCCATTTTTGACATGTGGCAAGACGCTCCTCGGGGCGCGTCTTGCTTGGACCTCTCTCCTGGAGGCGCTCAGTTAGACCGAGTAGTGACATGCCGCAAGACGCTCCTCGGGGCGCGTCCTGCTTGGGCCTCTCTCATGGAGGCCCTCTGTCAGACCCAGTGTTGACATGTGGCAAGACGCTCCACGGGGCGCGTCTTGCTTGGGCTTCTCTCCTGGAGGCCCTCAGTCAGACCCATTGTTGACATGTGGCAAGACGCTCCTCGGGGCGCGTCTTGCTTGGGCCTCTCTCCTGGAGGCGCTCAGTCAGACCCAGTGTTGACATGTGGCAAGACGCTCCACGGGGCGCGTCTTGCTTGGGCTGCTCTCCTGGAGGCCCTCAGTCAGACCCATTGTTGACATGTGGCAAGACGCTCCTCGGGGCACGTCTTGCTTGGGCCTCTCTCCTGGAGGCGCTCAGTCAAACCGAGTAGTGACATGTGGCAAGACGCTCCTCGGGGCGCGTCTTGCTTGGACCTCTCTCCTGGAGGCGCTCAGTTAGACCGAGTAGTGACATGTCGCATGACGCTCCTCGGGGCGCGTCTTGCTTGGGCCTCTCTCATGGAGGCCCTCTGTCAGACCCAGTGTTGACATGTGGCAAGACGCTCCTCGGGGCGCGTCTTGCTTGGGCCTCTCTCCTGGAGGCGCTCAGTCAGAACCAGAGGTGACATGTGGCAAGACGCTCCTCGGGGTGCGTCTTGCTTGGGCCTCTCTCCTGGAGGCCCTCTGTCAGACCCAGTGTTGACATGTGGCAAAACGCTCCTCCGGGCGCATCTTGCTTGGGCCTCTCTCCTGGGGGCCCTCAGTAAGACCCATTGTATACATGTGGCAAGACGCTCCTCGGGGCGCGTCTTGCTTGGGCCTCTCTCCAGAAGGCCCTCAATCAGACCCAGTGTTGACATGTGGCAAGACGCTCCTCGGGGCGCGTCTTGCTTGGGCTTCTCTCATGGAGGCCCTCAGTCAGACCCAGTGTTGACATGTGTCAAGACGCTCCTCGGGGCGTGTCTTGCTTGGGCCTCTCTCCTGGAGGCGCTCAAACAGACTGACTAGTGACATGTGGCAAGACGCTCCTCGGGGCGCGTCTTGCTGGGGCTTCTCTCATGGAGGCACTCAGTCAGATCCAGTGTTGACATGTGGCAAGACGCTCCTCGGGGCGCGTCTTGCTTGGACCTCTCTCCCTGAGGCGCTCAGTCAGACCGAGTAGTGACATGTGGCAAGACGCTCCTCGGGGCGCGTCTTGCTTGGACCTCTCTCCCTGAGGCGCTCAGTCAGACCCAGTGTTGACATTTGGCAAGACACTCCTCGGGGCGCGTCTTGCTTGGGCCTCTCTCATGGAGGCCCTCTGTCAGACCCAGTGTTGACATGTGTCAAGACGCTCCTCGGGGGGCGTCTTGCTTGGGCCTCTCTCCAGAAGGCCCTCAATCAGACCGAGTGTTGACACGTGGCAAGACGCTCCTCGGGGCGCGTCTTGCTTGGGCCTCTCTCCTGGAGGCGCTCAGTCAGACCCAGTGTTGACATGTGGCAAGACAATCCTCGGGGCGTGTCTTGCTTGGGCCTCTCTCCTGGAGGCGCTCAGTCAGACCCAGTGTTGACATGTGGCAAGACAATCCTCGGGGCGTGTCTTGCTTGGGCCTCTCTCCTGGAGGCGCTCAGTCAGACCCAGTGTTGACATGTGGCAAGACGCTCCTCGGGGCGCTTCTTGCTTGGGCTTCTCTCCTGGAGGCCCTCAGTCAGACCCATTTTTGACATGTGGCAAGACGCTCCTCGGGGCGCGTCTTGCTTGGACCTCTCTCCTGGAGGCGCTCAGTTAGACCGAGTAGTGACATGTCGCAAGACGCTCCTCGGGGCGCGTCTTGCTTGGGCCTCTCTCATGGAGGCCCTCTGTCAGACCCAGTGTTGACATGTGGCAAGACGCTCCTCGGGGCGCGTCTTGCTTGGGCCTCTCTCCTGGAGGCGCTCAGTCAGACCCAGTGTTGACATGTGGCAAGACGCTCCACGGGGCGCGTCTTGCTTGGGCTGCTCTCCTGGAGGCCCTCAGTCAGACCCATTGTTGACATGTGGCAAGACGCTCCTCGGGGCACGTCTTGCTTGGACCTCTCTCCTGGAGGCGCTCAGTTAGACCGAGTAGTGACATGTCGCAAGACGCTCCTCGGGGCGCGTCTTGCTTGGGCCTCTCTCATGGAGGCCCTCTGTCAGACCCAGTGTTCACATGTGGCAAGACGCTCCTCGGGGCGCGTCTTGCTTGGGCCTCTCTCCTGGAGGCGCTCAGTCAGAACCAGAGGTGACATGTGGCAAGACGCTCCTCGGGGTGCGTCTTGCTTGGGCCTCTCTCCTGGAGGCCCTCTGTCAGACCCAGTGTTGACATGTGGCAAAACGCTCCTCCGGGCGCATCTTGCTTGGGCCTCTCTCCTGGAGGCCCTCAGTAAGACCCATTGTATACATGTGGCAAGACGCTCCTCGGGGCGCGTCTTGCTTGGGCCTCTCTCCAGAAGGCCCTCAATCAGACCCAGTGTTGACATGTGGCAAGACGCTCCTCGGGGCGCGTCTTGCTTGGGCTTCTCTCATGGAGGCCCTCAGTCAGACCCAGTGTTGACATGTGTCAAGACGCTCCTCGGGGCGTGTCTTGCTTGGGCCTCTCTCCTGGAGGCGCTCAAACAGACTGACTAGTGACATGTGGCAAGACGCTCCTCGGGGCGCGTCTTGCTTGGGCTTCTCTCATGGAGGCCCTCAGTCAGACCCAGTGTTGACATGTGGCAAGACGCTCCACGGGGCGCGTCTTGCTTGGGCTTCTCTCCTGGAGGCCCTCAGTCAGACCCATTGTTGACATGTGGCAAGACGCTCCTCGGGGCGCGTCTTGCTTGGACCTCTCTCCCTGAGGCGCTCAGTCAGACCCAGTGTTGACATTTGGCAAGACACTCCTCGGGGCGCGTCTTGCTTGGGCCTCTCTCATGGAGGCCCTCTGTCAGACCCAGTGTTGACATGTGTCAAGACGCTCCTCGGGGGGCGTCTTGCTTGGGCCTCTCTCCAGAAGGCCCTCAATCAGACCGAGTGTTGACACGTGGCAAGACGCTCCTCGGGGCGCGTCTTGCTTGGGCCTCTCTCCTGGAGGCGCTCAGTCAGACCAAGTGGTGACATGTGGCAAGACACTCCTCGGGGCGCGTCTTGCTTGGGCCTCTCTCCTGGAGGCCCTCTGTCAGACCCAGTGTTGACATGTGGCAAGACACTCCTCGGGGCGCGTCTTGCTTGGGCCTCTCTCATGGAGGCCCTCTGTCAGACCCAGTGTTGACATGTGTCAAGACGCTTCTCGGGGCGCGTCTTGCTTTGGCCTCTCTCCTGGAGGCGCTCAGTCAGACCGAGTGCTGACATGTGGCAAGAAGCTCCTCGGGGCGCGTCTTGCTTGGGCTTCTCTCCTGGAGGCCCTCAGTAAGACCCATTGTTGACATGTGGCAAGACGCTCCTCGTGGTGCGTCTTGCTTGGGCCTCTCTCCAGAAGTCCCTCAATCAGACCCAGTGTTGACACGTGGCAAGACGCTCCTCGGGGCGCGTCTTGCTTGGGCCTCTCTCCTGGAGGCGCTCAGTCAGACTGAGTAGTGACATGTGGCCTGACGCTCCTCGGGGCGCGTCTTGCCTGGGCCTCTCTCCTGGAGGCGCTCAGTCAGACCCAGTGGTGACATGTGGCAAGACACTCCTCGGGGCGCGTCTTTCTTGGGCCACTCTCCTGGAGGCCCTCTGTCAGACCCAGTGTTGACATGTGTCAAGACGCTCCACGGGGCGCGTCTTGCTTGGGCTTCTCTCCTGGAGGCCCTCAGTCAGACCCATTGTTGACTTGTGGCAAGACGCTCCTCGGGGCGCGTCTTGCTTGGGCTTCTCTCCTGGAGGCGCTCAGTCAGAACCAGAGGTGACATGTGGCAAGACGCTCCTCGGGGCGCGTCTTGCTTGGGCCTCTCTCCTGGAGGCCCTCTGTCAGACCCAGTGTTGACATGTGGCAAGACGCTCCTCCTGGCGCATCTTGCTTGGGCCTCTCTCCTGGAGGCCCTCAGTAAGACCCATTGTTGACATGTGGCAAGACGCTCCTCGGGGCGCGTATTGCTTGGGCCTCTCTCCAGAAGGCCCTCAATAAGACCCAGTGTTGACATGTGGCAAGACGCTCCACGGGGCGCGTCTTGCTTGGCCTTCTCTCCTGGAGGCCCTCAGTCAGACCCATTGTTGACATGTGGCAAGACGCTCCTCGGGGCGCGTCTTGCTTGGGCCTCTCTCCTGGAGGCGCTCAGTCAGACCCAGTGTTGACATGTGGCAAGACGCTCCACGGGGCGCGTCTTGCTTGGGCTTCTCTCCTGGAGGCCCTCAGTCAGACCCATTGTTGACATGTGGCAAGACGCTCCTCGGGGCACGTCTTGCTTGGGCCTCTCTCCTGGAGGCGCTCAGTCAGACCGAGTAGTGACATGTGGCAAGACGCTCCTCGGGGCGCGTCTTGCTTGGACCTCTCTCCTGGAGGCGCTCAGTTAGACCGAGTAGTGACATGTCGCAAGACGCTCCTCGGGGCGCGTCTTGCTTGGGCCTCTCTCATGGAGGCCCTGTGTCAGACCCAGTGTTGACATGTGGCAAGACGCTCCTCGGGGCACGTCTTGCTTGGGCCTCTCTCCTGGAGGCGCTCAGTCAGAACCAGAGGTGACATGTGGCAAGACGCTCCACGGGGCGCGTCTTGCTTGGGCTTCTCTCCTGGAGGCCCTCAGTCAGACCCATTGTATACATGTGGCAAGACGCTCCTCGGGGCGCGTCTTGCTTGGGCCTCTCTCCAGAAGGCCCTCAATTAGACCCAGTGTTGACATGTGGCAAGACGCTCCTCGGGGCGCGTCTTGCTTGGGCTTCTCTCATGGAGGCCCTCAGTCAGACCCAGTGTTGACATGTGTCAAGACGCTCCTCGGGGCGTGTCTTGCTTGGGCCTCTCTCCTGGAGGCGCTCAAACAGACCGAGTAGTGACATGTGGCAAGACGCTCCTCGGGGCGCGTCTTGCTGGGGCTTCTCTCATGGAGGCACTCAGTCAGATCCAGTGTTGACATGTGGCAAGACGCTCCTCGGGGCGCGTCTTGCTTGGACCTCTCTCCCTGAGGCGCTCAGTCAGACCGAGTAGTGACATGTGGCAAGACGCTCCTCGGGGCGCGTCTTGCTTGGACCTCTCTCCCTGAGATGCTCAGTCAGACCCAGTGTTGACATTTGGCAAGACACTCCTCGGGGCACGTCTTGCTTGGGCCTCTCTCATGGAGGCCCTCTGTCAGACCCAGTGTTGACATGTGTCAAGACGCTCCTTGGGGGGCGTCTTGCTTTGGCCTCTCTCCTGGAGGCGCTAAGTCTGACCGAGTGCTGACATGTGGCAAGAAGCTCCTCGGGGCGCGTCTTGCTTGGGCTTCTCACCTGGAGGCCCTCAGTAAGAACCATTGTTGACATGTGGCAAGACGCTCCTCGGGGCGCGTCTTGCTTGGGCCTCTCTCCAGAAGGCCCTCAATCAGACTCATTGTTGACACGTGGCAAGACGCTCCTCGGGGCGCGTCTTGCTTGGGCCTCTCTCCTGGAGGCGCTCAGTCAGACCAAGTGGTGACATGTGGCAAGACACTCCTCGGGGCGCGTCTTGCTTGGGCCTCTCTCCTGGAGGCCCTCTGTCAGACCCAGTGTTGACATGTGGCAAGACACTCCTCGGGGCGCGTCTTGCTTGGGCCTCTCTCATGGAGGCCCTCTGTCAGACCCAGTGTTGACATGTGTCAAGACGCTCCTCGGGGCGCGTCTTGCTTTGGCCTCTCTCCTGGAGGCGCTCAGTCAGACCGAGTGCTGACATGTGGCAAGAAGCTCCTCGGGGCGCGTCTTGCTTGGGCCTCTCTCCTGGAGGCGCTCAGTCAGACTGAGTAGTGACATGTCGCCTGACGCTCCTCGGGGCGCGTGTTGCTTGGGCCTCTCTCCTGGAGGCGCTCAGTCAGACCAAGTGGTGACATGTGGCAAGACGCTCCTCGGGGCGCGACTTGCTTGGGCCTCTCTCCAGAAGGCCCTCAATCAGACCCAGTGTTGACATGTGGCAAGACGCTCCTCGGGGCGCGTCTTGCTTGGGCCTCTCTCCTGGAGGCGCTCAGTCAGAATGAGTAGTGACATGCGGTCTGACGCTCCTCGGGGCGCGTGTTGCTTGGGCCTCTCTCCTGGAGGCGCTCAGTCAGACCAAGTGGTGACATGTGGCAAGACACTTCTCGGGGCGCGTCTTCCTTGGGCCTCTCTCCTGGAGGCCCTCTGTCAGACCCAGTGTTTACATGTGGCAAGACACTCCTCGGGGCGCGTCTTGCTTGGGCCTCTCTCATGGAGGCCCTCTGTCAGACCCAGTGTTGACATGTGTCAAGACGCTCCTCGGGGCGCGTCTTGCTTTGGCCTCTCTCCTGGAGGCGCTCAGTCAGACCGAGTGCTGACATGTGGCAAGACGCTCCTCGGGCCGCGTGTTGCTTGGGCTTCTCTCCTGGAGGCCCTCAGTCAGACCCATTGTTGACATGTGGCAAGACGCTCCTCGGGGCGCGTCTTACTTGGGCCTCTCTCCTGGAGGCGCTCAGTCAGACCGAGTGCTGACATTTGGCAAGACACTCCTCGGGGCGCGTCTTGCTTGGGCTTCTCTCCTGGAGGCGCTCAGACAGACCCAGTGTTGACATGTGACAAGACGCTCCTCGGGGCGCGTCTTGCTTGGGCTTCTCTCCTGGAGGCCCTCAGTCAGACCCATTGTTGACATGTGTTAAGACGCTCCTCGGGGCGCGTCTTGCTTGGGCCTCTCTCCTGGAGAAGCTCAGTCAGACCGAGTGCTGACATTTGGCAAGACACTCCTCGGGGCGCGTCTTGCTTGGGCTTCTCTCCTGGAGGCGCTCAGACAGACCCAGTGTTGACATGTGACAAGACGCTCCTCGGGGCGCGTCTTGCTTGGGCCTCTCTCCTGGAGGCGCTCAGTCAGAACCAGAGGTGACATGTGGCAAGACGCTCCTCGGGGCGCGTCTTGCTTGGGCCTCTCTCATGGAGGCCCTCTGTCAGACCCAGTGTTGACATGTGTCAAGACGCTCCTCGGGGCGCGTCTTGCTTTGGCCTCTCTCCTGGAGGCGCTCAGTCAGACCGAGTGCTGACATGTGGCAAGACGCTCCTCGGGCCGCGTGTTGCTTGGGCTTCTCTCCTGAAGGCCCTCAGTCAGACCCATTGTTGACATGTGGCAAGACGCTCCTCGGGGCGCGTCTTGCTTGGGCCTCTCTCCTGGAGGCGCTCAGTCAGACCGAATGCTGACATTTGGCAAGACACTCCTCGGGGCGCGTCTTGCTTGGGCTTCTCTCCTGGAGGCGCTCAGACAGACCCAGTGTTGACATGTGACAAGACGCTCCTCGGGGCGCGTCTTGCTTGGGCCTCTCTCCTGGAGGCGCTCAGTCAGAACCAGAGGTGACATGTGGCATGACGCTCCTCGGGGCGCGTCTTGCTTGGGCCTCTCTCCTGGAGGCCCTCTGTCAGACCCAGTGTTGACATGTGGCAAGACGCTCCTCCGGGCGCATCTTGCTTGGGCCTCTCTCCTGGAGGCCCTCAGTCAGACCCATTGTTGACATGTGGCAAGACGCTCCTCGGGGTGCGTCTTGCTTGGGCCTCTCTCCTGGAGGCGCTCAGTAAGACCGAGTGCTGACATAAGGCAAGACGCTCCTCGGGGCGCTCATTGCTTGGGCCTCTCTCCTGAATTCCCTCTGTCAGACCGAGTGTTGACATGTGGCAAGACTCTCCTCGGGGCGCGTCTTGCTTGGGCTTCTCTCATGGAGGCCCTCAGTCCGACCCAGTGTTGACATGTGTCAAGACGCTCCTCGGGGCGTGTCTTGCTTGGGCCTCTCTCCTGGAGGCGCTCAGTCAGACCCAGTGTAGACATGTGGCAAGACGCTCATCTGGGCGCGTCTTGCTTGGGCTTCTCTCCTGGAGGCTCTCAGTCAGACCCATTGTTGACATGTGGCAAGACGCTCCTCGGGGCACGTCTTGCTTGGGCCTCTCTCCTGGAGGCGCTCAGTCAGACCGAGTAGTGACATGTGGCAAGACGCTCCTCGGGGCGCGTCTTGCTTGGACCTCCCTCCTGGAGGCGCTCAGTCAGACCGAGTAGTGACATTTGGCAAGACGCTCCTCGGGGCGCGTCTTGCTTGGGCCTCTCTCCTGGAGGCGCTCAGTCAGACTGAGTGCTGACATAAGGCAAAACGCTCCTCGGGGCGCGTCTTGCTGGGGCCTCTCTCCTGGAGGTGCTCAATCAGACCCAGTGGTGACACGTGGCAAGACGCTCCTCTGGGCGCGTCTTGCTTGGGCCTCTCTCCTGGAGGAGCTCAGTCAGACCCAGTGGTGACACGTGGCAAGACGCTCCTCGAGGCGCATCTTGCTTGGGCCTCTCTCCTGGAGGCGCTAAGTCAGACCCAGTGTTGACACGTGGCAAGACGCTCCTCGGGGCGCGTCTTGCTTGGGCCTCTCTCCTGGAGGCGCTCAGTCAGACACAGTGTTGACATGTGGCAAGACACTCCTCGGGGCGCGTCTTGCTTGGGCTTCTCTCATGGAGGCCCTCAGTAAGACCCATTGTTGACATGTGGAAAGAAGCTCCTCGGGGCGCGTCTTGCTTTGGCTTCTCTACTGGAGGCCCTCAGTTAGACCCATTGTTGACATGTGGCAAGACGCTCCTCGGGGCGCGTATTGCTTGGGCCTCTCTCCTGGATGCCCTCTGTCAGACCCAGGTTTGACATGTGGCAAGACGCTCCTCGGGGCGCTTCTTGCTTGGGCTTCTCTCCTGGAGGCCCTCAGTCAGACCCATTGTTGACATGTGGCAAGACGCTCCTCGGGGCGCGTCTTGCTTGGGCCTCTCTCCTGGAGGCGCTCAGTAAGACCGAGTGCTGACATGTGGCAAGACGCTCCTCGGGGCGCGTCTTGCTTGGGCTTCTCTCCTGGAGGCGCTCAGAAAGACCCAGTGTTGACATGTGACAAGACGCTCCTCGGGGCGCGTCTTGCTTGGGCCTCTCTCCTGGAGGCGCTCAGTCAGAACCAGAGGTGACATGTGGCAAGACGCTCCTCGGGGCGCGTCTTGCTTGGGCCTCTCTCCTGGAGGCCCTCTGTCAGACCCAGTGTTGACATGTGGCAAGACGCTCCTCCGGGCGCATCTTGCTTGGGCCTCTCCCCTGGAGGCCCTCAGTCAGACCCATTGTTGACATGTGGCAAGATGCTCCTCGGGGCGCGTCTTGCTTGGGCCTCTCTCCTGGAGACGCTCAGTCAGACCGAGTGCTGACATAAGGCAAGACGCTCCTCGGGGCGCGTCTTGCTGGGGCCTCTCTCCTGGAGGCGCTCAGTCAGACACAGTGCTGACATGTGGCAAGACGCTCCTCGGGGCGCGTCTTGCTTGGGCCTCTCTCCTGGAGGCGCTCAGTCAGACTGAGTAGTGACATGTGGCCTGACGATCCTCGGGGCACGTCTTGCTTGGGCCTCTCTCCTGGAGGCGCTCAGTCAGACCCAGTGGTGACATGTGGCAAGACACTCCTCGGGGCGCGTCTTGCTTGGGCCTCTCTCGTGGAGGCCCTCTGTCAGACCCAGTGTTGACATGTGTCAAGACGCTCCTCGGGGCGCGTCTTGCTTGGGCTTCTCTCCTGGAGGCCCTCAGTCAGACCCATTGTTGACATGTGGCAAGACGCTCCTCGGGGCGCGTCTTGCTTGGGCTTCTCTCCTGGAGGCGCTCAGACAGACCCAGTGTTGACATGTGACAAGACGCTCCTCGGGGCGCGTCTTGCTTGGGCCTCTCTCCTGGAGGCGCTCAGTCAGAACCAGAGGTGACATGTGGCAAGACGCTCCTCGGGGCGCGTCTTGCTTGGGCCTCTCTCCTGGAGGCCCTCTGTCAGACCCAGTGTTGACATGTGGCAAGACGCTCCTCCGGGCGCATCTTGCTTGGGCCTCTCTCCTGGAGGCGCTCAGTCAGACTGAGTAGTGACATGTGGCAAGACACTCCTCGGGGCGCGTCTTGGTTGGGCCTCTCTCCTGGAGGCGCTCATTCAGACCCAGTGGTGACATGTGGCAAGACGCTCCTCGGGGCGCGTATTGCTTGGGCCTCTCTCCTGAATGCCCTCTGTGAGACCGAGTGTTGACATGTGGCAAGACTCTCCTCGGGGCACGTCTTGCTTGGGCTTATCTCATGGAGGCCCTCAGTCCGACCCAGTGTTGACATGTGTCAAGACGCTCCTCGGGGCGTGTCTTGCTTGGGCCTCTCTCCTGGAGGCGCTCAGTCAGACACAGTGCTGACATAAGGCAAGACGCTCCTCGGGGTGCGTCTTGCTTTGGCCTCTCTCCTGGAGGCGCTCAGTCAGACCAAGTGGTGACATGTGGCAAGACACTCCTTGGTGCGCGTCTTGCTTGGGCCTCTCTCCTGGAGGCGCTCAGTCAGACCCAGTGTTGACATGTGGCAAGACACTCCTCGGGGCGCGTCTTGCTTGGGCCTCTCTCATGGAGGCCCTCTGTCAGACCCAGTGTTGACATGTGTCAAGACGCTCCTCGGGGTGCGTCTTGCTTTGGCCTCTCTCCTGGAGGCGCTCAGTCAGACCGAGTGCTGACATGTGGCAAGAAGCTCCTCGGGGCGCGTCTTGCTTGGGCTTCACTCCTGGAGGCCCTCAGTAAGACCCATTGTTGACATGTGGCAAGACGCTCCTCGGGGCGCGTCTTGCTTGGGCCTCTCTCCTGGAGGCGCTCAGTCAGACTGAGTAGTGACATGTGGCCTGACGCTCCTCGGGGCGCGTGTTGCTTGGGCCTCTCTCCTGGAGGCGCTCAGTCAGACCAAGTGGTGACATGTGGCAAGCCGCTCCTCGGGGCGCGTCTTGCTTGGGCCTCTCTCCTGGAGGCGCTCAGTCAGACTGAGTAGTGACATGTGGCCTGACGCTCCACGGGGCGCGTCTTGCTTGGGCCTCTCTCCTGGAGGCGCTCAGTCAGACTGAGTAGTGACATGTGGCCTGACGCTCCACGGGGCGCGTCTTGCTTGGGCCTTTCTCCTGGAGGCGCTCAGTCAGACCCAGTGGTGACATGTGGCAAGACGCTCCTCGGGGCGCGTCTTGCTTGGACCTCCCTCCTGGAGGCGCTCAGTCAGACCGAGTAGTGACATTTGGCAAGACGCTCCTCGGGGCGCGTCTTGCTTGGGCCTCTCTCCTGCAGGCGCTCAGTCAGACCGAGTGCTGACATAAGGCAAGACGCTCCTCGGGGTGCATCTTGCTGGGGCCTCTCTCCTGGAGGAGCTCAGTCAGACCCAGTGGTGACACGTGGCAAGACGCTCCTCGAGGCGCATCTTGCTTGGGCCTCTCTCCTGGAGGCGCTAAGTCAGACCCAGTGTTGACACGTGGCAAGACGCTCCTCGGGGCGCATCTTGCTTGGGCTTCTCTCATGGAGGCCCTCAGTAAGACCCATTGTTGACATGTGGAAAGAAGCTCCTCGGGGCGCGTCTTGCTTTGGCTTCTCTCCTGGAGGCCCTCAGTTAGACCCATTGTTGACATGTGGCAAGACGCTCCTCGGGGCGCGTATTGCTTGGGCCTCTCTCCTGGATGCCCTCTGTCAGACCCAGGTTTGACATGTGGCAAGACGCTCCTCGGGGCGCTTCTTGCTTGGGCTTCTCTCCTGGAGACCTTCAGTCAGACCCATTGTTGACATGTGGCAAGACGCTCCTCGGGGCACGTGTTGCTTGGACCTCTCTCCTGGAGGCGCTCAGTCAGACCGAGTAGTGACCTGTGGCAAGACGCTCCTCGGGGTATGTCTTAATTGGGCCTCTCTCCTGGAGGCGCTCAATTAGACCCAGTGTTGACATGTGGCAAGACGCTCCTCGGGGCGCGTCTTGCTTGGGCTTCTCTCCTGGAGGCCCTCAGTGAGACCCATTGTTGACATGTGGCAAGAAGCTCTTCGGGGCGCTTCTTGCTTGGGCCTCTCTCCTGGAGGCGCTCAGTCAGACCGAGTGCTGACATGTGGCAAGACGCTCCTCGGGGCGCGTCTTGCTGGGGCCTCTCTCCTGGAGGCGCTCAGTCAGACCCATTGTTGACATGTGGCCTGACGCTCCTCGGGGTGCGTCTTGCTTGGGCTTCTCTCCTGGAGGCCCTCAGTCAGACCCATTGTTGACATGTGGCAAGACGCTCCTCGGGGCACGTCTTGCTTGGGCCTCTCTCCTGGAGGCGCTCAGTCAGACCGAGTAGTGACATGTGGCAAGACGCTCCTCGGGGTGCGTCTTGCTTGGACCTCTCTCCTGGAGGCGCTCAGTTAGACCGAGTAGTGACATGTCGCAAGATGCTCCTCGGTGCGCGTCTTGCTTGGGCCTCTCTCCTGGAGGCGCTCAGTCAGACCGAGTGCTGACATACGGCAAGACGCTCCTCGGGGCGCGTCTTGCTTGGACCTCTCTCCTGGAGGCGCTCAGTTATACCGAGTAGTGACATGTCGCAAGACGCTCCTCGGTGCGCGTCTTGCTTGGGCCTCTCTCCTGGAGGCGTTCAGTCAGACCCAGTGTTGACCCGTGGCAAGACGCTCCTCGGGGCGCGTCTTGCTTGGGCCTCTCTCCTGGAGCCGCTCAGTCAGACCCAGTGTTGACATATGGCAAGACACTCCTCGGGGCACGTCTTGCTTGGGCCTCTCTCCTGGAGGCGCTCAGTCAGACCGAGTAGTGACATGTGGCAAGACGCTCCTCGGGGTGCGTCTTGCTTGGACCTCTCTCCTGGAGGCGCTCAGTTAGACCGAGTAGTGACATGTCGCAAGACGCTCCTCGGTGCGCGTCTTGCTTGGGCCTCTCTCCTGGAGGCGCTCAGTCAGACCGAGTGCTGACATAAGGCAAGACGCTCCTCGGGGCGCGTCTTGCTTGGACCTCTTTCCTGGAGGCGCTCAGTTAGACCGAGTAGTGACATGTGGCAAGACGCTCCTCGGGGTGCGTCTTGCTTGGACCTCTCTCCTGGAGGCGCTCAGTTAGACCGAGTAGTGACATGTCGCAAGACGCTCCTCGGTGCGCGTCTTGCTTGGGCCTCTCTCCTGGAGGCGCTCAGTCAGACCGAGTGCTGACATAAGGCAAGACGCTCCTCGGGGCGCGTCTTGCTTGGACCTCTCTCCTGGAGGCGCTCAGTTAGACCGAGTAGTGACATGTCGCAAGACGCTCCTCGGTGCGCGTCTTGCTTGGGCCTCTCTCCTGGAGGCGCTCAGTCAGACCCAGTGTTGACCCGTGGCAAGACGCTCCTCGGGGCGTGTCTTGCTTGGGCCTCTCTCCTGGAGCCGCTCAGTCAGACCCAGTGTTGACATATGGCAAGACACTCCTCGGGGCGCGTCTTGCTTGGGCCTCTCTCATGGAGGCCCGCTGTCAGACCCAGTGTTGACATGTGTCAAGACGCTCCTCGGGGCGCGTCTTGCTTTGGCCTCTCTCCTGGAGGCGCTCAGTCAGACCGAGTGCTGACATGTGGCAAGAAGCTCCTCGGGGCGCGTGTTGCTTGGGCTTCTCTCCTGGAGGCCCTCAGTAAGACCCATTGTTGACATGTGGCAAGACGCTCCTCGGGGCGCGTCTTGCTTGGGCCTCTCTCCAGAAGGCCCTCAATCAGACCCAGTGTTGACACGTGGCAAGACGCTCCTCGGGGCGCGTCTTGCTTGGGCCTCTCTCCTGGAGGCGCTCAGTCAGACTGAGTAGTGACATGTGGCCTGACGCTCCTCGGGGCGCGTGTTGCTTGGGCCTCTCTCCTGGAGGCGCTCAGTCAGACCCATTGTTGACATGTTGCAAGACGCTCCTTTGGGCGCGTCTTGCTTGGGCCTCTCTCCTGGAGGCGCTCAGTCAGACCGAGTGCTGACATGTGGAAAGACGCTCCTCGGGGCGCGTCTTGCTTGGGCCTCTCTCCTGGAGGCCCTCTGTCAGACCCAGTGTTGACATGTGGCAAGACGCTCCTCCGGGCGCATCTTGCTTGGGCCTCTCTCCTGGAGGCCCTCAGTCAGACCCATTGTTGACATGTGGCAAGACGCTCCTCAGGGCGCGTCTTGCTTGGGCCTTTCTCCTGGAGGCGCTCAGTCAGACCGAGTGCTGACATGTGGCAAGATGCTCTTCGGGGCGCGTCTTGCTTGGGCCTCTCCCCTGGAGGCGCTCAGTCAGACTGAGTAGTGACATGTGGCCTGACGCTCCCCGGGGCGCGTCTTGCTTGGGCCTCTCTCCTGGAGGCGCTCAGTCAGACCCAGTGGTGACATGTGGCAAGACACTCCTCGGGGCGCGTCTTGCTTGGGCCTCTCTCCTGGAGGCCCTCAGTCATACCCAGTGTTGACATGTGTCAAGACGCTCCTCGGGGCGCGTCTTGCTTGGGCCTCTCTCCTGGTGGCCCTCAGTCAGACCCATTGTTGACATGTGGCAAGACGCTCCTCGGGCCGCGTCTTGCTTGGGCTTCTCTCCTGGAGGCGCTGAGACAGACCCAGTGTTGACATGTGACAAGACGCTCCTCGGGGCGCGTCTTGCTTGGGCCTCTCTCCTGGAGGCGCTCAGTCAGAACCAGAGGTGACATGTGGCAAGACGCTCCTCGGGGCGCGTCTTGCTTGGGCCTCTCTCCTGGAGGCCCTCTGTCAGACCCAGTGTTGACATGTGGCAAGACGCTCCTCCGGGCGCATCTTGCTTGGGCCTCTCTCCTGGAGGCCCTCAGTCAGACACATTGTTGACATGTGGCAAGACGCTCCTCAGGGCGCGTCTTGCTTGGGCCTCTCTCCTGGAGGCGCTCAGTCAGACCCAGTGTTGACATGTGGCAAGACGCTCCTCGGGGCACGTCTTGCTTGGGCCTCTCTCCTGGAGGCGCTCAGTCAGACCCAGTGTTGACATGTGGCAAGACGCTCCTCGGGGCGTGTCTTGCTTGGGCCTCTCTCCTGGAGGCGCTCAGTCAGACCCAGTGTTGGCATGTGGCAAGACACTCCTCGGGGTGCGTCTTGGTTGGGCCTCTCTCCTGGAGGCGCTCATTCAGACCCAGTGGTGACATGTGGCAAGACGCTCCCCGGGGCGCGTATTGCTTCGGCCTCTCTCCTGAATGCCCTCTGTCAGACCGAGTGTTGACATGTGGCAAGACTCTCCTCGGGGCGCGTCTTGCTTGGGCTTCTCTCATGGAGGCCCTCAGTCCGACCCAGTGTTGACATGTGTCAAGACGCTCCTCGGTGCGTGTCTTGCTTGGGC
Organism: Nothobranchius furzeri; assembly: GCF_043380555.1. Classification (NCBI taxonomy): domain Eukaryota; kingdom Metazoa; phylum Chordata; class Actinopteri; order Cyprinodontiformes; family Nothobranchiidae; genus Nothobranchius; species Nothobranchius furzeri. Next base: position 3,360,616 of record NC_091741.1, read on the forward strand.
CTCTCTCCTGGAGGCGCTCAGTCAGACCGAGTAGTGACCTGTGGCAAGACGCTCCTCGGGGTGCGTCTTGCTTGGACCTCTCTCCTGGAGGCGCTCAGTTAGACCGAGTAGTGACATGTCGCAAGACGCTCCTCGGTGCGCGTCTTGCTTGGGCCTCTCTCCTGGAGCCGCTCAGTCAGACCCAGTGTTGACATATGGCAAGACACTCCTCGGGGCGCGTCTTGCTTGGGCCTCTCTCATGGAGGCCCGCTGTCAGACCCAGTGTTGACATGTGTCAAGACGCTCCTCGGGGCGCGTCTTGCTTTGGCCTCTCTCCTGGAGGCGCTCAGTCAGACCGAGTGCTGACATGTGGCAAGAAGCTCCTCGGGGCGCGTGTTGCTTGGGCTTCTCTCCTGGAGGCCCTCAGTAAGACCCATTGTTGACATGTGGCAAGACGCTCCTCGGGGCGCGTCTTGCTTGGGCCTCTCTCCAGAAGGCCCTCAATCAGACCCAGTGTTGACACGTGGCAAGACGCTCCTCGGGGCGCGTCTTGCTTGGGCCTCTCTCCTGGAGGCGCTCAGTCAGACTGAGTAGTGACATGTGGCCTGACGCTCCTCGGGGCGCGTGTTGCTTGGGCCTCTCTCCTGGAGGCGCTCAGTCAGACCCATTGTTGACATGTTGCAAGACGCTCCTTTGGGCGCGTCTTGCTTGGGCCTCTCTCCTGGAGGCGCTCAGTCAGACCGAGTGCTGACATGTGGAAAGACGCTCCTCGGGGCGCGTCTTGCTTGGGCCTCTCTCCTGGAGGCCCTCTGTCAGACCCAGTGTTGACATGTGGCAAGACGCTCCTCCGGGCGCATCTTGCTTGGGCCTCTCTCCTGGAGGCCCTCAGTCAGACCCATTGTTGACATGTGGCAAGACGCTCCTCAGGGCGCGTCTTGCTTGGGCCTTTCTCCTGGAGGCGCCCAGTCAGACCGAGTGCTGACATGTGGCAAGATGCTCTTCGGGGCGCGTCTTGCTTGGGCCTCTCCCCTGGAGGCGCTCAGTCAGACTGAGTAGTGACATGTGGCCTGACGCTCCCCGGGGCGCGTCTTGCTTGGGCCTCTCTCCTGGAGGCGCTCAGTCAGACCCAGTGGTGACATGTGGCAAGACACTCCTCGGGGCGCGTCTTGCTTGGGCCTCTCTCCTGGAGGCCCTCAGTCATACCCAGTGTTGACATGTGTCAAGACGCTCCTCGGGGCGCGTCTTGCTTGGGCCTCTCTCCTGGTGGCCCTCAGTCAGACCCATTGTTGACATGTGGCAAGACGCTCCTCGGGCCGCGTCTTGCTTGGGCTTCTCTCCTGGAGGCGCTGAGACAGACCCAGTGTTGACATGTGACAAGACGCTCCTCGGGGCGCGTCTTGCTTGGGCCTCTCTCCTGGAGGCGCTCAGTCAGAACCAGAGGTGACATGTGGCAAGACGCTCCTCGGGGCGCGTCTTGCTTGGGCCTCTCTCCTGGAGGCCCTCAGTCAGAACCAGAGGTGACATGTGGCAAGACGCTCCTCGGGGCGCGTCTTGCTTGGGCCTCTCTCCTGGAGGCGCTCAGTCAGACCCAGTGTTGACATGTGGCAAGACGCTCCTCGGGGCGTGTCTTGCTTGGGCCTCTCTCCTGGAGGCGCTCAGTCAGACCCAGTGTTGGCATGTGGCAAGACACTCCTCGGGGCGCGTCTTGGTTGGGCCTCTCTCCTGGAGGCGCTCATTCAGACCCAGTGGTGACATGTGGCAAGACGCTCCCCGGGGCGCGTATTGCTTCGGCCTCTCTCCTGAATGCCCTCTGTCAGACCGAGTGTTGACATGTGGCAAGACTCTCCTCGGGGCGCGTCTTGCTTGGGCTTCTCTCATGGAGGCCCTCAGTCCGACCCAGTGTTGACATGTGTCAAGACGCTCCTCGGTGCGTGTCTTGCTTGGGCCTCTCTCCTGGAGGCGCTCAGTCAGACCGAGTAGTGACCTGTGGCAAGACGCTCCTCGGGGTATGTCTTGCTTGGGCCTCTCTCCTGGAGGCGCTCAATTAGACCCAGTGTTGACATGTGGCAAGACGCTCCTCGGGGCGCGTCTTGCTTGGGCTTCTCTCCTGGAGGCCCTCAGTGAGACCCATTGTTGACATGTGGCAAGAAGCTCCTCGGGGCGCTTCTTGCTTGGGCCTCTCTCCTGGAGGCGCTCAGTCAGACCGAGTGCTGACATGTGGCAAGACGCTCCTCGGGGCGCGTCTTGCTGGGGCCTCTCTCCTGGAGGCGCTCAGTCAGACCCAGTGTTGACATGTGGCCTGACGCTCCTCGGGGCGCGTCTTGCTTGGGCTTCTCTCCTGGAGGCCCTCAGTCAGACCCATTGTTGACATGTGGCAAGACGCTCCTCGGGGCACGTCTTGCTTGGGCCTCTCTCCTGGAGGCGCTCAGTCAGACCGAGTAGTGACATGTGGCAAGACGCTCCTCGGGGTGCGTCTTGCTTGGACCTCTCTCCTGGAGGCGCTCAGTTAGACCGAGTAGTGACATGTCGCAAGACGCTCCTCGGTGCGCGTCTTGCTTGGGCCTCTCTCCTGGAGGCGCTCAGTCAGACCGAGTGCTGACATACGGCAAGACGCTCCTCGGGGCGCGTCTTGCTTGGACCTCTCTCCTGGAGGCGCTCAGTTAGACCGAGTAGTGACATGTCGCAAGACGCTCCTCGGTGCGCGTCTTGCTTGGGCCTCTCTCCTGGAGGCGTTCAGTCAGACCCAGTGTTGACCCGTGGCAAGACGCTCCTCGGGGCGCGTCTTGCTTGGGCCTCTCTCCTGGAGCCGCTCAGTCAGACCCAGTGTTGACATATGGCAAGACACTCCTCGGGGCACGTCTTGCTTGGGCCTCTCTCCTGGAGGCGCTCAGTCAGACCGAGTAGTGACATGTGGCAAGACGCTCCTCGGGGTGCGTCTTGCTTGGACCTCTCTCCTGGAGGCGCTCAGTTAGACCGAGTAGTGACATGTCGCAAGACGCTCCTCGGTGCGCGTCTTGCTTGGGCCTCTCTCCTGGAGGCGCTCAGTCAGACCGAGTGCTGACATAAGGCAAGACGCTCCTCGGGGCGCGTCTTGCTTGGACCTCTTTCCTGGAGGCGCTCAGTTAGACCGAGTAGTGACATGTGGCAAGACGCTCCTCGGGGTGCGTCTTGCTTGGACCTCTCTCCTGGAGGCGCTCAGTTAGACCGAGTAGTGACATGTCGCAAGACGCTCCTCGGTGCGCGTCTTGCTTGGGCCTCTCTCCTGGAGGCACTCAGTCAGACCGAGTGCTGACATAAGGCAAGACGCTCCTCGGGGCGCGTCTTGCTTGGACCTCTCTCCTGGAGGCGCTCAGTTAGACCGAGTAGTGACATGTCGCAAGACGCTCCTCGGTGCGCGTCTTGCTTGGGCCTCTCTCCTGGAGGCGCTCAGTCAGACCCAGTGTTGACCCGTGGCAAGACGCTCCTCGGGGCGTGTCTTGCTTGGGCCTCTCTCCTGGAGCCGCTCAGTCAGACCCAGTGTTGACATATGGCAAGACACTCCTCGGGGCGCGTCTTGCTTGGGCCTCTCTCATGGAGGCCCGCTGTCAGACCCAGTGTTGACATGTGTCAAGACGCTCCTCGGGGCGCGTCTTGCTTGGGCCTCTCTCCAGAAGGCCCTCAATCAGACCCAGTGTTGACACGTGGCAAGACGCTCCTCGGGGCGCGTCTTGCTTGGGCCTCTCTCCTGGAGGCGCTCAGTCAGACTGAGTAGTGACATGTGGCCTGACGCTCCTCGGGGCGCGTGTTGCTTGGGCCTCTCTCCTGGAGGCGCTCAGTCAGACCCATTGTTGACATGTTGCAAGACGCTCCTTTGGGCGCGTCTTGCTTGGGCCTCTCTCCTGGAGGCGCTCAGTCAGACCGAGTGCTGACATGTGGAAAGACGCTCCTCGGGGCGCGTCTTGCTTGGGCCTCTCTCCTGGAGGCCCTCTGTCAGACCCAGTGTTGACATGTGGCAAGACGCTCCTCCGGGCGCATCTTGCTTGGGCCTCTCTCCTGGAGGCCCTCAGTCAGACCCATTGTTGACATGTGGCAAGACGCTCCTCAGGGCGCGTCTTGCTTGGGCCTTTCTCCTGGAGGCGCTCAGTCAGACCGAGTGCTGACATGTGGCAAGATGCTCCTCGGGGCGCGTCTTGCTTGGGCCTCTCTCCTGGAGGCGCTCAGTCAGACTGAGTAGTGACATGTGGCCTGACGCTCCCCGGGGCGCGTCTTGCTTGGGCCTCTCTCCTGGAGGCGCTCAGTCAGACCCAGTGGTGACATGTGGCAAGACACTCCTCGGGGCGCGTCTTGCTTGGGCCTCTCTCCTGGAGGCCCTCAGTCATACCCAGTGTTGACATGTGTCAAGACGCTCCTCGGGGCGCGTCTTGCTTGGGCCTCTCTCTTGGAGGCCCTCAGTCAGACCCATTGTTGACATGTGGCAAGACGCTCCTCGGGCCGCGTCTTGCTTGGGCTTCTCTCCTGGAGGCGCTGAGACAGACCCAGTGTTGACATGTGACAAGACGCTCCTCGGGGCGCGTCTTGCTTGGGCCTCTCTCATGGAGGCGCTCAGTCAGAACCAGAGGTGACATGTGGCAAGACGCTCCTCGGGGCGCGTCTTGCTTGGGCCTCTCTCCTGGAGGCCCTCTGTCAGACCCAGTGTTGACATGTGGCAAGACGCTCCTCCGGGCGCATCTTGCTTGGGCCTCTCTCCTGGAGGCCCTCAATCAGACACATTGTTGACATGTGGCAAGACGCTCCTCAGGGCGCGTCTTGCTTGGGCCTCTCTCCTGGAGGCGCTCAGTCAGACCCAGTGTTGACATGTGGCAAGACGCTCCTCGGGGCGCGTCTTGCTTGGGCCTCTCTCCTGGAGGCGCTCAGTCAGACCCAGTGTTGACATGTGGCAAGACGCTCCTCGGGGCGCGTCTTGCTTGGGCCTCTCTCCTGGAGGCGCTCAGTCAGACCCAGTGTTGGCATGTGGCAAGACACTCCTCGGGGCGCGTCTTGGTTGGGCCTCTCTCCTGGAGGCGCTCATTCAGACCCAGTGGTGACATGTGGCAAGACGCTCCTCGGGGCGCGTATTGCTTCGGCCTCTCTCCTGAATGCCCTCTGTCAGACCGAGTGTTGACATGTGGCAAGACTCTCCTCGGGGCGCGTCTTGCTTGGGCTTCTCTCATGGAGGCCCTCAGTCCGACCCAGTGTTGACATGTGTCAAGACGCTCCTCGGGGCGTGTCTTGCTTGGGCCTCTCTCCTGGAGGCGCTCAGTCAGACCCAGTGTTGACATGTGGCAAGACGCTCCTCTGGGCGCGTCTTGCTTGGGCCTCTCTCCTGGAGGCGCTCAGTCAGACCCAGTGTTGACACGTGGCAAGACGCTCCTCGGGGCGCGTCTTGCTTGGGCCTCTCTCCTGGAGGCGCTCAGTCAGACCCAGTGTTGGCATGTGGCAGCAAATGACAAACGATGTTGCGAGCGATATATCAGAAAAACTTTGCACTGACGCCACGGTCGCCACTGCAGGTTGTGCGAGTCTCGCGCAAAGTGCCATATCAAACGTGCGCAAGCTAGTGACAAGCAACTTCACCAGATCCGTAGATTCTGCATACGCTCGGATACGAATGAAAGTATCGAGAGATAACACCGACACAAGTTGCGCGACGGCGCTGGCTGCAGTCGCTACAACACTGGATTTAATAATCAACATAATTGTGATCGTAATGGCGTTTCGAGTGTGCACCAGAAACTACAACCAGTACTACAGAAAACTGGCATGAGGTTCGCAGTCTAACGTTATGTTGGTGTCTCGCATCGACCGTCGACGGCCGTTTGCCAGCGGCTGAAAATGGCAGTTGACGAAATGGAAACGCCGACCGTCGATAGTGCACTCTCGCAAGTTCCAACCGCACCATCTCAGGAGACAGACCACAGAGTCATATTAGCGGAGGGTAGATAGAAAATGCGCAAACCGCCGCAACCGCCCATATACATACTATACGAGTTCAACATAGAGTGGAGTAAGAAGTTACTACCGATTGTATTTCCAACGTGCAAGCAGCTGGTGTTTGACGCTTTACTTGAGTATCACAGAGGTTGCGATGTCCTGTGTTCCACGAGCGCATGGAAACAAGTGAACAAACTTCTACGGACCGTACTGTTGGGGTATGAGCGAGCTGTAAAATCAATACACGCTAGACACGCGGACTTTGCCGCGTTACTGGACACGCATATCGCCACAACAAAACCGGGTCAAGTGTTCGGGGCGTCACCGCGCTCGACTATACACGTCTTGGCCTACCACGAGTACATGAGCCCACAGATCCTAAGCGAGGTCGAAGCCGTTGTGTCTACCCAACGCAAATTCAGCACAGCTGTGCGCGCTAAGACAAGTCCCTCTAGACTGCTGGAAATTTTGGAAATGTGGAAGGCTGGCGTGTACGCGCTTTCTACACATCTCAACGGTATGATCGCGATACTCTCGGCCGCACAACAACTAATGGTCATGTGTTCGGAAGGTCTGATCAGGTCTGACATGACCGGTTGTCAATCGACGTCGAGCGTGCACTCACACACGGATATCCTGGCGTACAGTAAAGCGACGTCGACCTCTAAGCTCACTTTGATCGCCGATGTTTCGAAGGGCAATCGAGTGTGTTGGCTGACGAAAGCTATGGTGACCGACGGTCGCGTCGACTACAATGTGCCTCATTGCGACTGGAGAGGCGTATGTGATCCTTTGCAAATCGATAACACCACCGCGGTCGAGTGCGAAGTCACGGTCGCCGGCGTGTTGTCCTTACTGTGCCCCATACAATGTGACGGTCCGTGTGACGGACCGGTGTGTTACGACCCGACTAACGAAACGTACCAGGTGATAACATTGCATCCGCCCATTACAGCGGAGCGAGCGTTTCGCCACACTCCCAAACCAAGGTTAATAGTTGTAGCGCACGCCCTTTCGGACCTCGGTGCACGTGAAACACTGGCGTTCACTCACAACATCACGCTCGAGACAGCTCAAGCGTTACGCGAAACAAAGGACGTGTTCAAATCCATAGAGAATATACGGTCTTTAGCGTATGCGTATATAAAGGAGGTCGATGACATTTACAGACCTGGCGGCGTGGGCACCACAGTAGAACAACAAGGTGCTCTCAAGCGCACACAGATACTGGCCGCATTATCACTCGCGATGTCTATCCTGACATGCCCGTTTCTGATTTCTATGTATATTAAATTATGACAAGAGCTACGGTGGTTACGATTACACTCTGACCACATGCCTTAGTTTCTGCTAGTGACCTATAAATACATTTGCCCACTTGCTCTCACTGCCATTAAAGCGGCTGTACCCACACGTACAACACCCAAGAAAAAAAAAGATCTCGCTGTCTGTACTGGGTGTACTCTCAGTAGTCGCAGTTGCTCAGGCCATGGTGGTACGCTCACATAACGCCTCTGAGATACGTCCCATCACACCACCTCCTACACTACTCGCGAAGGAGTATTCAACACCCCCTTTGTTCGAAGACAACCATTATAACGAGCACAGCACAACGCTTGCCGCACGCGAAGACAACATGCAGGAGACAACGCTACCACCTGTCGTGAGAACAACGGATTCGAGTGACAACGATCGCGACTATGACGAGCACATTACAGCACCCTCTGTGCACGAAGACCAGGTGCAGGAGACAACGCTACCACCTGTCGTGAGAAACAAGAGTTTGGTTAACAATGATCATCGTCGTGTCCCATTGTAAACTGGGCGTGCCATCGCACACATCGTACATGTGTGTTAACCCACCTGTATGCGACAGACTTTGTGTGTTGCATGACATCGAGATGTATTGACGTCTGTGTCAATACAGGACTCTCTATAAGCCGGGAGCTGGACGCTAACGACCCGTGCATGCGCCACACAAAAGGTATCGTACATGTGTTAACCCACCTGTATGCGACAGACTTTTTGTGTTGCATGACATCGAGATGTATTGACGTCTGTGTCAATACAGGACTCTCTAAGCTGGGAGCTGGACGCTAACAACCCGTGCATGCGCCACACAAAAGGTATCGTACATGTGTTAACCCACCTGTATGCGACAGACTTTGTGTGTTGCATGACATCGAGATGTATTGACGTCTGTGTCAATACAGGACTCTCTAAGCTGGGAGCTGGACGATAACGACCCGTGCATGCGCCACACAAACGGTAACTCGACTAACTACAAAACGCATATTGTGATGTAGAAAGTTGGCTCGACTGTTTGAATCAGCTGCAGCTGCGGTTTACTCACAAAGTGAATCGCACGCTTGTTAGAAGTACATTCGGAGCACTTAAAAAATACATCGCTCTCATCGAGTTCCGTCTCAGCGTTCACCGGCTGATGGGCAAGAGCGTGACATGGGATCGCCAGGAACTTACTTAAGGACTATCATCTCATTTGGCATTTACTCACGGACCCAAGAAACCAGTTCCGAAAAATGGTCGAGAATTATAACTTGTCTAATAGCAACTGGAAGATATGTTGCGTCATAAGCCTCTGATGGTTCACAAGGTGCACGGTCCACTCGAAATCCTAATGCTGTATTTGTAGTACATACACTAAGTCTTCTCTGTTGATGTCAGACTAGAGTTTTATTAGAGTTTTACTTTGCAACAATGGGATTCGAGCAATTGATGTGTATATTTTTAATAGTGCACAATGCTACTATTCCTAGGCTGAATGTACGACATGGCTCTTATGTATCATTATGTATCGTTTCCATTAACTACAAATTTAAATAAAGTCCCTCTGTCCTCAGTGCTAGGTTGTGGGTTTAATACACATTATTATGATCAACCTGTTGAACAGTATAATAACAATATTCCTGTAAAAGTCATTTAGTAATGAACAACCTCAGTTCTGTGAAAGAACATCATGTCTCTGATGTGTACACTGCAGGCCTGACCGGGGTTTGCATGCAAGGGCCTGTGTGTGTGTGTGTGTGTGTGTGTGTGTGTGTGTGTGTGTGTGTGTGTGTGTGTGTGTGTGTGTGTGTGTGTGTGTGTGTGTGTGTGTGTGTGTGTGTGTGTGTGTGTGTGTGTGTGTGTGAAACAAATAAAGATAAATATAGCTAGTGCGGCCACGAGCGGTCGTGCAGGGTAGAGGCTGCGCGAAAACGCCTCTAAAAACAAGCGCGTGCCCACGCCCGATCCGTGGAAGCACGTAGACCTAACAAACGTACTAGCAGAAATCAACGATCGCACACGGGTCATTGAGTGTGTACAGGGTTCGTCTGCGTGTGTGGCATTGGGCAATCTAGCGGCAAACGTGTGGCCTGAAGGCGGAACCGGCCAACCCGTCGCCCTCACCATCGTTGCGCTTCGAGATGAACTATTGCTAAAGATTATCGTCCTCATCAACCACGGCGCTACCAGAGTAGCTCGTAACAAAGACCCTCTCTGCGACCTCGCGGCCAGTGTGCGCAGTGTACAGCAAATGACAAACGATGTTGCGAGCGATATATTGGAAAAACTTTGCACTGACGCGACGGTCGCCACTGCAGGTTGTGCGAGTCTCGCGCAAAGTGCCATATCAAACGTGCGCAAGCTAGTGACAAGCAACTTCACCAGATCCGTAGATTCTGCATACGCTCGGATACGAATGAAAGTATCGAGAGATAACACCGACACAAGTTGAGCGACGGCGCTGGCTGCAGTCGCTACAACACTGTATTTATTAATCAACGTAATTGTGATCGTAATGGCGTTTCGAGTGTGCACCAGAAACTAAAACCAGTCCTACAGAAAACTGGCTGAGGTTCGCGGTCTAACGTTATGTTGGTGTCTCGCATCGACCGTCGACGGCCGTTTGCCAGCGGCTGAAAATGGCAGTTGACGAAATGGAAACGCCGACCGTCGATAGTGCACTCTCGCAAGTTCCAACCGCACCATCTCAGGAGACAGACCACAGAGTCATATTAGCGGAGGGTAGATAGAAAATGCGCAAACCGCCGCAACCGCCCATATACATACTATACGAGTTCAACATAGAGTGGAGTAAGAAGTTACTACCGATTGTATTTTCAACGTGCAAGCAGCTGGTGTTTGACGCTTTACTTGAGTATCACAGAGGTTGCGATGTCCTGTGTTCCACGAGCGCATGGAAACAAGTGAACGAACTTCTACGGACCGTACTGTTGGGTATGAGCGAGCTGTAAAATCAATACATGCTAGACACGCGAACTTTGCCGCGTTACTGGACACACATATCGCCACAACAAAACCGGGTCAAGTGTTCGGGGCGTCACCGCGCTCGACTATACACGTCTTGGCCTACCACGAGTACATGAGCCCACAGATCCTAAGCGAGGTAGAAGCCGTTGTGTCTACCCAACGCAAATTCAGCACAGCCGTGCGCGCTAAGACAAGTCCCTCTAGACTGCTGGAAATTTTGGAAACGTGGAAGGCTGGCGTGTACGCGCTTTCTACACATCTCAACGGTATGATCGCGATACTCTCGGCCGCACAACAACTAATGGTCATGTGTTCGGAAGGTCTGATCAGGTCTGACATGACCGGTTGTCAATCGACGTCGAGCGTGCACTCACACACGGATATCCTGGCGTACAGTAAAGCGACATCGACCTCTAAGCTCACGTTGATCGCCGATGTTTCGAAGGGCAATCGAGTGTGTTGGCTGACGAAAGCTATGGTGACCGACGGTCGCGTCGACTACAATGTGCCTCATTGCGACTGGAGAGGCGTATGTGATCCTTTGCAAATCGATAACACCACCGCGGTCGAGTGCGAAGTCACGGTCGGCGGCGTGTTGTCCTTACTGTGCCCCATACAATGTGACGGTCCGTTTCACGGACCGGTGTGTTACGACCCGACTAACGAAACGTACCAGGTGATAACATTGCATCCGCCCATTACAGCGGAGCGAGCGTTTTGCCACACTCCCAAACCAAGGTGAATAGTTGTAGCGCACGCCCTTTCGGACCTCGGTGCACGTGAAACACTGGCGTACACTCACAACATCACGCTCGAGACAGCTCAAGCGTTACGCGAAACAAAGGACGTGCTCAAATCCATAGAGAATATACGGTCTTTAGCGTATGCGTATATAAAGGAGGTCGATGACATTTACAGACCTGGCGGCGTGGGCACCACAGTAGAACAACAAGGTGCTCTCAAGCGCACACAGATACTGGCCGCATTATCACTCGCGATGTCTATCCTGACATGCCCGTTTCTGATTTCTATGTATATTAAATTATGACAAGAGCTACGGTGGTTACGATTACACTCTGACCACGTGCCTTAGTTTCTGCTAGTGACCTATAAATACATTTGCCCACTTGCTCTCACTGCCATTAAAGCGGCTGTACCCACACGTACAACACCCAAGAAAAAAAAAGATCTCGCTGTCTGTAGTGGGTGTACTCTCAGTAGTCGCAGTTGCTCAGGCCATGGTGGTACGCTCACATAACGCCTCTGAGATACGTCCCATCACACCACCTCCTACACTACTCGCGAAGGAGTATTCAACACCCCCTTTGTACGAAGACAACCATTATAACGAGCACAGCACAACGCTTGCCGCACGTGAAGACAACATGCAGGAGACAAAGCTACCACCTGTCGTGAGAACAACGGATTCGAGTGACAACGATCGCGACTATGACGAGCACATTACAGCACCCTCTGTGCACGAAGACCAGGTGCAGGAGATAACGCTACCACCTGTCGTGAGAAACAAGAGTTTGGTAAACAATGATCATCGTCGTGTCCCATTGTAAACTGGGCGTGCCATCGCACACATCGTACATGTGTGTTAACCCACCTGTATGCGACAGACTTTGTGTGTTGCATGACATCGAGATGTATTGACGTCTGTGTCAATACAGGACTCTCTATAAGCCGGGAGCTGGACGCTAACGACCCGTGCATGCGCCACACAAAAGGTATCGTACATGTGCTAACCCACCTGTATGCGACAGACTTTGTGTGTTGCATGACATCGAGATGTATTGACGTCTGTGTCAATACAGGACTCTCTAAGCTGGGAGCTGGACGCTAACAACCCGTGCATGCGCCACACAAAAGGTATCGTACATGTGTTAACCCACCTGTATGCGACAGACTTTGTGTGTTGCATGACATCGAGATGTATTGACGTCTGTGTCAATACAGGACTCTCTAAGCTGGGAGCTGGACGATAACGACCCATGCATGCGCCACACAAAAGGTAACTCGACTAACTACAAAACGCATATTGTGATGTAGAAAGTTGGCTCGACTGTTTGAATCAGCTGCAGCTGCGGTTTACTCACAAAGTGAATCGCACGCTTGTTAGAAGTACATTCGGAGCACTTAAAAAATACATCGCTCTCATCGAGTTCCGTCTCAGCGTTCACCGGCTGATGGGCAAGAGCGTGACATGGGATCGCCAGGAACTTACTTAAGGACTATCATCTCATTTGGCATTTACTCACGGACCCAAGAAACCAGTTCCGAAAAATGGTCGAGAATTATAACTTGTCTAATAGCAACTGGAAGATATGTTGCGTCATAAGCCTCTGATGGTTCACAAGGTGCACGGTCCACTCTAAATCCTAATGCTGTATTTGTAGTACATACACTAAGTCTTCTCTGTTGATGTCAGACTAGAGTTTTATTAGAGTTTTACTTTGCAACAATGGGATTCGAGCAATTGATGTGTATATTTTTAATAGTGCACAATGCTACTATTCCAAGGCTGAATGTGTGACATGGCTCTTATGTATCATTATGTATCATTTCCATTAAGTACTAATTTAAATAAAGTCCCTCTGTCCTCAGTGCTAGGTTGTGGGTTTAAGTGGCAAGACGCTCCTCGGGGCGCATATTGCTTGGGCCTCTCTCCTGGATGCCCTCTGTCAGACCGAGTGTTGACATGTGTCAAGACGCTCCTCGGGGCGTGTCTTGCTTGGGCCTCTCTCCTGGAGGCACTCAGTCAGACCCAGTGTTGACATGTGGCAAGACGCTCCTCGGGGCGCTTCTTGCTTGGGCTTCTCTCCTGGAGGCCCTCAGTCAGACCTATTGTTGACATGTGGCAAGACGCTCCTCGGGGCACGTCTTGCTTGGGCCTCTCTCCTGGAGGCGCTCAAACAGACCGAGTAGTGACATGTGGCAAGACGCTCCTCTGGGCACGTCTTGCTGGGGCTTCTCTCATGGAGGCACTCAGTCAGACCCAGTGTTGACATGTGGCAAGACGCTCCTCGGTGCGCGTCTTGCTTGGACCTCTCTCCCTGAGGCGCTCAGTAAGACCGAGTAGTGACATGTGGCAAGACGGTCCTCGGGGCGCGTCTTGCTTGGGCCTCTCTCATGGAGGCCCTCTGTCAGACCCAGTGTTGACATGTGTCAAGACGCTCCTCGGGGGGCGTCTTGCTTTGGCCTCTCTCCTGGAGGCACTCAGTCAGACCCAGTGGTGACATGTGGCAAGACACTCCTCGGGGCGCGTCTTGCTTGGGCCTCTCTCCTGGAGGCCCTCTGTCAGACCCAGTGTTGACATGTGTCAAGACGCTCCTCGGGACGCGTCTTGCTTTTGCTTCTCTCCTGGAGGCCCTCAGTCAGACCCATTGTTGACATGTGGCAAGACACTCCTCGGGGCGCGTCTTGCTTGGGCTTCTCTCCTGGTGGCGCTCAGACAGACCCAGTGTTGACATGTGACAAGACGCTCCTCGGGGCGCGTCTTGCTTGGGCCTCTCTCCTGGAGGCGCTCAGTCAGAACCAGAGGTGACATGTGGCAAGACGCTCCTCGGGGCGCGTCTTGCTTGGGCCTCTCTCCTGGAGGCCCTCTGTCAGACCCAGTGTTGACATGTGGCAAGACGCTCCTCCGGGTGCATCTTGCTTGGGCCTCTCTCCTGGAGGCCCTCAGTCAGACCCATTGTTGACATGTGGCAAGACGCTCCTCGGGGCGCGTCTTGCTTGGACCTCCCTCCTGGAGGCGCTCAGTCAGACCGAGTAGTGACATTTGGCAAGACGCTCCTTGGGGCGGGTCTTGCTTGGGCCTCTCTCCTGGAGGCGCTCAGTCAGACCGAGTGCTGACATAAGGCAAGACGCTCCTCGGGGCGCGTCTTGCTGGGGCCTCTCTCCTGGAGGTGCTCAATCAGACCTAGTGGTGACACGTGGCAAGACGCTCCTCTGGGCGCGTCTTGCTTGGGCCTCTCTCCTGGAGGAGCTCAGTCAGACCCAGTGGTGACACGTGGCAAGACGCTCCTCGAGGCGCATCTTGCTTGGGCCTCTCTCCTGGAGGCGCTAAGTCAGACCCAGTGTTGACACGTGGCAAGACGCTCCTCGGGGCGCGTCTTGCTTGGGCCTCTCTCCTGGAGGCGCTCAGTCAGACACAGTGTTGACATGTGGCAAGACACTCCTCGGGGCGCGTCTTGCTTGGGCTTCTCTCATGGAGGCCCTCAGTAAGACCCATTGTTGACATGTGGAAAGAAGCTCCTCGGGGCGTGTCTTGCTTTGGCTTCTCTCCTGGAGGCCCTCAGTCAGACCCATTGTTGACATGTGGCAAGACGCTCCTCGGGGCGCGTATTGCTTGGGCCTCTCTCCTGGATGCCCTCTGTCAGACCCAGGTTTGACATGTGGCAAGACTCTCCTCGGGGCGCGTCTTGCTTGGGCTTCTCTCATGGAGGCCCTCAGTCAGACCCAGTGTTGACATGTGTCAAGACGCTCCTCGGGGCGTGTCTTGCTTGGGCCTCTCTCCTGGAGGCGCTCAGTCAGACCCAGTGTTGACATGTGGCAAGACGCTCCTCGGGGCGCTTCTTGCTTGGGCTTCTCTCCTGGAGGCCCTCAGTCAGACCCATTGTTGACATGTGGCAAGACGCTCCTCGGGGCACGTGTTGCTTGGACCTCTCTCCTGGAGGCGCTCAGTCAGACCGAGTAGTGACATGTGGCAAGACGCTCCTCGGGGTATGTCTTGCTTGGGCCTCTCTCCTGGAGGCGCTCAATTAGACCCAGTGTTGACATATGGCAAGACGCTCCTCGGGGCGCATCTTGCTTGGGCTTCTCTCCTGGAGGCCCTCAGTGAGACCCATTGTTGACATGTGGCAAGAAGCTCCTCGCGGCGCTTCTTGCTTGGGCCTCTCACCTGGAGGCGCTCAGTCAGACCGAGTGCTGACATGTGGCAAGACGCTCCTCGGGGCGCGTCTTGCTGGGGCCTCTCTCCTGGAGGCGCTCAGTCAGACCCAGTGTTGACATGTGGCCTGACGCTCCTCGGGGCGCGTCTTGCTTGGGCTTCTCTCCTGGAGGCCCTCAGTCAGACCCATTGTTGACATGTGGCAAGACGCTCCTCGGTGCGCGTCTTGCTTGGGCCTCTCTCCTGGAGGCGCTCAGTCAGACCCAGTGTTGACCCGTGGCAAGACGCTCCTCGGGGCTCGTCTTGCTTGGGCCTCTCTCCTGGAGCCGCTCAGTCAGACCCAGTGTTGACATGTGGCAAGACACTCCTCGGGGCGCGTCTTGCTTGGGCCTCTCTCATGGAGGCCCTCTGTCAGACCCAGTGTTGACATGTGTCAAGACGCTCCTCGGGGCGCGTCTTGCTTTGGCCTCTCTCCTGGAGGCGCTCAGTCAGACCGAGTGCTGACATGTGGCAAGAAGCTCCTCGGGGCGCGTGTTGCTTGGGCTTCTCTCCTGGAGGCCCTCAGTAAGACCCATTGTTGACATGTGGCAAGACGCTCCTCGGGGCGCGTCTTGCTTGGGCCTCTCTCCAGAAGGCCCTCAATCAGACCCAGTGTTAACACGTGGCAAGACGCTCCTCGGGGCGCGTCTTGCTTGGGCCTCTCTCCTGGAGGCGCTCAGTCAGACTGAGTAGTGACATGTGGCCTGACGCTCCTCGGGGCGCGTGTTGCTTGGGCCTCTCTCCTGGAGGCGCTCAGTCAGACCAATTGTTGACATATTGCAAGACGCTCCTTTGGGCGCGTCTTGCTTGGGCCTCTCTCCTGGAGGCCCTCTGTCAGACCCAGTGTTGACATGTGGCAAGACGCTCCTCCGGGCGCATCTTGCTTGGGCCTCTCTCCTGGAGGCCCTCAGTCAGACCCATTGTTGACATGTGGCAAGACGCTCCTCGGGGCGCGTCTTGCTTGGGCCTTTCTCCTGGAGGCGCTCAGTCAGACCGAGTTCTGACATGTGGCAAGACGCTCCTCGGGGCGCGTCTTGCTTGGGCCTCTCTCCTGGAGGCGCTCAGTCAGACTGAGTAGTGACATGTGGCCTGACGCTCCCCGGGGCGCGTCTTGCTTGGGCCTCTCTCCTGGAGGCGCTCAGTCAGACCCAGTGGTGACATGTGGCAAGACACTCCTCGGGGCGCGTCTTGCTTGGGCCTCTCTCCTGGAGGCCCTCAGTCATACCCAGTGTTGACATGTGTCAAGACGCTCCTCGGGGCGCGTCTTGCTTGGGCCTCTCTCCTGGAGGCCCTCAGTCAGACCCATTTTTGACATGTGGCAAGACGCTCCTCGGGGCGCGTCTTGCTTGGGCATCTCTCCTGGAGGCGCTCAGACAGACCCAGTGTTGACATGTGGCAAGATGCTCCTCCGGGCGCATCTTGCTTGGGCCTCTCTCCTGGAGGCCCTCAGTCAGACACATTGTTGACATGTGGCAAGACGCTCCTCAGGGCGCGTCTTGCTTGGGGCTCTCTCCTGGAGGCGCTCAGTCAGACCCAGTGTTGACATGTGGCAAGACGCTCCTCGCGGCGCGTCTTGCTTGGGCCTCTCCTGGAGGCGCTCAGTCAGACCCAGTGTTGACATGTGGCAAGACGCTCCTCGGGGCGCGTCTTGCTTGGGCCTCTCTCCTGGAGGCGCTCAGTCAGACCCAGTGTTGGCATGTGGCAAGACACTCCTCGGGGCGCGTCTTGGTTGGGCCTCTCTCCTGGAGGCGCTCATTCAGACCCAGTGGTGACATGTGGCAAGACGCTCCTCGGGGCGCGTATTGCTTCAGCCTCTCTCCTGAATGCCCTCTGTCAGACCGAGTGTTGACATGTGGCAAGACTCTCCTCGGGGCGCGTCTTGCTTGGGCTTCTCTCATGGAGGCCCTCAGTCCGACCCAGTGTTG
Source organism: Nothobranchius furzeri (assembly GCF_043380555.1). NCBI lineage: Eukaryota > Metazoa > Chordata > Actinopteri > Cyprinodontiformes > Nothobranchiidae > Nothobranchius > Nothobranchius furzeri. The sequence goes on from NC_091741.1 coordinate 3,377,677, forward strand.
ACATGTGTCAAGACGCTCCTCGGGGCGTGTCTTGCTTGGGCCTCTCTCCTGGAGGCGCTCAGTCAGACCCAGTGTTGACATGTGGCAAGACACTCCTCGGGGCGCGTCTTGCTTGGGCCTCTCTCATGGAGGCCCTCTGTCAGACCCAGTGTTGACATGTGTCAAGACGCTCCTCGGGGCGCGTCTTGCTTTGGCCTCTCTCCTGGAGGCGCTCAGTCAGACCGAGTGCTGACATGTGGCAAGAAGCTCCTCGGGGCGCGTGTTGCTTGGGCTTCTCTCCTGGAGGCCCTCAGTAAGACCCATTGTTGACATGTGGCAAGACGCTCCTCGGGGCGCGTCTTGCTTGGGCCTCTCTCCAGAAGGCCCTCAATCAGACCCAGTGTTAACACGTGGCAAGACGCTCCTCGGGGCGCGTCTTGCTTGGGCCTCTCTCCTGGAGGCGCTCAGTCAGACTGAGTAGTGACATGTGGCCTGACGCTCCTCGGGGCGCGTGTTGCTTGGGCCTCTCTCCTGGAGGCGCTCAGTCAGACCAATTGTTGACATATTGCAAGACGCTCCTTTGGGCGCGTCTTGCTTGGGCCTCTCTCCTGGAGGCCCTCTGTCAGACCCAGTGTTGACATGTGGCAAGACGCTCCTCCGGGCGCATCTTGCTTGGGCCTCTCTCCTGGAGGCCCTCAGTCAGACCCATTGTTGACATGTGGCAAGACGCTCCTCGGGGCGCGTCTTGCTTGGGCCTTTCTCCTGGAGGCGCTCAGTCAGACCGAGTTCTGACATGTGGCAAGACGCTCCTCGGGGCGCGTCTTGCTTGGGCCTCTCTCCTGGAGGCGCTCAGTCAGACTGAGTAGTGACATGTGGCCTGACGCTCCCCGGGGCGCGTCTTGCTTGGGCCTCTCTCCTGGAGGCGCTCAGTCAGACCCAGTGGTGACATGTGGCAAGACACTCCTCGGGGCGCGTCTTGCTTGGGCCTCTCTCCTGGAGGCCCTCAGTCATACCCAGTGTTGACATGTGTCAAGACGCTCCTCGGGGCGCGTCTTGCTTGGGCCTCTCTCCTGGAGGCCCTCAGTCAGACCCATTTTTGACATGTGGCAAGACGCTCCTCGGGGCGCGTCTTGCTTGGGCATCTCTCCTGGAGGCGCTCAGACAGACCCAGTGTTGACATGTGGCAAGATGCTCCTCCGGGCGCATCTTGCTTGGGCCTCTCTCCTGGAGGCCCTCAGTCAGACACATTGTTGACATGTGGCAAGACGCTCCTCAGGGCGCGTCTTGCTTGGGGCTCTCTCCTGGAGGCGCTCAGTCAGACCCAGTGTTGACATGTGGCAAGACGCTCCTCGCGGCGCGTCTTGCTTGGGCCTCTCCTGGAGGCGCTCAGTCAGACCCAGTGTTGACATGTGGCAAGACGCTCCTCGGGGCGCGTCTTGCTTGGGCCTCTCTCCTGGAGGCGCTCAGTCAGACCCAGTGTTGGCATGTGGCAAGACACTCCTCGGGGCGCGTCTTGGTTGGGCCTCTCTCCTGGAGGCGCTCATTCAGACCCAGTGGTGACATGTGGCAAGACGCTCCTCGGGGCGCGTATTGCTTCAGCCTCTCTCCTGAATGCCCTCTGTCAGACCGAGTGTTGACATGTGGCAAGACTCTCCTCGGGGCGCGTCTTGCTTGGGCTTCTCTCATGGAGGCCCTCAGTCCGACCCAGTGTTGACATGTGTCAAGACGCTCCTCGGGGCGTGTCTTGCTTGGGCCTCTCTCCTGGAGGCGCTCAGTCAGACCCAGTGTTGACATGTGGCAAGACGCTCCTCTGGGCGCGTCTTGCATGGGCCTCTCTCCTGGAGGCGCTCAGTCAGACCCAGTGTTGACACGTGGCAAGACGCTCCTCGGGGCGCGTCTTGCTTGGGCCTCTCTCCTGGAGGCGCTCAGTCAGACCCAGTGTTGGCATGTGGCAAGACACTCCTCAGGGCGCGTCTTGGTTGGGCCTCTCTCCTGGAGGCGCTCATTCAGACCCAGTGGTGACATGTGGCAAGACGCTCCTCGGGGCGCGTATTGCTTCGGCCTCTCTCCTGAATGCCCTCTGTCAGACCGAGTGTTGACATGTGGCAAGACTCTCCTCGGGGCGCGTCTTGCTTGGGCTTCTCTCATGGAGGCCCTCAGTCCGACCCAGTGTTGACATGTGTCAAGACGCTCCTCGGGGCGTGTCTTGCTTGGGCCTCTCTCCTGGAGGCGCTCAGTCAGACCCAGTGTTGACATGTGGCAATACGCTCCTCTGGGCGCGTCTTGCTTGGGCTTCTCTCCTGGAGGCCCTCAGTCAGACCCATTGTTGACATGTGGCAAGACGCTCCTCGGGGCACGTCTTGCTTGGGCCTCTCTCCTGGAGGCGCTCAGTCTGACCGAGTAGTGACATGTGGCAAGACGCTCCTCGGGGCGCGTCTTGCTTGGACCTCCCTCCTGGAGGCGCTCAGTCAGACCGAGTAGTGACATGTGGCAAGACGCTCCTCGGGGCGCGTCTTGCTTGGGCCTCTCTCCTGGAGGCGCTCAGTCAGACCGAGTGCTGACATAAGGCAAGACGCTCCTCGGGGCGCGTCTTGCTGGGGCCTCTCTACTGGAGGTGCTCAATCAGACCCAGTGGTGACACGTGGCAAGACGCTCCTCTGGGCGCGTCTTGCTTGGGCCTCTCTCCTGGAGGAGCTCAGTCAGACCCAGTGGTGACACGTGGCAAGACGCTCCTCGGGGCGCATCTTGCTTGGGCCTCTCTCCTGGAGGCGCCAACTCAGACCCAGTGTTGACACGTGGCAAGACGCTCCTCGGGGCGCGTCTTGCTTGGGCCTCTCTCCTGGAGGTGCTCAGTCAGGCACAGTGTTGACATGTGGCAAGACACTCCTCGGGGCGCGTCTTGCTTGGGCTTCTCTCATGGAGGCCCTCAGTAAGACCCATTGTTGACATGTGGAAAGAAGCTCCTCGGGGCGCGTATTGCTTGGGCCTCTCTCCTGGATGCCCTCTGTCAGACCCAGTGTTGACATGTGACAAGACTCTCCTCGGGGCACGTCTTGCTTGAACCTCTCTCCTGGAGGCGCTCAGTCAGTCCGAGTAGTGACATGTGGCAAGACGCTCCTCGGGGCGCGTCTTGCTTGGGCCTCTCTCCTGGAGGCGCTCAATTAGACCCAGTGTTGACATGTGGCAAGACGCTCCTCGGGGCGCGTCTTGCTTGGGCTTCTCTCCTGGAGGCCCTCAGTCAGACCCATTGTTGACATGTGGCAAGACGCTCCTCGGGGCGCGTCTTTGCTGGGGCCTCTCTCCTGGAGGCGCTCAGTCAGACCCAGTGTTGACATGTGTCAAGACGCTCCTCGGGCGTTTCTTGCTTGCGCCTCTCTCCTTGTGGCGCTCAGTCAGACCAGTGTTGACATGTGGCAAGACGCTCCTCGGGGCGCGTCTTGGTTTGGCCTCTCTCCTGGAGGCGCTCATTCAGACCCAGTGGTGACATGTGGCAAGACGCTCCTCGGGGCGCGTCTTGCTTGGGCTTCTCTCATGGAGTTCCTCAGTCCGACCCAGTGTTGACATGTGGCAAGACGCTCCTCTGGGCGCGTCTTGCTTGGGCTTCTCTCCTGGAGGCCCTCAGTCAGACCCATTGTTGACATGTGGCAAGACGCTCCTCGGGGCACGTCTTGCTTGGACCTCCCTCCTGGAGGCGCTCAGTTAGACCGAGTAGTGACATGTGTCAAGACGCTCCTCGGGGCACGTCTTGCTTGGGCCTCTCTAATGGAGGCGCTCAGTCAGACCGAGTGCTGACATGTGCCCCGGAGGCACTCAGTCTGACCGAGTAGTGACATGTGGCAAGACGCTCCTCGGGGCGCGTCTTGCTTGGGCCTCTCTCCAGAAGGCCCTCAATCAGACCCAGTGTTGACACGTGGCAAGACGCGCCCCGAGGAGCGTCTTGCCACATGTCACCTCTGGTTCTGACTGAGCGCCTCTAGGAGAGAGGCCCAAGCAAGACGTGCCCCGAGGAGCGTCTTGTCACATGTCACCACTTGGTCTGACTGAGCGCCTCCAGGAGAGAGGCCCAAGCAACACGCGCCCCGAGGAGCGTCAGGCCACATGTCACTACTCAGTCTGACTGAGCGCCTCCAGGAGAGAGGCCCAAGCAAGACGCGCCCCGAGGAGCGTCTTGCCACATGTCAACAATGGGTCTTACTGAGGGCCTCCAGGAGAGAAACCCAAGCAAGACGCTCCCCGAGGAGCTTCTTGCCACATGTCAGCACTCGGTCTGACTGAGCGCCTCCAGGAGAGAGGCCAAAGCAAGACGCGCCCCGAGGAGCGTCTTGACACATGTCAACACTGGGTCTGACAGAGGGCCTCCATGAGAGAGGCCCAAGCAAGACGCGCCCCGAGGAGTGTCTTGCCACATGTCAACACTGGGTCTGACAGAGGGCCTCCAGGAGAGAGGCCCAAGCAAGACGCGCCCCGAGGATTGTCTTGCCACATGTCACCACTTGGTCTGACTGAGCGCCTCCAGGAGAGAGGCCCAAGCAACACGCGCCCCGAGGAACGTCAGGCCACATGTCACTACTCAGTCTGACTGAGCGCCTCCAGGAGAGAGGCCCAAGCAAGACGCGCCCCGAGGAGCGTCTTGCCACGTGTCAACACTGGGTCTGATTGAGGGCCTTCTGGAGAGAGGCCCAAGCAAGACGCGCCCCGAGGAGCGTCTTGCCACACGTCAACAATGGTTCTTACGGAGGGCCTCCGGGAGAGAAGTCCAAGCAAGACGCGCCCCGAGGAGCTTCTTGCCACATTTCAGCACTCGGTCTGACTGAGTGCCTCCAGGAGAGAGGCCAAAGCAAGACGCCCCCCGAGGAGCGTCTTGACACATGTCAACACTGGGTCTGACAGAGGGCCTCCATGAGAGAGGCCCAAGCAAGACGCGCCCCGAGGAGCGTCTTGCCACATGTCACTACTCGGTCTTACTGAGCGCCTCAGGGAGAGAGGTCCAAGTAAGACGCGCCCCGAGGAGCGTCTTGCAACATGTCAACACTGGGTCTGACTGAGTGCCTCCATGAGAGAAGCCCCAGCAAGACGCGCCCCGAGGAGCGTCTTGCCACATGTCACTACTCGGTCTGTTTGAGCGCCTCCAGGAGAGAGGCCCAAGCAAGACGTGCCCCGAGGAGCGTCTTGCCACATGTCAACAATGGGTCTGACTGAGGGCCTCCAGGAGAGAAGCCCAAGCAAGACGCGCCCCGAGGAGCGTCTTGCCACATGTCAACACTGGGTCTGACTGAGCGCCTCCAGGAGAGAGGCCCAAGCAAGACACGCCCCGAGGAGCGTCGTGACACATGTCAACACTGGGTCTGACTGAGGGCCTCCATGAGAGAAGCCCAAGCAAGACGCGCCCCGAGGAGAGTCTTGCCACATGTCAACACTCGGTCTGACAGAGGGCATCCAGGAGAGAGGCCCAAGCAATATGCGCCCCGAGGAGCTTCTTGCCACTTAAACCCACAACCTAGCACTGAGGACAGAGGGACTTTATTTAAATTAGTACTTAATGGAAACGATACATAATGATACATAAGAGCCATGTCACACATTCAGCCTAGGAATAGTAGCATTGCGCCTTCTGGAGAGAGGCCCAAGCAATACGCGCCCCGAGGAGCGTCTTGCCACATGTCAACAATGGGTCTTACTGAGGGCCTCCAGGAGAGAGGCCCAAGCAAGATGCGCCCGGAGGAGCGTCTTGCCACATGTCAACACTGGGTCTGACAGAGGGCCTCCAGGAGAGAGGCCCAAGCAAGACGCGCCCCGAGGAGCGTCTTTACACATGTCACCTCTGGTTCTGACTGAGCGCCTCCAGGAGAGAGGCCCAAGCAAGATGCGCCCCGAGGAGCGTCTTGCCACATGTCAACAATGGGTCTGAGTGAGGGCCTCCAGGAGAGAAGCCCAAGCAAGACGCGCCCCGTGGAGCGTCTTGCCACATGTCACCACTGGGTCTGACTGAGCGCCTCCAGGAGAGAGGCCCAGGCAAGACGCGCCCCGAGGAGCGTCAGGCCACATGTCACTACTCAGTCTGACTGAGCCCCTCCAGGAGAGAGGCCCAAGCAAGACGCGCCCCGAGAAGCGTCTTGCCACGTGTCAACACTGGGTCTGATTGAGGGCCTTCTGGAGAGAGGCCCAAGCAAGACGCACCACGAGGAGCGTCTTGCCACATGTCAACAATGGGTCTTACTGAGGGCCTCCAGGAGAGAAGCCCAAGCAAGACGCGCCCCGAGGAGCTTCTTGCCACATGTCAGCACTCGGTCTGACTGAGCGCCTCCAGGAGAGAAGCCCAAGCAAGACGCGCCCAGAGGAGCGTCTTGCCACATGTCAACACTGGGTCTGACTGAGCGCCTCCAGGAGAGAGGCCCAAGCAAGACACGCCCCGAGGAGCGTCTTGACACATGTCAACACTGGGTCTGACTGAGCGCCTCCAGGAGAGAGGCCCAAGCAAGACGCGCCCCGAGGAGCTTCTTGCCACGTGTCACCACTGGGTCTGACTGAGCGCCTCCAGGAGAGAGGCCCAAGCAAGACGCGCCCCGAGGAGCGTCTTGCCACGTGTCACCACTGGGTCTGATTGAGCGCCTCCAGGAGAGAGGCCCCAGCAAGACCGGTCAGGCCTGCATTGTACACATCAGAGACATGATGTTCTTTCACAGAACTGAGGTTGTTCATTACTAAATGACTTTTACAGGAATATTGTTATTATACTATTCAACAGGTTGATCATAATAATGTGTATTAAACCCACAACCTAGCACTGAGGACAGAGGGACTTTATTTAAATTAGTACTTAATGGAAACGATACATAATGATACACAAGAGCCATGTCATACATTCAGCCTAGGAATAGTAGCATTGTGCACTATTAAAAATATACACATCAATTGCTCGAATCCCATTGTTGCAAAGTAAAACTCTAATAAAACTCTAGTCTGACATCAACAGAGAAGACTTAGTGTATGCACTACAAATACAGCATTAGGATTTCGAGTGGACCGTGCACCTTGTGAACCATCAGAGGCTTATGACGCAACATATCTTCCAGTTGCTATTAGACAAGTTATAATTCTCGACCATTTTTCGGAACTGGTTTCTTGGGTCCGTGAGTAAATGCCAAATGAGATGATAGTCCTTAAGTAAGTTCCTTGCGATCCCATGTCACGCTCTTGCCCATCAGCCGGTGAACGCTGAGACGGAACTCGATGAGAGCGATGTATTTTTTAAGTGCTCCGAATGTACTTCTAACAAGCGTGCGATTCACTTCGTGAGTAAACCGCAGCTGCAGCTGATTCAAACAGTCGAGCCAACTTTCTACATCACAATATTCGTTTTGTAGTTAGTCGAGTTACCTTTTGTGTGGCGCATGCACGGGTCGTTAGCGTCCAGCTCCCAGCTTAGAGAGTCCTGTATTGACACAGACGTCAATACATCTCGATGTCATGCAACACACAAAGTCTGTCGCATACAGGTGGGTTAACACATGTACGATACCTTTTGTGTGGCGCATGCACGGGTCGTTAGCGTCCAGCTCCCGGCTTATAGAGAGTCCTGTATTGACACAGACGTCAATACATCTCGATGTCATGCAACACACAAAGTCTGTCGCATACAGGTGGGTTAACACACATGTACGATGTGTGCGATGGCACGCCCAGTTTACAATGGGACACGACGATGATCATTGTTAACCAAACTCTTGTTTCTCACGACAGGTGGTAGCGTTGTCTCCTGCACCTGGTCTTCGTGCACAGAGGGTGCTGTAATGTGCTCGTCATAGTCGCGATCGTTGTCACTCGAATCCGTTGTTCTCACGACAGGTGGTAGCGTTGTCTCCTGCATGTTGTCTTCGCGTGCGGCAAGCGTTGTGCTGTGCTCGTTATGATGGTTGTCTTCGTACAAAGGGGGTGTTGAATACTCCTTCGCGAGTAGTGTAGGAGGTGGTGTGATGGGACGTATCTCAGAGGCGTTATGTGAGCGTACCACCATGGCCTGAGCAACTGCGACTACTGAGAGTACACCCAGTACAGACAGCGAGATCATTTTTTTACTTGGGTGTTGTACGTGTGGGTACAGCCGCTTTAATGGCAGTGAGAGCAAGTGGTCAAATGTATTTATAGGTCACTAGCAGAAACTAAGGCACGTGGTCAGAGTGTAATCGTAACCACCGTATCTCTTGTCATAATTTAATTAACATAGAAATCAGAAACGGGCATGTCAGGATAGACATCGCGAGTGATAATGCGGCCAGTATCTGTGTGCGCTTGAGAGCACCTTGTTGTTCTACTGTGGTGCCCACGCCGCCGGGTCTGTAAATGTCATCGACCTTCTTTATATACGCATACGCTAAAGACCGTATATTCTCTATGGATTTGAACACGTCCTTTGTTTTGCGTAACACTTGAGCTGTCTCGAGCGTGATTTTGTGAGTGTACGCCAGTGTTTCGCGTGCACCGAGGTCCGAAAGGGTGTGCGCTACAACTATTAACCTTGGTTTGGGAGTGTGGCGAAACGCTCGCTCCGCTGTAATGGGCAGATGCAATGTTATCACCTGGTACTTTTCGTTAGTCGGGTCGTAACACACCGGTCCGTGACTCGGACCGTCACATTGTATGGGGCACAGTAAGGACAACACGCCACCGACCGTGACTTCGCACTCGACCGCGGTGGTGTTGTCGATTTGCAAAGGATCACATACGCCTCTAAAGTCGCAATGAGGCACATTGTAGTCGACGCGACCGTCGGTCACCATAGCTTTCGTCAGCCAACACACTCGATTGCCCTTCGAAACATCGGCGATCAACGTGAGCGTAGAGGTCGCTGTCGCTTTACTGTACGCCAGGATATCCGTGTGTGAGTGCACGCTCGACGTCGATTGACAACCGGTCATGTCAGACCTGATCAGACCTTCCGAACACATGACCATTAGTTGTTGTGCGGCCGAGAGTATCGCGATCATACCGTTGAGATGTGTAGAAAGCGCGTACACGCCAGCCTTCCACGTTTCCAAAGTTTCCAGCAATCTAGAGGGACTTGTCTTAGCGCGCACGGCTGTGCTGAATTTGCGTTGGGTAGACACAACGGCTTCTACCTCGCTTAGGATCTTGTGGGCTCATGTACTCGTGGTAGGCCAAGACGTGTATAGTCGAGCGCGGTGACGCCCCGAACACTTGACCCGGTTTTGTTGTGGCGATATGCGTGTCCAGTAATGCGGCAAAGTCCGAGTGTCTAGCGTGTATTGATTTTACAGCTCGCTCATACCCCAACAGTACGGTCCGTAGAAGTTCGTTCACTTGTTTCCATGCGCTCGTGGAACACAGGACATCGCAACCTCTGTGATAATCAAGTAAAGCGTCACACACCAGCTGCTTGCACGTTGTAAATACAATCGGTAGTAACTTCTTACTCCACTCTATGTTGAACTCGTATAGTATGTATATGGGCGGTTGCGGCGGTTTGCGCATTTTCTATCTACCCTCCGCTAATATGACTCTGTGGTCTGTCTCCTGAGATGGTGCGGTTGGAACTTGCGAGAGTGCACTATGGACGGTCAGCGTTTCCATTTCGTCAACTGTGCCATTTTCAGGCGCTGGCAAACGGCCGTCGACGGTCGATGCGAGACACCAACATAACGTTAGACCGCGACCCTCATGCCAGTTTTCTGTAGTACTGGTTGTAGTTTCTGGTGCACACTCGATACGCCATTACGATCACAATTACGTTGATTAATAAATCCAGTGTTGTAGCGACTGCAGCCAGCGCCGTCGCGCAACTCGTGTCGGTGTTATCTCTCGATACTTTCGTTGGTATTCAAGCGTATGCAGAATCTACGGATCTGGTGAAGTTGCTTGTCACTAGCTTGCGCACGTTTGATATGGCACTTTGCGCGAGACTCACACAACCTGCAGTGGCGACCGTCGCGTCAGTGCAAAGTTTTTCCGATATATCGCTCGCAACATCGTTAGTCATTTGCTGTACACTGCGCACACTGGCCGTGAGGTCGCGGAGAGGGTCTTCGTTACGAGCTACTCTGGTAGCGCCGTGGTTGATGAGGACGATCATCTTTAGCAATAGTTCATCTCGAAGCGCAACGATGGTGAGGGCAACGGGTTGGCCGGTTCCGCCTTCAGGCCACTCTTGTGCCGCTAGATTGCCCAATGCCACACACGCAGACGAACCCTGTACACACTCAATGACCCGTGTGCGATCGTTGATTTCTGCTAGTACGTGTGCTAGGTCTACGTGCTTCCACGGATCGGGCGTGGGCACGCGCTTGTTTTTAGAGGCGTTTTCGTGCAGCCTCTACCCTGCACGACCGCTCGTGGCCGCACTAGCTATATTTATCTTTATTTGTTTCACACACACACACACACACACACACACACACACACACACACACACACACGCGCGCGCACACACACACACACACACACACACAGGCCCTTGCATGCAAACCCCGGTCAGGCCTGCAGTGTACACATCAGAGACATGATGTGCTTTCACAGAACTGAGGTTGTTCATTACTAAATGACTTTTACAGGAATATTGTTATTATACTATTCAACAGGTTGATCATAATAATGTGTATTAAACCCACAACCTAGCACTGAGGACAGAGGGACTTTATTTAAATTAGTACTTAATGGAAACGATACATAATGATACATAAGAGCCATGTCATACATTCAGCCTAGGAATAGTAGCATTGTGCATTATTAAAAATATACAGATCAATTGCTCGAATCCCATTGTTGCAAAGTAAAACTCTAATAAAACTCTAGTCTGACATCAACAGAGAAGACTTAGTGTATGTACTACAAATACAGCATTAGGATTTCGAGTGGACCGTGCACCTTGTGAACCATCAGAGGCTTATGACGCAACATATCTTCCAGTTGCTATTAGACAAGTTATAATTCTCGACCATTTTTCGGAACTGGTTTCTTGGGTCCGTGAGTAAATGCCAAATGAGATGGTAGTCCTTAAGTAAGTTCCTGGCGATCCCATGTCACGCTCTTGCCCATCAGCCGGTGAATGCTGAGACGGAACTCGATGAGAGCGATGTATTTTTTAAGTGCTCCGAATGTACTTCTAACAAGCGTGCGATTCACTTCGTGAGTAAACCGCAGCTGCAGCTGATTCAAACAGTCGAGCCAACTTTCTACATCACAATATGCGTTTTGTAGTTAGTCGAGTTACCTTTTGTGTGGCGCATGCACGGGTCGTTAGCGTCCAGCTCCCAGCTTAGAGAGTCCTGTATTGACACAGACGTCAATACATCTCGATGTCATGCAACACACAAAGTCTGTCGCATACAGGTGGGTTAACACATGTACGATACCTTTTGTGTGGCGCATGCACGGGTCGTTAGCGTCCAGCTCCTGGCTTATAGAGAGTCCTGTATTGACACAGACGTCAATACATCTCGATGTCATGCAACACACAAAGTCTGTCGCATACAGGTGGGTTAACACACATGTATGATGTGTGCGATGGCGCGCCCGTTTACAATGGGACACGACGATGATCATTGTTAACCAAACTCTTGTTTCTCACGACAGGTGGTAGCGTTGTCTCCTGCACCTGGTCTTCGTGCACAGAGGGTGTTGTAATGTGCTCGTCATAGTCGCGATCGTTGTCACTCGAATCCGTTGTTCTCACGACAGGTGGTAGCGTTGTCTCCTGCATGTTGTCTTCGCGTGCGGCAAGCGTTGTGCTGTGCTCGTTATAATGGTTGTCTTCGTACAAAGGGGGTGTTGAATACTCCTTCGCGAGTAGTCTAGGAGGTGGTGTGATGGAACGTATCTCAGAGGCGTTAGGTGAGCGTACCACCATGGCCTGAGCAACTGCGACTACTGAGAGTACACCCAGTACAGACAGCGAGATCAATTTTTTTTCTTTGGTGTTGTACGTGTGGGTACAGCCGCTTTAATGGCAGTGAGAGCAAGTGGGCAAATGTATTTATAGGTCACTAGCAGAAACTAAGGCACGTGGTCAGAGTGTAATCGTAACCACCTAAAGTAGCTCTTGTCATAAATTAATATACATAGAAATCAGAAACGGGTATGTCAGGATAGACATCGCGAGTGATAATGCGGCCAGTATCTGTGTGCGCTTGAGAGCACCTTGTTGTTCTACTGTGGTGCCCACGCCGCCGGGTCTGTAAATGTCATCGACCTTCTTTATATACGCATACACTAAAGACCGTATATTCTCTATGGATTTGAACACGTCCTTTGTTTCGCGTAACGCTTGAGCTGTCTCGAGCGTGATGTTGTGAGTGTACACCAGTGTTTCGCGTGCACCGAGGTCCGAAAAGGCGTGCGCTACAACTATTAACCTTGGTTTGGGAGTGTGGCGAAACGCTCGCTCCGCTGTAATGGGCAGATGCAATGTTATCACCTGGTACGTTTCGTTAGTCGGGTCGTAACACACCGGTCCGTCACACGGACCGTCACATTGTATGGGGCTTATACTATTCAACAGGTTGATCATAATAATGTGTATTAAACCCACAACCTAGCACTGAGGACAGAGGGACTTTATTTAAATTAGTACTTAATGGAAACGATACATAATGATACATAAGAGCCATGTCATACATTCAGCCTAGGAATAGTAGCATTGTGCACTATTAAAAATATACACATCAATTGCTCGAATCCCATTGTTGCAAAGTAAAACTCTAATAAAACTCTAGTCTGACATCAACAGAGAAGACTTAGTGTATGTACTACAAATACAGCATTAGGATTTCGAGTGGACCGTGCACCTGGTGAACCATCAGAGGCTTATGACGCAACATATCTTCCAGTTCTGACTGAGCGCCTCCAGGAGAGAGGCCCAAGCAAGACCCGCCCCGACGAGCGTCTTGCCACATGTCACTACTCGGTCTAACTGAGCGCCTCCAGGAGAGAGGTCCAAGCAAGACACGCCCCGAGGAGCGTCTTGCCAAATGTCACTACTCGGTCTGACTGAGCGCCTCCAGGAGAGAGGCCCAAGCAAGACGTGCCCCGAGGAACGTCTTGCCACATGTCAACAATGGGTCTGACTGAGGGCCTCCAGGAGAGAAGCCCAAGCAAGACGCGCCCCGAGGAGCGTCTTGCCACATGTCAACACTGGGTCTGACTGAGGGCCCCCAGGAGAGAGGCCCAAATAAGACGCGCCCCGAGGAGCATTTTGCCACATGTCAACACTGGGTCTGACTGAGGGCCTCCAGGAGAGCAGCCCAAGCAAGATGCGCCCCGAGGAGCGTCTTGCCACATGTCAGCACTCGGTCTGACTGAGCGCCTCCAGGAAGGAGGCCCAAGCAAGACGCGCCCCGAGGAGCGTCTTGCCACATGTCAACACTGGGTCTGACTGAGCGCCTCCAGGAGAGAGGCCCAAGCAAGACGCGCCCCGAGGAGCGTCTTGCCACATGTGAACACTGGGTCTGACTGAGCGCCTCCAGGAGAGAGGCCCAAGCAAGACGCGCCCGGAGGAGCGTCTTGCAACATGTCAGCACTCGGTCTGACTGAGCGCCTCCATGAGAGAAGCCCCAGCAAGACGCGCCCCGAGGAGCGTCTTGCCACATGTCAACACTGGGTCTGACTGAGCACCTCCAGGAGAGAGGCCCGAGGAGCGTCTTGCCACATGTCACCTCTGGGTCTGACTGAGCGACTCCAGGAGAGAGGCGCAAGCAAGAAACGCCCGAGGAGCGTCTTGACACATGTCAACACTGGGTCTGACTGAGCGCCTCCAGGAGAGAGGCCCCAGCAAGACGCGCCCAGAGGAGCGTCTTGCCACATGTCACTACTCGGTCTGACTGAGCGCCTCCAGGAGAGAGGCCCAAGCAAGACGTGCCCCGAGGAGCGTCTTGCCACATGTCAACACTGGGTCTGACTGAGCGCCTCCAGGAGAGAGGCCCGAGGAGCGTCTTGCCACATGTCACTACTCGGTCTGACTGAGCGCCTCCAGGAGAGAGGCCCAAGCAAGACACGCCCCGAGGAGCGTCTTGACACATGTCAACACTGGGTCTGACTGAGGGCCTCCATGAGAGAGGCCCAAGCAATACGCGCCCCGAGGAGCGTCTTGCCACATGTCAACAATGGGTCTGACTGAGGGCCTCCAGGAGAGAAGCCAAAGCAAGACGCGCCCCGAGGAGCTTCTTTCCAGATGTCAACAATGGGTCTTACTGTGGGCCTCCCTTAGAGAAGTCCAAGCAAGACGCGCCCCGAGGAGTGTCTTGCCACATGTCAACACTGTGTCTGACTGAGCGCCTCCAGGAGAGAGGCCCAAGCAAGACGCGCCCCGAGGAGCGTCTTGCCACGTGTCAACACTGGGTCTGACTTAGCGCCTCCAGGAGAGAGGCCCAAGCAAGATGCGCCCCGAGGAGCGTCTTGCCACGTGTCACCACTGGGTCTGACTGAGCTCCTCCAGGAGAGAGGCCCAAGCAAGACGCGCCCAGAGGAGCGTCTTGCCACGTGTCACCACTGGGTCTGATTGAGCACCTCCAGGAGAGAGGCCCCAGCAAGACGCGCCCCGAGGAGCGTCTTGCCTTATGTCAGCACTCGGTCTGACTGAGCGCCTCCAGGAGAGAGGCCCAAGCAAGACGCGCCCCGAGGAGCGTCTTGCCACATGTCACGACTCGGTCTAACTGAGCGCCTCCAGGAGAGAGGTCCAAGCAAGACGTGCCCCGAGGAGCGTCTTGCCAAATGTCACTACTCGGTCTGACTGAGCGCCTCCAGGAGGGAGGTCCAAGCAAGACGCGCCCCGAGGAGCGTCTTGCCACATGTCACTACTCTGTCTGACTGAGCGCCTTCAGGAGAGAGGCCCAAGCAAGACATGCCCCGAGGAGCGTCTTGCCACATGTCAACAATGGGTCTGACTGAGGGCCTCCAGGAGAGAAGCCCAAGCAAGACGCGCCCAGAGGAGCGTCTTGCCACATGTCAACACTGGGTCTGACTGAGCGCCTCCAGGAGAGAGGCCCAAGCAAGACACGCCCCGAGGAGCGTCTGGACACATGTCAACACTGGGTTGGACTGAGGGCCTCCATGAGAGAAGCCCAAGCAAGACGTGCCCCGAGGAGCGTCTTGCCACATTTCAACAATGGGTCTTACTGAGGGCCTCCAGGAGAGAAGCCCAAGCAAGAAGCGCCCCGAGGAGCGTCTTGCCACATGTCAACACTGGGTCTGACTTAGCGCCTCCAGGAGAGAGGCCCAAGCAAGACACGCCCCGAGGAGCGTCTTGACACATGTCAACACTGGGTCTGACTGAGGGCCTCCATGAGAGAGGCCCAAGCAATGCGCGCCCCGAGGAGCGTCTTGCCACATGTCAACAATGGGTCTGACTGAGGGCCTCCAGGAGAGAAGCCCAAGCAAGACGCGCCCCGAGGAGCTTCTTTCCAGATGTCAACAATGGGTCTTACTGTGGGCCTCCATTAGAGAAGCCCAAGCAAGACGCGCCCCGAGGAGTGTCTTGCCACATGTCAACACTGTGTCTGACTGAGCGCCTCCAGGAGAGAGGCCCAAGCAAGACGCGCCCCGAGGAGCGTCTTGCCACGTGTCAACACTGGGTCTGACTTAGCGCCTCCAGGAGAGAGGCCCAAGCAAGATGCGCCCCGAGGAGCGTCTTGCAACGTGTCACCACTGGGTCTGACTGAGCTCCTCCAGGAGAGAGGCCCAAGCAAGACGCGCCCAGAGGAGCGTCTTGCCACGTGTCACCACTGGGTCTGATTGAGCACCTCCAGGAGAGAGGCCCCAGCAAGACGCGCCCCGAGGAGCGTCTTGCCTTATGTCAGCACTCGGTCTGACTGAGCGCCTCCAGGAGAGAGGCCCAAGCAAGACGCACCCCGAGGAGCGTCTTGCCACATGTCACTACTCGGTCTAACTGAGCGCCTCCAGGAGAGAGGTCCAAGCAAGACGCGCCCCGAGGAGCGTCTTGCCAAATGTCACTACTCGGTCTGACTGAGCGCCTCCAGGAGGGAGGTCCAAGCAAGACGCGCCCCGAGGAGCATCTTGCCACATGTCACTACTCTGTCTGACTGAGCGCCTTCAGGAGAGAGGCCCAAGCAAGACATGCCCCGAGGAGCGTCTTGCCACATGTCAACAATGGGTCTGACTGAGGGCCTCCAGGAGAGAAGCCCAAGCAAGACGCGCCCAGAGGAGCGTCTTGCCACATGTCAACACTGGGTCTGACTGAGCGCCTCCAGGAGAGAGGCCCAAGCAAGACACGCCCCGAGGAGCGTCTTGACACATGTCAACACTGGGTTGGACTGAGGGCCTCCATGAGAGAAGCCCAAGCAAGACGCGCCCCGAGGAGAGTCTTGCCACATGTCAACACTCGGTCTGACAGAGGGCATTCAGGAGAGAGGCCCAAGCAATAAGCGCCCCGAGGAGCGTCTTGCCACATGTCACCACTGGGTCTGAATGAGCGCCTCCAGGAGAGAGGCCCAACCAAGACGCGCCCCGAGGAGTGTCTTGCCACATGCCAACACTGGGTCTGACTGAGCGCCTCCAGGAGAGAGGCCCAAGCAAGACGCGCCCCGAGGAGCGTCTTGCCACGTGTCAACACTGGGTCTGACTGAGCACCTCCAGGAGAGAGGCCAAAGCAAGACGTGCCCCGAGGAGTGTCTTTCCACGTGTCACCACTGGGTCTGACTGAGCGCCTCCAGGAGAGAGGCCCAAGCAAGACGCGCCCCGAGGAGCGTCTTGCAACATGTCAGCACTCGGTCTGACTGAGTGCCTCCAGGAGAGAGGCCCAAGCAAGACGCTCCCCGAGGAGCGTCTCGACACATGTCTCCTCTGGGTCTGACTGAGCGCCTCCAGGAGAGAGGCCCAAGCAAGACGTGCCCCGAGGAGCGTCTTGCCACATGTCAACACTGGGTCTGACTGAGTGCCTCCATGAGAGAAGCCCCAGCAAGACGCGCCCCGAGGAGCGTCTTGCCACATGTCAACAATGGGTCTGACTGAGGGCCTCCAGGAGAGAAGCCAAAGCAAGACGCGCCCCGAGGAGCTTCTTTCCAGATGTCAACAATGGGTCTTACTGTGGGCCTCCATTAGATAGGACCAAGCAAGACGCGCCCCGAGGAGCGTCTTGCCACATGTCACCTCTGGTTCTGACTGAGCGCCTCCAGGAGAGAGGCCCAAGCAAGACGCGCCCCGAGGAGCGTCTTGTCACATGTCAACACTGGGTCTGTCTGAGCGCCTCCAGGAGAGAAGCCCAAGCAAGACGCGCCCCGAGGAGCGTCTTGCCACATGTCAAAAATGGGTCTGACTGAGGGCCTCCAGGAGAGAAGCCCAAGCAAGACGCGCCCCGAGGAGCGTCTTGACACATGTCAAAACTGGGTCTGACAGAGGGCCTCCACGAGAGAGGCCCAAGCAAGACGCGCCCCGAGGAGTGTCTTGCCACATGTCACCACTGGGTCTGACTGAGCGCCTCCAGGAGAGAGGCCCAAGCAAGACGTGCCCCGAGGATCGTCAGGCCACATGTCACTACTCAGTCTGACTGAGCGCCTCCAGGAGAGAGGCCCAAGCAAGACGCGCCCCGAGGAGCGTCTTGCCACATGTCAACAATGGGTCTGACTGAGGGCCTCCAGGAGAGAAGCCCAAGCAACACGCGGCCCGAGGAGCGTCTTGCCACATGTCAGCACTCGGTCTGACTGAGCGCCTCCAGGAGAGAGGCCCAAGCAAGACGCGCCCCGAGGAGCGTCTTGCCACATGCCAACAATGGGTCTGACTGAGGGCCTCCAGGAGAGAAGCCCAAGCAAGACGCGCCCCGAGGAGTGTCTTGACACATGTCAACACTGGGTATGACAGAGGGCCTCCAGGAGAGAGGCCCAAGCAAGACGCGCCCCGAGGAGTGTCTTGCCACATGTCACCACTTGGTCTGACTGAGCGCCTCCAGGAGAGAGGCCCAAGCACCACGCGCCCCGAGGAGCGTCAGGCCACATGTCAACAATGGGTCTGACTGAGGGCCTCCAGGAGAGAAGCCCAAGCAACACGCGGCCCGAGGAGCGTCTTGCCACATGTCAGCACTCGGTCTGACTGAGCGCCTCCAGGAGAGAGGCCCAATCAGGACGCGCCCCGAGGAGCGTCTTGCCACATGTCAACAATGGGTCTTACTGAGGGCCTCCAGGAGAGAAGCCCAAGCAAGACGCGCCCCGAGGAGCTTCTTGCCACATGTCAGCACTCGGTCTGACTGAGCGCCTCCAGGAGAGAGGCCAAAGCAAGACGCGCCCCGAGGAGCGTCTTGACACATGTCAACACTGGGTCTGACTGAGGGCCTCCAGGAGAGAAGCCCAAGCAAGACGCGCCCCGAGGAGCGTCTTGACACATGTCAAAACTGGGTCTGACAGAGGGCCTCAACGAGAGAGGCCCAAGCAAGACGCGCCCCGAGGAGTGTCTTGCCACATGTCACCACTGGGTCTGACTGAGCGCCTCCAGGAGAGAGGCCCAAGCAAGACGTGCCCCGAGGATCGTCAGGCCACATGTCACTACTCAGTCTGACTGAGCGCCTCCAGGAGAGAGGCCCAAGCAAGACGCGCCCCGAGGAGCGTCTTGCCACATGTCAGCACTCGGTCTGACTGAGCGCCTCCAGGAGAGAGGCCCAAGCAAGACGCACCCCGAGGAGCGTCTTGCCACATGTCAACAATGGGTCTGACTGAGGGCCTCCAGGAGAGAAGCCCAAGCAACACGCGGCCCGAGGAGCGTCTTGCCACATGTCAGCACTCGGTCTGACTGAGCGCCTCCAGGAGAGAGGCCCAAGCAAGACGCGCCCCGAGGAGCGTCTTGCCACATGCCAACAATGGGTCTGACTGAGGGCCTCCAGGAGAGAAGCCCAAGCAAGACGCGCCCCGAGGAGCGTCTTGACACATGTCAACACTGGGTATGACAGAGGGCCTCCAGGAGAGAGGCCCAAGCAAGACGCGCCCCGAGGAGTGTCTTGCCACATGTCACCACTTGGTCTGACTGAACGCCTCCAGGAGAGAGGCCCAAGCAACACGCGCCCCGAGGAGCGTCAGGCCACATGTCAACAATGGGTCTGACTGAGGGCCTCCAGGAGAGAAGCCCAAGCAACACGCGGCCCGAGGAGCGTCTTGCCACATGTCAGCACTCGGTCTGACTGAGCGCCTCCAGGAGAGAGGCCCAAGCAAGACGCACCCCGAGGAGCGTCTTGCCACATGCCAACAATGGGTCTGACTGAGGGCCTCCAGGAGAGAAGCCCAAGCAAGACACGCCCCGAGGAGCGTCTTGACATATGTCAACACTGGGTATGACAGAGGGCCTCCAGGAGAGAAGTCCAAGCAAGACGCGCCCCGAGGAGTGTCTTGCCACATGTCACCACTTGGTCTGACTGAGCGCCTGCAGGAGAGAGGCCCAAGCAACACGCGCCCCGAGGAGCGTCAGGCCACATGTCACTACTCAGTCTGACTGAGCGCCTCCAGGAGAGAGGCCCAATCAGGACGCGCCCCGAGGAGCGTCTTGCCACATGTCAACAATGGGTCTTACTGAGGGCCTCCAGGAGAGAAGCCCAAGCAAGACGCGCCCCGAGGAGCTTCTTGCCACATGTCAGCACTCGGTCTGACTGAGCGCCTCCAGGAGAGAGGCCAAAGCAAGACGCGCCCCGAGGAGCGTCTTGACACATGTCAACACTGTGTCTGACAGAGGGCCTCCATGAGAGAGGCCCAAGCAAGACGCGCCCCGAGGAGTGTCTTGCCACATGTCAACACTGGGTCTGACAGAGAGCCTCCAGGAGAGAGGCCCAAGCAAGATGCGCCCCGAGGATTGTCTTGCCACATGTCACCACTTGGTCTGACTGAGCGCCTCCAGGAGAGAGGCCCAAGCAACACGCGCCCCGAGGAGCGTCAGGCCACATGTCACTACTCAGTCTGACTGAGCGCCTCCAGGAGAGAGGCCCAAGCAAGACGCGCCCCGAGGAGCGTCTTGCCACATGTCAACAATGGTTCTTACTGAGGGCCTCCGGGAGAGAAGTCCAAGCAAGACGCGCCCCGAGGAGCTTCTTGCCACATGTCAGCACTCGGTCTGACTGAGTGCCTCCAGGAGAGAGGCCAAAGCAAGACGCCCCCCGAGGAGCGTCTTGACACATGTCAACACTGGGTCTGACAGAGGGCCTCCATGAGAGAGGCCCAAGCAAGACGCGCCCCGAGGAGCGTCTTGCCACATGTCACTACTCGGTCTTACTGAGCGCCTCAGGGAGAGAGGTCCAAGCAAGACGCGCCCCGAGGAGCGTCTTGCCACATGTCAACACTGGGTCTGACTGAGTGCCTCCATGAGAGAAGCCCCAGCAAGACGCGCCCAGAGGAGCGTCTTGCCACATGTCACTACTCGGTCTGTTTGAGCGCCTCCAGGAGAGAGGCCCAAGCAAGACGTGCCCCGAGGAGCGTCTTTCCACATGTCAACAATGGGTCTGACTGAGGGCCTCCAGGAGAGAAGCCCAAGCAAGACGCGCCCCGAGGAGCGTCTTGCCACGTGTCAACACTGGGTCTGATTGAGGGCCTTCTGGAGAGAGGCCCAAGCAAGACGCGTCCCGAGGAGCGTCTTGCCACATGTCAACAATGGTTCTTACTGAGGGCCTCCGGGAGAGAAGTCCAAGCAAGACGCGCCCCGAGGAGCTTCTTGCCACATGTCAGCACTCGGTCTGACTGAGTGCCTCCAGGAGAGAGGCCAAAGGAAGACGCCCCCCGAGGAGCGTCTTGACACATGTCAACACTGGGTCTGACAGAGGGCCTCCATGAGAGAGGCCCAAGCAAGACGCGCCCCGAGGAGCGTCTTGCCACATGTCACTACTCGGTCTTACTGAGCGCCTCAGGGAGAGAGGTCCAAGCAAGACGCGCCCCGAGGAGCGTCTTGCCACATGTCAACACTGGGTCTGACTGAGTGCCTCCATGAGAGAAGCCCCAGCAAGACGCGCCCAGAGGAGCGTCTTGCCACATGTCACTACTCGGTCTGTTTGAGCGCCTCCAGGAGAGAGGCCCAAGCAAGACGTGCCCCGAGGAGCGTCTTTCCACATGTCAACAATGGGTCTGACTGAGGGCCTCCAGGAGAGAAGCCCAAGCAAGACGCGCCCCGAGGAGCATCTTGCCACATGTCAACACTGGGTCTGACTGACGGCCTCCATGAGAGAAGCCCAAGCAAGACGCGCCCCGAGGAGAGTCTTGCCACATGTCAACACTCGGTCTGACAGAGGGCATCCAGGAGAGAGGCCCAAGCAATATGCGCCCCGAGGAGCGTCTTGCCACTTAAACCCACAACCTAGCACTGAGGACAGAGGGACTTTATTTAAATTGGTACTTAATGGAAACGATACATAATGATACATAAGAGCCATGTCACACATTCAGCCTAGGAATAGTAGCATTGTGCACTATTAAAAATATACACATCAATTGCTCGAATCCCATTGTTGCAAAGTAAAACTCTAATAAAACTCTAGTCTGACATCAACAGAGAAGACTTAGTGTATGTACTACAAATACAGCATTAGGATTTAGAGTGGACCGTGCACCTTGTGAACCATCAGAGGCTTATGACGCAACATATCTTCCAGTTGCTATTAGACAAGTTATAATTCTCGACCATTTTTCGGAACTGGTTTCTTGGGTCCGTGAGTAAATGCCATTAGTACTTAATGGAAACGATACATAATGATACATAAGAGCCATGTCGTACATTCAGCCTAGGAATAGTAGCATTGTGCACTATTAAAAATATACACATCAATTGCTCGAATCCCATTGTTGCAAAGTAAAACTCTAATAAAACTCTAGTCTGACATCAACAGAGAAGACTTAGTGTATGTACTACAAATACAGCATTAGGATTTCGAGTGGACCATGCACCTTGTGAACCATCAGAGGCTTATGACGCAACATATCTTCCAGTTGCTATTAGACAAGTTATAATTCTCGACCATTTTTCGGAACTGGTTTCTTGGGTCCGTGAGTAAATGCCAAATGAGATGATAGTCCTTAAGTAAGTTCCTGGCGATCCCATGTCACGCTCTTGCCCATCAGCCGGTGAATGCTGAGACGGAACTCGATGAGAGCGATGTATTTTTTAAGTGCTCCGAATAGACTTCTAACAAGCGTGCGATTCACTTCGTGAGTAAACCGCAGCTGCAGCTGATTCAAACAGTCGAGCCAACTTTCTACATCACAATATGCGTTTTGTAGTTATTCGAGTTACCTTTTGTGTGGCGCATGCACGGGTCGTTAGCGTCCAGCTCCCAGCTTAGAGAGTCCTGTATTGACACAGACGTCAATACATCTCGATGTCATGCAACACACAAAGTCTGTCGCATACAGGTGGGTTAACACATGTACGATACCTTTTGTGTGGCGCATGCACGGGTGGTTAGCGTCCAGCTCCTGGCTTATAGAGAGTCCTGTATTGACACAGACGTCAATACATCTCGATGTCATGCAACACACAAAGTCTGTCGCATACAGGTGGGTTAACACACATGTACGATGTGTGCGATGGCGCGCCCGTTTACAATGGGACACGGCGATGATCATTGTTAACCAAACTCTTGTTTCTCACGACAGGTGGTAGCGTTGTCTCCTGCACCTGGTCTTCGTGCACAGAGGGTGTTGTAATGTGCTCGTCAAAGTCGCGATCGTTGTCACTCGAATCCATTGTTCTCACGACAGGTGGTAGCGTTGTCTCCTGCATGTTGTCTTCGCGTGCGGCAAGCGTTGTGCTGTGCTCGTTATAATGGTTGTCTTCGTACAAAGGGGGTGTTGAATACTCCTTCGCGAGTAGTCTAGGAGGTGGTGTGATGGAACGTATCTCAGAGGCGTTATGTGAGCGTACCACCATGGCCTGAGCAACTGCGACTACTGAGAGTACACCCAGTATAGACAGCGAGATCAATTTTTTTTCTTGGGTGTTGTACGTGTGGGTACAGCCGCTTTATTGGCAGTGAGAGCAAGTGGGCAAATGTATTTATAGGTCACTTGCAGAAACTAAGGCACGTGGTCAGAGTGTAATCGTAACCACCTAAAGTAGCTCTTGTCATAATTTAATATAGATAGAAATCAGAAACGGGTATGTCAGGATAGACATCGCGAGTGATAATGGGGCCAGTATCTGTGTGCGCTTGAGAGCACCTTGTTGTTCTACTGTGGTGCCCACGCCGCCGGGTCTGTAAATGTCATCGACCTTCTTTATATACGCATACGCTAAAGACCGTATATTCTCTATGGATTTGAACACGTCCTTTGTTTCGCGTAACGCTTGAGCTGTCTCGAGCGTGATGTTGTGAGTGTACACCAGTGTTTCGCGTGCACCGAGGTCCGAAAAGGCGTGCGCTACAACTATTAACCTTGGTTTGGGAGTGTGGCGAAACGCTCGCTCCGCTGTAATGGGCAGATGCAATGTTATCACCTGGTACGTTTCGTTAGTCGGGTCGTAACACACCGGTCCGTCACACGGACCGTCACATTGTATGGGGCTTATACTATTCAACAGGTTGATCATAATAATGTGTATTAAACCCACAACCTAGCAATGAGGACAGAGGGACTTTATTTAAATTAGTACTTAATGGAAACGATACATAATGATACATAAGAGCCATGTCATACATTCAGCCTAGGAATAGTAGCATTGTGCACTATTAAAAATATACACATCAATTGCTCGAATCCCATTGTTGCAAAGTAAAACTCTAATAAAACTCTAGTCTGACATCAACAGAGAAGACTTAGTGTATGTACTACAAATACAGCATTAGGATTTCGAGTGGACCGTGCACCTGGTGAACCATCAGAGGCTTATGACGCAACATATCTTCCAGTTCTGACTGAGCGCCTCCAGGAGAGAGGCCCAAGCAAGACCCGCCCCGACGAGCGTCTTGCCACATGTCACTACTCGGTCTAACTGAGCGCCTCCAGGAGAGAGGTCCAAGCAAGACACGCCCCGAGGAGCGTCTTGCCACATGTCACTACTCGGTCTGACTGAGCGCCTCCAGGAGGGAGGTCCAAGCAAGACGCGCCCCGAGGAGCGTCTTGCCACATGTCACTACTAGGTCTGACTGAGCGCCTCCAGGAGAGAGGCCCAAGCAAGACGTGCCCCGAGGAGCGTCTTGCCACATGTCAACAATGGGTCTGACTGAGCGCCTCCAGGAGAGAGGCCAAAGCAAGACGCGCCCCGAGGAGCGTCTTGACACATGTCAACACTGGGTCTGACAGAGGGCCTCCATGAGAGAGGCCCAAGCAAGACGCGCCCCGAGGAGTGTCTTGCCACATGTCAACACTGGGTCTGACTGAGCACCTCCAGGAGAGAGGCCCAAGCAAGACGTGCCCCGAGGAGCGTCTGGCCACATGTCAACACTGGGTCTGACTGAGCGCCTCCAGGAGAGAGGCCCAAGGAGCGTCTTGCCACATGTCACCTCTGGGTCTGACTGAGCGCCTCCAGGAGAGAGGCGCAAGCAAGAAACGCCCGAGGAGCGTCTTGACACATGTCAACACTGGGTCTGACTGAGCGCCTCCAGGAGAGAGGCCCCAGCAAGACGCGCCCCGAGGAGCGTCTTGCCACATGTCACTACTCGGTCTGACTAAGCGCCTCCAGGAGAGAGGTTCAAGCAACACGCGCCCCGAGGAGCGTCTTGCCACATGTCAACACTGGGTCTGACTGAGTGCCTCCATGAGAGAAGCCCCAGCAAGACGCGCCCCGAGGAGCGTCTTGCCACATGTCAACAATGGGTCTGACTGAGGGCCTCCAGGAGAGAAGCCAAAGCAAGACGAGCCCCGAGGAGCTTCTTTCCAGATGTCAACAATGGGTCTTACTGTGGGCCTCCATTAGATAGGACCAAGCAAGACGCGCCCCGAGGAGCGTCTTGCCACATGTCACCTCTGGTTCTGACTGAGCGCCTCCAGGAGAGAGGCCCAAGCAAGACGCGCCCCGAGGAGCGTCTTGTCACATGTCAACACTGGGTCTGTCTGAGCGCCTCCAGGAGAGAAGCCCAAGCAAGACGCGCCCCGAGGAGCGTCTTGCCACATGTCAACAATGGGTCTGACTGAGGGCCTCCAGGAGAGAAGCCCAAGCAAGACGCGCCCCGAGGAGCGTCTTGACACATGTCAAAACTGGGTCTGACAGAGGGCCTCCACGAGAGAGGCCCAAGCAAGACGCGCCCCGAGGAGTGTCTTGCCACATGTCACCACTGGGTCTGACTGAGCGCCTCCAGGAGAGAGGCCCAAGCAAGACGTGCCCCGAGGATCGTCAGGCCACATGTCACTACTCAGTCTGACTGAGCGCCTCCAGGAGAGAGGCCCAAGCAAGACGCGCCCCGAGGAGCGTCTTGCCACATGTCAACAATGGGTCTGACTGAGGGCCTCCAGGAGAGAAGCCCAAGCAACACGCGGCCCGAGGAGCGTCTTGCCACATGTCAGCACTCGGTCTGACTGAGCGCCTCCAGGAGAGAGGCCCAAGCAAGACGCGCCCCGAGGAGCGTCTTGCCACATGCCAACAATGGGTCTGACTGAGGGCCTCCAGGAGAGAAGCCCAAGCAAGACGCGCCCCGAGGAGTGTCTTGACACATGTCAACACTGGGTATGACAGAGGGCCTCCAGGAGAGAGGCCCAAGCAAGACGCGCCCCGAGGAGTGTCTTGCCACATGTCACCACTTGGTCTGACTGAGCGCCTCCAGGAGAGAGGCCCAAGCACCACGCGCCCCGAGGAGCGTCAGGCCACATGTCA
The DNA here is from genome assembly GCF_043380555.1 of Nothobranchius furzeri. Taxonomy (NCBI): domain Eukaryota; kingdom Metazoa; phylum Chordata; class Actinopteri; order Cyprinodontiformes; family Nothobranchiidae; genus Nothobranchius; species Nothobranchius furzeri. Next base: position 3,403,381 of record NC_091741.1, read on the forward strand.
ACAATGGGTCTGACTGAGGGCCTCCAGGAGAGAAGCCCAAGCAACACGCGGCCCGAGGAGCGTCTTGCCACATGTCAGCACTCGGTCTGACTGAGCGCCTCCAGGAGAGAGGCCCAATCAGGACGCGCCCCGAGGAGCGTCTTGCCACATGTCAACAATGGGTCTTACTGAGGGCCTCCAGGAGAGAAGCCCAAGCAAGACGCGCCCCGAGGAGCTTCTTGCCACATGTCAGCACTCGGTCTGACTGAGCGCCTCCAGGAGAGAGGCCAAAGCAAGACGCGCCCCGAGGAGCGTCTTGACACATGTCAACACTGGGTCTGACTGAGGGCCTCCAGGAGAGAAGCCCAAGCAAGACGCGCCCCGAGGAGCGTCTTGACACATGTCAAAACTGGGTCTGACAGAGGGCCTCAACGAGAGAGGCCCAAGCAAGACGCGCCCCGAGGAGTGTCTTGCCACATGTCACCACTGGGTCTGACTGAGCGCCTCCAGGAGAGAGGCCCAAGCAAGACGTGCCCCGAGGATCGTCAGGCCACATGTCACTACTCAGTCTGACTGAGCGCCTCCAGGAGAGAGGCCCAAGCAAGACGCGCCCCGAGGAGCGTCTTGCCACATGTCAGCACTCGGTCTGACTGAGCGCCTCCAGGAGAGAGGCCCAAGCAAGACGCACCCCGAGGAGCGTCTTGCCACATGTCAACAATGGGTCTGACTGAGGGCCTCCAGGAGAGAAGCCCAAGCAACACGCGGCCCGAGGAGCGTCTTGCCACATGTCAGCACTCGGTCTGACTGAGCGCCTCCAGGAGAGAGGCCCAAGCAAGACGCGCCCCGAGGAGCGTCTTGCCACATGCCAACAATGGGTCTGACTGAGGGCCTCCAGGAGAGAAGCCCAAGCAAGACGCGCCCCGAGGAGCGTCTTGACACATGTCAACACTGGGTATGACAGAGGGCCTCCAGGAGAGAGGCCCAAGCAAGACGCGCCCCGAGGAGTGTCTTGCCACATGTCACCACTTGGTCTGACTGAACGCCTCCAGGAGAGAGGCCCAAGCAACACGCGCCCCGAGGAGCGTCAGGCCACATGTCAACAATGGGTCTGACTGAGGGCCTCCAGGAGAGAAGCCCAAGCAACACGCGGCCCGAGGAGCGTCTTGCCACATGTCAGCACTCGGTCTGACTGAGCGCCTCCAGGAGAGAGGCCCAAGCAAGACGCACCCCGAGGAGCGTCTTGCCACATGCCAACAATGGGTCTGACTGAGGGCCTCCAGGAGAGAAGCCCAAGCAAGACACGCCCCGAGGAGCGTCTTGACACATGTCAACACTGGGTATGACAGAGGGCCTCCAGGAGAGAAGTCCAAGCAAGACGCGCCCCGAGGAGTCTCTTGCCACATGTCACCACTTGGTCTGACTGAGCGCCTGCAGGAGAGAGGCCCAAGCAACACGCGCCCCGAGGAGCGTCAGGCCACATGTCACTACTCAGTCTGACTGAGCGCCTCCAGGAGAGAGGCCCAATCAGGACGCGCCCCGAGGAGCGTCTTGCCACATGTCAACAATGGGTCTTACTGAGGGCCTCCAGGAGAGAAGCCCAAGCAAGACGCGCCCCGAGGAGCTTCTTGCCACATGTCAGCACTCGGTCTGACTGAGCGCCTCCAGGAGAGAGGCCAAAGCAAGACGCGCCCCGAGGAGCGTCTTGACACATGTCAACACTGGGTCTGACAGAGGGCCTCCATGAGAGAGGCCCAAGCAAGACGCGCCCCGGGAGTGTCTTGCCACATGTCAACACTGGGTCTGACAGAGAGCCTCCAGGAGAGAGGCCCAAGCAAGATGCGCCCCGAGGATTGTCTTGCCACATGTCACCACTTGGTCTGACTGAGCGCCTCCAGGAGAGAGGCCCAAGCAACACGCGCCCCGAGGAGCGTCAGGCCACATGTCACTACTCAGTCTGACTGAGCGCCTCCAGGAGAGAGGCCCAAGCAAGACGCGCCCCGAGGAGCGTCTTGCCACGTGTCAACACTGGGTCTGATTGAGGGCCTTCTGGAGAGAGGCCCAAGCAAGACGCGTCCCGAGGAGCGTCTTGCCACATGTCAACAATGGTTCTTACTGAGGGCCTCCGGGAGAGAAGTCCAAGCAAGACGCGCCCCGAGGAGCTTCTTGCCACATGTCAGCACTCGGTCTGACTGAGTGCCTCCAGGAGAGAGGCCAAAGCAAGACGCCCCCCGAGGAGCGTCTTGACACATGTCAACACTGGGTCTGACAGAGGGCCTCCATGAGAGAGGCCCAAGCAAGACGCGCCCCGAGGAGCGTCTTGCCACATGTCACTACTCGGTCTTACTGAGCGCCTCAGGGAGAGAGGTCCAAGCAAGACGCGCCCCGAGGAGCGTCTTGCCACATGTCAACACTGGGTCTGACTGAGTGCCTCCATGAGAGAAGCCCCAGCAAGACGCGCCCAGAGGAGCGTCTTGCCACATGTCACTACTCGGTCTGTTTGAGCGCCTCCAGGAGAGAGGCCCAAGCAAGACGTGCCCCGAGGAGCGTCTTTCCACATGTCAACAATGGGTCTGACTGAGGGCCTCCAGGAGAGAAGCCCAAGCAAGACGCGCCCCGAGGAGCATCTTGCCACATGTCAACACTGGGTCTGACTGAGCGCCTCCAGGAGAGAGGCCCAAGCAATACACGCCCCGAGGAGCGTCTTGACATATGTCAACACTGGGTCTGACTGACGGCCTCCATGAGAGAAGCCCAAGCAAGACGCGCCCCGAGGAGAGTCTTGCCACATGTCAACACTCGGTCTGACAGAGGGCATCCAGGAGAGAGGCCCAAGCAATATGCGCCCCGAGGAGCGTCTTGCCACTTAAACCCACAACCTAGCACTGAGGACAGAGGGACTTTATTTAAATTAGTACTTAATGGAAACGATACATAATGATACATAAGAGCCATGTCACACATTCAGCCTAGGAATAGTAGCATTGTGCACTATTAAAAATATACACATCAATTGCTCGAATCCCATTGTTGCAAAGTAAAACTCTAATAAAACTCTAGTCTGACATCAACAGAGAAGACTTAGTGTATGTACTACAAATACAGCATTAGGATTTAGAGTGAACCGTGCACCTTGTGAACCATCAGAGGCTTATGACGCAACATATCTTCCAGTTGCTATTAGACAAGTTATAATTCTCGACCATTTTTCGGAACTGGTTTCTTGGGTCCGTGAGTAAATGCCATTAGTACTTAATGGAAACGATACATAATGATACATAAGAGCCATGTCGTACATTCAGCCTAGGAATAGTAGCATTGTGCACTATTAAAAATATACACATCAATTGCTCGAATCCCATTGTTGCAAAGTAAAACTCTAATAAAACTCTAGTCTGACATCAACAGAGAAGACTTAGTGTATGTACTACAAATACAGCATTAGGATTTCGAGTGGACCATGCACCTTGTGAACCATCAGAGGCTTATGACGCAACATATCTTCCAGTTGCTATTAGACAAGTTATAATTCTCGACCATTTTTCGGAACTGGTTTCTTGGGTCCGTGAGTAAATGCCAAATGAGATGATAGTCCTTAAGTAAGTTCCTGGCGATCCCATGTCACGCTCTTGCCCATCAGCCGGTGAATGCTGAGACGGAACTCGATGAGAGCGATGTATTTTTTAAGTGCTCCGAATAGACTTCTAACAAGCGTGCGATTCACTTCGTGAGTAAACCGCAGCTGCAGCTGATTCAAACAGTCGAGCCAACTTTCTACATCACAATATGCGTTTTGTAGTTAGTCGAGTTACCTTTTGTGTGGCGCATGCACGGGTCGTTAGCGTCCAGCTCCCAGCTTAGAGAGTCCTGTATTGACACAGACGTCAATACATCTCGATGTCATGCAACACACAAAGTCTGTCGCATACAGGTGGGTTAACACATGTACGATACCTTTTGTGTGGCGCATGCACGGGTGGTTAGCGTCCAGCTCCTGGCTTATAGAGAGTCCTGTATTGACACAGACGTCAATACATCTCGATGTCATGCAACACACAAAGTCTGTCGCATACAGGTGGGTTAACACACATGTACGATGTGTGCGATGGCGCGCCCGTTTACAATGGGACACGGCGATGATCATTGTTAACCAAACTCTTGTTTCTCACGACAGGTGGTAGCGTTGTCTCCTGCACCTGGTCTTCGTGCACAGAGGGTGTTGTAATGTGCTCGTCAAAGTCGCGATCGTTGTCACTCGAATCCGTTGTTCTCACGACAGGTGGTAGCGTTGTCTCCTGCATGTTGTCTTCGCGTGCGGCAAGCGTTGTGCTGTGCTCGTTATAATGGTTGTCTTCGTACAAAGGGGGTGTTGAATACTCCTTCGCGAGTAGTCTAGGAGGTGGTGTGATGGAACGTATCTCAGAGGCGTTATGTGAGCGTACCACCATGGCCTGAGCAACTGCGACTACTGAGAGTACACCCAGTATAGACAGCGAGATCAATTTTTTTTCTTGGGTGTTGTACGTGTGGGTACAGCCGCTTTATTGGCAGTGAGAGCAAGTGGGCAAATGTATTTATAGGTCACTTGCAGAAACTAAGGCACGTGGTCAGAGTGTAATCGTAACCACCTAAAGTAGCTCTTGTCATAATTTAATATAGATAGAAATCAGAAACGGGTATGTCAGGATAGACATCGCGAGTGATAATGCGGCCAGTATCTGTGTGCGCTTGAGAGCACCTTGTTGTTCTACTGTGGTGCCCACGCCGCCGGGTCTGTAAATGTCATCGACCTTCTTTATATACGCATACGCTAAAGACCGTATATTCTCTATGGATTTGAACACGTCCTTTGTTTCGCGTAACGCTTGAGCTGTCTCGAGCGTGATGTTGTGAGTGTACACCAGTGTTTCGCGTGCACCGAGGTCCGAAAAGGCGTGCGCTACAACTATTAACCTTGGTTTGGGAGTGTGGCGAAACGCTCGCTCCGCTGTAATGGGCAGATGCAATGTTATCACCTGGTACGTTTCGTTAGTCGGGTCGTAACACACCGGTCCGTCACACGGACCGTCACATTGTATGGGGCTTATACTATTCAACAGGTTGATCATAATAATGTGTATTAAACCCACAACCTAGCACTGAGGACAGAGGGACTTTATTTAAATTAGTACTTAATGGAAACGATACATAATGATACATAAGAGCCATGTCATACATTCAGCCTAGGAATAGTAGCATTGTGCACTATTAAAAATATACACATCAATTGCTCGAATCCCATTGTTGCAAAGTAAAACTCTAATAAAACTCTAGTCTGACATCAACAGAGAAGACTTAGTGTATGTACTACAAATACAGCATTAGGATTTCGAGTGGACCGTGCACCTGGTGAACCATCAGAGGCTTATGACGCAACATATCTTCCAGTTCTGACTGAGCGCCTCCAGGAGAGAGGCCCAAGCAAGACCCGCCCCGACGAGCGTCTTGCCACATGTCACTACTCGGTCTAACTGAGCGCCTCCAGGAGAGAGGTCCAAGCAAGACACGCCCCGAGGAGCGTCTTGCCACATGTCACTACTCGGTCTGACTGAGCGCCTCCAGGAGGGAGGTCCAAGCAAGACGCGCCCCGAGGAGCGTCTTGCCACATGTCACTACTAGGTCTGACTGAGCGCCTCCAGGAGAGAGGCCCAAGCAAGACGTGCCCCGAGGAGCGTCTTGCCACATGTCAACAATGGGTCTGACTGAGCGCCTCCAGGAGAGAGGCCAAAGCAAGACGCGCCCCGAGGAGCGTCTTGACACATGTCAACACTGGGTCTGACAGAGGGCCTCCATGAGAGAGGCCCAAGCAAGACGCGCCCCGAGGAGTGTCTTGCCACATGTCAACACTGGGTCTGACAGAGAGCCTCCAGGAGAGAGGCCCAAGCAAGATGCGCCCCGAGGATTGTCTTGCCACATGTCACCACTTGGTCTGACTGAGCGCCTCCAGGAGAGAGGCCCAAGCAACACGCGCCCCGAGGAGCGTCAGGCCACATGTCACTACTCAGTCTGACTGAGCGCCTCCAGGAGAGAGGCCCAAGCAAGACGCGCCCCGAGGAGCGTCTTGCCACGTGTCAACACTGGGTCTGATTGAGGGCCTTCTGGAGAGAGGCCCAAGCAAGACGCGTCCCGAGGAGCGTCTTGCCACATGTCAACAATGGTTCTTACTGAGGGCCTCCGGGAGAGAAGTCCAAGCAAGACGCGCCCCGAGGAGCTTCTTGCCACATGTCAGCACTCGGTCTGACTGAGTGCCTCCAGGAGAGAGGCCAAAGCAAGACGCCCCCCGAGGAGCGTCTTGACACATGTCAACACTGGGTCTGACAGAGGGCCTCCATGAGAGAGGCCCAAGCAAGACGCGCCCCGAGGAGCGTCTTGCCACATGTCACTACTCGGTCTTACTGAGCGCCTCAGGGAGAGAGGTCCAAGCAAGACGCGCCCCGAGGAGCGTCTTGCCACATGTCAACACTGGGTCTGACTGAGTGCCTCCATGAGAGAAGCCCCAGCAAGACGCGCCCAGAGGAGCGTCTTGCCACATGTCACTACTGGGTCTGTTTGAGCGCCTCCAGGAGAGAGGCCCAAGCAAGACGTGCCCCGAGGAGCGTCTTGCCACATGTCAACAATGGGTCTGACTGAGGGCCTCCAGGAGAGAAGCCCAAGCAAGACGCGCCCCGAGGAGCGTCTTGCCACATGTCAACACTGGGTCTGACTGAGCGCCTCCAGGAGAGAGGCCCAAGCAAGACACGCCCCGAGGAGCGTCTTGACATATGTCAACACTGGGTCTGACTGACGGCCTCCATGAGAGAAGCCCAAGCAAGACGCGCCCCGAGGAGAGTCTTGCCACATGTCAACACTCGGTCTGACAGAGGGCATCCAGGAGAGAGGCCAAAGCAATATGCGCCCCGAGGAGCGTCTTGCCACTTAAACCCACAACCTAGCACTGAGGACAGAGGGACTTTATTTAAATTAGTACTTAATGGAAACGATACATAATGATACATAAGAGCCATGTCACACATTCAGCCTAGGAATAGTAGCATTGTGCACTATTAAAAATATACACATCAATTGCTCGAATCCCATTGTTGCAAAGTAAAACTCTAATAAAACTCTAGTCTGACATCAACAGAGAAGACTTAGTGTATGTACTACAAATACAGCATTAGGATTTAGAGTGGACCGTGCACCTTGTGAACCATCAGAGGCTTATGACGCAACATATCTTCCAGTTGCTATTAGACAAGTTATAATTCTCGACCATTTTTCGGAACTGGTTTCTTGGGTCCGTGAGTAAATGCCATTAGTACTTAATGGAAACGATACATAATGATACATAAGAGCCATGTCGTACATTCAGCCTAGGAATAGTAGCATTGTGCACTATTAAAAATATACACATCAATTGCTCGAATCCCATTGTTGCAAAGTAAAACTCTAATAAAACTCTAGTCTGACATCAACAGAGAAGACTTAGTGTATGTACTACAAATACAGCATTAGGATTTCGAGTGGACCATGCACCTTGTGAACCATCAGAGGCTTATGACGCAACATATCTTCCAGTTGCTATTAGACAAGTTATAATTCTCGACCATTTTTCGGAACTGGTTTCTTGGGTCCGTGAGTAAATGCAAAATGAGATGATAGTCCTTAAGTAAGTTCCTGGCGATCCCATGTCACGCTCTTGCCCATCAGCCGGTGAATGCTGAGACGGAACTCGATGAGAGCGATGTATTTTTTAAGTGCTCCGAATAGACTTCTAACAAGCGTGCGATTCACTTCGTGAGTAAACCGCAGCTGCAGCTGATTCAAACAGTCGAGCCAACTTTCTACATCACAATATGCGTTTTGTAGTTAGTCGAGTTACCTTTTGTGTGGCGCATGCACGGGTCGTTAGCGTCCAGCTCCCAGCTTAGAGAGTCCTGTATTGACACAGACGTCAATACATCTCGATGTCATGCAACACACAAAGTCTGTCGCATACAGGTGGGTTAACACATGTACGATACCTTTTGTGTGGCGCATGCACGGGTGGTTAGCGTCCAGCTCCTGGCTTATAGAGAGTCCTGTATTGACACAGACGTCAATACATCTCGATGTCATGCAACACACAAAGTCTGTCGCATACAGGTGGGTTAACACACATGTACGATGTGTGCGATGGCGCGCCCGTTTACAATGGGACACGGCGATGATCATTGTTAACCAAACTCTTGTTTCTCACGACAGGTGGTAGCGTTGTCTCCTGCACCTGGTCTTCGTGCACAGAGGGTGTTGTAATGTGCTCGTCAAAGTCGCGATCGTTGTCACTCGAATCCGTTGTTCTCACGACAGGTGGTAGCGTTGTCTCCTGCATGTTGTCTTCGCGTGCGGCAAGCGTTGTGCTGTGCTCGTTATAATGGTTGTCTTCGTACAAAGGGGGTGTTGAATACTCCTTCGCGAGTAGTCTAGGAGGTGGTGTGATGGAACGTATCTCAGAGGCGTTATGTGAGCGTACCACCATGGCCTGAGCAACTGCGACTACTGAGAGTACACCCAGTATAGACAGCGAGATCAATTTTTTTTCTTGGGTGTTGTACGTGTGGGTACAGCCGCTTTATTGGCAGTGAGAGCAAGTGGGCAAATGTATTTATAGGTCACTTGCAGAAACTAAGGCACGTGGTCAGAGTGTAATCGTAACCACCTAAAGTAGCTCTTGTCATAATTTAATATAGATAGAAATCAGAAACGGGTATGTCAGGATAGACATCGCGAGTGATAATGCGGCCAGTATCTGTGTGCGCTTGAGAGCACCTTGTTGTTCTACTGTGGTGCCCACGCCGCCGGGTCTGTAAATGTCATCGACCTTCTTTATATACGCATACGCTAAAGACCGTATATTCTCTATGGATTTGAACACGTCCTTTGTTTCGCGTAACGCTTGAGCTGTCTCGAGCGTGATGTTGTGAGTGTACACCAGTGTTTCGCGTTTACCGAGGTCCGAAAAGGCGTGCGCTACAACTATTAACCTTGGTTTGGGAGTGTGGCGAAACGCTCGCTCCGCTGTAATGGGCAGATGCAATGTTATCACCTGGTACGTTTCGTTAGTCGGGTCGTAACACACCGGTCCGTCACACGGACCGTCACATTGTATGGGGCTTATACTATTCAACAGGTTGATCATAATAATGTGTATTAAACCCACAACCTAGCACTGAGGACAGAGGGACTTTATTTAAATTAGTACTTAATGGAAACGATACATAATGATACATAAGAGCCATGTCATACATTCAGCCTAGGAATAGTAGCATTGTGCACTATTAAAAATATACACATCAATTGCTCGAATCCCATTGTTGCAAAGTAAAACTCTAATAAAACTCTAGTCTGACATCAACAGAGAAGACTTAGTGTATGTACTACAAATACAGCATTAGGATTTCGAGTGGACCGTGCACCTGGTGAACCATCAGAGGCTTATGACGCAACATATCTTCCAGTTCTGACTGAGCGCCTCCAGGAGAGAGGCCCAAGCAAGACCCGCCCCGACGAGCGTCTTGCCACATGTCACTACTCGGTCTAACTGAGCGCCTCCAGGAGAGAGGTCCAAGCAAGACACGCCCCGAGGAGCGTCTTGCCACATGTCACTACTCGGTCTGACTGAGCGCCTCCAGGAGGGAGGTCCAAGCAAGACGCGCCCCGAGGAGCGTCTTGCCACATGTCACTACTAGGTCTGACTGAGCGCCTCCAGGAGAGAGGCCCAAGCAAGACGTGCCCCGAGGAGCGTCTTGCCACATGTCAACAATGGGTCTGACTGAGCGCCTCCAGGAGAGAGGCCAAAGCAAGACGCGCCCCGAGGAGCGTCTTGACACATGTCAACACTGGGTCTGACAGAGGGCCTCCATGAGAGAGGCCCAAGCAAGACGCGCCCCGAGGAGTGTCTTGCCACATGTCAACACTGGGTCTGACAGAGAGCCTCCAGGAGAGAGGCCCAAGCAAGATGCGCCCCGAGGATTGTCTTGCCACATGTCACCACTTGGTCTGACTGAGCGCCTCCAGGAGAGAGGCCCAAGCAACACGCGCCCCGAGGAGCGTCAGGCCACATGTCACTACTCAGTCTGACTGAGCGCCTCCAGGAGAGAGGCCCAAGCAAGACGCGCCCCGAGGAGCGTCTTGCCACGTGTCAACACTGGGTCTGATTGAGGGCCTTCTGGAGAGAGGCCCAAGCAAGACGCGTCCCGAGGAGCGTCTTGCCACATGTCAACAATGGTTCTTACTGAGGGCCTCCGGGAGAGAAGTCCAAGCAAGACGCGCCCCGAGGAGCTTCTTGCCACATGTCAGCACTCGGTCTGACTGAGTGCCTCCAGGAGAGAGGCCAAAGCAAGACGCCCCCCGAGGAGCGTCTTGACACATGTCAACACTGGGTCTGACAGAGGGCCTCCATGAGAGAGGCCCAAGCAAGACGCGCCCCGAGGAGCGTCTTGCCACATGTCACTACTCGGTCTTACTGAGCGCCTCAGGGAGAGAGGTCCAAGCAAGACGCGCCCCGAGGAGCGTCTTGCCACATGTCAACACTGGGTCTGACTGAGTGCCTCCATGAGAGAAGCCCCAGCAAGACGCGCCCAGAGGCGCGTCTTGCCACATGTCACTACTCGGTCTGTTTGAGCGCCTCCAGGAGAGAGGCCCAAGCAAGACGTGCCCCGAGGAGCGTCTTGCCACATGTCAACAATGGGTCTGACTGAGGGCCTCCAGGAGAGAAGCCCAAGCAAGACGCGCCCCGAGGAGCGTCTTGCCACATGTCAACACTGGGTCTGACTGAGCGCCTCCAGGAGAGAGGCCCAAGCAAGACACGCCCCGAGGAGCGTCTTGACATATGTCAACACTGGGTCTGACTGACGGCCTCCATGAGAGAAGCCCAAGCAAGACGCGCCCCGAGGAGAGTCTTGCCACATGTCAACACTCGGTCTGACAGAGGGCATCCAGGAGAGAGGCCCAAGCAATATGCGCCCCGAGGAGCGTCTTGCCACTTAAACCCACAACCTAGCACTGAGGACAGAGGGACTTTATTTAAATTAGTACTTAATGGAAACGATACATAATGATACATAAGAGCCATGTCACACATTCAGCCTAGGAATAGTAGCATTGTGCACTATTAAAAATATACACATCAATTGCTCGAATCCCATTGTTGCAAAGTAAAACTCTAATAAAACTCTAGTCTGACATCAACAGAGAAGACTTAGTGTATGTACTACAAATACAGCATTAGGATTTAGAGTGGACCGTGCACCTTGTGAACCATCAGAGGCTTATGACGCAACATATCTTCCAGTTGCTATTAGACAAGTTATAATTCTCGACCATTTTTCGGAACTGGTTTCTTGGGTCCGTGAGTAAATGCCATTAGTACTTAATGGAAACGATACATAATGATACATAAGAGCCATGTCGTACATTCAGCCTAGGAATAGTAGCATTGTGCACTATTAAAAATATACACATCAATTGCTCGAATCCCATTGTTGCAAAGTAAAACTCTAATAAAACTCTAGTCTGACATCAACAGAGAAGACTTAGTGTATGTACTACAAATACAGCATTAGGATTTCGAGTGGACCATGCACCTTGTGAACCATCAGAGGCTTATGACGCAACATATCTTCCAGTTGCTATTAGACAAGTTATAATTCTCGACCATTTTTCGGAACTGGTTTCTTGGGTCCGTGAGTAAATGCCAAATGAGATGATAGTCCTTAAGTAAGTTCCTGGCGATCCCATGTCACGCTCTTGCCCATCAGCCGGTGAATGCTGAGACGGAACTCGATGAGAGCGATGTATTTTTTAAGTGCTCCGAATAGACTTCTAACAAGCGTGCGATTCACTTCGTGAGTAAACCGCAGCTGCAGCTGATTCAAACAGTCGAGCCAACTTTCTACATCACAATATGCGTTTTGTAGTTAGTCGAGTTACCTTTTGTGTGGCGCATGCACGGGTCGTTAGCGTCCAGCTCCCAGCTTAGAGAGTCCTGTATTGACACAGACGTCAATACATCTCGATGTCATGCAACACACAAAGTCTGTCGCATACAGGTGGGTTAACACATGTACGATACCTTTTGTGTGGCGCATGCACGGGTGGTTAGCGTCCAGCTCCTGGCTTATAGAGAGTCCTGTATTGACACAGACGTCAATACATCTCAATGTCATGCAACACACAAAGTCTGTCGCATACAGGTGGGTTAACACACATGTACGATGTGTGCGATGGCGCGCCCGTTTACAATGGGACACGGCGATGATCATTGTTAACCAAACTCTTGTTTCTCACAACAGGTGGTAGCGTTGTCTCCTGCACCTGGTCTTCGTGCACAGAGGGTGTTGTAATGTGCTCGTCAAAGTCGCGATCGTTGTCACTCGAATCCGTTGTTCTCACGACAGGTGGTAGCGTTGTCTCCTGCATGTTGTCTTCGCGTGCGGCAAGCGTTGTGCTGTGCTCGTTATAATGGTTGTCTTCGTACAAAGGGGGTGTTGAATACTCCTTCGCGAGTAGTCTAGGAGGTGGTGTGATGGAACGTATCTCAGAGGCGTTATGTGAGCGTACCACCATGGCCTGAGCAACTGCGACTACTGAGAGTACACCCAGTATAGACAGCGAGATCAATTTTTTTTCTTGGGTGTTGTACGTGTGGGTACAGCCGCTTTATTGGCAGTGAGAGCAAGTGGGCAAATGTATTTATAGGTCACTTGCAGAAACTAAGGCACGTGGTCAGAGTGTAATCGTAACCACCTAAAGTAGCTCTTGTCATAATTTAATATAGATAGAAATCAGAAACGGGTATGTCAGGATAGACATCGCGAGTGATAATGCGGCCAGTATCTGTGTGCGCTTGAGAGCACCTTGTTGTTCTACTGTGGTGCCCACGCCGCCGGGTCTGTAAATGTCATCGACCTTCTTTATATACGCATACGCTAAAGACCGTATATTCTCTATGGATTTGAACACGTCCTTTGTTTCGCGTAACGCTTGAGCTGTCTCGAGCGTGATGTTGTGAGTGTACACCAGTGTTTCGCGTGCACCGAGGTCCGAAAAGGCGTGCGCTACAACTATTAACCTTGGTTTGGGAGTGTGGCGAAACGCTCGCTCCGCTGTAATGGGCAGATGCAATGTTATCACCTGGTACGTTTCGTTAGTCGGGTCGTAACACACCGGTCCGTCACACGGACCGTCACATTGTATGGGGCTTATACTATTCAACAGGTTGATCATAATAATGTGTATTAAACCCACAACCTAGCACTGAGGACAGAGGGACTTTATTTAAATTAGTACTTAATGGAAACGATACATAATGATACATAAGAGCCATGTCATACATTCAGCCTAGGAATAGTAGCATTGTGCACTATTAAAAATATACACATCAATTGCTCGAATCCCATTGTTGCAAAGTAAAACTCTAATAAAACTCTAGTCTGACATCAACAGAGAAGACTTAGTGTATGTACTACAAATACAGCATTAGGATTTCGAGTGGACCGTGCACCTGGTAAACCATCAGAGGCTTATGACGCAACATATCTTCCAGTTCTGACTGAGCGCCTCCAGGAGAGAGGCCCAAGCAAGACCCGCCCCGACGAGCGTCTTGCCACATGTCACTACTCGGTCTAACTGAGCGCCTCCAGGAGAGAGGTCCAAGCAAGACACGCCCCGAGGAGCGTCTTGCCACATGTCACTACTCGGTCTGACTGAGCGCCTCCAGGAGGGAGGTCCAAGCAAGACGCGCCCCGAGGAGCGTCTTGCCACATGTCACTACTAGGTCTGACTGAGCGCCTCCAGGAGAGAGGCCCAAGCAAGACGTGCCCCGAGGAGCGTCTTGCCACATGTCAACAATGGGTCTGACTGAGGGCCTCCAGGAGAGAAGCCCAAGCAAGACGCGCCCCGAGGAGCGTCTTGCCACATGTCAACACTGGGTCTGACTGAGGGCCCCCAGGAGAGAGGCCCAAATAAGACGCGCCCCGAGGAGCGTTTTGCCACATGTCAACACTGGGTCTGACTGAGGGCCTCCAGGAGAGAAGCCCAAGCAAGATGCGCCCCGAGGAGCGTCTTGCCACATGTCAGCACTCGGTCTGACTGAGCGCCTCCAGGAAGGAGGCCCAAGCAAGACGCGCCCCGAGGAGCGTCTTGCCACATGTCAACACTGGGTCTGACTGAGCGCCTCCAGGAGAGAGGCCCAAGCAAGACGCGCCCCGAGGAGCGTCTTGCCACATGTGAACACTGGGTCTGACTGAGCGCCTCCAGGAGAGAGGCCCAAGCAAGACGCGCCCGGAGGAGCGTCTTGCAACATGTCAGCACTCGGTCTGACTGAGCGCCTCCAGCAGAGAAGCCTGTTCCCAGTGAGGGTTGGACTCCGCCAGGGCTGCCCTTTGTCACCGGTTCTGTTCATCACTTTTATGGACAGAATTTCTAGATGCAGCCGTGGTGTGGAGTGTGTCGAGTTGGTGGCAGGAGAATCTTGTCTCTGCTTGTTGCGGATGATGTGGTCCTCCTAGCTTCATCCAGCTCTGACCTTCAGCTCTTGCTGGGTAGGTTCGCGGCCGAATGTGAAGCGGCTGGGATGAGGATCAGCACCTCCAAATCTGAGACCATGGTTCTCGACCGGAAAAGGGTGGCTTGCCACCTCCGGGTCGGGGGAGAGGTCCTACCTCAAGTGGAGGAGTTTAAGTATCTCGGGGTCTTGTTCACGAGTGAGGGTAGGAGGGATCGGGAGATCGACAGGCGGATTGGTTCGGCGTCTGCAGTGATGCGGGCGCTGAGCCGATCTGTCGTGGGGAAGAGGGAGCTGAGCCAGAAAGCCAGGCTCTCGATTTACCAGTCGATCTACGTCCCAATCCTCACCTATGGTCATGAGCTTTGGCTAATGACCGAAAGAACGAGATTGCGGATACAAGCGGCCGAAATGAGTTTCCTCCGTAGGGTGGCCGGGCTCAGCCTTAGAGATAGGGTGAGGAGCTCGGACATTCGGGAGGGACTCGGAGTAGAACTGCTGCTCCTCCGGATCGAAAGGAGCCAGTTGAGGTGGTTTGGGCATCTGGTCAGGATGCCTCCTGGACGCCTCCCCGGGGAGGTGTTTCGGGCATGTCCTGCCGGCAGAAGGCCCCCGGGTCGACCCAGGACACGTTGGAGAGGTTACATCTCCAATCTGGTCCGGGAACGCCTTGGGGTCCTGCCGGAGGAGCTGGTGGACAAGGCCGGGGAGAGGACGGCCTGGAGCTCCCTAATTGGGATGCTGCCCCCGCGACCCGGACCCGGATAAGCGGAGGAAGACGAAGACGAAGACGAAGGCGTCGTTCGTATCACACATTTGTGGGCTTATAACTTTTCTTCTGAATGTCCTAGAGAGATCAGGTCTGTTTTAAAATACTCCAATTAACAGCCCCTACTACCAGAAAAAGGAATCAAGTCAATAGCGCTTATGGGGTTTAAATGGGACCCAGACCCCAGACCTATGTTGCACCAAGCACAATTTCACATTATTATGGGTCCAGTTCTCTGAAAAAAGCTTCAATAAGGCTGAAACACCACAGAAAGGTAGAATCTATTGAGTTGTAAGTGATCTGAACTTTTCATGATGATAGCACCTTCCTAAGGGGGTAAAACCATGGCCCAAAGGTCACCGAGCATGGTGTCACCTAAAGAAAAATGTCCGGATACACCTTTGGAGGCTCATAACTTGGCTTATGAATGTCCTAGAGAGGTCAAATTTGTTTTAAGATACTCCAATTAATGGTCTGTATCGATAACAGAAGGAGTGGAGTGGATAGGATGTACAGTTTTTAAATGGCACACACAGAATTATGTTGCACCAAGCACAATTTCACATAATTTTGGTTCCAGTTCCCTCAAACAAGGTCCAATCTGGCTGAAACACCACAGGAAGGTAGAATCTATTGAGTTGTAAGTGATCTGCACGTTTCATGATGACAGCACATTCCTAAGGGGGTCAGATGATGTCACAAAGGTCACCGGATCACTTCTGCCTTAAAGAAAAATGTCCGTATACACCTTTGGAGGCTCATAACTTGACTTCTGAATGTCCTAGAGAGGTCAGGTTGGGTTTAAATGACTCCAATTAACAGCCCCTATCACCAGCAGAAGGAATGGAGTCATTAGCACTTACGGTCTTTAAACAGCACCCTGAAATATGTCGCACAAAGCACATTTTCACATAATATTGGTTCCTTTTGTGTGAAAACAAGGTCCAATCTGGCTGAAACACAACAGGAAGGTAGAATCTATTGAGTTGTAAGTTATCTGTACATTTCATCATGATAGCACATTCCTAAGGGGGTCAGATGATGTCCCAAAGGTCACCGGATCACTTCTGCCTTAAAGACAAATGTCCGGATACACCTTTGGAGGCTCAGAACTTGGCTTCTGAATGTCCTAGAGAGGTCAGGTTGGGTTTAAATGACTCCAATTAACAGCCCCTATCACCAGCAGAAGGAATGGAGTCGTCAGCACTTATGGTTTTTAAATGGCACCCAGAAATATGTCGCACCAAGCACAATTTCACATATTTCTGGTTGAAAAACCTGTGATACAAGCTCCAATCTGTCTGAAATTAACACATGATGGACCTGTGAGGTCAAGGAGCACACAGTATCAGTGTCAAGTCTGGAGGTTGAAGAGAACCCCGTTTTTAGCTGAAATCCATCTTTTTTCTGACCTCTGACCCAGAACAGCACCAGAACAACGAGCTACGGCTACCAAACTGCCTGAGCTAGCTCTGGGTGACGGCGGCATGCCAAATCGACGTTTGTTTGGTGAAAATCGGTTGAGAAATGCCACTTTGCCGAGCACATGGCAGAAAAGGCGGGAAAAGTGCCGTACGGCCCCAAACGGACGCTTAACACGATGCGACCGGCACGAACTCGACGTATGTGTTTCGGGCCAGTGCTGGGATGCACCAGAAGAGTTTTCGGGCGCCTTGGATCAACGATGGCCGAACGGCAGCCTAAAAGGGTCTAAAAATCGTGGTTTCGGGCCTAGGGTTTTGCCGGTCTCTTTTAATTCATTAAAAATAGTTAAATTCCACGTAGGGACATGAAATTCACATATGTTGTAAAGAAGGACATGCCGAATCATAATATTTTAGTTGCGTCACGCTACGTCGCTCACTGACCAAGTTCGGCCACTAGGGGGCGCAGTCAAAAATTGTTTACACTCTCTGGTTCGGAAGTCCGGTACGAGCGCAAAAATCTACTTGTCTTTTTGATAGCCCTCACGGCGCTAGAATTGCGCCATTGTAAACTTGCAAAAATCGCGCACTTTGGGGGGCTATATCTCCGGAACCACAAAATATTTTGCCACCAAACCACCTCGGATGGACTTGTGCTTGGCCCCCGAACAACATATCCGAAGATGGCATCGCTGGCACCAGCAGAACTTTTTCTTTCCACTTTCTACCAGAAAAACACAAGTCCTCTTTGAGGCGATGGGTCTAAGAGGGCATTTTTTTGGCCAAACTCAGACACAACATTTTTTTTTTCAATTTTGACAGCGGATTATGATTGCTTGGCACCACGGGGACCACCTCTCCAAAAACGGGACGGATCGGGCGTTCCCTTGAGGAGCTGTGGCCAAAAAGAGCGTGACCTCTGGCGACCTGGGGTTCGGAAAAGCACCGAAACAAAGAGCTACGGCTACCAAACTGCCTGGGCTAGCTCGGGGTGACGGCGGCATGCCAAATCGACGTTTGTTTGGTGAAAATCGGTTGAGAAACGCCACTTTGCCGAGCACATGGCAAAATGGAGGGAAAACTGCCCTCAGGCCCCAAACGGACGCTTAGCACGTTGCGACCGGCACGAGCTCGACGTATGTGGTAGCTGTCAGCTATCTAAAGGAAATGTGCAAGTGTCAACTCTCTAGGTTGAGCAGAACCCTGTTTTTCAGCTCCAAAACAGCCCAAATCCATCATTTTCTCTGCTTGTACCAAGAGGCTGTGAACCTTGACCCTTCTGAATAAGCCAGCAACTTGAAAACTGCATATGTTGTAGCTGTCAGCTCTTTAAAGAAACATTCTCAGTTTCAAGTCTCTAGGTTGAGGAGAACCCTGTTTTTCAGCCCCAAAACAGCCCAAATCCATCATTTTCTCTGACCTCTGACCCAGAACAGCACCGGAACAACGAGCTACGGCTACCAAACTGCCTGGGTTAGATCGGGGTGACGGCGGCATGCCAAATCGATGTTTGTTTGGTGAAAATCGGTTGAGAAATGCCAATTTGCCGAGCACATGGCAAAATGGAGGGAAAACCGCCCTCAGGCCCCAAACGGTCGCTTACCACAATGCGACCGGCACGATTTCGAAATCTGTGGTTCGGACCAGTGCTGGGATGCACCAAAAAAATTTTCGTGCGCCTCGGACCAACGTGGGCCGAACGGCGGCCAAAAAGGGGCTCAAGTGGCAGAAGGCCGCAAATGAAGCCTGAGCTAAATTTTCACACTTTTGGGCCGCCGTTTGAATTCGGTTTGGCGTAGCCCCACGAAATTTGGGGTGGTGCATCCCGGCTACCATCTCATCGACGCACGTCGAAATCGATGCCGTCGGACCTTTTCGAGCACCCTTACGGGACGCTTGTCCAAGCAGATATAGTCAGGTGTCTGGTTACACCTTTGTGGGCTTATAACTTGGCTTATGAATATCCTAGAGAGGTCAGGCTTGTTTTAAAATACTCCAATGAATGGTCTGTATCTAGAACAGAATGAATGGAGTGGATAGGATGTACAGTTTTTAAATGGCACCCAGACCTATGTTGCACCAAGCACAAGTTCACATTATTATGGGTCCAGCTCTCTGAAAAAAGCTTCAATCAGGCTGAAACATCACAGGAAGGTACAATCTATTGAGTTGTAAATGAATCATGTGTTTCATGATGATTGCACATTCCTTAGGGGGTCAAATGTTGTCACAAAGGTCATTGGATCACTTCTTCTTTAAAGGTGTGGTTCGTAACACACCTTTGTGGGCTTATAACTTGGCTTCTGAATATCCTAGAGAGGTCATGTTGGTTTTAAAATGCTCCAATTAACAGCCCCTACTACCACAAAAAGGAATGGAGTCATAAGCACTTATGGTCTTTAAATGGCACCCAGAATTATGTTGCACAAAGCACAATTTCACATATTTCTGGGTCCATTTGTGCGAAAACAAGGTCCAATAAGGCTGAAACATCACATGAACGTATAGTCTATGGAGTTGTAAGTGATCTGAACGTTACCCTAACAGGGTCAAATGAAGTCACAAAGGTCACCAGACCTGAAATGGAGACTCAATTTTGGTGCTTCTTCAAAAGTAACCCAAAATGGAGGCCTCCAATTTGGGTCTTCTTCTAAAGTAACCCAAAATGGAGGAAATGGAGGCCTCCATTTTGGGGCTTCTTCAAAAGTAACCCAAGATGGAGGCCTCCATTTTGGGTCTTCTTCTAAAGTAACCCAAACTGAATTTTTCAATTAAGGAAGCCTTCAATTTGGGTTACTTTCAACTACATGCAAAAGAAGCCCGAAATGTAGGCCTCCATTTTGGTGCTTCTTCAAAAGTAACCCAAAATGGAGGCCTCCAATTTGGGTCTTCTTCTAAAGTAACCCAAAATGGAGGAAGTGGAGGCCTTCATTTTGGGGCTTCTTCAAAAGTAACCCAAAATGGAGGCCTCCAATTTGGGTCTTCTTCTAAAGTAACCCAAAATGGAGGAAATGGAGGCCTCCATTTTGGGGCTTCTTCAAAAGTAACCCAAAATGGAGGCCTCCAATTTGGGTCTTCTTCTAAAGTAACCCAAAATGGAGGAAATGGAGGCCTCCATTTTGGGGCTTCTTCAAAAGTAACCCAAAATGGAGGCCTCCAATTTGGGTCTTCTTCTAAAGTAACCCAAAATGGAGGAAATGGAGGCCTCCATTTTGGGGCTTCTTCAAAAGTAACCCAAAATGGAGGTCTCCAATTTGGGTTTTCTTCTAAAGTAACCCAAACTGAATTCTTCAATTAATGAAGCATTCATTTTGGGCTACTTTTGAATGTTGTAAAAGTAGCCCAAAAGGAATTGTGTTGCACGAAGCACAATTTCACATCATTCTGTGTTCATTTGTGTGAAAACAAGGTCCAATCAGGCTGAAACGCTACAAGAAGGTAGAATCTATTGAGTTGTAAGTGATCTGAAGGTTTCATGATGATAGCACTTTCCTAAGGGGGTCAAACCATGTCCCAAAGGTCACCTGATCTGGTGTCAATTTAAAGAAGTAGTCCAGTTACACCTTTGTGGGCTTATAACTTGGCTTCTGAATATCCTAGAGAGATCAGGTTTGTTTTAGTGTACTCCAATCAACATCCCCTACAACCTCAAAAAGGAATGGAGTCATTAGCACTTATGGTTTTTAAATGGCACCCAGAATTATGCTGCACTAAGCACAATTTCACATCATTCTGGGTTCATTTGTGTGAAAACAAGGTCCAATCAGGCTGAAACGCTACAAGAAGGTAGAATCTATTGAGTTGTAAGTGATCTGAACGTTTCATGATGATAGCACTTTCCTAAGGGGGTCAAACCATGTCCCAAAGGTCACCTGATCTGGTGTCAATTTAAAGAAGTAGTCCAGTTACACCTTTGTGGGCTTATAACTTGGCTTCTGAATATCCTAGAGAGATCAGGTTTGTTTTAGTGTACTCCAATCAACATCCCCTACAACCTCAAAAAGGAATGGAGTCATTAGCACTTATGGTTTTTAAATGGCACCCAGAATTATGCTGCACTAAGCACAATTTCACATCATTCTGGGTTCATTTGTGTGAAAACAAGGTCCAAACAGGCTGAAACGTTACAGGAAGGTAGAATCTACTGAGTTGTAAGTGATCTGAACGTTTCATGATGATAGCACTTTCCTAAGGGGGTCAAACCATGTCCCAAAGGTCACCGGATCTGGTGTCAATTTAAAGAAGTAGTCCAGTTACACATTTGTGGGCTTATAACTTGGCTTCTGAATGTCCTAGAGAGATCAGGTTTGTTTTAGTGTACTCCAATAAACAGCCCCTACAACCACAAAAAGGAATGGAGTCATTAGCACTTAAGGTTTGTAAATGGCACCCAGAATTATGTTGCACGAAGCACAATTTCACATCATTCTGGGTCCATTTTTGTGAAAACAAGGTCCAATCAGGCTGAAACGTTACAGGAAGGTAGAATCTACTGAGTTGTAAGTGATCTGAACGTTTCATGATGATAGCACTTTCCTAAGGGGGTCAAACCATGTCCCAAAGGTCACCGGGCCTGGTGTCTCTTTAAAGAAGTAGTCCAGTTACACATTTGTGGGCTTATAACTTGGCTTCTGAATGTCCTAGAGAGGTTAGGTTTGTTTTAGTGTACTCCAATCAACAGCCCCTACAACCACAAAAAGGAATGGAGTCATTAGCACTTATGGTTTGTAAATGGCACCCAGAATTATGTTGCACGAAGCACAATTTCACATCATTCTGGGTCCATTTGTGTGAAAACAAGGTCCAATCAGGCTGAAACGTTACAAGAAGGTAGAATCTATTGAGTTGTAAGTGATCTGAACGTTTCGTGATTATCGCACATTCCTATAGGGGGTCAAACCATGTCCCAAAGGTCACCGGGCCTGGTGTCACTTTAAAGAAGTAGTCCAGTTACACCTTTGAGGGCTTATAACTTGGCTTCTGAATGTCCTAGAGAGATCAGGTTTGTTTTAGTGTACTCCAATCAACAGCCCCTGCAACCTCAAAAAGGAATGGAGTCATTAGCACTTATGGTTTTTAAATGGCACCCAGAATTATGTTGCACGAAGCACAATTTCACATCATTCTGGGTCCATTTGTGTGAAAACAAGGTCCAATCAGGCTGAAACGTTACAAGAAGGTAGAATCTATTGAGTTGTAAGTGATCTGAACGTTTCATGATGATCGCACATTCCAATAGGGGGTCAAACCATGTCCCAAAGGTCACCGGGCCTGGTGTCAATTTAAAGAAGTAGTCCAGTTACACCTTTGAGGGCATATAACTTGGCTTCTGAATGTCCTAGGGAGATCAGGTTTGTTTTAGTGTACTCCAATCAACAGCCCCTACAACCTCAAAAAGGAATGGAGTCATTAGCACTTATGGTTTGTAAATGGCACCCAGAATTATGTTGCACGAAGCACAATTTCACATCATTCTGGGTCCATTTGTGTGAAAACAAGGTCCAATCAGGCTGAAACGTTACAGGAAGGTAGAATCTACTGAGTTGTAAAAGATCTGAACGTTTCATGATGATAGCACTTTCCTAAGGGGGTCAAACCATGTCCCAAAGATCACCGGATCTGGTGTCAATTTTAAAGAAGTAGTCCAGTTACACATTTGTGGGCTTCTAACTTGGCTTCTGAATGTCCTAGAGAGATCAGGTATTTTTTAATGTACTCCAATCAACAGCCCCTACAACCACAAAAAGGAAGGGAGTCATTAGCACTTATGGTTTGTAAATGGCACCCAGAATTATGTTGCACGAAGCACAATTTCACATCATTCTGGGTTCATTTGTGTGAAAACAAGGTCCAATCAGGCTGAAACGTTACAGGAAGGTAGAATCTACTGAGTTGTAAGTGATCTGAACGTTTCATGATGATAGCACTTTCCTAAGGGGGTCAAACCATGTCCCAAAGGTCACCGGATCTGGTGTCAATTTAAAGAAGTAGTCCAGTTACACATTTGTGGGCTTATAACTTGGCTTCTGAATGTCCTAGAGAGATCAGGTTTGTTTTAGTGTACTCCAATCAACAGCCCCTACAACCACAAAAAGGAATGGAGTCATTAGCCCTTATGGTTTTTAAATGGCACCCAGAATTATGTTGCACGAAGCACAATTTCACATCATTCTGGGTTCATTTGTGTGAAAACAAGGTCCAATCAGGCTGAAACGCTACAAGAAGGTAGAATCTATTGAGTTGTAAGTGATCTGAACGTTTCATGATGATAGCACTTTCCTAAGGGGGTCAAACCATGTCCCAAAGGTCACCGGATCTGGTGTCAATTTAAAGAAGTAGTCCAGTTACACATTTGTGGGCTTATAACGTGGCTTCTGAATGTCCTAGAGAGATCAGGTTTGTTTTAATATACTCCAATCAACAGCCCCTACAACCACAAAAAGGAATGGAGTCATTAGCACTTATGGTTTTCAAATGGCACCCAGAATTATGTTGCACGAAGCACAATTTCACATCATTCTGGGTTCATTTGTGTGAAAACAAGGTCCAATCAGGCTGAAACGTTACAGGAAGGTAGAATCTATCGAGTTGTAAGTGATCTGAACGTTTCATGATGATAGCTCATTCCTAAGATGGTCAAATGGTGTCACAAAGGTCATCGGATCACTTGTTCTTTAAAGGCGTCGTTCGTATCACACATTTGTGGGCTTATAACTTTTCTTCTGAATGTCCTAGAGAGATCAGGTCTGTTTTAAAATACTCCAATTAACAGCCCCTACTACCAGAAAAAGGAATCAAGTCAATAACACTTATGGGGTTTAAATGGGACCCAGACCCCAGACCTATGTTGCACCAAGCACAATTTCACATTATTATGGATCCAGTTCTCTGAAAAAGAGCTTCAATCAGGCTGAAACACCACAGAAAGGTAGAATCTATTGAGTTATAAGTGATCTGAACTTTTCATGATGATAGCACCTTCCTAAGGGGGTCAAACCATGGCCCAAAGGTCACCGAGCATGGTGTCACCTAAAGAAAAATGTCCGGATACACCTTTGGAGGCTCATAACTTGGCTTATGAATGTCCTAGAGAGGTCAAATTTGTTTTAAGATACTCCAATTAATGGTCTGTATCGATAACAGAAGGAGTGGAGTGGATAGGATGTACAGTTTTTAAATGGCACACACAGAATTATGTTGCACCAAGCACAATTTCACATAATTTTGGTTCCAGTTCCCTCAAACAAGGACCAATCTGGCTGAAACACCACAGGAAGGTAGAATCTATTGAGTTGTAAGTGATCTGCACGTTTCATGATGACAGCACATTCCTAAGGGGGTCAGATGATGTCACAAAGGTCAGCGGATCACTTCTGCCTTAAAGAAAAATGTCCGGATACACCTTTGGAGGCTCATAACTTGGCTTCTGAATGTCCTAGAGAGGTCAGGTTGGGTTTAAATGACTTCAATTAACAGCCCCTATCACCAGCAGAAGGAATGGAGTCATTAGCACGTACGGTTTTTAAACAGCACCCTGAAATATGTCGCACAAAGCACATTTTCACATAATGTTGGTTCCTTTTGTGTGAAAACAAGGTCCAATCTGGCTGAAACACAACAGGAAGGTAGAATCTATTGAGTTGTAAGTTATCTGTACATTTCATGATGATAGCACATTCCTAAGGGGGTCAGATGATGTCCCAAAGGTCACCGGATCACTTCTGCCTTAAAGACAAATGTCCGGATACACCTTTGGAGGCTCAGAACTTGGCTTCTGAATGTCCTAGAGAGGTCAGGTTGGGTTTAAATGACTCCAATTAACAGCCCCTATCACCAGCAGAAGGAATGGAGTCGTCAGCACTTATGGTTTTAAAATGGCACCCAGAAATATGTCGCACCAAGCACAATTTCACATATTTCTGGTTGAAAAACCTGTGATACAAGCTCCAATCTGTCTGAAATTAACACATGATGGACCTGTGAGGTCAAGGAGCACACAGTATCAGTGTCAAGTCTGGAGGTTGAAGAGAACCCCGTTTTTAGCTGAAATCCATCTTTTTTCTGACCTCTGACCCAGAACAGCACCAGAACAACGAGCTTCGGCTACCAAACTGCCTGAGCTAGCTCTGGGTGACGGCGGCATGCCAAATCGACGTTTGTTTGGTGAAAATCGGTTGAGAAATGCCACTTTGCCGAGCACATGGCAGAAAAGGCGGGAAAAGTGCCGTACGGCTCCAAACGGACGCTTAACACGATGCGACCGGCACGAACTCGACGTATGTGTTTCGGGCCAGTGCTGGGATGCACCAGAAGAGTTTTCGGGCGCCTCGGATCAACGATGGCCGAACGGCAGCCAAAAAGGGTCTAAAAATCGTGGTTTCGGGCCCAGGGTTTTGCCGGTCTCTTTTAATTCATTAAAAATAGTTAAATTCCACGTAGGGACATGAAATTCACATATGTTGTAAAGAAGGACATGCCGAATCATAATATTTTAGTTGCGTCACGCTACGTTGCTCACTGACCAAGTTCGGCCACTAGGGGCGCAGTCGAAAATTGTTTACACTCTCTGGTTCGGAAGTCCGGTACGAGCGCAAAAATCTACTCATCTTTTCGATAGCCCTCACGGCGCTAGAATTGCGCCATTGTAAACTTGCAAAAATCGCGCACTTTGGGGGGCTATATCTCCGGAACAACAAAATATTTTGCCACCAAACCACCTCGGATGGACTCGTGCTTGGCCCCCGAACAACATATCCGAAGATGGCATCGCTGGCACCAGCAGAACTTTTTCTTTCCACTTTCTACCAGAAAAACACAAGTCCTCTTTGAGGCGATGGGTCTAAGAGGGCATTTTTTGGCCAAACTCAGACACAACTTTTTTTTTTTTTTCAATTTTGACAGCGGATTATGATTGCTTGGCACCACGGGGACCACCTCTCCAAAAACGGGACGGATCGGGCGTTCGCTTGAGGAGCTGTGGCCAAAAAGAGCGTGACCTCTGGCGACCTGGGGTTCGGAAAAGAACCGAAACAAAGAGCTACGGCTACCAAACTGCCTGGGCTAGCTCGGGGTGAGGGCGGCATGCCAAATCGACGTTTGTTTGGTGAAAATCGGTTGAGAAACGCCACTTTGCCGAGCACATGGCAAAATGGAGGGAAAACTGCCCTCAGGCCCCAAACGGACGCTTAGCACGTTGCGACCGGCACGAGCTCGACGTATGTGGTAGCTGTCAGCTATCTAAAGGAAATGTGCAAGTGTCAACTCTCTAGGTTGAGCAGAACCCTGTTTTTCAGCTCCAAAACAGCCCAAATCCATCATTTTCTCTGCTTGTACCAAGAGGCTGTGAACCTTGACCCTTCTGAATAAGCCAGCAACTTGAAAACTGCATATGTTGTAGCTGTCAGCTATTTAAAGAAACATTCTCAGTTTCAAGTCTCTAGGTTGAGGAGAACCCTGTTTTTCAGCCCCAAAACAGCCCAAATCCATCATTTTCTCTGACCTCTGACCCAGAACAGCACCGGAACAACGAGCTACGGCTACCAAACTGCCTGGGCTAGATCGGGGTGACGGCGGCATGCCAAATCGATGTTTGTTTGGTGAAAATCGGTTGAGAAATGCCAATTTGCCGAGCACATGGCAAAATGGAGGGAAAACCGCCCTCAGGCCCCAAACGGACGCTTAACACGATGCGACCGGCACGATTTCGAAATCTGTGGTTCGGACGAGTGCTGGGATGCACCAAAAAAAATTCGTGCGCCTCGGACCAACGTGGGCCGAACGGCGGCCAAAAAGGGGCTCAAGTGGCAGAAGGCCGCAAATGAAGCCTGAGCTAAATTTTCACACTTTTGGGCCGCCGTTTGAATTCGGTTTGGCGTAGCCGCACGAAATTTGGGGTGGTGCATCCCGGCTACCATCTCATCGACGCACGTCGAAATCGATGCCGTCGGACCTTTTCGAGCGCCCTTACGGGACGCTTGTCCAAGCAGATATAGTCAGGTGTCTGGTTACACCTTTGTGGGCTTATAACTTGGCTTCTGAATATCCTAGAGAGGTCAGGCTGGTTTTAAAATACTCCAATGAATGGTCTGTATCTAGAACAGAATGAATGGAGTGGATAGGATGTACAGTTTTTAAATGGCACCCAGACCTATGTTGCACAAGGCACAAGTTCATATTATTATGGGTCCAGTTCTCTGAAAAAAGCTTCAATCAGGCTGAAACATCACAGGAAGGTACAATCTATTGAGTTGTAAATGAATCATGTGTTTCATGATGATAGCACATTCCTTAGGGGGTCAAATGTTGTCACAAAGGTCATTGGATCACTTCTTCTTTAAAGGTGTGGTTCGTAACACACCTTTGTGGGCTTATAACTTGGCTTCTGAATATCCTAGAGAGGTCATGTTGGTTTTAAAATGCTCCAATTAACAGCCCCTACTACCACAAAAAGGAATGGAGTAATAAGCACTTATGGTCTTTAAATGGCACCCAGAATTATGTTGCACAAAGCACAATTTCACATATTTCTGGGTCCATTTGTGCGAAAACAAGGTCCAATAAGGCTGAAACATCACATGAACGTATAGTCTATGGAGTTGTAAGTGATCTGAACGTTACCCTAACAGGGTCAAATGAAGTCACAAAGGTCACCAGACCTGAAATGGAGACTTTGGGTCTTCTTCTAAAGTAACCCAAAATGGAGGAAATGGAGGCCTTCATTTTGGGGCTTCTTCAAAAGTAACCCAAAATGGAGGCCTCCAATTTGGGTCTTCTTCTAAAGTATCCCAAAATGGAGGAAATGGAGGCCTCCATTTTGGGGCTTCTTCAAAAGTAACCCAAAATGGAGGTCTCCAATTTGGGTTTTCTTCTAAAGTAACCCAAACTGAATTCTTCAATTAATGAAGCATTCATTTTGGGCTACTTTTGAATGTTGTAAAAGTAGCCCAAAAGGAATTGTGTTGCACGAAGCACAATTTCACATCATTCTGTGTTCATTTGTGTGAAAACAAGGTCCAATCAGGCTGAAACGCTACAAGAAGGTAGAATCTATTGAGTTGTAAGTGATCTGAACATTTCATGATGATAGCACTTTCCTAAGGGGGTCAAACCATGTCCCAAAGGTCACCTGATCTGGTGTCAATTTAAAGAAGTAGTCCAGTTACACCTTTGTGGGCTTATAACTTGGCTTCTGAATATCCTAGAGAGATCAGGTTTGTTTTAGTGTACTCCAATCAACATCCCCTACAACCTCAAAAAGGAATGGAGTCATTAGCACTTATGGTTTTTAAATGGCACCCAGAATTATGCTGCACTAAGCACAATTTCACATCATTCTGGGTTCATTTGTGTGAAAACAAGGTCCAATCAGGCTGAAACGTTACAGGAAGGTAGAATCTATTGAGTTGTAAGTGATCTGAACGTTTCATGATGATAGCACTTTCCTAAGGGGGTCAAACCATGTCCCAAAGGTCACCGGATCTGGTGTCAATTTAAAGAAGTAGTCCAGTTACACATTTGTGGGCTTATAACTTGGCTTCTGAATGTCCTAGAGAGATCAGGTTTGTTTTAATGTACTCCATCCAACAGCCCCTACAACCACAAAAAGGAATGGAGTCATTAGCACTCATGGTTTGTAAATGGCACCCAGAATTATGTTGCACGAAGCACAATTTCCCATCATTCTGGGTCCATTTGTGTGAAAACAAGGTCCAATCAGGCTGAAACGTTACAAGAAGGTAGAATCTATTGAGTTGTAAGTGATCTGAACGTTTCATGATGATCGCACATTCCAATAGGGGGTCAAACCATGTCCCAAAGGTCACCGGGCCTGGTGTCAATTTAAAGAAGTAGTCCAGTTACACATTTGTGGGCTTATAACTTGGCTTCTGAATGTCCTAGAGAGATCAGGTTTGTTTTAATGTACTCCATCCAACAGCCCCTACAACCACAAAAAGGAATGGAGTCATTAGCACTCATGGTTTGTAAATGGCACCCAGAATTATGTTGCACGAAGCACAATTTCCCATCATTCTGGGTCCATTTGTGTGAAAACAAGGTCCAATCAGGCTGAAACGTTACAAGAAGGTAGAATCTATTGAGTTGTAAGTGATCTGAACGTTTCATGATGATCGCACATTCCAATAGGGGGTCAAACCATGTCCCAAAGGTCACCGGGCCTGGTGTCAATTTAAAGAAGTAGTCCAGTTACACATTTGTGGGCTTATAACTTGGCTTCTGAATGTCCTAGAGAGATCAGGTTTGTTTTAGTGTACTCCAATAAACAGCCCCTACAACCACAAAAAGGAATGGAGTCATTAGCACTTAAGGTTTGTAAATGGCACCCAGAATTATGTTGCACGAAGCACAATTTCACATCATTCTGGGTCCATTTTTGTGAAAACAAGGTCCAATCAGGCTGAAACGTTACAGGAAGGTAGAATCTACTGAGTTGTAAGTGATCTGAACGTTTCATGATGATAGCACTTTCCTAAGGGGGTCAAACCATGTCCCAAAGGTCGCCGGGCCTGGTGTCTCTTTAAAGAAGTTGTCCAGTTACACATTTGTGGGCTTATAACTTGGCTTCTGAATGTCCTAGAGAGGTTAGGTTTGTTTTAGTGTACTCCAATCAACAGCCCCTACAACCACAAAAAGGAATGGAGTCATTAGCACTTATGGTTTGTAAATGGCACCCAGAATTATGTTGCACGAAGCACAATTTCACATCATTCTGGGTCCATTTGTGTGAAAACAAGGTCCAATCAGGCTGAAACGTTACAAGAAGGTAGAATCTATTGAGTTGTAAGTGATCTGAACGTTTCGTGATTATCGCACATTCCTATAGGGGGTCAAACCATGTCCCAAAGGTCACCGGGCCTGGTGTCACCTTAAAGAAGTAGTCCAGTTACACCTTTGAGGGCTTATAACTTGGCTTCTGAATGTCCTAGAGAGATCAGGTTTGTTTTAGTGTACTCCAATCAACAGCCCCTGCAACCTCAAAAAGGAATGGAGTCATTAGCACTTATGGTTTTTAAATGGCACCCAGAATTATGTTGCACGAAGCACAATTTCACATCATTCTGGGTCCATTTGTGTGAAAACAAGGTCCAATCAGGCTGAAACGTTACAAGAAGGTAGAATCTATTGAGTTGTAAGTGATCTGAACGTTTCATGATGATCGCACATTCCAATAGGGGGTCAAACCATGTCCCAAAGGTTACCGGGCCTGGTGTCAATTTAAAGAAGTAGTCCAGTTACACCTTTGAGGGCATATAACTTGGCTTCTGAATGTCCTAGGGAGATCAGGTTTGTTTTAGTGTACTCCAATCAACAGCCCCTACAACCTCAAAAAGGAATGGAGTCATTAGCACTTATGGTTTGTAAATGGCACCCAGAATTATGTTGCACGAAGCACAATTTCACATCATTCTGGGTTCATTTGTGTGAAAACAAGGTCCAAACAGGCTGAAACGTTACAGGAAGGTAGAATCTACTGAGTTGTAAGTGATCTGAACGTTTCATGATGATAGCACTTTCCTAAGGGGGTCAAACCATGTCCCAAAGGTCACCGGATCTGGTGTCAATTTAAAGAAGTAGTCCAGTTACACATTTGTGGGCTTATAACTTGGCTTCTGAATGTCCTAGAGAGATCAGGTTTGTTTTAGTGTACTCCAATCAACAGCCCCTACAACCACAAAAAGGAATGGAGTCATTAGCACTTATGGTTTGTAAATGGCACCCAGAATTATGTTGCACGAAGCACAATTTCACATCATTCTGGGTCCATTTTTGTGAAAACAAGGTCCAATCAGGCTGAAACGTTACAGGAAGGTAGAATCTACTGAGTTGTAAGTGATCTGAACGTTTCATGATGATAGCACTTTCCTAAGGGGGTCAAACCATGTCCCAAAGGTCACCGGGCCTGGTGTCTCTTTAAAGAAGTAGTCCAGTTACACATTTGTGGGCTTATAACTTGGCTTCTGAATGTCCTAGAGAGGTTAGGTTTGTTTTAGTGTACTCCAATCAACAGCCCCTACAACCACAAAAAGGAATGGAGTCATTAGCACTTATGGTTTGTAAATGGCACCCAGAATTATGTTGCACGAAGCACAATTTCACATCATTCTGGGTCCATTTGTGTGAAAACAAGGTCCAATCAGGCTGAAACGTTACAAGAAGGTAGAATCTATTGAGTTGTAAGTGATCTGAACGTTTCGTGATTATTGCACATTCCTATAGGGGGTCAAACCATATCCCAAAGGTCACCGGGCCTGGTGTCACTTTAAAGATGTAGTCCAGTTACACCTTTGAGGGCTTATAACTTGGCTTCTGAATGTCCTAGAGAGATCAGGTTTGTTTTAGTGTACTCCAATCAACAGCCCCTGCAACCTCAAAAAGGAATGGAGTCATTAGCACTTATGGTTTTTAAATGGCACCCAGAATTATGTTGCACGAAGCACAATTTCACATCATTCTGGGTTCATTTGTGTGAAAACAAGGTCCAATCAGGCTGAAACGTTACAGGAAGGTAGAATCTATTGAGTTGTAAGTGATCTGAACGTTTCATGATGATAGCACTTTCCTAAGGGGGTCAAACCATGTCCCAAAGGTCACCGGATCTGGTGTCAATTTAAAGAAGTAGTCCAGTTACACATTTGTGGGCTTATAACTTGGCTTCTGAATGTCCTAGAGAGATCAGGTTTGTTTTAGTGTACTCCAATCAACAGCCCCTACAACCACAAAAAGGAATGGAGTCATTAGCACTTAAGGTTTGTAAATGGCACCCAGAATTATGTTGCACGAAGCACAATTTCACATCATTCTGGGTCCATTTGTGTGAAAACAAGGTCCAATCAGGCTGAAACGCTACAAGAAGGTGGAACCTATTGAGTTGTAAGTGATCTGAACGTTTCAAGATGATCGCACATTCCTATAGGGGGTAAAACCATGTCCCAAAGGTCACCGGGACTGGTGTCTCTTTAAAGAAGTAGTCCAGTTACACATTTGTGGGCTTATAACTTGGCTTCTGAATGTCCCTGAGAGATCAGGTTTGTTTTAGTATACTCCAATCAACAGCCCCTACAACCACAAAAAGGAATGGAGTCATTAGCACTTATGGTTTTTAAATGGCACCCAGAATTATGTTGCACGAAGCACAATTTCACATCATTCTGGGTTCATTTGTGTGAAAACACGGTCCAATCAGGCTGAAACGTTACAGGAAGGTAGAATCTATTGAGTTGTAAGTGATCTGAACGTTTCATGATGATAGCACTTTCCTAAGGGGGTCAAACCATGTCCCAAAGGTCACCGGATCTGGTGTCAATTCAAAGAAGTAGTCCAGTTACATATTTGTGGGCTTATAACTTGGCTTCTGAATGTCCTAGAGAGATCAGGTTTGTTTTAATGTACTCCAATTAACAGCCCCTACAACCACAAAAAGGAATGGAGTCATTAGCACTTATGGTTTGTAAATGGCACCCAGAATTACGTTGCACAAAGCACAATTTCACATCATTCTGGGTTCATTTGTGTTAAAACAAGGTCAATTCAGGCTGAAACGCTACAAGAAGGTAGAATCTATTGAGTTGTAAGTGATCTGAACGTTTCATGATGATAGCGCTTTCCTAAGGGGGTCAAACCATGTCCCAAAGGTCACCGGATCTGGTGTCAATTTAAAGAAGTAGTCCAGTTACACATTTGTGGGCTTATAACTTGGCTTCTGAATGTCCTAGAGAGATCAGGTTTGTTTTAATGTACTCCAACCAACAGCCCCTACAACCACAAAAAGGAATGGAGTCATTAGCACTTATGGTTTGTAAATGGCACCCAGAATTATGTTGCACGAAGCACAATTCCACATCATTCTGGGTCCATTTGTGTGAAAACAAGGTCCAATCAGGCTGAAACATTACAAGAAGGTAGAATCTATTGAGTTGTAAGTGATCTGAACGTTTCATGATGATCGCACATTCCTATAGGGGGTCAAACCATGTCCCAAAGGTCACCCGGCCTGGTGTCACTTTAAAGAAGTAGTCCAGTTACACATTTGAGGGCTTATAACTTGGCTTCTGAATGTCCTAGAGAGATCAGGTTTGTTTTAGTGTACTCCAATCAACAGCCCCTACAACCTCCAAAAGGAATGGAGTCATTAGCACTTATGGTTTTTAAATGGCACCCAGAATTATGTTGCACGAAGCACAATTTCACATCATTCTGGGTTCATTTGTGTGAAAACAAGGTCCAATCAGGCTGAAACGTTACAGGAAGGTAGAATCTATTGAGTTGTAAGTGATCTGAACGTTTCATGATGATAGCACTTTCCTAAGGGGGTCAAACCATGTCCCAAAGGTCACTGGATCTGGTGTCAATTTAAAGAAGTAGTCCAGTTACACATTTGTGGGCTTATAACTTGGCTTCTGAATGTCCTAGAGAGATCAGGTTTGTTTTAGTGTACTCCAATCAACAGCCCCTACAAACACAAAAAGGAATGGAGTCATTAGCACTTAAGGTTTGTAAATGGCACCCAGAATTATGTTGCACGAAGCACAATTTCACATCATTCTGGGTCCATTTGTGTGAAAACAAGGTCCAATAAGGCTGAAACGCTACAAGAAGGTAGAACCTATTGAGTTGTAAGTGATCTGAACGTTTCAAGATGATCGCACATTCCTATAGGGGGTCAAACCATGTCCCAAAGGTCACCCGGCCTGGTGTCACTTTAAAGAAGTAGTCCAGTTACACCTTTGAGGACTTATAACTTGGCTTCTGAATGTCCTAGAGAGATCAGGTTTGTTTTAGTGTACTCCAATCAACAGCCCCTACAACCACAAAAAGGAATGGAGTCATTAGCACTTATGGTTTGTAAATGGCACCCAGAATTATGTTGCACGAAGCACAATTTCACATCATTCTGGGTTCATTTGTGTGAAAACAAGGTCCAATCAGGCTGAAACGTTACAGGAAGGTAGAATCTATTGAGTTGTAAGTGATCTGAACATTTCATGATGATAGCACTTTCCTAAGGGGGTCAAACCATGTCCCTAAGGTCACCGGATCTGGTGTCAATTTAAAGAAGTAGTCCAGTTACACATTTGTGGGCTTATAACTTGGCTTCTGAATGTCCTAGAGAGATCAGGTTTGTTTTAGTGTACTCCAATCAAAGGCCCCTACAACCACAAAAAGGAATGGAGTCATTAGCACTTATGGTTTGTAAATGGCACCCAGAATTATGTTGCACAAAGCACAATTTCACATCATTCTGGGTCCATTTGTGTGAAAACAAGGTCCATTCAGGCTGAAACGTTACAGGAAGGTAGAATCTATTGAGTTGTAAGTAATCTGAACGTTTCATGATGATCGCACATTTCTAAGGGGGTCAAACCATTTTCCAAAGGTCACCGGATCTGGTGTCAATTTAAAGAAGTAATCCAGTTACACATTTGTGGGCTTATAACTTGGCTTCTGAATATCCTAGAGAGATCAGGTTTGTTTTAGTGTACTCCAATCAACAGCCCCTACAACCACAAAAAGGAATGGAGTCATTAGCACTTAAGGTTTGTAAATGGCACCCAGAATTATGTTGCACGAAGCACAATTTCACATCATTCTGGGTCCATTTGTGTGAAAACAAGGTCCAATCAGGCTGAAACGCTACAAGAAGGTAGAATCTATTGAGTTGTAAGTGATCTGAACGTTTCAAGATGCTCGCACATTCCTATAGGGGTAAAACCATGTCCCAAAGGTCACCGGGCCTGGTGTCACTTTAAAGAAGTAGTCCAGTTACACCTTTGTGGGCTTATAACTTGGCTTCTGAATGTCCTAGAGAGGTTAGGTTTGTTTTAGTGTTCTCCAATCAACAGCCCCTACAACCACAAAAAGGAATGGAGTCATTAGCACTTATGGTTTGTAAATGGCACCCAGAATTATGTTGCACGAAGCACAATTTCACATCATTCTGGGTTCCTTTGTGTGAAAACAAGGTCCAATCAGGGTGAAACGTTGCAGGAAGGTAGAATCTATTGAGTTGTAAGGGATCTGAACGTTTCATGATGATAGCACTTTCCTAAGGGGGTCAAACCATGTCCCAAAGGTCACAGGATCTGGTGTCAATTTAAAGAAGTAGTACAGTTACACCTTTGTGGGCTTATAACTTGGCTTCTGAATGTCCTAGAGAGAAGAAGGTTTG
Organism: Nothobranchius furzeri; assembly: GCF_043380555.1. Taxonomy (NCBI): domain Eukaryota; kingdom Metazoa; phylum Chordata; class Actinopteri; order Cyprinodontiformes; family Nothobranchiidae; genus Nothobranchius; species Nothobranchius furzeri. The sequence continues at coordinate 3,438,297 of NC_091741.1, forward strand.
TTTTATTATACTCCAATCAACAGCCCCTACAACCACAAAAAGGAATGGAGTCATTAGCACTTATGGTTTTTTAATGGCACCCAGAATTATGTTGCACGAAGCGCAATTTCACATCATTCTGGGTTCTTTTGTGTGAAAACAAGGTCCAATCAGGCTGAAACGTTACAGGAAGGTAGAATCTATTGAGTTGTAAGTGATCTGAACGTTTCAAGATGATCGCACATTCCTATAGGGGGTAAAACCATGTCCCAAAGGTCACCGGGCCTGGTGTCTCTTTAAAGAAGTAGTCCAGTTACACATTTGTGGGCTTATAACTTGGCTTCTGAATGTCCTAGAGAGATCAGGTTTGTTTTAGTATACTCCAATCAACAGCCCCTACAACCACAAAAAGGAATGGAGTCATTAGCACTTATGGTTTTTTAATGGCACCCAGAATTATGTTGCACGAAGCACAATTTCACATCATTCTGGGTTCATTTGTGTGAAAACAAGGTCCAATCAGGCTGAAACGTTACAGGAAGGTAAAATCTATTGAGTTGTAAGTGATCTGAACGGTTCATCATGATATCACTTTCCTAAGGGGGTCAAACCATGTCCCAAAGGTCACCGGATCTGGTGTCAATTTAAAGAAGTAGTCCAGTTACACATTTGTGGGATTATAACTTGGCTTCTGAATGTCCTAGAGAGATCAGGTTTGTTTTAATATACTCCAATCAACAGCCCCTACAACCACAAAAAGGAATGGAGTCATTAGCACTTATGGTTTGTAAATGGCACCCAGAATTATGTTGCACGAAGCACAATTTCACATCATTCTGGGTTCATTTGTGTGAAAACAAGGTCCAATCAGGCTGAAACGCTACAAGAAGGTAGAATCTATTGAGTTGTAAGTGATCTGAACGTTTCATGATGATAGCCCTTTCCTAAGGGGGTCAAACCATGTCCCAAAGGTCACCGGACCTGGTGTCACTTTAAAGAAGTAGTCCAGTTACACCTTTGTGGGCTTATAACTTGGCTTCTGAATGTCCTAGAGAGATCAGGTTTGTTTTAATGTACTCCAATCAACAGCCCCTACAACCACAAAAAGGAATGGAGTCATTAGCACTTATGGTTTGTAAATGGCACCCAGAATTATGTTGCACGAAGCACAATTTCACATCATTCTGGGTCCATTTGTGTGAAAACAAGGTCCAATCAGGCTGAAACGCTACAAGAAGGTAGAATCTATTGAGTTGTAAGTGATCTGAACGTTTCAAGATGATCGCACATTCCTATAGGGGGTAAAACCATGTCCCAAAGGTCACCGGGCCTGGTGTCACTTTAAACAAGTAGTCCAGTTACACCTTTGTGGGCTTATAACTTGGCTTCTGAATGTCCTAGAGAGGTTAGGTTTGTTTTAGTGTACTCCAATCAACAGCCCCTACAACCACAAAAAGGAATGGAGTCATTAGCACTTATGGTTTGTAAATGGCACCCAGAATTATGTTGCACAATGCACAATTTCACATCATTCTGGGTTCATTTGTGTGAAAACAAGGTCCAATCAGGCTGAAACATTACAGGAAGGTAGAATCTATTGAGTTGTAAGTGATCTGAACGTTTCATGATGATAGCACTTTCCTAAGGGGTTCAAACCATGTCCCAAAGGTCACCGGATCTGGTGTCAATTTAAAGAAGTAGTCCAGTTACACATTGGTGGGCTTATAACCTGGCTTCTGAATGTCCTAGAGAGATCAGGTTTGTTTTAGTGTACTCCAATCAACATCCCCTACAACCTCAAAAAGGAATGGAGTCATTAGCACTAATGGTTTTTAAATGGCACCCAGAATTATGCTGCACTAAGCACAATTTCACATCATTCTGGGTTCATTTGTGTGAAAACAAGGTCCAATCAGGCTGAAACGTTACAGGAAGGTAGAATCTATTGAGTTGTAAGTGATCTGAACGTTTCATGATGATAGCCCTTTCCTTAGGGGGTCAAACCATGTCCCAAAGGTCACCGGATCTGGTGTCAATTTAAAGAAGTAGTCCAGTTACACATTTGTGGACTTATAACTTGGCTTCTGAATGTCCTTGAGAGATCAGGTTTGTTTTAATGTACTCCAACCTACAGCCCCTACAACCACAAAAAGGAATGGAGTCATTAGCACTTATGGTTTGTAAATGGCACCCAGAATTATGTTGCACGAAGCACAATTTCACATCATTCTGGGTCCATTTGTGTGAAAACAAGGTCCTATCAGGCTGAAACGCTACAAGAAGGTAGAATCTATTGAGTTGTAAGTGATCTGAACGTTTCAAGATGATCGCACATTCCTATAGGGGGTAAAACCATGTCCCAAAGGTCACCGGGCCTGGTGTCACTTTAAACAAGTAGTCCAGTTACACCTTTGTGGGCTTATAACTTGGCTTCTGAATGTCCTAGAGAGGTTAGGTTTGTTTTAGTGTACTCCAATCAACAGCCCCTACAACCACAAAAAGGAATGGAGTCATTAGCACTTATGGTTTGTAAATGGCACCCAGAATTATGTTGCACAATGCACAATTTCACATCATTCTGGGTTCATTTGTGTGAAAACAAGGTCCAATCAGGCTGAAACATTACAGGAAGGTAGAATCTATTGAGTTGTAAGTGATCTGAACGTTTCATGATGATAGCACTTTCCTAAGGGGTTCAAACCATGTCCCAAAGGTCACCGGATCTGTCAATTTAAAGAAGTAGTCCAGTTACACATTGGTGGGCTTATAACTTGGCTTCTGAATGTCCTAGAGAGATCATGTTTGTTTTAGTGTACTCCAATCAACATCCCCTACAACCTCAAAAAGGAATGGAGTCATTAGCACTTATGGAGTCATTAGCACTTATGGTTTGTAAATGGCACCCAGAATTATGTTGCACGAAGCACAATTTCACATCATTCTGGGTTCATTTAGGTGAAAACAAGGTCCAATAAGGCTGAAACGTTACAAGAAGGTAGAATCTATTGAGTTGTAAGTGATCTGAACATTTCATGATGATCGCACATTCCTATAGGGGGTCAAACCATGTCCCAAAGGTCACCGGGCCTGGTGTCACTTTAAAGAATTAGTCCAGTTACACCTTTGAGGGCTTATAACTTGGCTTCTGAATATCCTAGAGAGATCAGGTTTGTTTTAGTGTACTCTAATCAACAGCCCCTACAAGCTAAAAATGGAATGGAGTCATTAGCACTTATGGTTTGTAAATGGCACCCAGAATTATGTTGCACGAAGCACAATTTCACATCATTCTGGGTTCATTTGTGTGAAAACAAGGTCCAATCAGGCTGAAACGTTACAGGAAGGTAGAATCTATTGAGTTGTAAGTGATCTGAACGTTTCATGATGATAGCACTTTCCTAAGGGTTCAAACCATGTCCCAAAGGTCACCGGATCTGGTGTCACTTTAAAGAAGTAGTCCAGTTACACATTTGTGGGCTTATAACTTGGCTTCTGAATGTCCTAGAGAGGTCAGGTTTGTTTTAGTGTACTCCAATCAACAGCCCCTACAACCACAAAAAGGAATGGAGACATTAGCACTTATGGTTTTTAAATGGCACCTAGAATTATGTTGCACGAAGCACAATTTCACATCATTCTGGGTTCATTTGTGTGAAAACAAGGACCAATCAGGCTGAAACGTTACAGGAAGGTAGAATCTATTGAGTTGTAAGTGATCTGAACGTTTCATGATGATAGCACTTTCCTAAGGGTTCAAACCATGTCCCAAAGGTCACCGGATCTGGTGTCAATTTAAAGAAGTAGTCCAGTTACACATTGGTGGGCTTATAACTTGGCTTCTGAATGTCCTAGAGAGATCATGTTTGTTTTAGTGTACTCCAATCAACAGCCCCTACAACCACAAAAAGGAATGGAGTCATTAGCACTTATGGTTTGTAAATGGCACCCAGAATTATGTTCCACGAAGCACAATTTCACATCATTTTGGGTCCATTTGTGTGAAAACAAGGTCCAATCAGGCTGAAACGCTACAAAAAGGTAGAATCTATTGAGTTGTAAGTGATCTGAACGTTTCAAGATGATCGCACATTCCTATAGGGGGTAAAACCATGTCCCAAAGGTCACCGGGCCTGGTGTCACTTTAAAGATGTAGTCCAGTTACACCTTTGAGGGCATATAACTTGGCTTCTGAATGTCCTAGAGAGATCAGGTTTGTTTTAGTGTACTCCAATCAACAGCCCCTACAACCACAAAAAGGAATGGAGTCATTAGCACTTAAGGTTTGTAAATGGCACCCAGAATTATGTTGCACGAAGCACAATTTCACATCATTCTGGGTCCATTTTTGTGAAAACAAGGTCCAATCAGGCTGAAACGTTACAGGAAGGTAGAATCTACTGAGTTGTAAGTGATCTGAACGTTTCATGATGATAGCACTTTCCTAAGGGGGTCAAACCATGTCCCAAAGGTCACCGGGCCTGGTGTCTCATTTAAAGAAGTAGTCCAGTTACACATTTGTGGGCTTATAACTTGGCTTCTGAATGTCCTAGAGAGGTTAGGTGTGTTTTAGTGTACTCCAATCAACAGCCCCTACAACCACAAAAAGGAATGGAGTCATTAGCACTTATGGTTTGTAAATGGCACCCAGAATTATGTTGCACGAAGCACAATTTCACATCATTCTGGGTCCATTTGTGTGAAAACAAGGTCCAATCAGGCTGAAACGTTACAAGAAGGTAGAATCTATTGAGTTGTAAGTGATCTGAACGTTTCGTGATTATCGCACATTCCTATAGGGGGTCAAACCATGTCCCAAAGGTCACCGGGCCTGGTGTCACTTTAAAGAAGTAGTCCAGTTACACCTTTGAGGGCTTATAACTTGGCTTCTGAATGTCCTAGAGAGATCAGGTTTGTTTTAGTGTACTCCAATCAACAGCCCCTGCAACCTCAAAAAGGAATGGAGTCATTAGCACTTATGGTTTTTAAATGGCACCCAGAATTATGTTGCACGAAGCACAATTTCACATCATTCTGGGTTCATTTGTGTGAAAACAAGGTCCAATCAGGCTGAAACGTTACAGGAAGGTAGAATCTATTGAGTTGTAAGTGATCTGAACGTTTCATGATGATAGCACTTTCCTAAGGGGGTCAAACCATGTCCCAAAGGTCACCGGATCTGGTGTCAATTTAAAGAAGTAGTCCAGTTACACATTTGTGGGCTTATAACTTGGCTTCTGAATGTCCTAGAGAGATCAGGTTTGTTTTAGTGTACTCCAATCAACAGCCCCTACAACCACAAAAAGGAATGGAGTCATTAGCACTTAAGGTTTGTAAATGGCACCCAGAATTATGTTGCACGAAGCACAATTTCACATCATTCTGGGTCCATTTGTGTGAAAACAAGGTCCAATCAGGCTGAAACGCTACAAGAAGGTGGAACCTATTGAGTTGTAAGTGATCTGAACGTTTCAAGATGATCGCACATTCCTATAGGGGGTAAAACCATGTCCCAAAGGTCACCGGGCCTGGTGTCTCTTTAAAGAAGTAGTCCAGTTACACATTTGTGGGCTTATAACTTGGCTTCTGAATGTCCCTGAGAGATCAGTTTGTTTTAGTATACTCCAATCAACAGCCCCTACAACCACAAAAAGGAATGGAGTCATTAGCACTTATGGTTTTTAAATGGCACCCAGAATTATGCTGCACTAAGCACAATTTCACATCATTCTGGGTTCATTTGTGTGAAAACAAGGTCCAATCAGGCTGAAACGTTACAGGAAGGTAGAATCTATTGAGTTGTAAGTGATCTGAACGTTTCATGATGATAGCCCTTTCCTTAGGGGGTCAAACCATGTCCCAAAGGTCACCGGATCTGGTGTCAATTTAAAGAAGTAGTCCAGTTACACATTTGTGGACTTATAACTTGGCTTCTGAATGTCCTAGAGAGATCAGGTTTGTTTTAATGTACTCCAACCAACAGCCCCTACAACCACAAAAAGGAATGGAGTCATTAGCACTTATGGTTTGTAAATGGCACCCAGAATTATGTTGCACAATGCACAATTTCACATCATTCTGGGTTCATTTGTGTGAAAACAAGGTCCAATCAGGCTGAAACATTACAGGAAGGTAGAATCTATTGAGTTGTAAGTGATCTGAACGTTTCATGATGATAGCACTTTCCTAAGGGGTTCAAACCATGTCCCAAAGGTCACCGGATCTGGTGTCAATTTAAAGAAGTAGTCCAGTTACACATTGGTGGGCTTATAACTTGGCTTCTGAATGTCCTAGAGAGATCATGTTTGTTTTAGTGTACTCCAATCAACATCCCCTACAACCTCAAAAAGGAATGGAGTCATTAGCACTTATGGAGTCATTAGCACTTATGGTTTGTAAATGGCACCCAGAATTATGTTGCAAGAAGCACAATTTCACATCATTCTGGGTTCATTTAGGTGAAAACAAGGTCCAATAAGGCTGAAACGTTACAAGAAGGTAGAATCTATTGAGTTGTAAGTGATCTGAACATTTCATGATGATCGCACATTCCTATAGGGGGTCAAACCATGTCCCAAAGGTCACCGGGCCTGGTGTCACTTTAAAGAAGTAGTCCAGTTACACCTTTGAGGGCTTATAACTTGGCTTCTGAATATCCTAGAGAGATCAGGTTTGTTTTAGTGTACTCTAATCAACAGCCCCTACAAGCTCAAAATGGAATGGAGTCATTAGCACTTATGGTTTGTAAATGGCACCCAGAATTATGTTGCACGAAGCACAATTTCACATCATTCTGGGTTCATTTGTGTGAAAACAAGGTCCAATCAGGCTGAAACGTTACAGGAAGGTAGAATCTATTGAGTTGTAAGTGATCTGAACGTTTCATGATGATAGCACTTTCCTAAGGGGGTCAAACCATGTCCCAAAGGTCACCGGATCTGGTGTCACTTTAAAGAAGTAGTCCAGTTACACATTTGTGGGCTTATAACTTGGCTTCTGAATGTCCTAGAGAGGTCAGGTTTGTTTTAGTGTACTCCAATCAACAGCCCCTACAACCACAAAAAGGAATGGAGACATTAGCACTTATGGTTTTTAAATGGCACCTAGAATTATGTTGCACGAAGCACAATTTCACATCATTCTGGGTTCATTTGTGTGAAAACAAGGACCAATCAGGCTGAAACGTTACAGGAAGGTAGAATCTATTGAGTTGTAAGTGATCTGAACGTTTCATGATGATAGCACTTTCCTAAGGGGTTCAAACCATGTCCCAAAGGTCACCGGATCTGGTGTCAATTTAAAGAAGTAGTCCAGTTACACATTTGTGGGCTTATAACTTGGCTTCTGAATGTCCTAGAGAGATCATGTTTGTTTTAGTGTACTCCAATCAACAGCCCCTACAACCACAAAAAGGAATGGAGTCATTAGCACTTAAGGTTTGTAAATGGCACCCAGAATTATGTTGCACGAAGCACAATTTCACATCATTCTGGGTCCATTTTTGTGAAAACAAGGTCCAATCAGGCTGAAACGTTACAGGAAGGTAGAATCTACTGAGTTGTAAGTGATCTGAACGTTTCATGATGATAGCACTTTCCTAAGGGGGTCAAACCATGTCCCAAAGGTCACCGGGCCTGGTGTCTCTTTAAAGAAGTAGTCCAGTTACACATTTGTGGGCTTATAACTTGGCTTCTGAATGTCCTAGAGAGGTTAGGTTTGTTTTAGTGTACTCCAATCAACAGCCCCTACAACCACAAAAAGGAATGGAGTCATTAGCACTTATGGTTTGTAAATGGCACCCAGAATTATGTTGCACGAAGCACAATTTCACATCATTCTGGGTCCATTTGTGTGAAAACAAGGTCCAATCAGGCTGAAACGTTACAAGAAGGTAGAATCTATTGAGTTGTAAGTGATCTGAAAGTTTCGTGATTATCGCACATTCCTATAGGGGGTCAAACCATGTCCCAAAGGTCACCGGGCCTGGTGTCACTTTAAAGAAGTAGTCCAGTTACACCTTTGAGGGCTTATAACTTGGCTTCTGAATGTCCTAGAGAGATCAGGTTTGTTTTAGTGTACTCCAATCAACAGCCCCTGCAACCTCAAAAAGGAATGGAGTCATTAGCACTTATGGTTTTTAAATGGCACCCAGAATTATGTTGCACGAAGCACAATTTCACATCATTCTGGGTTCATTTGTGTGAAAACAAGGTCCAATCAGGCTGAAACGTTACAGGAAGGTAGAATCTATTGAGTTGTAAGTGATCTGAACGTTTCATGATGATAGCACTTTCCTAAGGGGGTCAAACCATGTCCCAAAGGTCACCGGATCTGGTGTCAATTTAAAGAAGTAGTCCAGTTACACATTTGTGGGCTTATAACTTGGCTTCTGAATGTCCTAGAGAGATCAGGTTTGTTTTAGTGTACTCCAATCAACAGCCCCTACAACCACAAAAAGGAATGGAGTCATTAGCACTTAAGGTTTGTAAATGGCACCCAGAATTATGTTGCAGGAAGCACAATTTCACATCATTCTGGGTCCATTTGTGTGAAAACAAGGTCCAATCAGGCTGAAACGCTACAAGAAGGTGGAACCTATTGAGTTGTAAGTGATCCGAACGTTTCAAGATGATCGCACATTCCTATAGGGGGTAAAACCATGTCCCAAAGGTCACCGGGCCTGGTGTCTCTTTAAAGAAGTAGTCCAGTTACACATTTGTGGGCTTATAACTTGGCTTCTGAATGTCCCTGAGAGATCAGGTTTGTTTTAGTATACTCCAATCAACAGCCCCTACAACCACAAAAAGGAATGGAGTCATTAGCACTTATGGTTTTTAAATGGCACCCAGAATTATGTTGCACGAAGCACAATTTCACATCATTCTGGGTTCATTTGTGTGAAAACAAGGTCCAATAAGGCTGAAACGTTACAGGAAGGTAGAATCTATTGAGTTGTAAGTGATCTGAACGTTTCATGATGATAGCACTTTCCTAAGGGGGTCAAACCATGTCCCAAAGGTCACCGGATCTGGTGTCAATTCAAAGAAGTAGTCCAGTTACATATTTGTGGGCTTATAACTTGGCTTCTGAATGTCCTAGAGAGATCAGGTTTGTTTTAATGTACTCCAATTAACAGCCCCTACAACCACAAAAAGGAATGGAGTCATTAGCACTTATGGTTTGTAAATGGCACCCAGAATTACGTTGCACAAAGCACAATTTCACATCATTCTGGGTTCATTTGTGTTAAAACAAGGTCAATTCAGGCTGAAACGCTACAAGAAGGTAGAATCTATTGAGTTGTAAGTGATCTGAACGTTTCATGATGATAGCGCTTTCCTAAGGGGGTCAAACCATGTCCCAAAGGTCACCGGATCTGGTGTCAATTTAAAGAAGTAGTCCAGTTACACATTTGTGGGCTTATAACTTGGCTTCTGAATGTCCTAGAGAGATCAGGTTTGTTTTAATGTACTCCAACCAACAGCCCCTACAACCACAAAAAGGAATGGAGTCATTAGCACTTATGGTTTGTAAATGGCACCCAGAATTATGTTGCACGAAGCACAATTTCACATCATTCTGGGTTCATTTGTGTGAAAACAAGGTCCAATCAGGGTTAAACGTTGCAGGAAGGTAGAATCTATTGAGTTGTAAGGGATCTGAAAGTTTCATGATGATAGCACTTTCCTAAGGGGGTCAAACCATGTCCCAAAGGTCACCGGATCTGGTGTCAATTTAAAGAAGTAGTCAAGTTACACATTTGTGGGCTTATAACTTGGCTTCTAAATGTCCTAGAGAGATCAAGTTTGTTTTATTGTACTCCAAACAACAGCCCCTACAACCTCAAACAGGAATGGAGTTATTAGCACTTATGGTTTTTAAATGGCACCCAGAATTATGTTGCACGAAGCACAATTTCACATCATTCTGGGTTCATTTGTGTGAAAACAAGGTCCAATCAGGCTGAAATGTTACAGGAAGGTAGAATCTATTGAGTTGTAAGTGATCTGACCGTTTCATGATGATAGCACTTTCCTAAGGGGGTCAAACCATGTCCCAAAGGTCACCGGGCCTGGTGTCTCTTTAAAGAAGTAGTCCAGTTACACATTTGTGGGCTTATAACTTGGCTTCTGAATGTCCCTGAGAGATCAGGTTTGTTTTAGTATACTCCAATCAACTGCCCCTACAACCACAAAAAGGAATGGAGTCATTAGCACTTATGGTTTGTAAATGGCACCAGAATTAGGTTGCACGAAGCACAATTCCACATCATTCTGGGTCCATTTGTGTGAAAACAAGGTCCAATCAGGCTGAAACATTACAAGAAGGTAGAATCTATTGAGTTGTAAGTGATCTGAACGTTTCATGATGATCGCACATTCCTATAGGGGGTCAAACCATGTCCCAAAGGTCACCCGGCCTGGTGTCACTTTAAAGAAGTAGTCCAGTTACACCTTTGAGGGCTTATAACTTGGCTTCTGAATGTCCTAGAGAGATCAGGTTTGTTTTAGTGTACTCCAATCAACAGCCCCTACAACCTCCAAAAGGAATGGAGTCATTAGCACTTATGGTTTTTAAATGGCACCCAGAATTATGTTGCACGAAGCACAATTTCACATCATTCTGGGTGCATTTGTGTGAAAACAAGGTCCAATCAGGCTGAAACGCTACAAGAAGGTGGAACCTATTGAGTTGTAAGTGATCTGAACGTTTCAAGATGATCGCACATTCCTATAGGGGGTAAAACCATGTCCCAAAGGTCACCGGGCCTGGTGTCTCTTTAAAGAAGTAGTCCAGTTACACATTTGTGGGCTTATAACTTGGCTTCTGAATGTCCCTGAGAGATCAGGTTTGTTTTAGTATACTCCAATCAACAGCCCCTACAACCACAAAAAGGAATGGAGTCATTAGCACTTATGGTTTTGAAATGGCACCCAGAATTATGTTGCACGAAGCACAATTTCACATCACTCTGGGTTCATTTGTGTGAAAACAAGGTCCAATAAGGCTGAAACGTTACAGGAAGGTAGAATCTATTGAGTTGTAAGTGATCTGAACGTTTCATGATGATAGCACTTTCCTAAGGGGGTCAAACCATGTCCCAAAGGTCACCGGATCTGGTGTCAATTCAAAGAAGTAGTCCAGTTACATATTTGTGGGCTTATAACTTGGCTTCTGAATGTCCTAGAGAGATCAGGTTTGTTTTAGTGTACTCCAATCAACAGCCCCTACAACCTCCAAAAGGAATGGAGTCATTAGCACTTATGGTTTTTAAATGGCACCCAGAATTATGTTGCACGAAGCACAATTTCACATCATTCTGGGTCCATTTGTGTGAAAACAAGGTCCAATCAGGCTGAAACGCTACAAGAAGGTGGAACCTATTGAGTTGTAAGTGATCTGAACGTTTCAAGATGATCGCACATTCCTATAGGGGGTAAAACCATGTCCCAACGGTCACCGGGCCTGGTGTCTCTTTAAAGAAGTAGTCCAGTTACACATTTGTGGGCTTATAACTTGGCTTCTGAATGTCCCTGAGAGATCAGGTTTGTTTTAGTATACTCCAATCAACAGCCCCTACAACCACAAAAAGGAATGGAGTCATTAGCACTTATGGTTTTTAAATGGCACCCAGAATTATGTTGCACGAAGCACAATTTCACATCATTCTGGGTTCATTTGTGTGAAAACAAGGTCCAATAAGGCTGAAACGTTACAGGAAGGTAGAATCTATTGAGTTGTAAGTGATCTGAACGTTTCATGATGATAGCACTTTCCTAAGGGGGTCAAACCATGTCCCAAAGGTCACCGGATCTGGTGTCAATTCAAAGAAGTAGTCCAGTTACATATTTGTGGGCTTATAACTTGGCTTCTGAATGTCCTAGAGAGATCAGGTTTGTTTTAATGTACTCCAATTAACAGCCCCTACAACCACAAAAAGGAATGGAGTCATTAGCACTTATGGTTTGTAAATGGCACCCAGAATTACGTTGCACAAAGCACAATTTCACATCATTCTGGGTTCATTTGTGTTAAAACAAGGTCAATTCAGGCTGAAACGCTACAAGAAGGTAGAATCTATTGAGTTGTAAGTGATCTGAACGTTTCATGATGATAGCGCTTTCCTAAGGGGGTCAAACCATGTCCCAAAGGTCACCGGATCTGGTGTCAATTTAAAGAAGTAGTCCAGTTACACATTTGTGGGCTTATAACTTGGCTTCTGAATGTCCTAGAGAGATCAGGTTTGTTTTAATGTACTCCAACCAACAGCCCCTACAACCACAAAAAGGAATGGAGTCATTAGCACTTATGGTTTGTAAATGGCACCTAGAATTAGGTTGCACGAAGCACAATTCCACATCATTCTGGGTCCATTTGTGTGAAAACAAGGTCCAATCAGGCTGAAACATTACAAGAAGGTAGAATCTATTGAGTTGTAAGTGATCTGAACGTTTCATGATGATCGCACATTCCTATAGGGGGTCAAACCATGTCCCAAAGGTCACCCGGCCTGGTGTCACTTTAAAGAAGTAGTCCAGTTACACCTTTGAGGGCTTATAACTTGGCTTCTGAATGTCCTAGAGAGATCAGGTTTGTTTTAGTGTACTCCAATCAACAGCCCCTACAACCTCCAAAAGGAATGGAGTCATTAGCACTTATGGTTTTTAAATGGCACCCAGAATTATGTTGCACGAAGCACAATTTCACATCATTCTGGGTTCATTTGTGTGAAAACAAGGTCCAATCAGGCTGAAACGTTACAGGAAGGTAGAATCTATTGAGTTGTAAGTGATCTGAACGTTTCATGATGATAGCACTTTCCTAAGGGGGTCAAACCATGTCCCAAAGGTCACTGGATCTGGTGTCAATTTAAAGAAGTAGTCCAGTTACACATTTGTGGGCTTATAACTTGGCTTCTGAATGTCCTAGAGAGATCAGGTTTGTTTTAGTGTACTCCAATCAACAGCCCCTACAACCACTAAAAGGAATGGAGTCATTAGCACTTATGGTTTGTAAATGGCACCCAGAATTATGTTGCACAAAGCACAATTTCACATCATTCTGGGTCCATTTGTGTGAAAACAAGGTCCATTCAGGCTGAAACGTTACAGGAAGGTAGAATCTATTGAGTTGTAAGTAATCTGAACGTTTCATGATGATCGCACATTCCTAAGGGGGTCAAACCATTTTCCAAAGGTCACCGGATCTGGTGTCAATTTAAAGAAGTAATCCAGTTACACATTTGTGGGCTTATAACTTGGCTTCTTAATGTCCTAGAGAGATCAGGTTTGTTTTAGTGTACTCCAATCAACAGCCCCTACAACCACAAAAAGGAATGGAGTCATTAGCACTTAAGGTTTGTAAATGGCACCCAGAATTATGTTGCACGAAGCACAATTTCACATCATTCTGGGTCCATTTGTGTGAAAACAAGGTCCAATCAGGCTGAAACGCTACAAGAAGGTAGAATCTATTGAGTTGTAAGTGATCTGAACGTTTCAAGATGATCGCACATTCCTATAGGGGTAAAACCATGTCCCAAAGGTCACCGGGCCCGGTGTCACTTTAAAGAAGTAGTCCAGTTACACCTTTGTGGGCTTATAACTTGGCTTCTGAATGTCCTAGAGAGGTTAGGTCTGTTTTAGTGTTCTCCAATCAACAGCCCCTACAACCACAAAAAGGAATGGAGTCATTAGCACTTATGGTTTGTAAATGGCACCCAGAATTATGTTGCACAAAGCACAATTTCACATCATTCTGGGTTCATTTGTGTGAAAACAAGGTCCAATCAGGGTTAAACGTTGCAGGAAGGTAGAATCTATTGAGTTGTAAGGGATCTGAACGTTTCATGATGATAGCACTTTCCTAAGGGGGTCAAACCATGTCCCAAAGGTCACCGGATCTGGTGTCAATTTAAAGAAGTAGTCAAGTTACACATTTGTGGGCTTATAACTTGGCTTCTAAATGTCCTAGAGAGATCAAGTTTGTTTTATTGTACTCCAAACAACAGCCCCTACAACCTCAAACAGGAATGGAGTTATTAGCACTTGTGGTTTTTAAATGGCACCCAGAATTATGTTGCACGAAGCACAATTTCACATCATTCTGGGTTCATTTGTGTGAAAACAAGGTCCAATCAGGCTGAAATGTTACAGGAAGGTAGAATCTATTGAGTTGTAAGTGATCTGACCGTTTCATGATGATAGCACTTTCCTAAGGGGGTCAAACCATGTCCCAAAGGTCACCGGGCCTGGTGTCTCTTTAAAGAAGTAGTCCAGTTACACATTTGTGGGCTTATAACTTGGCTTCTGAATGTCCTAGAGAGATCAGGTTTGTTTTAGTATACTCCAATCAACAGCCCCTACAACCACAAAAAGGAATGGAGTCATTAGCACTTATGGTTTTTTAATGGCACCCAGAATTATGTTGCACGAAGCACAATTTCATATCATTCTGGGTTCATTTGTGTGAAAACAAGGTCCAATCAGGCTGAAACGTTACAGGAAGGTAGAATCTATTGAGTTGTAAGTGATCTGAACGGTTCATCATGATATCACTTTCCTAAGGGGGTCAAACCATGTCCCAAAGGTCACCGGATCTGGTGTCAATTTAAAGAAGTAGTCCAGTTACACATTGGTGGGCTTATAACTTGGCTTCTGAATGTCCTAGAGAGATCATGTTTGTTTTAGTGTACTCCAATCAACAGCCCCTACAACCACAAAAAGGAATGGAGTCATTAGCACTAATGGTTTGTAAATGGCACCCAGAATTATGTTGCACGAAGCACAATTTCACATCATTCTGGGTCCATTTGTGTGAAAACAAGGTCCAATCAGGCTGAAACGCTACAAGAAGGTAGAATCTATTGAGTTGTAAGTGATCTGAACGTTTCAAGATGATCGCACATTCCTATAGGGGGTAAAACCATGTCCCAAAGGTCACCGGGCCTGGTGTCACTTTAAAGATGTAGTCCAGTTACACCTTTGTGGGCTTATAACTTGGCTTCTGAATGTCCTAGAGAGGTTAGGTTTGTTTTAGTGTACTCCAATCAAAAGCCCCTACAACCACAAAAAGGAATGGAGTCATTAGCACTTATGGTTTGTAAATGGCACCCAGAATTATGTTGCACAAAGCACAATTTCACATCATTCTGGGTTCATTTGTGTGAAAACAAGGTCCAATCAGGCTGAAACGTTACAGGAAGGTAGAATCTATTGAGTTGTAAGTGATCTGAACGTTTCATGATGATAGCACTTTCCTAAGGGGGTCAAACCATGTCCCAAAGGTCACCGGATCTGGTGTCACTTTAAAGAAGTAGTCCAGTTACACATTTATAACTTGGCTTCTGAATGTCCCAGAGAGGTCAGGTTTGTTTTAGGGTACTCCAATCAACAGCCCCTACAACCACAAAAAGGAATGGAGTCATTAGCACTTATGGTTTTTAAATGGCACCCAGAATTATGTTGCACAAAGCACAATTTCACATCATTCTGGGTTCATTTGTGTGAAAACAAGGTCCAATCAGGCTGAAACGTTACAGGAAGGTAGAATCTATTGAGTTGTAAGTGATCTGAACGTTTCATGATGATAGCGCTTTCCTAAGGGGGTCAAACCATGTCCCAAAGGTCACCGGATCTGGTGTCAATTTAAAGAAGTAGTCCAGTTACACATTTGTGGGCTTATAACTTGGCTTCTGAATGTCCTAGAGAGATCAGGTTTGTTTTAATGTACTCCAACCAACAGCCCCTACAACCACAAAAAGGAATGGAGTCATTAGCACTTATGGTTTGTAAATGGCACCCAGAATTATGTTGCACGAAGCACAATTTCACATCATTCTGGGTTCATTTGTGTGAAAACAAGGTCCAATCAGGGTTAAACGTTGCAGGAAGGTAGAATCTATTGAGTTGTAAGGGATCTGAACGTTTCATGATGATAGCACTTTCCTAAGGGGGTCAAACCATGTCCCAAAGGTCACCGGATCTGGTGTCAATTTAAAGAAGTAGTCAAGTTACACATTTGTGGGCTTATAACTTGGCTTCTAAATGTCCTAGAGAGATCAAGTTTGTTTTATTGTACTCCAAACAACAGCCCCTACAACCTCAAACAGGAATGGAGTTATTAGCACTTATGGTTTTTAAATGGCACCCAGAATTATGTTGCACGAAGCACAATTTCACATCATTCTGGGTTCATTTGTGTGAAAACAAGGTCCAATCAGGCTGAAATGTTACAGGAAGGTAGAATCTATTGAGTTGTAAGTGATCTGACCGTTTCATGATGATAGCACTTTCCTAAGGGGGTCAAACCATGTCCCAAAGGTCACCGGGCCTGGTGTCTCTTTAAAGAAGTAGTCCAGTTACACATTTGTGGGCTTATAACTTGGCTTCTGAATGTCCCTGAGAGATCAGGTTTGTTTTAGTATACTCCAATCAACAGCCCCTACAACCACAAAAAGGAATGGAGTCATTAGCACTTATGGTTTGTAAATGGCACCAGAATTAGGTTGCACGAAGCACAATTCCACATCATTCTGGGTCCATTTGTGTGAAAACAAGGTCCAATCAGGCTGAAACATTACAAGAAGGTAGAATCTATTGAGTTGTAAGTGATCTGAACGTTTCATGATGATCGCACATTCCTATAGGGGGTCAAACCATGTCCCAAAGGTCACCCGGCCTGGTGTCACTTTAAAGAAGTAGTCCAGTTACACCTTTGAGGGCTTATAACTTGGCTTCTGAATGTCCTAGAGAGATCAGGTTTGTTTTAGTGTACTCCAATCAACAGCCCCTACAACCTCCAAAAGGAATGGAGTCATTAGCACTTATGGTTTTTAAATGGCACCCAGAATTATGTTGCACGAAGCACAATTTCACATCATTCTGGGTCCATTTGTGTGAAAACAAGGTCCAATCAGGCTGAAACGCTACAAGAAGGTGGAACCTATTGAGTTGTAAGTGATCTGAACGTTTCAAGATGATCGCACATTCCTATAGGGGGTAAAACCATGTCCCAAAGGTCACCGGGCCTGGTGTCTCTTTAAAGAAGTAGTCCAGTTACACATTTGTGGGCTTATAACTTGGCTTCTGAATGTCCCTGAGAGATCAGGTTTGTTTTAGTATACTCCAATCAACAGCCCCTACAACCACAAAAAGGAATGGAGTCATTAGCACTTATGGTTTTTAAATGGCACCCAGAATTATGTTGCACGAAGCACAATTTCACATCATTCTGGGTTCATTTGTGTGAAAACAAGGTCCAATAAGGCTGAAACGTTACAGGAAGGTAGAATCTATTGAGTTGTAAGTGATCTGAACGTTTCATGATGATAGCACTTTCCTAAGGGGGTCAAACCATGTCCCAAAGGTCACCGGATCTGGTGTCAATTCAAAGAAGTAGTCCAGTTACATATTTGTGGGCTTATAACTTGGCTTCTGAATGTCCTAGAGAGATCAGGTTTGTTTTAGTGTACTCCAATCAACAGCCCCTACAACCTCCAAAAGGAATGGAGTCATTAGCACTTATGGTTTTTAAATGGCACCCAGAATTATGTTGCACGAAGCACAATTTCACATCATTCTGGGTCCATTTGTGTGAAAACAAGGTCCAATCAGGCTGAAATGCTACAAGAAGGTGGAACCTATTGAGTTGTAAGTGATCTGAACGTTTCAAGATGATCGCACATTCCTATAGGGGGTAAAACCATGTCCCAAAGGTCACCGGGCCTGGTGTCTCTTTAAAGAAGTAGTCCAGTTACACATTTGTGGGCTTATAACTTGGCTTCTGAATGTCCCTGAGAGATCAGGTTTGTTTTAGTATACTCCAATCAACAGCCCCTACAACCACAAAAAGGAATGGAGTCATTAGCACTTATGGTTTTTAAATGGCACCCAGAATTATGTTGCACGAAGCACAATTTCACATCATTCTGGGTTCATTTGTGTGAAAACAAGGTCCAATAAGGCTGAAACGTTACAGGAAGGTAGAATCTATTGAGTTGTAAGTGATCTGAACGTTTCATGATGATAGCACTTTCCTAAGGGGGTCAAACCATGTCCCAAAGGTCACCGGATCTGGTGTCAATTCAAAGAAGTAGTCCAGTTACATATTTGTGGGCTTATAACTTGGCTTCTGAATGTCCTAGAGAGATCAGGTTTGTTTTAATGTACTCCAATTAACAGCCCCTACAACCACAAAAAGGAATGGAGTCATTAGCACTTATGGTTTGTAAATGGCACCCAGAATTACGTTGCACAAAGCACAATTTCACATCATTCTGGGTTCATTTGTGTTAAAACAAGGTCAATTCAGGCTGAAACGCTACAAGAAGGTAGAATCTATTGAGTTGTAAGTGATCTGAACGTTTCATGATGATAGCGCTTTCCTAAGGGGGTCAAACCATGTCCCAAAGGCCACCGGATCTGGTGTAAATTTAAAGAAGTAGTCCAGTTACACATTTGTGGGCTTATAACTTGGCTTCTGAATGTCCTAGAGAGATCAGGTTTGTTTTAATGTACTCCAACCAACAGCCCCTACAACCACAAAAAGGAATGGAGTCATTAGCACTTATGGTTTGTAAATGGCACCCAGAATTAGGTTGCACGAAGCACAATTCCACATCATTCTGGGTCCATTTGTGTGAAAACAAGGTCCAATCAGGCTGAAACATTACAAGAAGGTAGAATCTATTGAGTTGTAAGTGATCTGAACGTTTCATGATGATCACACATTCCTATAGGGGGTCAAACCATGTCCCAAAGGTCACCCGGCCTGGTGTCACTTTAAAGAAGTAGTCCAGTTACACCTTTGAGGGCTTATAACTTGGCTTCTGAATGTCCTAGAGAGATCAGGTTTGTTTTAGTGTACTCCAATCAACAGCCCCTACAACCTCCAAAAGGAATGGAGTCATTAGCACTTATGGTTTTTAAATGGCACCCAGAATTATGTTGCACGAAGCACAATTTCACATCATTCTGGGTTCATTTGTGTGAAAACAAGGTCCAATCAGGCTGAAACGTTACAGGAAGGTAGAATCTATTGAGTTGTAAGTGATCTGAACGTTTCATGATGATAGCACTTTCCTAAGGGGGTCAAACCATGTCCCAAAGGTCACTGGATCTGGTGTCAATTTAAAGAAGTAGTCCAGTTAAACATTTGTGGGCTTATAACTTGGCTTCTGAATGTCCTAGAGAGATCAGGTTTGTTTTAGTGTACTCCAATCAACAGCCCCTACAACCACAAAAAGGAATGGAGTCATTAGCACTTATGGTTTGTAAATGGCACCCAGAATTATGTTGCACAAAGCACAATTTCACATCATTCTGGGTCCATTTGTGTGAAAACAAGGTCCATTCAGGCTGAAACGTTACAGGAAGGTAGAATCTATTGAGTTGTAAGTAATCTGAACGTTTCATGATGATCGCACATTCCTAAGGGGGTCAAACCATTTTCCAAAGGTCACCGGATCTGGTGTCAATTTAAAGAAGTAATCCAGTTACACATTTGTGGGCTTATAACTTGGCTTCTTAATGTCCTAGAGAGATCAGGTTTGTTTTAGTGTACTCCAATCAACAGCCCCTACAACCACAAAAAGGAATGGAGTCATTAGCACTTAAGGTTTGTAAATGGCACCCAGAATTATGTTGCACGAAGCACAATTTCACATCATTCTGGGTCCATTTGTGTGAAAACAAGGTCCAATCAGGCTGAAACGCTACAAGAAGGTAGAATCTATTGAGTTGTAAGTGATCTGAACGTTTCAAGATGATCGCACATTCCTATAGGGGTAAAACCATGTCCCAAAGGTCACCGGGCCTGGTGTCACTTTGAAGAAGTAGTCCAGTTACACCTTTGTGGGCTTATAACTTGGCTTCTGAATGTCCTAGAGAGGTTAGGTTTGTTTTAGTGTTCTCCAATCAACAGCCCCTACAACCACAAAAAGGAATGGAGTCATTAGCACTTATGGTTTTTAAATGGCACCCAGAATTATGTTGCACGAAGCACAATTTCACATCATTCTGGGTTCATTTGTGTGAAAACAAGGTCCAATCAGGGTTAAACGTTGCAGGAAGGTAGAATCTATTGAGTTGTAAGGGATCTGAACGTTTCATGATGATAGCACTTTCCTAAGGGGGTCAAACCATGTCCCAAAGGTCAGCGGATCTGGTGTCAATTTAAAGAAGTAGTCAAGTTACACATTTGTGGGCTTATAACTTGGCTTCTAAATGTCCTAGAGAGATCAAGTTTGTTTTATTGTACTCCAAACAACAGCCCCTACAACCTCAAACAGGAATGGAGTTATTAGCACTTATGGTTTTTAAATGGCACCCAGAATTATGTTGCACGAAGCACAATTTCACATCATTCTGGGTTCATTTGTGTGAAAACAAGGTCCAATCAGGCTGAAATGTTACAGGAAGGTAGAATCTATTGAGTTGTAAGTGATCTGACCGTTTCATGATGATAGCACTTTCCTAAGGGGGTCAAACCATGTCCCAAAGGTCACCGGGCCTGGTGTCTCTTTAAAGAAGTAGTCCAGTTACACATTTGTGGGCTTATAACTTGGCTTCTGAATGTCCTAGAGAGATCAGGTTTGTTTTAGTATACTCCAATCAACAGCCCCTACAACCACAAAAAGGAATGGAGTCATTAGCACTTATGGTTTTTTAATGGCACCCAGAATTATGTTGCACGAAGCACAATTTCATATCATTCTGGGTTCATTTGTGTGAAAACAAGGTCCAATCAGGCTGAAACGTTACAGGAAGGTAGAATCTATTGAGTTGTAAGTGATCTGAACGGTTCATCATGATATCACTTTCCTAAGGGGGTCAAACCATGTCCCAAAGGTCACCGGATCTGGTGTCAATTTAAAGAAGTAGTCCAGTTACACATTGGTGGGCTTATAACTTGGCTTCTGAATGTCCTAGAGAGATCATGTTTGTTTTAGTGTACTCCAATCAACAGCCCCTACAACCACAAAAAGGAATGGAGTCATTAGCACTTATGGTTTGTAAATGGCACCCAGAATTATGTTGCACGAAGCACAATTTCACATCATTCTGGGTCCATTTGTGTGAAAACAAGGTCCAATCAGGCTGAAACGCTACAAGAAGGTAGAATCTATTGAGTTGTAAGTGATCTGAACGTTTCAAGATGATCGCACATTCCTATAGGGGGTAAAACCATGTCCCAAAGGTCACCGGGCCTGGTGTCACTTTAAAGATGTAGTCCAGTTACACCTTTGTGGGCTTATAACTTGGCTTCTGAATGTCCTAGAGAGGTTAGGTTTGTTTTAGTGTACTCCAATCAAAAGCCCCTACAACCACAAAAAGGAATGGAGTCATTAGCACTTATGGTTTGTAAATGGCACCCAGAATTATGTTGCACAAAGCACAATTTCACATCATTCTGGGTTCATTTGTGTGAAAACAAGGTCCAATCAGGCTGAAACGTTACAGGAAGGTAGAATCTATTGAGTTGTAAGTGATCTGAACGTTTCATGATGATAGCACTTTCCTAAGGGGGTCAAACCATGTCCCAAAGGTCACCGGATCTGGTGTCACTTTAAAGAAGTAGTCCAGTTACACATTTATAACTTGGCTTCTGAATGTCCTAGAGAGATCAGGTTTGTTTTAGTGTACTCCAATCAACAGCCCCTACAACCACAAAAAGGAATGGAGTCATTAGCACTTAAGGTTTTTAAATGGCACCCAGAATTATGTTGCACGAAGCACAATTTCACATCATTCTGGGTTCATTTGTGTGAAAACAAGGTCCAATCAGGCTGAAACGTTACAGGAAGGTAGAATCTATTGAGTTGTAAGTGATCTGAACGTTTCATGATGATAGCACTTTCCTGAGGGGGTCAAACCATGTCCCAAAAGACACCGGATCTGGTGTCAATTTAAAGAAGTAGTCCAGTTACACATTTGTGGCCTTATAACTTGGCTTCTGAATGTCCTAGAGAGATCAGGGTTGTTTTAATGTACTCCAATCAACAGCCCCTACAACAACAAAAAGGAATGGAGTCATTAGCACTTATGGTTTGTAAATGGCACCCAGAATTATGTTGCACGAAGCACAATTTCACATCATTCTGGGTTCATTTGTGTGAAAACAAGGCCCAATCAGGCTGAAATGTTACAGGAAGGTAGAATCTACTGAGTTGTAAGTGATCTGAACGTTTCATGATGATAGCACTTTCCTAAGGGGGTCAAACCATGTCCCAAAGGTCACCTGGATCTGGTGTCAATTTAAAGAAGTAGTCCAGTTACACATTTGTGGGCTTATAACTTGGCTTCTGAATGTCCTAGAGAGATCAGGTTTGTTTTAGTGTACTCCAATCAACAGCCCCTACAACCACAAAAAGGAATGGAGTCATTAGCACTTATGGTTTGTAAATGGCACCCAGAATTATGTTGCACGAAGCACAATTTCACATCATTCTGGGTCCATTTGTGTGAAAACAAGGTCCAATCAGGCTGAAACGCTACAAGAAGGTAGAATCTATTGAGTTGTAGGTGATCTGAACGTTTCAAGATGATCGCACATTCTTATAGGGGGTAAAACCATGTCCCAAAGGTCACCGGATCTGGTGTCAATTTAAAGAAGTAATCCAGTTACACATTTGTGGGCTTATAACTTGGCTTCTTAATGTCCTAGAGAGATCAGGTTTGTTTTAGTGTACTCCAATCAACAGCCCCTACAACCACAAAAAGGAATGGAGTCATTAGCACTTATGGTTTGTAAATGGCACCGAGAATTATGTTGCACGAACACAATTTCACATCATTCTGGGTCCATTTGTGTGAAAACAAGGTCCAATCAGGCTGAAACGTTACAGGAAGGTAGAATCTATTGAGTTGTAAGTGATCTGAACGTTTCATGATGATAGCACTTTCCTAAGGGGGTCAAACCATGTCCCAAAGGTCACCGGATCTGGTGTCAATTTAAAGAAGTAGTCCAGTTACACATTTGTGGGCTTATAACTTGGCTTCTGAATGTCCTAGAGCGATCAGGTTTGTTTTGGTGTACTCCAATCAACAGCCCCTACAACCACAAAAAGGAATGGAGACATTAGCACTTATGGATTTAAATGGCACCCAGAATTATGTTGCACGAAGCACAATTTCACATCATTCTGGGTCCATTTGTGTGAAAACAAGGTCCAATCAGGCTGAAACGTTACAGGAAGGTAGAATCTACTGAGTTGTAAGTGATCTGAACGTTTCATGATGATAGCACTTTCCTAAGGGGGTCAAACCATGTCCCAAAGGTCACCGGATCTGGTGTCACTTTAAAGAAGTAGTCCAGTTACACATTTGTGGGCTTATAACTTGGCTTCTGAATGTCCTAGAGAGATCATGTTTGTTTTAGGGTACTCCAATCAACAGCCCCTACAACCACAAAAAGGAATGGAGTCATTAGCACTTATGGTTTTTAAATGGCACCCAGAATTATGTTGCACGAAGCACAATTTCACATCATTCTGGGTTCATTTGTGTGAAAACAAGGTCCAATCAGGCTGAAACGTTACAGGAAGGTAGAATCTATTGAGTTGTAAGTGATCTGAACGTTTCATGATGATAGCACTTTCCTAAGGGGGTCAAACCATGTCCCAAAGATCACCGGATCTGGTGTCAATTTTAAAGAAGTAGTCCAGTTACACATTTGTGGGCTTATAACTTGGCTTCTGAATGTCCTAGAGAGATCAGGTTTGTTTTAGTGTACTCCAATCAACAGCCCCTACAACCACAAAAAGGAATGGAGTCATTAGCCCTTATGGTTTTTAAATGGCACCCAGAATTATGTTGCACGAAGCACAATTTCACATCATTCTGGGTTCATTTGTGTGAAAACAAGGTCCAATCAGGCTGAAACGCTACAAGAAGGTAGAATCTATTGAGTTGTAAGTGATCTGAACGTTTCAAGATGATCGCACATTCCTATAGGGGGTAAAACCATGTCCCAAAGGTCACCGGGCCTGGTGTCACTTTAAAGATGTAGTCCAGTTACACCTTTGTGGGCTTATAACTTGGCTTCTAAATGTCCTAGAGAGGTTAGGTTTGTTTTAGTGTACTCCAATCAAAAGCCCCTACAACCACAAACAGGAATGGAGTCATTAGCACTTATGGTTTGTAAATGGCACCCAGAATTATGTTGCACGAAGCACAATTTCACATCATTCTGGGTTCATTTGTGTGAAAACAAGGTCCAATCAGGCTGAAACTTTACAGGAAGGTAGAATCTATTGAGTTGTAAGTGATCTGAACGTTTCATGATGATAGCACTTTCCTAAGGGGGTCAAACCATGTCCCAAAGGTCACCGGATCTGGTGTCAATTTAAAGAAGTAGTCCAGTCACACATTTGTGGGCTTATAACGTGGCTTCTGAATGTCCTAGAGAGATCAGGTTTGTTTTAATATACTCCAATCAACAGCCCCTACAACCACAAAAAGGAATGGAGTCATTAGCACTTATGGTTTTTAAATGGCACCCAGAATTATGTTGCACGAAGCACAATTTCACATCATTCTGGGTTCATTTGTGTGAAAACAAGGTCCAATCAGGCTGAAACGTTACAGGAAGGTAGAATCTATTGAGTTGTAAGTGATCTGAACGTTTAATGATGATAGCACTTTCCTAGGGGATCAAACCATGTCCCAAAGGTCACCGGATCTGGTGTCAATTTAAAGAAGTAGTCCAGTTACACATTTGTGGGCTTATAACTTGGCTTCTGAATGTCCTAGAGAGATCAGGTTTGTTTTAGTATACTCCAATCAACAGCCCCTACAACCACATAAAGGAATGGAGTCATTAGCACTTATGGTTTTTAAATGGCACCCAGAATTATGTTGCACGAAGCACAATTTCACATCATTCTGGGTTCATTTGTGTGAAAACAAGGTCCAATCAGGCTGAAACGTTACAGAAAGGTAGAATCTATTGAGTTGTAAGTGATCTGAACGTTTCATGATGATATCACTTTCCTAAGGGGGTCAAACCATGTCCCAAAAGTCACCGGATCTGGTGTCAATTTAAAGAAGTAGTCCAGTTACACATTTGTGGGCTTATAACTTGGCTTCTGAATGTCCTAGAGAGATCAGGTTTGTTTTAATGTACTCCAATCAACAGCCCCTACAACCACAAAAAGGAATGGAGTCATTAGCACTTATGGTTTTTAAATGGCACCCAGAATTATGTTGCACGAAGCACAATTTCACATCATTCTGGGTTCATTTGTGTGAAAACAAGGCCCAATCAGGCTGAAACGTTACAGGAAGGTAGAATCTACTGAGTTGTAAGTGATCTGAACGTTTCATGATGATAGCACTTTCCTAAGGGGGTCAAACCATGTCCCAAAGGTCACCGGATCTGGTGTCAATTTAAAGAAGTAGTCCAGTTACACATTTGTGGGCTTATAACTTGGCTTCTGAATGTCCTAGAGCGATCAGGTTTGTTTTAGTGTACTCCAATCAACAGCCCCTACAACCACAAAAAGGAATGGAGTCATTAGCACCTATGGTTTGTAAATGGCACCCAGAATTATGTTGCACGAACACAATTTCACATCATTCTGGGTCCATTTGTGTGAAAACAAGGCCCAATAAGGCTGAAACGTTACAGGAAGGTAGAATCTATTGAGTTGTAAGTGATCTGAACGTTTCATGATGATAGCACTTTCCTAAGGGGGTCAAACCATGTCCCAAAGGTCACCGGATCTGGTGTCAATTTAAAGAAGTAGTCCAGTTACACATTTGTGGGCTTATAACTTGGCTTCTGAATGTCCTAGAGCGATCAGGTTTGTTTTAGTGTACTCCAATCAACAGCCCCTACAACCACAAAAAGGAATGGAGACATTAGCACTTATGGTTTTTAAATGGCACCCAGAATTATGTTGCATGAAGCACAATTTCACATCATTCTGGGTCCATTTGTGTGAAAACAAGGTCCAATCAGGCTGAAACGTTTCAGGAAGGTAGAATCTAATGAGTTGTAAAAGATCTGAACGTTTCATGATAATAGTACTTTTCTAAGGGGGTCAAACCATGTCCCAAAGATCACCGGATCTGGTGTCAATTTTAAAGAAGTAGTCCAGTTACACATTTGTGGGCTTATAACTTGGCTTCTGAATGTCCTAGAGAGATCAGGTATTTTTTAATGTACTCCAATCAACAGCCCCTACAACCACAAAAAGGAATGGAGTCATTAGCACTTATGGTTTGTAAATGGCACCCAGAATTATGTTGCACGAAGCACAATTTCACATCATTCTGGGTTCATTTGTGTGAAAACAAGGTCCAATCAGGCTGAAACGTTACAGGAAGGTAGAATCTACTGAGTTGTAAGTGATCTGAACGTTTCATGATGATAGCACTTTCCTAAGGGGGTCAAACCATGTCCCAAAGGTCACCGGATCTGGTGTCAATTTAAAGTAGTCCAGTTACACATTTGTGGGCTTATAACTTGGCTTCTGAATGTCCTAGAGAGATCAGGTTTGTTTTAGTGTACTCCAATCAACAGCCCCTACAACAACAAAAAGGAATGGAGTCATTAGCCCTTATGGTTTTTAAATGGCACCCAGAATTATGTTGCACGAAGCACAATTTCACATCACTCTGGGTTCATTTGCGTGAAAACAAGGTCCAATCAGGCTGAAACGCTACAAGAAGGTAGAATCTATTGAGTTGTAAGTGATCTGAACGTTTCATGATGATAGCACTTTCCTAAGGGGGTCAAACCATGTACCAAAGGTCACCGGATCTGGTGTCAATTTAAAGAAGTAGTCCAGTTACACATTTGTGGGCTTATAACGTGGCTTCTGAATGTCCTAGAGAGATCAGGTTTGTTTTAATATACTCCAATCAACAGCCCCTACAACCACAAAAAGGAATGGAGTCATTAGCACTTATGGTTTTCAAATGGCACCCAGAATTATGTTGCACGAAGCACAATTTCACATCATTCTGGGTTCATTTGTGTGAAAACAAGGTCCAATCAGGTTGAAACGTTACAGGAAGGTAGAATCTATCGAGTTGTAAGTGATCTGAACGTTTCATGATGATAGCACTTTCCTAAGGGGGTCAAACCATGTCCCAAAGGTCACCGGGCCTGGTGTCACTTTAAAGATGTAGTCCAGTTACACCTTTGTGGGCTTATAACTTGGCTTCTAAATGCCCTAGAGAGGTTAGGTTTGTTTTAGTGTACTCCAATCAAAAGCCCCTACAACCACAAAAAGGAATGGAGTCATTAGAACTTATGGTTTGTAAATGGCACCCAGAATTATGTTGCACGAAGCACAATTTCACATCATTCTGGGTTCATTTGTGTGAAAACAAGGTCCAATCAGGCTGAAACGTTACAGGAAGGTAGAATCTATTGAGTTGTAAGTGATCTGAACGTTTCATGATGATAGCACTTTCCTAAGGGGGTCAAACCATGTCCCAAAGGTCACCGGATCTGGTGTCAATTTAAAGAAGTAGTCCAGTTACACATTTGTGGGCTTATAACTTGGCTTCTGAATGTCCTAGAGAGATCAGGTTTGTTTTAATGTACTCCAATCAACAGCCCCTACGACCACAAAAAGGAATGGAGTCATTAGCACTTATGGTTTGTAAATGGCACCCAGAATTATGTTGCACGAAGCACAATTTCACATCATTCTGGGTTCATTTGTGTGAAAACAAGGTCCAATCAGGCTGAAACGCTACAAGAAGGTAGAATCTATTGAGTTGTAAGTGATCTGAACGTTTCATGATGATAGCACTTTCCTAAGGGGGTCAAACCATGTCCCAAAGGTCACCGGATCTGGTGTCAATTCAAAGAAGTAGTCCAGTTACACCTTTGTGGGCTTATAACTTGGCTTCTGAATGTCCTAGAGAGATCAGGTTTGTTTTAATGTACTCCAATCAACAGCCCCTACAACCACAAAAAGGAATGGTGTCATTAGCACTTATGGTTTGTAAATGGCACCCAGAATTTTGTTGCACGAAGCACAATTTCACATCATTCTGGGTTCATTTGTGTGAAAACAAGGTCCAATCAGGCTGAAACGTTACAGAAAGGTAGAATCTATTGAGTTGTAAGTGATCTGAACGTTTCATGATGATATCACTTTCCTAAGGGGGTCAAACCATGTCCCAAAAGTCACCGGATCTGGTGTCAATTTAAAGAAGTAGTCCAGTTACACATTTGTGGGCTTATAACTTGGCTTCTGAATGTCCTAGAGAGATCAGGTTTGTTTTAATGTACTCCAATCAACAGCCCCTACAACCATAAAAAGGAATGGAGTCATTAGCACTTATGGTTTTTAAATGGCACCCAGAATTATGTTGCACGAAGCACAATTTCACATCATTCTGGGTTCATTTGTGTGAAAACAAGGCCCAATCAGGCTGAAACGTTACAGGAAGGTAGAATCTACTGAGTTGTAAGTCATCTGAACGTTTCATGATGATAGCACTTTCCTAAGGGGGTCAAACCATGTCCCAAAGGTCACCGGATCTGGTGTCAATTTAAAGAAGTAGTCCAGTTACACATTTGTGGGCTTATAACTTGGCTTCTGAATGTCCTAGAGCGATCAGGTTTGTTTTAGTGTACTCCAATCAACAGCCCCTACAACCACAAAAAGGAATGGAGTCATTAGCACCTATGGTTTGTAAATGGCACCCAGAATTATGTTGCACGAACACAATTTCACATCATTCTGGGTCCATTTGTGTGAAAACAAGGCCCAATAAGGCTGAAACGTTACAGGAAGGTAGAATCTATTGAGTTGTAAGTGATCTGAACGTTTCATGATGATAGCACTTTTCTAAGGGGGTCAAACCATGTCCCAAAGGTCACCGGATCTGGTGTCAATTTAAAGAAGTAGTCCAGTTACACATTTGTGGGCTTATAACTTGGCTTCTGAATGTCCTAGAGCGATCAGGTTTGTTTTAGTGTACTCCAATCAACAGCCCCTACAACCACAAAAAGGAATGGAGACATTAGCACTTATGGTTTTTAAATGGCACCCAGAATTATGTTGCACGAAGCACAATTTCACATCATTCTGGGTCCATTTGTGTGAAAACAAGGTCCAATCAGGCTGAAACGTTTCAGGAAGGTAGAATCTAATGAGTTGTAAAAGATCTGAACGTTTCATGATGATAGCACTTTCCTAAGGGGGTCAAACCATGTCCCAAAGATCACCGGATCTGGTGTCAATTTTAAAGAAGTAGTCCAGTTACACATTTGTGGGCTTATAACTTGGCTTCTGAATGTCCTAGAGAGATCAGGTATTTTTTAATGTACTCCAATCAACAGCCCCTACAACCACAAAAAGGAATGGAGTCATTAGCACTTATGGTTTGTAAATGGCACCCAGAATTATGTTGCACGAAGCACAATTTCACATCATTCTGGGTTCATTTGTGTGAAAACAAGGTCCAATCAGGCTGAAACGTTACAGGAAGGTAGAATCTACTGAGTTGTAAGTGATCTGAACGTTTCATGATGATAGCACTTTCCTAAGGGGGTCAAACCATGTCCCAAAGGTCACCGGATCTGGTGTCAATTTAAAGTAGTCCAGTTACACATTTGTGGGCTTATAACTTGGCTTCTGAATGTCCTAGAGAGATCAGGTTTGTTTTAGTGTACTCCAATCAACAGCCCCTACAACAACAAAAAGGAATGGAGTCATTAGCCCTTATGGTTTTTAAATGGCACCCAGAATTATGTTGCACGAAGCACAATTTCACATCATTCTGGGTTCATTTGTGTGAAAACAAGGTCCAATCAGGCTGAAACGCTACAAGAAGGTAGAATCTATTGAGTTGTAAGTGATCTGAACGTTTCATGATGATAGCACTTTCCTAAGGGGGTCAAACCATGTACCAAAGGTCACCGGATCTGGTGTCAATTTAAAGAAGTAGTCCAGTTACACATTTGTGGGCTTATAACGTGGCTTCTGAATGTCCTAGAGAGATCAGGTTTGTTTTAATATTCTCCAATCAACAGCCCCTACAACCACAAAAAGGAATGGAGTCATTAGCACTTATGGTTTTCAAATGGCACCCAGAATTATGTTGCACGAAGCACAATTTCACATCATTCTGGGTTCATTTGTGTGAAAACAAGGTCCAATCAGGTTGAAACGTTACAGGAAGGTAGAATCTATCGAGTTGTAAGTGATCTGAACGTTTCATGATGATAGCACTTTCCTTGGAGATCAAACCATGTCCCAAAGGTCACCGGATCTGGTGTCAATTTAAAGAAGTAGTCCAGTTACACATTTGTGGGCTTATAACTTGGCTTCTGAATGTCCTAGAGAGATCAGGTTTGTTTTAGTGTACTCCAATCAGCAGCCCCTACAACCACAAAAAGGAATGGAGTCATTAGCACTTATGGTTTGTAAATGGCACCCAGAATTATGTTGCACGAAGCACAATTTCACATCATTCTGGGTTCATTTGTGTGAAAACAAGGTCCAATCAGGCTGAAACGTTACAGGAAGGTAGAATCTATTGAGTTGTAAGTTATCTGAACGTTTCATGATGATAGCACTTTCCTAAGGGGGTCAAACCATGTCCCAAAGGTCACCGGGCCTGGTGTCACTTTAAAGATGTAGTCCAGTTACACCTTTGTGGGCTTATAACTTGGCTTCTAAATGCCCTAGAGAGGTTAGGTTTGTTTTAGTGTACTCCAATCAAAAGCCCCTACAACCACAAAAAGGAATGGAGTCATTAGAACTTATGGTTTGTAAATGGCACCCAGAATTATGTTGCACGAAGCACAATTTCACATCATTCTGGGTTCATTTGTGTGAAAACAAGGTCCAATCAGGCTGAAACGTTACAGGAAGGTAGAATCTATTGAGTTGTAAGTGATCTGAACGTTTCATGATGATAGCACT
Source organism: Nothobranchius furzeri (assembly GCF_043380555.1). Lineage (NCBI taxonomy): Eukaryota > Metazoa > Chordata > Actinopteri > Cyprinodontiformes > Nothobranchiidae > Nothobranchius > Nothobranchius furzeri. The sequence goes on from NC_091741.1 coordinate 3,469,171, forward strand.
TTCCTAAGGGGGTCAAACCATGTCCCAAAGGTCACCGGATCTGGTGTCAATTTAAAGAAGTAGTCCAGTTACACATTTGTGGGCTTATAACTTGGCTTCTGAATGTCCAAGAGAGATCAGGTTTGTTTTAATGTACTCCAATCAACAGCCCCTACAACCACAAAAAGGAATGGAGTCATTAGCACTTATGGTTTGTAAATGGCACCCAGAATTATGTTGCACGAAGCACAATTTCACATCATTCTGGGTTCATTTGTGTGAAAACAAGGTCCAATCAGGCTGAAACGCTACAAGAAGGTAGAATCTATTGAGTTGTAAGTGATCTGAACGTTTCATGATGATAGCACTTTCCTAAGGGGGTCAAACCATGTCCCAAAGGTCACCGGATCTGGTGTCAATTCAAAGAAGTAGTCCAGTTACACCTTTGTGGGCTTATAACTTGGCTTCTGAATGTCCTAGAGAGATCAGGTTTGTTTTAATGTACTCCAATCAACAGCCCCTACAACCACAAAAAGGAATGGTGTCATTAGCACTTATGGTTTGTAAATGGCACCCAGAATTTTGTTGCACGAAGCACAATTTCACATCATTCTGGGTCCATTTGTGTGAAAACAAGGTCCAATCAGGCTGAAACGTTTCAGGAAGGTAGAATCTAATGACTTGTAAAAGATCTGAACGTTTCATGATGATAGCACTTTCCTAAGGGGGTCAAACCATGTCCCAAAGATCACCGGATCTGGTGTCAATTTTAAAGAAGTAGTCCAGTTACACATTTGTGGGCTTATAACTTGGCTTCTGAATGTCCTAGAGAGATCAGGTTTGTTTTAGTGTACTCCAATCAACAGCCCCTACAACAACAAAAAGGAATGGAGTCATTAGCCCTTATGGTTTTTAAATGGCACCCAGAATTATGTTGCACGAAGCACAATTTCACATCATTCTGGGTTCATTTGTGTGAAAACAAGGTCCAATCAGGCTGAAACGCTACAAGAAGGTAGAATCTATTGAGTTGTAAGTGATCTGAACGTTTCATGATGATAGCACTTTCCTAAGGGGGTCAAACCATGTACCAAAGGTCACCGGATCTGGTGTCAATTTAAAGAAGTAGTCCAGTTACACATTTGTGGGCTTATAACGTGGCTTCTGAATGTCCTAGAGAGATCAGGTTTGTTTTAATATACTCCAATCAACAGCCCCTACAACCACAAAAAGGAATGGAGTCATTAGCACTTATGGTTTTCAAATGGCACCCAGAATTATGTTGCACGAAGCACAATTTCACATCATTCTGGGTTCATTTGTGTGAAAACAAGGTCCAATCAGGTTGAAACGTTACAGGAAGGTAGAATCTATCGAGTTGTAAGTGATCTGAACGTTTCATGATGATAGCACTTTCCTTGGGGATCAAACCATGTCCCAAAGGTCACCGGATCTGGTGTCAATTTAAAGAAGTAGTCCAGTTACACATTTGTGGGCTTATAACTTGGCTTCTGAATGTCCTAGAGAGATCAGGTTTGTTTTAGTGTACTCCAATCAGCAGCCCCTACAACCACAAAAAGGAAAGGAGTCATTAGCACTTATGGTTTGTAAATGGCACCCAGAATTATGTTGCACGAAGCACAATTTCACATCATTCTGGGTTCATTTGTGTGAAAACAAGGTCCAATCAGGCTGAAACGCTACAAGAAGGTAGAATCTATTGAGTTGTAAGTGATCTGAACGTTTCATGATGATAGCACTTTCCTAAGGGGGTCAAACCATGTCCCAAAGGTCACCGGATCTGGTGTCAATTCAAAGAAGTAGTCCAGTTACACCTTTGTGGGCTTATAACTTGGTTTCTGAATGTCCTAGAGAGATCAGGTTTGTTTTAATGTACTCCAATCAACAGCCCCTACAACCACAAAAAGGAATGGTGTCATTAGCACTTATGGTTTGTAAATGGCACCCAGAATTTTGTTGCACGAAGCACAATTTCACATCATTCTGGGTTCATTTGTGTGAAAACAAGGTCCAATCAGGCTGAAACGCTACAAGAAGGTAGAATCTATTGAGTTGTAAGTGATCTGAACGTTTCATGATGATAGCACTTTCCTAAGGGGGTCAAACCATGTCCCAAAAGTCACCGGATCTGGTGTCAATTTAAAGAAGTAGTCCAGTTACACCTTTGTGGGCTTATAACTTGGCTTCTAAATGCCCTAGAGAGGTTAGGTTTGTTTTAGTGTACTCCAATCAAAAGCCCCTACAACCACAAAAAGGAATGGAGTCATTAGAACTTATGGTTTGTAAATGGCACCCAGAATTATGTTGCACGAAGCACAATTTCACATCATTCTGGGTTCATTTGTGTGAAAACAAGGTCCAATCAGGCTGAAACGTTACAGGAAGGTAGAATCTATTGAGTTGTAAGTGATCTGAACGTTTCATGATGATAGCACTTTCCTAAGGGGGTCAAACCATGTCCCAAAGGTCACCGGATCTGGTGTCAATTTTAAAGTAGTCCAGTTACACATTTGTGGGCTTATAACTTGGCTTCTGAATGTCCTAGAGAGATCAGGTATTTTTTAATGTACTCCAATCAACAGCCCCTACAACCACAAAAAGGAATGGAGTCATTAGCACTTATGGTTTGTAAATGGCACCCAGAATTATGTTGCACGAAGCACAATTTCACATCATTCTGGGTTCATTTGTGTGAAAACAAGGTCCAATCAGGCTGAAACGTTACAGGAAGGTAGAATCTACTGAGTTGTAAGTGATCTGAACGTTTCATGATGATAGCACTTTCCTAAGGGGGTCAAACCATGTCCCAAAGGTCACCGGATCTGGTGTCAATTTAAAGTAGTCCAGTTACACATTTGTGGGCTTATAACTTGGCTTCTGAATGTCCTAGAGAGATCAGGTTTGTTTTAGTGTACTCCAATCAACAGCCCCTACAACAACAAAAAGGAATGGAGTCATTAGCCCTTATGGTTTTTAAATGGCACCCAGAATTATGTTGCACGAAGCACAATTTCACATCATTCTGGGTTCATTTGTGTGAAAACAAGGTCCAATCAGGCTGAAACGCTACAAGAAGGTAGAATCTATTGAGTTGTAAGTGATCTGAACGTTTCATGATGATAGCACTTTCCTAAGGGGGTCAAACCATGTACCAAAGGTCACCGGATCTGGTGTCAATTTAAAGAAGTAGTCCAGTTACACATTTGTGGGCTTATAACGTGGCTTCTGAATGTCCTAGAGAGATCAGGTTTGTTTTAATATACTCCAATCAACAGCCCCTACAACCACAAAAAGGAATGGAGTCATTAGCACTTATGGTTTTCAAATGGCACCCAGAATTATGTTGCACGAAGCACAATTTCACATCATTCTGGGTTCATTTGTGTGAAAACAAGGTCCAATCAGGTTGAAACGTTACAGGAAGGTAGAATCTATCGAGTTGTAAGTGATCTGAACGTTTCATGATGATAGCACTTTCCTTGGGGATCAAACCATGTCCCAAAGGTCACCGGATCTGGTGTCAATTTAAAGAAGTAGTCCAGTTACACATTTGTGGGCTTATAACTTGGCTTCTGAATGTCCTAGAGAGATCAGGTTTGTTTTAGTGTACTCCAATCAGCAGCCCCTACAACCACAAAAAGGAATGGAGTCATTAGCACTTATGGTTTGTAAATGGCACCCAGAATTATGTTGCACGAAGCACAATTTCACATCATTCTGAGTTCATTTGTGTGAAAACAAGGTCCAATCAGGCTGAAACGTTACAGGAAGGTAGAATCTATTGAGTTGTAAGTTATCTGAACATTTGATGATGATTGCACTTTCCTATGGGGGTCAAACCATGTCCCAAAGGTCACCGGGCCTGGTGTCACTTTAAAGATGTAGTCCAGTTACACCTTTGTGGGCTTATAACTTGGCTTCTAAATGCCCTAGAGAGGTTAGGTTTGTTTTAGTGTACTCCAATCAAAAGCCCCTACAACCACAAAAAGGAATGGAGTCATTAGAACTTATGGTTTGTAAATGGCACCCAGAATTATGTTGCACGAAGCACAATTTCACATCATTCTGGGTTCATTTGTGTGAAAACAAGGTCCAATCAGGCTGAAACGTTACAGGAAGGTAGAATCTATTGAGTTGTAAGTGATCTGAACGTTTCATGATGATAGCACTTTCCTAAGGGGGTCAAACCATGTCCCAAAGGTCACCGGATCTGGTGTCAATTTAAAGAAGTAGTCCAGTTACACATTTGTGGGCTTATAACTTGGCTTCTGAATGTCCAAGAGAGATCAGGTTTGTTTTAATGTACTCCAATCAACAGCCCCTACAACCACAAAAAGGAATGGAGTCATTAGCACTTATGGTTTGTAAATGGCACCCAGAATTATGTTGCACGAAGCACAATTTCACATCATTCTGGGTTCATTTGTGTGAAAACAAGGTCCAATCAGGCTGAAACGCTACAAGAAGGTAGAATCTATTGAGTTGTAAGTGATCTGAACGTTTCATGATGATAGCACTTTCCTAAGGGGGTCAAACCATGTCCCAAAGGTCACCGGATCTGGTGTCAATTCAAAGAAGTAGTCCAGTTACACCTTTGTGGGCTTATAACTTGGCTTCTGAATGTCCTAGAGAGATCAGGTTTGTTTTAATGTACTCCAATCAACAGCCCCTACAACCACAAAAAGGAATGGTGTCATTAGCACTTATGGTTTTTAAATGGCACCCAGAATTTTGTTGCACGAAGCACAATTTCACATCATTCTGGGTTCATTTGTGTGAAAACAAGGTCCAATCAGGCTGAAACGTTACAGGAAGGTAGAATCTATTGAGTTGTAAGTGATCTGAACGTTTCATGATGATAGCACTTTCCTAAGGGGGTCAAACCATGTCCCAAAAGTCACCGGATCTGGTGTCAATTTAAAGAAGTAGTCCAGTTACACATTTGTGGGCTTATAACTTGGCTCCTGAATGTCCTAGAGAGATCAGGTTTGTTTTAATGTACTCCAATCAACAGCCCCTACAACCACAAAAAGGAATGGAGTCATTAGCACTTATGGTTTGTAAATGGCACCCAGAATGATGTTGCACGAAGCACAATTTCACATCATTCTGGGTTCATTTGTGTGAAAACAAGGCCCAATCAGGCTGAAACGTTACAGGAAGGTAGAATCTACTGAGTTGTAAGTGATCTGAACATTTCATGATGATAGCACTTTCCTACGGGGGTCAAACCATGTCCCAAAGGTCACCGGATCTGGTGTCATTTTAAAGAAGTAGTCCAGTTACACATTTGTGGGCTTATAACTTGGCTTCTGAATGTCCTAGAGAGATCAGGTTTGTTTTAGTGTACTCCAATCAACAGCCCCTACAACCACAAAGAGGAATGGAGTCATTAGCACTTATGATTTGTAAATGGCACCCAGAATTATGTTGCACGAAGCACAATTTCACATCATTCTGGGTCCATTTGTGTGAAAACAAGGTCGAATCAGGCTGAAACGCTACAAGAAGGTAGAATCTATTGAGTTGTAAGTGATCTGAACGTTTCAAGATGATCGCTCATTCCTATAGGGGGTAAAACCATGTCCCAAAGGTCACCGGGCACAAATGTGTAACTGGACTACTTCTTTAAAGAGACACCAGGCCCGGTGACTTTTGGGACATGGTTTTACCCCCTATAGGAATGTGCGATCATCTTGAAACGTTCAGATCACTTACAACTCAATAGATTCTACCTTCTTGTAGCGTTTCAGCCTGATTGGACCTTGTTTTCACACAAATGAACCCCTGAATGATGTGAAATTGTGTTTCGTGCAACGTAATTCTGGGTGCCATTTACAAACCATAAGTGCTAATGACACCTCTTTTTGTGGTTGTAGGGGCTGTTGATTGGAGTACACTAAAACAAACCTGATCTCTCTAGGAAATTCAGAAGCCAAGTTATAAGCTCACAAATGTGTAACTGGACTACTTCTTTAAATTGACACCAGATCCGGTGACCTTTGGGACATGGTTTGACCCCCTTAGGAAAGTGCTATCATCATGAAACGTTCAGATCACTTACAACTCAATAGATTCTACCTTCCTGTAACGTTTCAGCCTGATTGGACCTTGTTTTCACACAAATGAACCCAGAATGATGTGAAATTGTGCTTCGTGCAACATAATTCTGGGTGCCATTTAAAAACCATAAGTGCTAATGACTCCATTCCTTTTTGTAGTTGTAGAGGCTGTTGATTGGAGTACACTAAAACAAACCTGACCTCTTTAAGATATTCAGAAGCCAAGTTATAAGCCCACAAAGGTGTAACTGGACTACTTCTTTAAAGTGACACCAGGCCCGGTGACCTTTTTGGAAATGGTTTGACCCCCTATAGGAATGTGCGATCATCATGAAACGTTCAGATCACTTACAACTCAATAGATTCTACCTTCTTGTAGCGTTTCAGCCTGATTGGACCTTGTTTACACACAAATGGACCCAGAATGATGTGAAATTGTGCTTCGTGCAACATAATTCTGGGTGCCATTTACAAACCATAATTGCTAATGACTCCATTCCTTTTTGTGGTTGTAGGGGCTGTTGGTTGGAGTACACTAAAACAAACCTGATCTCTCTAGGACATTCAGAAGCCAAGTTATAAGCCCACAAATGTGTAACTGGACTACTTCTTTAAATTGACACCAGATCCGGTGACCTTTGGGACATGGTTTGACCCCCTTAGGAAAGTGCGATCATCATGAAACGTTCAGATCACTTACAACTCAATAGATTCTTCCTTCCTGTAACGTTTCAGCCTGATTGGACCTTGTTTTCACACAAATGAACCCAGAATGATGTGAAATTGTGCTTCGTGCAACATAATTCTGGGTGCCACTTAAAAACCATAAGTGCTAATGACTCCAGTCCTTTTTGTGGTTGTAGGGGCTGTTGATTGGAGTACACTAAAACAAACCTGACCTCTTTAGGATATTCAGAAGCCAAGTTATAAGCCCACAAAGTTGTAACTGGACTACTTCTTTAAAGTGACACCAGGCCCGGTGACCTTTGGGACATGGTTTTACCCCCTATAGGAATGTGCGATCGTCATGAAACGTTCAGATCACTTACAACTCAATAGATTCTACCTTCTTGTAACATTTCAGCCTGATTGGACCTTGTTTTCACACAAATGGACCCAGAATGATGTGAAATTGTGCTTCGTGCAACATAATTCTGGGTGCCATTTACAAACCATAAGTGCTAATGACTCCATTTCTTTTTGTGGTTGTAGGGGCTGTTGATTGGAGTACACTAAACCAAACCTGATCCCTCTAGGACATTCAGAAGCCAAGTTATAAGCCCACAAATGTGTAACTGGACTACTTCTTTAAATTGACACCAGATCTGGTGACATTTTGGGACATGGTTTGACCACCTTAGGAAAGTGCTATCATCATGAAACGTTCAGATCACTAACAACTCAATAGATTCTACCTTCCTGTAACGTTTCAGCCTGATTGGACCTTGTTTTCACACTAATGAACCCAGAATGATGTGAAATTGTGCTTCGTGCAACATAATTCTGGGTGCCATTTAAAAACCATAAGTGCTAATGACTCCATTCCTTTTTGTTGTTGTAGGGGCTGTTAATTGGAGTACTCTAAAACAAACCTGACCTCTCTAGGATATTCAGAAGCCAAGTTATAAGCCCACAAATGTGTAACTGGACTACTTCTTTAAAGTGACACCAGATCCGGTGACCTTTGGGACATGGTTTGACCCCCAATAGGAATGTGCGATCATCATGAAACGTTCAGATCACTTACAACTCAATATATTCTACCTTCTTGTAACGTTTCAGCCTGATTGGACCTTTTTTTCACACAAATGGACCCAGAATGATGTGAAATTGTGCTTCGTGCAACATAATTCTGGGTGCCATTTATAAACCATAAGTGCTAATGACTCCCTTCCTTTTTGTGGTTGTAGGGGCTGTTGATTGGAGTACACTAAAACAAACCTGATCTCTCTAGGACATTCAGAAGCCAAGTTATAAGCCCACAAATGTGTAACTGGACTACTTCTTTAAATTGACACCAGATCCGGTGACCTTTGGGACATGGTTTGACCCCCTATAGGAATGTGCTATCATCATGAAACGTTCAGATCACTTACAACTCAATAGAATATACCTCTCTCTCACACATTTGTGGGCTTATAACTTGGCTTCTGAATGTCCTAGAGAGATCAGGTTTGTTTTAGTGTACTCCAATCAACAGCCTCTACAACCACAAAAAGGAATGGAGTCATTAGCCCTTATGGTTTGTAAATGGCACCCAGAATTATGTTGCACGAAGCACAATTTCACATCATTCTGGGTCCATTTGTGTGAAAACAAGGTCCAATCAGGCTGAAACGTTACAGGAAGGTAGAATCTATTGAGTTGTAAGTGATCTGAACGTTTCATGATGATAGAAAATTCCTATAGGGGTTCAAACCATGTCCCAAAGGTCACTGGATCTGGTGTCAATTTAAAGAAGTAGTCCAGTTACACATTTGTGGGCTTATAACTTGGCTTCTGAATGTCCTAGAGAGGTCAGGCTTGTTTTAGTGTACTCCAATCAACAGCCCCTACAACCACAAAAAGGAATGGAGTCATTAGCACTTATGGTTTGTAAATGGCACCCAGAATTATGTTGCACGAAGCACAATTTCACATCATTCTGGGTCCATTTGTGTGTAAACAAGGTCCACTCAGGCTGAAACGCTACAAGAAGGTAGAATCTATTGAGTTGTAAGTGATCTGAACGTTTCATGATGATCGCACTTTCCTATAGGGGGTCAAACCATTTCCAATAAGGTCACCGGGCCTGGTGTCACTTTAAAGAAGTAGTCCAGCTACACCTTTGTGGGCTTATAACTTGGCTTCTGAATATCTTAAAGAGGTCAGGTTTGTTTTAGTGTACTCCAATCAACAGCCCTTATTACCCCAAAAAGGAATGGAGTCATTAGCACTTATGGTTTTTAAATGGCACCCAGAATTATGTTGCACGAAGCACAATTTCACATCATTCTGGGTTCATTTGTGTGAAAACAAGGTCCAATCAGGCTGAAACGTTACAGGACGGTAGAATCTATGGAGTTGTAAGTGATCTGAACGTTTCATGATGATAGCACTTTCCTAAGGGGGTCAAACCATGTCCCAAAGGTCACCGGATCTGGTGTCAATTTAAAGAAGTAGTCCAGTTACACATTTGTGGGCTTATAACTTGGCTTCTGAATGTCCTAGAGAGATCAGGTTTGTTTTAGTGTACTCCAACCAACAGCCCCTACAACCACAAAAAGGAATGGAGTCATTAGCAATTATGGTTTGTAAATGGCACCCAGAATTATGTTGCACGAAGCACAATTTCACATCATTCTGGGTCCATTTGTGTGTAAACAAGGTCCAATCAGGCTGAAACGCTACAAGAAGGTAGAATCTATTGAGTTGTAAGTGATCTGAACGTTTCATGATGATCGCACATTCCTATAGGGGGTCAAACCATTTCCAAAAAGGTCACCGGGCCTGGTGTCACTTTAAAGAAGTAGTCCAGTTACACCTTTGTGGGCTTATAACTTGGCTTCTGAATATCTTAAAGAGGTCAGGTTTGTTTTAGTGTACTCCAATCAACAGCCTCTACAACCACAAAAAGGAATGGAGTCATTAGCACTTATGGTTTTTAAATGGCACCCAGAATTATGTTGCACGAAGCACAATTTCACATCATTCTGGGTTCATTTGTGTGAAAAGAAGGTCCAATCAGGCTGAAACGTTACAGGAAGGTAGAATCTATTGAGTTGTAAGTGATCTGAACGTTTCATGATGATAGCACTTTCCTAAGGGGGTCAAACCATGTCCCAAAGGTCACCGGATCTGGTGTCAATTTAAAGAAGTAGTCCAGTTACACATTTGTGAGCTTATAACTTGGCTTCTGAATTTCCTAGAGAGATCAGGTTTGTTTTAGTGTACTCCAATCAACAGCCCCTACAACCACAAAAAGAAAGGGAGTCATTAGCACTTATGGTTTGTAAATGGCAGCCAGAATTATGTTGCACGAAGCACAATTTCACATCATTCTCGGTCCATTTGTGTGAAAACAAGGTCCAATCAGGCTGAAACGTTACAAGAAGGTAGAATCTATTGAGTTGTAAGGGATCTGAACGTTTCATGATGATAGCACTTTCCTAAGGGGGTCAAACTATGTCCCAAAGGTCACCGGGCCTGGTGTCACTTTAAAGAAGTAGTCCAGTTACAACTTTGTGGTCTTATAACTTGGCTTCTGAATATCCTAAAGAGGTCAGGTTTGTTTTAGTGTACTCCAATCAACAGCTCCTACAACCACAAAAAGGACTGGAGTCATTAGCACTTATGGTTTTTAAATGGCACCCAGAATTATGTTGCACGAAGCACAATTTCACATAATTCTGGGTTCATTTGTGTGAAAACAAGGTCCAATCAGGCTGAAACGTTACAGGAAGGTAGAATCTATTGAGTTGTAAGTGATCTGAACGTTTCATGATGATAGCACTTTCCTAAGGGGGTCAAACCATGTCCCAAAGGTCACCGGATCTGGTGTCAATTTAAAGAAGTAGTCCAGTTACACATTTGTGGGCTTATAACTTGGCTTCTGAATGTCCTAGAGAGATCAGGTTTGTTTTAGTGTACTCCAACCAACAGCCCCTACAACCACAAAAAGGAATGGAGTCATTAGCACTTATGGTTTTTAAATGGCACCCAGAATTATGTTGCACGAAGCACAATTTCACATCATTCTGGGTTCATTTGTGTGAAAACAAGGTCCAATCAGGCTGAAACGTTACAGGAAGGTAGAATCTATTGAGTTGTAAGTGATCTGAACGTTTCATGATGATAGCACTTTCCTAAGGGGGTCAAACCATGTCCCAAAGGTCACCGGATCTGGTGTCAATTTAAAGAAGTAGTCCAGTTACACATTTGTGGGCTTATAACTTGGCTTCTGAATGTCCTAGAGAGATCAGGTTTGTTTTAGTGTACTCCAATCAACAGCCCCTACAACCACAAAAAGGAAGGGAGTCATTAGCACTTATGGTTTATAAATGGCACCCAGAATTATGTTGCACGAAGCACAATTTCACATCATTCTGGGTCCATTTGTGTGAAAAAAAGGTCCAATCAGGCTGAAACGTTACAAGAAGGTAGAATATATTGAGTTGTAAGTGATCTGAACGTTTCATGATGATCGCACATTCCTATTGGGGGTCAAACCATGTCCCAAAGGTCACCGGATCTGGTGTCACTTTAAAGAAGTAGTCCAGTTACACATTTGTGGGCTTATAACTTGGCTTCTGAATATCCTAGAGAGGTCAGGTTTGTTTTAGAGTACTCCAATTAACAGCCCCTACAACAACAAAAAGGAATGGAGTCATTAGCACTTATGGTTTTTAAATGGCACCCAGAATTATGTTGCACGAAGCACAATTTCACATCATTCTGGGTTCATTAGTGTGAAAACAAGATCCAATCAGGCTGAAACGTTACAGGAAGGTAGAATCTATTGAGTTGTTAGTGATCTGAACGTTTCATGATGATAGCACTTTCCTAAGGTGGTCAAACCATGTCCCAAAATGTCACCAGATCTGGTGTCAATTTAAAGAAGTAGTCCAGTTACACATTTGTGGGCTTATAACTTGGCTTCTGAATGTCCTAGAGGGATCAGGTTTGGTTTAGTGTACTCCAATCAACAGCCCCTACAACCACAAAAAGAAATGGAGTCATTAGCACTTATGGTTTGTAAATGGCACCCAGAATTATGTTGCACGAAGCACAATTTCACATCATTCTGGGTCCATTTGTGTGAAAACAAGGTCCAATCAGGCTGAAACGTTACAAGAAGGTAGAATCTATTGAGTTGTAAGTGATCTGAACGTTTCATGATGATCGCACTTTCCTAAGGGGGTCAAACCATGTCCCAAAGGTCACCGGGCCTGGTGTCACTTTAAAGAAGTAGTCCAGTTACAACTTTGTGGGCTTATAACTTGGCTTCTGAATATCCTAAAGAGGTCAGGTTTGTTTTAGTGTACTCCAATCAACAGCCCCTACAACCACAAAAAGGACTGGAGTCATTAGCACTTATGGTTTTTAAGTGGCACCCAGAATTATGTTGCACGAAGCACAATTTCACATCATTCTGGGTTCATTTGTGTGAAAACAAGGTCCAATCAGGCTGAAACGTTACAGGAAGGAAGAATCTATTGAGTTGTAAGTGATCTGAACGTTTCATGATGATCGCACTTTCCTAAGGGGGTCAAACCATGTCCCAAAGGTCACCGGATCTGGTGTCAATTTAAAGAAGTAGTCCAGTTAAACATTTGTGGGCTTATAACTTGGCTTCTGAATGTCCTAGAGAGATCAGGTTTGTTTTAGTGTACTCCAATCAACAGCCCCTACAACCACAAAAAGGAATGGAGTCATTAGCACTTATGGTTTGTAAATGGCACCCAGAATTATGCTGCACGAAGCACAATTTCACAACATTCTGGGTCCATTTGTGTGAAAACAAGGTCCAATCAGGCTGAAACGTTACAAGAAGGTAGAATCTATTGAGTTGTAAGTGATCTGAACGTTTCATGATGATCGCATATTCCTATAGGGGGTCAAACCATGTCCCAAAGGTCACCGGGCCTGGTGTCACTTTAAAGAAGTAGTCCAGTTACACCTTTGTGAGCTAATAACTTGGCTTCTGAATATCCTAAAGAGGTCAGGTTTGTTTTAGTGTACTCCAATAGACAGCCTCTACAACCACAAAAAGGAATGGAGTCATTAGCACTTATGGTTTGTAAATGGACCCCAGAATTGTGTTGCACGAAGCACAATTTCACATCATTCTGGGTCCATTTGTGTGAAAACAAGGTCCAATCAGGCTGAAACGTTACAGGAAGGTAGATTCTATTGAGTTGTAAGTGATCTGAACGTTTCATGATGATAGCACATTCCTATAGGGGGTCAAACCATGTCCCAAAGGTCACCGGATCTGGTGTCAATTTAAAGAAGTAGTCCAGTTACACCTTTGTGAGCTAATAACTTGGCTTCTGAATATCCTAAAGAGGTCAGGTTTGTTTTAGTGTACTCCAATCAACAGCCTCTACAACCACAAAAAGGAATGGAGTCATTAGCCCTTATGGTTTGTAAATGGCACCCAGAATTATGTTGCACGAAGCACAATTTCACATCATTCTGGGTCCATTTGTGTGAAAACAAGGTCCAATTGGGCTGAAACGTTACAGGAAGGTAGAATCTATTGAGTTGTAAGTGATCTGAACGTTTCATGATGATAGAAAATTCCTATAGGGGGTCAAACCATGTCCCAAAGGTCACTGGATCTGGTGTCAATTTAAAGAAGTAGTCCAGTTACACATTTGTGGGCTTATAACTTGGCTTCTGAATGTCCTAGAGAGGTCAGGCTTGTTTTAGTGTACTCCAATCAACAGCCCCTACAACCACAAAAAGGAATGGAGTCATTAGCACTTATGGTTTGTAAATGGCACCCAGAATTATGTTGCACGAAGCACAATTTCACATCATTCTGGGTCCATTTGTGTGTAAACAAGGTCCAATCAGGCTGAAACGCTACAAGAAGGTAGAATCTATTGAGTTGTAAGTGATCTGAACGTTTCATGATGATCGCACTTTCCTATAGGGGGTCAAACCATTTCCAATAAGGTCACCGGGCCTGGTGTCACTTTAAAGAAGTAGTCCAGCTACACCTTTGTGGGCTTATAACTTGGCTTCTGAATATCTTAAAGAGGTCAGGTTTGTTTTAGTGTACTCCAATCAACAGCCTCTACAACCACAAAAAGGAATGGAGTCATTAGCACTTATGGTTTTTAAATGGCACCCAGAATTATGTTGCACGAAGCACAATTTCACATCATTCTGGGTTCATTTGTGTGAAAACAAGGTCCAATCAGGCTGAAACGTTACAGGAAGGTAGAATCTATTGAGTTGTAAGTGATCTGAACGTTTCATGATGATAGCACTTTCCTAAGGGGGTCAAACCATGTCCCAAAGGTCACCGGATCTGGTGTCAATTTAAAGAAGTAGTCCAGTTACACATTTGTGAGCTTATAACTTGGCTTCTGAATTTCCTAGAGAGATCAGGTTTGTTTTAGTGTACTCCAATCAACAGCCCCTACAACCACAAAAAGGAAGGGAGTCATTAGCACTTATGGTTTGTAAACGGCAGCCAGAATTATGTTGCACGAAGCACAATTTCACATCATTCTCGGTCCATTTGTGTGAAAACAAGGTCCAATCAGGCTGAAACGTTATAAGAAGGTAGAATCTATTGAGTTGTAAGTGATCTGAACGTTTCATGATGATAGCACTTTCCTAAGGGGGTCAAACCATGTCCCAAAGGTCACCGGGCCTGGTGTCACTTTAAAGAAGTAGTCCAGTTACAACTTTGTGGGCTTATAACTTGGCTTCTGAATATCCTAAAGAGGTCAGGTTTGTTTTAGTGTACTCCAATCAACAGCCTCTACAACCACAAAAAGGAATGGGGTCATTAGCACTTATGGTTTGTAAATGGCACCCAGAATTATGCTGCACGAAGCACAATTTCACAACATTCTGGGTCCATTTGTGTGAAAACAAGGTCCAATCAGGCTGAAACGTTACAAGAAGGTAGAATCTATTGAGTTGTAAGTGATCTGAACGTTTCATGATGATCGCACATTCCTATAGGGGGTCAAACCATGACCCAAAGGTCACCGGGCCTGGTGTCACTTTAAAGAAGTAGTCCAGTTACACCTTTGTGAGCTAATAACTTGGCTTCTGAATATCCTAAAGAGGTCAGGTTTGTTTTAGTGTACTCCAATAGACAGCCTCTACAACCACAAAACGGAATGGAGTCATTAGCACTTATGGTTTGTAAATGGCACCCAGAATTATGTTGCACGAAGCACAATTTCACATCATTCTGGGTTCATTTGTGTGAAAACAAGGTCCAATCAGGCTGAAACGTTACAGGAAGGTATATTCTATTGAGTTGTAAGTGATCTGAACGTTTCATGATGATAGCACATTCCTATAGGGGGTCAAACCATGTCCCAAAGGTCACCGGATCTGGTGTCAATTTAAAGAAGTAGTCCAGTTACACATTTGTGGGCTTATAACTTGGCTTCTGAATGTCCTAGAGAGATCAGGTTTGTTTTAGTATACTCCAATCAACAGCCCCTACAACCACAAAAAGGAATGGAGTCATTAGCACTTATGGTTTGTAAATGGCACCCAGATTTATGTTGCACGAAGCACAATTTCACATCATTCTGGGTTCATTTGTGTGAAAACAAGGTCCAATCAGGCTGAAACGTTACAGGAAGGTAGAATCTATTGAGTTGTAAGTGATCTGAACGTTTCATGATGATAGCACTTTCCTAAGGGGGTCAAACCATGTCCCAAAGGTCACCGGATCTGGTGTCAATTTAAAGACGTAGTCATGTACCAACATTTGTGGGCTTATAACTTGGCTTCTGAATGTCCTAGAGAGGTCAGGCTTGTTTTAGTGTACTCCAGTTAACAGCCCCCATTACCCCAAAAAGTAATGGAGTCATTAGCACTTATGGTTTTTAAATGGCACCCAGAATTATGTTGCACGAAGCACAATTTCACATCATTCTGGGTTCATTTGTGTGAAAACAAGGTCCAATCAGGCTGAAACGTTACAGGAAGGTAGAATCTATTGAGTTGTAAGTGATCTGAACGTTTCATGATGATAGCACTTTCCTAAGGGGGTCAAACCATGTCCCAAAGGTCACCGGATCTGGTGTCAATTTAAAGAAGTAGTCCAGTTACACATTTGTGGGCTTATAACTTGGCTTCTGAATGTCCTAGAGAGATCAGGTTTGTTTTAGTGTACTCCAATCAACAGCCCCTACAACCACAAAAAGGAATGGAGTCATTAGCACTTATGGTTTGTAAATGGCACCCAGAATTATGCTGCACGAAGCACAATTTCACAACATTCTGGGTCCATTTGTGTGAAAACAAGGTCGAATCAGGCTGAAACGTTACAAGAAGGTAGAATCTATTGAGTTGTAAGTGATCTGAACGTTTCATGATGATCGCATATTCCTATAGGGGGTCAAACCATGTCCCAAAGGTCACCGAGCCTGGTGTCACTTTAAAGAAGTAGTCCAGTTACACCTTTGTGAGCTAATAACTTGGCTTCTGAATATCCTAAAGAGGTCAGGTTTGTTTTAGTGTACTCCAATCAACAGCCTCTACAACCACAAAAAGGAATGGAGTCATTAGCCCTTATGGTTTGTAAATGGCACCCAGAATTATGTTGCACGAAGCACAATTTCACATCATTCTGGGTCCATTTGTGTGAAAACAAGGTCCAATCAGGCTGAAACGTTACAGGAAGGTAGAATCTATTGAGTTGTAAGTGATCTGAACATTTCATGATGATAGCAAATTCCTATAGGGGGTCAAACTATGTCCCAAAGGTCACCGGATCTGGTGTCAATTTAAAGAAGTAGTCCAGTTACACATTTGTGGGCTTATAACTTGGCTTCTGAATGTCCTAGAGAGGTCAGGCTTGTTTTAGTGTACTCCAATCAACAGCCCCTACAACCACAAAAAGGAATGGAGTCATTAGCACTTATGGTTTGTAAATGGCATCCAGAATTATGTTGTACGAAGCAGAATTTCAAATCATTCGGGGTCCATTTGTGTGAAAACAAGGTCCAATCAGGCTGAAACGTTACAGGAAGGTAGAATCTATTGAGTTGTAAGTGATCTGAACGTTTCATGATGATAGCACTTTCCTAAGGGGGTCAAACCATGTCCCAAAGGTCATCGGATCTGGTGTCATTTTAAAGTAGTCCAGTTACACATTTGTGGGCTTATAACTTGGCTTCTGAATGTCCTAGAGAGGTCAGGCTTGTTTTAGTGTACTCCAATTAACAGCCCCTACAACCACAAAAAAGAATGGAGTCATTAGCACTTATGGTTTGTAAATGGCACCCAGAATTATGTTGCACGAAGCACAATTTCACATCATTCTGGGTTTATTTGTGTGAAAACAAGGTCCAATCAGGCTGAAACGTTACAGGAAGGTAGAATCTATTGAGTTGTAAGTGATCTGAACGTTTCATGATGATAGCACTTTCCTAAGGGGGTCAAACCATGTCCCAAAGGTCACCGGATCTGGTGTCAATTTAAAGAAGTAGTCCAGTTACACATTTGTGGGCTTATAACTTGGCTTCTGAATGTCCTAGAGAGATCAGGTTTAATTTAGTGTACTCCAATAAACAGCCCCTACAACCACAAAAAGGAATGGAGTCATTAGCACTTGTGGTTTTTAAATGGCACCCAGAATTATGTTGCACGAAGCACAATTTCACATCATTCTGGGTTCATTTGTGTGAAAACAAGGTCCAATCAGGCTGAAACGTTACAGGAAGGTAGAATCTATTGAGTTGTAAGTGATCTGAACGTTTCATGATGATAGCACTTTCCTAAGGGGGTCAAACCATGTCCCAAAGGTCATCGGATCTGGTGTCATTTTAAAGTAGTCCAGTTACACATTTGTGGGCTTATAACTTGGCTTCTGAATGTCCTAGAGAGGTCAGGCTTGTTTTAGTGTACTCCAATTAACAGCCCCTACAACCACAAAAAAGAATGGAGTCATTAGCACTTATGGTTTGTAAATGGCACCCAGAATTATGTTGCACGAAGCACAATTTCACATCATTCTGGGTTTATTTGTGTGAAAACAAGGTCCAATCAGGCTGAAACGTTACAGGAAGGTAGAATCTATTGAGTTGTAAGTGATCTGAACGTTTCATGATGATAGCACTTTCCTAAGGGGGTCAAACCATGTCCCAAAGGTCACCGGATCTGGTGTCAATTTAAAGAAGTAGTCCAGTTACACATTTGTGGGCTTATAACTTGGCTTCTGAATGTCCTAGAGAGATCAGGTTTGTTTTAGTGTACTCCAATCAACAGCCCCTACAACCACAAAAAGGAATGGAGTCATTAGCACTTATGGTTTGTAAATGGCACCCAGAATTATGCTGCACGAAGCACAATTTCACAACATTCTGGGTCCATTTGTGTGAAAACAAGGTCCAATCAGGCTGAAACGTTACAAGAAGGTAGAATCTATTGAGTTGTAAGTGATCTGAACGTTTCATGATGATCGCACATTCCTATAGGGGGTCAAACCATGACCCAAAGGTCACTGGGCCTGGTGTCACTTTAAAGAAGTAGTCCAGTTACACCTTTGTGAGATAATAACTTGGCTTCTGAATATCCTAAAGAGGTCAGGTTTGTTTTAGTGTACTCCAATAGACAGCCTCTACAACCACAAAAAGGAATGGAGTCATTAGCACTTATGGTTTGTAAATGGCACCCAGAATTATGTTGCACGAAGCACAATTTCACATCATTCTGGGTCCATTTGTGTGAAAACAAGGTCCAATCAGGCTGAAACGTTACAGGAAGGTAGATTCTATTGAGTTGTATGTGATCTGAACGTTTCATGATGATAGCACATTCCTATAGGTGGTCAAACCATGTCCCAAAGGTCACCGGATCTGGTGTCAATTTAAAGAAGTAGTCCAGTTACACATTTGTGGGCTTATAACTTGGCTTCTGAATGTCCTAGAGAGATCAGGTTTGTTTTAGTATACTCCAATCAACAGCCCCTACAACCACAAAAAGGAATGGAGTCATTAGCACTTATGGTTTGTAAATGGCACCCAGAATGATGTTGCACGAAGCACAATTTCACATCATTCTGGGTTCATTTGTGTGAAAACAAGGTTCAATCACGCTGAAACATTACAGGAAGGTAGAATCTATTGAGTTGTAAGTGATCTGAACGTTTCATTATGATAGCACTTTCCTAAGGGGGTCAAATCATGTCCCAAAGGTCAACGGATCTGGTGTCAATTTAAAGAAGTAGTCCAGTTACACATTTGTGGGCTTATAACTTGGCTTCTGAATGTCCTAGAGAGATCAGGTTTGTTTTAGTGTACTCCAATCAACAGCCCCTACAACCACAAAAAGGAATGGAGTCATTAGCACTTATGGTTTGTAAATGGCACCCAGAATTATGCTGCACGAAGCACAATTTCACAACATTCTGGGTCCATTTGTGTGAAAACAAGGTCCAATCAGGCTGAAACGTTACAAGAAGGTAGAATCTATTGAGTTGTAAGTGATCTGAACGTTTCATGATGATCGCACATTCCTATAGGGGGTCAAACCATGACCCAAAGGTCACTGGGCCTGGTGTCACTTTAAAGAAGTAGTCCAGTTACACCTTTGTGAGATAATAACTTGGCTTCTGAATATCCTAAAGAGGTCAGGTTTGTTTTAGTGTACTCCAATAGACAGCCTCTACAACCACAAAAAGGAATGGAGTCATTAGCACTTATGGTTTGTAAATGGCACCCAGAATTATGTTGCACGAAGCACAATTTCACATCATTCTGGGTCCATTTGTGTGAAAACAAGGTCCAATCAGGCTGAAACGTTACAGGAAGGTAGATTCTATTGAGTTGTATGTGATCTGAACGTTTCATGATGATAGCACATTCCTATAGGTGGTCAAACCATGTCCCAAAGGTCACCGGATCTGGTGTCAATTTAAAGAAGTAGTCCAGTTACACATTTGTGGGCTTATAACTTGGCTTCTGAATGTCCTAGAGAGATCAGGTTTGTTTTAGTATACTCCAATCAACAGCCCCTACAACCACAAAAAGGAATGGAGTCATTAGCACTTATGGTTTGTAAATGGCACCCAGAATGATGTTGCACGAAGCACAATTTCACATCATTCTGGGTTCATTTGTGTGAAAACAAGGTTCAATCACGCTGAAACATTACAGGAAGGTAGAATCTATTGAGTTGTAAGTGATCTGAACGTTTCATTATGATAGCACTTTCCTAAGGGGGTCAAATCATGTCCCAAAGGTCAACGGATCTGGTGTCAATTTAAAGAAGTAGTCCAGTTACACATTTGTGGGCTTATAACTTGGCTTCTGAATGTCCTAGAGCGATCAGGTTTGTTTTAGAGTACTCCAATCAACAGCCCCTACAACCACAAAAAGGAATGGAGTCATTAGCACTTATGGTTTGTAAATGGCACCCAGAATTATGTTGCACGAAGCACAATTTCACATCATTCTGGGTTCATTTGTGTGAAAACAAGGTCCAATCAGGCTGAAACGTTACAGGAAGGTAGAATCTATTGAGTTGTAAGTGATCTGAACGTTTCATGATGATAGCACTTTCCTAAGGGGGTCAAACCATGTCCCAAAGGTCACCGGGCCTGGTGTCACTTTAAAGAAGTAGTCCAGTTACAACTTTGTGGGCTTATAACTTGGCTTCTGAATATCCTAAAGACGTCAGGTTTGTTTTAGTGTACTCCAATCAACAGCCCCTACAACCACAAAAAGGACTGGAGTCATTAGCACTTATGGTTTTTAAATGGCACCCAGAATTATGTTGCACGAAGCACAATTTCACATCATTCTGGGTTCATTTGTGTGAAAACAAGGTCCAATCAGGCTGAAACGTTACAGGAAGGTAGAATCTATTGAGTTGTAAGTGATCTGAACGTTTCATGATGATCGAACTTTCCTAAGGGGGTCAAACCATGTCCCAAAGGTCACCGGATCTGGTGTCAATTTAAAGAAGTAGTCCAGTTAAACATTTGTGGGCTTATAACTTGGCTTCTGAATGTCCTAGAGAGATCAGGTTTGTTTAAGTGTACTCCAATCAACAGTCCCTACAAACCACAAAAAGGAATGGAGTCATTAGCACTTATGGTTTGTAAATGGCACCCAGAATTATGCTGCACGAAGCACAATTTCACAACATTCTGGGTCCATTTGTGTGAAAACAAGGTCCAATCAGGCTGAAACATTACAAGAAGGTAGAAT
This sequence comes from Nothobranchius furzeri, assembly GCF_043380555.1. NCBI lineage: Eukaryota > Metazoa > Chordata > Actinopteri > Cyprinodontiformes > Nothobranchiidae > Nothobranchius > Nothobranchius furzeri. The sequence continues at coordinate 3,490,133 of NC_091741.1, forward strand.
CTATTGAGTTGTAAGTGATCTGAACGTTTCATGATGATCGCATATTCCTATAGGGGGTCAAACCATGTCCCAAAGGTCACCGAGCCTGGTGTCACTTTAAAGAAGTAGTCCAGTTACACCTTTGTGAGCTAATAACTTGGCTTCTGAATATCCTAAAGAGGCCAGGTTTGTTTTAGTGTACTCCAATCAACAGCCTCTACAACCACAAAAAGGAATGGAGTCATTAGCCCTTATGGTTTGTAAATGGCACCCAGAATTATGTTGCACGAAGCACAATTTCACATCATTCTGGGTCCATTTGTGTGAAAACAAGGTCCAATCAGGCTGAAACGTTACAGGAAGGTAGAATCTATTGAGTTGTAAGTGATCTGAACGTTTCATGATGATAGCACTTTCCTAAGGGGGTCAAACCATGTCCCAAAGGTCATCGGATCTGGTGTCATTTTAAAGTAGTCCAGTTACACATTTGTGGGCTTATAACTTGGCTTCTGAATGTCCTAGATAGGTCAGGCTTGTTTTACTGTACTCCAATTAACAGCCCCTACAACCACAAAAAAGAATGGAGTCATTAGCACTTATGGTTTGTAAATGGCACCCAGAATTATGTTGCACGAAGCACAATTTCACATCATTCTGGGTTTATTTGTGTGAAAACAAGGTCCATTCAGGCTGAAACGTTACAGGAAGGTAGAATCTATTGAGTTGTAAGTGATCTGAACGTTTCATGATGATAGCACTTTCCTAAGGGGGTCAAACCATGTCCCAAAGGTCACCGGATTTGGTGTCAATTTAAAGAAGTAGTCCAGTTACACATTTGTGGGCTTATAACTTGGCTTCTGAATGTCCTAGAGAGATCAGGTTTGTTTTAGTGTACTCCAATCAACAGCCCCTACAACCACAAAAAGGAATGGAGTCATTAGCACTTATGGTTTGTAAATGGCACCCAGAATTATGCTGCACGAAGCACAATTTCACAACATTCTGGGTCCATTTGTGTGAAAACAAGGTCCAATCAGGCTGAAACGTTACAAGAAGGTAGAATCTATTGAGTTGTAAGTGATCTGAACGTTTCATGATGATCGCACATTCCTATAGGGGGTCAAACCATGACCCAAAGGTCACTGGGCCTGGTGTCACTTTAAAGAAGTAGTCCAGTTACACCTTTGTGAGCTAATAACTTGGCTTCTGAATATCCTAAAGAGGTCAGGTTTGTTTTAGTGTACTCCAATAGACAGCCTCTACAACCACAAAAAGGAATGGAGTCATTAGCACTTATGGTTTGTAAATGGCACCCAGAATTATGTTGCACGAAGCACAATTTCACATCATTCTGGGTCCATTTGTGTGAAAACAAGGTCCAATCAGGCTGAAACATTACAGGAAGGTAGATTCTATTGAGTTGTAAGTGATCTGAACGTTTCATGATGATGGCACGTTCCTATAGGGGGTCAAACCATGTCCCAAAGGTCACCGGATCTGGTGTCAATTTAAAGAAGTAGTCCAGTTACACATTTGTGGGCTTATAACTTGGCTTCTGAATGTCCTAGAGAGATCAGGTTTGTTTTAGTATACTCCAATCAACAGCCCCTACAACCACAAAAAGGAATGGAGTCATTAGCACTTATGGTTTGTAAATGGCACCCAGAATGATGTTGCACGAAGCACAATTTCACATCATTCTGGGTTCATTTGTGTGAAAACAAGGTCCAATCAGGCTGAAACGTTACAGGAAGGTAGAATCTATTGAGTTGTAAGTGATCTGAACGTTTCATGATGATAGCACTTTCCTAAGGGGGTCAAATCATGTCCCAAAGGTCACCGGATCTGGTGTCAATTTAAAGAAGTAGTCCAGTTACACATTTGTCGGCTTATAACTTGGCTTCTGAATGTCCTAGAGCGATCAGGTTTGTTTTAGAGTACTCCAATCAACAGCCCCTACAACCACAAAAAGGAATGGAGTCATTAGCACTTATGGTTTGTAAATGGCACCCAGAATTATGTTGCACGAAGCACAATTTCACATCATTCTGGGTTCATTTGTGTGAAAACAAGGTCCAATCAGGCTGAAACGTTACAGGAAGGTAGAATCTATTGAGTTGTAAGTGATCTGAACGTTTCATGATGATAGCACTTTCCTAAGGGGGTCAAACCATGTCCCAAATGTCACCGGATCTGGTGTCAATTTAAAGACGTAGTCCAGTACCAACATTTGTGGGCTTATAACTTGGCTTCTGAATGTCCTAGAGAGGTCAGGCTTGTTTTAGTGTACTCCAGTTAACAGCCCCCATTACCCCAAAAAGTAATGGAGTCATTAGCACTTATGGTTTTTAAATGGCACCCAGAATTATGTTGCATGAAGCACAATTTCACAACATTCTGGGCCCATTTGTGTGAAAACAAGGTCCAATCAGGCTGAAACGTTACAAGAAGGTAGAATCTATTGAGTTGTAAGTGATCTGAACGTTTCATGATGATAGCACTTTCCTAAGGGGGTCAAACCATGTCCCAAAGGTCACCGGATCTGGTTTCAATTTAAAGAAGTAGTCCAGTTACACATTTGTGGGCTTATAACTTGGCTTCTGAATGTCCTAGAGAGATCAGGTTTGTTTCAGTATACTCCAATAAACAGCCCCTACAACCACAAAAAGGAATGGAGTCATTAGCACTTATGGTTTGTAAATGGCACCCAGAATTATGTTGCACGAAGCACAATTTCACATCATTCTGGGTTCATTTGTGTGAAAACAAGGTCCAATCAGGCTGAAACGTTACACGAAGGTAGAATCTATTGAGTTGTAAGTGATCTGAACGTTTCATGATGATAGCACTTTCCTAAGGGGGTCAAATCATGTCCCAAAGGTCACCGGATCTGGTGTCAATTTAAAGAAGTAGTCCAGTTACACATTTGTTGGCTTATAACTTGGCTTCTGAATGTCCTAGAGCGATCAGGTTTGTTTTAGAGTACTCCAATCAACAGCCCCTACAACCACAAAAAGGAATGGAGTCATTAGCACTTATGGTTTGTAAATGGCACCCAGAATTATGTTGCACGAAGCACAATTTCACATCATTCTGGGTTCATTTGTGTGAAAACAAGGTCCAATCAGGCTGAAACGTTACAGGAAGGTAGAATCTATTGAGTTGTAAGTGATCTGAACGTTTCATGATGATAGCACTTTCCTAAGGGGGTCAAACCATGTCCCAAAGGTCACCGGATCTGGTGTCAATTTAAAGACGTAGTCCAGTACCAACATTTGTGGGCTTATAACTTGGCTTCTGAATGTCCTAGAGAGGTCAGGCTTGTTTTAGTGTACTCCAGTTAACAGCCCCCATTACCCCAAAAAGTAATGGAGTCATTAGCACTTATGGTTTTTAAATGGCACCCAGAATTATGTTGCACGAAGCACAATTTCACATCATTCTGGGTTCATTTGTGTGAAAACAAGGTCCAATCAGGCTGAAACGTTACAGGAAGGTAGAATCTATTGAGTTGTAAGTGATCTGAACGTTTCATGATGATAGCACTTTCCTAAGGGGGTCAAACCATGTCCCAAAGGTCACCGGATCTGGTGTCAATTTAAAGAAGTAGTCCAGTTACACATTTGTGGGCGTATAACTTGGCTTCTGAATGTCCTAGAGAGATCAGGTTTGTTTTAGTGTACTCCAATCAACAGCCCCTACAACCACAAAAAGGAATGGGGTCATTAGCACTTATGGTTTGTAAATGGCACCCAGAATTATGCTGCACGAAGCACAATTTCACAACATTCTGGGTCCATTTGTGTGAAAACAAGGTCCAATCAGGCTGAAACGTTACAAGAAGGTAGAATCTATTGAGTTGTAAGTGATCTGAACGTTTCATGATGATCGCACATTCCTATAGGGGGTCAAACCATGACCCAAAGGTCACCGGGCCTGGTGTCACTTTAAAGAAGTAGTCCAGTTACACCTTTGTGAGCTAATAACTTGGCTTCTGAATATCCTAAAGAGGTCAGGTTTGTTTTAGTGTACTCCAATAGACAGCCTCTACAACCACAAAAAGGAATGGAGTCATTAGCACTTATGGTTTGTAAATGGCACCCAGAATTATGTTGCACGAAGCACAATTTCACATCATTCTGGGTTCATTTGTGTGAAAACAAGGTCCAATCAGGCTGAAACGTTACAGGAAGGTATATTCTATTGAGTTGTAAGTGATCTGAACGTTTCATGATGATAGCACATTCCTATAGGGGGTCAAACCATGTCCCAAAGGTCACCGGATCTGGTGTCAATTTAAAGAAGTAGTCCAGTTACACATTTGTGGGCTTATAACTTGGCTTCTGAATGTCCTAGAGAGATCAGGTTTGTTTTAGTATACTCCAATCAACAGCCCCTACAACCACAAAAAGGAATGGAGTCATTAGCACTTATGGTTTGTAAATGGCACCCAGATTTATGTTGCACGAAGCACAATTTCACATCATTCTGGGTTCATTTGTGTGAAAACAAGGTCCAATCAGGCTGAAACGTTACAGGAAGGTAGAATCTATTGAGTTGTAAGTGATCTGAACGTTTCATGATGATAGCACTTTCCTAAGGGGGTCAAACCATGTCCCAAAGGTCACCGGATCTGGTGTCAATTTAAAGACGTAGTCATGTACCAACATTTGTGGGCTTATAACTTGGCTTCTGAATGTCCTAGAGAGGTCAGGCTTTTTTTAGTGTACTCCAGTTAACAGCCCCCATTACCCCAAAAAGTAATGGAGTCATTAGCACTTATGGTTTTTAAATGGCACCCAGAATTATGTTGCACGAAGCACAATTTCACATCATTCTGGGTTCATTTGTGTGAAAACAAGGTCCAATCAGGCTGAAACGTTACAGGAAGGTAGAATCTATTGAGTTGTAAGTGATCTGAACGTTTCATGATGATAGCACTTTCCTAAGGGGGTCAAACCATGTCCCAAAGGTCACCGGATCTGGTGTCAATTTAAAGAAGTAGTCCAGTTACACATTTGTGGGCTTATAACTTGGCTTCTGAATGTCCTAGAGAGATCAGGTTTGTTTTAGTGTACTCCAATCAACAGCCCCTACAACCACAAAAAGGAATGGAGTCATTAGCACTTATGGTTTGTAAATGGCACCCAGAATTATGCTGCACGAAGCACAATTTCACAACATTCTGGGTCCATTTGTGTGAAAACAAGGTCCAATCAGGCTGAAACGTTACAAGAAGGTAGAATCTATTGAGTTGTAAGTGATCTGAACGTTTCATGATGATCGCACATTCCTATAGGGGGTCAAACCATGACCCAAAGGTCACCGGGCCTGGTGTCACTTTAAAGAAGTAGTCCAGTTACACCTTTGTGAGCTAATAACTTGGCTTCTGAATATCCTAAAGAGGTCAGGTTTGTTTTAGTGTACTCCAATAGACAGCCTCTACAACCACAAAAAGGAATGGAGGCATTAGCACTTATGGTTTGTAAATGGCACCCAGAATTATGTTGCACGAAGCACAATTTCACATCATTCTGGGTCCATTTGTGTGAAAACAAGGTCCAATCAGGCTGAAACGTTACAGGAAGGTATATTCTATTGAGTTGTAAGTGATCTGAACGTTTCATGATGATAGCACATTCCTATAGGGGGTCAAACCATGTCCCAAAGGTCACCGGATCTGGTGTCAATTTAAAGAAGTAGTCCAGTTACACATTTGTGGGCTTATAACTTGGCTTCTGAATGTCCTAGAGCGATCAGGTTTGTTTAAGTGTACTCCAATCAACAGCCCCTACAACCACAAAAAGGAATGGAGTCATTAGCACTTATGGTTTGTAAATGGCACCCAGAATTATGTTGCACGAAGCACAATTTCACATCATTCTGGGTTCATTTGTGTGAAAACAAGGTCCAATCAGGCTGAAACGTTACAGGAAGGTAGAATCTATTGAGTTGTAAGTGATCTGAACGTTTCATGATGATAGCACTTTCCTAAGGGGGTCAAATCATGTCCCAAAGGTCACCGGATCTGGTGTCAATTTAAAGAAGTAGTCCAGTTACACATTTGTGGGCTTATAACTTGGCTTCTGAATATCCTAGAGCGATCAGGTTTGTTTAAGTGTACTCCAATCAACAGCCCCTACAACCACAAAAAGGAATGGAGTCATTAGCACTTATGGTTTGTAAATGGCACCCAGAATTATGTTGCACGAAGCACAATTTCACATCATTCTGGGTTCATTTGTGTGAAAACAAGGTCTAATCAGGCTGAAACGTTACAGGAAGGTAGAATCTATTGAGTTGTAAGTGATCTGAACGTTTCATTATGATAGCACTTTCCTAAGGGGGTCAAACCATGTCCCAAAGGTCACCGGATCTGGTGTCAATTTAAAGAAGTAGTCCAGTTACACATTTGTGGGCTTATAACTTGGCTTCTGAATGTCCAAGAGAGATCAGGTTTGTTTTAGTGTACTCCAATCAACAGCCCCTACAACCACAAAAAGGAATGGGGTCATTAGCACTTATGTTTTGTAAATGGCACCCATAATTATGCTACACGAAGCACAATTTCACAACATTCTGGGTCCATTTGTGTGAAAACAAGGTCCAATCAGGCTGAAACGTTACAAGAAGGTAGAATCTATTGAGTTGTAAGTGATCTGAACGTTTCATGATGATAGCACTTTCCTAAGGGGGTCAAATCATGTCCCAAAGGTCACCGGATCTGGTGTCAATTTAAAGAAGTAGTCCAGTTACACATTTGTGGGCTTATAACTTGGCTTCTGAATGTCCTAGAGCGATCATGTTTGTTTTAGAGTACTCCAATCAACAGCCCCTACAACCACAAAAAGGAATGGAGTCATTAGCACTTATGGTTTGTAAATGGCACCCAGAATTATGCTGCACGAAGCACAATTTCACAAAATTCTGGGTCCATTTGTGTGAAAACAAGGTCCAATCAGGCTGAAACGTTACAAGAAGGTAGAATCTATTGAGTTGTAAGTGATCTGAACGTTTCATGATGATCGCACATTCCTATAGGGGGTCAAACCATGACCCAAAGGTCACCGGGCCTGGTGTCACTTTAAAGAAGTAGTCCAGTTACACCTTTGTGAGCTAATAACTTGGCTTCTGAATATCCTAAAGAGGTCAGGTTTGTTTTAGTGTACTCCAATAGACAGCCTCTACAACCACAAAAAGGAATGGAGTCATTAGCACTTATGGTTTGTAAATGGCACCCAGAATTATGTTGCACGAAGCACAATTTCACATCATTCTGGGTTCATTTGTGTGAAAACAAGGTCCAATCAGGCTGAAACGTTACAGGAAGGTATATTCTATTGAGTTGTAAGTGATCTGAACGTTTCATGATGATAGCACATTCCTATAGGGGGTCAAACCATGTCCCAAAGGTCACCGGATCTGGTGTCAATTTAAAGAAGTAGTCCAGTTACACATTTGTGGGCTTATAACTTGGCTTCTGAATGTCCTAGAGCGATCAGGTTTGTTTAAGTGTACTCCAATCAACAGCCCCTACAACCACAAAAAGGAATGGAGTCATTAGCACTTATGGTTTTTAAATGGCATCCAGAATTATGTTGCACGAAGCACAATTTCACATCATTCTGGGTTCATTTGTGTGAAAACAAGGTCCAATCAGGCTGAAACGTTACAGGAAGGTAGAATCTATTGAGTTGTAAGTGATCTGAACGTTTCATGATGATAGCACTTTCCTAAGGGGGTCAAATCATGTCCCAAAGGTCACCGGATCTGGTGTCAATTTAAAGAAGTAGTCCAGTTACACATTTGTGGGCTTATAACTTGGCTTCTGAATATCCTAGAGCGATCAGGTTTGTTTAAGTGTACTCCAATCAACAGCCCCTACAACCACAAAAAGGAATGGAGTCATTAGCACTTATGGTTTGTAAATGGCACCCAGAATTATGTTGCACGAAGCACAATTTCACATCATTCTGGGTTTTATTTGTGTGAAAACAAGGTCCAATCAGGCTGAAACGTTACAGGAAGGTATATTCTATTGAGTTGTAAGTGATCTGAACGTTTCATGATGATAGCACATTCCTATAGGGGGTCAAACCATGTACCAAAGGTCACCGGATCTGGTGTCAATTTAAAGAAGTAGTCCAGTTACACATTTGTGGGCTTATAACTTGGCTTCTGAATGTCCTAGAGAGATCAGGTTTGTTTTAGTATACTCCAATCAACAGCCCCTACAACCACAAAAAGGAATGGAGTCATTAGCACTTATGGTTTGTAAATGGCACCCAGAATTATGTTGCACGAAGCACAATTTCACATCATTCTGGGTTCATTTGTGTGAAAACAAGGTCTAATCAGGCTGAAACGTTACAGGAAGGTAGAATCTATTGAGTTGTAAGTGATCTGAACGTTTCATTATGATAGGACTTTCCTAAGGGGGTCAAACCATGTCCCAAAGGTCACCGGATCTGGTGTCAATTTAAAGAAGTAGTCCAGTTACACATTTGTGGGCTTATAACTTGGCTTCTGAATGTCCTAGAGAGATCAGGTTTGTTTTAGTGTACTCCAATCAACAGCCCCTACAACCACAAAAAGGAATGGGGTCATTAGCACTTATGGTTTGTAAATGGCACCCAGAATTATGCTGCACGAAGCACAATTTCACAACATTCTGGGTCCATTTGTGTGAAAACAAGGTCCAATCAGGCTGAAACGTTACAAGAAGGTAGAATCTATTGAGTTGTAAGTGATCTGAACGTTTCATGATGATAGCACTTTCCTAAGGGGGTCAAATCATGTCCCAAAGGTCACCGGATCTGGTGTCAATTTAAAGAAGTAGTCCAGTTACACATTTGTGGGCTTATAACTTGGCTTCTGAATGTCCTAGAGCGATCAGGTTTGTTTTAGAGTACTCCAATCAACAGCCCCTACAACCACAAAAAGGAATGGAGTCATTAGCACTTATGGTTTGTAAATGGCACCCAGAATTATGTTGCACGAAGCACAATTTCACATCATTCTGGGTTCATTTGTCCTTCTGCTGGTGATAGGGGCTGTTAATTGGAGTCATTTAAACCCAACCTGACCTCTCTAGGACATTCAGAAGCCAAGTTATGAGCCTCCAAAGGTTTATCCGGACATTTTTCTTTAAGGCAGAAGTGATCCGCTGACCTTTGTGACATCATCTGACCCCCTTAGGAATGTGCTGTCATCATGAAACGTGCAGATCACTTACAACTCAATAGATTCTACCTTCCTGTGGTGTTTCAGCCAGATTGGTCCTTGTTTGAGGGAACTGGAACCAAAATTATGTGAAATTGTGCTTGGTGCAACATAATTCTGTGTGTGCCATTTAAAAACTGTACATCCTATCCACTCCACTCCTTCTGTTATCGATACAGACCATTAATTGGAGTATCTTAAAACAAATTTGACCTCTCTAGGACATTCATAAGCCAAGTTATGAGCCTCCAAAGGTGTATCCGGACATTTTTCTTTAGGTGACACCATGCTCGGTGACCTTTGGGCCATGGTTTGACCCCCTTAGGAAGGTGCTATCATCATGAAAAGTTCAGATCACTTATAACTCAATAGATTCTACCTTTCTGTGGTGTTTCAGCCTGATTGAAGCTCTTTTTCAGAGAACTGGATCCATAATAATGTGAAATTGTGCTTGGTGCAACATAGGTCTGGGGTCTGGGTCCCATTTAAACCCCATAAGTGCTATTGACTTGATTCCTTTTTCTGGTAGTAGGGGCTGTTAATTGGAGTATTTTAAAACAGACCTGATCTCTCTAGGACATTCAGAAGAAAAGTTATAAGCCCACAAATGTGTGATACGAACGACGCCTTTAAAGAACAAGTGATCCGATGACCTTTGTGACACCATTTGACCATCTTAGGAATGAGCTATCATCATGAAACGTTCAGATCACTTACAACTCGATAGATTCTACCTTCCTGTAACGTTTCAGCCTGATTGGACCTTGTTTTCACACAAATGAACCCAGAATGATGTGAAATTGTGCTTCGTGCAACATAATTCTGGGTGCCATTTGAAAACCATAAGTGCTAATGACTCCATTCCTTTTTGTGGTTGTAGGGGCTGTTGATTGGAGTATATTAAAACAAACCTGATCTCTCTAGGACATTCAGAAGCCACGTTATAAGCCCACAAATGTGTAACTGGACTACTTCTTTAAATTGACACCAGATCCGGTGACCTTTGGGACATGGTTTGACCCCCTTAGGAAAGTGCTATCATCATGAAACGTTCAGATCACTTACAACTCAATAGATTCTACCTTCTTGTAGCGTTTCAGCCTGATTGGACCTTGTTTTCACACAAATGAACCCAGAATGATGTGAAATTGTGCTTCGTGCAACATAATTCTGGGTGCCATTTAAAAACCATAAGGGCTAATGACTCCATTCCTTTTTGTGGTTGTAGGGGCTGTTGATTGGAGTACACTAAAACAAACCTGATCTCTCTAGGACATTCAGAAGCCAAGTTATAAGCCCACAAATGTGTAACTGGACTACTTCTTTAAATTGACACCAGATCCGGTGACCTTTGGGACATGGTTTGACCCCCTTAGGAAAGTGCTATCATCATGAAACGTTCAGATCACTTACAACTCAGTAGATTCTACCTTCCTGTAACGTTTCAGCCTGATTGGACCTTGTTTTCACACAAATGAACCCAGAATGATGTGAAATTGTGCTTCGTGCAACATAATTCTGGGTGCCATTTACAAACCATAAGTGCTAATGACTCCCTTCCTTTTTGTGGTTGTAGGGGCTGTTGATTGGAGTACATTAAAAAATACCTGATCTCTCTAGGACATTCAGAAGCAAAGTTAGAAGCCCACAAATGTGTAACTGGACTACTTCTTTAAAATTGACACCAGATCCGGTGATCTTTGGGACATGGTTTGACCCCCTTAGGAAAGTGCTATCATCATGAAACGTTCAGATCTTTTACAACTCAGTAGATTCTACCTTCCTGTAACGTTTCAGCCTGATTGGACCTTGTTTTCACACAAATGGACCCAGAATGATGTGAAATTGTGCTTCGTGCAACATAATTCTGGGTGCCATTTACAAACCATAAGTGCTAATGACTCCATTCCTTTTTGAGGTTGTAGGGGCTGTTGATTGGAGTACACTAAAACAAACCTGATCTCCCTAGGACATTCAGAAGCCAAGTTATATGCCCTCAAAGGTGTAACTGGACTACTTCTTTAAATTGACACCAGGCCCGGTGACCTTTGGGACATGGTTTGACCCCCTATTGGAATGTGCGATCATCATGAAACGTTCAGATCACTTACAACTCAATAGATTCTACCTTCTTGTAACGTTTCAGCCTGATTGGACCTTGTTTTCACACAAATGGACCCAGAATGATGTGAAATTGTGCTTCGTGCAACATAATTCTGGGTGCCATTTAAAAACCATAAGTGCTAATGACTCCATTCCTTTTTGAGGTTGCAGGGGCTGTTGATTGGAGTACACTAAAACAAACCTGATCTCTCTAGGACATTCAGAAGCCAAGTTATAAGCCCTCAAAGGTGTAACTGGACTACTTCTTTAAAGTGACACCAGGCCCGGTGACCTTTGGGACATGGTTTGACCCCCTATAGGAATGTGCGATAATCACGAAACGTTCAGATCACTTACAACTCAATAGATTCTACCTTCTTGTAACGTTTCAGCCTGATTGGACCTTGTTTTCACACAAATGGACCCAGAATGATGTGAAATTGTGCTTCGTGCAACATAATTCTGGGTGCCATTTACAAACCATAAGTGCTAATGACTCCATTCCTTTTTGTGGTTGTAGGGGCTGTTGATTGGAGTACACTAAAACAAACCTAACCTCTCTAGGACATTCAGAAGCCAAGTTATAAGCCCACAAATGTGTAACTGGACTACTTCTTTAAAGAGACACCAGGCCCGGTGACCTTTGGGACATGGTTTGACCCCCTTAGGAAAGTGCTATCATCATGAAACGTTCAGATCACTTACAACTCAGTAGATTCTACCTTCCTGTAACGTTTCAGCCTGATTGGACCTTGTTTTCACAAAAATGGACCCAGAATGATGTGAAATTGTGCTTCGTGCAACATAATTCTGGGTGCCATTTACAAACCTTAAGTGCTAATGACTCCATTCCTTTTTGTGGTTGTAGGGGCTGTTTATTGGAGTACACTAAAACAAACCTGATCTCTCTAGGACATTCAGAAGCCAAGTTATAAGCCCACAAATGTGTAACTGGACTACTTCTTTAAATTGACACCAGATCCGGTGACCTTTGGGACATGGTTTGACCCCCTTAGGAAAGTGCTATCATCATGAAACGTTCAGATCACTTACAACTCAGTAGATTCTACCTTCCTGTAACGTTTCAGCCTGTTTGGACCTTGTTTTCACACAAATGAACCCAGAATGATGTGAAATTGTGCTTCGTGCAACATAATTCTGGGTGCCATTTACAAACCATAAGTGCTAATGACTCCATTCCTTTTTGAGGTTGTAGGGGCTGTTGATTGGAGTACACTAAAACAAACCTGATCTCCCTAGGACATTCAGAAGCCAAGTTATATGCCCTCAAAGGTGTAACTGGACTACTTCTTTAAATTGACACCAGGCCTGGTGACCTTTGGGACATGGTTTGACCCCCTATTGGAATGTGCGATCATCATGAAACGTTCAGATCACTTACAACTCAATAGATTCTACCTTCTTGTAACGTTTCAGCCTGATTGGACCTTGTTTTCACACAAATGAACCCAGAATGATGTGAAATTGTGCTTAGTGCAGCATAATTCTGGGTGCCATTTAAAAACCATAAGTGCTAATGACTCCATTCCTTTTTGAGGTTGTAGGGGATGTTGATTGGAGTACACTAAAACAAACCTGATCTCTCTAGGATATTCAGAAGCCAAGTTATAAGCCCACAAAGGTGTAACTGGACTACTTCTTTAAATTGACACCAGATCAGGTGACCTTTGGGACATGGTTTGACCCCCTTAGGAAAGTGCTATCATCATGAAACGTTCAGATCACTTACAACTCAATAGATTCTACCTTCTTGTAGCGTTTCAGCCTGATTGGACCTTGTTTTCACACAAATGAACCCAGAATGATGTGAAATTGTGCTTAGTGCAGCATAATTCTGGGTGCCATTTAAAAACCATAAGTGCTAATGACTCCATTCCTTTTTGAGGTTGTAGGGGATGTTGATTGGAGTACACTAAAACAAACCTGATCTCTCTAGGATATTCAGAAGCCAAGTTATAAGCCCACAAAGGTGTAACTGGACTACTTCTTTAAATTGACACCAGATCAGGTGACCTTTGGGACATGGTTTGACCCCCTTAGGAAAGTGCTATCATCATGAAACGTTCAGATCACTTACAACTCAATAGATTCTACCTTCTTGTAGCGTTTCAGCCTGATTGGACCTTGTTTTCACACAAATGAACACAGAATGATGTGAAATTGTGCTTCGTGCAACACAATTCCTTTTGGGCTACTTTTACAACATTCAAAAGTAGCCCAAAATGAATGCTTCATTAATTGAAGAATTCAGTTTGGGTTACTTTAGAAGAAAACCCAAATTGGAGACCTCCATTTTGGGTTACTTTTGAAGAAGCCCCAAAATGGAGGCCTCCATTTCCTCCATTTTGGGTTACTTTAGAAGAAGACCCAAATTGGAGGCCTCCATTTTGGGTTACTTTTGAAGAAGCCCCAAAATGGAGGCCTCCATTTCCTCCATTTTGGGTTACTTTAGAAGAAGACCCAAATTGGAGGCCTCCATTTTGGGTTACTTTTGAAGAAGCCCCAAAATGGAGGCCTCCATTTCCTCCATTTTGGGTTACTTTAGAAGAAGACCCAAATTGGAGGCCTCCATTTTGGGTTACTTTTGAAGAAGCCCCAAAATGAAGGCCTCCACTTCCTCCATTTTGGGTTACTTTAGAAGAAGACCCAAATTGGAGGCCTCCATTTTGGGTTACTTTTGAAGAAGCACCAAAATGGAGGCCTACATTTCGGGCTTCTTTTGCATGTAGTTGAAAGTAACCCAAATTGAAGGCTTCCTTAATTGAAAAATTCAGTTTGGGTTACTTTAGAAGAAGACCCAAAATGGAGGCCTCCATCTTGGGTTACTTTTGAAGAAGCCCCAAAATGGAGGCCTCCATTTCCTCCATTTTGGGTTACTTTAGAAGAAGACCCAAATTGGAGGCCTCCATTTTGGGTTACTTTTGAAGAAGCACCAAAATTGAGTCTCCATTTCAGGTCTGGTGACCTTTGTGACTTCATTTGACCCTGTTAGGGTAACGTTCAGATCACTTACAACTCCATAGACTATACGTTCATGTGATGTTTCAGCCTTATTGGACCTTGTTTTCGCACAAATGGACCCAGAAATATGTGAAATTGTGCTTTGTGCAACATAATTCTGGGTGCCATTTAAAGACCATAAGTGCTTATGACTCCATTCCTTTTTGTGGTAGTAGGGGCTGTTAATTGGAGCATTTTAAAACCAACATGACCTCTCTAGGATATTCAGAAGCCAAGTTATAAGCCCACAAAGGTGTGTTACGAACCACACCTTTAAAGAAGAAGTGATCCAATGACCTTTGTGACAACATTTGACCCCCTAAGGAATGTGCAATCATCATGAAACACATGATTCATTTACAACTCAATAGATTGTACCTTCCTGTGATGTTTCAGCCTGATTGAAGCTTTTTTCAGAGAGCTGGACCCATAATAATGTGAACTTGTGCTTGGTGCAACATAGGTCTGGGTGCCATTTAAAAACTGTACATCCTATCCACTCCATTCATTCTGTTCTAGATACAGACCATTCATTGGAGTATTTTAAAACAAGCCTGACCTCTCTAGGATATTCATAAGCCAAGTTATAAGCCCACAAAGGTGTAACCAGACACCTGACTATATCTGCTTGGACAAGCGTCCCGTAAGGGTGCTCGAAAAGGTCCGACGGCATCGATTTCGACGTGCGTCGATGAGATGGTAGCCGGGATGCACCACCCCAAATTTCGTGGGGCTACGCCAAACCGAATTCAAACGGCGGCCCAAAAGTGTGAAAATTTAGCTCAGGCTTCATTTGCGGCCTTCTGCCACTTGAGCCCCTTTTTGGCCGCCGTTCGGCCCACGTTGGTCCGAGGCGCACGAAAATTTTTTTGGTGCATCCCAGCACTGGTCCGAACCACAGATTTCGAAATCGTGCCGGTCGCATTGTGGTAAGCGACCGTTTGGGGCCTGAGGGCGGTTTTCCCTCCATTTTGCCATGTGCTCGGCAAATTGGCATTTCTCAACCGATTTTCACCAAACAAACATCGATTTGGCATGCCGCCGTCACCCCGATCTAGCCCAGGCAGTTTGGTAGCCGTAGCTCATTGTTCCGGTGCTGTTCTGGGTCAGAGGTCAGAGAAAATGATGGATTTGGGCTGTTTTGGGGCTGAAAAACAGGGTTCTCCTCAACCTAGAGACTTGAAACTGAGAATGTTTCTTTAAATAGCTGACAGCTACAACATATGCAGTTTTCAAGTTGCTGGCTTATTCAGAAGGGTCAAGGTTCACAGCCTCTTGGTACAAGCAGAGAAAATGATGGATTTGGGCTGTTTTGGAGCTGAAAAACAGGGTTCTGCTCAACCTAGAGAGTTGACACTTGCACATTTCCTTTAGATAGCTGACAGCTACCACATACGTCGAGCTCGTGCCGGTCGCAACGTGCTAAGCGTCCGTTTGGGGCCTGAGGGCAGTTTTCCCTCCATTTTGCCATGTGCTCGGCAAAGTGGCGTTTCTCAACCGATTTTCACCAAACAAACGTCGATTTGGCATGCCGCCGTCACCCCGAGCTAGCCCAGGCAGTTTGGTAGCCGTAGCTCTTTGTTTCGGTGCTTTTCCGAACCCCAGGTCGCCAGAGGTCACGCTCTTTTTGGCCACAGCTCCTCAAGGGAACGCCCGATCCGTCCCGTTTTTGGAGAGGTGGTCCCCGTGGTGCCAAGCAATCATAATCCGCTGTCAAAATTGAAAAAAAAAATGTTGTGTCTGAGTTTGGCCAAAAAATGCCCTCTTAGACCCATCGCCTCAAAGAGGACTTGTGTTTTTCTGGTAGAAAGTGGAAAGAAAAAGTTCTGCTGGTGCCAGCGATGCCATCTTCGGATATGTTGTTCGGGGGCCAAGCACAAGTCCATCCGAGGTGGTTTGGTGGCAAAATATTTTGTGGTTCCGGAGATATAGCCCCCCAAAGTGCGCGATTTTTGCAAGTTTACAATGGCGCAATTCTAGCGCCGTGAGGGCTATCAAAAAGACAAGTAGATTTTTGCGCTCGTACCGGACTTCCGAACCAGAGAGTGTAAACAATTTTTGACTGCGCCCCCTAGTGGCCGAACTTGGTCAGTGAGCGACGTAGCGTGACGCAACTAAAATATTATGATTCGGCATGTCCTTCTTTACAACATATGTGAATTTCATGTCCCTACGTGGAATTTAACTATTTTTAATGAATTAAAAGAGACCGGCAAAACCCTAGGCCCGAAACCACGATTTTTAGACCCTTTTAGGCTGCCGTTCGGCCATCGTTGATCCAAGGCGCCCGAAAACTCTTCTGGTGCATCCCAGCACTGGCCCGAAACACATACGTCGAGTTCGTGCCGGTCGCATCGTGTTAAGCGTCCGTTTGGGGCCGTACGGCACTTTTCCCGCCTTTTCTGCCATGTGCTCGGCAAAGTGGCATTTCTCAACCGATTTTCACCAAACAAACGTCGATTTGGCATGCCGCCGTCACCCAGAGCTAGCTCAGGCAGTTTGGTAGCCGTAGCTCGTTGTTCTGGTGCTGTTCTGGGTCAGAGGTCAGAAAAAAGATGGATTTCAGCTAAAAACGGGGTTCTCTTCAACCTCCAGACTTGACACTGATACTGTGTGCTCCTTGACCTCACAGGTCCATCATGTGTTAATTTCAGACAGATTGGAGCTTGTATCACAGGTTTTTCAACCAGAAATATGTGAAATTGTGCTTGGTGCGACATATTTCTGGGTGCCATTTAAAAACCATAAGTGCTGACGACTCCATTCCTTCTGCTGGTGATAGGGGCTGTTAATTGGAGTCATTTAAACCCAACCTGACCTCTCTAGGACATTCAGAAGCCAAGTTCTGAGCCTCCAAAGGTGTATCCGGACATTTGTCTTTAAGGCAGAAATGATCCGGTGACCTTTGGGACATCATCTGACCCCCTTAGGAATGTGCTATCATGATGAAATGTACAGATAACTTACAACTCAATAGATTCTACCGTCCTGTTGTGTTTCAGCCAGATTGGACCTTGTTTTCACACAAAAGGAACCAATATTATGTGAAAATGTGCTTTGTGCGACATATTTCAGGGTGCTGTTTAAAGACCGTAAGTGCTAATGACTCCATTCCTTCTGCTGGTGATAGGGGCTGTTAATTGGAGTCATTTAAACCCAACCTGACCTCTCTAGGACATTCAGAAGTCAAGTTATGAGCCTCCAAAGGTGTATACGGACATTTTTCTTTAAGGCAGAAGTGATCCGGTGACCTTTGTGACATCATCTGACCCCCTTAGGAATGTGCTGTCATCATGAAACGTGCAGATCACTTACAACTCAATAGATTCTACCTTCCTGTGGTGTTTCAGCCAGATTGGACCTTGTTTGAGGGAACTGGAACCAAAATTATGTGAAATTGTGCTTGGTGCAACATAATTCTGTGTGTGCCATTTAAAAACTGTACATCCTATCCACTCCACTCCTTCTGTTATCGATACAGACCATTAATTGGAGTATCTTAAAACAAATTTGACCTCTCTAGGACATTCATAAGCCAAGTTATGAGCCTCCAAAGGTGTATCCGGACATTTTTCTTTAGGTGACACCATGCTCGGTGACCTTTGGGCCATGGTTTTACCCCCTTAGGAAGGTGCTATCATCATGAAAAGTTCAGATCACTTACAACTCAATAGATTCTACCTTTCTGTGGTGTTTCAGCCTTATTGAAGCTTTTTTCAGAGAACTGGACCCATAATAATGTGAAATTGTGCTTGGTGCAACATAGGTCTGGGGTCTGGGTCCCATTTAAACCCCATAAGCGCTATTGACTTGATTCCTTTTTCTGGTAGTAGGGGCTGTTAATTGGAGTATTTTAAAACAGACCTGATCTCTCTAGGACATTCAGAAGAAAAGTTATAAGCCCACAAA
This sequence comes from Nothobranchius furzeri, assembly GCF_043380555.1. Classification (NCBI taxonomy): domain Eukaryota; kingdom Metazoa; phylum Chordata; class Actinopteri; order Cyprinodontiformes; family Nothobranchiidae; genus Nothobranchius; species Nothobranchius furzeri. The sequence goes on from NC_091741.1 coordinate 3,508,367, forward strand.
TGTGTGATACGAACGACGCCTTCGTCTTCGTCTTCGTCTTCGTCTTCCTCCGCTTATCCGGGTCCGGGTCGCGGGGGCAGCATCCCAATTAGGGAGCTCCAGGCCGTCCTCTCCCCGGCCTTGTCCACCAGCTCCTCCGGCAGGACCCCAAGGCGTTCCCGGACCAGATTGGAGATGTAACCTCTCCAACGTGTCCTGGGTCGACCCGGGGGCCTTCTGCCGGCAGGACATGCCCGAAACACCTCCCCGGGGAGGCGTCCAGGAGGCATCCTGACCAGATGCCCAAACCACCTCAACTGGCTCCTTTCGATCCGGAGGAGCAGCAGTTCTACTCCGAGTCCCTCCCGAATGTCCGAGCTCCTCACCCTATCTCTAAGGCTGAGCCCGGCCACCCTACGGAGGAAACTCATTTCGGCCGCTTGTATCCGCAATCTCGTTCTTTCGGTCATTAGCCAAAGCTCATGACCATAGGTGAGGATTGGGACGTAGATCGACTGGTAAATCGAGAGCCTGGCTTTCTGGCTCAGCTCCCTCTTCCCCACGACAGATCGGCTCAGCGCCCGCATCACTGCAGACGCCGAACCAATCCGCCTGTCGATCTCCCGATCCCTCCTACCCTCACTCGTGAACAAGACCCCGAGATACTTAAACTCCTCCACTTGAGGTAGGACCTCTCCCCCGACCCGGAGGTGGCAAGCCACCCTTTTCCGGTCGAGAACCATGGTCTCAGATTTGGAGGTGCTGATCCTCATCCCAGCCGCTTCACATTCAGCCGCGAACCTACCCAGCAAGAGCTGAAGGTCAGAGCTGGATGAAGCTAGGAGGACCACATCATCCGCAACAAGCAGAGACAAGATTCTCCTGCCACCAACTCGACACACTCCACACCACGGCTGCATCTAGAAATTCTGTCCATAAAAGTGATGAACAGAACCGGTGACAAAGGGCAGCCCTGGCGGAGTCCAACCCTCACTGGGAACAGGCTTCTCTGCTGGAGGCGCTCAGTCAGACCGAGTGCTGACATGTTGCAAGACGCTCCTCCGGGCGCGTCTTGCTTGGGCCTCTCTCCTGGAGGCGCTCAGTCAGACCCAGTGTTCACATGTGGCAAGACGCTCCTCGGGGCGCGTCTTGCTTGGGCCTCTCTCCTGGAGGCGCTCAGTCAGACCCAGTGTTGACATGTGGCAAGACGCTCCTCGGGGCGCGTCTTGCTTGGGCCTCCTTCCTGGAGGCGCTCAGTCAGACCGAGTGCTGACATGTGGCAAGACGCTCCTCGGGGCGCATCTTGCTTGGGCTTCTCTCCTGGAGGCCCTCAGTCAGACCCAGTGTTGACATGTGGCAAAACGCTCCTCGGGGCGCGTCTTATTTGGGCCTCTCTCCTGGGGGCCCTCAGTGAGACCCAGTGTTGACATGTGGCAAGACGCTCCTCGGGGCGCGTCTTGCTTGGGCTTCTCTCCTGGAGGCCCTCAGTCAGACCCATTGTTGACATGTGGCAAGACGCTCCTCGGGGCACGTCTTGCTTGGGCCTCTCTCCTGGAGGCGCTCAGTCAGACCTAGTAGTGACATGTGGCAAGACGCTCCTCGGGGCGCGTCTTGCTTGGACCTCCCTCCTGGAGGCGCTCAGTCAGACCGAGTAGTGACATGTGGCAAGACGCTCCTCGGGGCGTGTCTTGCTTGGACCTCTCTCCTGGAGGCGCTCAGTTAGACCGAGTAGTGACATGTGGCAAGACGCTCGTCGGGGCGGGTCTTGCTTGGGCCTCTCTCCTGGAGGCGCTCAGTCAGAACTGGAAGATATGTTGCGTCATAAGCCTCTGATGGTTTACCAGGTGCACGGTCCACTCGAAATCCTAATGCTGTATTTGTAGTACATACACTAAGTCTTCTATGTTGATGTCAGACTAGAGTTTTATTAGAGTTTTACTTTGCAACAATGGGATTCGAGCAATTGATGTGTATATTTTTAATAGTGCACAATGCTACTATTCCTAGGCTGAATGTATGACATGGCTCTTATGTATCATTATGTATCGTTTCCATTAAGTACTAATTTAAATAAAGTCCCTCTGTCCTCAGTGCTAGGTTGTGGGTTTAATACACATTATTATGATCAACCTGTTGAATAGTATAAGCCCCATACAATGTGACGGTCCGTGTGACGGACCGGTGTGTTACGACCCGACTAACGAAACGTACCAGGTGATAACATTGCATCTGCCCATTACAGCGGAGCGAGCGTTTCGCCACACTCCCAAACCAAGGTTAATAGTTGTAGCGCACGCCTTTTCGGACCTCGGTGCACGCGAAACACTGGTGTACACTCACAACATCACGCTCGAGACAGCTCAAGCGTTACGCGAAACAAAGGACGTGTTCAAATCCATAGAGAATATACGGTCTTTAGCGTATGCGTATATAAAGAAGGTCGATGACATTTACAGACCCGGCGGCGTGGGCACCACAGTAGAACAACAAGGTGCTCTCAAGCGCACACAGATACTGGCCGCATTATCACTCGCGATGTCTATCCTGACATACCCGTTTCTGATTTCTATCTATATTAAATTATGACAAGAGCTACTTTAGGTGGTTACGATTACACTCTGACCACGTGCCTTAGTTTCTGCAAGTGACCTATAAATACATTTGCCCACTTGCTCTCACTGCCAATAAAGCGGCTGTACCCACACGTACAACACCCAAGAAAAAAAATTGATCTCGCTGTCTATACTGGGTGTACTCTCAGTAGTCGCAGTTGCTCAGGCCATGGTGGTACGCTCACATAACGCCTCTGAGATACGTTCCATCACACCACCTCCTAGACTACTCGCGAAGGAGTATTCAACACCCCCTTTGTACGAAGACAACCATTATAACGAGCACAGCACAACGCTTGCCGCACGCGAAGACAACATGCAGGAGACAACGCTACCACCTGTCGTGAGAACAACGGATTCGAGTGACAACGATCGCGACTTTGACGAGCACATTACAACACCCTCTGTGCACGAAGACCAGGTGCAGGAGACAACGCTACCACCTGTCGTGAGAAACAAGAGTTTGGTTAACAATGATCATCGCCGTGTCCCATTGTAAACGGGCGCGCCATCGCACACATCGTACATGTGTGTTAACCCACCTGTATGCGACAGACTTTGTGTGTTGCATGACATCGAGATGTATTGACGTCTGTGTCAATACAGGACTCTCTATAAGCCAGGAGCTGGACGCTAACCACCCGTGCATGCGCCACACAAAAGGTATCGTACATGTGTTAACCCACCTGTATGCGACAGACTTTGTGTGTTGCATGACATCGAGATGTATTGACGTCTGTGTCAATACAGGACTCTCTAAGCTGGGAGCTGGACGCTAACGACCCGTGCATGCGCCACACAAAAGGTAACTCGACTAACTACAAAACGCATATTGTGATGTAGAAAGTTGGCTCGACTGTTTGAATCAGCTGCAGCTGCGGTTTACTCACGAAGTGAATCGCACGCTTGTTAGAAGTCTATTCGGAGCACTTAAAAAATACATCGCTCTCATCGAGTTCCGTCTCAGCATTCACCGGCTGATGGGCAAGAGCGTGACATGGGATCGCCAGGAACTTACTTAAGGACTATCATCTCATTTGGCATTTACTCACGGACCCAAGAAACCAGTTCCGAAAAATGGTCGAGAATTATAACTTGTCTAATAGCAACTGGAAGATATGTTGCGTCATAAGCCTCTGATGGTTCACAAGGTGCATGGTCCACTCGAAATCCTAATGCTGTATTTGTAGTACATACACTAAGTCTTCTCTGTTGATGTCAGACTAGAGTTTTATTAGAGTTTTACTTTGCAACAATGGGATTCGAGCAATTGATGTGTATATTTTTAATAGTGCACAATGCTACTATTCCTAGGCTGAATGTACGACATGGCTCTTATGTATCATTATGTATCGTTTCCATTAAGTACTAATGGCATTTACTCACGGACCCAAGAAACCAGTTCCGAAAAATGGTCGAGAATTATAACTTGTCTAATAGCAACTGGAAGATATGTTGCGTCATAAGCCTCTGATGGTTCACAAGGTGCACGGTCCACTCTAAATCCTAATGCTGTATTTGTAGTACATACACTAAGTCTTCTCTGTTGATGTCAGACTAGAGTTTTATTAACGTTTTACTTTGCAACAATGGGATTCGAGCAATTGATGTGTATATTTTTAATAGTGCACAATGCTACTATTCCTAGGCTGAATGTGTGACATGGCTCTTATGTATCATTATGTATCGTTTCCATTAAGTACTAATTTAAATAAAGTCCCTCTGTCCTCAGTGCTAGGTTGTGGGTTTAAGTGGCAAGACGCTCCTCGGGGCGCATATTGCTTGGGCCTCTCTCCTGGATGCCCTCTGTCAGACCGAGTGTTGACATGTGGCAAGACTCTCCTCGGGGCGCGTCTTGCTTGGGCTTCTCTCATGGAGGCCGTCAGTCAGACCCAGTGTTGACATATGTCAAGACGCTCCTCGGGGCGTGTCTTGCTTGGGCCTCTCTCCTGGAGGCGCTCAGTCAGACCCAGTGTTGACATGTGGCAAGACGCTCCTCGGGGCGCGTCTTGCTTGGGCTTCTCTCCTGGAGGCCCTCAGTCAGACCCATTGTTGACATGTGGCAAGACGCTCCTCGGGGCACGTCTTGCTTGGGCCTCTCTCCTGGAGGCGCTCAAACAGACCCAGTAGTGACATGTGGCAAGACGCTCCTCTGGGCGCGTCTTGCTGGGGCTTCTCTCATGGAGGCACTCAGTCAGACCCAGTGTTGACATGTGGCAAGACGCTCCTCGGGGCGCGTCTTGCTTGGACCTCTCTCCCTGAGGCGCTCAGTAAGACCGAGTAGTGACATGTGGCAAGACGCTCCTCGGGGCGCGTCTTGCTTGGGCCTCTCTCATGGAGGCCCTCTGTCAGACCCAGTGTTGACATGTGTCAAGACGCTCCTCGGGGGGCGTCTTGCTTTGGCCTCTCTCCTGGAGGCACTCAGTCAGACCGAGTGCTGACATGTGGCAAGAAGCTCCTCGGGGCGCGTCTTGCTTGGACTTCTCTCCCGGAGGCCCTCAGTAAGAACCATTGTTGACATGTGGCAAGACGCTCCTCGGGACGCGTCTTGCTTGGGCCTCTCTCCAGAAGGCCCTCAATCAGACCCAGTGTTGACACGTGGCAAGACGCTCCTCGGGGCGCGTCTTGCTTGGGCCTCTCTCCTGGAGGCGCTCAGTCAGACTGAGTAGTGACATGTGGCCTGACGCTCCTCGGGGCGCGTGTTGCTTGGGCCTCTCTCCTGGAGGCGCTCAGTCAGACCAAGTGGTGACATGTGGCAAGACAATCCTCGGGGCGCATCTTGCTTGGGCCTCTCTCCTGGAGGCTCTCTGTCAGACCCAGTGTTGACATGTGGCAAGACACTCCTCGGGGCGCGTCTTGCTTGGGCCTCTCTCATGGAGGCCCTCTGTCAGACCCAGTGTTGACATGTGTCAAGACGCTCCTCGGGGCGCGTCTTGCTTTGGCCTCTCTCCTGGAGGCGCTCAGTCAGACCCATTGTTGACATGTGGCAAGACGCTCCTCGGGGCACGTCTTGCTTGGGCCTCTCTCCTGGAGGCGCTCAGTCAGACCTAGTAGTGACATGTGGCAAGACGCTCCTCGGGGCGCGTCTTGCTTGGACCTCCCTCCTGGAGGCGCTCAGTCAGACCGAGTAGTGACATGTGGCAAGACGCTCCTCGGGGCGTGTCTTGCTTGGACCTCTCTCCTGGAGGCGCTCAGTTAGACCGAGTAGTGACATGTGGCAAGACGCTCGTCGGGGCGGGTCTTGCTTGGGCCTCTCTCCTGGAGGCGCTCAGTCAGAACTGGAAGATATGTTGCGTCATAAGCCTCTGATGGTTCACCAGGTGCACGGTCCACTCGAAATCCTAATGCTGTATTTGTAGTACATACACTAAGTCTTCTCTGTTGATGTCAGACTAGAGTTTTATTAGAGTTTTACTTTGCAACAATGGGATTCGAGCAATTGATGTGTATATTTTTAATAGTGCACAATGCTACTATTCCTAGGCTGAATGTATGACATGGCTCTTATGTATCATTATGTATCGTTTCCATTAAGTACTAATTTAAATAAAGTCCCTCTGTCCTCAGTGCTAGGTTGTGGGTTTAATACACATTATTATGATCAACCTGTTGAATAGTATAAGCCCCATACAATGTGACGGTCCGTGTGACGGACCGGTGTGTTACGACCCGACTAACGAAACGTACCAGGTGATAACATTGCATCTGCCCATTACAGCGGAGCGAGCGTTTCGCCACACTCCCAAACCAAGGTTAATAGTTGTAGCGCACGCCTTTTCGGACCTCGGTGCACGCGAAACACTGGTGTACACTCACAACATCACGCTCGAGACAGCTCAAGCGTTACGCGAAACAAAGGACGTGTTCAAATCCATAGAGAATATACGGTCTTTAGCGTATGCGTATATAAAGAAGGTCGATGACATTTACAGACCCGGCGGCGTGGGCACCACAGTAGAACAACAAGGTGCTCTCAAGCGCACACAGATACTGGCCGCATTATCACTCGCGATGTCTATCCTGACATACCCGTTTCTGATTTCTATCTATATTAAATTATGACAAGAGCTACTTTAGGTGGTTACGATTACACTCTGACCACGTGCCTTAGTTTCTGCAAGTGACCTATAAATACATTTGCCCACTTGCTCTCACTGCCAATAAAGCGGCTGTACCCACACGTACAACACCCAAGAAAAAAAATTGATCTCGCTGTCTATACTGGGTGTACTCTCAGTAGTCGCAGTTGCTCAGGCCATGGTGGTACGCTCACATAACGCCTCTGAGATACGTTCCATCACACCACCTCCTAGACTACTCGCGAAGGAGTATTCAACACCCCCTTTGTACGAAGACAACCATTATAACGAGCACAGCACAACGCTTGCCGCACGCGAAGACAACATGCAGGAGACAACGCTACCACCTGTCGTGAGAACAACGGATTCGAGTGACAACGATCGCGACTTTGACGAGCACATTACAACACCCTCTGTGCACGAAGACCAGGTGCAGGAGACAACGCTACCACCTGTTGTGAGAAACAAGAGTTTGGTTAACAATGATCATCGCCGTGTCCCATTGTAAACGGGCGCGCCATCGCACACATCGTACATGTGTGTTAACCCACCTGTATGCGACAGACTTTGTGTGTTGCATGACATCGAGATGTATTGACGTCTGTGTCAATACAGGACTCTCTATAAGCCAGGAGCTGGACGCTAACCACCCGTGCATGCGCCACACAAAAGGTATCGTACATGTGTTAACCCACCTGTATGCGACAGACTTTGTGTGTTGCATGACATCGAGATGTATTGACGTCTGTGTCAATACAGGACTCTCTAAGCTGGGAGCTGGACGCTAACGACCCGTGCATGCGCCACACAAAAGGTAACTCGACTAACTACAAAACGCATATTGTGATGTAGAAAGTTGGCGCGACTGTTTGAATCAGCTGCAGCTGCGGTTTACTCACGAAGTGAATCGCACGCTTGTTAGAAGTCTATTCGGAGCACTTAAAAAATACATCGCTCTCATCGAGTTCCGTCTCAGCATTCACCGGCTGATGGGCAAGAGCGTGACATGGGATCGCCAGGAACTTACTTAAGGACTATCATCTCATTTGGCATTTACTCACGGACCCAAGAAACCAGTTCCGAAAAATGGTCGAGAATTATAACTTGTCTAATAGCAACTGGAAGATATGTTGCGTCATAAGCCTCTGATGGTTCACAAGGTGCATGGTCCACTCGAAATCCTAATGCTGTATTTGTAGTACATACACTAAGTCTTCTCTGTTGATGTCAGACTAGAGTTTTATTAGAGTTTTACTTTGCAACAATGGGATTCGAGCAATTGATGTGTATATTTTTAATAGTGCACAATGCTACTATTCCTAGGCTGAATGTACGACATGGCTCTTATGTATCATTATGTATCGTTTCCATTAAGTACTAATGGCATTTACTCACGGACCCAAGAAACCAGTTCCGAAAAATGGTCGAGAATTATAACTTGTCTAATAGCAACTGGAAGATATGTTGCGTCATAAGCCTCTGATGGTTCACAAGGTGCACGGTCCACTCTAAATCCTAATGCTGTATTTGTAGTACATACACTAAGTCTTCTCTGTTGATGTCAGACTAGAGTTTTATTAGAGTTTTACTTTGCAACAATGGGATTCGAGCAATTGATGTGTATATTTTTAATAGTGCACAATGCTACTATTCCTAGGCTGAATGTGTGACATGGCTCTTATGTATCATTATGTATCGTTTCCATTAAGTACTAATTTAAATAAAGTCCCTCTGTCCTCAGTGCTAGGTTGTGGGTTTAAGTGGCAAGACGCTCCTCGGGGCGCATATTGCTTGGGCCTCTCTCCTGGATGCCCTCTGTCAGACCGAGTGTTGACATGTGGCAAGACTCTCCTCGGGGCGCGTCTTGCTTGGGCTTCTCTCATGGAGGCCGCCAGTCAGACCCAGTGTTGACATATGTCAAGACGCTCCTCGGGGCGTGTATTGCTTGGGCCTCTCTCCTGGAGGCGCTCAGTCAGACCCAGTGTTGACATGTGGCAAGATGCTCCTCGGGGCGCGTCTTGCTTGGGCTTCTCTCCTGGAGGCCCTCAGTCAGACCCATTGTTGACATGTGGAAAGACGCTCCTCGGGGCACGTCTTGCTTGGGCCTCTCTCCTGGAGGCGCTCAAACAGACCGAGTAGTGACATGTGGCAAGACGCTCCTCTGGGCGCGTCTTGCTGGGGCTTCTCTCATGGAGGCACTCAGTCAGACCCAGTGTTGACATGTGGCAAGACGCTCCTCGGGGCGCGTCTTGCTTGGACCTCTCTCCCTGAGGCGCTCAGTAAGACCGAGTAGTGACATGTGGCAAGACGCTCCTCGGGGCGCGTCTTGCTTGGGCCTCTCTCATGGAGGCCCTCTGTCAGACCCAGTGTTGACATGTGTCAAGACGCTCCTCGGGGGGCGTCTTGCTTTGGCCTCTCTCCTGGAGGCACTCAGTCAGACCGAGTGCTGACATGTGGCAAGAAGCTCCTCGGGGCGCGTCTTGCTTGGACTTCTCTTCCGGAGGCCCTCAGTAAGAACCATTGTTGACATGTGGCAAGACGCTCCTCGGGACGCGTCTTGCTTGGGCCTCTCTCCAGAAGGCCCTCAATCAGACCCAGTGTTGACACGTGGCAAGACGCTCCTCGGGGCGCGTCTTGCTTGGGCCTCTCTCCTGGAGGCGCTCAGTCAGACTGAGTAGTGACATGTGGCCTGACGCTCCTCGGGGCGCGTGTTGCTTGGGCCTCTCTCCTGGAGGCGCTCAGTCAGACCAAGTGGTGACATGTGGCAAGACAATCCTCGGGGCGCATCTTGCTTGGGCCTCTCTCCTGGAGGCTCTCTGTCAGACCCAGTGTTGACATGTGGCAAGACACTCCTCGGGGCGCGTCTTGCTTGGGCCTCTCTCATGGAGGCCCTCTGTCAGACCCAGTGTTGACATGTGTCAAGACGCTCCTCGGGGCGCGTCTTGCTTTGGCCTCTCTCCTGGAGGCGCTCAGTCAGACCGAGTGCTGACATGTGGCAAGAAGCTCCTCGGGGCGCGTCTTGCTTGGGCTTCTCTCCTGGAGGCCCTCAGTAAGACCCATTGTTGACATGTGGCAAGACGCTCCTCGGGGCGCGTCCTGATTGGGCCTCTCTCCTGGAGGCGCTCAGTCAGACTGAGTAGTGACATGTGGCCTGACGCTCCTCGGGGCGCGTGTTGCTTGGGCCTCTCTCCTGCAGGCGCTCAGTCAGACCAAGTGGTGACATGTGGCAAGACACTCCTCGGGGCGCGTCTTGCTTGGACTTCTCTCCTGGAGGCCCTCTGTCATACCCAGTGTTGACATGTGTCAAGACGCTCCTCGGGGCGTGTCTTGCTTGGGCTTCTCTCCTGGAGGCCCTCAGTCAGACCCATTGTTGGCATGTGGCAAGACACTCCTCGGGGTGCGTCTTGCTTGGGCCTCTCTCCTGGAGGCGCTCAGTCAGACCGAGTGCTGACATGTGGCAAGACGCTCCTCGGGCCGCGTGTTGCTTGGGCTTCTCTCCTGGAGGCCCTCAGTCAGACCCATTGTTGACATGTGGCCTGACGCTCCTCGGGGCGCGTGTTGCTTGGGCCTCTCTCCTGGAGGCGTTCAGTCAGACCAAGTGGTGACATGTGGCAAGACACTCCTCGGGGCGCGTCTTGCTTGGGCCTCTCTCCTGGAGGCCCTCTGTCATACCCAGTGTTGACATGTGTCAAGACGCTCCTCGGGGCGCGTCTTGCTTGGGCTTCTCTCCTGGAGGCCCTCAGTCAGACCCATTGTTGGCATGTGGCAAGACGCTCCTCGGGGCGCGTCTTGCTTGGGCCTCTCTCCTGGAGGCGCTCAGTCAGACCGAGTGCTGACATGTGGCAAGACGCTCCTCGGGCCGCGTGTTGCTTGGGCTTCTCTCCTGGAGGCCCTCAGTCAGACCCATTGTTGACATGTGGCAAGACGCTCCTCGGGGTGCGTCTTGCTTGGGCCTCTCTCCTGGAGGCGCTCAGTCAGACCGAGTGCTGACATGTGGCAAGACGCTCCTCGGGGCGCGTCTTGCTTGGGCCTCTCTCCTGGAGGCGCTCAGTCAGACTGAGTAGTGACATGTGGCCTGACGATCCTCGGGGCACGTCTTGCTTGGGCCTCTCTCCTGGAGGCGCTCAGTCAGACCCATTGGTGACATGTGGCAAGACACTCCTCGGGGCGCGTCTTGCTTGGGCCTCTCTCGTTGAGGCCCTCTGTCAGACCCAGTTTTGACATGTGTCAAGACGCTCCTCGGGGCGCGTCTTGCTTGGGCTTCTCTCCTGGAGGCCCTCAGTCAGACCCAGTGTTGACATGTGTCAAGACGCTCCTCGGGGCGCGTCTTGCTTTGGCCTCTCTCCTGGAGGCGCTCAGTCAGACCGAGTGCTGACATGTGGCAAGAAGCTCCTCGGGGCGCGTCTTGCTTGGGCTTCTCTCCTGGAGGCCCTCAGTAAGACCCATTGTTGACATGTGGCAAGACGCTCCTCGGGGCGCGTCCTGATTGGGCCTCTCTCCTGGAGGCGCTCAGTCAGACCGAGTGCTGACATGTGGCAAGACGCTCCTCGGGCCGCGTGTTGCTTGGGCTTCTCTCCTGGAGGCCCTCAGTCAGACCCATTGTTGACATGTGGCCTGACGCTCCTCGGGGCGCGTGGTGCTTGGGCCTCTCTCCTGGAGGCGCTCAGTCAGACCAAGTGGTGACATGTGGCAAGACACTCCTCGGGGCGCGTCTTGCTTGGGCCTCTCTCCTGGAGGCCCTCTGTCATACCCAGTGTTGACATGTGTCAAGACACTCCTCGGGGCGCGTCTTGCTTGGGCTTCTCTCCTGGAGGCCCTCAGTCAGACCCATTGTTGGCATGTGGCAAGACGCTCCTCGGGGCGCGTCTTGCTTGGGCCTCTCTCCTGGAGGCGCTCAGTCAGACCGAGTGCTGACATGTGGCAAGACGCTCCTCGGGCCGCGTGTTGCTTGGGCTTCTCTCCTGGAGGCCCTCAGTCAGACCCATTGTTGACATGTGGCAAGACGCTCCTCGGGGCGCGTCTTGCTTGGGCCTCTCTCCTGGAGGCGCTCAGTCAGACTGAGTAGTGACATGTGGCCTGACGATCCTCGGGGCACGTCTTGCTTGGGCCTCTCTCCTGGAGGCACTCAGTCAGACCCAGTGGTGACATGTGGCAAGACACTCCTCGGGGCGCGTCTTGCTTGGGCCTCTCTCGTGGAGGCCCTCTGTCAGACCCAGTTTTGACATGTGTCAAGACGCTCCTCGGGGCGCGTCTTGCTTGGGCTTCTCTCCTGGAGGCCCTCAGTCAGACCCATTGTTGACATGTGGCAAGACGCTCCTCAGGGCGCGTCTTGCTTGGGCTTCTCTCCTGGAGGCGCTCAGACAGACCCAGTGTTGACATGTGACAAGACGCTCCTCGGGGCGCGTCTTGCTTGGGCCTCTCTCCTGGAGGCGCTCAGTCAGAACCAGAGGTGACATGTGGCAAGACGCTCCTCGGGGCGCGTCTTGCTTGGTCCTATCTAATGGAGGCCCACAGTAAGACCCATTGTTGACATCTGGAAAGAAGCTCCTCGGGGCGCGTCTTGCTTTGGCTTCTCTCCTGAAGGCCCTCAGTCAGACCCATTGTTGACATGTGGCAAGACGCTCCTCGGGGCGCGTCTTGCTGGGGCTTCTCTCATGGAGGCACTCAGTCAGACCCAGTGTTGACATGTGGCAAGACGCTCCTCGGGGCGCGTGTTGCTTGAACCTCTCTCCTGGAGGCGCTTAGTCAGACCGAGTAGTGACATGTGGCAAGACGCTCCTCTGGGCGCGTCTTGCTGGGGCTTCTCTCATGGAGGCACTCAGTCAGACCCAGTGTTGACATGTGGCAAGACGCTCCTCGGGGCGCGTCTTGCTTGGACCTCTCTCCCTGAGGCGCTCAGTAAGACCGAGTAGTGACATGTGGCAAGACGCTCCTCGGGGCGCGTCTTGCTTGGGCCTCTCTCATGGAGGCCCTCTGTCAGACCCAGTGTTGACATGTGTCAAGACGCTCCTCGGGGGGCGTCTTGCTTTGGCCTCTCTCCTGGAGGCACTCAGTCAGACCGAGTGCTGACATGTGGCAAGAAGCTCCTCGGGGCGCGTCTTGCTTGGACTTCTCTCCCGGAAGCCCTCAGTAAGAACTATTGTTGACATGTGGCAAGACGCTCCTCGGGACGCGTCTTGCTTGGGCCTCTCTCCAGAAGGCCCTCAATCAGACCCAGTGTTGACACGTGGCAAGACGCTCCTCGGGGCGCGTCTTGCTTGGGCCTCTCTCCTGGAGGCGCTCAGTCAGACTGAGTAGTGACATGTGGCCTGACGCTCCTCGGGGCGCGTGTTGCTTGGGCCTCTCTCCTGGAGGCGCTCAGTCAGACCAAGTGGTGACATGTGGCAAGACAATCCTCGGGGCGCATCTTGCTTGGGCCTCTCTCCTGGAGGCTCTCTGTCAGACCCAGTGTTGACATGTGGCAAGACACTCCTCGGGGCGCGTCTTGCTTGGGCCTCTCTCATGGAGGCCCTCTGTCAGACCCAGTGTTGACATGTGTCAAGACGCTCCTCGGGGCGCGTCTTGCTTTGGCCTCTCTCCTGGAGGCGCTCAGTCAGACCGAGTGCTGACATGTGGCAAGAAGCTCCTCGGGGCGCGTCTTGCTTGGGCTTCTCTCCTGGAGGCCCTCAGTAAGACCCATTGTTGACATGTGGCAAGACGCTCCTCGGGGCGCGTCCTGATTGGGCCTCTCTCCTGGAGGCGCTCAGTCAGACTGAGTAGTGACATGTGGCCTGACGCTCCTCGGGGCGCGTGTTGCTTGGGCCTCTCTCCTGCAGGCGCTCAGTCAGACCAAGTGGTGACATGTGGCAAGACACTCCTCGGGGCGCGTCTTGCTTGGACTTCTCTCCTGGAGGCCCTCTGTCATACCCAGTGTTGACATGTGTCAAGACGCTCCTCGGGGCGTGTCTTGCTTGGGCTTCTCTCCTGGAGGCCCTCAGTCAGACCCATTGTTGGCATGTGGCAAGACGCTCCTCGGGGTGCGTCTTGCTTGGGCCTCTCTCCTGGAGGCGCTCAGTCAGACCGAGTGCTGACATGTGGCAAGACGCTCCTCGGGCCGCGTGTTGCTTGGGCTTCTCTCCTGGAGGCCCTCAGTCAGACCCATTGTTGACATGTGGCCTGACGCTCCTCGGGGCGCGTGTTGCTTGGGCCTCTCTCCTGGAGGCGTTCAGTCAGACCAAGTGGTGACATGTGGCAAGACACTCCTCGGGGCGCGTCTTGCTTGGGCCTCTCTCCTGGAGGCCCTCTGTCATACCCAGTGTTGACATGTGTCAAGACGCTCCTCGGGGCGCGTCTTGCTTGGGCTTCTCTCCTGGAGGCCCTCAGTCAGACCCATTGTTGGCATGTGGCAAGACGCTCCTCGGGGCGCGTCTTGCTTGGGCCTCTCTCCTGGAGGCGCTCAGTCAGACCGAGTGCTGACATGTGGCAAGACGCTCCTCGGGCCGCGTGTTGCTTGGGCTTCTCTCCTGGAGGCCCTCAGTCAGACCCATTGTTGACATGTGGCAAGACGCTCCTCGGGGTGCGTCTTGCTTGGGCCTCTCTCCTGGAGGCGCTCAGTCAGACCGAGTGCTGACATGTGGCAAGACGCTCCTCGGGGCGCGTCTTGCTTGGGCCTCTCTCCTGGAGGCGCTCAGTCAGACTGAGTAGTGACATGTGGCCTGACGATCCTCGGGGCACGTCTTGCTTGGGCCTCTCTCCTGGAGGCGCTCAGTCAGACCCATTGGTGACATGTGGCAAGACACTCCTCGGGGCGCGTCTTGCTTGGGCCTCTCTCGTTGAGGCCCTCTGTCAGACCCAGTTTTGACATGTGTCAAGACGCTCCTCGGGGCGCGTCTTGCTTGGGCTTCTCTCCTGGAGGCCCTCAGTCAGACCCAGTGTTGACATGTGTCAAGACGCTCCTCGGGGCGCGTCTTGCTTTGGCCTCTCTCCTGGAGGCGCTCAGTCAGACCGAGTGCTGACATGTGGCAAGAAGCTCCTCGGGGCGCGTCTTGCTTGGGCTTCTCTCCTGGAGGCCCTCAGTAAGACCCATTGTTGACATGTGGCAAGACGCTCCTCGGGGCGCGTCCTGATTGGGCCTCTCTCCTGGAGGCGCTCAGTCAGACCGAGTGCTGACATGTGGCAAGACGCTCCTCGGGCCGCGTGTTGCTTGGGCTTCTCTCCTGGAGGCCCTCAGTCAGACCCATTGTTGACATGTGGCCTGACGCTCCTCGGGGCGCGTGGTGCTTGGGCCTCTCTCCTGGAGGCGCTCAGTCAGACCAAGTGGTGACATGTGGCAAGACACTCCTCGGGGCGCGTCTTGCTTGGGCCTCTCTCCTGGAGGCCCTCTGTCATACCCAGTGTTGACATGTGTCAAGACACTCCTCGGGGCGCGTCTTGCTTGGGCTTCTCTCCTGGAGGCCCTCAGTCAGACCCATTGTTGGCATGTGGCAAGACGCTCCTCGGGGCGCGTCTTGCTTGGGCCTCTCTCCTGGAGGCGCTCAGTCAGACCGAGTGCTGACATGTGGCAAGACGCTCCTCGGGCCGCGTGTTGCTTGGGCTTCTCTCCTGGAGGCCCTCAGTCAGACCCATTGTTGACATGTGGCAAGACGCTCCTCGGGGCGCGTCTTGCTTGGGCCTCTCTCCTGGAGGCGCTCAGTCAGACTGAGTAGTGACATGTGGCCTAACGATCCTCGGGGCACGTCTTGCTTGGGCCTCTCTCCTGGAGGCGCTCAGTCAGACCCAGTGGTGACATGTGGCAAGACACTCCTCGGGGCGCGTCTTGCTTGGGCCTCTCTCGTGGAGGCCCTCTGTCAGACCCAGTTTTGACATGTGTCAAGACGCTCCTCGGGGCGCGTCTTGCTTTGGCTTCTCTCCTGGAGGCCCTCAGTCAGACCCATTGTTGACATGTGGCAAGACGCTCCTCGGGGCGCGTCTTGCTGGGGCTTCTCTCATGGAGGCACTCAGTCAGACCCAGTGTTGACATGTGGCAAGACGCTCCTCGGGGCGCGTGTTGCTTGAACCTCTCTCCTGGAGGCGCTTAGTCAGACCGAGTAGTGACATGTGGCAAGACGCTCCTCGGGGCGCGTCTTGCTGGGGCCTCTCTCCTGGAGGCGCTCAGTCAGACCCAGTGTTGACATGTGTCAAGACGCTCCTCGGGCGTTTCTTGCTTGCGCCTCTCTCCTGGAGGCGCTCAGTCAGACCCAGAGGTGACATGTGGCAAGACGCTCCTTGGGCCTCTCTCCTGGAGGCGCTCAGTCAGACCCAGTGTTGACATGTGGCCAGACGCTCCTCGGGGCACGTCTTGCTTGGGCCTCTCTCCTGGAGGTGCTCAGTCAGACCCAGTGTTGACATGTGGCAAGACACTCCTCGGGGCGCGTCTTGCTTGGGCCTCTCTCATGGAGGCCCTCTGTCAGACCCAGTGTTGACATGTGTCAAGACGCTCCTCGGGGCGCGTCTTGCTTTGGCCTCTCTCCTGGAGGCGCTCAGTCAGACCCATTGTTGACATGTGGCAAGACGCTCCTCGGGGCACGTCTTGCTTGGGCCTCTCTCCTGGAGGCGCTCAGTCAGACCTAGTAGTGACATGTGGCAAGACGCTCCTCGGGGCGCGTCTTGCTTGGACCTCCCTCCTGGAGGCGCTCAGTCAGACCGAGTAGTGACATGTGGCAAGACGCTCCTCGGGGCGTGTCTTGCTTGGACCTCTCTCCTGGAGGCGCTCAGTTAGACCGAGTAGTGACATGTGGCAAGACGCTCGTCGGGGCGGGTCTTGCTTGGGCCTCTCTCCTGGAGGCGCTCAGTCAGAACTGGAAGATATGTTGCGTCATAAGCCTCTGATGGTTCACCAGGTGCACGGTCCACTCGAAATCCTAATGCTGTATTTGTAGTACATACACTAAGTCTTCTCTGTTGATGTCAGACTAGAGTTTTATTAGAGTTTTACTTTGCAACAATGGGATTCGAGCAATTGATGTGTATATTTTTAATAGTGCACAATGCTACTATTCCTAGGCTGAATGTATGACATGGCTCTTATGTATCATTATGTATCGTTTCCATTAAGTACTAATTTAAATAAAGTCCCTCTGTCCTCAGTGCTAGGTTGTGGGTTTAATACACATTATTATGATCAACCTGTTGAATAGTATAAGCCCCATACAATGTGACGGTCCGTGTGACGGACCGGTGTGTTACGACCCGACTAACGAAACGTACCAGGTGATAACATTGCATCTGCCCATTACAGCGGAGCGAGCGTTTCGCCACACTCCCAAACCAAGGTTAATAGTTGTAGCGCACGCCTTTTCGGACCTCGGTGCACGCGAAACACTGGTGTACACTCACAACATCACGCTCGAGACAGCTCAAGCGTTACGCGAAACAAAGGACGTGTTCAAATCCATAGAGAATATACGGTCTTTAGCGTATGCGTATATAAAGAAGGTCGATGACATTTACAGACCCGGCGGCGTGGGCACCACAGTAGAACAACAAGGTGCTCTCAAGCGCACACAGATACTGGCCGCATTATCACTCGCGATGTCTATCCTGACATACCCGTTTCTGATTTCTATCTATATTAAATTATGACAAGAGCTACTTTAGGTGGTTACGATTACACTCTGACCACGTGCCTTAGTTTCTGCAAGTGACCTATAAATACATTTGCCCACTTGCTCTCACTGCCAATAAAGCGGCTGTACCCACACGTACAACACCCAAGAAAAAAAATTGATCTCGCTGTCTATACTGGGTGTACTCTCAGTAGTCGCAGTTGCTCAGGCCATGGTGGTACGCTCACATAACGCCTCTGAGATACGTTCCATCACACCACCTCCTAGACTACTCGCGAAGGAGTATTCAACACCCCCTTTGTACGAAGACAACCATTATAACGAGCACAGCACAACGCTTGCCGCATGCGAAGACAACATGCAGGAGACAACGCTACCACCTGTCGTGAGAACAACGGATTCGAGTGACAACGATCGCGACTTTGACGAGCACATTACAACACCCTCTGTGCACGAAGACCAGGTGCAGGAGACAACGCTACCACCTGTCGTGAGAAACAAGAGTTTGGTTAACAATGATCATCGCCGTGTCCCATTGTAAACGGGCGCGCCATCGCACACATCGTACATGTGTGTTAACCCACCTGTATGCGACAGACTTTGTGTGTTGCATGACATCGAGATGTATTGACGTCTGTGTCAATACAGGACTCTCTATAAGCCAGGAGCTGGACGCTAACGACCCGTGCATGCGCCACACAAAAGGTATCGTACATGTGTTAACCCACCTGTATGCGACAGACTTTGTGTGTTGCATGACATCGAGATGTATTGACGTCTGTGTCAATACAGGACTCTCTAAGCTGGGAGCTGGACGCTAACGACCCGTGCATGCGCCACACAAAAGGTAACTCGACTAACTACAAAACGCATATTGTGATGTAGAAAGTTGGCTCGACTGTTTGAATCAGCTGCAGCTGCGGTTTACTCACGAAGTGAATCGCACGCTTGTTAGAAGTCTATTCGGAGCACTTAAAAAATACATCGCTCTCATCGAGTTCCGTCTCAGCATTCACCGGCTGATGGGCAAGAGCGTGACATGGGATCGCCAGGAACTTACTTAAGGACTATCATCTCATTTGGCATTTACTCACGGACCCAAGAAACCAGTTCCGAAAAATGGTCGAGAATTATAACTTGTCTAATAGCAACTGGAAGATATGTTGCGTCATAAGCCTCTGATGGTTCACAAGGTGCATGGTCCACTCGAAATCCTAATGCTGTATTTGTAGTACATACACTAAGTCTTCTCTGTTGATGTCAGACTAGAGTTTTATTAGAGTTTTACTTTGCAACAATGGGATTCGAGCAATTGATGTGTATATTTTTAATAGTGCACAATGCTACTATTCCTAGGCTGAATGTACGACATGGCTCTTATGTATCATTATGTATCGTTTCCATTAAGTACTAATGGCATTTACTCACGGACCCAAGAAACCAGTTCCGAAAAATGGTCGAGAATTATAACTTGTCTAATAGCAACTGGAAGATATGTTGCGTCATAAGCCTCTGATGGTTCACAAGGTGCACGGTCCACTCTAAATCCTAATGCTGTATTTGTAGTACATACACTAAGTCTTCTCTGTTGATGTCAGACTAGAGTTTTATTAGAGTTTTACTTTGCAACAATGGGATTCGAGCAATTGATGTGTATATTTTTAATAGTGCACAATGCTACTATTCCTAGGCTGAATGTGTGACATGGCTCTTATGTATCATTATGTATCGTTTCCATTAAGTACTAATTTAAATAAAGTCCCTCTGTCCTCAGTGCTAGGTTGTGGGTTTAAGTGGCAAGACGCTCCTCGGGGCGCATATTGCTTGGGCCTCTCTCCTGGATGCCCTCTGTCAGACCGAGTGTTGACATGTGGCAAGACTCTCCTCGGGGCGCGTCTTGCTTGGGCTTCTCTCATGGAGGCCGTCAGTCAGACCCAGTGTTGACATGTGGCAAGATGCTCCTCGGGGCGCGTCTTGCTTGGGCTTCTCTCCTGGAGGCCCTCAGTCAGACCCATTGTTGACATGTGGAAAGACGCTCCTCGGGGCACGTCTTGCTTGGGCCTCTCTCCTGGAGGCGCTCAAACAGACCGAGTAGTGACATGTGGCAAGACGCTCCTCTGGGCGCGTCTTGCTGGGGCTTCTCTCATGGAGGCACTCAGTCAGACCCAGTGTTGACATGTGGCAAGACGCTCCTCGGGGCGCGTCTTGCTTGGACCTCTCTCCCTGAGGCGCTCAGTAAGACCGAGTAGTGACATGTGGCAAGACGCTCCTCGGGGCGCGTCTTGCTTGGGCCTCTCTCATGGAGGCCCTCTGTCAGACCCAGTGTTGACATGTGTCAAGACGCTCCTCGGGGGGCGTCTTGCTTTGGCCTCTCTCCTGGAGGCACTCAGTCAGACCGAGTGCTGACATGTGGCAAGAAGCTCCTCGGGGCGCGTCTTGCTTGGACTTCTCTCCCGGAGGCCCTCAGTAAGAACCATTGTTGACATGTGGCAAGACGCTCCTCGGGACGCGTCTTGCTTGGGCCTCTCTCCAGAAGGCCCTCAATCAGACCCAGTGTTGACACGTGGCAAGACGCTCCTCGGGGCGCGTCTTGCTTGGGCTTCTCTCCTGGAGGCCCTCAGTCAGACCCATTGTTGACATGTGGAAAGACGCTCCTCGGGGCACGTCTTGCTTGGGCCTCTCTCCTGGAGGCGCTCAAACAGACCGAGTAGTGACATGTGGCAAGACGCTCCTCTGGGCGCGTCTTGCTGGGGCTTCTCTCATGGAGGCACTCAGTCAGACCCAGTGTTGACATGTGGCAAGACGCTCCTCGGGGCGCGTCTTGCTTGGACCTCTCTCCCTGAGGCGCTCAGTAAGACCGAGTAGTGACATGTGGCAAGACGCTCCTCGGGGCGCGTCTTGCTTGGGCCTCTCTCATGGAGGCCCTCTGTCAGACCCAGTGTTGACATGTGTCAAGACGCTCCTCGGGGGGCGTCTTGCTTTGGCCTCTCTCCTGGAGGCACTCAGTCAGACCGAGTGCTGACATGTGGCAAGAAGCTCCTCGGGGCGCGTCTTGCTTGGACTTCTCTCCCGGAGGCCCTCAGTAAGAACCATTGTTGACATGTGGCAAGACGCTCCTCGGGACGCGTCTTGCTTGGGCCTCTCTCCAGAAGGCCCTCAATCAGACCCAGTGTTGACACGTGGCAAGACGCTCCTCGGGGCGCGTCTTGCTTGGGCCTCTCTCCTGGAGGCGCTCAGTCAGACTGAGTAGTGACATGTGGCCTGACGCTCCTCGGGGCGCGTGTTGCTTGGGCCTCTCTCCTGGAGGCGCTCAGTCAGACCAAGTGGTGACATGTGGCAAGACAATCCTCTGGGCGCATCTTGCTTGGGCCTCTCTCCTGGAGGCTCTCTGTCAGACCCAGTGTTGACATGTGGCAAGACACTCCTCGGGGCGCGTCTTGCTTGGGCCTCTCTCATGGAGGCCCTCTGTCAGACCCAGTGTTGACATGTGTCAAGACGCTCCTCGGGGCGCGTCTTGCTTTGGCCTCTCTCCTGGAGGCGCTCAGTCAGACCGAGTGCTGACATGTGGCAAGAAGCTCCTCGGGGCGCGTCTTGCTTGGGCTTCTCTCCTGGAGGCCCTCAGTCAGACCCATTGTTGACATGTGGCAAGACGCTCCTCGGGGTGCGTCTTGCTTGGGCCTCTCTCCTGGAGGCGCTCAGTCAGACCGAGTGCTGACATGTGGCAAGACGCTCCTCGGGGCGCGTCTTGCTTGGGCCTCTCTCCTGGAGGCGCTCAGTCAGACTGAGTAGTGACATGTGGCCTGACGATCCTCGGGGCACGTCTTGCTTGGGCCTCTCTCCTGGAGGCGCTCAGTCAGACCCAGTGGTGACATGTGGCAAGACACTCCTCGGGGCGCGTCTTGCTTGGGCCTCTCTCGTTGAGGCCCTCTGTCAGACCCAGTTTTGACATGTGTCAAGACGCTCCTCGGGGCGCGTCTTGCTTGGGCTTCTCTCCTGGAGGCCCTCAGTCAGACCCAGTGTTGACATGTGTCAAGACGCTCCTCGGGGCGCGTCTTGCTTTGGCCTCTCTCCTGGAGGCGCTCAGTCAGACCGAGTGCTGACATGTGGCAAGAAGCTCCTCGGGGCGCGTCTTGCTTGGGCTTCTCTCCTGGAGGCCCTCAGTCAGACCCATTGTTGACATGTGGCCTGACGCTCCTCGGGGCGCGTGGTGCTTGGGCCTCTCTCCTGGAGGCGCTCAGTCAGACCAAGTGGTGACATGTGGCAAGACACTCCTCGGGGCGCATCTTGCTTGGGCCTCTCTCCTGGAGGCCCTCTGTCATACCCAGTGTTGACATGTGTCAAGACACTCCTCGGGGCGCGTCTTGCTTGGGCTTCTCTCCTGGAGGCCCTCAGTCAGACCCATTGTTGGCATGTGGCAAGACGCTCCTCGGGGCGCGTCTTGCTTGGGCCTCTCTCCTGGAGGCGCTCAGTCAGACCGAGTGCTGACATGTGGCAAGACGCTCCTCGGGCCGCGTGTTGCTTGGGCTTCTCTCCTGGAGGCCCTCAGTCAGACCCATTGTTGACATGTGGCAAGACGCTCCTCGGGGCGCGTCTTGCTTGGGCCTCTCTCCTGGAGGCGCTCAGTCAGACTGAGTAGTGACATGTGGCCTGACGATCCTCGGGGCACGTCTTGCTTGGGCCTCTCTCCTGGAGGCGCTCAGTCAGACCCAGTGGTGACATGTGGCAAGACACTCCTCGGGGCGCGTCTTGCTTGGGCCTCTCTCGTGGAGGCCCTCTGTCAGACCCAGTTTTGACATGTGTCAAGACACTCCTCGGGGCGCGTCTTGCTTGGGCTTCTCTCCTGGAGGCCCTCAGTCAGACCCATTGTTGACATGTGGCAAGACGCTCCTCGGGGCGCGTCTTGCTTGGGCTTCTCTCCTGGAGGCGCTCAGACAGACCCAGTGTTGACATGTGACAAGACGCTCCTCGGGGCGCGTCTTGCTTGGGCCTCTCTCCTGGAGGCGCTCAGTCAGAACCAGAGGTGACATGTGGCAAGACGCTCCTCGGGGCGCGTCTTGCTTGGTCCTATCTAATGGAGGCCCACAGTAAGACCCATTGTTGACATCTGGAAAGAAGCTCCTCGGGGCGCGTCTTGCTTTGGCTTCTCTCCTGGAGGCCCTCAGTCAGACCCATTGTTGACATGTGGCAAGACGCTCCTCGGGGCGCGTCTTGCTGGGGCTTCTCTCATGGAGGCACTCAGTCAGACCCAGTGTTGACATGTGGCAAGACGCTCCTCGGGGCGCGTGTTGCTTGAACCTCTCTCCTGGAGGCGCTTAGTCAGACCGAGTAGTGACATGTGGCAAGACGCTCCTCGGGGCGCGTCTTGCTGGGGCCTCTCTCCTGGAGGCGCTCAGTCAGACCCAGTGTTGACATGTGTCAAGACGCTCCTCGGGCGTTTCTTGCTTGCGCCTCTCTCCTGGAGGCGCTCAGTCAGACCCAGAGGTGACATGTGGCAAGACGCTCCTTGGGCCTCTCTCCTGGAGGCGCTCAGTCAGACCCAGTGTTGACATGTGGCCAGACGCTCCTCGGGGCACGTCTTGCTTGGGCCTCTCTCCTGGAGGTGCTCAGTCAGACCCAGTGTTGACATGTGGCAAGACACTCCTCGGGGCGCGTCTTGCTTGGGCCTCTCTCATGGAGGCCCTCTGTCAGACCCAGTGTTGACATGTGTCAAGACGCTCCTCGGGGCGCGTCTTGCTTTGGCCTCTCTCCTGGAGGCGCTCAGTCAGACCCATTGTTGACATGTGGCAAGACGCTCCTCGGGGCACGTCTTGCTTGGGCCTCTCTCCTGGAGGCGCTCAGTCAGACCTAGTAGTGACATGTGGCAAGACGCTCCTCGGGGCGCGTCTTGCTTGGACCTCCCTCCTGGAGGCGCTCAGTCAGACCGAGTAGCGACATGTGGCAAGACGCTCCTCGGGGCGTGTCTTGCTTGGACCTCTCTCCTGGAGGCGCTCAGTTAGACCGAGTAGTGACATGTGGCAAGACGCTCGTCGGGGCGGGTCTTGCTTGGGCCTCTCTCCTGGAGGCGCTCAGTCAGAACTGGAAGATATGTTGCGTCATAAGCCTCTGATGGTTCACCAGGTGCACGGTCCACTCGAAATCCTAATGCTGTATTTGTAGTACATACACTAAGTCTTCTCTGTTGATGTCAGACTAGAGTTTTATTAGAGTTTTACTTTGCAACAATGGGATTCGAGCAATTGATGTGTATATTTTTAATAGTGCACAATGCTACTATTCCTAGGCTGAATGTATGACATGGCTCTTATGTATCATTATGTATCGTTTCCATTAAGTACTAATTTAAATAAAGTCCCTCTGTCCTCAGTGCTAGGTTGTGGGTTTAATACACATTATTATGATCAACCTGTTGAATAGTATAAGCCCCATACAATGTGACGGTCCGTGTGACGGACCGGTGTGTTACGACCCGACTAACGAAACGTACCAGGTGATAACATTGCATCTGCCCATTACAGCGGAGCGAGCGTTTCGCCACACTCCCAAACCAAGGTTAATAGTTGTAGCGCACGCCTTTTCGGACCTCGGTGCACGCGAAACACTGGTGTACACTCACAACATCACGCTCGAGACAGCTCAAGCGTTACGCGAAACAAAGCACGTGTTCAAATCCATAGAGAATATACGGTCTTTAGCGTATGCGTATATAAAGAAGGTCGATGACATTTACAGACCCGGCGGCGTGGGCACCACAGTAGAACAACAAGGTGCTCTCAAGCGCACACAGATACTGGCCGCATTATCACTCGCGATGTCTATCCTGACATACCCGTTTCTGATTTCTATCTATATTAAATTATGACAAGAGCTACTTTAGGTGGTTACGATTACACTCTGACCACGTGCCTTAGTTTCTGCAAGTGACCTATAAATACATTTGCCCACTTGCTCTCACTGCCAATAAAGCGGCTGTACCCACACGTACAACACCCAAGAAAAAAAATTGATCTCGCTGTCTATACTGGGTGTACTCTCAGTAGTCGCAGTTGCTCAGGCCATGGTGGTACGCTCACATAACGCCTCTGAGATACGTTCCATCACACCACCTCCTAGACTACTCGCGAAGGAGTATTCAACACCCCCTTTGTACGAAGACAACCATTATAACGAGCACAGCACAACGCTTGCCGCACGCGAAGACAACATGCAGGAGACAACGCTACCACCTGTCGTGAGAACAACGGATTCGAGTGACAACGATCGCGACTTTGACGAGCACATTACAACACCCTCTGTGCACGAAGACCAGGTGCAGGAGACAACGCTACCACCTGTCGTGAGAAACAAGAGTTTGGTTAACAATGATCATCGCCGTGTCCCATTGTAAACGGGCGCGCCATCGCACACATCGTACATGTGTGTTAACCCACCTGTATGCGACAGACTTTGTGTGTTGCATGACATCGAGATGTATTGACGTCTGTGTCAATACAGGACTCTCTATAAGCCAGGAGCTGGACGCTAACCACCCGTGCATGCGCCACACAAAAGGTATCGTACATGTGTTAACCCACCTGTATGCGACAGACTTTGTGTGTTGCATGACATTGAGATGTATTGACGTCTGTGTCAATACAGGACTCTCTAAGCTGGGAGCTGGACGCTAACGACCCGTGCATGCGCCACACAAAAGGTAACTCGACTAACTACAAAACGCATATTGTGATGTAGAAAGTTGGCTCGACTGTTTGAATCAGCTGCAGCTGCGGTTTACTCACGAAGTGAATCGCACGCTTGTTAGAAGTCTATTCGGAGCACTTAAAAAATACATCGCTCTCATCGAGTTCCGTCTCAGCATTCACCGGCTGATGGGCAAGAGCGTGACATGGGATCGCCAGGAACTTACTTAAGGACTATCATCTCATTTGGCATTTACTCACGGACCCAAGAAACCAGTTCCGAAAAATGGTCGAGAATTATAACTTGTCTAATAGCAACTGGAAGATATGTTGCGTCATAAGCCTCTGATGGTTCACAAGGTGCATGGTCCACTCGAAATCCTAATGCTGTATTTGTAGTACATACACTAAGTCTTCTCTGTTGATGTCAGACTAGAGTTTTATTAGAGTTTTACTTTGCAACAATGGGATTCGAGCAATTGATGTGTATATTTTTAATAGTGCACAATGCTACTATTCCTAGGCTGAATGTACGACATGGCTCTTATGTATCATTATGTATCGTTTCCATTAAGTACTAATGGCATTTACTCACGGACCCAAGAAACCAGTTCCGAAAAATGGTCGAGAATTATAACTTGTCTAATAGCAACTGGAAGATATGTTGCGTCATAAGCCTCTGATGGTTCACAAGGTGCACGGTCCACTCTAAATCCTAATGCTGTATTTGTAGTACATACACTAAGTCTTCTCTGTTGATGTCAGACTAGAGTTTTATTAGAGTTTTACTTTGCAACAATGGGATTCGAGCAATTGATGTGTATATTTTTAATAGTGCACAATGCTACTATTCCTAGGCTGAATGTGTGACATGGCTCTTATGTATCATTATGTATCGTTTCCATTAAGTACTAATTTAAATAAAGTCCCTCTGTCCTCAGTGCTAGGTTGTGGGTTTAAGTGGCAAGACGCTCCTCGGGGCGCATATTGCTTGGGCCTCTCTCCTGGATGCCCTCTGTCAGACCGAGTGTTGACATGTGGCAAGACTCTCCTCGGGGCGCGTCTTGCTTGGGCTTCTCTCATGGAGGCCGTCAGTCAGACCCAGTGTTGACATGTGGCAAGATGCTCCTCGGGGCGCGTCTTGCTTGGGCTTCTCTCCTGGAGGCCCTCAGTCAGACCCATTGTTGACATGTGGAAAGACGCTCCTCGGGGCACGTCTTGCTTGGGCCTCTCTCCTGGAGGCGCTCAAACAGACCGAGTAGTGACATGTGGCAAGACGCTCCTCTGGGCGCGTCTTGCTGGGGCTTCTCTCATGGAGGCACTCAGTCAGACCCAGTGTTGACATGTGGCAAGACGCTCCTCGGGGCGCGTCTTGCTTGGACCTCTCTCCCTGAGGCGCTCAGTAAGACCGAGTAGTGACATGTGGCAAGACGCTCCTCGGGGCGCGTCTTGCTTGGGCCTCTCTCATGGAGGCCCTCTGTCAGACCCAGTGTTGACATGTGTCAAGACGCTCCTCGGGGGGCGTCTTGCTTTGGCCTCTCTCCTGGAGGCACTCAGTCAGACCGAGTGCTGACATGTGGCAAGAAGCTCCTCGGGGCGCGTCTTGCTTGGACTTCTCTCCCGGAGGCCCTCAGTAAGAACCATTGTTGACATGTGGCAAGACGCTCCTCGGGACGCGTCTTGCTTGGGCCTCTCTCCAGAAGGCCCTCAATCAGACCCAGTGTTGACACGTGGCAAGACGCTCCTCGGGGCGCGTCTTGCTTGGGCTTCTCTCCTGGAGGCCCTCAGTCAGACCCATTGTTGACATGTGGAAAGACGCTCCTCGGGGCACGTCTTGCTTGGGCCTCTCTCCTGGAGGCGCTCAAACAGACCGAGTAGTGACATGTGGCAAGACGCTCCTCTGGGCGCGTCTTGCTGGGGCTTCTCTCATGGAGGCACTCAGTCAGACCCAGTGTTGACATGTGGCAAGACGCTCCTCGGGGCGCGTCTTGCTTGGACCTCTCTCCCTGAGGCGCTCAGTAAGACCGAGTAGTGACATGTGGCAAGACGCTCCTCGGGGCGCGTCTTGCTTGGGCCTCTCTCATGGAGGCCCTCTGTCAGACCCAGTGTTGACATGTGTCAAGACGCTCCTCGGGGGGCGTCTTGCTTTGGCCTCTCTCCTGGAGGCACTCAGTCAGACCGAGTGCTGACATGTGGCAAGAAGCTCCTCGGGGCGCGTCTTGCTTGGACTTCTCTCCCGGAGGCCCTCAGTAAGAACCATTGTTGACATGTGGCAAGACGCTCCTCGGGACGCGTCTTGCTTGGGCCTCTCTCCAGAAGGCCCTCAATCAGACCCAGTGTTGACACGTGGCAAGACGCTCCTCGGGGCGCGTCTTGCTTGGGCCTCTCTCCTGGAGGCGCTCAGTCAGACTGAGTAGTGACATGTGGCCTGACGCTCCTCGGGGCGCGTGTTGCTTGGGCCTCTCTCCTGGAGGCGCTCAGTCAGACCAAGTGGTGACATGTGGCAAGACAATCCTCGGGGCGCATCTTGCTTGGGCCTCTCTCCTGGAGGCTCTCTGTCAGACCCAGTGTTGACATGTGGCAAGACACTCCTCGGGGCGCGTCTTGCTTGGGCCTCTCTCATGGAGGCCCTCTGTCAGACCCAGTGTTGACATGTGTCAAGACGCTCCTCGGGGCGCGTCTTGCTTTGGCCTCTCTCCTGGAGGCGCTCAGTCAGACCGAGTGCTGACATGTGGCAAGAAGCTCCTCGGGGCGCGTCTTGCTTGGGCTTCTCTCCTGGAGGCCCTCAGTCAGACCCATTGTTGACATGTGGCAAGACGCTCCTCGGGGTGCGTCTTGCTTGGGCCTCTCTCCTGGAGGCGCTCAGTCAGACCGAGTGCTGACATGTGGCAAGACGCTCCTCGGGGCGCGTCTTGCTTGGGCCTCTCTCCTGGAGGCGCTCAGTCAGACTGAGTAGTGACATGTGGCCTGACGATCCTCGGGGCACGTCTTGCTTGGGCCTCTCTCCTGGAGGCGCTCAGTCAGACCCAGTGGTGACATGTGTCAAGACGCTCCTCGGGGCGCGTCTTGCTTTGGCCTCTCTCCTGGAGGCGCTCAGTCAGACCGAGTGCTGACATGTGGCAAGAAGCTCCTCGGGGCGCGTCTTGCTTGGGCTTCTCTCCTGGAGGCCCTCAGTCAGACCCATTGTTGACATGTGGCCTGACGCTCCTCGGGGCGCGTGGTGCTTGGGCCTCTCTCCTGGAGGCGCTCAGTCAGACCAAGTGGTGACATGTGGCAAGACACTCCTCGGGGCGCGTCTTGCTTGGGCCTCTCTCCTGGAGGCCCTCTGTCATACCCAGTGTTGACATGTGTCAAGACACTCCTCGGGGCGCGTCTTGCTTGGGCTTCTCTCCTGGAGGCCCTCAGTCAGACCCATTGTTGGCATGTGGCAAGACGCTCCTCGGGGCGCGTCTTGCTTGGGCCTCTCTCCTGGAGGCGCTCAGTCAGACCGAGTGCTGACATGTGGCAAGACGCTCCTCGGGCCGCGTGTTGCTTGGGCTTCTCTCCTGGAGGCCCTCAGTCAGACCCATTGTTGACATGTGGCAAGACGCTCCTCGGGGCGCGTCTTGCTTGGGCCTCTCTCCTGGAGGCGCTCAGTCAGACTGAGTAGTGACATGTGGCCTGACGATCCTCGGGGCACGTCTTGCTTGGGCCTCTCTCCTGGAGGCGCTCAGTCAGACCCAGTGGTGACATGTGGCAAGACACTCCTCGGGGCGCGTCTTGCTTGGGCCTCTCTCGTGGAGGCCCTCTGTCAGACCCAGTTTTGACATGTGTCAAGACGCTCCTCGGGGCGCGTCTTGCTTGGGCTTCTCTCCTGGAGGCCCTCAGTCAGACCCATTGTTGACATGTGGCAAGACGCTCCTCGGGGCGCGTCTTGCTTGGGCTTCTCTCCTGGAGGCGCTCAGACAGACCCAGTGTTGACATGTGACAAGACGCTCCTCGGGGCGCGTCTTGCTTGGGCCTCTCTCCTGGAGGCGCTCAGTCAGAACCAGAGGTGACATGTGGCAAGACGCTCCTCGGGGCGCGTCTTGCTTGGTCCTATCTAATGGAGGCCCACAGTAAGACCCATTGTTGACATCTGGAAAGAAGCTCCTCGGGGCGCGTCTTGCTTTGGCTTCTCTCCTGGAGGCCCTCAGTCAGACCCATTGTTGACATGTGGCAAGACGCTCCTCGGGGCGCGTCTTGCTGGGGCTTCTCTCATGGAGGCACTCAGTCAGACCCAGTGTTGACATGTGGCAAGACGCTCCTCGGGGCGCGTGTTGCTTGAACCTCTCTCCTGGAGGCGCTTAGTCAGACCGAGTAGTGACATGTGGCAAGACGCTCCTCGGGGCGCGTCTTGCTGGGGCCTCTCTCCTGGAGGCGCTCAGTCAGACCCAGTGTTGACATGTGTCAAGACGCTCCTCGGGCGTTTCTTGCTTGCGCCTCTCTCCTGGAGGCGCTCAGTCAGACCCAGAGGTGACATGTGGCAAGACGCTCCTTGGGCCTCTCTCCTGGAGGCGCTCAGTCAGACCCAGTGTTGACATGTGGCCAGACGCTCCTCGGGGCACGTCTTGCTTGGGCCTCTCTCCTGGAGGTGCTCAGTCAGACCCAGTGTTGACATGTGGCAAGACACTCCTCGGGGCGCGTCTTGCTTGGGCCTCTCTCATGGAGGCCCTCTGTCAGACCCAGTGTTGACATGTGTCAAGACGCTCCTCGGGGCGCGTCTTGCTTTGGCCTCTCTCCTGGAGGCGCTCAGTCAGACCCATTGTTGACATGTGGCAAGACGCTCCTCGGGGCACGTCTTGCTTGGGCCTCTCTCCTGGAGGCGCTCAGTCAGACCTAGTAGTGACATGTGGCAAGACGCTCCTCGGGGCGCGTCTTGCTTGGACCTCCCTCCTGGAGGCGCTCAGTCAGACCGAGTAGCGACATGTGGCAAGACGCTCCTCGGGGCGTGTCTTGCTTGGACCTCTCTCCTGGAGGCGCTCAGTTAGACCGAGTAGTGACATGTGGCAAGACGCTCGTCGGGGCGGGTCTTGCTTGGGCCTCTCTCCTGGAGGCGCTCAGTCAGAACTGGAAGATATGTTGCGTCATAAGCCTCTGATGGTTCACCAGGTGCACGGTCCACTCGAAATCCTAATGCTGTATTTGTAGTACATACACTAAGTCTTCTCTGTTGATGTCAGACTAGAGTTTTATTAGAGTTTTACTTTGCAACAATGGGATTCGAGCAATTGATGTGTATATTTTTAATAGTGCACAATGCTACTATTCCTAGGCTGAATGTATGACATGGCTCTTATGTATCATTATGTATCGTTTCCATTAAGTACTAATTTAAATAAAGTCCCTCTGTCCTCAGTGCTAGGTTGTGGGTTTAATACACATTATTATGATCAACCTGTTGAATAGTATAAGCCCCATACAATGTGACGGTCCGTGTGACGGACCGGTGTGTTACGACCCGACTAACGAAACGTACCAGGTGATAACATTGCATCTGCCCATTACAGCGGAGCGAGCGTTTCGCCACACTCCCAAACCAAGGTTAATAGTTGTAGCGCACGCCTTTTCGGACCTCGGTGCACGCGAAACACTGGTGTACACTCACAACATCACGCTCGAGACAGCTCAAGCGTTACGCGAAACAAAGGACGTGTTCAAATCCATAGAGAATATACGGTCTTTAGCGTATGCGTATATAAAGAAGGTCGATGACATTTACAGACCCGGCGGCGTGGGCACCACAGTAGAACAACAAGGTGCTCTCAAGCGCACACAGATACTGGCCGCATTATCACTCGCGATGTCTATCCTGACATACCCGTTTCTGATTTCTATCTATATTAAATTATGACAAGAGCTACTTTAGGTGGTTACGATTACACTCTGACCACGTGCCTTAGTTTCTGCAAGTGACCTATAAATACATTTGCCCACTTGCTCTCACTGCCAATAAAGCGGCTGTACCCACACGTACAACACCCAAGAAAAAAAATTTATCTCGCTGTCTATACTGGGTGTACTCTCAGTAGTCGCAGTTGCTCAGGCCATGGTGGTACGCTCACATAACGCCTCTGAGATACGTTCCATCACACCACCTCCTAGACTACTCGCGAAGGAGTATTCAACACCCCCTTTGTACGAAGACAACCATTATAACGAGCACAGCACAACGCTTGCCGCACGCGAAGACAACATGCAGGAGACAACGCTACCACCTGTCGTGAGAACAACGGATTCGAGTGACAACGATCGCGACTTTGACGAGCACATTACAACACCCTCTGTGCACGAAGACCAGGTGCAGGAGACAACGCTACCACCTGTCGTGAGAAACAAGAGTTTGGTTAACAATGATCATCGCCGTGTCCCATTGTAAACGGGCGCGCCATCGCACACATCGTACATGTGTGTTAACCCACCTGTATGCGACAGACTTTGTGTGTTGCATGACATCGAGATGTATTGACGTCTGTGTCAATACAGGACTCTCTATAAGCCAGGAGCTGGACGCTAACCACCCGTGCATGCGCCACACAAAAGGTATCGTACATGTGTTAACCCACCTGTATGCGACAGACTTTGTGTGTTGCATGACATTGAGATGTATTGACGTCTGTGTCAATACAGGACTCTCTAAGCTGGGAGCTGGACGCTAACGACCCGTGCATGCGCCACACAAAAGGTAACTCGACTAACTACAAAACGCATATTGTGATGTAGAAAGTTGGCTCGACTGTTTGAATCAGCTGCAGCTGCCGTTTACTCACGAAGTGAATCGCACGCTTGTTAGAAGTCTATTCGGAGCACTTAAAAAATACATCGCTCTCATCGAGTTCCGTCTCAGCATTCACCGGCTGATGGGCAAGAGCGTGACATGGGATCGCCAGGAACTTACTTAAGGACTATCATCTCATTTGGCATTTACTCACGGACCCAAGAAACCAGTTCCGAAAAATGGTCGAGAATTATAACTTGTCTAATAGCAACTGGAAGATATGTTGCGTCATAAGCCTCTGATGGTTCACAAGGTGCATGGTCCACTCGAAATCCTAATGCTGTATTTGTAGTACATACACTAAGTCTTCTCTGTTGATGTCAGACTAGAGTTTTATTAGAGTTTTACTTTGCAACAATGGGATTCGAGCAATTGATGTGTATATTTTTAATAGTGCACAATGCTACTATTCCTAGGCTGAATGTACGACATGGCTCTTATGTATCATTATGTATCGTTTCCATTAAGTACTAATGGCATTTACTCACGGACCCAAGAAACCAGTTCCGAAAAATGGTCGAGAATTATAACTTGTCTAATAGCAACTGGAAGATATGTTGCGTCATAAGCCTCTGATGGTTCACAAGGTGCACGGTCCACTCTAAATCCTAATGCTGTATTTGTAGTACATACACTAAGTCTTCTCTGTTGATGTCAGACTAGAGTTTTATTAGAGTTTTACTTTGCAACAATGGGATTCGAGCAATTGATGTGTATATTTTTAATAGTGCACAATGCTACTATTCCTAGGCTGAATGTGTGACATGGCTCTTATGTATCATTATGTATCGTTTCCATTAAGTACTAATTTAAATAAAGTCCCTCTGTCCTCAGTGCTAGGTTGTGGGTTTAAGTGGCAAGACGCTCCTCGGGGCGCATATTGCTTGGGCCTCTCTCCTGGATGCCCTCTGTCAGACCGAGTGTTGACATGTGGCAAGACTCTCCTCGGGGCGCGTCTTGCTTGGGCTTCTCTCATGGAGGCCGTCAGTCAGACCCAGTGTTGACATGTGGCAAGATGCTCCTCGGGGCGCGTCTTGCTTGGGCTTCTCTCCTGGAGGCCCTCAGTCAGACCCATTGTTGACATGTGGAAAGACGCTCCTCGGGGCACGTCTTGCTTGGGCCTCTCTCCTGGAGGCGCTCAAACAGACCGAGTAGTGACATGTGGCAAGACGCTCCTCTGGGCGCGTCTTGCTGGGGCTTCTCTCATGGAGGCACTCAGTCAGACCCAGTGTTGACATGTGGCAAGACGCTCCTCGGGGCGCGTCTTGCTTGGACCTCTCTCCCTGAGGCGCTCAGTAAGACCGAGTAGTGACATGTGGCAAGACGCTCCTCGGGGCGCGTCTTGCTTGGGCCTCTCTCATGGAGGCCCTCTGTCAGACCCAGTGTTGACATGTGTCAAGACGCTCCTCGGGGGGCGTCTTGCTTTGGCCTCTCTCCTGGAGGCACTCAGTCAGACCGAGTGCTGACATGTGGCAAGAAGCTCCTCGGGGCGCGTCTTGCTTGGACTTCTCTCCCGGAGGCCCTCAGTAAGAACCATTGTTGACATGTGGCAAGACGCTCCTCGGGACGCGTCTTGCTTGGGCCTCTCTCCAGAAGGCCCTCAATCAGACCCAGTGTTGACACGTGGCAAGACGCTCCTCGGGGCGCGTCTTGCTTGGGCTTCTCTCCTGGAGGCCCTCAGTCAGACCCATTGTTGACATGTGGAAAGACGCTCCTCGGGGCACGTCTTGCTTGGGCCTCTCTCCTGGAGGCGCTCAAACAGACCGAGTAGTGACATGTGGCAAGACGCTCCTCTGGGCGCGTCTTGCTGGGGCTTCTCTCATGGAGGCACTCAGTCAGACCCAGTGTTGACATGTGGCAAGACGCTCCTCGGGGCGCGTCTTGCTTGGACCTCTCTCCCTGAGGCGCTCAGTAAGACCGAGTAGTGACATGTGGCAAGACGCTCCTCGGGGCGCGTCTTGCTTGGGCCTCTCTCATGGAGGCCCTCTGTCAGACCCAGTGTTGACATGTGTCAAGACGCTCCTCGGGGGGCGTCTTGCTTTGGCCTCTCTCCTGGAGGCACTCAGTCAGACCGAGTGCTGACATGTGGCAAGAAGCTCCTCGGGGCGCGTCTTGCTTGGACTTCTCTCCCGGAGGCCCTCAGTAAGAACCATTGTTGACATGTGGCAAGACGCTCCTCGGGACGCGTCTTGCTTGGGCCTCTCTCCAGAAGGCCCTCAATCAGACCCAGTGTTGACACGTGGCAAGACGCTCCTCGGGGCGCGTCTTGCTTGGGCCTCTCTCCTGGAGGCGCTCAGTCAGACTGAGTAGTGACATGTGGCCTGACGCTCCTCGGGGCGCGTGTTGCTTGGGCCTCTCTCCTGGAGGCGCTCAGTCAGACCAAGTGGTGACATGTGGCAAGACAATCCTCGGGGCGCATCTTGCTTGGGCCTCTCTCCTGGAGGCTCTCTGTCAGACCCAGTGTTGACATGTGGCAAGACACTCCTCGGGGCGCGTCTTGCTTGGGCCTCTCTCATGGAGGCCCTCTGTCAGACCCAGTGTTGACATGTGTCAAGACGCTCCTCGGGGCGCGTCTTGCTTTGGCCTCTCTCCTGGAGGCGCTCAGTCAGACCGAGTGCTGACATGTGGCAAGAAGCTCCTCGGGGCGCGTCTTGCTTGGGCTTCTCTCCTGGAGGCCCTCAGTAAGACCCATTGTTGACATGTGGCAAGACGCTCCTCGGGGCGCGTCCTGATTGGGCCTCTCTCCTGGAGGCGCTCAGTCAGACTGAGTAGTGACATGTGGCCTGACGCTCCTCGGGGCGCGTGTTGCTTGGGCCTCTCTCCTGCAGGCGCTCAGTCAGACCAAGTGGTGACATGTGGCAAGACACTCCTCGGGGCGCGTCTTGCTTGGACTTCTCTCCTGGAGGCCCTCTGTCATACCCAGTGTTGACATGTGTCAAGACGCTCCTCGGGGCGTGTCTTGCTTGGGCTTCTCTCCTGGAGGCCCTCAGTCAGACCCATTGTTGGCATGTGGCAAGACGCTCCTCGGGGTGCGTCTTGCTTGGGCCTCTCTCCTGGAGGCGCTCAGTCAGACCGAGTGCTGACATGTGGCAAGACGCTCCTCGGGCCGCGTGTTGCTTGGGCTTCTCTCCTGGAGGCCCTCAGTCAGACCCATTGTTGACATGTGGCCTGACGCTCCTCGGGGCGCGTGTTGCTTGGGCCTCTCTCCTGGAGGCGTTCAGTCAGACCAAGTGGTGACATGTGGCAAGACACTCCTCGGGGCGCGTCTTGCTTGGGCCTCTCTCCTGGAGGCCCTCTGTCATACCCAGTGTTGACATGTGTCAAGACGCTCCTCGGGGCGCGTCTTGCTTGGGCTTCTCTCCTGGAGGCCCTCAGTCAGACCCATTGTTGGCATGTGGCAAGACGCTCCTCGGGGCGCGTCTTGCTTGGGCCTCTCTCCTGGAGGCGCTCAGTCAGACCGAGTGCTGACATGTGGCAAGACGCTCCTCGGGCCGCGTGTTGCTTGGGCTTCTCTCCTGGAGGCCCTCAGTCAGACCCATTGTTGACATGTGGCAAGACGCTCCTCGGGGTGCGTCTTGCTTGGGCCTCTCTCCTGGAGGCGCTCAGTCAGACCGAGTGCTGACATGTGGCAAGACGCTCCTCGGGGCGCGTCTTGCTTGGGCCTCTCTCCTGGAGGCGCTCAGTCAGACTGAGTAGTGACATGTGGCCTGACGATCCTCGGGGCACGTCTTGCTTGGGCCTCTCTCCTGGAGGCGCTCAGTCAGACCCAGTGGTGACATGTGGCAAGACACTCCTCGGGGCGCGTCTTGCTTGGGCCTCTCTCGTTGAGGCCCTCTGTCAGACCCAGTTTTGACATGTGTCAAGACGCTCCTCAGGGCGCGTCTTGCTTGGGCTTCTCTCCTGGAGGCCCTCAGTCAGACCCAGTGTTGACATGTGTCAAGACGCTCCTCGGGGCGCGTCTTGCTTTGGCCTCTCTCCTGGAGGCGCTCAGTCAGACCGAGTGCTGACATGTGGCAAGAAGCTCCTCGGGGCGCGTCTTGCTTGGGCTTCTCTCCTGGAGGCCCTCAGTAAGACCCATTGTTGACATGTGGCAAGACGCTCCTCGGGGCGCGTCCTGATTGGGCCTCTCTCCTGGAGGCGCTCAGTCAGACCGAGTGCTGACATGTGGCAAGACGCTCCTCGGGCCGCGTGTTGCTTGGGCTTCTCTCCTGGAGGCCCTCAGTCAGACCCATTGTTGACATGTGGCCTGACGCTCCTCGGGGCGCGTGGTGCTTGGGCCTCGCGCGTCTTGCTGGGTCTGTGTCAATACAGGACTCTCTAAGCTGGGAGCTGGACGCTAACGACCCGTGCATGCGCCACACAAAAGGTAACTCGACTAACTACAAAACGCATATTGTGATGTAGAAAGTTGGCTCGACTGTTTGAATCAGCTGCAGCTGCGGTTTACTCACGAAGTGAATCGCACGCTTGTTAGAAGTCTATTCGGAGCACTTAAAAAATACATCGCTCTCATCGAGTTCCGTCTCAGCATTCACCGGCTGATGGGCAAGAGCGTGACATGGGATCGCCAGGAACTTACTTAAGGACTATCATCTCATTTGGCATTTACTCACGGACCATAGAAACCAGTTCCGAAAAATGGTCGAGAATTATAACTTGTCTAATAGCAACTGGAAGATATGTTGCGTCATAAGCCTCTGATGGTTCACAAGGTGCACGGTCCACTCGAAATCCTAATGTTGTATTTGTAGTACATACACTAAGTCTTCTCTGTTGATGTCAGACTAGAGTTTTATTAGAGTTTTACTTTGCAACAATGGGATTCGAGCAATTGATCTGTATATTTTTAATAATGCACAATGCTACTATTCCTAGGCTGAATGTATGACATGGCTCTTATGTATCATTATGTATCGTTTCCATTAAGTACTAATTTAAATAAAGTCCCTCTGTCCTCAGTGCTAGGTTGTGGGTTTAATACACATTATTATGATCAACCTGTTGAATAGTATAATAACAATATTCCTGTAAAAGTCATTTAGTAATGAACAACCTCAGTTCTGTGAAAGCACATCATGTCTCTGATGTGTACACTGCAGGCCTGACCGGGGTTTGCATGCAAGGGCCTGTGTGTGTGTGTGTGTGTGTGTGTGTGCGTGCGTGTGTGTGTGTGTGTGTGTGTGTGTGTGTGTGTGTGTGTGTGAAACAAATAAAGATAAATATAGCTAGTGCGGCCACGAGCGGTCGTGCAGGGTAGAGGCTGCGCGAAAACGCCTCTAAAAACAAGCGCGTGCCCACGCCCGATCCGTGGAAGCACGTAGACCTAGCAAACGTACTAGCAGAAATCAACGATCGCACACGGGTCATTGAGTGTGTACAGGGTTCGTCTGCGTGTGTGGCATTGGGCAATCTAGCGGCAACCGTGTGGCCTGAAGGCGGAACCGGCCAACCCGTCGCCCTCACCATCGTTGCGCTTCGAGATGAACTATTGCTAAAGATGATCGTCCTCATCAACCACGGCGCTACCAGAGTAGCTCGTAACGAAGACCCTCTCCGCGACCTCGCGGCCAGTGTGCGCAGTGTACAGCAAATGACAAACGATGTTGCGAGCGATATATCGGAAAAACTTTGCACTGACGCGACGGTCGCCACTGCAGGTTGTGTGAGTCTCGCGCAAAGTGCCATATCAAACGTGCGCAAGCTAGTGACAAGCAACTTCACCAGATCCGTAGATTCTGCATACGCTTGAATACCAACGAAAGTATCGAGAGATAACACCGACACGAGTTGCGCGACGGCGCTGGCTGCAGTCGCTACAACACTGGATTTATTAATCAACGTAATTGTGATCGTAATGGCGTATCGAGTGTGCACCAGAAACTACAACCATTACTACAGAAAACTGGCATGAGGGTCGCGGTCTAACGTTATGTTGGTGTCTCGCATCGACCGTCGACGGCCGTTTTCCAGCGGCTGAAAATGGCACAGTTGACGAAATGGAAACGCCGACCGTCCATAGTGCACTCTCGCAAGTTCCAACCGCACCATCTCAGGAGACAGACCACAGAGTCATATTAGCGGAGGGTAGATAGAAAATGCGCAAACCGCCGCAACCGCCCATATACATACTATACGAGTTCAACATAGAGTGGAGTAAGAAGTTACTACCGATTGTATTTACAACGTGCAAGCAGCTGGTGTGTGACGCTTTACTTGATTATCACAGAGGTTGCGATGTCCTGTGTTCCACGAGCGCATGGAAACAAGTGAACGAACTTCTACGGACCGTACTGTTGGGGTATGAGCGAGCTGTAAAATCAATACACGCTAGACACGCGGACTTTGCCGCATTACTGGACACGCATATCGCCACAACAAAACCGGGTCAAGTGTTCGGGGCGTCACCGCGCTCGACTATACACGTCTTGGCCTACCACGAGTACATGAGCCCACAAGATCCTAAGCGAGGTAGAAGCCGTTGTGTCTACCCAACGCAAATTCAGCACAGCCGTGCGCGCTAAGACAAGTCCCTCTAGATTGCTGGAAACTTTGGAAACGTGGAAGGCTGGCGTGTACGCGCTTTCTACACATCTCAACGGTATGATCGCGATACTCTCGGCCGCACAACAACTAATGGTCATGTGTTCGGAAGGTCTGATCAGGTCTGACATGACCGGTTGTCAATCGACGTCGAGCGTGCACTCACACACGGATATCCTGGCGTACAGTAAAGCGACAGCGACCTCTACGCTCACGTTGATCGCCGATGTTTCGAAGGGCAATCGAGTGTGTTGGCTGACGAAAGCTATGGTGACCGACGGTCGCGTCGACTACAATGTGCCTCATTGCGACTGGAGAGGCGTATGTGATCCTTTGCAAATCGACAACACCACCGCGGTCGAGTGCGAAGTCACGGTCGGTGGCGTGTTGTCCTTACTGTGCCCCATACAATGTGACGGTCCGTGTCACGGACCGGTGTGTTACGACCCGACTAACGAAACGTACCAGGTGATAACATTGCATCTGCCCATTACAGCGGAACGAGCGTTTCGCCACACTCCCAAACCAAGGTTAATAGTTGTAGCGCACGCCCTTTCGGACCTCGGTGCACGCGAAACACTGGCGTACACTCACAAAATCACGCTCGAGACAGCTCAAGTGTTACGCAAAACAAAGGACGTGTTCAAATCCATAGAGAATATACGGTCTTTAGCGTATGCGTATATAAAGAAGGTCGATGACATTTACAGACCCGGCGGCGTGGGCACCACAGTAGAACAACAAGGAGCTCTCAAGCGCACACAGATACTGGCCGCATTATCACTCGCGATATCTATCCTGACATGCCCGTTTCTGATTTCTATGTTAATTAAATTATGACAAGAGCTACGGTGGTTACGATTACACTCTGACCACGTGCCTTAGTTTCTGCTAGTGACCTATAAATACATTTGACCACTTGCTCTCACTGCCATTAAAGCGGCTGTACCCACACGTACAACACCCAAGTAAAAAAATGATCTCGCTGTCTGTACTGGGTGTACTCTCAGTAGTCGCAGTTGCTCAGGCCATGGTGGTACGCTCACATAACGCCTCTGAGATACGTCCCATCACACCACCTCCTACACTACTCGCGAAGGAGTATTCAACACCCCCTTTGTACGAAGACAACCATTATAACGAGCACAGCACAACGCTTGCCGCACGCGAAGACAACATGCAGGAGACAACGCTACCACCTGTCGTGAGAACAACGGATTCGAGTGACAACGATCGCGACTATGACGAGCACATTACAGCACCCTCTGTGCACGAAGACCAGGTGCAGGAGACAACGCTACCACCTGTCGTGAGAAACAAGAGTTTGGTTAACAATGATCATCGTCGTGTCCCATTGTAAACTGGGCGTGCCATCGCACACATCGTACATGTGTGTTAACCCACCTGTATGCGACAGACTTTGTGTGTTGCATGACATCGAGATGTATTGACGTCTGTGTCAATACAGGACTCTCTATAAGCCGGGAGCTGGACGCTAACGACCCGTGCATGCGCCACACAAAAGGTATCGTACATGTGTTAACCCACCTGTATGCGACAGACTTTGTGTGTTGCATGACATCGAGATGTATTGACGTCTGTGTCAATACAGGACTCTCTAAGCTGGGAGCTGGACGCTAACGACCCGTGCATGCGCCACACAAAAGGTAACTCGACTAACTACAAAACGAATATTGTGATGTAGAATGTTGGCTCGACTGTTTGAATCAGCTGCAGCTGCGGTTTACTCACGAAGTGAATCGCACGCTTGTTAGAAGTACATTCGGAGCACTTAAAAAATACATCGCTCTCATCGAGTTCCGTCTCAGCGTTCACCGGCTGATGGGCAAGAGCGTGACATGGGATCGCAAGGAACTTACTTAAGGACTATCATCTCATTTGGCATTTACTCACAGACCCAAGAAACCAGTTCCAAAAAATGGTCCAGAATTATAACTTGTCTAATAGCAACTGGAAGATATGTTGCGTCATAAGCCTCTGATGGTTCACAAGGTGCACGGTCCACTCGAAATCCTAATGCTGTATTTGTAGTGCATACACTAAGTCTTCTCTGTTGATGTCAGACTAGAGTTTTATTAGAGTTTTACTTTGCAACAATGGGATTCGAGCAATTGATGTGTATATTTTTAATAGTGCACAATGCTACTATTCCTAGGCTGAATGTATGACATGGCTCTTGTGTATCATTATGTATCGTTTCCATTAAGTACTAATTTAAATAAAGTCCCTCTGTCCTCAGTGCTAGGTTGTGGGTTTAATACACATTATTATGATCAACCTGTTGAATAGTATAATAACAATATTCCTGTAAAAGTCATTTAGTAACGAACAACCTCAGTTCTGTGAAAGAACATCATGTCTCTGATGTGTACACTGCAGGCCTGACCGGTCTTGCTGGGGCCTCCCTCCTGGAGGCCCTCAGTCAGACCCATTGTTGACATGTGGCAAGACGCTCCTCGGGGCGCATATTGCTTGGGCCTCTCTCCTGGAGGCGCTCAGTCAGAACCAGAGGTGACATGTGGCAAGACGCTCCTCGGGGCGCGTCTTGCTTGGGCCTCTCTCCTGGAGGCCCTCTGTCAGACCCAGTGTTGACATGTGGCAAGACGCTCCTCCGGGCGCATCTTGCTTGGGCCTCTCTCCTGGAGGCCCTCAGTAAGACCCATTGTTGACATGTGGCAAGACGCTCCTCGGGGCGCGTATTGCTTGGGCCTCTCTCCAGAAGGCCCTCAATAAGACCCAGTGTTGACATGTGGCAAGACGCTCCACGGGGCGCGTCTTGCTTGGGCTTCTCTACTGGAGGCCCTCAGTCAGACACATTGTTGACATGTGGCAAGACGCTCCTCGGGGCGCGTCTTGCTTGGGCCCCTCTCCTGGAGGCCCTCAGTCAGACCCATTGTTGACATGTGGCAAGACGCTCCACGGGCGCGTCTTGCTTGGGCTTCTCTCCTGGAGGCCCTCAGTCAGACCCATTGTTGACATGTGGCAAGACGCTCCTCGGGGCACGTCTTGCTTGGGCCTCTCTCCTGGAGGCGCTCAGTCAGACCGAGTAGTGACATGTGGCAAGACGCTCCTCGGGGCGCGTCTTGCTTGGACCTCTCTCCTGGAGGCGCTCAGTTAGACCGAGTAGTGACATGTCCCAAGACGCTCCTCGGGGCGCGTCTTGCTTGGGCCTCTCTCATGGAGGCCCTCTGTCAGACCCAGTGTTGACATGTGGCAAGACGCTCCTCGGGGCGCGTCTTGCTTGGGCCTCTCTCCTGGAGGCGCTCAGTCAGAACCAGAGGTGACATGTGGCAAGAAGCTCCTCGGGGTGCGTCTTGCTTGGGCCTCTCTCCTGGAGGCCCTCTGTCAGACCCAGTGTTGACATGTGGCAAAACGCTCCTCCGGGCGCATCTTTCGTGGGCCTCTCTCCTGGAGGCCCTCAGTAAGACCCATTGTATACATGTGGCAAGACGCTCCTCGGGGCGCGTCTTGCTTGGGCCTCTCTCCAGAAGGCCCTCAATCAGACCCAGTGTTGACATGTGGCAAGACGCTCCTCGGGGCGCGTCTTGCTTGGGCTTCTCTCATGGAGGCCCTCAGTCAGACCCAGTGTTGACATGTGTCAAGACGCTCCTCGGGGCGTGTCTTGCTTGGGCCTCTCTCCTGGAGGCGCTCAAACAGACCGAGTAGTGACATGTGGCAAGACGCTCCTCGGGGCGCGTCTTGCTGGGGCTTCTCTCATGGAGGCACTCAGTCAGATCCAGTGTTGACATGTGGCAAGACGCTCCTCGGGGCGTGTCTTGCTTGGACCTCTCTCCCTGAGGCGCTCAGTCAGACCGAGTAGTGACATGTGGCAAGACGCTCCTCGGGGCGCGTCTTGCTTGGACCTCTCTCCCTGAGGCGCTCAGTCAGACCCAGTGTTGACATTTGGCAAGACACTCCTCGGGGCGCGTCTTGCTTGGGCCTCTCTCATGGAGGCCCTCTGTCAGACCCAGTGTTGACATGTGTCAAGACGCTCCTCGGGGGGCGTCTTGCTTTGGCCTCTCTCCTGGAGGCGCACAGTCTGACCGAGTGCTGACATGTGGCAAGAAGCTCCTCGGGGCGCGTCTTGCTTGGGCTTCTCACCTGGAGGCCCTCAGTAAGAACCATTGTTGACATGTTGCAAGACCCTCCTTGGGGCGCGTCTTGCTTGGGCCTCTCTCCAGAAGGCCCTCAATCAGACCCAGTGTTGACACGTGGCAAGACGCTCCTCGGGGCGCGTCTTGCTTGGGCCTCTCTCCTGGAGGCGCTCAGTCAGACCAAGTGGTGACATGTGGCAAGACACTCCTCGGGGCGCGTCTTGCTTGGGCCTCTCTCCTGGAGGCCCTCTGTCAGACCCAGTGTTGACATGTGGCAAGACACTCCTCGGGGCGCGTCTTGCTTGGGCCTCTCTCATGGAGGCCCTCTGTCAGACCCAGTGTTGACATGTGTCAAGACGCTCCTCGTGGCGCGTCTTGCTTTGGCCTCTCTCCTGGAGGCGCTCAGTCAGACCGAGTGCTGACATGCGACAAGAAGCTCCTCGGAGCGCGTCTTGCTTGGGCTTCTCTCCTGGAGGCCCTCAGTAAGACCCATTGTTGACATGTGGCAAGACGCTCCTCGTGGTGCGTCTTGCTTGGGCCTCTCTCCAGAAGGCCCTCAATCAGACCCAGTGTTGACACGTGGCAAGACGCTCCTCGGGGCGCGTCTTGCTTGGGCCTCTCTCCTTGAGGCGTTCAGTCAGACTGAGTAGTGACATGTGGCCTGACGCTCCTCGGGGCGCGTCTTGCCTGGGCCTCTCTCCTGGAGGCGCTCAGTCAGACCCAGTGGTGACATGTGGCAAGACACTCCTCGGGGCGCGTCTTTCTTGGGCCCCTCTCCTGGAGGCCCTCTGTCAGACCCAGTGTTGACATGTGTCAAGACGCTCCACGGGGCGCGTCTTGCTTGGGCTTCTCTCCTGGAGGCCCTCAGTCAGACCCATTGTTGACATGTGGCAAGACGCTCCTCGGGGCGCGTCTTGCTTGGGCCTCTCTCCTGGAGGCGCTCAGTCAGAACCAGAGGTGACATGTGGCAAGACGCTCCTCGGGGCGCGTCTTGCTTGGGCCTCTCTCCTGGAGGCCCTCTGTCAGACCCAGTGTTGACATGTGGCAAGACGCTCCTCCGGGCGCATCTTGCTTGGGCCTCTCTCCTGGAGGCCCTCAGTAAGACCCATTGTTGACATGTGGCAAGACGCTCCTCGGGGCGCGTATTGCTTGGGCCTCTCTCCAGAAGGCCCTCAATAAGACCCAGTGTTGACATGTGGCAAGACGCTCCAAGGGGCGCGTCTTGCTTGGGCTTCTCTCCTGGAGGCCCTCAGTCAGACCCATTGTTGACATGTGGCAAGACGCTCCTCGGGGCGCGTCTTGCTTGGGCCTCTCTCCTGGAGGCGCTCAGTCAGACCCAGTGTTGACATGTGGCAAGACGCTCCACGGGGCGCGTCTTGCTTGGGCTTCTCTCCTGGAGGCCCTCAGTCAGACCCATTGTTGACATGTGGCAAGACGCTCCTCGGGGCACGTCTTGCTTGGGCCTCTCTCCTGGAGGCGCTCAGTCAGACCGAGTAGTGACATGTGGCAAGACGCTCCTCGGGGCGCGTCTTGCTTGGACCTCTCTCCTGGAGGCGCTCAGTTAGACCGAGTAGTGACATGTCGCAAGACGCTCCTCGGGGCGCGTCTTGCTTGGGCCTCTCTCATGGAGGCCCTCTGTCAGACCCAGTGTTGACATGTGGCAAGACGGTCCTCGGGGCGCGTCTTGCTTGGGCCTCTCTCCTGGAGGCGCTCAGTCAGAACCAGAGGTAACATGTGGCAAGACGCTCCTCGGGGTGCGTCTTGCTTGGGCCTCTCTCCTGGAGGCCCTCTGTCAGACACAGTGTTGACATGTGGCAAAACGCTCCTCCGGGCGCATCTTGCTTGGGCCTCTCTCCTGGAGGCCCTCAGTAAGACCCATTGTATACATGTGGCAAGACGCTCCTCGGGGCGCGTCTTGCTTGGGCCTCTCTCCAGAAGGCCCTCAATCAGACCCAGTGTTGACATGTGGCAAGACGCTCCTCGGGGCGCGTCTTGCTTGGGCTTCTCTCATGGAGGCACTCAGTCAGACCCAGTGTTGACATGTGTCAAGACGCTCCTCGGGGCGTGTCTTGCTTGGGCCTCTCTCCTGGAGGCGCTCAAACAGACCGAGTAGTGACATGTGGCAAGACGCTCCTCAGGGCGCGTCTTGCT
The DNA here is from genome assembly GCF_043380555.1 of Nothobranchius furzeri. NCBI lineage: Eukaryota > Metazoa > Chordata > Actinopteri > Cyprinodontiformes > Nothobranchiidae > Nothobranchius > Nothobranchius furzeri. Next base: position 3,552,898 of record NC_091741.1, read on the forward strand.
GGGGTTTCTCTCATGGAGGCCCTCTGTCAGACCCAGTGTTGACATGTGGCAAGACACTCCTCGGGGCGCGTCTTGCTTGGGCCTCTCTCATGGAGGCCCTCTGTCAGACCCAGTGTTGACATGTGTCAAGACGCTCCTCGTGGCGCGTCTTGCTTTGGCCTCTCTCCTGGAGGCGCTCAGTCAGACCGAGTGCTGTCATGCGACAAGAAGCTCCTCGGAGCGCGTCTTGCTTGGGCTTCTCTCCTGGAGGCCCTCAGTAAGACCCATTGTTGACATGTGGCAAGACGCTCCTCGTGGTGCGTCTTGCTTGGGCCTCTCTCCAGAAGGCCCTCAATCAGACCCAGTGTTGACACGTGGCAAGACGCTCCTCGGGGCGCGTCTTGCTTGGGCCTCTCTCCTTGAGGCGTTCAGTCAGACTGAGTAGTGACATGTGGCCTGACGCTCCTCGGGGCGCGTCTTGCCTGGGCCTCTCTCCTGGAGGCGCTCAGTCAGACCCAGTGGTGACATGTGGCAAGACACTCCTCGGGGCGCGTCTTTCTTGGGCCCCTCTCCTGGAGGCCCTCTGTCAGACCCAGTGTTGACATGTGTCAAGACGCTCCTCGGGGCGCGTATTGCTTGGGCCTCTCTCCTGGAGGCGCTCAGTCAGAACCAGAGGTGACATGTGGCAAGACGCTCCTCGGGGCGCGTCTTGCTTGGGCCTCTCTCCTGGAGGCCCTCTGTCAGACCCAGTGTTGACATGTGGCAAGACGCTCCTCCGGGCGCATCTTGCTTGGGCCTCTCTCCTGGAGGCCCTCAGTAAGACCCATTGTTGACATGTGGCAAGACGCTCCTCGGGGCGCGTATTGCTTGGGCCTCTCTCCAGAAGGCCCTCAATAAGACCCAGTGTTGACATGTGGCAAGACGCTCCACGGGGCGCGTCTTGCTTGGGCTTCTCTCCTGGAGGCCCTCAGTCAGACCCATTGTTGACATGTGGCAAGACGCTCCTCGGGGCGCGTCTTGCTTGGGCCTCTCTCCTGGAGGCGCTCAGTCAGACCCAGTGTTGACATGTGGCAAGACGCTCCACGGGGCGCGTCTTGCTTGGGCTTCTCTCCTGGAGGCCCTCAGTCAGACCCATTGTTGACATGTGGCAAGACGCTCCTCGGGGCACGTCTTGCTTGGGCCTCTCTCCTGGAGGCGCTCAGTCAGACCGAGTAGTGACATGTGGCAAGACGCTCCTCGGGGCGCGTCTTGCTTGGACCTCTCTCCTGGAGGCGCTCAGTTAGACCGAGTAGTGACATGTCGCAAGACGCTCCTCGGGGCGCGTCTTGCTTGGGCCTCTCTCATGGAGGCCCTCTGTCAGACCCAGTGTTGACATGTGGCAAGACGCTCCTCGGGGCGCGTCTTGCTTGGGCCTCTCTCCTGGAGGCGCTCAGTCAGAACCAGAGGTGACATGTGGCAAGACGCTCCTCGGGGTGCGTCTTGCTTGGGCCTCTCTCCTGGAGGCCCTCTGTCAGACACAGTGTTGACATGTGGCAAAACGCTCCTCCAGGCGCATCTTGCTTGGGCCTCTCTCCTGGAGGCCCTCAGTAAGACCCATTGTATACATGTGGCAAGACGCTCCTCGGGGCGCGTCTTGCTTGGGCCTCTCTCCAGAAGGCCCTCAATCAGACCCAGTGTTGACATGTGGCAAGACGCTCCTCGGGGCGCGTCTTTCTTGGGCTTCTCTCATGGAGGCCCTCAGTCAGACCCAGTGTTGACATGTGTCAAGACGCTCCTCGGGGCGTGTCTTGCTTGGGCCTCTCTCCTGGAGGCGCTCAAACAGACCGAGTAGTGACATGTGGCAAGACGCTCCTCGGGGCGCGTCTTGCTGGGGCTTCTCTCATGGAGGCACTCAGTCAGATCCAGTGTTGACATGTGGCAAGACTCTCCTCGGGGCGCGTCTTGCTTGGACCTCTCTCCCTGAGGCGCTCAGTCAGACCGATTAGTGACATGTGGCAAGACGCTCCTCGGGGCGCGTCTTGCTTGGACCTCTCTCCCTGAGGCGCTCAGTCAGACCCAGTGTTGACATTTGGCAAGACACTCCTCGGGGCGCGTCTTGCTTGGGCCTCTCTCATGGAGGCCCTCTGTCAGACCCAGTGTTGACATGTGTCAAGACGCTCCTCGGGGGGCGTCTTGCTTTGGCCTCTCTCCTGGAGGCGCTCAGTCTGACCGAGTGCTGACATGTGGCAAGAAGCTCCTCGGGGCGCGTCTTGCTTGGGCTTCTCACCTGGAGGCCCTCAGTTAGAACCATTGTTGACATGTGGCAAGACGCTCCTCGGGGCGCGTCTTGCTTGGGCCTCTCTCCAGAAGGCCCTCAATCAGACCCAGTGTTGACACGTGGCAAGACGCTCCTCGGGGCGCGTCTTGCTTGGGCCTCTCTCCTGGAGGCGCTCAGTCAGACCAAGTGGTGACATAGGGCAAGACACTCCTCGGGGCGCGTCTTGCTTGGGCCTCTCTCATGGAGGCCCTCTGTCAGACCCAGTGTTGACATGTGTCAAGACGCTCCTCGGGGCGCGTCTTGCTTTGGCCTCTCTCCTGGAGGCGCTCAGTCAGACCCAGTGCTGACAGGTGGCAAGAAGCTCCTCGGAGCGCGTCTTGCTTGGGCTTCTCTCCTGGAGGCCCTCAGTAAGACCCATTGTTGACATGTGGCAAGACGCTCCTCGGGGCGCGTCTTGCTTGGGCCTCTCTCCTGGAGGCGCTCAGTCAGACTGAGTAGTGACATGTGGCCTGACGCTCCTCGGGGCGCGTGTTGCTTGGGCCTCTCTCCTGGAGGCGCTCAGTCAGACCAAGTGGTGACATGTGGCAAGACGCTCCTCGGGGCGCGTCTTGCTTGGGCCTCTCTCCAGAAGGCCCTCAATCAGACCCAGTGTTGACAAGTGGCAAGACGCTCCTCGGGGCGCGTCTTGCTTGGGCCTCTCTCCTGGAGGCGCTCAGTCAGAATGAGTAGTGACATGCGGTCTGACGCTCCTCGGGGCGCGTGTTGCTTGGGCCTCTCTCCTGGAGGCGCTCAGTCAGACCAAGTGGTGACATGTGGCAAGACACTTCTCGGGGCGCGTCTTGCTTGGGCCTCTCTCCTGGAGGCCCTCTGTCAGACCCAGTGTTGACATGTGGCAAGACACTCCTCGGGGCGCGTCTTGCTTGGGCCTCTCTCATGGAGGCCCTCTGTCAGACCCAGTGTTGACATGTGTCAAGACGCTCCTCGGGGCGCGTCTTGCTTTGGCCTCTCTCCTGGAGGCGCTCAGTCAGACCGAGTGCTGACATGTGGCAAGACGCTCCTCGGGCCGCGTGTTGCTTGGGCTTCTCTCCTGGAGGCCCTCAGTCAGACCCATTGTTGACATGTGGCAAGACGCTCCTCGGGGCGCGTCTTGCTTGGGCCTCTCTCCTGGAGGCGCTCAGTCAGACCGAGTGCTGACATTTGGCAAGACGCTCCTCGGGGCGCGTCTTGCTTGGGCTTCTCTCCTGGAGGCGCTCAGACAGACCCAGTGTTGACATGTGACAAGACGCTCCTCGGGGCGCGTCTTGCTTGGGCCTCTCTCCTGGAGGCGCTCAGTCAGAACCAGAGGTGACATGTGGCAAGACGCTCCTCGGGGCGCGTCTTGCTTGGGCCTCTCTCCTGGAGGCCCTCTGTCAGACCCAGTGTTGACATGTGGCAAGACGCTCCTCCGGGCGCATCTTGCTTGGGCCTCTCTCCTGGAGGCCCTCAGTCAGACCCATTGTTGACTTGTGGCAAGACGCTCCTCGGGGCGCGTCTTGCTTGGGCCTCTCTCCTGGAGGCGCACAGTAAGACCGAGTGCTGACAGAAGGCAAGACGCTCCTCGGGGCGCTCATTGCTTGGGCCTCTCTCCTGAATGCCCTCTGTCAGACCGAGTGTTGACATGTGGCAAGACTCTCCTCGGGGCGCGTCTTGCTTGGGCCTCTCTCATGGAGGCCCTCTGTCAGACCCAGTGTTGACATGTGGCAAGACGCTCCTCGGGGCGCGTCTTGCTTGGGCCTCTCTCCTGGAGGCGCTCAGTCAGAACCAGAGGTGACATGTGGCAAGACGCTCCTCGGGGTGCGTCTTGCTTGGGCCTCTCTCCTGGAGGCCCTCTGTCAGACACAGTGTTGACATGTGGCAAAACGCTCCTCCAGGCGCATCTTGCTTGGGCCTCTCTCCTGGAGGCCCTCAGTAAGACCCATTGTATACATGTGGCAAGACGCTCCTCGGGGCGCGTCTTGCTTGGGCCTCTCTCCAGAAGGCCCTCAATCAGACCCAGTGTTGACATGTGGCAAGACGCTCCTCGGGGCGCGTCTTTCTTGGGCTTCTCTCATGGAGGCCCTCAGTCAGACCCAGTGTTGACATGTGTCAAGACGCTCCTCGGGGCGTGTCTTGCTTGGGCCTCTCTCCTGGAGGCGCTCAAACAGACCGAGTAGTGACATGTGGCAAGACGCTCCTCGGGGCGCGTCTTGCTGGGGCTTCTCTCATGGAGGCACTCAGTCAGATCCAGTGTTGACATGTGGCAAGACTCTCCTCGGGGCGCGTCTTGCTTGGACCTCTCTCCCTGAGGCGCTCAGTCAGACCGATTAGTGACATGTGGCAAGACGCTCCTCGGGGCGCGTCTTGCTTGGACCTCTCTCCCTGAGGCGCTCAGTCAGACCCAGTGTTGACATTTGGCAAGACACTCCTCGGGGCGCGTCTTGCTTGGGCCTCTCTCATGGAGGCCCTCTGTCAGACCCAGTGTTGACATGTGTCAAGACGCTCCTCGGGGGGCGTCTTGCTTTGGCCTCTCTCCTGGAGGCGCTCAGTCTGACCGAGTGCTGACATGTGGCAAGAAGCTCCTCGGGGCGCGTCTTGCTTGGGCTTCTCACCTGGAGGCCCTCAGTTAGAACCATTGTTGACATGTGGCAAGACGCTCCTCGGGGCGCGTCTTGCTTGGGCCTCTCTCCAGAAGGCCCTCAATCAGACCCAGTGTTGACACGTGGCAAGACGCTCCTCGGGGCGCGTCTTGCTTGGGCCTCTCTCCTGGAGGCGCTCAGTCAGACCAAGTGGTGACATAGGGCAAGACACTCCTCGGGGCGCGTCTTGCTTGGGCCTCTCTCATGGAGGCCCTCTGTCAGACCCAGTGTTGACATGTGTCAAGACGCTCCTCGGGGCGCGTCTTGCTTTGGCCTCTCTCCTGGAGGCGCTCAGTCAGACCCAGTGCTGACAGGTGGCAAGAAGCTCCTCGGAGCGCGTCTTGCTTGGGCTTCTCTCCTGGAGGCCCTCAGTAAGACCCATTGTTGACATGTGGCAAGACGCTCCTCGGGGCGCGTCTTGCTTGGGCCTCTCTCCTGGAGGCGCTCAGTCAGACTGAGTAGTGACATGTGGCCTGACGCTCCTCGGGGCGCGTGTTGCTTGGGCCTCTCTCCTGGAGGCGCTCAGTCAGACCAAGTGGTGACATGTGGCAAGACGCTCCTCGGGGCGCGTCTTGCTTGGGCCTCTCTCCAGAAGGCCCTCAATCAGACCCAGTGTTGACAAGTGGCAAGACGCTCCTCGGGGCGCGTCTTGCTTGGGCCTCTCTCCTGGAGGCGCTCAGTCAGAATGAGTAGTGACATGCGGTCTGACGCTCCTCGGGGCGCGTGTTGCTTGGGCCTCTCTCCTGGAGGCGCTCAGTCAGACCAAGTGGTGACATGTGGCAAGACACTTCTCGGGGCGCGTCTTGCTTGGGCCTCTCTCCTGGAGGCCCTCTGTCAGACCCAGTGTTGACATGTGGCAAGACACTCCTCGGGGCGCGTCTTGCTTGGGCCTCTCTCATGGAGGCCCTCTGTCAGACCCAGTGTTGACATGTGTCAAGACGCTCCTCGGGGCGCGTCTTGCTTTGGCCTCTCTCCTGGAGGCGCTCAGTCAGACCGAGTGCTGACATGTGGCAAGACGCTCCTCGGGCCGCGTGTTGCTTGGGCTTCTCTCCTGGAGGCCCTCAGTCAGACCCATTGTTGACATGTGGCAAGACGCTCCTCGGGGCGCGTCTTGCTTGGGCCTCTCTCCTGGAGGCGCTCAGTCAGACCGAGTGCTGACATTTGGCAAGACGCTCCTCGGGGCGCGTCTTGCTTGGGCTTCTCTCCTGGAGGCGCTCAGACAGACCCAGTGTTGACATGTGACAAGACGCTCCTCGGGGCGCGTCTTGCTTGGGCCTCTCTCCTGGAGGCGCTCAGTCAGAACCAGAGGTGACATGTGGCAAGACGCTCCTCGGGGCGCGTCTTGCTTGGGCCTCTCTCCTGGAGGCCCTCTGTCAGACCCAGTGTTGACATGTGGCAAGACGCTCCTCCGGGCGCATCTTGCTTGGGCCTCTCTCCTGGAGGCCCTCAGTCAGACCCATTGTTGACATGTGGCAAGACGCTCCTCGGGGCGCGTCTTGCTTGGGCCTCTCTCCTGGAGGCGCACAGTAAGACCGAGTGCTGACAGAAGGCAAGACGCTCCTCGGGGCGCTCATTGCTTGGGCCTCTCTCCTGAATGCCCTCTGTCAGACCGAGTGTTGACATGTGGCAAGACTCTCCTCGGGGCGCGTCTTGCTTGGGCTTCTCTCATGGAGGCCCTCAGTCCGACCCAGTGTTGACATGTGTCAAGACGCTCCTCGGGGCGTGTCTTGCTTGGGCCTCTCTCCTGGAGGCGCTCAGTCAGACCCAGTGTTGACATGTGGCAAGACGCTCCTCGGGGCGCGTCTTTCTTGGGCTTCTCTCATGGAGGCCCTCAGTCAGACCCAGTGTTGACATGTGTCAAGACGCTCCTCGGGGCGTGTCTTGCTTGGGCCTCTCTCCTGGAGGCGCTCAAACAGACCGAGTAGTGACATGTGGCAAGACGCTCCTCGGGGCGCGTCTTGCTGGGGCTTCTCTCATGGAGGCACTCAGTCAGATCCAGTGTTGACATGTGGCAAGACTCTCCTCGGGGCGCGTCTTGCTTGGACCTCTCTCCCTGAGGCGCTCAGTCAGACCGATTAGTGACATGTGGCAAGACGCTCCTCGGGGCGCGTCTTGCTTGGACCTCTCTCCCTGAGGCGCTCAGTCAGACCCAGTGTTGACATTTGGCAAGACACTCCTCGGGGCGCGTCTTGCTTGGGCCTCTCTCATGGAGGCCCTCTGTCAGACCCAGTGTTGACATGTGTCAAGACGCTCCTCGGGGGGCGTCTTGCTTTGGCCTCTCTCCTGGAGGCGCTCAGTCTGACCGAGTGCTGACATGTGGCAAGAAGCTCCTCGGGGCGCGTCTTGCTTGGGCTTCTCACCTGGAGGCCCTCAGTTAGAACCATTGTTGACATGTGGCAAGACGCTCCTCGGGGCGCGTCTTGCTTGGGCCTCTCTCCAGAAGGCCCTCAATCAGACCCAGTGTTGACACGTGGCAAGACGCTCCTCGGGGCGCGTCTTGCTTGGGCCTCTCTCCTGGAGGCGCTCAGTCAGACCAAGTGGTGACATAGGGCAAGACACTCCTCGGGGCGCGTCTTGCTTGGGCCTCTCTCATGGAGGCCCTCTGTCAGACCCAGTGTTGACATGTGTCAAGACGCTCCTCGGGGCGCGTCTTGCTTTGGCCTCTCTCCTGGAGGCGCTCAGTCAGACCCAGTGCTGACAGGTGGCAAGAAGCTCCTCGGAGCGCGTCTTGCTTGGGCTTCTCTCCTGGAGGCCCTCAGTAAGACCCATTGTTGACATGTGGCAAGACGCTCCTCGGGGCGCGTCTTGCTTGGGCCTCTCTCCTGGAGGCGCTCAGTCAGACTGAGTAGTGACATGTGGCCTGACGCTCCTCGGGGCGCGTGTTGCTTGGGCCTCTCTCCTGGAGGCGCTCAGTCAGACCAAGTGGTGACATGTGGCAAGACGCTCCTCGGGGCGCGTCTTGCTTGGGCCTCTCTCCAGAAGGCCCTCAATCAGACCCAGTGTTGACAAGTGGCAAGACGCTCCTCGGGGCGCGTCTTGCTTGGGCCTCTCTCCTGGAGGCGCTCAGTCAGAATGAGTAGTGACATGCGGTCTGACGCTCCTCGGGGCGCGTGTTGCTTGGGCCTCTCTCCTGGAGGCGCTCAGTCAGACCAAGTGGTGACATGTGGCAAGACACTTCTCGGGGCGCGTCTTGCTTGGGCCTCTCTCCTGGAGGCCCTCTGTCAGACCCAGTGTTGACATGTGGCAAGACACTCCTCGGGGCGCGTCTTGCTTGGGCCTCTCTCATGGAGGCCCTCTGTCAGACCCAGTGTTGACATGTGTCAAGACGCTCCTCGGGGCGCGTCTTGCTTTGGCCTCTCTCCTGGAGGCGCTCAGTCAGACCGAGTGCTGACATGTGGCAAGACGCTCCTCGGGCCGCGTGTTGCTTGGGCTTCTCTCCTGGAGGCCCTCAGTCAGACCCATTGTTGACATGTGGCAAGACGCTCCTCGGGGCGCGTCTTGCTTGGGCCTCTCTCCTGGAGGCGCTCAGTCAGACCGAGTGCTGACATTTGGCAAGACGCTCCTCGGGGCGCGTCTTGCTTGGGCTTCTCTCCTGGAGGCGCTCAGACAGACCCAGTGTTGACATGTGACAAGACGCTCCTCGGGGCGCGTCTTGCTTGGGCCTCTCTCCTGGAGGCGCTCAGTCAGACCGAGTGCTGACATTTGGCAAGACGCTCCTCGGGGCGCGTCTTGCTTGGGCTTCTCTCCTGGAGGCGCTCAGACAGACCCAGTGTTGACATGTGACAAGACGCTCCTCGGGGCGCGTCTTGCTTGGGCCTCTCTCCTGGAGGCGCTCAGTCAGAACCAGAGGTGACATGTGGCAAGACGCTCCTCGGGGCGCGTCTTGCTTGGGCCTCTCTCCTGGAGGCCCTCTGTCAGACCCAGTGTTGACATGTGGCAAGACGCTCCTCCGGGCGCATCTTGCTTGGGCCTCTCTCCTGGAGGCCCTCAGTCAGACCCATTGTTGACATGTGGCAAGACGCTCCTCGGGGCGCGTCTTGCTTGGGCCTCTCTCCTGGAGGCGCACAGTAAGACCGAGTGCTGACAGAAGGCAAGACGCTCCTCGGGGCGCTCATTGCTTGGGCCTCTCTCCTGAATGCCCTCTGTCAGACCGAGTGTTGACATGTGGCAAGACTCTCCTCGGGGCGCGTCTTGCTTGGGCTTCTCTCATGGAGGCCCTCAGTCCGACCCAGTGTTGACATGTGTCAAGACGCTCCTCGGGGCGTGTCTTGCTTGGGCCTCTCTCCTGGAGGCGCTCAGTCAGACCCAGTGTTGACATGTGGCAAGACGCTCCTCGGGGCGCGTCTTTCTTGGGCTTCTCTCATGGAGGCCCTCAGTCAGACCCAGTGTTGACATGTGTCAAGACGCTCCTCGGGGCGTGTCTTGCTTGGGCCTCTCTCCTGGAGGCGCTCAAACAGACCGAGTAGTGACATGTGGCAAGACGCTCCTCGGGGCGCGTCTTGCTGGGGCTTCTCTCATGGAGGCACTCAGTCAGATCCAGTGTTGACATGTGGCAAGACTCTCCTCGGGGCGCGTCTTGCTTGGACCTCTCTCCCTGAGGCGCTCAGTCAGACCGATTAGTGACATGTGGCAAGACGCTCCTCGGGGCGCGTCTTGCTTGGACCTCTCTCCCTGAGGCGCTCAGTCAGACCCAGTGTTGACATTTGGCAAGACACTCCTCGGGGCGCGTCTTGCTTGGGCCTCTCTCATGGAGGCCCTCTGTCAGACCCAGTGTTGACATGTGTCAAGACGCTCCTCGGGGGGCGTCTTGCTTTGGCCTCTCTCCTGGAGGCGCTCAGTCTGACCGAGTGCTGACATGTGGCAAGAAGCTCCTCGGGGCGCGTCTTGCTTGGGCTTCTCACCTGGAGGCCCTCAGTTAGAACCATTGTTGACATGTGGCAAGACGCTCCTCGGGGCGCGTCTTGCTTGGGCCTCTCTCCAGAAGGCCCTCAATCAGACCCAGTGTTGACACGTGGCAAGACGCTCCTCGGGGCGCGTCTTGCTTGGGCCTCTCTCCTGGAGGCGCTCAGTCAGACCAAGTGGTGACATAGGGCAAGACACTCCTCGGGGCGCGTCTTGCTTGGGCCTCTCTCATGGAGGCCCTCTGTCAGACCCAGTGTTGACATGTGTCAAGACGCTCCTCGGGGCGCGTCTTGCTTTGGCCTCTCTCCTGGAGGCGCTCAGTCAGACCCAGTGCTGACAGGTGGCAAGAAGCTCCTCGGAGCGCGTCTTGCTTGGGCTTCTCTCCTGGAGGCCCTCAGTAAGACCCATTGTTGACATGTGGCAAGACGCTCCTCGGGGCGCGTCTTGCTTGGGCCTCTCTCCTGGAGGCGCTCAGTCAGACTGAGTAGTGACATGTGGCCTGACGCTCCTCGGGGCGCGTGTTGCTTGGGCCTCTCTCCTGGAGGCGCTCAGTCAGACCAAGTGGTGACATGTGGCAAGACGCTCCTCGGGGCGCGTCTTGCTTGGGCCTCTCTCCAGAAGGCCCTCAATCAGACCCAGTGTTGACAAGTGGCAAGACGCTCCTCGGGGCGCGTCTTGCTTGGGCCTCTCTCCTGGAGGCGCTCAGTCAGAATGAGTAGTGACATGCGGTCTGACGCTCCTCGGGGCGCGTGTTGCTTGGGCCTCTCTCCTGGAGGCGCTCAGTCAGACCAAGTGGTGACATGTGGCAAGACACTTCTCGGGGCGCGTCTTGCTTGGGCCTCTCTCCTGGAGGCCCTCTGTCAGACCCAGTGTTGACATGTGGCAAGACACTCCTCGGGGCGCGTCTTGCTTGGGCCTCTCTCATGGAGGCCCTCTGTCAGACCCAGTGTTGACATGTGTCAAGACGCTCCTCGGGGCGCGTCTTGCTTTGGCCTCTCTCCTGGAGGCGCTCAGTCAGACCGAGTGCTGACATGTGGCAAGACGCTCCTCGGGCCGCGTGTTGCTTGGGCTTCTCTCCTGGAGGCCCTCAGTCAGACCCATTGTTGACATGTGGCAAGACGCTCCTCGGGGCGCGTCTTGCTTGGGCCTCTCTCCTGGAGGCGCTCAGTCAGACCGAGTGCTGACATTTGGCAAGACGCTCCTCGGGGCGCGTCTTGCTTGGGCTTCTCTCCTGGAGGCGCTCAGACAGACCCAGTGTTGACATGTGACAAGACGCTCCTCGGGGCGCGTCTTGCTTGGGCCTCTCTCCTGGAGGCGCTCAGTCAGAACCAGAGGTGACATGTGGCAAGACGCTCCTCGGGGCGCGTCTTGCTTGGGCCTCTCTCCTGGAGGCCCTCTGTCAGACCCAGTGTTGACATGTGGCAAGACGCTCCTCCGGGCGCATCTTGCTTGGGCCTCTCTCCTGGAGGCCCTCAGTCAGACCCATTGTTGACATGTGGCAAGACGCTCCTCGGGGCGCGTCTTGCTTGGGCCTCTCTCCTGGAGGCGCACAGTAAGACCGAGTGCTGACAGAAGGCAAGACGCTCCTCGGGGCGCTCATTGCTTGGGCCTCTCTCCTGAATGCCCTCTGTCAGACCGAGTGTTGACATGTGGCAAGACTCTCCTCGGGGCGCGTCTTGCTTGGGCTTCTCTCATGGAGGCCCTCAGTCCGACCCAGTGTTGACATGTGTCAAGACGCTCCTCGGGGCGTGTCTTGCTTGGGCCTCTCTCCTGGAGGCGCTCAGTCAGACCCAGTGTTGACATGTGGCAAGACGCTCCTCGGGGCGCGTCTTTCTTGGGCTTCTCTCATGGAGGCCCTCAGTCAGACCCAGTGTTGACATGTGTCAAGACGCTCCTCGGGGCGTGTCTTGCTTGGGCCTCTCTCCTGGAGGCGCTCAAACAGACCGAGTAGTGACATGTGGCAAGACGCTCCTCGGGGCGCGTCTTGCTGGGGCTTCTCTCATGGAGGCACTCAGTCAGATCCAGTGTTGACATGTGGCAAGACTCTCCTCGGGGCGCGTCTTGCTTGGACCTCTCTCCCTGAGGCGCTCAGTCAGACCGATTAGTGACATGTGGCAAGACGCTCCTCGGGGCGCGTCTTGCTTGGACCTCTCTCCCTGAGGCGCTCAGTCAGACCCAGTGTTGACATTTGGCAAGACACTCCTCGGGGCGCGTCTTGCTTGGGCCTCTCTCATGGAGGCCCTCTGTCAGACCCAGTGTTGACATGTGTCAAGACGCTCCTCGGGGGGCGTCTTGCTTTGGCCTCTCTCCTGGAGGCGCTCAGTCTGACCGAGTGCTGACATGTGGCAAGAAGCTCCTCGGGGCGCGTCTTGCTTGGGCTTCTCACCTGGAGGCCCTCCGTTAGAACCATTGTTGACATGTGGCAAGACGCTCCTCGGGGCGCGTCTTGCTTGGGCCTCTCTCCAGAAGGCCCTCAATCAGACCCAGTGTTGACACGTGGCAAGACGCTCCTCGGGGCGCGTCTTGCTTGGGCCTCTCTCCTGGAGGCGCTCAGTCAGACCAAGTGGTGACATAGGGCAAGACACTCCTCGGGGCGCGTCTTGCTTGGGCCTCTCTCATGGAGGCCCTCTGTCAGACCCAGTGTTGACATGTGTCAAGACGCTCCTCGGGGCGCGTCTTGCTTTGGCCTCTCTCCTGGAGGCGCTCAGTCAGACCCAGTGCTGACAGGTGGCAAGAAGCTCCTCGGAGCGCGTCTTGCTTGGGCTTCTCTCCTGGAGGCCCTCAGTAAGACCCATTGTTGACATGTGGCAAGACGCTCCTCGGGGCGCGTCTTGCTTGGGCCTCTCTCCTGGAGGCGCTCAGTCAGACTGAGTAGTGACATGTGGCCTGACGCTCCTCGGGGCGCGTGTTGCTTGGGCCTCTCTCCTGGAGGCGCTCAGTCAGACCAAGTGGTGACATGTGGCAAGACGCTCCTCGGGGCGCGTCTTGCTTGGGCCTCTCTCCAGAAGGCCCTCAATCAGACCCAGTGTTGACAAGTGGCAAGACGCTCCTCGGGGCGCGTCTTGCTTGGGCCTCTCTCCTGGAGGCGCTCAGTCAGAATGAGTAGTGACATGCGGTCTGACGCTCCTCGGGGCGCGTGTTGCTTGGGCCTCTCTCCTGGAGGCGCTCAGTCAGACCAAGTGGTGACATGTGGCAAGACACTTCTCGGGGCGCGTCTTGCTTGGGCCTCTCTCCTGGAGGCCCTCTGTCAGACCCAGTGTTGACATGTGGCAAGACACTCCTCGGGGCGCGTCTTGCTTGGGCCTCTCTCATGGAGGCCCTCTGTCAGACCCAGTGTTGACATGTGTCAAGACGCTCCTCGGGGCGCGTCTTGCTTTGGCCTCTCTCCTGGAGGCGCTCAGTCAGACCGAGTGCTGACATGTGGCAAGACGCTCCTCGGGCCGCGTGTTGCTTGGGCTTCTCTCCTGGAGGCCCTCAGTCAGACCCATTGTTGACATGTGGCAAGACGCTCCTCGGGGCGCGTCTTGCTTGGGCCTCTCTCCTGGAGGCGCTCAGTCAGACCGAGTGCTGACATTTGGCAAGACGCTCCTCGGGGCGCGTCTTGCTTGGGCTTCTCTCCTGGAGGCGCTCAGACAGACCCAGTGTTGACATGTGACAAGACGCTCCTCGGGGCGCGTCTTGCTTGGGCCTCTCTCCTGGAGGCGCTCAGTCAGAACCAGAGGTGACATGTGGCAAGACGCTCCTCGGGGCGCGTCTTGCTTGGGCCTCTCTCCTGGAGGCCCTCTGTCAGACCCAGTGTTGACATGTGGCAAGACGCTCCTCCGGGCGCATCTTGCTTGGGCCTCTCTCCTGGAGGCCCTCAGTCAGACCCATTGTTGACATGTGGCAAGACGCTCCTCGGGGCGCGTCTTGCTTGGGCCTCTCTCCTGGAGGCGCACAGTAAGACCGAGTGCTGACAGAAGGCAAGACGCTCCTCGGGGCGCTCATTGCTTGGGCCTCTCTCCTGAATGCCCTCTGTCAGACCGAGTGTTGACATGTGGCAAGACTCTCCTCGGGGCGCGTCTTGCTTGGGCTTCTCTCATGGAGGCCCTCAGTCCGACCCAGTGTTGACATGTGTCAAGACGCTCCTCGGGGCGTGTCTTGCTTGGGCCTCTCTCCTGGAGGCGCTCAGTCAGACCCAGTGTTGACATGTGGCAAGACGCTCCTCTGGGCGCGTCTTGCTTGGGCTTCTCTCCTGGAGGCCCTCAGTCAGACCCATTGTTGACATGTGGCAAGACGCTCCTCGGGGCACGTCTTGCTTGGGCCTCTCTCCTGGAGGCGCTCAGTCAGACCGAGTAGTGAAATGTGGCAAGACGCTCCTCGGGGCGCGTCTTGCTTGGGCCTCTCTCCTGGAGGAGCTCAGTCAGACCCAGTGGTGACACGTGGCAAGACGCTCCTCGAGGCGCATCTTGCTTGGGCCTCTCTCCTGGAGGCGCTAAGTCAGACCCAGTGTTGACACGTGGCAAGACGCTCCTCGGGGCGCGTCTTGCTTGGGCCTCTCTCCTGGAGGCGCTCAGTCAGACACAGTGTTGACATGTGGCAAGACACTCCTCGGGGCACGTCTTGCTTGGGCTTCTCTCATGGAGGCCCTCAGTAAGACCCATTGTTGACATGTGGAAAGAAGCTCCTCGGGGCGCGTCTTGCTTTGGCTTCTCTCCTGGAGGCCCTCAGTCAGACCCATTGTAGACATGTGGCAAGACGCTCCTCGGGGCGCGTATGGCTTGGGCCTCTCTCCTGGATGCCCTCTGTCAGACCCAGTGTTGACATGTGGCAAATTACTCCTCGGGGCGCGTCTTGCTTGGGCTTCTCTCATGGAGGCCCTCAGTCAGACCCAGTGTTGACATGTGTCAAGACGCTCCTCGGGGCGTGTCTTGCTTGGGCCTCTCTCCTGGAGGCGCTCAGTCAGACCCAGTGTTGACATGTGGCAAGACGCTCCTCGGGGCGCTTCTTGCTTGGGCTTCTCTCCTGGAGGCCCTCAGTCAGACCCATTTTTGACATGTGGCAAGACGCTCCTCGGGGCGCGTCTTGCTTGGACCTGTCTCCTGGAGGCGCTCAGTTAGACCGAGTAGTGACATGTCGCAAGACGCTCCTCGGGGCGCGTCTTGCTTGGGCCTCTCTCATGGAGGCCCTCTGTCAGACCCAGTGTTGACATGTGGCAAGACGCTCCACGGGGCGCGTCTTGCTTGGGCTTCTCTCCTGGAGGCCCTCAGTCAGACCCATTGTTGACATGTGGCAATACGCTCCTCGGGGCGCGTCTTGCTTGGGCCTCTCTCCTGGAGGCGCTCAGTCAGACCCAGTGTTGACATGTGGCAAGACGCTCCACGGGGCGCGTCTTGCTTGGGCTGCTCTCCTGGAGGCCCTCAGTCAGACCCATTGTTGACATGTGGCAAGACGCTCCTCGGGGCACGTCTTGCTTGGGCCTCTCTCCTGGAGGCGCTCAGTCAAACCGAGTAGTGACATGTGGCAAGACGCTCCTCGGGGCGCGTCTTGCTTGGACCTCTCTCCTGAAGGCGCTCAGTTAGACCGAGTAGTGACATGTCGCAAGACGCTCCTCGGGGCGCGTCTTGCTTGGGCCTCTCTCATGGAGGCCCTCTGTCAGACCCAGTGTTGACATGTGGCAAGACGCTCCTCGGGGCGCGTCTTGCTTGGGCCTCTCTCCTGGAGGCGCTCAGTCAGAACCAGAGGTGACATGTGGCAAGACGCTCCTCGGGGTGCGTCTTGCTTGGGCCTCTCTCCTGGAGGCCCTCTGTCAGACCCAGTGTTGACATGTGGCAAAACGCTCCTCCGGGCGCATCTTGCTTGGGCCTCTCTCCTGGAGGCCCTCAGTAAGACCCATTGTATACATGTGGCAAGACGCTCCTCGGGGCGCGTCTTGCTTGGGCCTCTCTCCAGAAGGCCCTCAATCAGACCCAGTGTTGACATGTGGCAAGACGCTCCTCGGAGCGCGTCTTGCTTGGGCTTCTCTCATGGAGGCCCTCAGTCAGACCCAGTGTTGACATGTGTCAAGACGCTCCTCGGGGCGTGTCTTGCTTGGGCCTCTCTCCTGGAGGCGCTCAAACAGACTGACTAGTGACATGTGGCAAGACGCTCCTCGGGGCGCGTCTTGCTGGGGCTTCTCTCATGGAGGCACTCAGTCAGATCCAGTGTTGACATGTGGCAAGACGCTCCTCGGGGCGCGTCTTGCTTGGACCTCTCTCCCTGAGGCGGTCAGTCAGACCGAGTAGTGACATGTGGCAAGACGCTCCTCGGGGCGCGTCTTGCTTGGACCTCTCTCCCTGAGGCGCTCAGTCAGACCCAGTGTTGACATTTGGCAAGACACTCGGGGCGCGTCTTGCTTGGGCCTCTCTCATGGAGGCCCTCTGTCAGACCCAGTGTTGACATGTGTCAAGACGCTCCTCGGGGGGCGTCTTGCTTGGGCCTCTCTCCAGAAGGCCCTCAATCAGACCGAGTGTTGACACGTGGCAAGACGCTCCTCGGGGCGCGTCTTGCTTGGGCCTCTCTCCTGGAGGCGCTCAGTCAGACCAAGTGGTGACATGTGGCAAGACACTCCTCGGGGCGCGTCTTGCTTGGGCCTCTCTCCTGGAGGCCCTCTGTCAGACCAAGTGTTGACATGTGGCAAGACACTCCTCGGGGCGCCTCTTGCTTGGGCCTCTCTCATGGAGGCCCTCTGTCAGACCCAGTGTTGACATGTGTCAAGACGCTCCTCGGGGCGCGTCTTGCTTTGGCCTCTCTCCTGGAGGCGCTCAGTCAGACCGAGTGCTGACATGTGGCAAGAAGCTCCTCGGGGCGCGTCTTGCTTGGGCTTCTCTCCTGGAGGCCCTCAGTAAGACCCATTGTTGACATGTGGCAAGACGCTCCTCGTGGTGCGTCTTGCTTGGGCCTCTCTCCAGAAGTCCCTCAATCAGACCCAGTGTTGACACGTGGCAAGACGCTCCTCGGGGCGCGTCTTGCTTGGGCCTCTCTCCTGGAGGCGCTCAGTCAGACTGAGTAGTGACATGTGGCCTGACGCTCCTCGGGGCGCGTCTTGCCTGGGCCTCTCTCCTGGAGGCGCTCAGTCAGACCCAGTGGTGACATGTGGCAAGACACTCCTCGGGGCGCGTCTTTCTTGGGCCCCTCTCCTGGAGGCCCTCTGTCAGACCCAGTGTTGACATGTGTCAAGACGCTCCACGGGGCGCGTCTTGCTTGGGCTTCTCTCCTGGAGGCCCTCAGTCAGACCCATTGTTGACTTGTGGCAAGACGCTCCTCGGGGCGCGTCTTGCTTGGGCCTCTCTCCTGGAGGCGCTCAGTCAGACACAGTGTTGACATGTGGCAAGACACTCCTCGGGGCGCGTCTTGCTTGGGCTTCTCTCATGGAGGCCCTCAGTAAGACCCATTGTTGACATGTGGAAAGAAGCTCCTCGGGGCGCGTCTTGCTTTGGCTTCTCTCCTGGAGGCCCTCAGTCAGACCCATTGTTGACATGTGGCAAGACGCTCCTCGGGGCGCGTATTGCTTGGGCCTCTCTCCTGGATGCCCTCTGTCAGACCCAGTGTTGACATGTGGCAAATTACTCCTCGGGGCGCGTCTTGCTTGGGCTTCTCTCATGGAGGCCCTCAGTCAGACCCAGTGTTGACATGTGTCAAGACGCTCCTCGGGGCGTGTCTTGCTTGGGCCTCTCTCCTGGAGGCGCTCAGTCAGACCCAGTGTTGACATGTGGCAAGACGCTCCTCGGGGCGCTTCTTGCTTGGGCTTCTCTCCTGGAGGCCCTCAGTCAGACCCATTTTTGACATGTGGCAAGACGCTCCTCGGGGCGCGTCTTGCTTGGACCTCTCTCCTGGAGGCGCTCAGTTAGACCGAGTAGTGACATGCCGCAAGACGCTCCTCGGGGCGCGTCCTGCTTGGGCCTCTCTCATGGAGGCCCTCTGTCAGACCCAGTGTTGACATGTGGCAAGACGCTCCACGGGGCGCGTCTTGCTTGGGCTTCTCTCCTGGAGGCCCTCAGTCAGACCCATTGTTGACATGTGGCAAGACGCTCCTCGGGGCGCGTCTTGCTTGGGCCTCTCTCCTGGAGGCGCTCAGTCAGACCCAGTGTTGACATGTGGCAAGACGCTCCACGGGGCGCGTCTTGCTTGGGCTGCTCTCCTGGAGGCCCTCAGTCAGACCCATTGTTGACATGTGGCAAGACGCTCCTCGGGGCACGTCTTGCTTGGGCCTCTCTCCTGGAGGCGCTCAGTCAAACCGAGTAGTGACATGTGGCAAGACGCTCCTCGGGGCGCGTCTTGCTTGGACCTCTCTCCTGGAGGCGCTCAGTTAGACCGAGTAGTGACATGTCGCATGACGCTCCTCGGGGCGCGTCTTGCTTGGGCCTCTCTCATGGAGGCCCTCTGTCAGACCCAGTGTTGACATGTGGCAAGACGCTCCTCGGGGCGCGTCTTGCTTGGGCCTCTCTCCTGGAGGCGCTCAGTCAGAACCAGAGGTGACATGTGGCAAGACGCTCCTCGGGGTGCGTCTTGCTTGGGCCTCTCTCCTGGAGGCCCTCTGTCAGACCCAGTGTTGACATGTGGCAAAACGCTCCTCCGGGCGCATCTTGCTTGGGCCTCTCTCCTGGGGGCCCTCAGTAAGACCCATTGTATACATGTGGCAAGACGCTCCTCGGGGCGCGTCTTGCTTGGGCCTCTCTCCAGAAGGCCCTCAATCAGACCCAGTGTTGACATGTGGCAAGACGCTCCTCGGGGCGCGTCTTGCTTGGGCTTCTCTCATGGAGGCCCTCAGTCAGACCCAGTGTTGACATGTGTCAAGACGCTCCTCGGGGCGTGTCTTGCTTGGGCCTCTCTCCTGGAGGCGCTCAAACAGACTGACTAGTGACATGTGGCAAGACGCTCCTCGGGGCGCGTCTTGCTGGGGCTTCTCTCATGGAGGCACTCAGTCAGATCCAGTGTTGACATGTGGCAAGACGCTCCTCGGGGCGCGTCTTGCTTGGACCTCTCTCCCTGAGGCGCTCAGTCAGACCGAGTAGTGACATGTGGCAAGACGCTCCTCGGGGCGCGTCTTGCTTGGACCTCTCTCCCTGAGGCGCTCAGTCAGACCCAGTGTTGACATTTGGCAAGACACTCCTCGGGGCGCGTCTTGCTTGGGCCTCTCTCATGGAGGCCCTCTGTCAGACCCAGTGTTGACATGTGTCAAGACGCTCCTCGGGGGGCGTCTTGCTTGGGCCTCTCTCCAGAAGGCCCTCAATCAGACCGAGTGTTGACACGTGGCAAGACGCTCCTCGGGGCGCGTCTTGCTTGGGCCTCTCTCCTGGAGGCGCTCAGTCAGACCCAGTGTTGACATGTGGCAAGACAATCCTCGGGGCGTGTCTTGCTTGGGCCTCTCTCCTGGAGGCGCTCAGTCAGACCCAGTGTTGACATGTGGCAAGACAATCCTCGGGGCGTGTCTTGCTTGGGCCTCTCTCCTGGAGGCGCTCAGTCAGACCCAGTGTTGACATGTGGCAAGACGCTCCTCGGGGCGCTTCTTGCTTGGGCTTCTCTCCTGGAGGCCCTCAGTCAGACCCATTTTTGACATGTGGCAAGACGCTCCTCGGGGCGCGTCTTGCTTGGACCTCTCTCCTGGAGGCGCTCAGTTAGACCGAGTAGTGACATGTCGCAAGACGCTCCTCGGGGCGCGTCTTGCTTGGGCCTCTCTCATGGAGGCCCTCTGTCAGACCCAGTGTTGACATGTGGCAAGACGCTCCTCGGGGCGCGTCTTGCTTGGGCCTCTCTCCTGGAGGCGCTCAGTCAGACCCAGTGTTGACATGTGGCAAGACGCTCCACGGGGCGCGTCTTGCTTGGGCTGCTCTCCTGGAGGCCCTCAGTCAGACCCATTGTTGACATGTGGCAAGACGCTCCTCGGGGCACGTCTTGCTTGGGCCTCTCTCCTGGAGGCGCTCAGTCAAACCGAGTAGTGACATGTGGCAAGACGCTCCTCGGGGCGCGTCTTGCTTGGGCCTCTCTCCTGGAGGCGCTCAGTCAGAACCAGAGGTGACATGTGGCAAGACGCTCCTCGGGGTGCGTCTTGCTTGGGCCTCTCTCCTGGAGGCCCTCTGTCAGACCCAGTGTTGACATGTGGCAAAACGCTCCTCCGGGCGCATCTTGCTTGGGCCTCTCTCCTGGAGGCCCTCAGTAAGACCCATTGTATACATGTGGCAAGACGCTCCTCGGGGCGCGTCTTGCTTGGGCCTCTCTCCAGAAGGCCCTCAATCAGACCCAGTGTTGACATGTGGCAAGACGCTCCTCGGGGCGCGTCTTGCTTGGGCTTCTCTCATGGAGGCCCTCAGTCAGACCCAGTGTTGACATGTGTCAAGACGCTCCTCGGGGCGTGTCTTGCTTGGGCCTCTCTCCTGGAGGCGCTCAAACAGACTGACTAGTGACATGTTGCAAGACGCTCCTCGGGGCGCGTCTTGCTTGGGCTTCTCTCATGGAGGCCCTCAGTCAGACCCAGTGTTGACATGTGGCAAGACGCTCCACGGGGCGCGTCTTGCTTGGGCTTCTCTCCTGGAGGCCCTCAGTCAGACCCATTGTTGACATGTGGCAAGACGCTCCTCGGGGCGCGTCTTGCTTGGACCTCTCTCCCTGAGGCGCTCAGTCAGACCGAGTAGTGACATGTGGCAAGACGCTCCTCGGGGCGCGTCTTGCTTGGACCTCTCTCCCTGAGGCGCTCAGTCAGACCCAGTGTTGACATTTGGCAAGACACTCCTCGGGGCGCGTCTTGCTTGGGCCTCTCTCATGGAGGCCCTCTGTCAGACCCAGTGTTGACATGTGTCAAGACGCTCCTCGGGGGGCGTCTTGCTTGGGCCTCTCTCCAGAAGGCCCTCAATCAGACCGAGTGTTGACACGTGGCAAGACGCTCCTCGGGGCGCGTCTTGCTTGGGCCTCTCTCCTGGAGGCGCTCAGTCAGACCAAGTGGTGACATGTGGCAAGACACTCCTCGGGGCGCGTCTTGCTTGGGCCTCTCTCCTGGAGGCCCTCTGTCAGACCCAGTGTTGACATGTGGCAAGACACTCCTCGGGGCGCGTCTTGCTTGGGCCTCTCTCATGGAGGCCCTCTGTCAGACCCAGTGTTGACATGTGTCAAGACGCTTCTCGGGGCGCGTCTTGCTTTGGCCTCTCTCCTGGAGGCGCTCAGTCAGACCGAGTGCTGACATGTGGCAAGAAGCTCCTCGGGGCGCGTCTTGCTTGGGCTTCTCTCCTGGAGGCCCTCAGTAAGACCCATTGTTGACATGTGGCAAGACGCTCCTCGTGGTGCGTCTTGCTTGGGCCTCTCTCCAGAAGTCCCTCAATCAGACCCAGTGTTGACACGTGGCAAGACGCTCCTCGGGGCGCGTCTTGCTTGGGCCTCTCTCCTGGAGGCGCTCAGTCAGACTGAGTAGTGACATGTGGCCTGACGCTCCTCGGGGCGCGTCTTGCCTGGGCCTCTCTCCTGGAGGCGCTCAGTCAGACCCAGTGGTGACATGTGGCAAGACACTCCTCGGGGCGCGTCTTTCTTGGGCCACTCTCCTGGAGGCCCTCTGTCAGACCCAGTGTTGACATGTGTCAAGACGCTCCACGGGGCGCGTCTTGCTTGGGCTTCTCTCCTGGAGGCCCTCAGTCAGACCCATTGTTGACTTGTGGCAAGACGCTCCTCGGGGCGCGTCTTGCTTGGGCTTCTCTCCTGGAGGCGCTCAGTCAGAACCAGAGGTGACATGTGGCAAGACGCTCCTCGGGGCGCGTCTTGCTTGGGCCTCTCTCCTGGAGGCCCTCTGTCAGACCCAGTGTTGACATGTGGCAAGACGCTCCTCCTGGCGCATCTTGCTTGGGCCTCTCTCCTGGAGGCCCTCAGTAAGACCCATTGTTGACATGTGGCAAGACGCTCCTCGGGGCGCGTATTGCTTGGGCCTCTCTCCAGAAGGCCCTCAATAAGACCCAGTGTTGACATGTGGCAAGACGCTCCACAAGCCGCGTCTTGCTTGGGCTTCTCTCCTGGAGGCCCTCAGTCAGACCCATTGTTGACATGTGGCAAGACGCTCCTCGGGGCGCGTCTTGCTTGGGCCTCTCTCCTGGAGGCGCTCAGTCAGACCCAGTGTTGACATGTGGCAAGACGCTCCACGGGGCGCGTCTTGCTTGGGCTTCTCTCCTGGAGGCCCTCAGTCAGACCCATTGTTGACATGTGGCAAGACGCTCCTCGGGGCACGTCTTGCTTGGGCCTCTCTCCTGGAGGCGCTCAGTCAGACCGAGTAGTGACATGTGGCAAGACGCTCCTCGGGGCGCGTCTTGCTTGGACCTCTCTCCTGGAGGCGCTCAGTTAGACCGAGTAGTGACATGTCGCAAGACGCTCCTCGGGGCGCGTCTTGCTTGGGCCTCTCTCATGGAGGCCCTGTGTCAGACCCAGTGTTGACATGTGGCAAGACGCTCCTCGGGGCACGTCTTGCTTGGGCCTCTCTCCTGGAGGCGCTCAGTCAGAACCAGAGGTGACATGTGGGAAGACGCTCCACGGGGCGCGTCTTGCTTGGGCTTCTCTCCTGGAGGCCCTCAGTCAGACCCATTGTATACATGTGGCAAGACGCTCCTCGGGGCGCGTCTTGCTTGGGCCTCTCTCCAGAAGGCCCTCAATTAGACCCAGTGTTGACATGTGGCAAGACGCTCCTCGGGGCGCGTCTTGCTTGGGCTTCTCTCATGGAGGCCCTCAGTCAGACCCAGTGTTGACATGTGTCAAGACGCTCCTCGGGGCGTGTCTTGCTTGGGCCTCTCTCCTGGAGGCGCTCAAACAGACCGAGTAGTGACATGTGGCAAGACGCTCCTCGGGGCGCGTCTTGCTGGGGCTTCTCTCATGGAGGCACTCAGTCAGATCCAGTGTTGACATGTGGCAAGACGCTCCTCGGGGCGCGTCTTGCTTGGACCTCTCTCCCTGAGGCGCTCAGTCAGACCGAGTAGTGACATGTGGCAAGACGCTCCTCGGGGCGCGTCTTGCTTGGACCTCTCTCCCTGAGATGCTCAGTCAGACCCAGTGTTGACATTTGGCAAGACACTCCTCGGGGCACGTCTTGCTTGGGCCTCTCTCATGGAGGCCCTCTGTCAGACCCAGTGTTGACATGTGTCAAGACGCTCCTTGGGGGGCGTCTTGCTTTGGCCTCTCTCCTGGAGGCGCTAAGTCTGACCGAGTGCTGACATGTGGCAAGAAGCTCCTCGGGGCGCGTCTTGCTTGGGCTTCTCACCTGGAGGCCCTCAGTAAGAACCATTGTTGACATGTGGCAAGACGCTCCTCGGGGCGCGTCTTGCTTGGGCCTCTCTCCAGAAGGCCCTCAATCAGACTCATTGTTGACACGTGGCAAGACGCTCCTCGGGGCGCGTCTTGCTTGGGCCTCTCTCCTGGAGGCGCTCAGTCAGACCAAGTGGTGACATGTGGCAAGACACTCCTCGGGGCGCGTCTTGCTTGGGCCTCTCTCCTGGAGGCCCTCTGTCAGACCCAGTGTTGACATGTGGCAAGACACTCCTCGGGGCGCGTCTTGCTTGGGCCTCTCTCATGGAGGCCCTCTGTCAGACCCAGTGTTGACATGTGTCAAGACGCTCCTCGGGGCGCGTCTTGCTTTGGCCTCTCTCCTGGAGGCGCTCAGTCAGACCGAGTGCTGACATGTGGCAAGAAGCTCCTCGGGGCGCGTCTTGCTTGGGCCTCTCTCCTGGAGGCGCTCAGTCAGACTGAGTAGTGACATGTCGCCTGACGCTCCTCGGGGCGCGTGTTGCTTGGGCCTCTCTCCTGGAGGCGCTCAGTCAGACCAAGTGGTGACATGTGGCAAGACGCTCCTCGGGGCGCGACTTGCTTGGGCCTCTCTCCAGAAGGCCCTCAATCAGACCCAGTGTTGACATGTGGCAAGACGCTCCTCGGGGCGCGTCTTGCTTGGGCCTCTCTCCTGGAGGCGCTCAGTCAGAATGAGTAGTGACATGCGGTCTGACGCTCCTCGGGGCGCGTGTTGCTTGGGCCTCTCTCCTGGAGGCGCTCAGTCAGACCAAGTGGTGACATGTGGCAAGACACTTCTCGGGGCGCGTCTTCCTTGGGCCTCTCTCCTGGAGGCCCTCTGTCAGACCCAGTGTTGACATGTGGCAAGACACTCCTCGGGGCGCGTCTTGCTTGGGCCTCTCTCATGGAGGCCCTCTGTCAGACCCAGTGTTGACATGTGTCAAGACGCTCCTCAGGGCGCGTCTTGCTTTGGCCTCTCTCCTGGAGGCGCTCAGTCAGACCGAGTGCTGACATGTGGCAAGACGCTCCTCGGGCCGCGTGTTGCTTGGGCTTCTCTCCTGGAGGCCCTCAGTCAGACCCATTGTTGACATGTGGCAAGACGCTCCTCGGGGCGCGTCTTACTTGGGCCTCTCTCCTGGAGGCGCTCAGTCAGACCGAGTGCTGACATTTGGCAAGACACTCCTCGGGGCGCGTCTTGCTTGGGCTTCTCTCCTGGAGGCGCTCAGACAGACCCAGTGTTGACATGTGACAAGACGCTCCTCGGGGCGCGTCTTGCTTGGGCTTCTCTCCTGGAGGCCCTCAGTCAGACCCATTGTTGACATGTGGCAAGACGCTCCTCGGGGCGCGTCTTGCTTGGGCCTCTCTCCTGGAGAAGCTCAGTCAGACCGAGTGCTGACATTTGGCAAGACACTCCTCGGGGCGCGTCTTGCTTGGGCTTCTCTCCTGGAGGCGCTCAGACAGACCCAGTGTTGACATGTGACAAGACGCTCCTCGGGGCGCGTCTTGCTTGGGCCTCTCTCCTGGAGGCGCTCAGTCAGAACCAGAGGTGACATGTGGCAAGACGCTCCTCGGGGCGCGTCTTGCTTGGGCCTCTCTCATGGAGGCCCTCTGTCAGACCCAGTGTTGACATGTGTCAAGACGCTCCTCGGGGCGCGTCTTGCTTTGGCCTCTCTCCTGGAGGCGCTCAGTCAGACCGAGTGCTGACATGTGGCAAGACGCTCCTCGGGCCGCGTGTTGCTTGGGCTTCTCTCCTGAAGGCCCTCAGTCAGACCCATTGTTGACATGTGGCAAGACGCTCCTCGGGGCGCGTCTTGCTTGGGCCTCTCTCCTGGAGGCGCTCAGTCAGACCGAATGCTGACATTTGGCAAGACACTCCTCGGGGCGCGTCTTGCTTGGGCTTCTCTCCTGGAGGCGCTCAGACAGACCCAGTGTTGACATGTGACAAGACGCTCCTCGGGGCGCGTCTTGCTTGGGCCTCTCTCCTGGAGGCGCTCAGTCAGAACCAGAGGTGACATGTGGCATGACGCTCCTCGGGGCGCGTCTTGCTTGGGCCTCTCTCCTGGAGGCCCTCTGTCAGACCCAGTGTTGACATGTGGCAAGACGCTCCTCCGGGCGCATCTTGCTTGGGCCTCTCTCCTGGAGGCCCTCAGTCAGACCCATTGTTGACATGTGGCAAGACGCTCCTCGGGGTGCGTCTTGCTTGGGCCTCTCTCCTGGAGGCGCTCAGTAAGACCGAGTGCTGACATAAGGCAAGACGCTCCTCGGGGCGCTCATTGCTTGGGCCTCTCTCCTGAATTCCCTCTGTCAGACCGAGTGTTGACATGTGGCAAGACTCTCCTCGGGGCGCGTCTTGCTTGGGCTTCTCTCATGGAGGCCCTCAGTCCGACCCAGTGTTGACATGTGTCAAGACGCTCCTCGGGGCGTGTCTTGCTTGGGCCTCTCTCCTGGAGGCGCTCAGTCAGACCCAGTGTAGACATGTGGCAAGACGCTCATCTGGGCGCGTCTTGCTTGGGCTTCTCTCCTGGAGGCTCTCAGTCAGACCCATTGTTGACATGTGGCAAGACGCTCCTCGGGGCACGTCTTGCTTGGGCCTCTCTCCTGGAGGCGCTCAGTCAGACCGAGTAGTGACATTTGGCAAGACGCTCCTCGGGGCGCGTCTTGCTTGGGCCTCTCTCCTGGAGGCGCTCAGTCAGACTGAGTGCTGACATAAGGCAAAACGCTCCTCGGGGCGCGTCTTGCTGGGGCCTCTCTCCTGGAGGTGCTCAATCAGACCCAGTGGTGACACGTGGCAAGACGCTCCTCTGGGCGCGTCTTGCTTGGGCCTCTCTCCTGGAGGAGCTCAGTCAGACCCAGTGGTGACACGTGGCAAGACGCTCCTCGAGGCGCATCTTGCTTGGGCCTCTCTCCTGGAGGCGCTAAGTCAGACCCAGTGTTGACACGTGGCAAGACGCTCCTCGGGGCGCGTCTTGCTTGGGCCTCTCTCCTGGAGGCGCTCAGTCAGACACAGTGTTGACATGTGGCAAGACACTCCTCGGGGCGCGTCTTGCTTGGGCTTCTCTCATGGAGGCCCTCAGTAAGACCCATTGTTGACATGTGGAAAGAAGCTCCTCGGGGCGCGTCTTGCTTTGGCTTCTCTACTGGAGGCCCTCAGTTAGACCCATTGTTGACATGTGGCAAGACGCTCCTCGGGGCGCGTATTGCTTGGGCCTCTCTCCTGGATGCCCTCTGTCAGACCCAGGTTTGACATGTGGCAAGACGCTCCTCGGGGCGCTTCTTGCTTGGGCTTCTCTCCTGGAGGCCCTCAGTCAGACCCATTGTTGACATGTGGCAAGACGCTCCTCGGGGCGCGTCTTGCTTGGGCCTCTCTCCTGGAGGCGCTCAGTAAGACCGAGTGCTGACATGTGGCAAGACGCTCCTCGGGGCGCGTCTTGCTTGGGCTTCTCTCCTGGAGGCGCTCAGAAAGACCCAGTGTTGACATGTGACAAGACGCTCCTCGGGGCGCGTCTTGCTTGGGCCTCTCTCCTGGAGGCGCTCAGTCAGAACCAGAGGTGACATGTGGCAAGACGCTCCTCGGGGCGCGTCTTGCTTGGGCCTCTCTCCTGGAGGCCCTCTGTCAGACCCAGTGTTGACATGTGGCAAGACGCTCCTCCAGGCGCATCTTGCTTGGGCCTCTCCCCTGGAGGCCCTCAGTCAGACCCATTGTTGACATGTGGCAAGATGCTCCTCGGGGCGCGTCTTGCTTGGGCCTCTCTCCTGGAGACGCTCAGTCAGACCGAGTGCTGACATAAGGCAAGACGCTCCTCGGGGCGCGTCTTGCTGGGGCCTCTCTCCTGGAGGCGCTCAGTCAGACACAGTGCTGACATGTGGCAAGACGCTCCTCGGGGCGCGTCTTGCTTGGGCCTCTCTCCTGGAGGCGCTCAGTCAGACTGAGTAGTGACATGTGGCCTGACGATCCTCGGGGCACGTCTTGCTTGGGCCTCTCTCCTGGAGGCGCTCAGTCAGACCCAGTGGTGACATGTGGCAAGACACTCCTCGGGGCGCGTCTTGCTTGGGCCTCTCTCGTGGAGGCCCTCTGTCAGACCCAGTGTTGACATGTGTCAAGACGCTCCTCGGGGCGCGTCTTGCTTGGGCTTCTCTCCTGGAGGCCCTCAGTCAGACCCATTGTTGACATGTGGCAAGACGCTCCTCGGGGCGCGTCTTGCTTGGGCTTCTCTCCTGGAGGCGCTCAGACAGACCCAGTGTTGACATGTGACAAGACGCTCCTCGGGGCGCGTCTTGCTTGGGCCTCTCTCCTGGAGGCGCTCAGTCAGAACCAGAGGTGACATGTGGCAAGACGCTCCTCGGGGCGCGTCTTGCTTGGGCCTCTCTCCTGGAGGCCCTCTGTCCGACCCAGTGTTGACATGTGGCAAGACGCTCCTCCGGGCGCATCTTGCTTGGGCCTCTCTCCTGGAGGCGCTCAGTCAGACTGAGTAGTGACATGTGGCAAGACACTCCTCGGGGCGCGTCTTGGTTGGGCCTCTCTCCTGGAGGCGCTCATTCAGACCCAGTGGTGACATGTGGCAAGACGCTCCTCGGGGCGCGTATTGCTTGGGCCTCTCTCCTGAATGCCCTCTGTGAGACCGAGTGTTGACATGTGGCAAGACTCTCCTCGGGGCACGTCTTGCTTGGGCTTATCTCATGGAGGCCCTCAGTCCGACCCAGTGTTGACATGTGTCAAGACGCTCCTCGGGGCGTGTCTTGCTTGGGCCTCTCTCCTGGAGGCGCTCAGTCAGACACAGTGCTGACATAAGGCAAGACGCTCCTCGGGGTGCGTCTTGCTTTGGCCTCTCTCCTGGAGGCGCTCAGTCAGACCAAGTGTTGACATGTGGCAAGACGCTCCACGGGGCGCGTCTTGCTTGGGCTGCTCTCCTGGAGGCCCTCAGTCAGACCCATTGTTGACATGTGGCAAGACGCTCCTCGGGGCACGTCTTGCTTGGGCCTCTCTCCTGGAGGCGCTCAGTCAAACCGAGTAGTGACATGTGGCAAGACGCTCCTCGGGGCGCGTCTTGCTTGGACCTCTCTCCTGGAGGCGCTCAGTTAGACCGAGTAGTGACATGTCGCATGACGCTCCTCGGGGCGCGTCTTGCTTGGGCCTCTCTCATGGAGGCCCTCTGTCAGACCCAGTGTTGACATGTGGCAAGACGCTCCTCGGGGCGCGTCTTGCTTGGGCCTCTCTCCTGGAGGCGCTCAGTCAGAACCAGAGGTGACATGTGGCAAGACGCTCCTCGGGGTGCGTCTTGCTTGGGCCTCTCTCCTGGAGGCCCTCTGTCAGACCCAGTGTTGACATGTGGCAAAACGCTCCTCCGGGCGCATCTTGCTTGGGCCTCTCTCCTGGGGGCCCTCAGTAAGACCCATTGTATACATGTGGCAAGACGCTCCTCGGGGCGCGTCTTGCTTGGGCCTCTCTCCAGAAGGCCCTCAATCAGACCCAGTGTTGACATGTGGCAAGACGCTCCTCGGGGCGCGTCTTGCTTGGGCTTCTCTCATGGAGGCCCTCAGTCAGACCCAGTGTTGACATGTGTCAAGACGCTCCTCGGGGCGTGTCTTGCTTGGGCCTCTCTCCTGGAGGCGCTCAAACAGACTGACTAGTGACATGTGGCAAGACGCTCCTCGGGGCGCGTCTTGCTGGGGCTTCTCTCATGGAGGCACTCAGTCAGATCCAGTGTTGACATGTGGCAAGACGCTCCTCGGGGCGCGTCTTGCTTGGACCTCTCTCCCTGAGGCGCTCAGTCAGACCGAGTAGTGACATGTGGCAAGACGCTCCTCGGGGCGCGTCTTGCTTGGACCTCTCTCCCTGAGGCGCTCAGTCAGACCCAGTGTTGACATTTGGCAAGACACTCCTCGGGGCGCGTCTTGCTTGGGCCTCTCTCATGGAGGCCCTCTGTCAGACCCAGTGTTGACATGTGTCAAGACGCTCCTCGGGGGGCGTCTTGCTTGGGCCTCTCTCCAGAAGGCCCTCAATCAGACCGAGTGTTGACACGTGGCAAGACGCTCCTCGGGGCGCGTCTTGCTTGGGCCTCTCTCCTGGAGGCGCTCAGTCAGACCCAGTGTTGACATGTGGCAAGACAATCCTCGGGGCGTGTCTTGCTTGGGCCTCTCTCCTGGAGGCGCTCAGTCAGACCCAGTGTTGACATGTGGCAAGACAATCCTCGGGGCGTGTCTTGCTTGGGCCTCTCTCCTGGAGGCGCTCAGTCAGACCCAGTGTTGACATGTGGCAAGACGCTCCTCGGGGCGCTTCTTGCTTGGGCTTCTCTCCTGGAGGCCCTCAGTCAGACCCATTTTTGACATGTGGCAAGACGCTCCTCGGGGCGCGTCTTGCTTGGACCTCTCTCCTGGAGGCGCTCAGTTAGACCGAGTAGTGACATGTCGCAAGACGCTCCTCGGGGCGCGTCTTGCTTGGGCCTCTCTCATGGAGGCCCTCTGTCAGACCCAGTGTTGACATGTGGCAAGACGCTCCTCGGGGCGCGTCTTGCTTGGGCCTCTCTCCTGGAGGCGCTCAGTCAGACCCAGTGTTGACATGTGGCAAGACGCTCCACGGGGCGCGTCTTGCTTGGGCTGCTCTCCTGGAGGCCCTCAGTCAGACCCATTGTTGACATGTGGCAAGACGCTCCTCGGGGCACGTCTTGCTTGGGCCTCTCTCCTGGAGGCGCTCAGTCAAACCGAGTAGTGACATGTGGCAAGACGCTCCTCGGGGCGCGTCTTGCTTGGGCCTCTCTCCTGGAGGCGCTCAGTCAGAACCAGAGGTGACATGTGGCAAGACGCTCCTCGGGGTGCGTCTTGCTTGGGCCTCTCTCCTGGAGGCCCTCTGTCAGACCCAGTGTTGACATGTGGCAAAACGCTCCTCCGGGCGCATCTTGCTTGGGCCTCTCTCCTGGAGGCCCTCAGTAAGACCCATTGTATACATGTGGCAAGACGCTCCTCGGGGCGCGTCTTGCTTGGGCCTCTCTCCAGAAGGCCCTCAATCAGACCCAGTGTTGACATGTGGCAAGACGCTCCTCGGGGCGCGTCTTGCTTGGGCTTCTCTCATGGAGGCCCTCAGTCAGACCCAGTGTTGACATGTGTCAAGACGCTCCTCGGGGCGTGTCTTGCTTGGGCCTCTCTCCTGGAGGCGCTCAAACAGACTGACTAGTGACATGTTGCAAGACGCTCCTCGGGGCGCGTCTTGCTTGGGCTTCTCTCATGGAGGCCCTCAGTCAGACCCAGTGTTGACATGTGGCAAGACGCTCCACGGGGCGCGTCTTGCTTGGGCTTCTCTCCTGGAGGCCCTCAGTCAGACCCATTGTTGACATGTGGCAAGACGCTCCTCGGGGCGCGTCTTGCTTGGACCTCTCTCCCTGAGGCGCTCAGTCAGACCGAGTAGTGACATGTGGCAAGACGCTCCTCGGGGCGCGTCTTGCTTGGACCTCTCTCCCTGAGGCGCTCAGTCAGACCCAGTGTTGACATTTGGCAAGACACTCCTCGGGGCGCGTCTTGCTTGGGCCTCTCTCATGGAGGCCCTCTGTCAGACCCAGTGTTGACATGTGTCAAGACGCTCCTCGGGGGGCGTCTTGCTTGGGCCTCTCTCCAGAAGGCCCTCAATCAGACCGAGTGTTGACACGTGGCAAGACGCTCCTCGGGGCGCGTCTTGCTTGGGCCTCTCTCCTGGAGGCGCTCAGTCAGACCAAGTGGTGACATGTGGCAAGACACTCCTCGGGGCGCGTCTTGCTTGGGCCTCTCTCCTGGAGGCCCTCTGTCAGACCCAGTGTTGACATGTGGCAAGACACTCCTCGGGGCGCGTCTTGCTTGGGCCTCTCTCATGGAGGCCCTCTGTCAGACCCAGTGTTGACATGTGTCAAGACGCTTCTCGGGGCGCGTCTTGCTTTGGCCTCTCTCCTGGAGGCGCTCAGTCAGACCGAGTGCTGACATGTGGCAAGAAGCTCCTCGGGGCGCGTCTTGCTTGGGCTTCTCTCCTGGAGGCCCTCAGTAAGACCCATTGTTGACATGTGGCAAGACGCTCCTCGTGGTGCGTCTTGCTTGGGCCTCTCTCCAGAAGTCCCTCAATCAGACCCAGTGTTGACACGTGGCAAGACGCTCCTCGGGGCGCGTCTTGCTTGGGCCTCTCTCCTGGAGGCGCTCAGTCAGACTGAGTAGTGACATGTGGCCTGACGCTCCTCGGGGCGCGTCTTGCCTGGGCCTCTCTCCTGGAGGCGCTCAGTCAGACCCAGTGGTGACATGTGGCAAGACACTCCTCGGGGCGCGTCTTTCTTGGGCCACTCTCCTGGAGGCCCTCTGTCAGACCCAGTGTTGACATGTGTCAAGACGCTCCACGGGGCGCGTCTTGCTTGGGCTTCTCTCCTGGAGGCCCTCAGTCAGACCCATTGTTGACTTGTGGCAAGACGCTCCTCGGGGCGCGTCTTGCTTGGGCTTCTCTCCTGGAGGCGCTCAGTCAGAACCAGAGGTGACATGTGGCAAGACGCTCCTCGGGGCGCGTCTTGCTTGGGCCTCTCTCCTGGAGGCCCTCTGTCAGACCCAGTGTTGACATGTGGCAAGACGCTCCTCCTGGCGCATCTTGCTTGGGCCTCTCTCCTGGAGGCCCTCAGTAAGACCCATTGTTGACATGTGGCAAGACGCTCCTCGGGGCGCGTATTGCTTGGGCCTCTCTCCAGAAGGCCCTCAATAAGACCCAGTGTTGACATGTGGCAAGACGCTCCACAAGCCGCGTCTTGCTTGGGCTTCTCTCCTGGAGGCCCTCAGTCAGACCCATTGTTGACATGTGGCAAGACGCTCCTCGGGGCGCGTCTTGCTTGGGCCTCTCTCCTGGAGGCGCTCAGTCAGACCCAGTGTTGACATGTGGCAAGACGCTCCACGGGGCGCGTCTTGCTTGGGCTTCTCTCCTGGAGGCCCTCAGTCAGACCCATTGTTGACATGTGGCAAGACGCTCCTCGGGGCACGTCTTGCTTGGGCCTCTCTCCTGGAGGCGCTCAGTCAGACCGAGTAGTGACATGTGGCAAGACGCTCCTCGGGGCGCGTCTTGCTTGGACCTCTCTCCTGGAGGCGCTCAGTTAGACCGAGTAGTGACATGTCGCAAGACGCTCCTCGGGGCGCGTCTTGCTTGGGCCTCTCTCATGGAGGCCCTGTGTCAGACCCAGTGTTGACATGTGGCAAGACGCTCCTCGGGGCACGTCTTGCTTGGGCCTCTCTCCTGGAGGCGCTCAGTCAGAACCAGAGGTGACATGTGGGAAGACGCTCCACGGGGCGCGTCTTGCTTGGGCTTCTCTCCTGGAGGCCCTCAGTCAGACCCATTGTATACATGTGGCAAGACGCTCCTCGGGGCGCGTCTTGCTTGGGCCTCTCTCCAGAAGGCCCTCAATTAGACCCAGTGTTGACATGTGGCAAGACGCTCCTCGGGGCGCGTCTTGCTTGGGCTTCTCTCATGGAGGCCCTCAGTCAGACCCAGTGTTGACATGTGTCAAGACGCTCCTCGGGGCGTGTCTTGCTTGGGCCTCTCTCCTGGAGGCGCTCAAACAGACCGAGTAGTGACATGTGGCAAGACGCTCCTCGGGGCGCGTCTTGCTGGGGCTTCTCTCATGGAGGCACTCAGTCAGATCCAGTGTTGACATGTGGCAAGACGCTCCTCGGGGCGCGTCTTGCTTGGACCTCTCTCCCTGAGGCGCTCAGTCAGACCGAGTAGTGACATGTGGCAAGACGCTCCTCGGGGCGCGTCTTGCTTGGACCTCTCTCCCTGAGATGCTCAGTCAGACCCAGTGTTGACATTTGGCAAGACACTCCTCGGGGCACGTCTTGCTTGGGCCTCTCTCATGGAGGCCCTCTGTCAGACCCAGTGTTGACATGTGTCAAGACGCTCCTTGGGGGGCGTCTTGCTTTGGCCTCTCTCCTGGAGGCGCTAAGTCTGACCGAGTGCTGACATGTGGCAAGAAGCTCCTCGGGGCGCGTCTTGCTTGGGCTTCTCACCTGGAGGCCCTCAGTAAGAACCATTGTTGACATGTGGCAAGACGCTCCTCGGGGCGCGTCTTGCTTGGGCCTCTCTCCAGAAGGCCCTCAATCAGACTCATTGTTGACACGTGGCAAGACGCTCCTCGGGGCGCGTCTTGCTTGGGCCTCTCTCCTGGAGGCGCTCAGTCAGACCAAGTGGTGACATGTGGCAAGACACTCCTCGGGGCGCGTCTTGCTTGGGCCTCTCTCCTGGAGGCCCTCTGTCAGACCCAGTGTTGACATGTGGCAAGACACTCCTCGGGGCGCGTCTTGCTTGGGCCTCTCTCATGGAGGCCCTCTGTCAGACCCAGTGTTGACATGTGTCAAGACGCTCCTCGGGGCGCGTCTTGCTTTGGCCTCTCTCCTGGAGGCGCTCAGTCAGACCGAGTGCTGACATGTGGCAAGAAGCTCCTCGGGGCGCGTCTTGCTTGGGCCTCTCTCCTGGAGGCGCTCAGTCAGACTGAGTAGTGACATGTCGCCTGACGCTCCTCGGGGCGCGTGTTGCTTGGGCCTCTCTCCTGGAGGCGCTCAGTCAGACCAAGTGGTGACATGTGGCAAGACGCTCCTCGGGGCGCGACTTGCTTGGGCCTCTCTCCAGAAGGCCCTCAATCAGACCCAGTGTTGACATGTGGCAAGACGCTCCTCGGGGCGCGTCTTGCTTGGGCCTCTCTCCTGGAGGCGCTCAGTCAGAATGAGTAGTGACATGCGGTCTGACGCTCCTCGGGGCGCGTGTTGCTTGGGCCTCTCTCCTGGAGGCGCTCAGTCAGACCAAGTGGTGACATGTGGCAAGACACTTCTCGGGGCGCGTCTTCCTTGGGCCTCTCTCCTGGAGGCCCTCTGTCAGACCCAGTGTTGACATGTGGCAAGACACTCCTCGGGGCGCGTCTTGCTTGGGCCTCTCTCATGGAGGCCCTCTGTCAGACCCAGTGTTGACATGTGTCAAGACGCTCCTCAGGGCGCGTCTTGCTTTGGCCTCTCTCCTGGAGGCGCTCAGTCAGACCGAGTGCTGACATGTGGCAAGACGCTCCTCGGGCCGCGTGTTGCTTGGGCTTCTCTCCTGGAGGCCCTCAGTCAGACCCATTGTTGACATGTGGCAAGACGCTCCTCGGGGCGCGTCTTACTTGGGCCTCTCTCCTGGAGGCGCTCAGTCAGACCGAGTGCTGACATTTGGCAAGACACTCCTCGGGGCGCGTCTTGCTTGGGCTTCTCTCCTGGAGGCGCTCAGACAGACCCAGTGTTGACATGTGACAAGACGCTCCTCGGGGCGCGTCTTGCTTGGGCTTCTCTCCTGGAGGCCCTCAGTCAGACCCATTGTTGACATGTGGCAAGACGCTCCTCGGGGCGCGTCTTGCTTGGGCCTCTCTCCTGGAGAAGCTCAGTCAGACCGAGTGCTGACATTTGGCAAGACACTCCTCGGGGCGCGTCTTGCTTGGGCTTCTCTCCTGGAGGCGCTCAGACAGACCCAGTGTTGACATGTGACAAGACGCTCCTCGGGGCGCGTCTTGCTTGGGCCTCTCTCCTGGAGGCGCTCAGTCAGAACCAGAGGTGACATGTGGCAAGACGCTCCTCGGGGCGCGTCTTGCTTGGGCCTCTCTCATGGAGGCCCTCTGTCAGACCCAGTGTTGACATGTGTCAAGACGCTCCTCGGGGCGCGTCTTGCTTTGGCCTCTCTCCTGGAGGCGCTCAGTCAGACCGAGTGCTGACATGTGGCAAGACGCTCCTCGGGCCGCGTGTTGCTTGGGCTTCTCTCCTGAAGGCCCTCAGTCAGACCCATTGTTGACATGTGGCAAGACGCTCCTCGGGGCGCGTCTTGCTTGGGCCTCTCTCCTGGAGGCGCTCAGTCAGACCGAATGCTGACATTTGGCAAGACACTCCTCGGGGCGCGTCTTGCTTGGGCTTCTCTCCTGGAGGCGCTCAGACAGACCCAGTGTTGACATGTGACAAGACGCTCCTCGGGGCGCGTCTTGCTTGGGCCTCTCTCCTGGAGGCGCTCAGTCAGAACCAGAGGTGACATGTGGCATGACGCTCCTCGGGGCGCGTCTTGCTTGGGCCTCTCTCCTGGAGGCCCTCTGTCAGACCCAGTGTTGACATGTGGCAAGACGCTCCTCCGGGCGCATCTTGCTTGGGCCTCTCTCCTGGAGGCCCTCAGTCAGACCCATTGTTGACATGTGGCAAGACGCTCCTCGGGGTGCGTCTTGCTTGGGCCTCTCTCCTGGAGGCGCTCAGTAAGACCGAGTGCTGACATAAGGCAAGACGCTCCTCGGGGCGCTCATTGCTTGGGCCTCTCTCCTGAATTCCCTCTGTCAGACCGAGTGTTGACATGTGGCAAGACTCTCCTCGGGGCGCGTCTTGCTTGGGCTTCTCTCATGGAGGCCCTCAGTCCGACCCAGTGTTGACATGTGTCAAGACGCTCCTCGGGGCGTGTCTTGCTTGGGCCTCTCTCCTGGAGGCGCTCAGTCAGACCCAGTGTAGACATGTGGCAAGACGCTCATCTGGGCGCGTCTTGCTTGGGCTTCTCTCCTGGAGGCTCTCAGTCAGACCCATTGTTGACATGTGGCAAGACGCTCCTCGGGGCACGTCTTGCTTGGGCCTCTCTCCTGGAGGCGCTCAGTCAGACCGAGTAGTGACATTTGGCAAGACGCTCCTCGGGGCGCGTCTTGCTTGGGCCTCTCTCCTGGAGGCGCTCAGTCAGACTGAGTGCTGACATAAGGCAAAACGCTCCTCGGGGCGCGTCTTGCTGGGGCCTCTCTCCTGGAGGTGCTCAATCAGACCCAGTGGTGACACGTGGCAAGACGCTCCTCTGGGCGCGTCTTGCTTGGGCCTCTCTCCTGGAGGAGCTCAGTCAGACCCAGTGGTGACACGTGGCAAGACGCTCCTCGAGGCGCATCTTGCTTGGGCCTCTCTCCTGGAGGCGCTAAGTCAGACCCAGTGTTGACACGTGGCAAGACGCTCCTCGGGGCGCGTCTTGCTTGGGCCTCTCTCCTGGAGGCGCTCAGTCAGACACAGTGTTGACATGTGGCAAGACACTCCTCGGGGCGCGTCTTGCTTGGGCTTCTCTCATGGAGGCCCTCAGTAAGACCCATTGTTGACATGTGGAAAGAAGCTCCTCGGGGCGCGTCTTGCTTTGGCTTCTCTACTGGAGGCCCTCAGTTAGACCCATTGTTGACATGTGGCAAGACGCTCCTCGGGGCGCGTATTGCTTGGGCCTCTCTCCTGGATGCCCTCTGTCAGACCCAGGTTTGACATGTGGCAAGACGCTCCTCGGGGCGCTTCTTGCTTGGGCTTCTCTCCTGGAGGCCCTCAGTCAGACCCATTGTTGACATGTGGCAAGACGCTCCTCGGGGCGCGTCTTGCTTGGGCCTCTCTCCTGGAGGCGCTCAGTAAGACCGAGTGCTGACATGTGGCAAGACGCTCCTCGGGGCGCGTCTTGCTTGGGCTTCTCTCCTGGAGGCGCTCAGAAAGACCCAGTGTTGACATGTGACAAGACGCTCCTCGGGGCGCGTCTTGCTTGGGCCTCTCTCCTGGAGGCGCTCAGTCAGAACCAGAGGTGACATGTGGCAAGACGCTCCTCGGGGCGCGTCTTGCTTGGGCCTCTCTCCTGGAGGCCCTCTGTCAGACCCAGTGTTGACATGTGGCAAGACGCTCCTCCAGGCGCATCTTGCTTGGGCCTCTCCCCTGGAGGCCCTCAGTCAGACCCATTGTTGACATGTGGCAAGATGCTCCTCGGGGCGCGTCTTGCTTGGGCCTCTCTCCTGGAGACGCTCAGTCAGACCGAGTGCTGACATAAGGCAAGACGCTCCTCGGGGCGCGTCTTGCTGGGGCCTCTCTCCTGGAGGCGCTCAGTCAGACACAGTGCTGACATGTGGCAAGACGCTCCTCGGGGCGCGTCTTGCTTGGGCCTCTCTCCTGGAGGCGCTCAGTCAGACTGAGTAGTGACATGTGGCCTGACGATCCTCGGGGCACGTCTTGCTTGGGCCTCTCTCCTGGAGGCGCTCAGTCAGACCCAGTGGTGACATGTGGCAAGACACTCCTCGGGGCGCGTCTTGCTTGGGCCTCTCTCGTGGAGGCCCTCTGTCAGACCCAGTGTTGACATGTGTCAAGACGCTCCTCGGGGCGCGTCTTGCTTGGGCTTCTCTCCTGGAGGCCCTCAGTCAGACCCATTGTTGACATGTGGCAAGACGCTCCTCGGGGCGCGTCTTGCTTGGGCTTCTCTCCTGGAGGCGCTCAGACAGACCCAGTGTTGACATGTGACAAGACGCTCCTCGGGGCGCGTCTTGCTTGGGCCTCTCTCCTGGAGGCGCTCAGTCAGAACCAGAGGTGACATGTGGCAAGACGCTCCTCGGGGCGCGTCTTGCTTGGGCCTCTCTCCTGGAGGCCCTCTGTCAGACCCAGTGTTGACATGTGGCAAGACGCTCCTCCGGGCGCATCTTGCTTGGGCCTCTCTCCTGGAGGCGCTAAGTCAGACTGAGTAGTGACATGTGGCAAGACACTCCTCGGGGCGCGTCTTGGTTGGGCCTCTCTCCTGGAGGCGCTCATTCAGACCCAGTGGTGACATGTGGCAAGACGCTCCTCGGGGCGCGTATTGCTTGGGCCTCTCTCCTGAATGCCCTCTGTGAGACCGAGTGTTGACATGTGGCAAGACTCTCCTCGGGGCACGTCTTGCTTGGGCTTATCTCATGGAGGCCCTCAGTCCGACCCAGTGTTGACATGTGTCAAGACGCTCCTCGGGGCGTGTCTTGCTTGGGCCTCTCTCCTGGAGGCGCTCAGTCAGACACAGTGCTGACATAAGGCAAGACGCTCCTCGGGGTGCGTCTTGCTTTGGCCTCTCTCCTGGAGGCGCTCAGTCAGACCAAGTGGTGACATGTGGCAAGACACTCCTTGGTGCGCGTCTTGCTTGGGCCTCTCTCCTGGAGGCGCTCAGTCAGACCCAGTGTTGACATGTGGCAAGACACTCCTCGGGGCGCGTCTTGCTTGGGCCTCTCTCATGGAGGCCCTCTGTCAGACCCAGTGTTGACATGTGTCAAGACGCTCCTCGGGGTGCGTCTTGCTTTGGCCTCTCTCCTGGAGGCGCTCAGTCAGACCGAGTGCTGACATGTGGCAAGAAGCTCCTCGGGGCGCGTCTTGCTTGGGCTTCACTCCTGGAGGCCCTCAGTAAGACCCATTGTTGACATGTGGCAAGACGCTCCTCGGGGCGCGTCTTGCTTGGGCCTCTCTCCTGGAGGCCCTCAGTCAGACTGAGTAGTGACATGTGGCCTGACGCTCCTCGGGGCGCGTGTTGCTTGGGCCTCTCTCCTGGAGGCGCTCAGTCAGACCAAGTGGTGACATGTGGCAAGACGCTCCTCGGGGCGCGTCTTGCTTGGGCCTCTCTCCTGGAGGCGCTCAGTCAGACTGAGTAGTGACATGTGGCCTGACGCTCCACGGGGCGCGTCTTGCTTGGGCCTCTCTCCTGGAGGCGCTCAGTCAGACTGAGTAGTGACATGTGGCCTGACGCTCCACGGGGCGCGTCTTGCTTGGGCCTTTCTCCTGGAGGCGCTCAGTCAGACCCAGTGGTGACATGTGGCAAGACGCTCCTCGGGGCGCGTCTTGCTTGGACCTCCCTCCTGGAGGCGCTCAGTCAGACCGAGTAGTGACATTTGGCAAGACGCTCCTCGGGGCGCGTCTTGCTTGGGCCTCTCTCCTGCAGGCGCTCAGTCAGACCGAGTGCTGACATAAGGCAAGACGCTCCTCGGGGTGCATCTTGCTGGGGCCTCTCTCCTGGAGGTGCTCAATCAGACCCAGTGGTGACACGTGGCAAGACGCGCCTCTGGGCGCGTCTTGCTTGGGCCTCTCTCCTGGAGGCGCTAAGTCAGACCCAGTGTTGACACGTGGCAAGACGCTCCTCGGGGCGCATCTTGCTTGGGCTTCTCTCATGGAGGCCCTCAGTAAGACCCATTGTTGACATGTGGAAAGAAGCTCCTCGGGGCGCGTCTTGCTTTGGCTTCTCTCCTGGAGGCCCTCAGTTAGACCCATTGTTGACATGTGGCAAGACGCTCCTCGGGGCGCGTATTGCTTGGGCCTCTCTCCTGGATGCCCTCTGTCAGACCCAGGTTTGACATGTGGCAAGACGCTCCTCGGGGCGCTTCTTGCTTGGGCTTCTCTCCTGGAGACCTTCAGTCAGACCCATTGTTGACATGTGGCAAGACGCTCCTCGGGGCACGTGTTGCTTGGACCTCTCTCCTGGAGGCACTCAGTCAGACCGAGTAGTGACCTGTGGCAAGACGCTCCTCGGGGTATGTCTTAATTGGGCCTCTCTCCTGGAGGCGCTCAATTAGACCCAGTGTTGACATGTGGCAAGACGCTCCTCGGGGCGCGTCTTGCTTGGGCTTCTCTCCTGGAGGCCCTCAGTGAGACCCATTGTTGACATGTGGCAAGAAGCTCTTCGGGGCGCTTCTTGCTTGGGCCTCTCTCCTGGAGGCGCTCAGTCAGACCGAGTGCTGACATGTGGCAAGACGCTCCTCGGGGCGCGTCTTGCTGGGGCCTCTCTCCTGGAGGCGCTCAGTCAGACCCATTGTTGACATGTGGCCTGACGCTCCTCGGGGTGCGTCTTGCTTGGGCTTCTCTCCTGGAGGCCCTCAGTCAGACCCATTGTTGACATGTGGCAAGACGCTCCTCGGGGCACGTCTTGCTTGGGCCTCTCTCCTGGAGGCGCTCAGTCAGACCGAGTAGTGACATGTGGCAAGACGCTCCTCGGGGTGCGTCTTGCTTGGACCTCTCTCCTGGAGGCGCTCAGTTAGACCGAGTAGTGACATGTCGCAAGATGCTCCTCGGTGCGCGTCTTGCTTGGGCCTCTCTCCTGGAGGCGCTCAGTCAGACCGAGTGCTGACATACGGCAAGACGCTCCTCGGGGCGCGTCTTGCTTGGACCTCTCTCCTGGAGGCGCTCAGTTATACCGAGTAGTGACATGTCGCAAGACGCTCCTCGGTGCGCGTCTTGCTTGGGCCTCTCTCCTGGAGGCGTTCAGTCAGACCCAGTGTTGACCCGTGGCAAGACGCTCCTCGGGGCGCGTCTTGCTTGGGCCTCTCTCCTGGAGCCGCTCAGTCAGACCCAGTGTTGACATATGGCAAGACACTCCTCGGGGCACGTCTTGCTTGGGCCTCTCTCCTGGAGGCGCTCAGTCAGACCGAGTAGTGACATGTGGCAAGACGCTCCTCGGGGTGCGTCTTGCTTGGACCTCTCTCCTGGAGGCGCTCAGTTAGACCGAGTAGTGACATGTCGCAAGACGCTCCTCGGTGCGCGTCTTGCTTGGGCCTCTCTCCTGGAGGCGCTCAGTCAGACCGAGTGCTGACATAAGGCAAGACGCTCCTCGGGGCGTGTCTTGCTTGGACCTCTTTCCTGGAGGCGCTCAGTTAGACCGAGTAGTGACATGTGGCAAGACGCTCCTCGGGGTGCGTCTTGCTTGGACCTCTCTCCTGGAGGCGCTCAGTTAGACCGAGTAGTGACATGTCGCAAGACGCTCCTCGGTGCGCGTCTTGCTTGGGCCTCTCTCCTGGAGGCGCTCAGTCAGACCGAGTGCTGACATAAGGCAAGACGCTCCTCGGGGCGCGTCTTGCTTGGACCTCTCTCCTGGAGGCGCTCAGTTAGACCGAGTAGTGACATGTCGCAAGACGCTCCTCGGTGCGCGTCTTGCTTGGGCCTCTCTCCTGGAGGCGCTCAGTCAGACCCAGTGTTGACCCGTGGCAAGACGCTCCTCGGGGCGCGTCTTGCTTGGGCCTCTCTCCTGGAGCCGCTCAGTCAGACCCAGTGTTGACATATGGCAAGACACTCCTCGGGGCGCGTCTTGCTTGGGCCTCTCTCATGGAGGCCCGCTGTCAGACCCAGTGTTGACATGTGTCAAGACGCTCCTCGGGGCGCGTCTTGCTTTGGCCTCTCTCCTGGAGGCGCTCAGTCAGACCGAGTGCTGACATGTGGCAAGAAGCTCCTCGGGGCGCGTGTTGCTTGGGCTTCTCTCCTGGAGGCCCTCAGTAAGACCCATTGTTGACATGTGGCAAGACGCTTCTCGGGGCGCGTCTTGCTTGGGCCTCTCTCCAGAAGGCCCTCAATCAGACCCAGTGTTGACACGTGGCAAGACGCTCCTCGGGGCGCGTCTTGCTTGGGCCTCTCTCCTGGAGGCGCTCAGTCAGACTGAGTAGTGACATGTGGCCTGACGCTCCTCGGGGCGCGTGTTGCTTGGGCCTCTCTCCTGGAGGCGCTCAGTCAGACCCATTGTTGACATGTTGCAAGACGCTCCTTTGGGCGCGTCTTGCTTGGGCCTCTCTCCTGGAGGCGCTCAGTCAGACCGAGTGCTGACATGTGGAAAGACGCTCCTCGGGGCGCGTCTTGCTTGGGCCTCTCTCCTGGAGGCCCTCTGTCAGACCCAGTGTTGACATGTGGCAAGACGCTCCTCCGGGCGCATCTTGCTTGGGCCTCTCTCCTGGAGGCCCTCAGTCAGACCCATTGTTGACATGTGGCAAGACGCTCCTCAGGGCGCGTCTTGCTTGGGCCTTTCTCCTGGAGGCGCTCAGTCAGACCGAGTGCTGACATGTGGCAAGATGCTCTTCGGGGCGCGTCTTGCTTGGGCCTCTCCCCTGGAGGCGCTCAGTCAGACTGAGTAGTGACATGTGGCCTGACGCTCCCCGGGGCGCGTCTTGCTTGGGCCTCTCTCCTGGAGGCGCTCAGTCAGACCCAGTGGTGACATGTGGCAAGACACTCCTCGGGGCGCGTCTTGCTTGGGCCTCTCTCCTGGAGGCCCTCAGTCATACCCAGTGTTGACATGTGTCAAGACGCTCCTCGGGGCGCGTCTTGCTTGGGCCTCTCTCCTGGTGGCCCTCAGTCAGACCCATTGTTGACATGTGGCAAGACGCTCCTCGGGCCGCGTCTTGCTTGGGCTTCTCTCCTGGAGGCGCTGAGACAGACCCAGTGTTGACATGTGACAAGACGCTCCTCGGGGCGCGTCTTGCTTGGGCCTCTCTCCTGGAGGCGCTCAGTCAGAACCAGAGGTGACATGTGGCAAGACGCTCCTCGGGGCGCGTCTTGCTTGGGCCTCTCTCCTGGAGGCCCTCTGTCAGACCCAGTGTTGACATGTGGCAAGACGCTCCTCCGGGCGCATCTTGCTTGGGCCTCTCTCCTGGAGGCCCTCAGTCAGACACATTGTTGACATGTGGCAAGACGCTCCTCAGGGCGCGTCTTGCTTGGGCCTCTCTCCTGGAGGCGCTCAGTCAGACCCAGTGTTGACATGTGGCAAGACGCTCCTCGGGGCACGTCTTGCTTGGGCCTCTCTCCTGGAGGCGCTCAGTCAGACCCAGTGTTGACATGTGGCAAGACGCTCCTCGGGGCGTGTCTTGCTTGGGCCTCTCTCCTGGAGGCGCTCAGTCAGACCCAGTGTTGGCATGTGGCAAGACACTCCTCGGGGTGCGTCTTGGTTGGGCCTCTCTCCTGGAGGCGCTCATTCAGACCCAGTGGTGACATGTGGCAAGACGCTCCCCGGGGCGCGTATTGCTTCGGCCTCTCTCCTGAATGCCCTCTGTCAGACCGAGTGTTGACATGTGGCAAGACTCTCCTCGGGGCGCGTCTTGCTTGGGCTTCTCTCATGGAGGCCCTCAGTCCGACCCAGTGTTGACATGTGTCAAGACGCTCCTCGGTGCGTGTCTTGCTTGGGCCTCTCTCCTGGAGGCGCTCAGTCAGACCGAGTAGTGACCTGTGGCAAGACGCTCCTCGGTGCGCGTCTTGCTTGGGCCTCTCTCCTGGAGCCGCTCAGTCAGACCCAGTGTTGACATATGGCAAGACACTCCTCGGGGCGCGTCTTGCTTGGGCCTCTCTCATGGAGGCCCGCTGTCAGACCCAGTGTTGACATGTGTCAAGACGCTCCTCGGGGCGCGTCTTGCTTTGGCCTCTCTCCTGGAGGCGCTCAGTCAGACCGAGTGCTGACATGTGGCAAGAAGCTCCTCGGGGCGCGTGTTGCTTGGGCTTCTCTCCTGGAGGCCCTCAGTAAGACCCATTGTTGACATGTGGCAAGACGCTCCTCGGGGCGCGTCTTGCTTGGGCCTCTCTCCAGAAGGCCCTCAATCAGACCCAGTGTTGACACGTGGCAAGACGCTCCTCGGGGCGCGTCTTGCTTGGGCCTCTCTCCTGGAGGCGCTCAGTCAGACTGAGTAGTGACATGTGGCCTGACGCTCCTCGGGGCGCGTGTTGCTTGGGCCTCTCTCCTGGAGGCGCTCAGTCAGACCCATTGTTGACATGTTGCAAGACGCTCCTTTGGGCGCGTCTTGCT
Organism: Nothobranchius furzeri; assembly: GCF_043380555.1. Classification (NCBI taxonomy): domain Eukaryota; kingdom Metazoa; phylum Chordata; class Actinopteri; order Cyprinodontiformes; family Nothobranchiidae; genus Nothobranchius; species Nothobranchius furzeri. The sequence continues at coordinate 3,596,246 of NC_091741.1, forward strand.
TGGGCCTCTCTCCTGGAGGCGCTCAGTCAGACCGAGTGCTGACATGTGGAAAGACGCTCCTCGGGGCGCGTCTTGCTTGGGCCTCTCTCCTGGAGGCCCTCTGTCAGACCCAGTGTTGACATGTGGCAAGACGCTCCTCCGGGCGCATCTTGCTTGGGCCTCTCTCCTGGAGGCCCTCAGTCAGACCCATTGTTGACATGTGGCAAGACGCTCCTCAGGGCGCGTCTTGCTTGGGCCTTTCTCCTGGAGGCGCTCAGTCAGACCGAGTGCTGACATGTGGCAAGATGCTCTTCGGGGCGCGTCTTGCTTGGGCCTCTCCCCTGGAGGCGCTCAGTCAGACTGAGTAGTGACATGTGGCCTGACGCTCCCCGGGGCGCGTCTTGCTTGGGCCTCTCTCCTGGAGGCGCTCAGTCAGACCCAGTGGTGACATGTGGCAAGACACTCCTCGGGGCGCGTCTTGCTTGGGCCTCTCTCCTGGAGGCCCTCAGTCATACCCAGTGTTGACATGTGTCAAGACGCTCCTCGGGGCGCGTCTTGCTTGGGCCTCTCTCCTGGTGGCCCTCAGTCAGACCCATTGTTGACATGTGGCAAGACGCTCCTCGGGCCGCGTCTTGCTTGGGCTTCTCTCCTGGAGGCGCTGAGACAGACCCAGTGTTGACATGTGACAAGACGCTCCTCGGGGCGCGTCTTGCTTGGGCCTCTCTCCTGGAGGCGCTCAGTCAGAACCAGAGGTGACATGTGGCAAGACGCTCCTCGGGGCGCGTCTTGCTTGGGCCTCTCTCCTGGAGGCCCTCTGTCAGACCCAGTGTTGACATGTGGCAAGACGCTCCTCCGGGCGCATCTTGCTTGGGCCTCTCTCCTGGAGGCCCTCAGTCAGACACATTGTTGACATGTGGCAAGACGCTCCTCAGGGCGCGTCTTGCTTGGGCCTCTCTCCTGGAGGCGCTCAGTCAGACCCAGTGTTGACATGTGGCAAGACGCTCCTCGGGGCGCGTCTTGCTTGGGCCTCTCTCCTGGAGGCGCTCAGTCAGACCCAGTGTTGACATGTGGCAAGACGCTCCTCGGGGCGTGTCTTGCTTGGGCCTCTCTCCTGGAGGCGCTCAGTCAGACCCAGTGTTGGCATGTGGCAAGACACTCCTCGGGGCGCGTCTTGGTTGGGCCTCTCTCCTGGAGGCGCTCATTCAGACCCAGTGGTGACATGTGGCAAGACGCTCCCCGGGGCGCGTATTGCTTCGGCCTCTCTCCTGAATGCCCTCTGTCAGACCGAGTGTTGACATGTGGCAAGACTCTCCTCGGGGCGCGTCTTGCTTGGGCTTCTCTCATGGAGGCCCTCAGTCCGACCCAGTGTTGACATGTGTCAAGACGCTCCTCGGTGCGTGTCTTGCTTGGGCCTCTCTCCTGGAGGCGCTCAGTCAGAAAGAGTAGTGACCTGTGGCAAGACGCTCCTCGGGGTATGTCTTGCTTGGGCCTCTCTCCTGGAGGCGCTCAATTAGACCCAGTGTTGACATGTGGCAAGACGCTCCTCGGGGCGCGTCTTGCTTGGGCTTCTCTCCTGGAGGCCCTCAGTGAGACCCATTGTTGACATGTGGCAAGAAGCTCCTCGGGGCGCTTCTTGCTTGGGCCTCTCTCCTGGAGGCGCTCAGTCAGACCGAGTGCTGACATGTGGCAAGACGCTCCTCGGGGCGCGTCTTGCTGGGGCCTCTCTCCTGGAGGCGCTCAGTCAGACCCAGTGTTGACATGTGGCCTGACGCTCCTCGGGGCGCGTCTTGCTTGGGCTTCTCTCCTGGAGGCCCTCAGTCAGACCCATTGTTGACATGTGGCAAGACGCTCCTCGGGGCACGTCTTGCTTGGGCCTCTCTCCTGGAGGCGCTCAGTCAGACCGAGTAGTGACATGTGGCAAGACGCTCCTCGGGGTGCGTCTTGCTTGGACCTCTCTCCTGGAGGCGCTCAGTTAGACCGAGTAGTGACATGTCGCAAGACGCTCCTCGGTGCGCGTCTTGCTTGGGCCTCTCTCCTGGAGGCGCTCAGTCAGACCGAGTGCTGACATACGGCAAGACGCTCCTCGGGGCGCGTCTTGCTTGGACCTCTCTCCTGGAGGCGCTCAGTTAGACCGAGTAGTGACATGTCGCAAGACGCTCCTCGGTGCGCGTCTTGCTTGGGCCTCTCTCCTGGAGGCGTTCAGTCAGACCCAATGTTGACCCGTGGCAAGACGCTCCTCGGGGCGCGTCTTGCTTGGGCCTCTCTCCTGGAGCCGCTCAGTCAGACCCAGTGTTGACATATGGCAAGACACTCCTCGGGGCACGTCTTGCTTGGGCCTCTCTCCTGGAGGCGCTCAGTCAGACCGAGTAGTGACATGTGGCAAGACGCTCCTCGGGGTGCGTCTTGCTTGGACCTCTCTCCTGGAGGCGCTCAGTTAGACCGAGTAGTGACATGTCGCAAGACGCTCCTCGGTGCGCGTCTTGCTTGGGCCTCTCTCCTGGAGGCGCTCAGTCAGACCGAGTGCTGACATAAGGCAAGACGCTCCTCGGGGCGCGTCTTGCTTGGACCTCTTTCCTGGAGGCGCTCAGTTAGACCGAGTAGTGACATGTGGCAAGACGCTCCTCGGGGTGCGTCTTGCTTGGACCTCTCTCCTGGAGGCGCTCAGTTAGACCGAGTAGTGACATGTCGCAAGACGCTCCTCGGTGCGCGTCTTGCTTGGGCCTCTCTCCTGGAGGCACTCAGTCAGACCGAGTGCTGACATAAGGCAAGACGCTCCTCGGGGCGCGTCTTGCTTGGACCTCTCTCCTGGAGGCGCTCAGTTAGACCGAGTAGTGACATGTCGCAAGACGCTCCTCGGTGCGCGTCTTGCTTGGGCCTCTCTCCTGGAGGCGCTCAGTCAGACCCAGTGTTGACCCGTGGCAAGACGCTCCTCGGGGCGTGTCTTGCTTGGGCCTCTCTCCTGGAGCCGCTCAGTCAGACCCAGTGTTGACATATGGCAAGACACTCCTCGGGGCGCGTCTTGCTTGGGCCTCTCTCATGGAGGCCCGCTGTCAGACCCAGTGTTGACATGTGTCAAGACGCTCCTCGGGGCGCGTCTTGCTTGGGCCTCTCTCCAGAAGGCCCTCAATCAGACCCAGTGTTGACACGTGGCAAGACGCTCCTCGGGGCGCGTCTTGCTTGGGCCTCTCTCCTGGAGGCGCTCAGTCAGACTGAGTAGTGACATGTGGCCTGACGCTCCTCGGGGCGCGTGTTGCTTGGGCCTCTCTCCTGGAGGCGCTCAGTCAGACCCATTGTTGACATGTTGCAAGACGCTCCTTTGGGCGCGTCTTGCTTGGGCCTCTCTCCTGGAGGCGCTCAGTCAGACCGAGTGCTGACATGTGGAAAGACGCTCCTCGGGGCGCGTCTTGCTTGGGCCTCTCTCCTGGAGGCCCTCTGTCAGACCCAGTGTTGACATGTGGCAAGACGCTCCTCCGGGCGCATCTTGCTTGGGCCTCTCTCCTGGAGGCCCTCAGTCAGACCCATTGTTGACATGTGGCAAGACGCTCCTCAGGGCGCGTCTTGCTTGGGCCTTTCTCCTGGAGGCGCTCAGTCAGACCGAGTGCTGACATGTGGCAAGATGCTCCTCGGGGCGCGTCTTGCTTGGGCCTCTCTCCTGGAGGCGCTCAGTCAGACTGAGTAGTGACATGTGGCCTGACGCTCCCCGGGGCGCGTCTTGCTTGGGCCTCTCTCCTGGAGGCGCTCAGTCAGACCCAGTGGTGACATGTGGCAAGACACTCCTCGGGGCGCGTCTTGCTTGGGCCTCTCTCCTGGAGGCCCTCAGTCATACCCAGTGTTGACATGTGTCAAGACGCTCCTCGGGGCGCGTCTTGCTTGGGCCTCTCTCTTGGAGGCCCTCAGTCAGACCCATTGTTGACATGTGGCAAGACGCTCCTCGGGCCGCGTCTTGCTTGGGCTTCTCTCCTGGAGGCGCTGAGACAGACCCAGTGTTGACATGTGACAAGACGCTCCTCGGGGCGCGTCTTGCTTGGGCCTCTCTCATGGAGGCGCTCAGTCAGAACCAGAGGTGACATGTGGCAAGACGCTCCTCGGGGCGCGTCTTGCTTGGGCCTCTCTCCTGGAGGCCCTCTGTCAGACCCAGTGTTGACATGTGGCAAGACGCTCCTCCGGGCGCATCTTGCTTGGGCCTCTCTCCTGGAGGCCCTCAATCAGACACATTGTTGACATGTGGCAAGACGCTCCTCAGGGCGCGTCTTGCTTGGGCCTCTCTCCTGGAGGCGCTCAGTCAGACCCAGTGTTGACATGTGGCAAGACGCTCCTCGGGGCGCGTCTTGCTTGGGCCTCTCTCCTGGAGGCGCTCAGTCAGACCCAGTGTTGACATGTGGCAAGACGCTCCTCGGGGCGCGTCTTGCTTGGGCCTCTCTCCTGGAGGCGCTCAGTCAGACCCAGTGTTGGCATGTGGCAAGACACTCCTCGGGGCGCGTCTTGGTTGGGCCTCTCTCCTGGAGGCGCTCATTCAGACCCAGTGGTGACATGTGGCAAGACGCTCCTCGGGGCGCGTATTGCTTCAGCCTCTCTCCTGAATGCCCTCTGTCAGACCGAGTGTTGACATGTGGCAAGACTCTCCTCGGGGCGCGTCTTGCTTGGGCTTCTCTCCTGGAGGCGCTCAGTCAGACCGAGTGCTGACATACGGCAAGACGCTCCTCGGGGCGCGTCTTGCTTGGACCTCTCTCCTGGAGGCGCTCAGTTAGACCGAGTAGTGACATGTCGCAAGACGCTCCTCGGTGCGCGTCTTGCTTGGGCCTCTCTCCTGGAGGCGTTCAGTCAGACCCAATGTTGACCCGTGGCAAGACGCTCCTCGGGGCGCGTCTTGCTTGGGCCTCTCTCCTGGAGCCGCTCAGTCAGACCCAGTGTTGACATATGGCAAGACACTCCTCGGGGCACGTCTTGCTTGGGCCTCTCTCCTGGAGGCGCTCAGTCAGACCGAGTAGTGACATGTGGCAAGACGCTCCTCGGGGTGCGTCTTGCTTGGACCTCTCTCCTGGAGGCGCTCAGTTAGACCGAGTAGTGACATGTCGCAAGACGCTCCTCGGTGCGCGTCTTGCTTGGGCCTCTCTCCTGGAGGCGCTCAGTCAGACCGAGTGCTGACATAAGGCAAGACGCTCCTCGGGGCGCGTCTTGCTTGGACCTCTTTCCTGGAGGCGCTCAGTTAGACCGAGTAGTGACATGTGGCAAGACGCTCCTCGGGGTGCGTCTTGCTTGGACCTCTCTCCTGGAGGCGCTCAGTTAGACCGAGTAGTGACATGTCGCAAGACGCTCCTCGGTGCGCGTCTTGCTTGGGCCTCTCTCCTGGAGGCACTCAGTCAGACCGAGTGCTGACATAAGGCAAGACGCTCCTCGGGGCGCGTCTTGCTTGGACCTCTCTCCTGGAGGCGCTCAGTTAGACCGAGTAGTGACATGTCGCAAGACGCTCCTCGGTGCGCGTCTTGCTTGGGCCTCTCTCCTGGAGGCGCTCAGTCAGACCCAGTGTTGACCCGTGGCAAGACGCTCCTCGGGGCGTGTCTTGCTTGGGCCTCTCTCCTGGAGCCGCTCAGTCAGACCCAGTGTTGACATATGGCAAGACACTCCTCGGGGCGCGTCTTGCTTGGGCCTCTCTCATGGAGGCCCGCTGTCAGACCCAGTGTTGACATGTGTCAAGACGCTCCTCGGGGCGCGTCTTGCTTGGGCCTCTCTCCAGAAGGCCCTCAATCAGACCCAGTGTTGACACGTGGCAAGACGCTCCTCGGGGCGCGTCTTGCTTGGGCCTCTCTCCTGGAGGCGCTCAGTCAGACTGAGTAGTGACATGTGGCCTGACGCTCCTCGGGGCGCGTGTTGCTTGGGCCTCTCTCCTGGAGGCGCTCAGTCAGACCCATTGTTGACATGTTGCAAGACGCTCCTTTGGGCGCGTCTTGCTTGGGCCTCTCTCCTGGAGGCGCTCAGTCAGACCGAGTGCTGACATGTGGAAAGACGCTCCTCGGGGCGCGTCTTGCTTGGGCCTCTCTCCTGGAGGCCCTCTGTCAGACCCAGTGTTGACATGTGGCAAGACGCTCCTCCGGGCGCATCTTGCTTGGGCCTCTCTCCTGGAGGCCCTCAGTCAGACCCATTGTTGACATGTGGCAAGACGCTCCTCAGGGCGCGTCTTGCTTGGGCCTTTCTCCTGGAGGCGCTCAGTCAGACCGAGTGCTGACATGTGGCAAGATGCTCCTCGGGGCGCGTCTTGCTTGGGCCTCTCTCCTGGAGGCGCTCAGTCAGACTGAGTAGTGACATGTGGCCTGACGCTCCCCGGGGCGCGTCTTGCTTGGGCCTCTCTCCTGGAGGCGCTCAGTCAGACCCAGTGGTGACATGTGGCAAGACACTCCTCGGGGCGCGTCTTGCTTGGGCCTCTCTCCTGGAGGCCCTCAGTCATACCCAGTGTTGACATGTGTCAAGACGCTCCTCGGGGCGCGTCTTGCTTGGGCCTCTCTCTTGGAGGCCCTCAGTCAGACCCATTGTTGACATGTGGCAAGACGCTCCTCGGGCCGCGTCTTGCTTGGGCTTCTCTCCTGGAGGCGCTGAGACAGACCCAGTGTTGACATGTGACAAGACGCTCCTCGGGGCGCGTCTTGCTTGGGCCTCTCTCATGGAGGCGCTCAGTCAGAACCAGAGGTGACATGTGGCAAGACGCTCCTCGGGGCGCGTCTTGCTTGGGCCTCTCTCCTGGAGGCCCTCTGTCAGACCCAGTGTTGACATGTGGCAAGACGCTCCTCCGGGCGCATCTTGCTTGGGCCTCTCTCCTGGAGGCCCTCAATCAGACACATTGTTGACATGTGGCAAGACGCTCCTCAGGGCGCGTCTTGCTTGGGCCTCTCTCCTGGAGGCGCTCAGTCAGACCCAGTGTTGACATGTGGCAAGACGCTCCTCGGGGCGCGTCTTGCTTGGGCCTCTCTCCTGGAGGCGCTCAGTCAGACCCAGTGTTGACATGTGGCAAGACGCTCCTCGGGGCGCGTCTTGCTTGGGCCTCTCTCCTGGAGGCGCTCAGTCAGACCCAGTGTTGGCATGTGGCAAGACACTCCTCGGGGCGCGTCTTGGTTGGGCCTCTCTCCTGGAGGCGCTCATTCAGACCCAGTGGTGACATGTGGCAAGACGCTCCTCGGGGCGCGTATTGCTTCGGCCTCTCTCCTGAATGCCCTCTGTCAGACCGAGTGTTGACATGTGGCAAGACTCTCCTCGGGGCGCGTCTTGCTTGGGCTTCTCTCATGGAGGCCCTCAGTCCGACCCAGTGTTGACATGTGTCAAGACGCTCCTCGGGGCGTGTCTTGCTTGGGCCTCTCTCCTGGAGGCGCTCAGTCAGACCCAGTGTTGACATGTGGCAAGACGCTCCTCTGGGCGCGTCTTGCTTGGGCCTCTCTCCTGGAGGCGCTCAGTCAGACCCAGTGTTGACACGTGGCAAGACGCTCCTCGGGGCGCGTCTTGCTTGGGCCTCTCTCCTGGAGGCGCTCAGTCAGACCCAGTGTTGGCATGTGGCAGCAAATGACAAACGATGTTGCGAGCGATATATCGGAAAAACTTTGCACTGACGCCACGGTCGCCACTGCAGGTTGTGCGAGTCTCGCGCAAAGTGCCATATCAAACGTGCGCAAGCTAGTGACAAGCAACTTCACCAGATCCGTAGATTCTGCATACGCTCGGATACGAATGAAAGTATCGAGAGATAACACCGACACAAGTTGCGCGACGGCGCTGGCTGCAGTCGCTACAACACTGGATTTAATAATCAACATAATTGTGATCGTAATGGCGTTTCGAGTGTGCACCAGAAACTACAACCAGTACTACAGAAAACTGGCATGAGGTTCGCAGTCTAACGTTATGTTGGTGTCTCGCATCGACCGTCGACGGCCGTTTGCCAGCGGCTGAAAATGGCAGTTGACGAAATGGAAACGCCGACCGTCGATAGTGCACTCTCGCAAGTTCCAACCGCACCATCTCAGGAGACAGACCACAGAGTCATATTAGCGGAGGGTAGATAGAAAATGCGCAAACCGCCGCAACCGCCCATATACATACTATACGAGTTCAACATAGAGTGGAGTAAGAAGTTACTACCGATTGTATTTCCAACGTGCAAGCAGCTGGTGTTTGACGCTTTACTTGAGTATCACAGAGGTTGCGATGTCCTGTGTTCCACGAGCGCATGGAAACAAGTGAACAAACTTCTACGGACCGTACTGTTGGGGTATGAGCGAGCTGTAAAATCAATACACGCTAGACACGCGGACTTTGCCGCGTTACTGGACACGCATATCGCCACAACAAAACCGGGTCAAGTGTTCGGGGCGTCACCGCGCTCGACTATACACGTCTTGGCCTACCACGAGTACATGAGCCCACAGATCCTAAGCGAGGTCGAAGCCGTTGTGTCTACCCAACGCAAATTCAGCACAGCTGTGCGCGCTAAGACAAGTCCCTCTAGACTGCTGGAAATTTTGGAAATGTGGAAGGCTGGCGTGTACGCGCTTTCTACACATCTCAACGGTATGATCGCGATACTCTCGGCCGCACAACAACTAATGGTCATGTGTTCGGAAGGTCTGATCAGGTCTGACATGACCGGTTGTCAATCGACGTCGAGCGTGCACTCACACACGGATATCCTGGCGTACAGTAAAGCGACGTCGACCTCTAAGCTCACTTTGATCGCCGATGTTTCGAAGGGCAATCGAGTGTGTTGGCTGACGAAAGCTATGGTGACCGACGGTCGCGTCGACTACAATGTGCCTCATTGCGACTGGAGAGGCGTATGTGATCCTTTGCAAATCGATAACACCACCGCGGTCGAGTGCGAAGTCACGGTCGCCAGCGTGTTGTCCTTACTGTGCCCCATACAATGTGACGGTCCGTGTGACGGACCGGTGTGTTACGACCCGACTAACGAAACGTACCAGGTGATAACATTGCATCCGCCCATTACAGCGGAGCGAGCGTTTCGCCACACTCCCAAACCAAGGTTAATAGTTGTAGCGCACGCCCTTTCGGACCTCGGTGCACGTGAAACACTGGCGTTCACTCACAACATCACGCTCGAGACAGCTCAAGCGTTACGCGAAACAAAGGACGTGTTCAAATCCATAGAGAATATACGGTCTTTAGCGTATGCGTATATAAAGGAGGTCGATGACATTTACAGACCTGGCGGCGTGGGCACCACAGTAGAACAACAAGGTGCTCTCAAGCGCACACAGATACTGGCCGCATTATCACTCGCGATGTCTATCCTGACATGCCCGTTTCTGATTTCTATGTATATTAAATTATGACAAGAGCTACGGTGGTTACGATTACACTCTGACCACATGCCTTAGTTTCTGCTAGTGACCTATAAATACATTTGCCCACTTGCTCTCACTGCCATTAAAGCGGCTGTACCCACACGTACAACACCCAAGAAAAAAAAAGATCTCGCTGTCTGTACTGGGTGTACTCTCAGTAGTCGCAGTTGCTCAGGCCATGGTGGTACGCTCACATAACGCCTCTGAGATACGTCCCATCACACCACCTCCTACACTACTCGCGAAGGAGTATTCAACACCCCCTTTGTTCGAAGACAACCATTATAACGAGCACAGCACAACGCTTGCCGCACGCGAAGACAACATGCAGGAGACAACGCTACCACCTGTCGTGAGAACAACGGATTCGAGTGACAACGATCGCGACTATGACGATTACATTACAGCACCCTCTGTGCACGAAGACCAGGTGCAGGAGACAACGCTACCACCTGTCGTGAGAAACAAGAGTTTGGTTAACAATGATCATCGTCGTGTCCCATTGTAAACTGGGCGTGCCATCGCACACATCGTACATGTGTGTTAACCCACCTGTATGCGACAGACTTTGTGTGTTGCATGACATCGAGATGTATTGACGTCTGTGTCAATACAGGACTCTCTATAAGCCGGGAGCTGGACGCTAACGACCCGTGCATGCGCCACACAAAAGGTATCGTACATGTGTTAACCCACCTGTATGCGACAGACTTTTTGTGTTGCATGACATCGAGATGTATTGACGTCTGTGTCAATACAGGACTCTCTAAGCTGGGAGCTGGACGCTAACAACCCGTGCATGCGCCACACAAAAGGTATCGTACATGTGTTAACCCACCTGTATGCGACAGACTTTGTGTGTTGCATGACATCGAGATGTATTGACGTCTGTGTCAATACAGGACTCTCTAAGCTGGGAGCTGGACGATAACGACCCGTGCATGCGCCACACAAACGGTAACTCGACTAACTACAAAACGCATATTGTGATGTAGAAAGTTGGCTCGACTGTTTGAATCAGCTGCAGCTGCGGTTTACTCACAAAGTGAATCGCACGCTTGTTAGAAGTACATTCGGAGCACTTAAAAAATACATCGCTCTCATCGAGTTCCGTCTCAGCGTTCACCGGCTGATGGGCAAGAGCGTGACATGGGATCGCCAGGAACTTACTTAAGGACTATCATCTCATTTGGCATTTACTCACGGACCCAAGAAACCAGTTCCGAAAAATGGTCGAGAATTATAACTTGTCTAATAGCAACTGGAAGATATGTTGCGTCATAAGCCTCTGATGGTTCACAAGGTGCACGGTCCACTCGAAATCCTAATGCTGTATTTGTAGTACATACACTAAGTCTTCTCTGTTGATGTCAGACTAGAGTTTTATTAGAGTTTTACTTTGCAACAATGGGATTCGAGCAATTGATGTGTATATTTTTAATAGTGCACAATGCTACTATTCCTAGGCTGAATGTACGACATGGCTCTTATGTATCATTATGTATCGTTTCCATTAACTACAAATTTAAATAAAGTCCCTCTGTCCTCAGTGCTAGGTTGTGGGTTTAATACACATTATTATGATCAACCTGTTGAACAGTATAATAACAATATTCCTGTAAAAGTCATTTAGTAATGAACAACCTCAGTTCTGTGAAAGAACATCATGTCTCTGATGTGTACACTGCAGGCCTGACCGGGGTTTGCATGCAAGGGCCTGTGTGTGTGTGTGTGTGTGTGTGTGTGTGTGTGTGTGTGTGTGTGTGTGTGTGTGTGTGTGTGTGTGTGTGTGTGTGTGTGTGTGTGTGTGTGTGTGTGTGTGTGTGTGTGTGAAACAAATAAAGATAAATATAGCTAGTGCGGCCACGAGCGGTCGTGCAGGGTAGAGGCTGCGCGAAAACGCCTCTAAAAACAAGCGCGTGCCCACGCCCGATCCGTGGAAGCACGTAGACCTAACAAACGTACTAGCAGAAATCAACGATCGCACACGGGTCATTGAGTGTGTACAGGGTTCGTCTGCGTGTGTGGCATTGGGCAATCTAGCGGCAAACGTGTGGCCTGAAGGCGGAACCGGCCAACCCGTCGCCCTCACCATCGTTGCGCTTCGAGATGAACTATTGCTAAAGATTATCGTCCTCATCAACCACGGCGCTACCAGAGTAGCTCGTAACAAAGACCCTCTCTGCGACCTCGCGGCCAGTGTGCGCAGTGTACAGCAAATGACAAACGATGTTGCGAGCGATATATTGGAAAAACTTTGCACTGACGCGACGGTCGCCACTGCAGGTTGTGCGAGTCTCGCGCAAAGTGCCATATCAAACGTGCGCAAGCTAGTGACAAGCAACTTCACCAGATCCGTAGATTCTGCATACGCTCGGATACGAATGAAAGTATCGAGAGATAACACCGACACAAGTTGAGCGACGGCGCTGGCTGCAGTCGCTACAACACTGTATTTATTAATCAACGTAATTGTGATCGTAATGGCGTTTCGAGTGTGCACCAGAAACTAAAACCAGTCCTACAGAAAACTGGCTGAGGTTCGCGGTCTAACGTTATGTTGGTGTCTCGCATCGACCGTCGACGGCCGTTTGCCAGCGGCTGAAAATGGCAGTTGACGAAATGGAAACGCCGACCGTCGATAGTGCACTCTCGCAAGTTCCAACCGCACCATCTCAGGAGACAGACCACAGAGTCATATTAGCGGAGGGTAGATAGAAAATGCGCAAACCGCCGCAACCGCCCATATACATACTATACGAGTTCAACATAGAGTGGAGTAAGAAGTTACTACCGATTGTATTTTCAACGTGCAAGCAGCTGGTGTTTGACGCTTTACTTGAGTATCACAGAGGTTGCGATGTCCTGTGTTCCACGAGCGCATGGAAACAAGTGAACGAACTTCTACGGACCGTACTGTTGGGTATGAGCGAGCTGTAAAATCAATACATGCTAGACACGCGAACTTTGCCGCGTTACTGGACACACATATCGCCACAACAAAACCGGGTCAAGTGTTCGGGGCGTCACCGCGCTCGACTATACACGTCTTGGCCTACCACGAGTACATGAGCCCACAGATCCTAAGCGAGGTAGAAGCCGTTGTGTCTACCCAACGCAAATTCAGCACAGCCGTGCGCGCTAAGACAAGTCCCTCTAGACTGCTGGAAATTTTGGAAACGTGGAAGGCTGGCGTGTACGCGCTTTCTACACATCTCAACGGTATGATCGCGATACTCTCGGCCGCACAACAACTAATGGTCATGTGTTCGGAAGGTCTGATCAGGTCTGACATGACCGGTTGTCAATCGACGTCGAGCGTGCACTCACACACGGATATCCTGGCGTACAGTAAAGCGACATCGACCTCTAAGCTCACGTTGATCGCCGATGTTTCGAAGGGCAATCGAGTGTGTTGGCTGACGAAAGCTATGGTGACCGACGGTCGCGTCGACTACAATGTGCCTCATTGCGACTGGAGAGGCGTATGTGATCCTTTGCAAATCGATAACACCACCGCGGTCGAGTGCGAAGTCACGGTCGGCGGCGTGTTGTCCTTACTGTGCCCCATACAATGTGACGGTCCGTTTCACGGACCGGTGTGTTACGACCCGACTAACGAAACGTACCAGGTGATAACATTGCATCCGCCCATTACAGCGGAGCGAGCGTTTTGCCACACTCCCAAACCAAGGTGAATAGTTGTAGCGCACGCCCTTTCGGACCTCGGTGCACGTGAAACACTGGCGTACACTCACAACATCACGCTCGAGACAGCTCAAGCGTTACGCGAAACAAAGGACGTGCTCAAATCCATAGAGAATATACGGTCTTTAGCGTATGCGTATATAAAGGAGGTCGATGACATTTACAGACCTGGCGGCGTGGGCACCACAGTAGAACAACAAGGTGCTCTCAAGCGCACACAGATACTGGCCGCATTATCACTCGCGATGTCTATCCTGACATGCCCGTTTCTGATTTCTATGTATATTAAATTATGACAAGAGCTACGGTGGTTACGATTACACTCTGACCACGTGCCTTAGTTTCTGCTAGTGACCTATAAATACATTTGCCCACTTGCTCTCACTGCCATTAAAGCGGCTGTACCCACACGTACAACACCCAAGAAAAAAAAAGATCTCGCTGTCTGTAGTGGGTGTACTCTCAGTAGTCGCAGTTGCTCAGGCCATGGTGGTACGCTCACATAACGCCTCTGAGATACGTCCCATCACACCACCTCCTACACTACTCGCGAAGGAGTATTCAACACCCCCTTTGTACGAAGACAACCATTATAACGAGCACAGCACAACGCTTGCCGCACGTGAAGACAACATGCAGGAGACAAAGCTACCACCTGTCGTGAGAACAACGGATTCGAGTGACAACGATCGCGACTATGACGAGCACATTACAGCACCCTCTGTGCACGAAGACCAGGTGCAGGAGATAACGCTACCACCTGTCGTGAGAAACAAGAGTTTGGTAAACAATGATCATCGTCGTGTCCCATTGTAAACTGGGCGTGCCATCGCACACATCGTACATGTGTGTTAACCCACCTGTATGCGACAGACTTTGTGTGTTGCATGACATCGAGATGTATTGACGTCTGTGTCAATACAGGACTCTCTATAAGCCGGGAGCTGGACGCTAACGACCCGTGCATGCGCCACACAAAAGGTATCGTACATGTGCTGACCCACCTGTATGCGACAGACTTTGTGTGTTGCATGACATCGAGATGTATTGACGTCTGTGTCAATACAGGACTCTCTAAGCTGGGAGCTGGACGCTAACAACCCGTGCATGCGCCACACAAAAGGTATCGTACATGTGTTAACCCACCTGTATGCGACAGACTTTGTGTGTTGCATGACATCGAGATGTATTGACGTCTGTGTCAATACAGGACTCTCTAAGCTGGGAGCTGGACGATAACGACCCATGCATGCGCCACACAAAAGGTAACTCGACTAACTACAAAACGCATATTGTGATGTAGAAAGTTGGCTCGACTGTTTGAATCAGCTGCAGCTGCGGTTTACTCACAAAGTGAATCGCACGCTTGTTAGAAGTACATTCGGAGCACTTAAAAAATACATCGCTCTCATCGAGTTCCGTCTCAGCGTTCACCGGCTGATGGGCAAGAGCGTGACATGGGATCGCCAGGAACTTACTTAAGGACTATCATCTCATTTGGCATTTACTCACGGACCCAAGAAACCAGTTCCGAAAAATGGTCGAGAATTATAACTTGTCTAATAGCAACTGGAAGATATGTTGCGTCATAAGCCTCTGATGGTTCACAAGGTGCACGGTCCACTCTAAATCCTAATGCTGTATTTGTAGTACATACACTAAGTCTTCTCTGTTGATGTCAGACTAGAGTTTTATTAGAGTTTTACTTTGCAACAATGGGATTCGAGCAATTGATGTGTATATTTTTAATAGTGCACAATGCTACTATTCCAAGGCTGAATGTGTGACATGGCTCTTATGTATCATTATGTATCGTTTCCATTAAGTACTAATTTAAATAAAGTCCCTCTGTCCTCAGTGCTAGGTTGTGGGTTTAAGTGGCAAGACGCTCCTCGGGGCGCATATTGCTTGGGCCTCTCTCCTGGATGCCCTCTGTCAGACCGAGTGTTGACATGTGTCAAGACGCTCCTCGGGGCGTGTCTTGCTTGGGCCTCTCTCCTGGAGGCACTCAGTCAGACCCAGTGTTGACATGTGGCAAGACGCTCCTCGGGGCGCTTCTTGCTTGGGCTTCTCTCCTGGAGGCCCTCAGTCAGACCTATTGTTGACATGTGGCAAGACGCTCCTCGGGGCACGTCTTGCTTGGGCCTCTCTCCTGGAGGCGCTCAAACAGACCGAGTAGTGACATGTGGCAAGACGCTCCTCTGGGCACGTCTTGCTGGGGCTTCTCTCATGGAGGCACTCAGTCAGACCCAGTGTTGACATGTGGCAAGACGCTCCTCGGTGCGCGTCTTGCTTGGACCTCTCTCCCTGAGGCGCTCAGTAAGACCGAGTAGTGACATGTGGCAAGACGGTCCTCGGGGCGCGTCTTGCTTGGGCCTCTCTCATGGAGGCCCTCTGTCAGACCCAGTGTTGACATGTGTCAAGACGCTCCTCGGGGGGCGTCTTGCTTTGGCCTCTCTCCTGGAGGCACTCAGTCAGACCCAGTGGTGACATGTGGCAAGACACTCCTCGGGGCGCGTCTTGCTTGGGCCTCTCTCCTGGAGGCCCTCTGTCAGACCCAGTGTTGACATGTGTCAAGACGCTCCTCGGGACGCGTCTTGCTTTTGCTTCTCTCCTGGAGGCCCTCAGTCAGACCCATTGTTGACATGTGGCAAGACACTCCTCGGGGCGCGTCTTGCTTGGGCTTCTCTCCTGGTGGCGCTCAGACAGACCCAGTGTTGACATGTGACAAGACGCTCCTCGGGGCGCGTCTTGCTTGGGCCTCTCTCCTGGAGGCGCTCAGTCAGAACCAGAGGTGACATGTGGCAAGACGCTCCTCGGGGCGCGTCTTGCTTGGGCCTCTCTCCTGGAGGCCCTCTGTCAGACCCAGTGTTGACATGTGGCAAGACGCTCCTCCGGGTGCATCTTGCTTGGGCCTCTCTCCTGGAGGCCCTCAGTCAGACCCATTGTTGACATGTGGCAAGACGCTCCTCGGGGCGCGTCTTGCTTGGACCTCCCTCCTGGAGGCGCTCAGTCAGACCGAGTAGTGACATTTGGCAAGACGCTCCTTGGGGCGGGTCTTGCTTGGGCCTCTCTCCTGGAGGCGCTCAGTCAGACCGAGTGCTGACATAAGGCAAGACGCTCCTCGGGGCGCGTCTTGCTGGGGCCTCTCTCCTGGAGGTGCTCAATCAGACCTAGTGGTGACACGTGGCAAGACGCTCCTCTGGGCGCGTCTTGCTTGGGCCTCTCTCCTGGAGGAGCTCAGTCAGACCCAGTGGTGACACGTGGCAAGACGCTCCTCGAGGCGCATCTTGCTTGGGCCTCTCTCCTGGAGGCGCTAAGTCAGACCCAGTGTTGACACGTGGCAAGACGCTCCTCGGGGCGCGTCTTGCTTGGGCCTCTCTCCTGGAGGCGCTCAGTCAGACACAGTGTTGACATGTGGCAAGACACTCCTCGGGGCGCGTCTTGCTTGGGCTTCTCTCATGGAGGCCCTCAGTAAGACCCATTGTTGACATGTGGAAAGAAGCTCCTCGGGGCGTGTCTTGCTTTGGCTTCTCTCCTGGAGGCCCTCAGTCAGACCCATTGTTGACATGTGGCAAGACGCTCCTCGGGGCGCGTATTGCTTGGGCCTCTCTCCTGGATGCCCTCTGTCAGACCCAGGTTTGACATGTGGCAAGACTCTCCTCGGGGCGCGTCTTGCTTGGGCTTCTCTCATGGAGGCCCTCAGTCAGACCCAGTGTTGACATGTGTCAAGACGCTCCTCGGGGCGTGTCTTGCTTGGGCCTCTCTCCTGGAGGCGCTCAGTCAGACCCAGTGTTGACATGTGGCAAGACGCTCCTCGGGGCGCTTCTTGCTTGGGCTTCTCTCCTGGAGGCCCTCAGTCAGACCCATTGTTGACATGTGGCAAGACGCTCCTCGGGGCACGTGTTGCTTGGACCTCTCTCCTGGAGGCGCTCAGTCAGACCGAGTAGTGACATGTGGCAAGACGCTCCTCGGGGTATGTCTTGCTTGGGCCTCTCTCCTGGAGGCGCTCAATTAGACCCAGTGTTGACATATGGCAAGACGCTCCTCGGGGCGCATCTTGCTTGGGCTTCTCTCCTGGAGGCCCTCAGTGAGACCCATTGTTGACATGTGGCAAGAAGCTCCTCGCGGCGCTTCTTGCTTGGGCCTCTCACCTGGAGGCGCTCAGTCAGACCGAGTGCTGACATGTGGCAAGACGCTCCTCGGGGCGCGTCTTGCTGGGGCCTCTCTCCTGGAGGCGCTCAGTCAGACCCAGTGTTGACATGTGGCCTGACGCTCCTCGGGGCGCGTCTTGCTTGGGCTTCTCTCCTGGAGGCCCTCAGTCAGACCCATTGTTGACATGTGGCAAGACGCTCCTCGGTGCGCGTCTTGCTTGGGCCTCTCTCCTGGAGGCGCTCAGTCAGACCCAGTGTTGACCCGTGGCAAGACGCTCCTCGGGGCTCGTCTTGCTTGGGCCTCTCTCCTGGAGCCGCTCAGTCAGACCCAGTGTTGACATGTGGCAAGACACTCCTCGGGGCGCGTCTTGCTTGGGCCTCTCTCATGGAGGCCCTCTGTCAGACCCAGTGTTGACATGTGTCAAGACGCTCCTCGGGGCGCGTCTTGCTTTGGCCTCTCTCCTGGAGGCGCTCAGTCAGACCGAGTGCTGACATGTGGCAAGAAGCTCCTCGGGGCGCGTGTTGCTTGGGCTTCTCTCCTGGAGGCCCTCAGTAAGACCCATTGTTGACATGTGGCAAGACGCTCCTCGGGGCGCGTCTTGCTTGGGCCTCTCTCCAGAAGGCCCTCAATCAGACCCAGTGTTAACACGTGGCAAGACGCTCCTCGGGGCGCGTCTTGCTTGGGCCTCTCTCCTGGAGGCGCTCAGTCAGACTGAGTAGTGACATGTGGCCTGACGCTCCTCGGGGCGCGTGTTGCTTGGGCCTCTCTCCTGGAGGCGCTCAGTCAGACCAATTGTTGACATATTGCAAGACGCTCCTTTGGGCGCGTCTTGCTTGGGCCTCTCTCCTGGAGGCCCTCTGTCAGACCCAGTGTTGACATGTGGCAAGACGCTCCTCCGGGCGCATCTTGCTTGGGCCTCTCTCCTGGAGGCCCTCAGTCAGACCCATTGTTGACATGTGGCAAGACGCTCCTCAGGGCGCGTCTTGCTTGGGCCTTTCTCCTGGAGGCGCTCAGTCAGACCGAGTTCTGACATGTGGCAAGACGCTCCTCGGGGCGCGTCTTGCTTGGGCCTCTCTCCTGGAGGCGCTCAGTCAGACTGAGTAGTGACATGTGGCCTGACGCTCCCCGGGGCGCGTCTTGCTTGGGCCTCTCTCCTGGAGGCGCTCAGTCAGACCCAGTGGTGACATGTGGCAAGACACTCCTCGGGGCGCGTCTTGCTTGGGCCTCTCTCCTGGAGGCCCTCAGTCATACCCAGTGTTGACATGTGTCAAGACGCTCCTCGGGGCGCGTCTTGCTTGGGCCTCTCTCCTGGAGGCCCTCAGTCAGACCCATTTTTGACATGTGGCAAGACGCTCCTCGGGGCGCGTCTTGCTTGGGCATCTCTCCTGGAGGCGCTCAGACAGACCCAGTGTTGACATGTGGCAAGATGCTCCTCCGGGCGCATCTTGCTTGGGCCTCTCTCCTGGAGGCCCTCAGTCAGACACATTGTTGACATGTGGCAAGACGCTCCTCAGGGCGCGTCTTGCTTGGGGCTCTCTCCTTGAGGCGCTCAGTCAGACCCAGTGTTGACATGTGGCAAGACGCTCCTCGCGGCGCGTCTTGCTTGGGCCTCTCCTGGAGGCGCTCAGTCAGACCCAGTGTTGACATGTGGCAAGACGCTCCTCGGGGCGCGTCTTGCTTGGGCCTCTCTCCTGGAGGCGCTCAGTCAGACCCAGTGTTGGCATGTGGCAAGACACTCCTCGGGGCGCGTCTTGGTTGGGCCTCTCTCCTGGAGGCGCTCATTCAGACCCAGTGGTGACATGTGGCAAGACGCTCCTCGGGGCGCGTATTGCTTCAGCCTCTCTCCTGAATGCCCTCTGTCAGACCGAGTGTTGACATGTGGCAAGACTCTCCTCGGGGCGCGTCTTGCTTGGGCTTCTCTCATGGAGGCCCTCAGTCCGACCCAGTGTTGACATGTGTCAAGACGCTCCTCGGGGCGTGTCTTGCTTGGGCCTCTCTCCTGGAGGCGCTCAGTCAGACCCAGTGTTGACATGTGGCAAGACGCTCCTCTGGGCGCGTCTTGCATGGGCCTCTCTCCTGGAGGCGCTCAGTCAGACCCAGTGTTGACACGTGGCAAGACGCTCCTCGGGGCGCGTCTTGCTTGGGCCTCTCTCCTGGAGGCGCTCAGTCAGACCCAGTGTTGGCATGTGGCAAGACACTCCTCAGGGCGCGTCTTGGTTGGGCCTCTCTCCTGGAGGCGCTCATTCAGACCCAGTGGTGACATGTGGCAAGACGCTCCTCGGGGCGCGTATTGCTTCGGCCTCTCTCCTGAATGCCCTCTGTCAGACCGAGTGTTGACATGTGGCAAGACTCTCCTCGGGGCGCGTCTTGCTTGGGCTTCTCTCATGGAGGCCCTCAGTCCGACCCAGTGTTGACATGTGTCAAGACGCTCCTCGGGGCGTGTCTTGCTTGGGCCTCTCTCCTGGAGGCGCTCAGTCAGACCCAGTGTTGACATGTGGCAATACGCTCCTCTGGGCGCGTCTTGCTTGGGCTTCTCTCCTGGAGGCCCTCAGTCAGACCCATTGTTGACATGTGGCAAGACGCTCCTCGGGGCACGTCTTGCTTGGGCCTCTCTCCTGGAGGCGCTCAGTCTGACCGAGTAGTGACATGTGGCAAGACGCTCCTCGGGGCGCGTCTTGCTTGGACCTCCCTCCTGGAGGCGCTCAGTCAGACCGAGTAGTGACATGTGGCAAGACGCTCCTCGGGGCGCGTCTTGCTTGGGCCTCTCTCCTGGAGGCGCTCAGTCAGACCGAGTGCTGACATAAGGCAAGACGCTCCTCGGGGCGCGTCTTGCTGGGGCCTCTCTACTGGAGGTGCTCAATCAGACCCAGTGGTGACACGTGGCAAGACGCTCCTCTGGGCGCGTCTTGCTTGGGCCTCTCTCCTGGAGGAGCTCAGTCAGACCCAGTGGTGACACGTGGCAAGACGCTCCTCGGGGCGCATCTTGCTTGGGCCTCTCTCCTGGAGGCGCCAAGTCAGACCCAGTGTTGACACGTGGCAAGACGCTCCTCGGGGCGCGTCTTGCTTGGGCCTCTCTCCTGGAGGTGCTCAGTCAGGCACAGTGTTGACATGTGGCAAGACACTCCTCGGGGCGCGTCTTGCTTGGGCTTCTCTCATGGAGGCCCTCAGTAAGACCCATTGTTGACATGTGGAAAGAAGCTCCTCGGGGCGCGTATTGCTTGGGCCTCTCTCCTGGATGCCCTCTGTCAGACCCAGTGTTGACATGTGACAAGACTCTCCTCGGGGCACGTCTTGCTTGGACCTCTCTCCTGGAGGCGCTCAGTCAGTCCGAGTAGTGACATGTGGCAAGACGCTCCTCGGGGCGCGTCTTGCTTGGGCCTCTCTCCTGGAGGCGCTCAATTAGACCCAGTGTTGACATGTGGCAAGACGCTCCTCGGGGCGCGTCTTGCTTGGGCTTCTCTCCTGGAGGCCCTCAGTCAGACCCATTGTTGACATGTGGCAAGACGCTCCTCGGGGCGCGTCTTTGCTGGGGCCTCTCTCCTGGAGGCGCTCAGTCAGACCCAGTGTTGACATGTGTCAAGACGCTCCTCGGGCGTTTCTTGCTTGCGCCTCTCTCCTGGTGGCGCTCAGTCAGACCAGTGTTGACATGTGGCAAGACGCTCCTCGGGGCGCGTCTTGGTTTGGCCTCTCTCCTGGAGGCGCTCATTCAGACCCAGTGGTGACATGTGGCAAGACGCTCCTCGGGGCGCGTCTTGCTTGGGCTTCTCTCATGGAGTTCCTCAGTCCGACCCAGTGTTGACATGTGGCAAGACGCTCCTCTGGGCGCGTCTTGCTTGGGCTTCTCTCCTGGAGGCCCTCAGTCAGACCCATTGTTGACATGTGGCAAGACGCTCCTCGGGGCACGTCTTGCTTGGACCTCCCTCCTGGAGGCGCTCAGTTAGACCGAGTAGTGACATGTGTCAAGACGCTCCTCGGGGCACGTCTTGCTTGGGCCTCTCTAATGGAGGCGCTCAGTCAGACCGAGTGCTGACATGTGCCCCGGAGGCACTCAGTCTGACCGAGTAGTGACATGTGGCAAGACGCTCCTCGGGGCGCGTCTTGCTTGGGCCTCTCTCCAGAAGGCCCTCAATCAGACCCAGTGTTGACACGTGGCAAGACGCGCCCCGAGGAGCGTCTTGCCACATGTCACCTCTGGTTCTGACTGAGCGCCTCTAGGAGAGAGGCCCAAGCAAGACGTGCCCCGAGGAGCGTCTTGTCACATGTCACCACTTGGTCTGACTGAGCGCCTCCAGGAGAGAGGCCCAAGCAACACGCGCCCCGAGGAGCGTCAGGCCACATGTCACTACTCAGTCTGACTGAGCGCCTCCAGGAGAGAGGCCCAAGCAAGACGCGCCCCGAGGAGCGTCTTGCCACATGTCAACAATGGGTCTTACTGAGGGCCTCCAGGAGAGAAACCCAAGCAAGACGCTCCCCGAGGAGCTTCTTGCCACATGTCAGCACTCGGTCTGACTGAGCGCCTCCAGGAGAGAGGCCAAAGCAAGACGCGCCCCGAGGAGCGTCTTGACACATGTCAACACTGGGTCTGACAGAGGGCCTCCATGAGAGAGGCCCAAGCAAGACGCGCCCCGAGGAGTGTCTTGCCACATGTCAACACTGGGTCTGACAGAGGGCCTCCAGGAGAGAGGCCCAAGCAAGACGCGCCCCGAGGATTGTCTTGCCACATGTCACCACTTGGTCTGACTGAGCGCCTCCAGGAGAGAGGCCCAAGCAACACGCGCCCCGAGGAGCGTCTTGCCACATGTCACTACTCGGTCTTACTGAGCGCCTCAGGGAGAGAGGTCCAAGTAAGACGCGCCCCGAGGAGCGTCTTGCAACATGTCAACACTGGGTCTGACTGAGTGCCTCCATGAGAGAAGCCCCAGCAAGACGCGCCCCGAGGAGCGTCTTGCCACATGTCACTACTCGGTCTGTTTGAGCGCCTCCAGGAGAGAGGCCCAAGCAAGACGTGCCCCGAGGAGCGTCTTGCCACATGTCAACAATGGGTCTGACTGAGGGCCTCCAGGAGAGAAGCCCAAGCAAGACGCGCCCCGAGGAGCGTCTTGCCACATGTCAACACTGGGTCTGACTGAGCGCCTCCAGGAGAGAGGCCCAAGCAAGACACGCCCCGAGGAGCGTCGTGACACATGTCAACACTGGGTCTGACTGAGGGCCTCCATGAGAGAAGCCCAAGCAAGACGCGCCCCGAGGAGAGTCTTGCCACATGTCAACACTCGGTCTGACAGAGGGCATCCAGGAGAGAGGCCCAAGCAATATGCGCCCCGAGGAGCTTCTTGCCACTTAAACCCACAACCTAGCACTGAGGACAGAGGGACTTTATTTAAATTAGTACTTAATGGAAACGATACATAATGATACATAAGAGCCATGTCACACATTCAGCCTAGGAATAGTAGCATTGCGCCTTCTGGAGAGAGGCCCAAGCAATACGCGCCCCGAGGAGCGTCTTGCCACATGTCAACAATGGGTCTTACTGAGGGCCTCCAGGAGAGAGGCCCAAGCAAGATGCGCCCGGAGGAGCGTCTTGCCACATGTCAACACTGGGTCTGACAGAGGGCCTCCAGGAGAGAGGCCCAAGCAAGACGCGCCCCGAGGAGCGTCTTGCCACATGTCAACAATGGGTCTGACTGAGGGCCTCCAGGAGAGAAGCCCAAGCAAGACGCGCCCCGTGGAGCGTCTTGCCACATGTCACCACTGGGTCTGACTGAGCGCCTCCAGGAGAGAGGCCCAGGCAAGACGCGCCCCGAGGAGCGTCAGGCCACATGTCACTACTCAGTCTGACTGAGCCCCTCCAGGAGAGAGGCCCAAGCAAGACGCGCCCCGAGAAGCGTCTTGCCACGTGTCAACACTGGGTCTGATTGAGGGCCTTCTGGAGAGAGGCCCAAGCAAGACGCGCCCCGAGGAGCGTCTTGCCACATGTCACTACTCGGTCTGTTTGAGCGCCTCCAGGAGAGAGGCCCAAGCAAGACGTGCCCCGAGGAGCGTCTTGCCACATGTCAACACTGGGTCTGACTGAGCGCCTCCAGGAGAGAGGCCCAAGCAAGACACGCCCCGAGGAGCGTCGTGACACATGTCAACACTGGGTCTGACTGAGGGCCTCCATGAGAGAAGCCCAAGCAAGACGCGCCCCGAGGAGAGTCTTGCCACATGTCAACACTCGGTCTGACAGAGGGCATCCAGGAGAGAGGCCCAAGCAATATGCGCCCCGAGGAGCTTCTTGCCACTTAAACCCACAACCTAGCACTGAGGACAGAGGGACTTTATTTAAATTAGTACTTAATGGAAACGATACATAATGATACATAAGAGCCATGTCACACATTCAGCCTAGGAATAGTAGCATTGCGCCTTCTGGAGAGAGGCCCAAGCAATACGCGCCCCGAGGAGCGTCTTGCCACATGTCAACAATGGGTCTTACTGAGGGCCTCCAGGAGAGAGGCCCAAGCAAGATGCGCCCGGAGGAGCGTCTTGCCACATGTCAACACTGGGTCTGACAGAGGGCCTCCAAGAGAGAGGCCCAAGCAAGACGCGCCCCGAGGAGCGTCTTGCCACATGTCAACAATGGGTCTGACTGAGGGCCTCCAGGAGAGAAGCCCAAGCAAGACGCGCCCCGTGGAGCGTCTTGCCACATGTCACCACTGGGTCTGACTGAGCGCCTCCAGGAGAGAGGCCCAGGCAAGACGCGCCCCGAGGAGCGTCAGGCCACATGTCACTACTCAGTCTGACTGAGCCCCTCCAGGAGAGAGGCCCAAGCAAGACGCGCCCCGAGAAGCGTCTTGCCACGTGTCAACACTGGGTCTGATTGAGGGCCTTCTGGAGAGAGGCCCAAGCAAGACGCACCACGAGGAGCGTCTTGCCACATGTCAACAATGGGTCTTACTGAGGGCCTCCAGGAGAGAAGCCCAAGCAAGACGCGCCCCGAGGAGCTTCTTGCCACATGTCAGCACTCGGTCTGACTGAGCGCCTCCAGGAGAGAAGCCCAAGCAAGACGCGCCCAGAGGAGCGTCTTGCCACATGTCAACACTGGGTCTGACTGAGCGCCTCCAGGAGAGAGGCCCAAGCAAGACACGCCCCGAGGAGCGTCTTGACACATGTCAACACTGGGTCTGACTGAGCGCCTCCAGGAGAGAGGCCCAAGCAAGACGCGCCCCGAGGAGCTTCTTGCCACGTGTCACCACTGGGTCTGACTGAGCGCCTCCAGGAGAGAGGCCCAAGCAAGACGCGCCCCGAGGAGCGTCTTGCCACGTGTCACCACTGGGTCTGATTGAGCGCCTCCAGGAGAGAGGCCCCAGCAAGACCGGTCAGGCCTGCATTGTACACATCAGAGACATGATGTTCTTTCACAGAACTGAGGTTGTTCATTACTAAATGACTTTTACAGGAATATTGTTATTATACTATTCAACAGGTTGATCATAATAATGTGTATTAAACCCACAACCTAGCACTGAGGACAGAGGGACTTTATTTAAATTAGTACTTAATGGAAACGATACATAATGATACACAAGAGCCATGTCATACATTCAGCCTAGGAATAGTAGCATTGTGCACTATTAAAAATATACACATCAATTGCTCGAATCCCATTGTTGCAAAGTAAAACTCTAATAAAACTCTAGTCTGACATCAACAGAGAAGACTTAGTGTATGCACTACAAATACAGCATTAGGATTTCGAGTGGACCGTGCACCTTGTGAACCATCAGAGGCTTATGACGCAACATATCTTCCAGTTGCTATTAGACAAGTTATAATTCTCGACCATTTTTCGGAACTGGTTTCTTGGGTCCGTGAGTAAATGCCAAATGAGATGATAGTCCTTAAGTAAGTTCCTTGCGATCCCATGTCACGCTCTTGCCCATCAGCCGGTGAACGCTGAGACGGAACTCGATGAGAGCGATGTATTTTTTAAGTGCTCCGAATGTACTTCTAACAAGCGTGCGATTCACTTCGTGAGTAAACCGCAGCTGCAGCTGATTCAAACAGTCGAGCCAACTTTCTACATCACAATATTCGTTTTGTAGTTAGTCGAGTTACCTTTTGTGTGGCGCATGCACGGGTCGTTAGCGTCCAGCTCCCAGCTTAGAGAGTCCTGTATTGACACAGACGTCAATACATCTCGATGTCATGCAACACACAAAGTCTGTCGCATACAGGTGGGTTAACACATGTACGATACCTTTTGTGTGGCGCATGCACGGGTCGTTAGCGTCCAGCTCCCGGCTTATAGAGAGTCCTGTATTGACACAGACGTCAATACATCTCGATGTCATGCAACACACAAAGTCTGTCGCATACAGGTGGGTTAACACACATGTACGATGTGTGCGATGGCACGCCCAGTTTACAATGGGACACGACGATGATCATTGTTAACCAAACTCTTGTTTCTCACGACAGGTGGTAGCGTTGTCTCCTGCACCTGGTCTTCGTGCACAGAGGGTGCTGTAATGTGCTCGTCATAGTCGCGATCGTTGTCACTCGAATCCGTTGTTCTCACGACAGGTGGTAGCGTTGTCTCCTGCATGTTGTCTTCGCGTGCGGCAAGCGTTGTGCTGTGCTCGTTATGATGGTTGTCTTCGTACAAAGGGGGTGTTGAATACTCCTTCGCGAGTAGTGTAGGAGGTGGTGTGATGGGACGTATCTCAGAGGCGTTATGTGAGCGTACCACCATGGCCTGAGCAACTGCGACTACTGAGAGTACACCCAGTACAGACAGCGAGATCATTTTTTTACTTGGGTGTTGTACGTGTGGGTACAGCCGCTTTAATGGCAGTGAGAGCAAGTGGTCAAATGTATTTATAGGTCACTAGCAGAAACTAAGGCACGTGGTCAGAGTGTAATCGTAACCACCGTATCTCTTGTCATAATTTAATTAACATAGAAATCAGAAACGGGCATGTCAGGATAGACATCGCGAGTGATAATGCGGCCAGTATCTGTGTGCGCTTGAGAGCACCTTGTTGTTCTACTGTGGTGCCCACGCCGCCGGGTCTGTAAATGTCATCGACCTTCTTTATATACGCATACGCTAAAGACCGTATATTCTCTATGGATTTGAACACGTCCTTTGTTTTGCGTAACACTTGAGCTGTCTCGAGCGTGATTTTGTGAGTGTACGCCAGTGTTTCGCGTGCACCGAGGTCCGAAAGGGTGTGCGCTACAACTATTAACCTTGGTTTGGGAGTGTGGCGAAACGCTCGCTCCGCTGTAATGGGCAGATGCAATGTTATCACCTGGTACTTTTCGTTAGTCGGGTCGTAACACACCGGTCCGTGACTCGGACCGTCACATTGTATGGGGCACAGTAAGGACAACACGCCACCGACCGTGACTTCGCACTCGACCGCGGTGGTGTTGTCGATTTGCAAAGGATCACATACGCCTCTAAAGTCGCAATGAGGCACATTGTAGTCGACGCGACCGTCGGTCACCATAGCTTTCGTCAGCCAACACACTCGATTGCCCTTCGAAACATCGGCGATCAACGTGAGCGTAGAGGTCGCTGTCGCTTTACTGTACGCCAGGATATCCGTGTGTGAGTGCACGCTCGACGTCGATTGACAACCGGTCATGTCAGACCTGATCAGACCTTCCGAACACATGACCATTAGTTGTTGTGCGGCCGAGAGTATCGCGATCATACCGTTGAGATGTGTAGAAAGCGCGTACACGCCAGCCTTCCACGTTTCCAAAGTTTCCAGCAATCTAGAGGGACTTGTCTTAGCGCGCACGGCTGTGCTGAATTTGCGTTGGGTAGACACAACGGCTTCTACCTCGCTTAGGATCTTGTGGGCTCATGTACTCGTGGTAGGCCAAGACGTGTATAGTCGAGCGCGGTGACGCCCCGAACACTTGACCCGGTTTTGTTGTGGCGATATGCGTGTCCAGTAATGCGGCAAAGTCCGAGTGTCTAGCGTGTATTGATTTTACAGCTCGCTCATATCCCAACAGTACGGTCCGTAGAAGTTCGTTCACTTGTTTCCATGCGCTCGTGGAACACAGGACATCGCAACCTCTGTGATAATCAAGTAAAGCGTCACACACCAGCTGCTTGCACGTTGTAAATACAATCGGTAGTAACTTCTTACTCCACTCTATGTTGAACTCGTATAGTATGTATATGGGCGGTTGCGGCGGTTTGCGCATTTTCTATCTACCCTCCGCTAATATGACTCTGTGGTCTGTCTCCTGAGATGGTGCGGTTGGAACTTGCGAGAGTGCACTATGGACGGTCAGCGTTTCCATTTCGTCAACTGTGCCATTTTCAGGCGCTGGCAAACGGCCGTCGACGGTCGATGCGAGACACCAACATAACGTTAGACCGCGACCCTCATGCCAGTTTTCTGTAGTACTGGTTGTAGTTTCTGGTGCACACTCGATACGCCATTACGATCACAATTACGTTGATTAATAAATCCAGTGTTGTAGCGACTGCAGCCAGCGCCGTCGCGCAACTCGTGTCGGTGTTATCTCTCGATACTTTCGTTGGTATTCAAGCGTATGCAGAATCTACGGATCTGGTGAAGTTGCTTGTCACTAGCTTGCGCACGTTTGATATGGCACTTTGCGCGAGACTCACACAACCTGCAGTGGCGACCGTCGCGTCAGTGCAAAGTTTTTCCGATATATCGCTCGCAACATCGTTAGTCATTTGCTGTACACTGCGCACACTGGCCGTGAGGTCGCGGAGAGGGTCTTCGTTACGAGCTACTCTGGTAGCGCCGTGGTTGATGAGGACGATCATCTTTAGCAATAGTTCATCTCGAAGCGCAACGATGGTGAGGGCAACGGGTTGGCCGGTTCCGCCTTCAGGCCACTCTTGTGCCGCTAGATTGCCCAATGCCACACACGCAGACGAACCCTGTACACACTCAATGACCCGTGTGCGATCGTTGATTTCTGCTAGTACGTGTGCTAGGTCTACGTGCTTCCACGGATCGGGCGTGGGCACGCGCTTGTTTTTAGAGGCGTTTTCGTGCAGCCTCTACCCTGCACGACCGCTCGTGGCCGCACTAGCTATATTTATCTTTATTTGTTTCACACACACACACACACACACACACACACACACACACACACACACACACGCGCGCGCACACACACACACACACACACACACAGGCCCTTGCATGCAAACCCCGGTCAGGCCTGCAGTGTACACATCAGAGACATGATGTGCTTTCACAGAACTGAGGTTGTTCATTACTAAATGACTTTTACAGGAATATTGTTATTATACTATTCAACAGGTTGATCATAATAATGTGTATTAAACCCACAACCTAGCACTGAGGACAGAGGGACTTTATTTAAATTAGTACTTAATGGAAACGATACATAATGATACATAAGAGCCATGTCATACATTCAGCCTAGGAATAGTAGCATTGTGCATTATTAAAAATATACAGATCAATTGCTCGAATCCCATTGTTGCAAAGTAAAACTCTAATAAAACTCTAGTCTGACATCAACAGAGAAGACTTAGTGTATGTACTACAAATACAGCATTAGGATTTCGAGTGGACCGTGCACCTTGTGAACCATCAGAGGCTTATGACGCAACATATCTTCCAGTTGCTATTAGACAAGTTATAATTCTCGACCATTTTTCGGAACTGGTTTCTTGGGTCCGTGAGTAAATGCCAAATGAGATGGTAGTCCTTAAGTAAGTTCCTGGCGATCCCATGTCACGCTCTTGCCCATCAGCCGGTGAATGCTGAGACGGAACTCGATGAGAGCGATGTATTTTTTAAGTGCTCCGAATGTACTTCTAACAAGCGTGCGATTCACTTCGTGAGTAAACCGCAGCTGCAGCTGATTCAAACAGTCGAGCCAACTTTCTACATCACAATATGCGTTTTGTAGTTAGTCGAGTTACCTTTTGTGTGGCGCATGCACGGGTCGTTAGCGTCCAGCTCCCAGCTTAGAGAGTCCTGTATTGACACAGACGTCAATACATCTCGATGTCATGCAACACACAAAGTCTGTCGCATACAGGTGGGTTAACACATGTACGATACCTTTTGTGTGGCGCATGCACGGGTCGTTAGCGTCCAGCTCCTGGCTTATAGAGAGTCCTGTATTGACACAGACGTCAATACATCTCGATGTCATGCAACACACAAAGTCTGTCGCATACAGGTGGGTTAACACACATGTATGATGTGTGCGATGGCGCGCCCGTTTACAATGGGACACGACGATGATCATTGTTAACCAAACTCTTGTTTCTCACGACAGGTGGTAGCGTTGTCTCCTGCACCTGGTCTTCGTGCACAGAGGGTGTTGTAATGTGCTCGTCATAGTCGCGATCGTTGTCACTCGAATCCGTTGTTCTCACGACAGGTGGTAGCGTTGTCTCCTGCATGTTGTCTTCGCGTGCGGCAAGCGTTGTGCTGTGCTCGTTATAATGGTTGTCTTCGTACAAAGGGGGTGTTGAATACTCCTTCGCGAGTAGTCTAGGAGGTGGTGTGATGGAACGTATCTCAGAGGCGTTAGGTGAGCGTACCACCATGGCCTGAGCAACTGCGACTACTGAGAGTACACCCAGTACAGACAGCGAGATCAATTTTTTTTCTTTGGTGTTGTACGTGTGGGTACAGCCGCTTTAATGGCAGTGAGAGCAAGTGGGCAAATGTATTTATAGGTCACTAGCAGAAACTAAGGCACGTGGTCAGAGTGTAATCGTAACCACCTAAAGTAGCTCTTGTCATAAATTAATATACATAGAAATCAGAAACGGGTATGTCAGGATAGACATCGCGAGTGATAATGCGGCCAGTATCTGTGTGCGCTTGAGAGCACCTTGTTGTTCTACTGTGGTGCCCACGCCGCCGGGTCTGTAAATGTCATCGACCTTCTTTATATACGCATACACTAAAGACCGTATATTCTCTATGGATTTGAACACGTCCTTTGTTTCGCGTAACGCTTGAGCTGTCTCGAGCGTGATGTTGTGAGTGTACACCAGTGTTTCGCGTGCACCGAGGTCCGAAAAGGCGTGCGCTACAACTATTAACCTTGGTTTGGGAGTGTGGCGAAACGCTCGCTCCGCTGTAATGGGCAGATGCAATGTTATCACCTGGTACGTTTCGTTAGTCGGGTCGTAACACACCGGTCCGTCACACGGACCGTCACATTGTATGGGGCTTATACTATTCAACAGGTTGATCATAATAATGTGTATTAAACCCACAACCTAGCACTGAGGACAGAGGGACTTTATTTAAATTAGTACTTAATGGAAACGATACATAATGATACATAAGAGCCATGTCATACATTCAGCCTAGGAATAGTAGCATTGTGCACTATTAAAAATATACACATCAATTGCTCGAATCCCATTGTTGCAAAGTAAAACTCTAATAAAACTCTAGTCTGACATCAACAGAGAAGACTTAGTGTATGTACTACAAATACAGCATTAGGATTTCGAGTGGACCGTGCACCTGGTGAACCATCAGAGGCTTATGACGCAACATATCTTCCAGTTCTAACTGAGCGCCTCCAGGAGAGAGGCCCAAGCAAGACCCGCCCCGACGAGCGTCTTGCCACATGTCACTACTCGGTCTAACTGAGCGCCTCCAGGAGAGAGGTCCAAGCAAGACACGCCCCGAGGAGCGTCTTGCCAAATGTCACTACTCGGTCTGACTGAGCGCCTCCAGGAGAGAGGCCCAAGCAAGACGTGCCCCGAGGAACGTCTTGCCACATGTCAACAATGGGTCTGACTGAGGGCCTCCAGGAGAGAAGCCCAAGCAAGACGCGCCCCGAGGAGCGTCTTGCCACATGTCAACACTGGGTCTGACTGAGGGCCCCCAGGAGAGAGGCCCAAATAAGACGCGCCCCGAGGAGCATTTTGCCACATGTCAACACTGGGTCTGACTGAGGGCCTCCAGGAGAGCAGCCCAAGCAAGATGCGCCCCGAGGAGCGTCTTGCCACATGTCAGCACTCGGTCTGACTGAGCGCCTCCAGGAAGGAGGCCCAAGCAAGACGCGCCCCGAGGAGCGTCTTGCCACATGTCAACACTGGGTCTGACTGAGCGCCTCCAGGAGAGAGGCCCAAGCAAGACGCGCCCCGAGGAGCGTCTTGCCACATGTGAACACTGGGTCTGACTGAGCGCCTCCAGGAGAGAGGCCCAAGCAAGACGCGCCCGGAGGAGCGTCTTGCAACATGTCAGCACTCGGTCTGACTGAGCGCCTCCATGAGAGAAGCCCCAGCAAGACGCGCCCCGAGGAGCGTCTTGCCACATGTCAACACTGGGTCTGACTGAGCACCTCCAGGAGAGAGGCCCGAGGAGCGTCTTGCCACATGTCACCTCTGGGTCTGACTGAGCGACTCCAGGAGAGAGGCGCAAGCAAGAAACGCCCGAGGAGCGTCTTGACACATGTCAACACTGGGTCTGACTGAGCGCCTCCAGGAGAGAGGCCCCAGCAAGACGCGCCCAGAGGAGCGTCTTGCCACATGTCACTACTCGGTCTGACTGAGCGCCTCCAGGAGAGAGGCCCAAGCAAGACGTGCCCCGAGGAGCGTCTTGCCACATGTCAACACTGGGTCTGACTGAGCGCCTCCAGGAGAGAGGCCCGAGGAGCGTCTTGCCACATGTCACTACTCGGTCTGACTGAGCGCCTCCAGGAGAGAGGCCCAAGCAAGACACGCCCCGAGGAGCGTCTTGACACATGTCAACACTGGGTCTGACTGAGGGCCTCCATGAGAGAGGCCCAAGCAATACGCGCCCCGAGGAGCGTCTTGCCACATGTCAACAATGGGTCTGACTGAGGGCCTCCAGGAGAGAAGCCAAAGCAAGACGCGCCCCGAGGAGCTTCTTTCCAGATGTCAACAATGGGTCTTACTGTGGGCCTCCCTTAGAGAAGTCCAAGCAAGACGCGCCCCGAGGAGTGTCTTGCCACATGTCAACACTGTGTCTGACTGAGCGCCTCCAGGAGAGAGGCCCAAGCAAGACGCGCCCCGAGGAGCGTCTTGCCACGTGTCAACACTGGGTCTGACTTAGCGCCTCCAGGAGAGAGGCCCAAGCAAGATGCGCCCCGAGGAGCGTCTTGCCACGTGTCACCACTGGGTCTGACTGAGCTCCTCCAGGAGAGAGGCCCAAGCAAGACGCGCCCAGAGGAGCGTCTTGCCACGTGTCACCACTGGGTCTGATTGAGCACCTCCAGGAGAGAGGCCCCAGCAAGACGCGCCCCGAGGAGCGTCTTGCCTTATGTCAGCACTCGGTCTGACTGAGCGCCTCCAGGAGAGAGGCCCAAGCAAGACGCGCCCCGAGGAGCGTCTTGCCACATGTCACGACTCGGTCTAACTGAGCGCCTCCAGGAGAGAGGTCCAAGCAAGACGTGCCCCGAGGAGCGTCTTGCCAAATGTCACTACTCGGTCTGACTGAGCGCCTCCAGGAGGGAGGTCCAAGCAAGACGCGCCCCGAGGAGCGTCTTGCCACATGTCACTACTCTGTCTGACTGAGCGCCTTCAGGAGAGAGGCCCAAGCAAGACATGCCCCGAGGAGCGTCTTGCCACATGTCAACAATGGGTCTGACTGAGGGCCTCCAGGAGAGAAGCCCAAGCAAGACGCGCCCAGAGGAGCGTCTTGCCACATGTCAACACTGGGTCTGACTGAGCGCCTCCAGGAGAGAGGCCCAAGCAAGACACGCCCCGAGGAGCGTCTGGACACATGTCAACACTGGGTTGGACTGAGGGCCTCCATGAGAGAAGCCCAAGCAAGACGTGCCCCGAGGAGCGTCTTGCCACATTTCAACAATGGGTCTTACTGAGGGCCTCCAGGAGAGAAGCCCAAGCAAGAAGCGCCCCGAGGAGCGTCTTGCCACATGTCAACACTGGGTCTGACTTAGCGCCTCCAGGAGAGAGGCCCAAGCAAGACACGCCCCGAGGAGCGTCTTGACACATGTCAACACTGGGTCTGACTGAGGGCCTCCATGAGAGAGGCCCAAGCAATGCGCGCCCCGAGGAGCGTCTTGCCACATGTCAACAATGGGTCTGACTGAGGGCCTCCAGGAGAGAAGCCCAAGCAAGACGCGCCCCGAGGAGCTTCTTTCCAGATGTCAACAATGGGTCTTACTGTGGGCCTCCATTAGAGAAGCCCAAGCAAGACGCGCCCCGAGGAGTGTCTTGCCACATGTCAACACTGTGTCTGACTGAGCGCCTCCAGGAGAGAGGCCCAAGCAAGACGCGCCCCGAGGAGCGTCTTGCCACGTGTCAACACTGGGTCTGACTTAGCGCCTCCAGGAGAGAGGCCCAAGCAAGATGCGCCCCGAGGAGCGTCTTGCAACGTGTCACCACTGGGTCTGACTGAGCTCCTCCAGGAGAGAGGCCCAAGCAAGACGTGCCCAGAGGAGCGTCTTGCCACGTGTCACCACTGGGTCTGATTGAGCACCTCCAGGAGAGAGGCCCCAGCAAGACGCGCCCCGAGGAGCGTCTTGCCTTATGTCAGCACTCGGTCTGACTGAGCGCCTCCAGGAGAGAGGCCCAAGCAAGACGCACCCCGAGGAGCGTCTTGCCACATGTCACTACTCGGTCTAACTGAGCGCCTCCAGGAGAGAGGTCCAAGCAAGACGCGCCCCGAGGAGCGTCTTGCCAAATGTCACTACTCGGTCTGACTGAGCGCCTCCAGGAGGGAGGTCCAAGCAAGACGCGCCCCGAGGAGCGTCTTGCCACATGTCACTACTCTGTCTGACTGAGCGCCTTCAGGAGAGAGGCCCAAGCAAGACATGCCCCGAGGAGCGTCTTGCCACATGTCAACAATGGGTCTGACTGAGGGCCTCCAGGAGAGAAGCCCAAGCAAGACGCGCCCAGAGGAGCGTCTTGCCACATGTCAACACTGGGTCTGACTGAGCGCCTCCAGGAGAGAGGCCCAAGCAAGACACGCCCCGAGGAGCGTCTTGACACATGTCAACACTGGGTATGACTGAGGGCCTCCATGAGAGAAGCCCAAGCAAGACGCGCCCCGAGGAGAGTCTTGCCACATGTCAACACTCGGTCTGACAGAGGGCATTCAGGAGAGAGGCCCAAGCAATAAGCGCCCCGAGGAGCGTCTTGCCACATGTCACCACTGGGTCTGAATGAGCGCCTCCAGGAGAGAGGCCCAACCAAGACGCGCCCCGAGGAGTGTCTTGCCACATGCCAACACTGGGTCTGACTGAGCGCCTCCAGGAGAGAGGCCCAAGCAAGACGCGCCCCGAGGAGCGTCTTGCCACGTGTCAACACTGGGTCTGACTGAGCACCTCCAGGAGAGAGGCCAAAGCAAGACGTGCCCCGAGGAGTGTCTTTCCACGTGTCACCACTGGGTCTGACTGAGCGCCTCCAGGAGAGAGGCCCAAGCAAGACGCGCCCCGAGGAGCGTCTTGCAACATGTCAGCACTCGGTCTGACTGAGTGCCTCCAGGAGAGAGGCCCAAGCAAGACGCTCCCCGAGGAGCGTCTCGACACATGTCTCCTCTGGGTCTGACTGAGCGCCTCCAGGAGAGAGGCCCAAGCAAGACGTGCCCCGAGGAGCGTCTTGCCACATGTCAACACTGGGTCTGACTGAGTGCCTCCATGAGAGAAGCCCCAGCAAGACGCGCCCCGAGGAGCGTCTTGCCACATGTCAACAATGGGTCTGACTGAGGGCCTCCAGGAGAGAAGCCAAAGCAAGACGCGCCCCGAGGAGCTTCTTTCCAGATGTCAACAATGGGTCTTACTGTGGGCCTCCATTAGATAGGACCAAGCAAGACGCGCCCCGAGGAGCGTCTTGCCACATGTCACCTCTGGTTCTGACTGAGCGCCTCCAGGAGAGAGGCCCAAGCAAGACGCGCCCCGAGGAGCGTCTTGTCACATGTCAACACTGGGTCTGTCTGAGCGCCTCCAGGAGAGAAGCCCAAGCAAGACGCGCCCCGAGGAGCGTCTTGCCACATGTCAACAATGGGTCTGACTGAGGGCCTCCAGGAGAGAAGCCCAAGCAAGACGCGCCCCGAGGAGCGTCTTGACACATGTCAAAACTGGGTCTGACAGAGGGCCTCCACGAGAGAGGCCCAAGCAAGACGCGCCCCGAGGAGTGTCTTGCCACATGTCACCACTGGGTCTGACTGAGCGCCTCCAGGAGAGAGGCCCAAGCAAGACGTGCCCCGAGGATCGTCAGGCCACATGTCACTACTCAGTCTGACTGAGCGCCTCCAGGAGAGAGGCCCAAGCAAGACGCGCCCCGAGGAGCGTCTTGCCACATGTCAACAATGGGTCTGACTGAGGGCCTCCAGGAGAGAAGCCCAAGCAACACGCGGCCCGAGGAGCGTCTTGCCACATGTCAGCACTCGGTCTGACTGAGCGCCTCCAGGAGAGAGGCCCAAGCAAGACGCGCCCCGAGGAGCGTCTTGCCACATGCCAACAATGGGTCTGACTGAGGGCCTCCAGGAGAGAAGCCCAAGCAAGACGCGCCCCGAGGAGTGTCTTGACACATGTCAACACTGGGTATGACAGAGGGCCTCCAGGAGAGAGGCCCAAGCAAGACGCGCCCCGAGGAGTGTCTTGCCACATGTCACCACTTGGTCTGACTGAGCGCCTCCAGGAGAGAGGCCCAAGCACCACGCGCCCCGAGGAGCGTCAGGCCACATGTCAACAATGGGTCTGACTGAGGGCCTCCAGGAGAGAAGCCCAAGCAACACGCGGCCCGAGGAGCGTCTTGCCACATGTCAGCACTCGGTCTGACTGAGCGCCTCCAGGAGAGAGGCCCAATCAGGACGCGCCCCGAGGAGCGTCTTGCCACATGTCAACAATGGGTCTTACTGAGGGCCTCCAGGAGAGAAGCCCAAGCAAGACGCGCCCCGAGGAGCTTCTTGCCACATGTCAGCACTCGGTCTGACTGAGCGCCTCCAGGAGAGAGGCCAAAGCAAGACGCGCCCCGAGGAGCGTCTTGACACATGTCAACACTGGGTCTGACTGAGGGCCTCCAGGAGAGAAGCCCAAGCAAGACGCGCCCCGAGGAGCGTCTTGACACATGTCAAAACTGGGTCTGACAGAGGGCCTCAACGAGAGAGGCCCAAGCAAGACGCGCCCCGAGGAGTGTCTTGCCACATGTCACCACTGGGTCTGACTGAGCGCCTCCAGGAGAGAGGCCCAAGCAAGACGTGCCCCGAGGATCGTCAGGCCACATGTCACTACTCAGTCTGACTGAGCGCCTCCAGGAGAGAGGCCCAAGCAAGACGCGCCCCGAGGAGCGTCTTGCCACATGTCAGCACTCGGTCTGACTGAGCGCCTCCAGGAGAGAGGCCCAAGCAAGACGCACCCCGAGGAGCGTCTTGCCACATGTCAACAATGGGTCTGACTGAGGACCTCCAGGAGAGAAGCCCAAGCAACACGCGGCCCGAGGAGCGTCTTGCCACATGTCAGCACTCGGTCTGACTGAGCGCCTCCAGGAGAGAGGCCCAAGCAAGACGCGCCCCGAGGAGCGTCTTGCCACATGCCAACAATGGGTCTGACTGAGGGCCTCCAGGAGAGAAGCCCAAGCAAGACGCGCCCCGAGGAGCGTCTTGACACATGTCAACACTGGGTATGACAGAGGGCCTCCAGGAGAGAGGCCCAAGCAAGACGCGCCCCGAGGAGTGTCTTGCCACATGTCACCACTTGGTCTGACTGAACGCCTCCAGGAGAGAGGCCCAAGCAACACGCGCCCCGAGGAGCGTCAGGCCACATGTCAACAATGGGTCTGACTGAGGGCCTCCAGGAGAGAAGCCCAAGCAACACGCGGCCCGAGGAGCGTCTTGCCACATGTCAGCACTCGGTCTGACTGAGCGCCTCCAGGAGAGAGGCCCAAGCAAGACGCACCCCGAGGAGCGTCTTGCCACATGCCAACAATGGGTCTGACTGAGGGCCTCCAGGAGAGAAGCCCAAGCAAGACACGCCCCGAGGAGCGTCTTGACATATGTCAACACTGGGTATGACAGAGGGCCTCCAGGAGAGAAGTCCAAGCAAGACGCGCCCCGAGGAGTGTCTTGCCACATGTCACCACTTGGTCTGACTGAGCGCCTGCAGGAGAGAGGCCCAAGCAACACGCGCCCCGAGGAGCGTCAGGCCACATGTCACTACTCAGTCTGACTGAGCGCCTCCAGGAGAGAGGCCCAATCAGGACGCGCCCCGAGGAGCGTCTTGCCACATGTCAACAATGGGTCTTACTGAGGGCCTCCAGGAGAGAAGCCCAAGCAAGACACGCCCCGAGGAGCTTCTTGCCACATGTCAGCACTCGGTCTGACTGAGCGCCTCCAGGAGAGAGGCCAAAGCAAGACGCGCCCCGAGGAGCGTCTTGACACATGTCAACACTGTGTCTGACAGAGGGCCTCCATGAGAGAGGCCCAAGCAAGACGCGCCCCGAGGAGTGTCTTGCCACATGTCAACAC
Organism: Nothobranchius furzeri; assembly: GCF_043380555.1. Lineage (NCBI taxonomy): Eukaryota > Metazoa > Chordata > Actinopteri > Cyprinodontiformes > Nothobranchiidae > Nothobranchius > Nothobranchius furzeri. The sequence continues at coordinate 3,633,885 of NC_091741.1, forward strand.
TGGGTCTGACAGAGAGCCTCCAGGAGAGAGGCCCAAGCAAGATGCGCCCCGAGGATTGTCTTGCCACATGTCACCACTTGGTCTGACTGAGCGCCTCCAGGAGAGAGGCCCAAGCAACACGCGCCCCGAGGAGCGTCAGGCCACATGTCACTACTCAGTCTGACTGAGCGCCTCCAGGAGAGAGGCCCAAGCAAGACGCGCCCCGAGGAGCGTCTTGCCACGTGTCAACACTGGGTCTGATTGAGGGCCTTCTGGAGAGAGGCCCAAGCAAGACGCGTCCCGAGGAGCGTCTTGCCACATGTCAACAATGGTTCTTACTGAGGGCCTCCGGGAGAGAAGTCCAAGCAAGACGCGCCCCGAGGAGCTTCTTGCCACATGTCAGCACTCGGTCTGACTGAGTGCCTCCAGGAGAGAGGCCAAAGCAAGACGCCCCCCGAGGAGCGTCTTGACACATGTCAACACTGGGTCTGACAGAGGGCCTCCATGAGAGAGGCCCAAGCAAGACGCGCCCCGAGGAGCGTCTTGCCACATGTCACTACTCGGTCTTACTGAGCGCCTCAGGGAGAGAGGTCCAAGCAAGACGCGCCCCGAGGAGCGTCTTGCCACATGTCAACACTGGGTCTGACTGAGTGCCTCCATGAGAGAAGCCCCAGCAAGACGCGCCCAGAGGAGCGTCTTGCCACATGTCACTACTCGGTCTGTTTGAGCGCCTCCAGGAGAGAGGCCCAAGCAAGACGTGCCCCGAGGAGCGTCTTTCCACATGTCAACAATGGGTCTGACTGAGGGCCTCCAGGAGAGAAGCCCAAGCAAGACGCGCCCCGAGGAGCGTCTTGCCACGTGTCAACACTGGGTCTGATTGAGGGCCTTCTGGAGAGAGGCCCAAGCAAGACGCGTCCCGAGGAGCGTCTTGCCACATGTCAACAATGGTTCTTACTGAGGGCCTCCGGGAGAGAAGTCCAAGCAAGACGCGCCCCGAGGAGCTTCTTGCCACATGTCAGCACTCGGTCTGACTGAGTGCCTCCAGGAGAGAGGCCAAAGGAAGACGCCCCCCGAGGAGCGTCTTGACACATGTCAACACTGGGTCTGACAGAGGGCCTCCATGAGAGAGGCCCAAGCAAGACGCGCCCCGAGGAGCGTCTTGCCACATGTCACTACTCGGTCTTACTGAGCGCCTCAGGGAGAGAGGTCCAAGCAAGACGCGCCCCGAGGAGCGTCTTGCCACATGTCAACACTGGGTCTGACTGAGTGCCTCCATGAGAGAAGCCCCAGCAAGACGCGCCCAGAGGAGCGTCTTGCCACATGTCACTACTCGGTCTGTTTGAGCGCCTCCAGGAGAGAGGCCCAAGCAAGACGTGCCCCGAGGAGCGTCTTTCCACATGTCAACAATGGGTCTGACTGAGGGCCTCCAGGAGAGAAGCCCAAGCAAGACGCGCCCCGAGGAGCATCTTGCCACATGTCAACACTGGGTCTGACTGACGGCCTCCATGAGAGAAGCCCAAGCAAGACGCGCCCCGAGGAGAGTCTTGCCACATGTCAACACTCGGTCTGACAGAGGGCATCCAGGAGAGAGGCCCAAGCAATATGCGCCCCGAGGAGCGTCTTGCCACTTAAACCCACAACCTAGCACTGAGGACAGAGGGACTTTATTTAAATTAGTACTTAATGGAAACGATACATAATGATACATAAGAGCCATGTCACACATTCAGCCTAGGAATAGTAGCATTGTGCACTATTAAAAATATACACATCAATTGCTCGAATCCCATTGTTGCAAAGTAAAACTCTAATAAAACTCTAGTCTGACATCAACAGAGAAGACTTAGTGTATGTACTACAAATACAGCATTAGGATTTAGAGTGGACCGTGCACCTTGTGAACCATCAGAGGCTTATGACGCAACATATCTTCCAGTTGCTATTAGACAAGTTATAATTCTCGACCATTTTTCGGAACTGGTTTCTTGGGTCCGTGAGTAAATGCCATTAGTACTTAATGGAAACGATACATAATGATACATAAGAGCCATGTCGTACATTCAGCCTAGGAATAGTAGCATTGTGCACTATTAAAAATATACACATCAATTGCTCGAATCCCATTGTTGCAAAGTAAAACTCTAATAAAACTCTAGTCTGACATCAACAGAGAAGACTTAGTGTATGTACTACAAATACAGCATTAGGATTTCGAGTGGACCATGCACCTTGTGAACCATCAGAGGCTTATGACGCAACATATCTTCCAGTTGCTATTAGACAAGTTATAATTCTCGACCATTTTTCGGAACTGGTTTCTTGGGTCCGTGAGTAAATGCCAAATGAGATGATAGTCCTTAAGTAAGTTCCTGGCGATCCCATGTCACGCTCTTGCCCATCAGCCGGTGAATGCTGAGACGGAACTCGATGAGAGCGATGTATTTTTTAAGTGCTCCGAATAGACTTCTAACAAGCGTGCGATTCACTTCGTGAGTAAACCGCAGCTGCAGCTGATTCAAACAGTCGAGCCAACTTTCTACATCACAATATGCGTTTTGTAGTTATTCGAGTTACCTTTTGTGTGGCGCATGCACGGGTCGTTAGCGTCCAGCTCCCAGCTTAGAGAGTCCTGTATTGACACAGACGTCAATACATCTCGATGTCATGCAACACACAAAGTCTGTCGCATACAGGTGGGTTAACACATGTACGATACCTTTTGTGTGGCGCATGCACGGGTGGTTAGCGTCCAGCTCCTGGCTTATAGAGAGTCCTGTATTGACACAGACGTCAATACATCTCGATGTCATGCAACACACAAAGTCTGTCGCATACAGGTGGGTTAACACACATGTACGATGTGTGCGATGGCGCGCCCGTTTACAATGGGACACGGCGATGATCATTGTTAACCAAACTCTTGTTTCTCACGACAGGTGGTAGCGTTGTCTCCTGCACCTGGTCTTCGTGCACAGAGGGTGTTGTAATGTGCTCGTCAAAGTCGCGATCGTTGTCACTCGAATCCATTGTTCTCACGACAGGTGGTAGCGTTGTCTCCTGCATGTTGTCTTCGCGTGCGGCAAGCGTTGTGCTGTGCTCGTTATAATGGTTGTCTTCGTACAAAGGGGGTGTTGAATACTCCTTCGCGAGTAGTCTAGGAGGTGGTGTGATGGAACGTATCTCAGAGGCGTTATGTGAGCGTACCACCATGGCCTGAGCAACTGCGACTACTGAGAGTACACCCAGTATAGACAGCGAGATCAATTTTTTTTCTTGGGTGTTGTACGTGTGGGTACAGCCGCTTTATTGGCAGTGAGAGCAAGTGGGCAAATGTATTTATAGGTCACTTGCAGAAACTAAGGCACGTGGTCAGAGTGTAATCGTAACCACCTAAAGTAGCTCTTGTCATAATTTAATATAGATAGAAATCAGAAACGGGTATGTCAGGATAGACATCGCGAGTGATAATGGGGCCAGTATCTGTGTGCGCTTGAGAGCACCTTGTTGTTCTACTGTGGTGCCCACGCCGCCGGGTCTGTAAATGTCATCGACCTTCTTTATATACGCATACGCTAAAGACCGTATATTCTCTATGGATTTGAACACGTCCTTTGTTTCGCGTAACGCTTGAGCTGTCTCGAGCGTGATGTTGTGAGTGTACACCAGTGTTTCGCGTGCACCGAGGTCCGAAAAGGCGTGCGCTACAACTATTAACCTTGGTTTGGGAGTGTGGCGAAACGCTCGCTCCGCTGTAATGGGCAGATGCAATGTTATCACCTGGTACGTTTCGTTAGTCGGGTCGTAACACACCGGTCCGTCACACGGACCGTCACATTGTATGGGGCTTATACTATTCAACAGGTTGATCATAATAATGTGTATTAAACCCACAACCTAGCAATGAGGACAGAGGGACTTTATTTAAATTAGTACTTAATGGAAACGATACATAATGATACATAAGAGCCATGTCATACATTCAGCCTAGGAATAGTAGCATTGTGCACTATTAAAAATATACACATCAATTGCTCGAATCCCATTGTTGCAAAGTAAAACTCTAATAAAACTCTAGTCTGACATCAACAGAGAAGACTTAGTGTATGTACTACAAATACAGCATTAGGATTTCGAGTGGACCGTGCACCTGGTGAACCATCAGAGGCTTATGACGCAACATATCTTCCAGTTCTGACTGAGCGCCTCCAGGAGAGAGGCCCAAGCAAGACCCGCCCCGACGAGCGTCTTGCCACATGTCACTACTCGGTCTAACTGAGCGCCTCCAGGAGAGAGGTCCAAGCAAGACACGCCCCGAGGAGCGTCATGCCACATGTCACTACTCGGTCTGACTGAGCGCCTCCAGGAGGGAGGTCCAAGCAAGACGCGCCCCGAGGAGCGTCTTGCCACATGTCACTACTAGGTCTGACTGAGCGCCTCCAGGAGAGAGGCCCAAGCAAGACGTGCCCCGAGGAGCGTCTTGCCACATGTCAACAATGGGTCTGACTGAGCGCCTCCAGGAGAGAGGCCAAAGCAAGACGCGCCCCGAGGAGCGTCTTGACACATGTCAACACTGGGTCTGACAGAGGGCCTCCATGAGAGAGGCCCAAGCAAGACGCGCCCCGAGGAGTGTCTTGCCACATGTCAACACTGGGTCTGACTGAGCACCTCCAGGAGAGAGGCCCAAGCAAGACGTGCCCCGAGGAGCGTCTGGCCACATGTCAACACTGGGTCTGACTGAGCGCCTCCAGGAGAGAGGCCCAAGGAGCGTCTTGCCACATGTCACCTCTGGGTCTGACTGAGCGCCTCCAGGAGAGAGGCGCAAGCAAGAAACGCCCGAGGAGCGTCTTGACACATGTCAACACTGGGTCTGACTGAGCGCCTCCAGGAGAGAGGCCCCAGCAAGACGCGCCCCGAGGAGCGTCTTGCCACATGTCACTACTCGGTCTGACTAAGCGCCTCCAGGAGAGAGGTTCAAGCAACACGCGCCCCGAGGAGCGTCTTGCCACATGTCAACACTGGGTCTGACTGAGTGCCTCCATGAGAGAAGCCCCAGCAAGACGCGCCCCGAGGAGCGTCTTGCCACATGTCAACAATGGGTCTGACTGAGGGCCTCCAGGAGAGAAGCCAAAGCAAGACGCGCCCCGAGGAGCTTCTTTCCAGATGTCAACAATGGGTCTTACTGTGGGCCTCCATTAGATAGGACCAAGCAAGACGCGCCCCGAGGAGCGTCTTGCCACATGTCACCTCTGGTTCTGACTGAGCGCCTCCAGGAGAGAGGCCCAAGCAAGACGCGCCCCGAGGAGCGTCTTGTCACATGTCAACACTGGGTCTGTCTGAGCGCCTCCAGGAGAGAAGCCCAAGCAAGACGCGCCCCGAGGAGCGTCTTGCCACATGTCAACAATGGGTCTGACTGAGGGCCTCCAGGAGAGAAGCCCAAGCAAGACGCGCCCCGAGGAGCGTCTTGACACATGTCAAAACTGGGTCTGACAGAGGGCCTCCACGAGAGAGGCCCAAGCAAGACGCGCCCCGAGGAGTGTCTTGCCACATGTCACCACTGGGTCTGACTGAGCGCCTCCAGGAGAGAGGCCCAAGCAAGACGTGCCCCGAGGATCGTCAGGCCACATGTCACTACTCAGTCTGACTGAGCGCCTCCAGGAGAGAGGCCCAAGCAAGACGCGCCCCGAGGAGCGTCTTGCCACATGTCAACAATGGGTCTGACTGAGGGCCTCCAGGAGAGAAGCCCAAGCAACACGCGGCCCGAGGAGCGTCTTGCCACATGTCAGCACTCGGTCTGACTGAGCGCCTCCAGGAGAGAGGCCCAAGCAAGACGCGCCCCGAGGAGCGTCTTGCCACATGCCAACAATGGGTCTGACTGAGGGCCTCCAGGAGAGAAGCCCAAGCAAGACGCGCCCCGAGGAGTGTCTTGACACATGTCAACACTGGGTATGACAGAGGGCCTCCAGGAGAGAGGCCCAAGCAAGACGCGCCCCGAGGAGTGTCTTGCCACATGTCACCACTTGGTCTGACTGAGCGCCTCCAGGAGAGAGGCCCAAGCACCACGCGCCCCGAGGAGCGTCAGGCCACATGTCAACAATGGGTCTGACTGAGGGCCTCCAGGAGAGAAGCCCAAGCAACACGCGGCCCGAGGAGCGTCTTGCCACATGTCAGCACTCGGTCTGACTGAGCGCCTCCAGGAGAGAGGCCCAATCAGGACGCGCCCCGAGGAGCGTCTTGCCACATGTCAACAATGGGTCTTACTGAGGGCCTCCAGGAGAGAAGCCCAAGCAAGACGCGCCCCGAGGAGCTTCTTGCCACATGTCAGCACTCGGTCTGACTGAGCGCCTCCAGGAGAGAGGCCAAAGCAAGACGCGCCCCGAGGAGCGTCTTGACACATGTCAACACTGGGTCTGATTGAGGGCCTCCAGGAGAGAAGCCCAAGCAAGACGCGCCCCGAGGAGCGTCTTGACACATGTCAAAACTGGGTCTGACAGAGGGCCTCAACGAGAGAGGCCCAAGCAAGACGCGCCCCGAGGAGTGTCTTGCCACATGTCACCACTGGGTCTGACTGAGCGCCTCCAGGAGAGAGGCCCAAGCAAGACGTGCCCCGAGGATCGTCAGGCCACATGTCACTACTCAGTCTGACTGAGCGCCTCCAGGAGAGAGGCCCAAGCAAGACACGCCCCGAGGAGCGTCTTGCCACATGTCAGCACTCGGTCTGACTGAGCGCCTCCAGGAGAGAGGCCCAAGCAAGACGCACCCCGAGGAGCGTCTTGCCACATGTCAACAATGGGTCTGACTGAGGGCCTCCAGGAGAGAAGCCCAAGCAACACGCGGCCCGAGGAGCGTCTTGCCACATGTCAGCACTCGGTCTGACTGAGCGCCTCCAGGAGAGAGGCCCAAGCAAGACGCGCCCCGAGGAGCGTCTTGCCACATGCCAACAATGGGTCTGACTGAGGGCCTCCAGGAGAGAAGCCCAAGCAAGACGCGCCCCGAGGAGCGTCTTGACACATGTCAACACTGGGTATGACAGAGGGCCTCCAGGAGAGAGGCCCAAGCAAGACGCGCCCCGAGGAGTGTCTTGCCACATGTCACCACTTGGTCTGACTGAACGCCTCCAGGAGAGAGGCCCAAGCAACACGCGCCCCGAGGAGCGTCAGGCCACATGTCAACAATGGGTCTGACTGAGGGCCTCCAGGAGAGAAGCCCAAGCAACACGCGGCCCGAGGAGCGTCTTGCCACATGTCAGCACTCGGTCTGACTGAGCGCCTCCAGGAGAGAGGCCCAAGCAAGACGCACCCCGAGGAGCGTCTTGCCACATGCCAACAATGGGTCTGACTGAGGGCCTCCAGGAGAGAAGCCCAAGCAAGACACGCCCCGAGGAGCGTCTTGACACATGTCAACACTGGGTATGACAGAGGGCCTCCAGGAGAGAAGTCCAAGCAAGACGCGCCCCGAGGAGTCTCTTGCCACATGTCACCACTTGGTCTGACTGAGCGCCTGCAGGAGAGAGGCCCAAGCAACACGCGCCCCGAGGAGCGTCAGGCCACATGTCACTACTCAGTCTGACTGAGCGCCTCCAGGAGAGAGGCCCAATCAGGACGCGCCCCGAGGAGCGTCTTGCCACATGTCAACAATGGGTCTTACTGAGGGCCTCCAGGAGAGAAGCCCAAGCAAGACGCGCCCCGAGGAGCTTCTTGCCACATGTCAGCACTCGGTCTGACTGAGCGCCTCCAGGAGAGAGGCCAAAGCAAGACGCGCCCCGAGGAGCGTCTTGACACATGTCAACACTGGGTCTGACAGAGGGCCTCCATGAGAGAGGCCCAAGCAAGACGCGCCCCGAGGAGTGTCTTGCCACATGTCAACACTGGGTCTGACAGAGAGCCTCCAGGAGAGAGGCCCAAGCAAGATGCGCCCCGAGGATTGTCTTGCCACATGTCACCACTTGGTCTGACTGAGCGCCTCCAGGAGAGAGGCCCAAGCAACACGCGCCCCGAGGAGCGTCAGGCCACATGTCACTACTCAGTCTGACTGAGCGCCTCCAGGAGAGAGGCCCAAGCAAGACGCGCCCCGAGGAGCGTCTTGCCACGTGTCAACACTGGGTCTGATTGAGGGCCTTCTGGAGAGAGGCCCAAGCAAGACGCGTCCCGAGGAGCGTCTTGCCACATGTCAACAATGGTTCTTACTGAGGGCCTCCGGGAGAGAAGTCCAAGCAAGACGCGCCCCGAGGAGCTTCTTGCCACATGTCAGCACTCGGTCTGACTGAGTGCCTCCAGGAGAGAGGCCAAAGCAAGACGCCCCCCGAGGAGCGTCTTGACACATGTCAACACTGGGTCTGACAGAGGGCCTCCATGAGAGAGGCCCAAGCAAGACGCGCCCCGAGGAGCGTCTTGCCACATGTCACTACTCGGTCTTACTGAGCGCCTCAGGGAGAGAGGTCCAAGCAAGACGCGCCCCGAGGAGCGTCTTGCCACATGTCAACACTGGGTCTGACTGAGTGCCTCCATGAGAGAAGCCCCAGCAAGACGCGCCCAGAGGAGCGTCTTGCCACATGTCACTACTCGGTCTGTTTGAGCGCCTCCAGGAGAGAGGCCCAAGCAAGACGTGCCCCGAGGAGCGTCTTTCCACATGTCAACAATGGGTCTGACTGAGGGCCTCCAGGAGAGAAGCCCAAGCAAGACGCGCCCCGAGGAGCATCTTGCCACATGTCAACACTGGGTCTGACTGAGCGCCTCCAGGAGAGAGGCCCAAGCAATACACGCCCCGAGGAGCGTCTTGACATATGTCAACACTGGGTCTGACTGACGGCCTCCATGAGAGAAGCCCAAGCAAGACGCGCCCCGAGGAGAGTCTTGCCACATGTCAACACTCGGTCTGACAGAGGGCATCCAGGAGAGAGGCCCAAGCAATATGCGCCCCGAGGAGCGTCTTGCCACTTAAACCCACAACCTAGCACTGAGGACAGAGGGACTTTATTTAAATTAGTACTTAATGGAAACGATACATAATGATACATAAGAGCCATGTCACACATTCAGCCTAGGAATAGTAGCATTGTGCACTATTAAAAATATACACATCAATTGCTCGAATCCCATTGTTGCAAAGTAAAACTAATAAAACTCTAGTCTGACATCAACAGAGAAGACTTAGTGTATGTACTACAAATACAGCATTAGGATTTAGAGTGGACCGTGCACCTTGTGAACCATCAGAGGCTTATGACGCAACATATCTTCCAGTTGCTATTAGACAAGTTATAATTCTCGACCATTTTTCGGAACTGGTTTCTTGGGTCCGTGAGTAAATGCCATTAGTACTTAATGGAAACGATACATAATGATACATAAGAGCCATGTCGTACATTCAGCCTAGGAATAGTAGCATTGTGCACTATTAAAAATATACACATCAATTGCTCGAATCCCATTGTTGCAAAGTAAAACTCTAATAAAACTCTAGTCTGACATCAACAGAGAAGACTTAGTGTATGTACTACAAATACAGCATTAGGATTTCGAGTGGACCATGCACCTTGTGAACCATCAGAGGCTTATGACGCAACATATCTTCCAGTTGCTATTAGACAAGTTATAATTCTCGACCATTTTTCGGAACTGGTTTCTTGGGTCCGTGAGTAAATGCCAAATGAGATGATAGTCCTTAAGTAAGTTCCTGGCGATCCCATGTCACGCTCTTGCCCATCAGCCGGTGAATGCTGAGACGGAACTCGATGAGAGCGATGTATTTTTTAAGTGCTCCGAATAGACTTCTAACAAGCGTGCGATTCACTTCGTGAGTAAACCGCAGCTGCAGCTGATTCAAACAGTCGAGCCAACTTTCTACATCACAATATGCGTTTTGTAGTTAGTCGAGTTACCTTTTGTGTGGCGCATGCACGGGTCGTTAGCGTCCAGCTCCCAGCTTAGAGAGTCCTGTATTGACACAGACGTCAATACATCTCGATGTCATGCAACACACAAAGTCTGTCGCATACAGGTGGGTTAACACATGTACGATACCTTTTGTGTGGCGCATGCACGGGTGGTTAGCGTCCAGCTCCTGGCTTATAGAGAGTCCTGTATTGACACAGACGTCAATACATCTCGATGTCATGCAACACACAAAGTCTGTCGCATACAGGTGGGTTAACACACATGTACGATGTGTGCGATGGCGCGCCCGTTTACAATGGGACACGGCGATGATCATTGTTAACCAAACTCTTGTTTCTCACGACAGGTGGTAGCGTTGTCTCCTGCACCTGGTCTTCGTGCACAGAGGGTGTTGTAATGTGCTCGTCAAAGTCGCGATCGTTGTCACTCGAATCCGTTGTTCTCACGACAGGTGGTAGCGTTGTCTCCTGCATGTTGTCTTCGCGTGCGGCAAGCGTTGTGCTGTGCTCGTTATAATGGTTGTCTTCGTACAAAGGGGGTGTTGAATACTCCTTCGCGAGTAGTCTAGGAGGTGGTGTGATGGAACGTATCTCAGAGGCGTTATGTGAGCGTACCACCATGGCCTGAGCAACTGCGACTACTGAGAGTACACCCAGTATAGACAGCGAGATCAATTTTTTTTCTTGGGTGTTGTACGTGTGGGTACAGCCGCTTTATTGGCAGTGAGAGCAAGTGGGCAAATGTATTTATAGGTCACTTGCAGAAACTAAGGCACGTGGTCAGAGTGTAATCGTAACCACCTAAAGTAGCTCTTGTCATAATTTAATATAGATAGAAATCAGAAACGGGTATGTCAGGATAGACATCGCGAGTGATAATGCGGCCAGTATCTGTGTGCGCTTGAGAGCACCTTGTTGTTCTACTGTGGTGCCCACGCCGCCGGGTCTGTAAATGTCATCGACCTTCTTTATATACGCATACGCTAAAGACCGTATATTCTCTATGGATTTGAACACGTCCTTTGTTTCGCGTAACGCTTGAGCTGTCTCGAGCGTGATGTTGTGAGTGTACACCAGTGTTTCGCGTGCACCGAGGTCCGAAAAGGCGTGCGCTACAACTATTAACCTTGGTTTGGGAGTGTGGCGAAACGCTCGCTCCGCTGTAATGGGCAGATGCAATGTTATCACCTGGTACGTTTCGTTAGTCGGGTCGTAACACACCGGTCCGTCACACGGACCGTCACATTGTATGGGGCTTATACTATTCAACAGGTTGATCATAATAATGTGTATTAAACCCACAACCTAGCACTGAGGACAGAGGGACTTTATTTAAATTAGTACTTAATGGAAACGATACATAATGATACATAAGAGCCATGTCATACATTCAGCCTAGGAATAGTAGCATTGTGCACTATTAAAAATATACACATCAATTGCTCGAATCCCATTGTTGCAAAGTAAAACTCTAATAAAACTCTAGTCTGACATCAACAGAGAAGACTTAGTGTATGTACTACAAATACAGCATTAGGATTTCGAGTGGACCGTGCACCTGGTGAACCATCAGAGGCTTATGACGCAACATATCTTCCAGTTCTGACTGAGCGCCTCCAGGAGAGAGGCCCAAGCAAGACCCGCCCCGACGAGCGTCTTGCCACATGTCACTACTCGGTCTAACTGAGCGCCTCCAGGAGAGAGGTCCAAGCAAGACACGCCCCGAGGAGCGTCTTGCCACATGTCACTACTCGGTCTGACTGAGCGCCTCCAGGAGGGAGGTCCAAGCAAGACGCGCCCCGAGGAGCGTCTTGCCACATGTCACTACTAGGTCTGACTGAGCGCCTCCAGGAGAGAGGCCCAAGCAAGACGTGCCCCGAGGAGCGTCTTGCCACATGTCAACAATGGGTCTGACTGAGCGCCTCCAGGAGAGAGGCCAAAGCAAGACGCGCCCCGAGGAGCGTCTTGACACATGTCAACACTGGGTCTGACAGAGGGCCTCCATGAGAGAGGCCCAAGCAAGACGCGCCCCGAGGAGTGTCTTGCCACATGTCAACACTGGGTCTGACAGAGAGCCTCCAGGAGAGAGGCCCAAGCAAGATGCGCCCCGAGGATTGTCTTGCCACATGTCACCACTTGGTCTGACTGAGCGCCTCCAGGAGAGAGGCCCAAGCAACACGCGCCCCGAGGAGCGTCAGGCCACATGTCACTACTCAGTCTGACTGAGCGCCTCCAGGAGAGAGGCCCAAGCAAGACGCGCCCCGAGGAGCGTCTTGCCACGTGTCAACACTGGGTCTGATTGAGGGCCTTCTGGAGAGAGGCCCAAGCAAGACGCGTCCCGAGGAGCGTCTTGCCACATGTCAACAATGGTTCTTACTGAGGGCCTCCGGGAGAGAAGTCCAAGCAAGACGCGCCCCGAGGAGCTTCTTGCCACATGTCAGCACTCGGTCTGACTGAGTGCCTCCAGGAGAGAGGCCAAAGCAAGACGCCCCCCGAGGAGCGTCTTGACACATGTCAACACTGGGTCTGACAGAGGGCCTCCATGAGAGAGGCCCAAGCAAGACGCGCCCCGAGGAGCGTCTTGCCACATGTCACTACTCGGTCTTACTGAGCGCCTCAGGGAGAGAGGTCCAAGCAAGACGCGCCCCGAGGAGCGTCTTGCCACATGTCAACACTGGGTCTGACTGAGTGCCTCCATGAGAGAAGCCCCAGCAAGACGCGCCCAGAGGAGCGTCTTGCCACATGTCACTACTGGGTCTGTTTGAGCGCCTCCAGGAGAGAGGCCCAAGCAAGACGTGCCCCGAGGAGCGTCTTGCCACATGTCAACAATGGGTCTGACTGAGGGCCTCCAGGAGAGAAGCCCAAGCAAGACGCGCCCCGAGGAGCGTCTTGCCACATGTCAACACTGGGTCTGACTGAGCGCCTCCAGGAGAGAGGCCCAAGCAAGACACGCCCCGAGGAGCGTCTTGACATATGTCAACACTGGGTCTGACTGACGGCCTCCATGAGAGAAGCCCAAGCAAGACGCGCCCCGAGGAGAGTCTTGCCACATGTCAACACTCGGTCTGACAGAGGGCATCCAGGAGAGAGGCCCAAGCAATATGCGCCCCGAGGAGCGTCTTGCCACTTAAACCCACAACCTAGCACTGAGGACAGAGGGACTTTATTTAAATTAGTACTTAATGGAAACGATACATAATGATACATAAGAGCCATGTCACACATTCAGCCTAGGAATAGTAGCATTGTGCACTATTAAAAATATACACATCAATTGCTCGAATCCCATTGTTGCAAAGTAAAACTCTAATAAAACTCTAGTCTGACATCAACAGAGAAGACTTAGTGTATGTACTACAAATACAGCATTAGGATTTAGAGTGGACCGTGCACCTTGTGAACCATCAGAGGCTTATGACGCAACATATCTTCCAGTTGCTATTAGACAAGTTATAATTCTCGACCATTTTTCGGAACTGGTTTCTTGGGTCCGTGAGTAAATGCCATTAGTACTTAATGGAAACGATACATAATGATACATAAGAGCCATGTCGTACATTCAGCCTAGGAATAGTAGCATTGTGCACTATTAAAAATATACACATCAATTGCTCGAATCCCATTGTTGCAAAGTAAAACTCTAATAAAACTCTAGTCTGACATCAACAGAGAAGACTTAGTGTATGTACTACAAATACAGCATTAGGATTTCGAGTGGACCATGCACCTTGTGAACCATCAGAGGCTTATGACGCAACATATCTTCCAGTTGCTATTAGACAAGTTATAATTCTCGACCATTTTTCGGAACTGGTTTCTTGGGTCCGTGAGTAAATGCCAAATGAGATGATAGTCCTTAAGTAAGTTCCTGGCGATCCCATGTCACGCTCTTGCCCATCAGCCGGTGAATGCTGAGACGGAACTCGATGAGAGCGATATATTTTTTAAGTGCTCCGAATAGACTTCTAACAAGCGTGCGATTCACTTCGTGAGTAAACCGCAGCTGCAGCTGATTCAAACAGTCGAGCCAACTTTCTACATCACAATATGCGTTTTGTAGTTAGTCGAGTTACCTTTTGTGTGGCGCATGCACGGGTCGTTAGCGTCCAGCTCCCAGCTTAGAGAGTCCTGTATTGACACAGACGTCAATACATCTCGATGTCATGCAACACACAAAGTCTGTCGCATACAGGTGGGTTAACACATGTACGATACCTTTTGTGTGGCGCATGCACGGGTGGTTAGCGTCCAGCTCCTGGCTTATAGAGAGTCCTGTATTGACACAGACGTCAATACATCTCGATGTCATGCAACACACAAAGTCTGTCGCATACAGGTGGGTTAACACACATGTACGATGTGTGCGATGGCGCGCCCGTTTACAATGGGACACGGCGATGATCATTGTTAACCAAACTCTTGTTTCTCACGACAGGTGGTAGCGTTGTCTCCTGCACCTGGTCTTCGTGCACAGAGGGTGTTGTAATGTGCTCGTCAAAGTCGCGATCGTTGTCACTCGAATCCGTTGTTCTCACGACAGGTGGTAGCGTTGTCTCCTGCATGTTGTCTTCGCGTGCGGCAAGCGTTGTGCTGTGCTCGTTATAATGGTTGTCTTCGTACAAAGGGGGTGTTGAATACTCCTTCGCGAGTAGTCTAGGAGGTGGTGTGATGGAACGTATCTCAGAGGCGTTATGTGAGCGTACCACCATGGCCTGAGCAACTGCGACTACTGAGAGTACACCCAGTATAGACAGCGAGATCAATTTTTTTTCTTGGGTGTTGTACGTGTGGGTACAGCCGCTTTATTGGCAGTGAGAGCAAGTGGGCAAATGTATTTATAGGTCACTTGCAGAAACTAAGGCACGTGGTCAGAGTGTAATCGTAACCACCTAAAGTAGCTCTTGTCATAATTTAATATAGATAGAAATCAGAAACGGGTATGTCAGGATAGACATCGCGAGTGATAATGCGGCCAGTATCTGTGTGCGCTTGAGAGCACCTTGTTGTTCTACTGTGGTGCCCACGCCGCCGGGTCTGTAAATGTCATCGACCTTCTTTATATACGCATACGCTAAAGACCGTATATTCTCTATGGATTTGAACACGTCCTTTGTTTCGCGTAACGCTTGAGCTGTCTCGAGCGTGATGTTGTGAGTGTACACCAGTGTTTCGCGTTTACCGAGGTCCGAAAAGGCGTGCGCTACAACTATTAACCTTGGTTTGGGAGTGTGGCGAAACGCTCGCTCCGCTGTAATGGGCAGATGCAATGTTATCACCTGGTACGTTTCGTTAGTCGGGTCGTAACACACCGGTCCGTCACACGGACCGTCACATTGTATGGGGCTTATACTATTCAACAGGTTGATCATAATAATGTGTATTAAACCCACAACCTAGCACTGAGGACAGAGGGACTTTATTTAAATTAGTACTTAATGGAAACGATACATAATGATACATAAGAGCCATGTCATACATTCAGCCTAGGAATAGTAGCATTGTGCACTATTAAAAATATACACATCAATTGCTCGAATCCCATTGTTGCAAAGTAAAACTCTAATAAAACTCTAGTCTGACATCAACAGAGAAGACTTAGTGTATGTACTACAAATACAGCATTAGGATTTCGAGTGGACCGTGCACCTGGTGAACCATCAGAGGCTTATGACGCAACATATCTTCCAGTTCTGACTGAGCGCCTCCAGGAGAGAGGCCCAAGCAAGACCCGCCCCGACGAGCGTCTTGCCACATGTCACTACTCGGTCTAACTGAGCGCCTCCAGGAGAGAGGTCCAAGCAAGACACGCCCCGAGGAGCGTCTTGCCACATGTCACTACTCGGTCTGACTGAGCGCCTCCAGGAGGGAGGTCCAAGCAAGACGCGC
This sequence comes from Nothobranchius furzeri, assembly GCF_043380555.1. Classification (NCBI taxonomy): domain Eukaryota; kingdom Metazoa; phylum Chordata; class Actinopteri; order Cyprinodontiformes; family Nothobranchiidae; genus Nothobranchius; species Nothobranchius furzeri. The sequence goes on from NC_091741.1 coordinate 3,649,642, forward strand.
CCCGAGGAGCGTCTTGCCACATGTCACTACTAGGTCTGACTGAGCGCCTCCAGGAGAGAGGCCCAAGCAAGACGTGCCCCGAGGAGCGTCTTGCCACATGTCAACAATGGGTCTGACTGAGCGCCTCCAGGAGAGAGGCCAAAGCAAGACGCGCCCCGAGGAGCGTCTTGACACATGTCAACACTGGGTCTGACAGAGGGCCTCCATGAGAGAGGCCCAAGCAAGACGCGCCCCGAGGAGTGTCTTGCCACATGTCAACACTGGGTCTGACAGAGAGCCTCCAGGAGAGAGGCCCAAGCAAGATGCGCCCCGAGGATTGTCTTGCCACATGTCACCACTTGGTCTGACTGAGCGCCTCCAGGAGAGAGGCCCAAGCAACACGCGCCCCGAGGAGCGTCAGGCCACATGTCACTACTCAGTCTGACTGAGCGCCTCCAGGAGAGAGGCCCAAGCAAAACGCGCCCCGAGGAGCGTCTTGCCACGTGTCAACACTGGGTCTGATTGAGGGCCTTCTGGAGAGAGGCCCAAGCAAGACGCGTCCCGAGGAGCGTCTTGCCACATGTCAACAATGGTTCTTACTGAGGGCCTCCGGGAGAGAAGTCCAAGCAAGACGCGCCCCGAGGAGCTTCTTGCCACATGTCAGCACTCGGTCTGACTGAGTGCCTCCAGGAGAGAGGCCAAAGCAAGACGCCCCCCGAGGAGCGTCTTGACACATGTCAACACTGGGTCTGACAGAGGGCCTCCATGAGAGAGGCCCAAGCAAGACGCGCCCCGAGGAGCGTCTTGCCACATGTCACTACTCGGTCTTACTGAGCGCCTCAGGGAGAGAGGTCCAAGCAAGACGCGCCCCGAGGAGCGTCTTGCCACATGTCAACACTGGGTCTGACTGAGTGCCTCCATGAGAGAAGCCCCAGCAAGACGCGCCCAGAGGAGCGTCTTGCCACATGTCACTACTCGGTCTGTTTGAGCGCCTCCAGGAGAGAGGCCCAAGCAAGACGTGCCCCGAGGAGCGTCTTGCCACATGTCAACAATGGGTCTGACTGAGGGCCTCCAGGAGAGAAGCCCAAGCAAGACGCGCCCCGAGGAGCGTCTTGCCACATGTCAACACTGGGTCTGACTGAGCGCCTCCAGGAGAGAGGCCCAAGCAAGACACGCCCCGAGGAGCGTCTTGACATATGTCAACACTGGGTCTGACTGACGGCCTCCATGAGAGAAGCCCAAGCAAGACGCGCCCCGAGGAGAGTCTTGCCACATGTCAACACTCGGTCTGACAGAGGGCATCCAGGAGAGAGGCCCAAGCAATATGCGCCCCGAGGAGCGTCTTGCCACTTAAACCCACAACCTAGCACTGAGGACAGAGGGACTTTATTTAAATTAGTACTTAATGGAAACGATACATAATGATACATAAGAGCCATGTCACACATTCAGCCTAGGAATAGTAGCATTGTGCACTATTAAAAATATACACATCAATTGCTCGAATCCCATTGTTGCAAAGTAAAACTCTAATAAAACTCTAGTCTGACATCAACAGAGAAGACTTAGTGTATGTACTACAAATACAGCATTAGGATTTAGAGTGGACCGTGCACCTTGTGAACCATCAGAGGCTTATGACGCAACATATCTTCCAGTTGCTATTAGACAAGTTATAATTCTCGACCATTTTTCGGAACTGGTTTCTTGGGTCCGTGAGTAAATGCCATTAGTACTTAATGGAAACGATACATAATGATACATAAGAGCCATGTCGTACATTCAGCCTAGGAATAGTAGCATTGTGCACTATTAAAAATATACACATCAATTGCTCGAATCCCATTGTTGCAAAGTAAAACTCTAATAAAACTCTAGTCTGACATCAACAGAGAAGACTTAGTGTATGTACTACAAATACAGCATTAGGATTTCGAGTGGACCATGCACCTTGTGAACCATCAGAGGCTTATGACGCAACATATCTTCCAGTTGCTATTAGACAAGTTATAATTCTCGACCATTTTTCGGAACTGGTTTCTTGGGTCCGTGAGTAAATGCCAAATGAGATGATAGTCCTTAAGTAAGTTCCTGGCGATCCCATGTCACGCTCTTGCCCATCAGCCGGTGAATGCTGAGACGGAACTCGATGAGAGCGATGTATTTTTTAAGTGCTCCGAATAGACTTCTAACAAGCGTGCGATTCACTTCGTGAGTAAACCGCAGCTGCAGCTGATTCAAACAGTCGAGCCAACTTTCTACATCACAATATGCGTTTTGTAGTTAGTCGAGTTACCTTTTGTGTGGCGCATGCACGGGTCGTTAGCGTCCAGCTCCCAGCTTAGAGAGTCCTGTATTGACACAGACGTCAATACATCTCGATGTCATGCAACACACAAAGTCTGTCGCATACAGGTGGGTTAACACATGTACGATACCTTTTGTGTGGCGCATGCACGGGTGGTTAGCGTCCAGCTCCTGGCTTATAGAGAGTCCTGTATTGACACAGACGTCAATACATCTCGATGTCATGCAACACACAAAGTCTGTCGCATACAGGTGGGTTAACACACATGTACGATGTGTGCGATGGCGCGCCCGTTTACAATGGGACACGGCGATGATCATTGTTAACCAAACTCTTGTTTCTCACGACAGGTGGTAGCGTTGTCTCCTGCACCTGGTCTTCGTGCACAGAGGGTGTTGTAATGTGCTCGTCAAAGTCGCGATCGTTGTCACTCGAATCCGTTGTTCTCACGACAGGTGGTAGCGTTGTCTCCTGCATGTTGTCTTCGCGTGCGGCAAGCGTTGTGCTGTGCTCGTTATAATGGTTGTCTTCGTACAAAGGGGGTGTTGAATACTCCTTCGCGAGTAGTCTAGGAGGTGGTGTGATGGAACGTATCTCAGAGGCGTTATGTGAGCGTACCACCATGGCCTGAGCAACTGCGACTACTGAGAGTACACCCAGTATAGACAGCGAGATCAATTTTTTTTCTTGGGTGTTGTACGTGTGGGTACAGCCGCTTTATTGGCAGTGAGAGCAAGTGGGCAAATGTATTTATAGGTCAGTTGCAGAAACTAAGGCACGTGGTCAGAGTGTAATCGTAACCACCTAAAGTAGCTCTTGTCATAATTTAATATAGATAGAAATCAGAAACGGGTATGTCAGGATAGACATCGCGAGTGATAATGCGGCCAGTATCTGTGTGCGCTTGAGAGCACCTTGTTGTTCTACTGTGGTGCCCACGCTGCCGGGTCTGTAAATGTCATCGACCTTCTTTATATACGCATACGCTAAAGACCGTATATTCTCTATGGATTTGAACACGTCCTTTGTTTCGCGTAACGCTTGAGCTGTCTCGAGCGTGATGTTGTGAGTGTACACCAGTGTTTCGCGTTTACCGAGGTCCGAAAAGGCGTGCGCTACAACTATTAACCTTGGATTGGGAGTGTGGCGAAACGCTCGCTCCGCTGTAATGGGCAGATGCAATGTTATCACCTGGTACGTTTCGTTAGTCGGGTCGTAACACACCGGTCCGTCACACGGACCGTCACATTGTATGGGGCTTATACTATTCAACAGGTTGATCATAATAATGTGTATTAAACCCACAACCTAGCACTGAGGACAGAGGGACTTTATTTAAATTAGTACTTAATGGAAACGATACATAATGATACATAAGAGCCATGTCATACATTCAGCCTAGGAATAGTAGCATTGTGCACTATTAAAAATATACACATCAATTGCTCGAATCCCATTGTTGCAAAGTAAAACTCTAATAAAACTCTAGTCTGACATCAACAGAGAAGACTTAGTGTATGTACTACAAATACAGCATTAGGATTTCGAGTGGACCGTGCACCTGGTGAACCATCAGAGGCTTATGACGCAACATATCTTCCAGTTCTGACTGAGCGCCTCCAGGAGAGAGGCCCAAGCAAGACCCGCCCCGACGAGCGTCTTGCCACATGTCACTACTCGGTCTAACTGAGCGCCTCCAGGAGAGAGGTCCAAGCAAGACACGCCCCGAGGAGCGTCTTGCCACATGTCACTACTCGGTCTGACTGAGCGCCTCCAGGAGGGAGGTCCAAGCAAGACGCGCCCCGAGGAGCGTCTTGCCACATGTCACTACTAGGTCTGACTGAGCGCCTCCAGGAGAGAGGCCCAAGCAAGACGTGCCCCGAGGAGCGTCTTGCCACATGTCAACAATGGGTCTGACTGAGCGCCTCCAGGAGAGAGGCCAAAGCAAGACGCGCCCCGAGGAGCGTCTTGACACATGTCAACACTGGGTCTGACAGAGGGCCTCCATGAGAGAGGCCCAAGCAAGACGCGCCCCGAGGAGTGTCTTGCCACATGTCAACACTGGGTCTGACAGAGAGCCTCCAGGAGAGAGGCCCAAGCAAGATGCGCCCCGAGGATTGTCTTGCCACATGTCACCACTTGGTCTGACTGAGCGCCTCCAGGAGAGAGGCCCAAGCAACACGCGCCCCGAGGAGCGTCAGGCCACATGTCACTACTCAGTCTGACTGAGCGCCTCCAGGAGAGAGGCCCAAGCAAGACGCGCCCCGAGGAGCGTCTTGCCACGTGTCAACACTGGGTCTGATTGAGGGCCTTCTGGAGAGAGGCCCAAGCAAGACGCGTCCCGAGGAGCGTCTTGCCACATGTCAACAATGGTTCTTACTGAGGGCCTCCGGGAGAGAAGTCCAAGCAAGACGCGCCCCGAGGAGCTTCTTGCCACATGTCAGCACTCGGTCTGACTGAGTGCCTCCAGGAGAGAGGCCAAAGCAAGACGCCCCCCGAGGAGCGTCTTGACACATGTCAACACTGGGTCTGACAGAGGGCCTCCATGAGAGAGGCCCAAGCAAGACGCGCCCCGAGGAGCGTCTTGCCACATGTCACTACTCGGTCTTACTGAGCGCCTCAGGGAGAGAGGTCCAAGCAAGACGCGCCCCGAGGAGCGTCTTGCCACATGTCAACACTGGGTCTGACTGAGTGCCTCCATGAGAGAAGCCCCAGCAAGACGCGCCCAGAGGAGCGTCTTGCCACATGTCACTACTCGGTCTGTTTGAGCGCCTCCAGGAGAGAGGCCCAAGCAAGACGTGCCCCGAGGAGCGTCTTGCCACATGTCAACAATGGGTCTGACTGAGGGCCTCCAGGAGAGAAGCCCAAGCAAGACGCGCCCCGAGGAGCGTCTTGCCACATGTCAACACTGGGTCTGACTGAGGGCCTCCAGGAGAGAAGCCCAAGCAAGATGCGCCCCGAGGAGCGTCTTGCCACATGTCAGCACTCGGTCTGACTGAGCGCCTCCAGGAAGGAGGCCCAAGCAAGACGCGCCCCGAGGAGCGTCTTGCCACATGTCAACACTGGGTCTGACTGAGCGCCTCCAGGAGAGAGGCCCAAGCAAGACGCGCCCCGAGGAGCGTCTTGCCACATGTGAACACTGGGTCTGACTGAGCGCCTCCAGGAGAGAGGCCCAAGCAAGACGCGCCCGGAGGAGCGTCTTGCAACATGTCAGCACTCGGTCTGACTGAGCGCCTCCAGCAGAGAAGCCTGTTCCCAGTGAGGGTTGGACTCCGCCAGGGCTGCCCTTTGTCACCGGTTCTGTTCATCACTTTTATGGACAGAATTTCTAGATGCAGCCGTGGTGTGGAGTGTGTCGAGTTGGTGGCAGGAGAATCTTGTCTCTGCTTGTTGCGGATGATGTGGTCCTCCTAGCTTCATCCAGCTCTGACCTTCAGCTCTTGCTGGGTAGGTTCGCGGCCGAATGTGAAGCGGCTGGGATGAGGATCAGCACCTCCAAATCTGAGACCATGGTTCTCGACCGGAAAAGGGTGGCTTGCCACCTCCGGGTCGGGGGAGAGGTCCTACCTCAAGTGGAGGAGTTTAAGTATCTCGGGGTCTTGTTCACGAGTGAGGGTAGGAGGGATCGGGAGATCGACAGGCGGATTGGTTCGGCGTCTGCAGTGATGCGGGCGCTGAGCCGATCTGTCGTGGGGAAGAGGGAGCTGAGCCAGAAAGCCAGGCTCTCGATTTACCAGTCGATCTACGTCCCAATCCTCACCTATGGTCATGAGCTTTGGCTAATGACCGAAAGAACGAGATTGCGGATACAAGCGGCCGAAATGAGTTTCCTCCGTAGGGTGGCCGGGCTCAGCCTTAGAGATAGGGTGAGGAGCTCGGACATTCGGGAGGGACTCGGAGTAGAACTGCTGCTCCTCCGGATCGAAAGGAGCCAGTTGAGGTGGTTTGGGCATCTGGTCAGGATGCCTCCTGGACGCCTCCCCGGGGAGGTGTTTCGGGCATGTCCTGCCGGCAGAAGGCCCCCGGGTCGACCCAGGACACGTTGGAGAGGTTACATCTCCAATCTGGTCCGGGAACGCCTTGGGGTCCTGCCGGAGGAGCTGGTGGACAAGGCCGGGGAGAGGACGGCCTGGAGCTCCCTAATTGGGATGCTGCCCCCGCGACCCGGACCCGGATAAGCGGAGGAAGACGAAGACGAAGACGAAGGCGTCGTTCGTATCACACATTTGTGGGCTTATAACTTTTCTTCTGAATGTCCTAGAGAGATCAGGTCTGTTTTAAAATACTCCAATTAACAGCCCCTACTACCAGAAAAAGGAATCAAGTCAATAGCGCTTATGGGGTTTAAATGGGACCCAGACCCCAGACCTATGTTGCACCAAGCACAATTTCACATTATTATGGGTCCAGTTCTCTGAAAAAAGCTTCAATAAGGCTGAAACACCACAGAAAGGTAGAATCTATTGAGTTGTAAGTGATCTGAACTTTTCATGATGATAGCACCTTCCTAAGGGGGTAAAACCATGGCCCAAAGGTCACCGAGCATGGTGTCACCTAAAGAAAAATGTCCGGATACACCTTTGGAGGCTCATAACTTGGCTTATGAATGTCCTAGAGAGGTCAAATTTGTTTTAAGATACTCCAATTAATGGTCTGTATCGATAACAGAAGGAGTGGAGTGGATAGGATGTACAGTTTTTAAATGGCACACACAGAATTATGTTGCACCAAGCACAATTTCACATAATTTTGGTTCCAGTTCCCTCAAACAAGGTCCAATCTGGCTGAAACACCACAGGAAGGTAGAATCTATTGAGTTGTAAGTGATCTGCACGTTTCATGATGACAGCACATTCCTAAGGGGGTCAGATGATGTCACAAAGGTCACCGGATCACTTCTGCCTTAAAGAAAAATGTCCGTATACACCTTTGGAGGCTCATAACTTGACTTCTGAATGTCCTAGAGAGGTCAGGTTGGGTTTAAATGACTCCAATTAACAGCCCCTATCACCAGCAGAAGGAATGGAGTCATTAGCACTTACGGTCTTTAAACAGCACCCTGAAATATGTCGCACAAAGCACATTTTCACATAATATTGGTTCCTTTTGTGTGAAAACAAGGTCCAATCTGGCTGAAACACAACAGGAAGGTAGAATCTATTGAGTTGTAAGTTATCTGTACATTTCATCATGATAGCACATTCCTAAGGGGGTCAGATGATGTCCCAAAGGTCACCGGATCACTTCTGCCTTAAAGACAAATGTCCGGATACACCTTTGGAGGCTCAGAACTTGGCTTCTGAATGTCCTAGAGAGGTCAGGTTGGGTTTAAATGACTCCAATTAACAGCCCCTATCACCAGCAGAAGGAATGGAGTCGTCAGCACTTATGGTTTTTAAATGGCACCCAGAAATATGTCGCACCAAGCACAATTTCACATATTTCTGGTTGAAAAACCTGTGATACAAGCTCCAATCTGTCTGAAATTAACACATGATGGACCTGTGAGGTCAAGGAGCACACAGTATCAGTGTCAAGTCTGGAGGTTGAAGAGAACCCCGTTTTTAGCTGAAATCCATCTTTTTTCTGACCTCTGACCCAGAACAGCACCAGAACAACGAGCTACGGCTACCAAACTGCCTGAGCTAGCTCTGGGTGACGGCGGCATGCCAAATCGACGTTTGTTTGGTGAAAATCGGTTGAGAAATGCCACTTTGCCGAGCACATGGCAGAAAAGGCGGGAAAAGTGCCGTACGGCCCCAAACGGACGCTTAACACGATGCGACCGGCACGAACTCGACGTATGTGTTTCGGGCCAGTGCTGGGATGCACCAGAAGAGTTTTCGGGCGCCTTGGATCAACGATGGCCGAACGGCAGCCTAAAAGGGTCTAAAAATCGTGGTTTCGGGCCTAGGGTTTTGCCAGTCTCTTTTAATTCATTAAAAATAGTTAAATTCCACGTAGGGACATGAAATTCACATATGTTGTAAAGAAGGACATGCCGAATCATAATATTTTAGTTGCGTCACGCTACGTCGCTCACTGACCAAGTTCGGCCACTAGGGGGCGCAGTCAAAAATTGTTTACACTCTCTGGTTCGGAAGTCCGGTACGAGCGCAAAAATCTACTTGTCTTTTTGATAGCCCTCACGGCGCTAGAATTGCGCCATTGTAAACTTGCAAAAATCGCGCACTTTGGGGGGCTATATCTCCGGAACCACAAAATATTTTGCCACCAAACCACCTCGGATGGACTTGTGCTTGGCCCCCGAACAACATATCCGAAGATGGCATCGCTGGCACCAGCAGAACTTTTTCTTTCCACTTTCTACCAGAAAAACACAAGTCCTCTTTGAGGCGATGGGTCTAAGAGGGCATTTTTTTGGCCAAACTCAGACACAACATTTTTTTTTTCAATTTTGACAGCGGATTATGATTGCTTGGCACCACGGGGACCACCTCTCCAAAAACGGGACGGATCGGGCGTTCCCTTGAGGAGCTGTGGCCAAAAAGAGCGTGACCTCTGGCGACCTGGGGTTCGGAAAAGCACCGAAACAAAGAGCTACGGCTACCAAACTGCCTGGGCTAGCTCGGGGTGACGGCGGCATGCCAAATCGACGTTTGTTTGGTGAAAATCGGTTGAGAAACGCCACTTTGCCGAGCACATGGCAAAATGGAGGGAAAACTGCCCTCAGGCCCCAAACGGACGCTTAGCACGTTGCGACCGGCACGAGCTCGACGTATGTGGTAGCTGTCAGCTATCTAAAGGAAATGTGCAAGTGTCAACTCTCTAGGTTGAGCAGAACCCTGTTTTTCAGCTCCAAAACAGCCCAAATCCATCATTTTCTCTGCTTGTACCAAGAGGCTGTGAACCTTGACCCTTCTGAATAAGCCAGCAACTTGAAAACTGCATATGTTGTAGCTGTCAGCTCTTTAAAGAAACATTCTCAGTTTCAAGTCTCTAGGTTGAGGAGAACCCTGTTTTTCAGCCCCAAAACAGCCCAAATCCATCATTTTCTCTGACCTCTGACCCAGAACAGCACCGGAACAACGAGCTACGGCTACCAAACTGCCTGGGTTAGATCGGGGTGACGGCGGCATGCCAAATCGATGTTTGTTTGGTGAAAATCGGTTGAGAAATGCCAATTTGCCGAGCACATGGCAAAATGGAGGGAAAACCGCCCTCAGGCCCCAAACGGTCGCTTACCACAATGCGACCGGCACGATTTCGAAATCTGTGGTTCGGACCAGTGCTGGGATGCACCAAAAAAATTTTCGTGCGCCTCGGACCAACGTGGGCCGAACGGCGGCCAAAAAGGGGCTCAAGTGGCAGAAGGCCGCAAATGAAGCCTGAGCTAAATTTTCACACTTTTGGGCCGCCGTTTGAATTCGGTTTGGCGTAGCCCCACGAAATTTGGGGTGGTGCATCCCGGCTACCATCTCATCGACGCACGTCGAAATCGATGCCGTCGGACCTTTTCGAGCACCCTTACGGGACGCTTGTCCAAGCAGATATAGTCAGGTGTCTGGTTACACCTTTGTGGGCTTATAACTTGGCTTATGAATATCCTAGAGAGGTCAGGCTTGTTTTAAAATACTCCAATGAATGGTCTGTATCTAGAACAGAATGAATGGAGTGGATAGGATGTACAGTTTTTAAATGGCACCCAGACCTATGTTGCACCAAGCACAAGTTCACATTATTATGGGTCCAGCTCTCTGAAAAAAGCTTCAATCAGGCTGAAACATCACAGGAAGGTACAATCTATTGAGTTGTAAATGAATCATGTGTTTCATGATGATTGCACATTCCTTAGGGGGTCAAATGTTGTCACAAAGGTCATTGGATCACTTCTTCTTTAAAGGTGTGGTTCGTAACACACCTTTGTGGGCTTATAACTTGGCTTCTGAATATCCTAGAGAGGTCATGTTGGTTTTAAAATGCTCCAATTAACAGCCCCTACTACCACAAAAAGGAATGGAGTCATAAGCACTTATGGTCTTTAAATGGCACCCAGAATTATGTTGCACAAAGCACAATTTCACATATTTCTGGGTCCATTTGTGCGAAAACAAGGTCCAATAAGGCTGAAACATCACATGAACGTATAGTCTATGGAGTTGTAAGTGATCTGAACGTTACCCTAACAGGGTCAAATGAAGTCACAAAGGTCACCAGACCTGAAATGGAGACTCAATTTTGGTGCTTCTTCAAAAGTAACCCAAAATGGAGGCCTCCAATTTGGGTCTTCTTCTAAAGTAACCCAAAATGGAGGAAATGGAGGCCTCCATTTTGGGGCTTCTTCAAAAGTAACCCAAGATGGAGGCCTCCATTTTGGGTCTTCTTCTAAAGTAACCCAAACTGAATTTTTCAATTAAGGAAGCCTTCAATTTGGGTTACTTTCAACTACATGCAAAAGAAGCCCGAAATGTAGGCCTCCATTTTGGTGCTTCTTCAAAAGTAACCCAAAATGGAGGCCTCCAATTTGGGTCTTCTTCTAAAGTAACCCAAAATGGAGGAAGTGGAGGCCTTCATTTTGGGGCTTCTTCAAAAGTAACCCAAAATGGAGGCCTCCAATTTGGGTCTTCTTCTAAAGTAACCCAAAATGGAGGAAATGGAGGCCTCCATTTTGGGGCTTCTTCAAAAGTAACCCAAAATGGAGGCCTCCAATTTGGGTCTTCTTCTAAAGTAACCCAAAATGGAGGAAATGGAGGCCTCCATTTTGGGGCTTCTTCAAAAGTAACCCAAAATGGAGGCCTCCAATTTGGGTCTTCTTCTAAAGTAACCCAAAATGGAGGAAATGGAGGCCTCCATTTTGGGGCTTCTTCAAAAGTAACCCAAAATGGAGGTCTCCAATTTGGGTTTTCTTCTAAAGTAACCCAAACTGAATTCTTCAATTAATGAAGCATTCATTTTGGGCTACTTTTGAATGTTGTAAAAGTAGCCCAAAAGGAATTGTGTTGCACGAAGCACAATTTCACATCATTCTGTGTTCATTTGTGTGAAAACAAGGTCCAATCAGGCTGAAACGCTACAAGAAGGTAGAATCTATTGAGTTGTAAGTGATCTGAAGGTTTCATGATGATAGCACTTTCCTAAGGGGGTCAAACCATGTCCCAAAGGTCACCTGATCTGGTGTCAATTTAAAGAAGTAGTCCAGTTACACCTTTGTGGGCTTATAACTTGGCTTCTGAATATCCTAGAGAGATCAGGTTTGTTTTAGTGTACTCCAATCAACATCCCCTACAACCTCAAAAAGGAATGGAGTCATTAGCACTTATGGTTTTTAAATGGCACCCAGAATTATGCTGCACTAAGCACAATTTCACATCATTCTGGGTTCATTTGTGTGAAAACAAGGTCCAATCAGGCTGAAACGCTACAAGAAGGTAGAATCTATTGAGTTGTAAGTGATCTGAACGTTTCATGATGATAGCACTTTCCTAAGGGGGTCAAACCATGTCCCAAAGGTCACCTGATCTGGTGTCAATTTAAAGAAGTAGTCCAGTTACACCTTTGTGGGCTTATAACTTGGCTTCTGAATATCCTAGAGAGATCAGGGTTGTTTTAGTGTACTCCAATCAACATCCCCTACAACCTCAAAAAGGAATGGAGTCATTAGCACTTATGGTTTTTAAATGGCACCCAGAATTATGCTGCACTAAGCACAATTTCACATCATTCTGGGTTCATTTGTGTGAAAACAAGGTCCAATCAGGCTGAAACGTTACAAGAAGGTAGAATCTATTGAGTTGTAAGTGATCTGAACGTTTCATGATGATCGCACATTCCAATAGGGGGTCAAACCATGTCCCAAAGGTCACCAGGCCTGGTGTCAATTTAAAGAAGTAGTCCAGTTACACCTTTGAGGGCATATAACTTGGCTTCTGAATGTCCTAGGGAGATCAGGTTTGTTTTAGTGTACTCCAATCAACAGCCCCTACAACCTCAAAAAGGAATGGAGTCATTAGCACTTATGGTTTGTAAATGGCACCCAGAATTATGTTGCACGAAGCACAATTTCACATCATTCTGGGTTCATTTGTGTGAAAACAAGGTCCAAACAGGCTGAAACGTTACAGGAAGGTAGAATCTACTGAGTTGTAAGTGATCTGAACGTTTCATGATGATAGCACTTTCCTAAGGGGGTCAAACCATGTCCCAAAGGTCACCGGATCTGGTGTCAATTTAAAGAAGTAGTCCAGTTACACATTTGTGGGCTTATAACTTGGCTTCTGAATGTCCTAGAGAGATCAGGTTTGTTTTAGTGTACTCCAATAAACAGCCCCTACAACCACAAAAAGGAATGGAGTCATTAGCACTTAAGGTTTGTAAATGGCACCCAGAATTATGTTGCACGAAGCACAATTTCACATCATTCTGGGTCCATTTTTGTGAAAACAAGGTCCAATCAGGCTGAAACGTTACAGGAAGGTAGAATCTACTGAGTTGTAAGTGATCTGAACGTTTCATGATGATAGCACTTTCCTAAGGGGGTCAAACCATGTCCCAAAGGTCACCGGGCCTGGTGTCTCTTTAAAGAAGTAGTCCAGTTACACATTTGTGGGCTTATAACTTGGCTTCTGAATGTCCTAGAGAGGTTAGGTTTGTTTTAGTGTACTCCAATCAACAGCCCCTACAACCACAAAAAGGAATGGAGTCATTAGCACTTATGGTTTGTAAATGGCACCCAGAATTATGTTGCACGAAGCACAATTTCACATCATTCTGGGTCCATTTGTGTGAAAACAAGGTCCAATCAGGCTGAAACGTTACAAGAAGGTAGAATCTATTGAGTTGTAAGTGATCTGAATGTTTCGTGATTATCGCACATTCCTATAGGGGGTCAAACCATGTCCCAAAGGTCACCGGGCCTGGTGTCACTTTAAAGAAGTAGTCCAGTTACACCTTTGAGGGCTTATAACTTGGCTTCTGAATGTCCTAGAGAGATCAGGTTTGTTTTAGTGTACTCCAATCAACAGCCCCTGCAACCTCAAAAAGGAATGGAGTCATTAGCACTTATGGTTTTTAAATGGCACCCAGAATTATGTTGCACGAAGCACAATTTCACATCATTCTGGGTCCATTTGTGTGAAAACAAGGTCCAATCAGGCTGAAACGTTACAAGAAGGTAGAATCTATTGAGTTGTAAGTGATCTGAACGTTTCATGATGATCGCACATTCCAATAGGGGGTCAAACCATGTCCCAAAGGTCACCGGGCCTGGTGTCAATTTAAAGAAGTAGTCCAGTTACACCTTTGAGGGCATATAACTTGGCTTCTGAATGTCCTAGGGAGATCAGGTTTGTTTTAGTGTACTCCAATCAACAGCCCCTACAACCTCAAAAAGGAATGGAGTCATTAGCACTTATGGTTTGTAAATGGCACCCAGAATTATGTTGCACGAAGCACAATTTCACATCATTCTGGGTCCATTTGTGTGAAAACAAGGTCCAATCAGGCTGAAACGTTACAGGAAGGTAGAATCTACTGAGTTGTAAAAGATCTGAACGTTTCATGATGATAGCACTTTCCTAAGGGGGTCAAACCATGTCCCAAAGATCACCGGATCTGGTGTCAATTTTAAAGAAGTAGTCCAGTTACACATTTGTGGGCTTCTAACTTGGCTTCTGAATGTCCTAGAGAGATCAGGTATTTTTTAATGTACTCCAATCAACAGCCCCTACAACCACAAAAAGGAAGGGAGTCATTAGCACTTATGGTTTGTAAATGGCACCCAGAATTATGTTGCACGAAGCACAATTTCACATCATTCTGGGTTCATTTGTGTGAAAACAAGGTCCAATCAGGCTGAAACGTTACAGGAAGGTAGAATCTACTGAGTTGTAAGTGATCTGAACGTTTCATGATGATAGCACTTTCCTAAGGGGGTCAAACCATGTCCCAAAGGTCACCGGATCTGGTGTCAATTTAAAGAAGTAGTCCAGTTACACATTTGTGGGCTTATAACTTGGCTTCTGAATGTCCTAGAGAGATCAGGTTTGTTTTAGTGTACTCCAATCAACAGCCCCTACAACCACAAAAAGGAATGGAGTCATTAGCCCTTATGGTTTTTAAATGGCACCCAGAATTATGTTGCACGAAGCACAATTTCACATCATTCTGGGTTCATTTGTGTGAAAACAAGGTCCAATCAGGCTGAAACGCTACAAGAAGGTAGAATCTATTGAGTTGTAAGTGATCTGAACGTTTCATGATGATAGCACTTTCCTAAGGGGGTCAAACCATGTCCCAAAGGTCACCGGATCTGGTGTCAATTTAAAGAAGTAGTCCAGTTACACATTTGTGGGCTTATAACGTGGCTTCTGAATGTCCTAGAGAGATCAGGTTTGTTTTAATATACTCCAATCAACAGCCCCTACAACCACAAAAAGGAATGGAGTCATTAGCACTTATGGTTTTCAAATGGCACCCAGAATTATGTTGCACGAAGCACAATTTCACATCATTCTGGGTTCATTTGTGTGAAAACAAGGTCCAATCAGGCTGAAACGTTACAGGAAGGTAGAATCTATCGAGTTGTAAGTGATCTGAACGTTTCATGATGATAGCTCATTCCTAAGATGGTCAAATGGTGTCACAAAGGTCATCGGATCACTTGTTCTTTAAAGGCGTCGTTCGTATCACACATTTGTGGGCTTATAACTTTTCTTCTGAATGTCCTAGAGAGATCAGGTCTGTTTTAAAATACTCCAATTAACAGCCCCTACTACCAGAAAAAGGAATCAAGTCAATAGCACTTATGGGGTTTAAATGGGACCCAGACCCCAGACCTATGTTGCACCAAGCACAATTTCACATTATTATGGATCCAGTTCTCTGAAAAAGAGCTTCAATCAGGCTGAAACACCACAGAAAGGTAGAATCTATTGAGTTATAAGTGATCTGAACTTTTCATGATGATAGCACCTTCCTAAGGGGGTCAAACCATGGCCCAAAGGTCACCGAGCATGGTGTCACCTAAAGAAAAATGTCCGGATACACCTTTGGAGGCTCATAACTTGGCTTATGAATGTCCTAGAGAGGTCAAATTTGTTTTAAGATACTCCAATTAATGGTCTGTATCGATAACAGAAGGAGTGGAGTGGATAGGATGTACAGTTTTTAAATGGCACACACAGAATTATGTTGCACCAAGCACAATTTCACATAATTTTGGTTCCAGTTCCCTCAAACAAGGACCAATCTGGCTGAAACACCACAGGAAGGTAGAATCTATTGAGTTGTAAGTGATCTGCACGTTTCATGATGACAGCACATTCCTAAGGGGGTCAGATGATGTCACAAAGGTCAGCGGATCACTTCTGCCTTAAAGAAAAATGTCCGGATACACCTTTGGAGGCTCATAACTTGGCTTCTGAATGTCCTAGAGAGGTCAGGTTGGGTTTAAATGACTCCAATTAACAGCCCCTATCACCAGCAGAAGGAATGGAGTCATTAGCACGTACGGTTTTTAAACAGCACCCTGAAATATGTCGCACAAAGCACATTTTCACATAATGTTGGTTCCTTTTGTGTGAAAACAAGGTCCAATCTGGCTGAAACACAACAGGAAGGTAGAATCTATTGAGTTGTAAGTTATCTGTACATTTCATGATGATAGCACATTCCTAAGGGGGTCAGATGATGTCCCAAAGGTCACCGGATCACTTCTGCCTTAAAGACAAATGTCCGGATACACCTTTGGAGGCTCAGAACTTGGCTTCTGAATGTCCTAGAGAGGTCAGGTTGGGTTTAAATGACTCCAATTAACAGCCCCTATCACCAGCAGAAGGAATGGAGTCGTCAGCACTTATGGTTTTAAAATGGCACCCAGAAATATGTCGCACCAAGCACAATTTCACATATTTCTGGTTGAAAAACCTGTGATACAAGCTCCAATCTGTCTGAAATTAACACATGATGGACCTGTGAGGTCAAGGAGCACACAGTATCAGTGTCAAGTCTGGAGGTTGAAGAGAACCCCGTTTTTAGCTGAAATCCATCTTTTTTCTGACCTCTGACCCAGAACAGCACCAGAACAACGAGCTTCGGCTACCAAACTGCCTGAGCTAGCTCTGGGTGACGGCGGCATGCCAAATCGACGTTTGTTTGGTGAAAATCGGTTGAGAAATGCCACTTTGCCGAGCACATGGCAGAAAAGGCGGGAAAAGTGCCGTACGGCTCCAAACGGACGCTTAACACGATGCGACCGGCACGAACTCGACGTATGTGTTTCGGGCCAGTGCTGGGATGCACCAGAAGAGTTTTCGGGCGCCTCGGATCAACGATGGCCGAACGGCAGCCAAAAAGGGTCTAAAAATCGTGGTTTCGGGCCCAGGGTTTTGCCGGTCTCTTTTAATTCATTAAAAATAGTTAAATTCCACGTAGGGACATGAAATTCACATATGTTGTAAAGAAGGACATGCCGAATCATAATATTTTAGTTGCGTCACGCTACGTTGCTCACTGACCAAGTTCGGCCACTAGGGGCGCAGTCAAAAATTGTTTACACTCTCTGGTTCGGAAGTCCGGTACGAGCGCAAAAATCTACTCATCTTTTCGATAGCCCTCACGGCGCTAGAATTGCGCCATTGTAAACTTGCAAAAATCGCGCACTTTGGGGGGCTATATCTCCGGAACAACAAAATATTTTGCCACCAAACCACCTCGGATGGACTCGTGCTTGGCCCCCGAACAACATATCCGAAGATGGCATCGCTGGCACCAGCAGAACTTTTTCTTTCCACTTTCTACCAGAAAAACACAAGTCCTCTTTGAGGCGATGGGTCTAAGAGGGCATTTTTTGGCCAAACTCAGACACAACTTTTTTTTTTTTTTCAATTTTGACAGCGGATTATGATTGCTTGGCACCACGGGGACCACCTCTCCAAAAACGGGACGGATCGGGCGTTCGCTTGAGGAGCTGTGGCCAAAAAGAGCGTGACCTCTGGCGACCTGGGGTTCGGAAAAGAACCGAAACAAAGAGCTACGGCTACCAAACTGCCTGGGCTAGCTCGGGGTGAGGGCGGCATGCCAAATCGACGTTTGTTTGGTGAAAATCGGTTGAGAAACGCCACTTTGCCGAGCACATGGCAAAATGGAGGGAAAACTGCCCTCAGGCCCCAAACGGACGCTTAGCACGTTGCGACCGGCACGAGCTCGACGTATGTGGTAGCTGTCAGCTATCTAAAGGAAATGTGCAAGTGTCAACTCTCTAGGTTGAGCAGAACCCTGTTTTTCAGCTCCAAAACAGCCCAAATCCATCATTTTCTCTGCTTGTACCAAGAGGCTGTGAACCTTGACCCTTCTGAATAAGCCAGCAACTTGAAAACTGCATATGTTGTAGCTGTCAGCTATTTAAAGAAACATTCTCAGTTTCAAGTCTCTAGGTTGAGGAGAACCCTGTTTTTCAGCCCCAAAACAGCCCAAATCCATCATTTTCTCTGACCTCTGACCCAGAACAGCACCGGAACAACGAGCTACGGCTACCAAACTGCCTGGGCTAGATCGGGGTGACGGCGGCATGCCAAATCGATGTTTGTTTGGTGAAAATCGGTTGAGAAATGCCAATTTGCCGAGCACATGGCAAAATGGAGGGAAAACCGCCCTCAGGCCCCAAACGGACGCTTAACACGATGCGACCGGCACGATTTCGAAATCTGTGGTTCGGACGAGTGCTGGGATGCACCAAAAAAAATTCGTGCGCCTCGGACCAACGTGGGCTGAACGGCGGCCAAAAAGGGGCTCAAGTGGCAGAAGGCCGCAAATGAAGCCTGAGCTAAATTTTCACACTTTTGGGCCGCCGTTTGAATTCGGTTTGGCGTAGCCGCACGAAATTTGGGGTGGTGCATCCCGGCTACCATCTCATCGACGCACGTCGAAATCGATGCCGTCGGACCTTTTCGAGCGCCCTTACGGGACGCTTGTCCAAGCAGATATAGTCAGGTGTCTGGTTACACCTTTGTGGGCTTATAACTTGGCTTCTGAATATCCTAGAGAGGTCAGGCTGGTTTTAAAATACTCCAATGAATGGTCTGTATCTAGAACAGAATGAATGGAGTGGATAGGATGTACAGTTTTTAAATGGCACCCAGACCTATGTTGCACAAGGCACAAGTTCATATTATTATGGGTCCAGTTCTCTGAAAAAAGCTTCAATCAGGCTGAAACATCACAGGAAGGTACAATCTATTGAGTTGTAAATGAATCATGTGTTTCATGATGATAGCACATTCCTTAGGGGGTCAAATGTTGTCACAAAGGTCATTGGATCACTTCTTCTTTAAAGGTGTGGTTCGTAACACACCTTTGTGGGCTTATAACTTGGCTTCTGAATATCCTAGAGAGGTCATGTTGGTTTTAAAATGCTCCAATTAACAGCCCCTACTACCACAAAAAGGAATGGAGTAATAAGCACTTATGGTCTTTAAATGGCACCCAGAATTATGTTGCACAAAGCACAATTTCACATATTTCTGGGTCCATTTGTGCGAAAACAAGGTCCAATAAGGCTGAAACATCACATGAACGTATAGTCTATGGAGTTGTAAGTGATCTGAACGTTACCCTAACAGGGTCAAATGAAGTCACAAAGGTCACCAGACCTGAAATGGAGACTCAATTTTGGTGCTTCTTCAAAAGTAACCCAAAATGGAGGCCTCCAATTTGGGTCTTCTTCTAAAGTAACCCAAAATGGAGGAAATGGAGGCCTCCATTTTGGGGCTTCTTCAAAAGTAACCCAAGATGGAGGCCTCCATTTTGGGTCTTCTTCTAAAGTAACCCAAACTGAATTTTTCAATTAAGGAAGCCTTCAATTTGGGTTACTTTCAACTACATGCAAAAGAAGCCCGAAATGTAGGCCTCCATTTTGGTGCTTCTTCAAAAGTAACCCAAAATGGAGGCCTCCAATTTGGGTCTTCTTCTAAAGTAACCCAAAATGGAGGAAGTGGAGGCCTTCATTTTGGGGCTTCTTCAAAAGTAACCCAAAATGGAGGCCTCCAATTTGGGTCTTCTTCTAAAGTAACCCAAAATGGAGGAAATGGAGGCCTTCATTTTGGGGCTTCTTCAAAAGTAACCCAAAATGGAGGCCTCCAATTTGGGTCTTCTTCTAAAGTATCCCAAAATGGAGGAAATGGAGGCCTCCATTTTGGGGCTTCTTCAAAAGTAACCCAAAATGGAGGCCTCCAATTTGGGTCTTCTTCTAAAGTAACCCAAAATGGAGGAAATGGAGGCCTCCATTTTGGGGCTTCTTCAAAAGTAACCCAAAATGGAGGTCTCCAATTTGGGTTTTCTTCTAAAGTAACCCAAACTGAATTCTTCAATTAATGAAGCATTCATTTTGGGCTACTTTTGAATGTTGTAAAAGTAGCCCAAAAGGAATTGTGTTGCACGAAGCACAATTTCACATCATTCTGTGTTCATTTGTGTGAAAACAAGGTCCAATCAGGCTGAAACGCTACAAGAAGGTAGAATCTATTGAGTTGTAAGTGATCTGAACATTTCATGATGATAGCACTTTCCTAAGGGGGTCAAACCATGTCCCAAAGGTCACCTGATCTGGTGTCAATTTAAAGAAGTAGTCCAGTTACACCTTTGTGGGCTTATAACTTGGCTTCTGAATATCCTAGAGAGATCAGGTTTGTTTTAGTGTACTCCAATCAACATCCCCTACAACCTCAAAAAGGAATGGAGTCATTAGCACTTATGGTTTTTAAATGGCACCCAGAATTATGCTGCACTAAGCACAATTTCACATCATTCTGGGTTCATTTGTGTGAAAACAACGTCCAATCAGGCTGAAACGTTACAGGAAGGTAGAATCTATTGAGTTGTAAGTGATCTGAACGTTTCATGATGATAGCACTTTCCTAAGGGGGTCAAACCATGTCCCAAAGGTCACCGGATCTGGTGTCAATTTAAAGAAGTAGTCCAGTTACACATTTGTGGGCTTATAACTTGGCTTCTGAATGTCCTAGAGAGATCAGGTTTGTTTTAATGTACTCCATCCAACAGCCCCTACAACCACAAAAAGGAATGGAGTCATTAGCACTCATGGTTTGTAAATGGCACCCAGAATTATGTTGCACGAAGCACAATTTCCCATCATTCTGGGTCCATTTGTGTGAAAACAAGGTCCAATCAGGCTGAAACGTTACAAGAAGGTAGAATCTATTGAGTTGTAAGTGATCTGAACGTTTCATGATGATCGCACATTCCAATAGGGGGTCAAACCATGTCCCAAAGGTCACCGGGCCTGGTGTCAATTTAAAGAAGTAGTCCAGTTACACATTTGTGGGCTTATAACTTGGCTTCTGAATGTCCTAGAGAGATCAGGTTTGTTTTAGTGTACTCCAATAAACAGCCCCTACAACCACAAAAAGGAATGGAGTCATTAGCACTTAAGGTTTGTAAATGGCACCCAGAATTATGTTGCACGAAGCACAATTTCACATCATTCTGGGTCCATTTTTGTGAAAACAAGGTCCAATCAGGCTGAAACGTTACAGGAAGGTAGAATCTACTGAGTTGTAAGTGATCTGAACGTTTCATGATGATAGCACTTTCCTAAGGGGGTCAAACCATGTCCCAAAGGTCGCCGGGCCTGGTGTCTCTTTAAAGAAGTTGTCCAGTTACACATTTGTGGGCTTATAACTTGGCTTCTGAATGTCCTAGAGAGGTTAGGTTTGTTTTAGTGTACTCCAATCAACAGCCCCTACAACCACAAAAAGGAATGGAGTCATTAGCACTTATGGTTTGTAAATGGCACCCAGAATTATGTTGCACGAAGCACAATTTCACATCATTCTGGGTCCATTTGTGTGAAAACAAGGTCCAATCAGGCTGAAACGTTACAAGAAGGTAGAATCTATTGAGTTGTAAGTGATCTGAACGTTTCGTGATTATCGCACATTCCTATAGGGGGTCAAACCATGTCCCAAAGGTCACCGGGCCTGGTGTCACCTTAAAGAAGTAGTCCAGTTACACCTTTGAGGGCTTATAACTTGGCTTCTGAATGTCCTAGAGAGATCAGGTTTGTTTTAGTGTACTCCAATCAACAGCCCCTGCAACCTCAAAAAGGAATGGAGTCATTAGCACTTATGGTTTTTAAATGGCACCCAGAATTATGTTGCACGAAGCACAATTTCACATCATTCTGGGTCCATTTGTGTGAAAACAAGGTCCAATCAGGCTGAAACGTTACAAGAAGGTAGAATCTATTGAGTTGTAAGTGATCTGAACGTTTCATGATGATCGCACATTCCAATAGGGGGTCAAACCATGTCCCAAAGGTTACCGGGCCTGGTGTCAATTTAAAGAAGTAGTCCAGTTACACCTTTGAGGGCATATAACTTGGCTTCTGAATGTCCTAGGGAGATCAGGTTTGTTTTAGTGTACTCCAATCAACAGCCCCTACAACCTCAAAAAGGAATGGAGTCATTAGCACTTATGGTTTGTAAATGGCACCCAGAATTATGTTGCACGAAGCACAATTTCACATCATTCTGGGTTCATTTGTGTGAAAACAAGGTCCAAACAGGCTGAAACGTTACAGGAAGGTAGAATCTACTGAGTTGTAAGTGATCTGAACGTTTCATGATGATAGCACTTTCCTAAGGGGGTCAAACCATGTCCCAAAGGTCACCGGATCTGGTGTCAATTTAAAGAAGTAGTCCAGTTACACATTTGTGGGCTTATAACTTGGCTTCTGAATGTCCTAGAGAGATCAGGTTTGTTTTAGTGTACTCCAATCAACAGCCCCTACAACCACAAAAAGGAATGGAGTCATTAGCACTTATGGTTTGTAAATGGCACCCAGAATTATGTTGCACGAAGCACAATTTCACATCATTCTGGGTCCATTTTTGTGAAAACAAGGTCCAATCAGGCTGAAACGTTACAGGAAGGTAGAATCTACTGAGTTGTAAGTGATCTGAACGTTTCATGATGATAGCACTTTCCTAAGGGGGTCAAACCATGTCCCAAAGGTCACCGGGCCTGGTGTCTCTTTAAAGAAGTAGTCCAGTTACACATTTGTGGGCTTATAACTTGGCTTCTGAATGTCCTAGAGAGGTTAGGTTTGTTTTAGTGTACTCCAATCAACAGCCCCTACAACCACAAAAAGGAATGGAGTCATTAGCACTTATGGTTTGTAAATGGCACCCAGAATTATGTTGCACGAAGCACAATTTCACATCATTCTGGGTCCATTTGTGTGAAAACAAGGTCCAATCAGGCTGAAACGTTACAAGAAGGTAGAATCTATTGAGTTGTAAGTGATCTGAACGTTTCGTGATTATTGCACATTCCTATAGGGGGTCAAACCATATCCCAAAGGTCACCGGGCCTGGTGTCACTTTAAAGATGTAGTCCAGTTACACCTTTGAGGGCTTATAACTTGGCTTCTGAATGTCCTAGAGAGATCAGGTTTGTTTTAGTGTACTCCAATCAACAGCCCCTGCAACCTCAAAAAGGAATGGAGTCATTAGCACTTATGGTTTTTAAATGGCACCCAGAATTATGTTGCACGAAGCACAATTTCACATCATTCTGGGTTCATTTGTGTGAAAACAAGGTCCAATCAGGCTGAAACGTTACAGGAAGGTAGAATCTATTGAGTTGTAAGTGATCTGAACGTTTCATGATGATAGCACTTTCCTAAGGGGGTCAAACCATGTCCCAAAGGTCACCGGATCTGGTGTCAATTTAAAGAAGTAGTCCAGTTACACATTTGTGGGCTTATAACTTGGCTTCTGAATGTCCTAGAGAGATCAGGTTTGTTTTAGTGTACTCCAATCAACAGCCCCTACAACCACAAAAAGGAATGGAGTCATTAGCACTTAAGGTTTGTAAATGGCACCCAGAATTATGTTGCACGAAGCACAATTTCACATCATTCTGGGTCCATTTGTGTGAAAACAAGGTCCAATCAGGCTGAAACGCTACAAGAAGGTGGAACCTATTGAGTTGTAAGTGATCTGAACGTTTCAAGATGATCGCACATTCCTATAGGGGGTAAAACCATGTCCCAAAGGTCACCGGGACTGGTGTCTCTTTAAAGAAGTAGTCCAGTTACACATTTGTGGGCTTATAACTTGGCTTCTGAATGTCCCTGAGAGATCAGGTTTGTTTTAGTATACTCCAATCAACAGCCCCTACAACCACAAAAAGGAATGGAGTCATTAGCACTTATGGTTTTTAAATGGCACCCAGAATTATGTTGCACGAAGCACAATTTCACATCATTCTGGGTTCATTTGTGTGAAAACACGGTCCAATCAGGCTGAAACGTTACAGGAAGGTAGAATCTATTGAGTTGTAAGTGATCTGAACGTTTCATGATGATAGCACTTTCCTAAGGGGGACAAACCATGTCCCAAAGGTCACCGGATCTGGTGTCAATTCAAAGAAGTAGTCCAGTTACATATTTGTGGGCTTATAACTTGGCTTCTGAATGTCCTAGAGAGATCAGGTTTGTTTTAATGTACTCCAATTAACAGCCCCTACAACCACAAAAAGGAATGGAGTCATTAGCACTTATGGTTTGTAAATGGCACCCAGAATTACGTTGCACAAAGCACAATTTCACATCATTCTGGGTTCATTTGTGTTAAAACAAGGTCAATTCAGGCTGAAACGCTACAAGAAGGTAGAATCTATTGAGTTGTAAGTGATCTGAACGTTTCATGATGATAGCGCTTTCCTAAGGGGGTCAAACCATGTCCCAAAGGTCACCGGATCTGGTGTCAATTTAAAGAAGTAGTCCAGTTACACATTTGTGGGCTTATAACTTGGCTTCTGAATGTCCTAGAGAGATCAGGTTTGTTTTAATGTACTCCAACCAACAGCCCCTACAACCACAAAAAGGAATGGAGTCATTAGCACTTATGGTTTGTAAATGGCACCCAGAATTATGTTGCACGAAGCACAATTCCACATCATTCTGGGTCCATTTGTGTGAAAACAAGGTCCAATCAGGCTGAAACATTACAAGAAGGTAGAATCTATTGAGTTGTAAGTGATCTGAACGTTTCATGATGATCGCACATTCCTATAGGGGGTCAAACCATGTCCCAAAGGTCACCCGGCCTGGTGTCACTTTAAAGAAGTAGTCCAGTTACACATTTGAGGGCTTATAACTTGGCTTCTGAATGTCCTAGAGAGATCAGGTTTGTTTTAGTGTACTCCAATCAACAGCCCCTACAACCTCCAAAAGGAATGGAGTCATTAGCACTTATGGTTTTTAAATGGCACCCAGAATTATGTTGCACGAAGCACAATTTCACATCATTCTGGGTTCATTTGTGTGAAAACAAGGTCCAATCAGGCTGAAACGTTACAGGAAGGTAGAATCTATTGAGTTGTAAGTGATCTGAACGTTTCATGATGATAGCACTTTCCTAAGGGGGTCAAACCATGTCCCAAAGGTCACTGGATCTGGTGTCAATTTAAAGAAGTAGTCCAGTTACACATTTGTGGGCTTATAACTTGGCTTCTGAATGTCCTAGAGAGATCAGGTTTGTTTTAGTGTACTCCAATCAACAGCCCCTACAAACACAAAAAGGAATGGAGTCATTAGCACTTAAGGTTTGTAAATGGCACCCAGAATTATGTTGCACGAAGCACAATTTCACATCATTCTGGGTCCATTTGTGTGAAAACAAGGTCCAATAAGGCTGAAACGCTACAAGAAGGTAGAACCTATTGAGTTGTAAGTGATCTGAACGTTTCAAGATGATCGCACATTCCTATAGGGGGTCAAACCATGTCCCAAAGGTCACCCGGCCTGGTGTCACTTTAAAGAAGTAGTCCAGTTACACCTTTGAGGACTTATAACTTGGCTTCTGAATGTCCTAGAGAGATCAGGTTTGTTTTAGTGTACTCCAATCAACAGCCCCTACAACCACAAAAAGGAATGGAGTCATTAGCACTTATGGTTTGTAAATGGCACCCAGAATTATGTTGCACGAAGCACAATTTCACATCATTCTGGGTTCATTTGTGTGAAAACAAGGTCCAATCAGGCTGAAACGTTACAGGAAGGTAGAATCTATTGAGTTGTAAGTGATCTGAACATTTCATGATGATAGCACTTTCCTAAGGGGGTCAAACCATGTCCCTAAGGTCACCGGATCTGGTGTCAATTTAAAGAAGTAGTCCAGTTACACATTTGTGGGCTTATAACTTGGCTTCTGAATGTCCTAGAGAGATCAGGTTTGTTTTAGTGTACTCCAATCAACAGCCCCTACAACCACAAAAAGGAATGGAGTCATTAGCACTTAAGGTTTGTAAATGGCACCCAGAATTATGTTGCACGAAGCACAATTTCACATCATTCTGGGTCCATTTGTGTGAAAACAAGGTCCAATCAGGCTGAAACGCTACAAGAAGGTAGAATCTATTGAGTTGTAAGTGATCTGAACGTTTCAAGATGCTCGCACATTCCTATAGGGGTAAAACCATGTCCCAAAGGTCACCGGGCCTGGTGTCACTTTAAAGAAGTAGTCCAGTTACACCTTTGTGGGCTTATAACTTGGCTTCTGAATGTCCTAGAGAGGTTAGGTTTGTTTT
Organism: Nothobranchius furzeri; assembly: GCF_043380555.1. Taxonomy (NCBI): domain Eukaryota; kingdom Metazoa; phylum Chordata; class Actinopteri; order Cyprinodontiformes; family Nothobranchiidae; genus Nothobranchius; species Nothobranchius furzeri. The sequence goes on from NC_091741.1 coordinate 3,675,500, forward strand.
AGTGTTCTCCAATCAACAGCCCCTACAACCACAAAAAGGAATGGAGTCATTAGCACTTATGGTTTGTAAATGGCACCCAGAATTATGTTGCACGAAGCACAATTTCACATCATTCTGGGTTCCTTTGTGTGAAAACAAGGTCCAATCAGGGTGAAACGTTGCAGGAAGGTAGAATCTATTGAGTTGTAAGGGATCTGAACGTTTCATGATGATAGCACTTTCCTAAGGGGGTCAAACCATGTCCCAAAGGTCACCGGATCTGGTGTCAATTTAAAGAAGTAGTCCAGTTACACATTTGTGGGCTTATAACTTGGCTTCTAAATGTCCTAGAGAGATCAGGTTTGTTTTATTGTACTCCAAACAACAGCCCCTACAACCTCAAACAGGAATGGAGTTATTAGCACTTATGGTTTTTAAATGGCACCCAGAATTATGTTGCACGAAGCACAATTTCACATCATTCTGGGTTCATTTGTGTGAAAACAAGGTCCAATCAGGCTGAAATGTTACAGGAAGGTAGAATCTATTGAGTTGTAAGTGATCTGAACGTTTCATGATGATAGCACTTTCCTAAGGGGGTCAAACCATGTCCCAAAGGTCACAGGATCTGGTGTCAATTTAAAGAAGTAGTACAGTTACACCTTTGTGGGCTTATAACTTGGCTTCTGAATGTCCTAGAGAGAAGAAGGTTTGTTTTATTATACTCCAATCAACAGCCCCTACAACCACAAAAAGGAATGGAGTCATTAGCACTTATGGTTTTTTAATGGCACCCAGAATTATGTTGCACGAAGCACAATTTCACATCATTCTGGGTTCTTTTGTGTGAAAACAAGGTCCAATCAGGCTGAAACGTTACAGGAAGGTAGAATCTATTGAGTTGTAAGTGATCTGAACGTTTCAAGATGATCGCACATTCCTATAGGGGGTAAAACCATGTCCCAAAGGTCACCGGGCCTGGTGTCTCTTTAAAGAAGTAGTCCAGTTACACATTTGTGGGCTTATAACTTGGCTTCTGAATGTCCTAGAGAGATCAGGTTTGTTTTAGTATACTCCAATCAACAGCCCCTACAACCACAAAAAGGAATGGAGTAATTAGCACTTATGGTTTTTTAATGGCACCCAGAATTATGTTGCACGAAGCACAATTTCACATCATTCTGGGTTCATTTGTGTGAAAACAAGGTCCAATCAGGCTGAAACGTTACAGGAAGGTAGAATCTATTGAGTTGTAAGTGATCTGAACGGTTCATCATGATATCACTTTCCTAAGGGGGTCAAACCATGTCCCAAAGGTCACCGGATCTGGTGTCAATTTAAAGAAGTAGTCCAGTTACACATTTGTGGGATTATAACTTGGCTTCTGAATGTCCTAGAGAGATCAGGTTTGTTTTAATATACTCCAATCAACAGCCCCTACAACCACAAAAAGGAATGGAGTCATTAGCACTTATGGTTTGTAAATGGCACCCAGAATTATGTTGCACGAAGCACAATTTCACATCATTCTGGGTTCATTTGTGTGAAAACAAGGTCCAATCAGGCTGAAACGCTACAAGAAGGTAGAATCTATTGAGTTGTAAGTGATCTGAACGTTTCATGATGATAGCCCTTTCCTAAGGGGGTCAAACCATGTCCCAAAGGTCACCGGACCTGGTGTCACTTTAAAGAAGTAGTCCAGTTACACCTTTGTGGGCTTATAACTTGGCTTCTGAATGTCCTAGAGAGATCAGGTTTGTTTTAATGTACTCCAATCAACAGCCCCTACAACCACAAAAAGGAATGGAGTCATTAGCACTTATGGTTTGTAAATGGCACCCAGAATTATGTTGCACGAAGCACAATTTCACATCATTCTGGGTCCATTTGTGTGAAAACAAGGTCCAATCAGGCTGAAACGCTACAAGAAGGTAGAATCTATTGAGTTGTAAGTGATCTGAACGTTTCAAGATGATCGCACATTCCTATAGGGGGTAAAACCATGTCCCAAAGGTCACCGGGCCTGGTGTCACTTTAAACAAGTAGTCCAGTTACACCTTTGTGGGCTTATAACTTGGCTTCTGAATGTCCTAGAGAGGTTAGGTTTGTTTTAGTGTACTCCAATCAACAGCCCCTACAACCACAAAAAGGAATGGAGTCATTAGCACTTATGGTTTGTAAATGGCACCCAGAATTATGTTGCACAATGCACAATTTCACATCATTCTGGGTTCATTTGTGTGAAAACAAGGTCCAATCAGGCTGAAACATTACAGGAAGGTAGAATCTATTGAGTTGTAAGTGATCTGAACGTTTCATGATGATAGCACTTTCCTAAGGGGTTCAAACCATGTCCCAAAGGTCACCGGATCTGGTGTCAATTTAAAGAAGTAGTCCAGTTACACATTGGTGGGCTTATAACTTGGCTTCTGAATGTCCTAGAGAGATCAGGTTTGTTTTAGTGTACTCCAATCAACATCCCCTACAACCTCAAAAAGGAATGGAGTCATTAGCACTTATGGTTTTTAAATGGCACCCAGAATTATGCTGCACTAAGCACAATTTCACATCATTCTGGGTTCATTTGTGTGAAAACAAGGTCCAATCAGGCTGAAACGTTACAGGAAGGTAGAATCTATTGAGTTGTAAGTGATCTGAACGTTTCATGATGATAGCCCTTTCCTTAGGGGGTCAAACCATGTCCCAAAGGTCACCGGATCTGGTGTCAATTTAAAGAAGTAGTCCAGTTACACATTTGTGGACTTATAACTTGGCTTCTGAATGTCCTAGAGAGATCAGGTTTGTTTTAATGTACTCCAACCTACAGCCCCTACAACCACAAAAAGGAATGGAGTCATTAGCACTTATGGTTTGTAAATGGCACCCAGAATTATGTTGCACGAAGCACAATTTCACATCATTCTGGGTCCATTTGTGTGAAAACAAGGTCCTATCAGGCTGAAACGCTACAAGAAGGTAGAATCTATTGAGTTGTAAGTGATCTGAACGTTTCAAGATGATCGCACATTCCTATAGGGGGTAAAACCATGTCCCAAAGGTCACCGGGCCTGGTGTCACTTTAAACAAGTAGTCCAGTTACACCTTTGTGGGCTTATAACTTGGCTTCTGAATGTCCTAGAGAGGTTAGGTTTGTTTTAGTGTACTCCAATCAACAGCCCCTACAACCACAAAAAGGAATGGAGTCATTAGCACTTATGGTTTGTAAATGGCACCCAGAATTATGTTGCACAATGCACAATTTCACATCATTCTGGGTTCATTTGTGTGAAAACAAGGTCCAATCAGGCTGAAACATTACAGGAAGGTAGAATCTATTGAGTTGTAAGTGATCTGAACGTTTCATGATGATAGCACTTTCCTAAGGGGTTCAAACCATGTCCCAAAGGTCACCGGATCTGTCAATTTAAAGAAGTAGTCCAGTTACACATTGGTGGGCTTATAACTTGGCTTCTGAATGTCCTAGAGAGATCATGTTTGTTTTAGTGTACTCCAATCAACATCCCCTACAACCTCAAAAAGGAATGGAGTCATTAGCACTTATGGAGTCATTAGCACTTATGGTTTGTAAATGGCACCCAGAATTATGTTGCACGAAGCACAATTTCACATCATTCTGGGTTCATTTAGGTGAAAACAAGGTCCAATAAGGCTGAAACGTTACAAGAAGGTAGAATCTATTGAGTTGTAAGTGATCTGAACATTTCATGATGATCGCACATTCCTATAGGGGGTCAAACCATGTCCCAAAGGTCACCGGGCCTGGTGTCACTTTAAAGAATTAGTCCAGTTACACCTTTGAGGGCTTATAACTTGGCTTCTGAATATCCTAGAGAGATCAGGTTTGTTTTAGTGTACTCTAATCAACAGCCCCTACAAGCTAAAAATGGAATGGAGTCATTAGCACTTATGGTTTGTAAATGGCACCCAGAATTATGTTGCACGAAGCACAATTTCACATCATTCTGGGTTCATTTGTGTGAAAACAAGGTCCAATCAGGCTGAAACGTTACAGGAAGGTAGAATCTATTGAGTTGTAAGTGATCTGAACGTTTCATGATGATAGCACTTTCCTAAGGGTTCAAACCATGTCCCAAAGGTCACCGGATCTGGTGTCACTTTAAAGAAGTAGTCCAGTTACACATTTGTGGGCTTATAACTTGGCTTCTGAATGTCCTAGAGAGGTCAGGTTTGTTTTAGTGTACTCCAATCAACAGCCCCTACAACCACAAAAAGGAATGGAGACATTAGCACTTATGGTTTTTAAATGGCACCTAGAATTATGTTGCACGAAGCACAATTTCACATCATTCTGGGTTCATTTGTGTGAAAACAAGGACCAATCAGGCTGAAACGTTACAGGAAGGTAGAATCTATTGAGTTGTAAGTGATCTGAACGTTTCATGATGATAGCACTTTCCTAAGGGTTCAAACCATGTCCCAAAGGTCACCGGATCTGGTGTCAATTTAAAGAAGTAGTCCAGTTACACATTGGTGGGCTTATAACTTGGCTTCTGAATGTCCTAGAGAGATCATGTTTGTTTTAGTGTACTCCAATCAACAGCCCCTACAACCACAAAAAGGAATGGAGTCATTAGCACTTATGGTTTGTAAATGGCACCCAGAATTATGTTCCACGAAGCACAATTTCACATCATTTTGGGTCCATTTGTGTGAAAACAAGGTCCAATCAGGCTGAAACGCTACAAAAAGGTAGAATCTATTGAGTTGTAAGTGATCTGAACGTTTCAAGATGATCGCACATTCCTATAGGGGGTAAAACCATGTCCCAAAGGTCACCGGGCCTGGTGTCACTTTAAAGATGTAGTCCAGTTACACCTTTGAGGGCATATAACTTGGCTTCTGAATGTCCTAGAGAGATCAGGTTTGTTTTAGTGTACTCCAATCAACAGCCCCTACAACCACAAAAAGGAATGGAGTCATTAGCACTTAAGGTTTGTAAATGGCACCCAGAATTATGTTGCACGAAGCACAATTTCACATCATTCTGGGTCCATTTTTGTGAAAACAAGGTCCAATCAGGCTGAAACGTTACAGGAAGGTAGAATCTACTGAGTTGTAAGTGATCTGAACGTTTCATGATGATAGCACTTTCCTAAGGGGGTCAAACCATGTCCCAAAGGTCACCGGGCCTGGTGTCTCATTTAAAGAAGTAGTCCAGTTACACATTTGTGGGCTTATAACTTGGCTTCTGAATGTCCTAGAGAGGTTAGGTGTGTTTTAGTGTACTCCAATCAACAGCCCCTACAACCACAAAAAGGAATGGAGTCATTAGCACTTATGGTTTGTAAATGGCACCCAGAATTATGTTGCACGAAGCACAATTTCACATCATTCTGGGTCCATTTGTGTGAAAACAAGGTCCAATCAGGCTGAAACGTTACAAGAAGGTAGAATCTATTGAGTTGTAAGTGATCTGAACGTTTCGTGATTATCGCACATTCCTATAGGGGGTCAAACCATGTCCCAAAGGTCACCGGGCCTGGTGTCACTTTAAAGAAGTAGTCCAGTTACACCTTTGAGGGCTTATAACTTGGCTTCTGAATGTCCTAGAGAGATCAGGTTTGTTTTAGTGTACTCCAATCAACAGCCCCTGCAACCTCAAAAAGGAATGGAGTCATTAGCACTTATGGTTTTTAAATGGCACCCAGAATTATGTTGCACGAAGCACAATTTCACATCATTCTGGGTTCATTTGTGTGAAAACAAGGTCCAATCAGGCTGAAACGTTACAGGAAGGTAGAATCTATTGAGTTGTAAGTGATCTGAACGTTTCATGATGATAGCACTTTCCTAAGGGGGTCAAACCATGTCCCAAAGGTCACCGGATCTGGTGTCAATTTAAAGAAGTAGTCCAGTTACACATTTGTGGGCTTATAACTTGGCTTCTGAATGTCCTAGAGAGATCAGGTTTGTTTTAGTGTACTCCAATCAACAGCCCCTACAACCACAAAAAGGAATGGAGTCATTAGCACTTAAGGTTTGTAAATGGCACCCAGAATTATGTTGCACGAAGCACAATTTCACATCATTCTGGGTCCATTTGTGTGAAAACAAGGTCCAATCAGGCTGAAACGCTACAAGAAGGTGGAACCTATTGAGTTGTAAGTGATCTGAACGTTTCAAGATGATCGCACATTCCTATAGGGGGTAAAACCATGTCCCAAAGGTCACCGGGCCTGGTGTCTCTTTAAAGAAGTAGTCCAGTTACACATTTGTGGGCTTATAACTTGGCTTCTGAATGTCCCTGAGAGATCAGGTTTGTTTTAGTATACTCCAATCAACAGCCCCTACAACCACAAAAAGGAATGGAGTCATTAGCACTTATGGTTTTTAAATGGCACCCAGAATTATGCTGCACTAAGCACAATTTCACATCATTCTGGGTTCATTTGTGTGAAAACAAGGTCCAATCAGGCTGAAACGTTACAGGAAGGTAGAATCTATTGAGTTGTAAGTGATCTGAACGTTTCATGATGATAGCCCTTTCCTTAGGGGGTCAAACCATGTCCCAAAGGTCACCGGATCTGGTGTCAATTTAAAGAAGTAGTCCAGTTACACATTTGTGGACTTATAACTTGGCTTCTGAATGTCCTAGAGAGATCAGGTTTGTTTTAATGTACTCCAACCAACAGCCCCTACAACCACAAAAAGGAATGGAGTCATTAGCACTTATGGTTTGTAAATGGCACCCAGAATTATGTTGCACAATGCACAATTTCACATCATTCTGGGTTCATTTGTGTGAAAACAAGGTCCAATCAGGCTGAAACATTACAGGAAGGTAGAATCTATTGAGTTGTAAGTGATCTGAACGTTTCATGATGATAGCACTTTCCTAAGGGGTTCAAACCATGTCCCAAAGGTCACCGGATCTGGTGTCAATTTAAAGAAGTAGTCCAGTTACACATTGGTGGGCTTATAACTTGGCTTCTGAATGTCCTAGAGAGATCATGTTTGTTTTAGTGTACTCCAATCAACATCCCCTACAACCTCAAAAAGGAATGGAGTCATTAGCACTTATGGAGTCATTAGCACTTATGGTTTGTAAATGGCACCCAGAATTATGTTGCAAGAAGCACAATTTCACATCATTCTGGGTTCATTTAGGTGAAAACAAGGTCCAATAAGGCTGAAACGTTACAAGAAGGTAGAATCTATTGAGTTGTAAGTGATCTGAACATTTCATGATGATCGCACATTCCTATAGGGGGTCAAACCATGTCCCAAAGGTCACCGGGCCTGGTGTCACTTTAAAGAAGTAGTCCAGTTACACCTTTGAGGGCTTATAACTTGGCTTCTGAATATCCTAGAGAGATCAGGTTTGTTTTAGTGTACTCTAATCAACAGCCCCTACAAGCTCAAAATGGAATGGAGTCATTAGCACTTATGGTTTGTAAATGGCACCCAGAATTATGTTGCACGAAGCACAATTTCACATCATTCTGGGTTCATTTGTGTGAAAACAAGGTCCAATCAGGCTGAAACGTTACAGGAAGGTAGAATCTATTGAGTTGTAAGTGATCTGAACGTTTCATGATGATAGCACTTTCCTAAGGGGGTCAAACCATGTCCCAAAGGTCACCGGATCTGGTGTCACTTTAAAGAAGTAGTCCAGTTACACATTTGTGGGCTTATAACTTGGCTTCTGAATGTCCTAGAGAGGTCAGGTTTGTTTTAGTGTACTCCAATCAACAGCCCCTACAACCACAAAAAGGAATGGAGACATTAGCACTTATGGTTTTTAAATGGCACCTAGAATTATGTTGCACGAAGCACAATTTCACATCATTCTGGGTTCATTTGTGTGAAAACAAGGACCAATCAGGCTGAAACGTTACAGGAAGGTAGAATCTATTGAGTTGTAAGTGATCTGAACGTTTCATGATGATAGCACTTTCCTAAGGGGTTCAAACCATGTCCCAAAGGTCACCGGATCTGGTGTCAATTTAAAGAAGTAGTCCAGTTACACATTTGTGGGCTTATAACTTGGCTTCTGAATGTCCTAGAGAGATCATGTTTGTTTTAGTGTACTCCAATCAACAGCCCCTACAACCACAAAAAGGAATGGAGTCATTAGCACTTAAGGTTTGTAAATGGCACCCAGAATTATGTTGCACGAAGCACAATTTCACATCATTCTGGGTCCATTTTTGTGAAAACAAGGTCCAATCAGGCTGAAACGTTACAGGAAGGTAGAATCTACTGAGTTGTAAGTGATCTGAACGTTTCATGATGATAGCACTTTCCTAAGGGGGTCAAACCATGTCCCAAAGGTCACCGGGCCTGGTGTCTCTTTAAAGAAGTAGTCCAGTTACACATTTGTGGGCTTATAACTTGGCTTCTGAATGTCCTAGAGAGGTTAGGTTTGTTTTAGTGTACTCCAATCAACAGCCCCTACAACCACAAAAAGGAATGGAGTCATTAGCACTTATGGTTTGTAAATGGCACCCAGAATTATGTTGCACGAAGCACAATTTCACATCATTCTGGGTCCATTTGTGTGAAAACAAGGTCCAATCAGGCTGAAACGTTACAAGAAGGTAGAATCTATTGAGTTGTAAGTGATCTGAAAGTTTCGTGATTATCGCACATTCCTATAGGGGGTCAAACCATGTCCCAAAGGTCACCGGGCCTGGTGTCACTTTAAAGAAGTAGTCCAGTTACACCTTTGAGGGCTTATAACTTGGCTTCTGAATGTCCTAGAGAGATCAGGTTTGTTTTAGTGTACTCCAATCAACAGCCCCTGCAACCTCAAAAAGGAATGGAGTCATTAGCACTTATGGTTTTTAAATGGCACCCAGAATTATGTTGCACGAAGCACAATTTCACATCATTCTGGGTTCATTTGTGTGAAAACAAGGTCCAATCAGGCTGAAACGTTACAGGAAGGTAGAATCTATTGAGTTGTAAGTGATCTGAACGTTTCATGATGATAGCACTTTCCTAAGGGGGTCAAACCATGTCCCAAAGGTCACCGGATCTGGTGTCAATTTAAAGAAGTAGTCCAGTTACACATTTGTGGGCTTATAACTTGGCTTCTGAATGTCCTAGAGAGATCAGGTTTGTTTTAGTGTACTCCAATCAACAGCCCCTACAACCACAAAAAGGAATGGAGTCATTAGCACTTAAGGTTTGTAAATGGCACCCAGAATTATGTTGCAGGAAGCACAATTTCACATCATTCTGGGTCCATTTGTGTGAAAACAAGGTCCAATCAGGCTGAAACGCTACAAGAAGGTGGAACCTATTGAGTTGTAAGTGATCCGAACGTTTCAAGATGATCGCACATTCCTATAGGGGGTAAAACCATGTCCCAAAGGTCACCGGGCCTGGTGTCTCTTTAAAGAAGTAGTCCAGTTACACATTTGTGGGCTTATAACTTGGCTTCTGAATGTCCCTGAGAGATCAGGTTTGTTTTAGTATACTCCAATCAACAGCCCCTACAACCACAAAAAGGAATGGAGTCATTAGCACTTATGGTTTTTAAATGGCACCCAGAATTATGTTGCACGAAGCACAATTTCACATCATTCTGGGTTCATTTGTGTGAAAACAAGGTCCAATAAGGCTGAAACGTTACAGGAAGGTAGAATCTATTGAGTTGTAAGTGATCTGAACGTTTCATGATGATAGCACTTTCCTAAGGGGGTCAAACCATGTCCCAAAGGTCACCGGATCTGGTGTCAATTCAAAGAAGTAGTCCAGTTACATATTTGTGGGCTTATAACTTTGCTTCTGAATGTCCTAGAGAGATCAGGTTTGTTTTAATGTACTCCAATTAACAGCCCCTACAACCACAAAAAGGAATGGAGTCATTAGCACTTATGGTTTGTAAATGGCACCCAGAATTACGTTGCACAAAGCACAATTTCACATCATTCTGGGTTCATTTGTGTTAAAACAAGGTCAATTCAGGCTGAAACGCTACAAGAAGGTAGAATCTATTGAGTTGTAAGTGATCTGAACGTTTCATGATGATAGCGCTTTCCTAAGGGGGTCAAACCATGTCCCAAAGGTCACCGGATCTGGTGTCAATTTAAAGAAGTAGTCCAGTTACACATTTGTGGGCTTATAACTTGGCTTCTGAATGTCCTAGAGAGATCAGGTTTGTTTTAATGTACTCCAACCAACAGCCCCTACAACCACAAAAAGGAATGGAGTCATTAGCACTTATGGTTTGTAAATGGCACCCAGAATTATGTTGCACGAAGCACAATTTCACATCATTCTGGGTTCATTTGTGTGAAAACAAGGTCCAATCAGGGTTAAACGTTGCAGGAAGGTAGAATCTATTGAGTTGTAAGGGATCTGAAAGTTTCATGATGATAGCACTTTCCTAAGGGGGTCAAACCATGTCCCAAAGGTCACCGGATCTGGTGTCAATTTAAAGAAGTAGTCAAGTTACACATTTGTGGGCTTATAACTTGGCTTCTAAATGTCCTAGAGAGATCAAGTTTGTTTTATTGTACTCCAAACAACAGCCCCTACAACCTCAAACAGGAATGGAGTTATTAGCACTTATGGTTTTTAAATGGCACCCAGAATTATGTTGCACGAAGCACAATTTCACATCATTCTGGGTTCATTTGTGTGAAAACAAGGTCCAATCAGGCTGAAATGTTACAGGAAGGTAGAATCTATTGAGTTGTAAGTGATCTGACCGTTTCATGATGATAGCACTTTCCTAAGGGGGTCAAACCATGTCCCAAAGGTCACCGGGCCTGGTGTCTCTTTAAAGAAGTAGTCCAGTTACACATTTGTGGGCTTATAACTTGGCTTCTGAATGTCCCTGAGAGATCAGGTTTGTTTTAGTATACTCCAATCAACAGCCCCTACAACCACAAAAAGGAATGGAGTCATTAGCACTTATGGTTTGTAAATGGCACCAGAATTAGGTTGCACGAAGCACAATTCCACATCATTCTGGGTCCATTTGTGTGAAAACAAGGTCCAATCAGGCTGAAACATTACAAGAAGGTAGAATCTATTGAGTTGTAAGTGATCTGAACGTTTCATGATGATCGCACATTCCTATAGGGGGTCAAACCATGTCCCAAAGGTCACCCGGCCTGGTGTCACTTTAAAGAAGTAGTCCAGTTACACCTTTGAGGACTTATAACTTGGCTTCTGAATGTCCTAGAGAGATCAGGTTTGTTTTAGTGTACTCCAATCAACAGCCCCTACAACCTCCAAAAGGAATGGAGTCATTAGCACTTATGGTTTTTAAATGGCACCCAGAATTATGTTGCACGAAGCACAATTTCACATCATTCTGGGTGCATTTGTGTGAAAACAAGGTCCAATCAGGCTGAAACGCTACAAGAAGGTGGAACCTATTGAGTTGTAAGTGATCTGAACGTTTCAAGATGATCGCACATTCCTATAGGGGGTAAAACCATGTCCCAAAGGTCACCGGGCCTGGTGTCTCTTTAAAGAAGTAGTCCAGTTACACATTTGTGGGCTTATAACTTGGCTTCTGAATGTCCCTGAGAGATCAGGTTTGTTTTAGTATACTCCAATCAACAGCCCCTACAACCACAAAAAGGAATGGAGTCATTAGCACTTATGGTTTTGAAATGGCACCCAGAATTATGTTGCACGAAGCACAATTTCACATCATTCTGGGTTCATTTGTGTGAAAACAAGGTCCAATAAGGCTGAAACGTTACAGGAAGGTAGAATCTATTGAGTTGTAAGTGATCTGAACGTTTCATGATGATAGCACTTTCCTAAGGGGGTCAAACCATGTCCCAAAGGTCACCGGATCTGGTGTCAATTCAAAGAAGTAGTCCAGTTACATATTTGTGGGCTTATAACTTGGCTTCTGAATGTCCTAGAGAGATCAGGTTTGTTTTAGTGTACTCCAATCAACAGCCCCTACAACCTCCAAAAGGAATGGAGTCATTAGCACTTATGGTTTTTAAATGGCACCCAGAATTATGTTGCACGAAGCACAATTTCACATCATTCTGGGTCCATTTGTGTGAAAACAAGGTCCAATCAGGCTGAAACGCTACAAGAAGGTGGAACCTATTGAGTTGTAAGTGATCTGAACGTTTCAAGATGATCGCACATTCCTATAGGGGGTAAAACCATGTCCCAAAGGTCACCGGGCCTGGTGTCTCTTTAAAGAAGTAGTCCAGTTACACATTTGTGGGCTTATAACTTGGCTTCTGAATGTCCCTGAGAGATCAGGTTTGTTTTAGTATACTCCAATCAACAGCCCCTACAACCACAAAAAGGAATGGAGTCATTAGCACTTATGGTTTTTAAATGGCACCCAGAATTATGTTGCACGAAGCACAATTTCACATCATTCTGGGTTCATTTGTGTGAAAACAAGGTCCAATAAGGCTGAAACGTTACAGGAAGGTAGAATCTATTGAGTTGTAAGTGATCTGAACGTTTCATGATGATAGCACTTTCCTAAGGGGGTCAAACCATGTCCCAAAGGTCACCGGATCTGGTGTCAATTCAAAGAAGTAGTCCAGTTACATATTTGTGGGCTTATAACTTGGCTTCTGAATGTCCTAGAGAGATCAGGTTTGTTTTAATGTACTCCAATTAACAGCCCCTACAACCACAAAAAGGAATGGAGTCATTAGCACTTATGGTTTGTAAATGGCACCCAGAATTACGTTGCACAAAGCACAATTTCACATCATTCTGGGTTCATTTGTGTTAAAACAAGGTCAATTCAGGCTGAAACGCTACAAGAAGGTAGAATCTATTGAGTTGTAAGTGATCTGAACGTTTCATGATGATAGCGCTTTCCTAAGGGGGTCAAACCATGTCCCAAAGGTCACCGGATCTGGTGTCAATTTAAAGAAGTAGTCCAGTTACACATTTGTGGGCTTATAACTTGGCTTCTGAATGTCCTAGAGAGATCAGGTTTGTTTTAATGTACTCCAACCAACAGCCCCTACAACCACAAAAAGGAATGGAGTCATTAGCACTTATGGTTTGTAAATGGCACCCAGAATTAGGTTGCACGAAGCACAATTCCACATCATTCTGGGTCCATTTGTGTGAAAACAAGGTCCAATCAGGCTGAAACATTACAAGAAGGTAGAATCTATTGAGTTGTAAGTGATCTGAACGTTTCATGATGATCGCACATTCCTATAGGGGGTCAAACCATGTCCCAAAGGTCACCCGGCCTGGTGTCACTTTAAAGAAGTAGTCCAGTTACACCTTTGAGGGCTTATAACTTGGCTTCTGAATGTCCTAGAGAGATCAGGTTTGTTTTAGTGTACTCCAATCAACAGCCCCTACAACCTCCAAAAGGAATGGAGTCATTAGCACTTATGGTTTTTAAATGGCACCCAGAATTATGTTGCACGAAGCACAATTTCACATCATTCTGGGTTCATTTGTGTGAAAACAAGGTCCAATCAGGCTGAAACGTTACAGGAAGGTAGAATCTATTGAGTTGTAAGTGATCTGAACGTTTCATGATGATAGCACTTTCCTAAGGGGGTCAAACCATGTCCCAAAGGTCACTGGATCTGGTGTCAATTTAAAGAAGTAGTCCAGTTACACATTTGTGGGCTTATAACTTGGCTTCTGAATGTCCTAGAGAGATCAGGTTTGTTTTAGTGTACTCCAATCAACAGCCCCTACAACCACTAAAAGGAATGGAGTCATTAGCACTTATGGTTTGTAAATGGCACCCAGAATTATGTTGCACAAAGCACAATTTCACATCATTCTGGGTCCATTTGTGTGAAAACAAGGTCCATTCAGGCTGAAACGTTACAGGAAGGTAGAATCTATTGAGTTGTAAGTAATCTGAACGTTTCATGATGATCGCACATTCCTAAGGGGGTCAAACCATTTTCCAAAGGTCACCGGATCTGGTGTCAATTTAAAGAAGTAATCCAGTTACACATTTGTGGGCTTATAACTTGGCTTCTTAATGTCCTAGAGAGATCAGGTTTGTTTTAGTGTACTCCAATCAACAGCCCCTACAACCACAAAAAGGAATGGAGTCATTAGCACTTAAGGTTTGTAAATGGCACCCAGAATTATGTTGCACGAAGCACAATTTCACATCATTCTGGGTCCATTTGTGTGAAAACAAGGTCCAATCAGGCTGAAACGCTACAAGAAGGTAGAATCTATTGAGTTGTAAGTGATCTGAACGTTTCAAGATGATCGCACATTCCTATAGGGGTAAAACCATGTCCCAAAGGTCACCGGGCCCGGTGTCACTTTAAAGAAGTAGTCCAGTTACACCTTTGTGGGCTTATAACTTGGCTTCTGAATGTCCTAGAGAGGTTAGGTCTGTTTTAGTGTTCTCCAATCAACAGCCCCTACAACCACAAAAAGGAATGGAGTCATTAGCACTTATGGTTTGTAAATGGCACCCAGAATTATGTTGCACGAAGCACAATTTCACATCATTCTGGGTTCATTTGTGTGAAAACAAGGTCCAATCAGGGTTAAACGTTGCAGGAAGGTAGAATCTATTGAGTTGTAAGGGATCTGAACGTTTCATGATGATAGCACTTTCCTAAGGGGGTCAAACCATGTCCCAAAGGTCACCGGATCTGGTGTCAATTTAAAGAAGTAGTCAAGTTACACATTTGTGGGCTTATAACTTGGCTTCTAAATGTCCTAGAGAGATCAAGTTTGTTTTATTGTACTCCAAACAACAGCCCCTACAACCTCAAACAGGAATGGAGTTATTAGCACTTGTGGTTTTTAAATGGCACCCAGAATTATGTTGCACGAAGCACAATTTCACATCATTCTGGGTTCATTTGTGTGAAAACAAGGTCCAATCAGGCTGAAATGTTACAGGAAGGTAGAATCTATTGAGTTGTAAGTGATCTGACCGTTTCATGATGATAGCACTTTCCTAAGGGGGTCAAACCATGTCCCAAAGGTCACCGGGCCTGGTGTCTCTTTAAAGAAGTAGTCCAGTTACACATTTGTGGGCTTATAACTTGGCTTCTGAATGTCCTAGAGAGATCAGGTTTGTTTTAGTATACTCCAATCAACAGCCCCTACAACCACAAAAAGGAATGGAGTCATTAGCACTTATGGTTTTTTAATGGCACCCAGAATTATGTTGCACGAAGCACAATTTCATATCATTCTGGGTTCATTTGTGTGAAAACAAGGTCCAATCAGGCTGAAACGTTACAGGAAGGTAGAATCTATTGAGTTGTAAGTGATCTGAACGGTTCATCATGATATCACTTTCCTAAGGGGGTCAAACCATGTCCCAAAGGTCACCGGATCTGGTGTCAATTTAAAGAAGTAGTCCAGTTACACATTGGTGGGCTTATAACTTGGCTTCTGAATGTCCTAGAGAGATCATGTTTGTTTTAGTGTACTCCAATCAACAGCCCCTACAACCACAAAAAGGAATGGAGTCATTAGCACTTATGGTTTGTAAATGGCACCCAGAATTATGTTGCACGAAGCACAATTTCACATCATTCTGGGTCCATTTGTGTGAAAACAAGGTCCAATCAGGCTGAAACGCTACAAGAAGGTAGAATCTATTGAGTTGTAAGTGATCTGAACGTTTCAAGATGATCGCACATTCCTATAGGGGGTAAAACCATGTCCCAAAGGTCACCGGGCCTGATGTCACTTTAAAGATGTAGTCCAGTTACACCTTTGTGGGCTTATAACTTGGCTTCTGAATGTCCTAGAGAGGTTAGGTTTGTTTTAGTGTACTCCAATCAAAAGCCCCTACAACCACAAAAAGGAATGGAGTCATTAGCACTTATGGTTTGTAAATGGCACCCAGAATTATGTTGCACAAAGCACAATTTCACATCATTCTGGGTTCATTTGTGTGAAAACAAGGTCCAATCAGGCTGAAACGTTACAGGAAGGTAGAATCTATTGAGTTGTAAGTGATCTGAACGTTTCATGATGATAGCACTTTCCTAAGGGGGTCAAACCATGTCCCAAAGGTCACCGGATCTGGTGTCACTTTAAAGAAGTAGTCCAGTTACACATTTATAACTTGGCTTCTGAATGTCCCAGAGAGGTCAGGTTTGTTTTAGGGTACTCCAATCAACAGCCCCTACAACCACAAAAAGGAATGGAGTCATTAGCACTTATGGTTTTTAAATGGCACCCAGAATTATGTTGCACAAAGCACAATTTCACATCATTCTGGGTTCATTTGTGTGAAAACAAGGTCCAATCAGGCTGAAACGTTACAGGAAGGTAGAATCTATTGAGTTGTAAGTGATCTGAACGTTTCATGATGATAGCGCTTTCCTAAGGGGGTCAAACCATGTCCCAAAGGTCACCGGATCTGGTGTCAATTTAAAGAAGTAGTCCAGTTACACATTTGTGGGCTTATAACTTGGCTTCTGAATGTCCTAGAGAGATCAGGTTTGTTTTAATGTACTCCAACCAACAGCCCCTACAACCACAAAAAGGAATGGAGTCATTAGCACTTATGGTTTGTAAATGGCACCCAGAATTATGTTGCACGAAGCACAATTTCACATCATTCTGGGTTCATTTGTGTGAAAACAAGGTCCAATCAGGGTTAAACGTTGCAGGAAGGTAGAATCTATTGAGTTGTAAGGGATCTGAACGTTTCATGATGATAGCACTTTCCTAAGGGGGTCAAACCATGTCCCAAAGGTCACCGGATCTGGTGTCAATTTAAAGAAGTAGTCAAGTTACACATTTGTGGGCTTATAACTTGGCTTCTAAATGTCCTAGAGAGATCAAGTTTGTTTTATTGTACTCCAAACAACAGCCCCTACAACCTCAAACAGGAATGGAGTTATTAGCACTTATGGTTTTTAAATGGCACCCAGAATTATGTTGCACGAAGCACAATTTCACATCATTCTGGGTTCATTTGTGTGAAAACAAGGTCCAATCAGGCTGAAATGTTACAGGAAGGTAGAATCTATTGAGTTGTAAGTGATCTGACCGTTTCATGATGATAGCACTTTCCTAAGGGGGTCAAACCATGTCCCAAAGGTCACCGGGCCTGGTGTCTCTTTAAAGAAGTAGTCCAGTTACACATTTGTGGGCTTATAACTTGGCTTCTGAATGTCCCTGAGAGATCAGGTTTGTTTTAGTATACTCCAATCAACAGCCCCTACAACCACAAAAAGGAATGGAGTCATTAGCACTTATGGTTTGTAAATGGCACCAGAATTAGGTTGCACGAAGCACAATTCCACATCATTCTGGGTCCATTTGTGTGAAAACAAGGTCCAATCAGGCTGAAACATTACAAGAAGGTAGAATCTATTGAGTTGTAAGTGATCTGAACGTTTCATGATGATCGCACATTCCTATAGGGGGTCAAACCATGTCCCAAAGGTCACCCGGCCTGGTGTCACTTTAAAGAAGTAGTCCAGTTACACCTTTGAGGGCTTATAACTTGGCTTCTGAATGTCCTAGAGAGATCAGGTTTGTTTTAGTGTACTCCAATCAACAGCCCCTACAACCTCCAAAAGGAATGGAGTCATTAGCACTTATGGTTTTTAAATGGCACCCAGAATTATGTTGCACGAAGCACAATTTCACATCATTCTGGGTCCATTTGTGTGAAAACAAGGTCCAATCAGGCTGAAACGCTACAAGAAGGTGGAACCTATTGAGTTGTAAGTGATCTGAACGTTTCAAGATGATCGCACATTCCTATAGGGGGTAAAACCATGTCCCAAAGGTCACCGGGCCTGGTGTCTCTTTAAAGAAGTAGTCCAGTTACACATTTGTGGGCTTATAACTTGGCTTCTGAATGTCCCTGAGAGATCAGGTTTGTTTTAGTATACTCCAATCAACAGCCCCTACAACCACAAAAAGGAATGGAGTCATTAGCACTTATGGTTTTTAAATGGCACCCAGAATTATGTTGCACGAAGCACAATTTCACATCATTCTGGGTTCATTTGTGTGAAAACAAGGTCCAATAAGGCTGAAACGTTACAGGAAGGTAGAATCTATTGAGTTGTAAGTGATCTGAACGTTTCATGATGATAGCACTTTCCTAAGGGGGTCAAACCATGTCCCAAAGGTCACCGGATCTGGTGTCAATTCAAAGAAGTAGTCCAGTTACATATTTGTGGGCTTATAACTTGGCTTCTGAATGTCCTAGAGAGATCAGGTTTGTTTTAGTGTACTCCAATCAACAGCCCCTACAACCTCCAAAAGGAATGGAGTCATTAGCACTTATGGTTTTTAAATGGCACCCAGAATTATGTTGCACGAAGCACAATTTCACATCATTCTGGGTCCATTTGTGTGAAAACAAGGTCCAATCAGGCTGAAATGCTACAAGAAGGTGGAACCTATTGAGTTGTAAGTGATCTGAACGTTTCAAGATGATCGCACATTCCTATAGGGGGTAAAACCATGTCCCAAAGGTCACCGGGCCTGGTGTCTCTTTAAAGAAGTAGTCCAGTTACACATTTGTGGGCTTATAACTTGGCTTCTGAATGTCCCTGAGAGATCAGGTTTGTTTTAGTATACTCCAATCAACAGCCCCTACAACCACAAAAAGGAATGGAGTCATTAGCACTTATGGTTTTTAAATGGCACCCAGAATTATGTTGCACGAAGCACAATTTCACATCATTCTGGGTTCATTTGTGTGAAAACAAGGTCCAATAAGGCTGAAACGTTACAGGAAGGTAGAATCTATTGAGTTGTAAGTGATCTGAACGTTTCATGATGATAGCACTTTCCTAAGGGGGTCAAACCATGTCCCAAAGGTCACCGGATCTGGTGTCAATTCAAAGAAGTAGTCCAGTTACATATTTGTGGGCTTATAACTTGGCTTCTGAATGTCCTAGAGAGATCAGGTTTGTTTTAATGTACTCCAATTAACAGCCCCTACAACCACAAAAAGGAATGGAGTCATTAGCACTTATGGTTTGTAAATGGCACCCAGAATTACGTTGCACAAAGCACAATTTCACATCATTCTGGGTTCATTTGTGTTAAAACAAGGTCAATTCAGGCTGAAACGCTACAAGAAGGTAGAATCTATTGAGTTGTAAGTGATCTGAACGTTTCATGATGATAGCGCTTTCCTAAGGGGGTCAAACCATGTCCCAAAGGCCACCGGATCTGGTGTAAATTTAAAGAAGTAGTCCAGTTACACATTTGTGGGCTTATAACTTGGCTTCTGAATGTCCTAGAGAGATCAGGTTTGTTTTAATGTACTCCAACCAACAGCCCCTACAACCACAAAAAGGAATGGAGTCATTAGCACTTATGGTTTGTAAATGGCACCCAGAATTAGGTTGCACGAAGCACAATTCCACATCATTCTGGGTCCATTTGTGTGAAAACAAGGTCCAATCAGGCTGAAACATTACAAGAAGGTAGAATCTATTGAGTTGTAAGTGATCTGAACGTTTCATGATGATCGCACATTCCTATAGGGGGTCAAACCATGTCCCAAAGGTCACCCGGCCTGGTGTCACTTTAAAGAAGTAGTCCAGTTACACCTTTGAGGGCTTATAACTTGGCTTCTGAATGTCCTAGAGAGATCAGGTTTGTTTTAGTGTACTCCAATCAACAGCCCCTACAACCTCCAAAAGGAATGGAGTCATTAGCACTTATGGTTTTTAAATGGCACCCAGAATTATGTTGCACGAAGCACAATTTCACATCATTCTGGGTTCATTTGTGTGAAAACAAGGTCCAATCAGGCTGAAACGTTACAGGAAGGTAGAATCTATTGAGTTGTAAGTGATCTGAACGTTTCATGATGATAGCACTTTCCTAAGGGGGTCAAACCATGTCCCAAAGGTCACTGGATCTGGTGTCAATTTAAAGAAGTAGTCCAGTTAAACATTTGTGGGCTTATAACTTGGCTTTGAATGTCCTAGAGAGATCAGGTTTGTTTTAGTGTACTCCAATCAACAGCCCCTACAACCACAAAAAGGAATGGAGTCATTAGCACTTATGGTTTGTAAATGGCACCCAGAATTATGTTGCACAAAGCACAATTTCACATCATTCTGGGTCCATTTGTGTGAAAACAAGGTCCATTCAGGCTGAAACGTTACAGGAAGGTAGAATCTATTGAGTTGTAAGTAATCTGAACGTTTCATGATGATCGCACATTCCTAAGGGGGTCAAACCATTTTCCAAAGGTCACCGGATCTGGTGTCAATTTAAAGAAGTAATCCAGTTACACATTTGTGGGCTTATAACTTGGCTTCTTAATGTCCTAGAGAGATCAGGTTTGTTTTAGTGTACTCCAATCAACAGCCCCTACAACCACAAAAAGGAATGGAGTCATTAGCACTTAAGGTTTGTAAATGGCACCCAGAATTATGTTGCACGAAGCACAATTTCACATCATTCTGGGTCCATTTGTGTGAAAACAAGGTCCAATCAGGCTGAAACGCTACAAGAAGGTAGAATCTATTGAGTTGTAAGTGATCTGAACGTTTCAAGATGATCGCACATTCCTATAGGGGTAAAACCATGTCCCAAAGGTCACCGGGCCTGGTGTCACTTTGAAGAAGTAGTCCAGTTACACCTTTGTGGGCTTATAACTTGGCTTCTGAATGTCCTAGAGAGGTTAGGTTTGTTTTAGTGTTCTCCAATCAACAGCCCCTACAACCACAAAAAGGAATGGAGTCATTAGCACTTATGGTTTTTAAATGGCACCCAGAATTATGTTGCACGAAGCACAATTTCACATCATTCTGGGTTCATTTGTGTGAAAACAAGGTCCAATCAGGGTTAAACGTTGCAGGAAGGTAGAATCTATTGAGTTGTAAGGGATCTGAACGTTTCATGATGATAGCAGTTTCCTAAGGGGGTCAAACCATGTCCCAAAGGTCAGCGGATCTGGTGTCAATTTAAAGAAGTAGTCAAGTTACACATTTGTGGGCTTATAACTTGGCTTCTAAATGTCCTAGAGAGATCAAGTTTGTTTTATTGTACTCCAAACAACAGCCCCTACAACCTCAAACAGGAATGGAGTTATTAGCACTTATGGTTTTTAAATGGCACCCAGAATTATGTTGCACGAAGCACAATTTCACATCATTCTGGGTTCATTTGTGTGAAAACAAGGTCCAATCAGGCTGAAATGTTACAGGAAGGTAGAATCTATTGAGTTGTAAGTGATCTGACCGTTTCATGATGATAGCACTTTCCTAAGGGGGTCAAACCATGTCCCAAAGGTCACCGGGCCTGGTGTCTCTTTAAAGAAGTAGTCCAGTTACACATTTGTGGGCTTATAACTTGGCTTCTGAATGTCCTAGAGAGATCAGGTTTGTTTTAGTATACTCCAATCAACAGCCCCTACAACCACAAAAAGGAATGGAGTCATTAGCACTTATGGTTTTTTAATGGCACCCAGAATTATGTTGCACGAAGCACAATTTCATATCATTCTGGGTTCATTTGTGTGAAAACAAGGTCCAATCAGGCTGAAACGTTACAGGAAGGTAGAATCTATTGAGTTGTAAGTGATCTGAACGGTTCATCATGATATCACTTTCCTAAGGGGGTCAAACCATGTCCCAAAGGTCACCGGATCTGGTGTCAATTTAAAGAAGTAGTCCAGTTACACATTGGTGGGCTTATAACTTGGCTTCTGAATGTCCTAGAGAGATCATGTTTGTTTTAGTGTACTCCAATCAACAGCCCCTACAACCACAAAAAGGAATGGAGTCATTAGCACTTATGGTTTGTAAATGGCACCCAGAATTATGTTGCACGAAGCACAATTTCACATCATTCTGGGTCCATTTGTGTGAAAACAAGGTCCAATCAGGCTGAAACGCTACAAGAAGGTAGAATCTATTGAGTTGTAAGTGATCTGAACGTTTCAAGATGATCGCACATTCCTATAGGGGGTAAAACCATGTCCCAAAGGTCACCGGGCCTGGTGTCACTTTAAAGATGTAGTCCAGTTACACCTTTGTGGGCTTATAACTTGGCTTCTGAATGTCCTAGAGAGGTTAGGTTTGTTTTAGTGTACTCCAATCAAAAGCCCCTACAACCACAAAAAGGAATGGAGTCATTAGCACTTATGGTTTGTAAATGGCACCCAGAATTATGTTGCACAAAGCACAATTTCACATCATTCTGGGTTCATTTGTGTGAAAACAAGGTCCAATCAGGCTGAAACGTTACAGGAAGGTAGAATCTATTGAGTTGTAAGTGATCTGAACGTTTCATGATGATAGCACTTTCCTAAGGGGGTCAAACCATGTCCCAAAGGTCACCGGATCTGGTGTCACTTTAAAGAAGTAGTCCAGTTACACATTTATAACTTGGCTTCTGAATGTCCCAGAGAGGTCAGGTTTAGTTTAGGGTACTCCAATCAACAGCCCCTACAACCACAAAAAGGAATGGAGTCATTAGCACTTATGGTTTTTAAATGGCACCCAGAATTATGTTGCACGAAGCACAATTTCACATCATTCTGGGTTCATTTGTGTGAAAACAAGGTCCAATCAGGCTGAAACGTTACAGGAAGGTAGAATCTATTGAGTTGTAAGTGATCTGAACGTTTCATGATGATAGCACTTTCCTGAGGGGGTCAAACCATGTCCCAAAAGTCACCGGATCTGGTGTCAATTTAAAGAAGTAGTCCAGTTACACATTTGTGGCCTTATAACTTGGCTTCTGAATGTCCTAGAGAGATCAGGGTTGTTTTAATGTACTCCAATCAACAGCCCCTACAACAACAAAAAGGAATGGAGTCATTAGCACTTATGGTTTGTAAATGGCACCCAGAATTATGTTGCACGAAGCACAATTTCACATCATTCTGGGTTCATTTGTGTGAAAACAAGGCCCAATCAGGCTGAAATGTTACAGGAAGGTAGAATCTACTGAGTTGTAAGTGATCTGAACGTTTCATGATGATAGCACTTTCCTAAGGGGGTCAAACCATGTCCCAAAGGTCACCTGGATCTGGTGTCAATTTAAAGAAGTAGTCCAGTTACACATTTGTGGGCTTATAACTTGGCTTCTGAATGTCCTAGAGAGATCAGGTTTGTTTTAGTGTACTCCAATCAACAGCCCCTACAACCACAAAAAGGAATGGAGTCATTAGCACTTATGGTTTGTAAATGGCACCCAGAATTATGTTGCACGAAGCACAATTTCACATCATTCTGGGTCCATTTGTGTGAAAACAAGGTCCAATCAGGCTGAAACGCTACAAGAAGGTAGAATCTATTGAGTTGTAGGTGATCTGAACGTTTCAAGATGATCGCACATTCTTATAGGGGGTAAAACCATGTCCCAAAGGTCACCGGATCTGGTGTCAATTTAAAGAAGTAATCCAGTTACACATTTGTGGGCTTATAACTTGGCTTCTTAATGTCCTAGAGAGATCAGGTTTGTTTTAGTGTACTCCAATCAACAGCCCCTACAACCACAAAAAGGAATGGAGTCATTAGCACTTATGGTTTGTAAATGGCACCGAGAATTATGTTGCACGAACACAATTTCACATCATTCTGGGTCCATTTGTGTGAAAACAAGGTCCAATCAGGCTGAAACGTTACAGGAAGGTAGAATCTATTGAGTTGTAAGTGATCTGAACGTTTCATGATGATAGCACTTTCCTAAGGGGGTCAAACCATGTCCCAAAGGTCACCGGATCTGGTGTCAATTTAAAGAAGTAGTCCAGTTACACATTTGTGGGCTTATAACTTGGCTTCTGAATGTCCTAGAGCGATCAGGTTTGTTTTGGTGTACTCCAATCAACAGCCCCTACAACCACAAAAAGGAATGGAGACATTAGCACTTATGGATTTAAATGGCACCCAGAATTATGTTGCACGAAGCACAATTTCACATCATTCTGGGTCCATTTGTGTGAAAACAAGGTCCAATCAGGCTGAAACGTTACAGGAAGGTAGAATCTACTGAGTTGTAAGTGATCTGAACGTTTCATGATGATAGCACTTTCCTAAGGGGGTCAAACCATGTCCCAAAGGTCACCGGATCTGGTGTCACTTTAAAGAAGTAGTCCAGTTACACATTTGTGGGCTTATAACTTGGCTTCTGAATGTCCTAGAGAGATCATGTTTGTTTTAGGGTACTCCAATCAACAGCCCCTACAACCACAAAAAGGAATGGAGTCATTAGCACTTATGGTTTTTAAATGGCACCCAGAATTATGTTGCACGAAGCACAATTTCACATCATTCTGGGTTCATTTGTGTGAAAACAAGGTCCAATCAGGCTGAAACGTTACAGGAAGGTAGAATCTATTGAGTTGTAAGTGATCTGAACGTTTCATGATGATAGCACTTTCCTAAGGGGGTCAAACCATGTCCCAAAGATCACCGGATCTGGTGTCAATTTTAAAGAAGTAGTCCAGTTACACATTTGTGGGCTTATAACTTGGCTTCTGAATGTCCTAGAGAGATCAGGTTTGTTTTAGTGTACTCCAATCAACAGCCCCTACAACCACAAAAAGGAATGGAGTCATTAGCCCTTATGGTTTTTAAATGGCACCCAGAATTATGTTGCACGAAGCACAATTTCACATCATTCTGGGTTCATTTGTGTGAAAACAAGGTCCAATCAGGCTGAAACGCTACAAGAAGGTAGAATCTATTGAGTTGTAAGTGATCTGAACGTTTCAAGATGATCGCACATTCCTATAGGGGGTAAAACCATGTCCCAAAGGTCACCGGGCCTGGTGTCACTTTAAAGATGTAGTCCAGTTACACCTTTGTGGGCTTATAACTTGGCTTCTAAATGTCCTAGAGAGGTTAGGTTTGTTTTAGTGTACTCCAATCAAAAGCCCCTACAACCACAAACAGGAATGGAGTCATTAGCACTTATGGTTTGTAAATGGCACCCAGAATTATGTTGCACGAAGCACAATTTCACATCATTCTGGGTTCATTTGTGTGAAAACAAGGTCCAATCAGGCTGAAACTTTACAGGAAGGTAGAATCTATTGAGTTGTAAGTGATCTGAACGTTTCATGATGATAGCACTTTCCTAAGGGGGTCAAACCATGTCCCAAAGGTCACCGGATCTGGTGTCAATTTAAAGAAGTAGTCCAGTCACACATTTGTGGGCTTATAACGTGGCTTCTGAATGTCCTAGAGAGATCAGGTTTGTTTTAATATACTCCAATCAACAGCCCCTACAACCACAAAAAGGAATGGAGTCATTAGCACTTATGGTTTTTAAATGGCACCCAGAATTATGTTGCACGAAGCACAATTTCACATCATTCTGGGTTCATTTGTGTGAAAACAAGGTCCAATCAGGCTGAAACGTTACAGGAAGGTAGAATCTATTGAGTTGTAAGTGATCTGAACGTTTAATGATGATAGCACTTTCCTAGGGGATCAAACCATGTCCCAAAGGTCACCGGATCTGGTGTCAATTTAAAGAAGTAGTCCAGTTACACATTTGTGGGCTTATAACTTGGCTTCTGAATGTCCTAGAGAGATCAGGTTTGTTTTAGTATACTCCAATCAACAGCCCCTACAACCACATAAAGGAATGGAGTCATTAGCACTTATGGTTTTTAAATGGCACCCAGAATTATGTTGCACGAAGCACAATTTCACATCATTCTGGGTTCATTTGTGTGAAAACAAGGTCCAATCAGGCTGAAACGTTACAGAAAGGTAGAATCTATTGAGTTGTAAGTGATCTGAACGTTTCATGATGATATCACTTTCCTAAGGGGGTCAAACCATGTCCCAAAAGTCACCGGATCTGGTGTCAATTTAAAGAAGTAGTCCAGTTACACATTTGTGGGCTTATAACTTGGCTTCTGAATGTCCTAGAGAGATCAGGTTTGTTTTAATGTACTCCAATCAACAGCCCCTACAACCACAAAAAGGAATGGAGTCATTAGCACTTATGGTTTTTAAATGGCACCCAGAATTATGTTGCACGAAGCACAATTTCACATCATTCTGGGTTCATTTGTGTGAAAACAAGGCCCAATCAGGCTGAAACGTTACAGGAAGGTAGAATCTACTGAGTTGTAAGTGATCTGAACGTTTCATGATGATAGCACTTTCCTAAGGGGGTCAAACCATGTCCCAAAGGTCACCGGATCTGGTGTCAATTTAAAGAAGTAGTCCAGTTACACATTTGTGGGCTTATAACTTGGCTTCTGAATGTCCTAGAGCGATCAGGTTTGTTTTAGTGTACTCCAATCAACAGCCCCTACAACCACAAAAAGGAATGGAGTCATTAGCACCTATGGTTTGTAAATGGCACCCAGAATTATGTTGCACGAACACAATTTCACATCATTCTGGGTCCATTTGTGTGAAAACAAGGCCCAATAAGGCTGAAACGTTACAGGAAGGTAGAATCTATTGAGTTGTAAGTGATCTGAACGTTTCATGATGATAGCACTTTCCTAAGGGGGTCAAACCATGTCCCAAAGGTCACCGGATCTGGTGTCAATTTAAAGAAGTAGTCCAGTTACACATTTGTGGGCTTATAACTTGGCTTCTGAATGTCCTAGAGCGATCAGGTTTGTTTTAGTGTACTCCAATCAACAGCCCCTACAACCACAAAAAGGAATGGAGACATTAGCACTTATGGTTTTTAAATGGCACCCAGAATTATGTTGCATGAAGCACAATTTCACATCATTCTGGGTCCATTTGTGTGAAAACAAGGTCCAATCAGGCTGAAACGTTTCAGGAAGGTAGAATCTAATGAGTTGTAAAAGATCTGAACGTTTCATGATAATAGCACTTTTCTAAGGGGGTCAAACCATGTCCCAAAGATCACCGGATCTGGTGTCAATTTTAAAGAAGTAGTCCAGTTACACATTTGTGGGCTTATAACTTGGCTTCTGAATGTCCTAGAGAGATCAGGTATTTTTTAATGTACTCCAATCAACAGCCCCTACAACCACAAAAAGGAATGGAGTCATTAGCACTTATGGTTTGTAAATGGCACCCAGAATTATGTTGCACGAAGCACAATTTCACATCATTCTGGGTTCATTTGTGTGAAAACAAGGTCCAATCAGGCTGAAACGTTACAGGAAGGTAGAATCTACTGAGTTGTAAGTGATCTGAACGTTTCATGATGATAGCACTTTCCTAAGGGGGTCAAACCATGTCCCAAAGGTCACCGGATCTGGTGTCAATTTAAAGTAGTCCAGTTCCACATTTGTGGGCTTATAACTTGGCTTCTGAATGTCCTAGAGAGATCAGGTTTGTTTTAGTGTACTCCAATCAACAGCCCCTACAACAACAAAAAGGAATGGAGTCATTAGCCCTTATGGTTTTTAAATGGCACCCAGAATTATGTTGCACGAAGCACAATTTCACATCACTCTGGGTTCATTTGCGTGAAAACAAGGTCCAATCAGGCTGAAACGCTACAAGAAGGTAGAATCTATTGAGTTGTAAGTGATCTGAACGTTTCATGATGATAGCACTTTCCTAAGGGGGTCAAACCATGTACCAAAGGTCACCGGATCTGGTGTCAATTTAAAGAAGTAGTCCAGTTACACATTTGTGGGCTTATAACGTGGCTTCTGAATGTCCTAGAGAGATCAGGTTTGTTTTAATATACTCCAATCAACAGCCCCTACAACCACAAAAAGGAATGGAGTCATTAGCACTTATGGTTTTCAAATGGCACCCAGAATTATGTTGCACGAAGCACAATTTCACATCATTCTGGGTTCATTTGTGTGAAAACAAGGTCCAATCAGGTTGAAACGTTACAGGAAGGTAGAATCTATCGAGTTGTAAGTGATCTGAACGTTTCATGATGATAGCACTTTCCTAAGGGGGTCAAACCATGTCCCAAAGGTCACCGGGCCTGGTGTCACTTTAAAGATGTAGTCCAGTTACACCTTTGTGGGCTTATAACTTGGCTTCTAAATGCCCTAGAGAGGTTAGGTTTGTTTTAGTGTACTCCAATCAAAAGCCCCTACAACCACAAAAAGGAATGGAGTCATTAGAACTTATGGTTTGTAAATGGCACCCAGAATTATGTTGCACGAAGCACAATTTCACATCATTCTGGGTTCATTTGTGTGAAAACAAGGTCCAATCAGGCTGAAACGTTACAGGAAGGTAGAATCTATTGAGTTGTAAGTTATCTGAACGTTTCATGATGATAGCACTTTCCTAAGGGGGTCAAACCATGTCCCAAAGGTCACCGGATCTGGTGTCAATTTAAAGAAGTAGTCCAGTTACACATTTGTGGGCTTATAACTTGGCTTCTGAATGTCCTAGAGAGATCAGGTTTGTTTTAATGTACTCCAATCAACAGCCCCTACAACCACAAAAAGGAATGGAGTCATTAGCACTTATGGTTTGTAAATGGCACCCAGAATTATGTTGCACGAAGCACAATTTCACATCATTCTGGGTTCATTTGTGTGAAAACAAGGTCCAATCAGGCTGAAACGCTACAAGAAGGTAGAATCTATTGAGTTGTAAGTGATCTGAACGTTTCATGATGATAGCACTTTCCTAAGGGGGTCAAACCATGTCCCAAAGGTCACCGGATCTGGTGTCAATTCAAAGAAGTAGTCCAGTTACACCTTTGTGGGCTTATAACTTGGCTTCTGAATGTCCTAGAGAGATCAGGTTTGTTTTAATGTACTCCAATCAACAGCCCCTACAACCACAAAAAGGAATGGTGTCATTAGCACTTATGGTTTGTAAATGGCACCCAGAATTTTGTTGCACGAAGCACAATTTCACATCATTCTGGGTTCATTTGTGTGAAAACAAGGTCCAATCAGGCTGAAACGTTACAGAAAGGTAGAATCTATTGAGTTGTAAGTGATCTGAACGTTTCATGATGATATCACTTTCCTAAGGGGGTCAAACCATGTCCCAAAAGTCACCGGATCTGGTGTCAATTTAAAGAAGTAGTCCAGTTACACATTTGTGGGCTTATAACTTGGCTTCTGAATGTCCTAGAGAGATCAGGTTTGTTTTAATGTACTCCAATCAACAGCCCCTACAACCATAAAAAGGAATGGAGTCATTAGCACTTATGGTTTTTAAATGGCACCCAGAATTATGTTGCACGAAGCACAATTTCACATCATTCTGGGTTCATTTGTGTGAAAACAAGGCCCAATCAGGCTGAAACGTTACAGGAAGGTAGAATCTACTGAGTTGTAAGTCATCTGAACGTTTCATGATGATAGCACTTTCCTAAGGGGGTCAAACCATGTCCCAAAGGTCACCGGATCTGGTGTCAATTTAAAGAAGTAGTCCAGTTACACATTTGTGGGCTTATAACTTGGCTTCTGAATGTCCTAGAGCGATCAGGTTTGTTTTAGTGTACTCCAATCAACAGCCCCTACAACCACAAAAAGGAATGGAGTCATTAGCACCTATGGTTTGTAAATGGCACCCAGAATTATGTTGCACGAACACAATTTCACATCATTCTGGGTCCATTTGTGTGAAAACAAGGCCCAATAAGGCTGAAACGTTACAGGAAGGTAGAATCTATTGAGTTGTAAGTGATCTGAACGTTTCATGATGATAGCACTTTTCTAAGGGGGTCAAACCATGTCCCAAAGGTCACCGGATCTGGTGTCAATTTAAAGAAGTAGTCCAGTTACACATTTGTGGGCTTATAACTTGGCTTCTGAATGTCCTAGAGCGATCAGGTTTGTTTTAGTGTACTCCAATCAACAGCCCCTACAACCACAAAAAGGAATGGAGACATTAGCACTTATGGTTTTTAAATGGCACCCAGAATTATGTTGCACGAAGCACAATTTCACATCATTCTGGGTCCATTTGTGTGAAAACAAGGTCCAATCAGGCTGAAACGTTTCAGGAAGGTAGAATCTAATGAGTTGTAAAAGATCTGAACGTTTCATGATGATAGCACTTTCCTAAGGGGGTCAAACCATGTCCCAAAGATCACCGGATCTGGTGTCAATTTTAAAGAAGTAGTCCAGTTACACATTTGTGGGCTTATAACTTGGCTTCTGAATGTCCTAGAGAGATCAGGTTTGTTTTAGTGTACTCCAATCAACAGCCCCTACAACAACAAAAAGGAATGGAGTCATTAGCCCTTATGGTTTTTAAATGGCACCCAGAATTATGTTGCACGAAGCACAATTTCACATCATTCTGGGTTCATTTGTGTGAAAACAAGGTCCAATCAGGCTGAAACGCTACAAGAAGGTAGAATCTATTGAGTTGTAAGTGATCTGAACGTTTCATGATGATAGCACTTTCCTAAGGGGGTCAAACCATGTACCAAAGGTCACCGGATCTGGTGTCAATTTAAAGAAGTAGTCCAGTTACACATTTGTGGGCTTATAACGTGGCTTCTGAATGTCCTAGAGAGATCAGGTTTGTTTTAATATTCTCCAATCAACAGCCCCTACAACCACAAAAAGGAATGGAGTCATTAGCACTTATGGTTTTCAAATGGCACCCAGAATTATGTTGCACGAAGCACAATTTCACATCATTCTGGGTTCATTTGTGTGAAAACAAGGTCCAATCAGGTTGAAACGTTACAGGAAGGTAGAATCTATCGAGTTGTAAGTGATCTGAACGTTTCATGATGATAGCACTTTCCTTGGAGATCAAACCATGTCCCAAAGGTCACCGGATCTGGTGTCAATTTAAAGAAGTAGTCCAGTTACACATTTGTGGGCTTATAACTTGGCTTCTGAATGTCCTAGAGAGATCAGGTTTGTTTTAGTGTACTCCAATCAGCAGCCCCTACAACCACAAAAAGGAATGGAGTCATTAGCACTTATGGTTTGTAAATGGCACCCAGAATTATGTTGCACGAAGCACAATTTCACATCATTCTGGGTTCATTTGTGTGAAAACAAGGTCCAATCAGGCTGAAACGTTACAGGAAGGTAGAATCTATTGAGTTGTAAGTTATCTGAACGTTTCATGATGATAGCACTTTCCTAAGGGGGTCAAACCATGTCCCAAAGGTCACCGGGCCTGGTGTCACTTTAAAGATGTAGTCCAGTTACACCTTTGTGGGCTTATAACTTGGCTTCTAAATGCCCTAGAGAGGTTAGGTTTGTTTTAGTGTACTCCAATCAAAAGCCCCTACAACCACAAAAAGGAATGGAGTCATTAGAACTTATGGTTTGTAAATGGCA
The DNA here is from genome assembly GCF_043380555.1 of Nothobranchius furzeri. Classification (NCBI taxonomy): domain Eukaryota; kingdom Metazoa; phylum Chordata; class Actinopteri; order Cyprinodontiformes; family Nothobranchiidae; genus Nothobranchius; species Nothobranchius furzeri. The sequence continues at coordinate 3,706,578 of NC_091741.1, forward strand.
CCCAGAATTATGTTGCACGAAGCACAATTTCACATCATTCTGGGTTCATTTGTGTGAAAACAAGGTCCAATCAGGCTGACACGTTACAGGAAGGTAGAATCTATTGAGTTGTAAGTGATCTGAACGTTTCATGATGATAGCACTTTCCTAAGGGGGTCAAACCATGTCCCAAAGGTCACCGGATCTGGTGTCAATTTAAAGAAGTAGTCCAGTTACACATTTGTGGGCTTATAACTTGGCTTCTGAATGTCCAAGAGAGATCAGGTTTGTTTTAATGTACTCCAATCAACAGCCCCTACAACCACAAAAAGGAATGGAGTCATTAGCACTTATGGTTTGTAAATGGCACCCAGAATTATGTTGCACGAAGCACAATTTCACATCATTCTGGGTTCATTTGTGTGAAAACAAGGTCCAATCAGGCTGAAACGCTACAAGAAGGTAGAATCTATTGAGTTGTAAGTGATCTGAACGTTTCATGATGATAGCACTTTCCTAAGGGGGTCAAACCATGTCCCAAAGGTCACCGGATCTGGTGTCAATTCAAAGAAGTAGTCCAGTTACACCTTTGTGGGCTTATAACTTGGCTTCTGAATGTCCTAGAGAGATCAGGTTTGTTTTAATGTACTCCAATCAACAGCCCCTACAACCACAAAAAGGAATGGTGTCATTAGCACTTATGGTTTGTAAATGGCACCCAGAATTTTGTTGCACGAAGCACAATTTCACATCATTCTGGGTCCATTTGTGTGAAAACAAGGTCCAATCAGGCTGAAACGTTTCAGGAAGGTAGAATCTAATGACTTGTAAAAGATCTGAACGTTTCATGATGATAGCACTTTCCTAAGGGGGTCAAACCATGTCCCAAAGATCACCGGATCTGGTGTCAATTTTAAAGAAGTAGTCCAGTTACACATTTGTGGGCTTATAACTTGGCTTCTGAATGTCCTAGAGAGATCAGGTTTGTTTTAGTGTACTCCAATCAACAGCCCCTACAACAACAAAAAGGAATGGAGTCATTAGCCCTTATGGTTTTTAAATGGCACCCAGAATTATGTTGCACGAAGCACAATTTCACATCATTCTGGGTTCATTTGTGTGAAAACAAGGTCCAATCAGGCTGAAACGCTACAAGAAGGTAGAATCTATTGAGTTGTAAGTGATCTGAACGTTTCATGATGATAGCACTTTCCTAAGGGGGTCAAACCATGTACCAAAGGTCACCGGATCTGGTGTCAATTTAAAGAAGTAGTCCAGTTACACATTTGTGGGCTTATAACGTGGCTTCTGAATGTCCTAGAGAGATCAGGTTTGTTTTAATATACTCCAATCAACAGCCCCTACAACCACAAAAAGGAATGGAGTCATTAGCACTTATGGTTTTCAAATGGCACCCAGAATTATGTTGCACGAAGCACAATTTCACATCATTCTGGGTTCATTTGTGTGAAAACAAGGTCCAATCAGGTTGAAACGTTACAGGAAGGTAGAATCTATCGAGTTGTAAGTGATCTGAACGTTTCATGATGATAGCACTTTCCTTGGGGATCAAACCATGTCCCAAAGGTCACCGGATCTGGTGTCAATTTAAAGAAGTAGTCCAGTTACACATTTGTGGGCTTATAACTTGGCTTCTGAATGTCCTAGAGAGATCAGGTTTGTTTTAGTGTACTCCAATCAGCAGCCCCTACAACCACAAAAAGGAAAGGAGTCATTAGCACTTATGGTTTGTAAATGGCACCCAGAATTATGTTGCACGAAGCACAATTTCACATCATTCTGGGTTCATTTGTGTGAAAACAAGGTCCAATCAGGCTGAAACGCTACAAGAAGGTAGAATCTATTGAGTTGTAAGTGATCTGAACGTTTCATGATGATAGCACTTTCCTAAGGGGGTCAAACCATGTCCCAAAGGTCACCGGATCTGGTGTCAATTCAAAGAAGTAGTCCAGTTACACCTTTGTGGGCTTATAACTTGGCTTCTGAATGTCCTAGAGAGATCAGGTTTGTTTTAATGTACTCCAATCAAAAGCCCCTACAACCACAAAAAGGAATGGAGTCATTAGAACTTATGGTTTGTAAATGGCACCCAGAATTATGTTGCACGAAGCACAATTTCACATCATTCTGGGTTCATTTGTGTGAAAACAAGGTCCAATCAGGCTGAAACGTTACAGGAAGGTAGAATCTATTGAGTTGTAAGTGATCTGAACGTTTCATGATGATAGCACTTTCCTAAGGGGGTCAAACCATGTCCCAAAGGTCACCGGATCTGGTGTCAATTTTAAAGTAGTCCAGTTACACATTTGTGGGCTTATAACTTGGCTTCTGAATGTCCTAGAGAGATCAGGTATTTTTTAATGTACTCCAATCAACAGCCCCTACAACCACAAAAAGGAATGGAGTCATTAGCACTTATGGTTTGTAAATGGCACCCAGAATTATGTTGCACGAAGCACAATTTCACATCATTCTGGGTTCATTTGTGTGAAAACAAGGTCCAATCAGGCTGAAACGTTACAGGAAGGTAGAATCTACTGAGTTGTAAGTGATCTGAACGTTTCATGATGATAGCACTTTCCTAAGGGGGTCAAACCATGTCCCAAAGGTCACCGGATCTGGTGTCAATTTAAAGTAGTCCAGTTACACATTTGTGGGCTTATAACTTGGCTTCTGAATGTCCTAGAGAGATCAGGTTTGTTTTAGTGTACTCCAATCAACAGCCCCTACAACAACAAAAAGGAATGGAGTCATTAGCCCTTATGGTTTTTAAATGGCACCCAGAATTATGTTGCACGAAGCACAATTTCACATCATTCTGGGTTCATTTGTGTGAAAACAAGGTCCAATCAGGCTGAAACGCTACAAGAAGGTAGAATCTATTGAGTTGTAAGTGATCTGAACGTTTCATGATGATAGCACTTTCCTAAGGGGGTCAAACCATGTACCAAAGGTCACCGGATCTGGTGTCAATTTAAAGAAGTAGTCCAGTTACACATTTGTGGGCTTATAACGTGGCTTCTGAATGTCCTAGAGAGATCAGGTTTGTTTTAATATACTCCAATCAACAGCCCCTACAACCACAAAAAGGAATGGAGTCATTAGCACTTATGGTTTTCAAATGGCACCCAGAATTATGTTGCACGAAGCACAATTTCACATCATTCTGGGTTCATTTGTGTGAAAACAAGGTCCAATCAGGTTGAAACGTTACAGGAAGGTAGAATCTATCGAGTTGTAAGTGATCTGAACGTTTCATGATGATAGCACTTTCCTTGGGGATCAAACCATGTCCCAAAGGTCACCGGATCTGGTGTCAATTTAAAGAAGTAGTCCAGTTACACATTTGTGGGCTTATAACTTGGCTTCTGAATGTCCTAGAGAGATCAGGTTTGTTTTAGTGTACTCCAATCAGCAGCCCCTACAACCACAAAAAGGAATGGAGTCATTAGCACTTATGGTTTGTAAATGGCACCCAGAATTATGTTGCACGAAGCACAATTTCACATCATTCTGAGTTCATTTGTGTGAAAACAAGGTCCAATCAGGCTGAAACGTTACAGGAAGGTAGAATCTATTGAGTTGTAAGTTATCTGAACATTTCATGATGATAGCACTTTCCTATGGGGGTCAAACCATGTCCCAAAGGTCACAGGGCCTGGTGTCACTTTAAAGATGTAGTCCAGTTACACCTTTGTGGGCTTATAACTTGGCTTCTAAATGCCCTAGAGAGGTTAGGTTTGTTTTAGTGTACTCCAATCAAAAGCCCCTACAACCACAAAAAGGAATGGAGTCATTAGAACTTATGGTTTGTAAATGGCACCCAGAATTATGTTGCACGAAGCACAATTTCACATCATTCTGGGTTCATTTGTGTGAAAACAAGGTCCAATCAGGCTGAAACGTTACAGGAAGGTAGAATCTATTGAGTTGTAAGTGATCTGAACGTTTCATGATGATAGCACTTTCCTAAGGGGGTCAAACCATGTCCCAAAGGTCACCGGATCTGGTGTCAATTTAAAGAAGTAGTCCAGTTACACATTTGTGGGCTTATAACTTGGCTTCTGAATGTCCAAGAGAGATCAGGTTTGTTTTAATGTACTCCAATCAACAGCCCCTACAACCACAAAAAGGAATGGAGTCATTAGCACTTATGGTTTGTAAATGGCACCCAGAATTATGTTGCACGAAGCACAATTTCACATCATTCTGGGTTCATTTGTGTGAAAACAAGGTCCAATCAGGCTGAAACGCTACAAGAAGGTAGAATCTATTGAGTTGTAAGTGATCTGAACGTTTCATGATGATAGCACTTTCCTAAGGGGGTCAAACCATGTCCCAAAGGTCACCGGATCTGGTGTCAATTCAAAGAAGTAGTCCAGTTACACCTTTGTGGGCTTATAACTTGGCTTCTGAATGTCCTAGAGAGATCAGGTTTGTTTTAATGTACTCCAATCAACAGCCCCTACAACCACAAAAAGGAATGGTGTCATTAGCACTTATGGTTTGTAAATGGCACCCAGAATTTTGTTGCACGAAGCACAATTTCACATCATTCTGGGTTCATTTGTGTGAAAACAAGGTCCAATCAGGCTGAAACGTTACAGGAAGGTAGAATCTATTGAGTTGTAAGTGATCTGAACGTTTCATGATGATAGCACTTTCCTAAGGGGGTCAAACCATGTCCCAAAAGTCACCGGATCTGGTGTCAATTTAAAGAAGTAGTCCAGTTACACATTTGTGGGCTTATAACTTGGCTCCTGAATGTCCTAGAGAGATCAGGTTTGTTTTAATGTACTCCAATCAACAGCCCCTACAACCACAAAAAGGAATGGAGTCATTAGCACTTATGGTTTGTAAATGGCACCCAGAATGATGTTGCACGAAGCACAATTTCACATCATTCTGGGTTCATTTGTGTGAAAACAAGGCCCAATCAGGCTGAAACGTTACAGGAAGGTAGAATCTACTGAGTTGTAAGTGATCTGAACATTTCATGATGATAGCACTTTCCTACGGGGGTCAAACCATGTCCCAAAGGTCACCGGATCTGGTGTCATTTTAAAGAAGTAGTCCAGTTACACATTTGTGGGCTTATAACTTGGCTTCTGAATGTCCTAGAGAGATCAGGTTTGTTTTAGTGTACTCCAATCAACAGCCCCTACAACCACAAAAAGGAATGGAGTCATTAGCACTTATGATTTGTAAATGGCACCCAGAATTATGTTGCACGAAGCACAATTTCACATCATTCTGGGTCCATTTGTGTGAAAACAAGGTCGAATCAGGCTGAAACGCTACAAGAAGGTAGAATCTATTGAGTTGTAAGTGATCTGAACGTTTCAAGATGATCGCTCATTCCTATAGGGGGTAAAACCATGTCCCAAAGGTCACCGGGCACAAATGTGTAACTGGACTACTTCTTTAAAGAGACACCAGGCCCGGTGACTTTTGGGACATGGTTTTACCCCCTATAGGAATGTGCGATCATCTTGAAACGTTCAGATCACTTACAACTCAATAGATTCTACCTTCTTGTAGCGTTTCAGCCTGATTGGACCTTGTTTTCACACAAATGAACCCCTGAATGATGTGAAATTGTGTTTCGTGCAACGTAATTCTGGGTGCCATTTACAAACCATAAGTGCTAATGACACCTCTTTTTGTGGTTGTAGGGGCTGTTGATTGGAGTACACTAAAACAAACCTGATCTCTCTAGGAAATTCAGAAGCCAAGTTATAAGCTCACAAATGTGTAACTGGACTACTTCTTTAAATTGACACCAGATCCGGTGACCTTTGGGACATGGTTTGACCCCCTTAGGAAAGTGCTATCATCATGAAACGTTCAGATCACTTACAACTCAATAGATTCTACCTTCCTGTAACGTTTCAGCCTGATTGGACCTTGTTTTCACACAAATGAACCCAGAATGATGTGAAATTGTGCTTCGTGCAACATAATTCTGGGTGCCATTTAAAAACCATAAGTGCTAATGACTCCATTCCTTTTTGTGGTTGTAGAGGCTGTTGATTGGAGTACACTAAAACAAACCTGACCTCTTTAAGATATTCAGAAGCCAAGTTATAAGCCCACAAAGGTGTAACTGGACTACTTCTTTAAAGTGACACCAGGCCCGGTGACCTTTTTGGAAATGGTTTGACCCCCTATAGGAATGTGCGATCATCATGAAACGTTCAGATCACTTACAACTCAATAGATTCTACCTTCTTGTAGCGTTTCAGCCTGATTGGACCTTGTTTACACACAAATGGACCCAGAATGATGTGAAATTGTGCTTCGTGCAACATAATTCTGGGTGCCATTTACAAACCATAATTGCTAATGACTCCATTCCTTTTTGTGGTTGTAGGGGCTGTTGGTTGGAGTACACTAAAACAAACCTGATCTCTCTAGGACATTCAGAAGCCAAGTTATAAGCCCACAAATGTGTAACTGGACTACTTCTTTAAATTGACACCAGATCCGGTGACCTTTGGGACATGGTTTGACCCCCTTAGGAAAGTGCGATCATCATGAAACGTTCAGATCACTTACAACTCAATAGATTCTTCCTTCCTGTAACGTTTCAGCCTGATTGGACCTTGTTTTCACACAAATGAACCCAGAATGATGTGAAATTGTGCTTCGTGCAACATAATTCTGGGTGCCACTTAAAAACCATAAGTGCTAATGACTCCAGTCCTTTTTGTGGTTGTAGGGGCTGTTGATTGGAGTACACTAAAACAAACCTGACCTCTTTAGGATATTCAGAAGCCAAGTTATAAGCCCACAAAGTTGTAACTGGACTACTTCTTTAAAGTGACACCAGGCCCGGTGACCTTTGGGACATGGTTTTACCCCCTATAGGAATGTGCGATCGTCATGAAACGTTCAGATCACTTACAACTCAATAGATTCTACCTTCTTGTAACGTTTCAGCCTGATTGGACCTTGTTTTCACACAAATGGACCCAGAATGATGTGAAATTGTGCTTCGTGCAACATAATTCTGGGTGCCATTTACAAACCATAAGTGCTAATGACTCCATTTCTTTTTGTGGTTGTAGGGGCTGTTGATTGGAGTACACTAAACCAAACCTGATCCCTCTAGGACATTCAGAAGCCAAGTTATAAGCCCACAAATGTGTAACTGGACTACTTCTTTAAATTGACACCAGATCTGGTGACATTTTGGGACATGGTTTGACCACCTTAGGAAAGTGCTATCATCATGAAACGTTCAGATCACTAACAACTCAATAGATTCTACCTTCCTGTAACGTTTCAGCCTGATTGGACCTTGTTTTCACACTAATGAACCCAGAATGATGTGAAATTGTGCTTCGTGCAACATAATTCTGGGTGCCATTTAAAAACCATAAGTGCTAATGACTCCATTCCTTTTTGTTGTTGTAGGGGCTGTTAATTGGAGTACTCTAAAACAAACCTGACCTCTCTAGGATATTCAGAAGCCAAGTTATAAGCCCACAAATGTGTAACTGGACTACTTCTTTAAAGTGACACCAGATCCGGTGACCTTTGGGACATGGTTTGACCCCCAATAGGAATGTGCGATCATCATGAAACGTTCAGATCACTTACAACTCAATATATTCTACCTTCTTGTAACGTTTCAGCCTGATTGGACCTTTTTTTCACACAAATGGACCCAGAATGATGTGAAATTGTGCTTCGTGCAACATAATTCTGGGTGCCATTTATAAACCATAAGTGCTAATGACTCCCTTCCTTTTTGTGGTTGTAGGGGCTGTTGATTGGAGTACACTAAAACAAACCTGATCTCTCTAGGACATTCAGAAGCCAAGTTATAAGCCCACAAATGTGTAACTGGACTACTTCTTTAAATTGACACCAGATCCGGTGACCTTTGGGACATGGTTTGACCCCCTATAGGAATGTGCTATCATCATGAAACGTTCAGATCACTTACAACTCAATAGAATATACCTCTCTCTCACACATTTGTGGGCTTATAACTTGGCTTCTGAATGTCCTAGAGAGATCAGGTTTGTTTTAGTGTACTCCAATCAACAGCCTCTACAACCACAAAAAGGAATGGAGTCATTAGCCCTTATGGTTTGTAAATGGCACCCAGAATTATGTTGCACGAAGCACAATTTCACATCATTCTGGGTCCATTTGTGTGAAAACAAGGTCCAATCAGGCTGAAACGTTACAGGAAGGTAGAATCTATTGAGTTGTAAGTGATCTGAACGTTTCATGATGATAGAAAATTCCTATAGGGGTTCAAACCATGTCCCAAAGGTCACTGGATCTGGTGTCAATTTAAAGAAGTAGTCCAGTTACACATTTGTGGGCTTATAACTTGGCTTCTGAATGTCCTAGAGAGGTCAGGCTTGTTTTAGTGTACTCCAATCAACAGCCCCTACAACCACAAAAAGGAATGGAGTCATTAGCACTTATGGTTTGTAAATGGCACCCAGAATTATGTTGCACGAAGCACAATTTCACATCATTCTGGGTCCATTTGTGTGTAAACAAGGTCCACTCAGGCTGAAACGCTACAAGAAGGTAGAATCTATTGAGTTGTAAGTGATCTGAACGTTTCATGATGATCGCACTTTCCTATAGGGGGTCAAACCATTTCCAATAAGGTCACCGGGCCTGGTGTCACTTTAAAGAAGTAGTCCAGCTACACCTTTGTGGGCTTATAACTTGGCTTCTGAATATCTTAAAGAGGTCAGGTTTGTTTTAGTGTACTCCAATCAACAGCCCTTATTACCCCAAAAAGGAATGGAGTCATTAGCACTTATGGTTTTTAAATGGCACCCAGAATTATGTTGCACGAAGCACAATTTCACATCATTCTGGGTTCATTTGTGTGAAAACAAGGTCCAATCAGGCTGAAACGTTACAGGACGGTAGAATCTATGGAGTTGTAAGTGATCTGAACGTTTCATGATGATAGCACTTTCCTAAGGGGGTCAAACCATGTCCCAAAGGTCACCGGATCTGGTGTCAATTTAAAGAAGTAGTCCAGTTACACATTTGTGGGCTTATAACTTGGCTTCTGAATGTCCTAGAGAGATCAGGTTTGTTTTAGTGTACTCCAACCAACAGCCCCTACAACCACAAAAAGGAATGGAGTCATTAGCAATTATGGTTTGTAAATGGCACCCAGAATTATGTTGCACGAAGCACAATTTCACATCATTCTGGGTCCATTTGTGTGTAAACAAGGTCCAATCAGGCTGAAACGCTACAAGAAGGTAGAATCTATTGAGTTGTAAGTGATCTGAACGTTTCATGATGATCGCAAATTCCTATAGGGGGTCAAACCATTTCCAAAAAGGTCACCGGGCCTGGTGTCACTTTAAAGAAGTAGTCCAGTTACACCTTTGTGGGCTTATAACTTGGCTTCTGAATATCTTAAAGAGGTCAGGTTTGTTTTAGTGTACTCCAATCAACAGCCTCTACAACCACAAAAAGGAATGGAGTCATTAGCACTTATGGTTTTTAAATGGCACCCAGAATTATGTTGCACGAAGCACAATTTCACATCATTCTGGGTTCATTTGTGTGAAAAGAAGGTCCAATCAGGCTGAAACGTTACAGGAAGGTAGAATCTATTGAGTTGTAAGTGATCTGAACGTTTCATGATGATAGCACTTTCCTAAGGGGTCCAAACCATGTCACAAAGGTCACCGGATCTGGTGTCAATTTAAAGAAGTAGTCCAGTTACACATTTGTGAGCTTATAACTTGGCTTCTGAATTTCCTAGAGAGATCAGGTTTGTTTTAGTGTACTCCAATCAACAGCCCCTACAACCACAAAAAGAAAGGGAGTCATTAGCACTTATGGTTTGTAAATGGCAGCCAGAATTATGTTGCACGAAGCACAATTTCACATCATTCTCGGTCCATTTGTGTGAAAACAAGGTCCAATCAGGCTGAAACGTTACAAGAAGGTAGAATCTATTGAGTTGTAAGGGATCTGAACGTTTCATGATGATAGCACTTTCCTAAGGGGGTCAAACTATGTCCCAAAGGTCACCGGGCCTGGTGTCACTTTAAAAAAGTAGTCCAGTTACAACTTTGTGGTCTTATAACTTGGCTTCTGAATATCCTAAAGAGGTCAGGTTTGTTTTAGTGTACTCCAATCAACAGCTCCTACAACCACAAAAAGGACTGGAGTCATTAGCACTTATGGTTTTTAAATGGCACCCAGAATTATGTTGCACGAAGCACAATTTCACATAATTCTGGGTTCATTTGTGTGAAAACAAGGTCCAATCAGGCTGAAACGTTACAGGAAGGTAGAATCTATTGAGTTGTAAGTGATCTGAACGTTTCATGATGATAGCACTTTCCTAAGGGGGTCAAACCATGTCCCAAAGGTCACCGGATCTGGTGTCAATTTAAAGAAGTAGGCCAGTTACACATTTGTGGGCTTATAACTTGGCTTCTGAATGTCCTAGAGAGATCAGGTTTGTTTTAGTGTACTCCAACCAACAGCCCCTACAACCACAAAAAGGAATGGAGTCATTAGCACTTATGGTTTTTAAATGGCACCCAGAATTATGTTGCACGAAGCACAATTTCACATCATTCTGGGTTCATTTGTGTGAAAACAAGGTCCAATCAGGCTGAAACGTTACAGGAAGGTAGAATCTATTGAGTTGTAAGTGATCTGAACGTTTCATGATGATCGCACATTCCTATTGGGGGTCAAACCATGTCCCAAAGGTCACCGGATCTGGTGTCACTTTAAAGAAGTAGTCCAGTTACACATTTGTGGGCTTATAACTTGGCTTCTGAATATCCTAGAGAGGTCAGGTTTGTTTTAGAGTACTCCAATTAACAGCCCCTACAACAACAAAAAGGAATGGAGTCATTAGCACTTATGGTTTTTAAATGGCACCCAGAATTATGTTGCACGAAGCACAATTTCACATCATTCTGGGTTCATTAGTGTGAAAACAAGATCCAATCAGGCTGAAACGTTACAGGAAGGTAGAATCTATTGAGTTGTTAGTGATCTGAACGTTTCATGATGATAGCACTTTCCTAAGGTGGTCAAACCATGTCCCAAAATGTCACCAGATCTGGTGTCAATTTAAAGAAGTAGTCCAGTTACACATTTGTGGGCTTATAACTTGGCTTCTGAATGTCCTAGAGGGATCAGGTTTGGTTTAGTGTACTCCAATCAACAGCCCCTACAACCACAAAAAGAAATGGAGTCATTAGCACTTATGGTTTGTAAATGGCACCCAGAATTATGTTGCACGAAGCACAATTTCACATCATTCTGGGTCCATTTGTGTGAAAACAAGGTCCAATCAGGCTGAAACGTTACAAGAAGGTAGAATCTATTGAGTTGTAAGTGATCTGAACGTTTCATGATGATCGCACTTTCCTAAGGGGGTCAAACCATGTCCCAAAGGTCACCGGGCCTGGTGTCACTTTAAAGAAGTAGTCCAGTTACAACTTTGTGGGCTTATAACTTGGCTTCTGAATATCCTAAAGAGGTCAGGTTTGTTTTAGTGTACTCCAATCAACAGCCCCTACAACCACAAAAAGGACTGGAGTCATTAGCACTTATGGTTTTTAAGTGGCACCCAGAATTATGTTGCACGAAGCACAATTTCACATCATTCTGGGTTCATTTGTGTGAAAACAAGGTCCAATCAGGCTGAAACGTTACAGGAAGGAAGAATCTATTGAGTTGTAAGTGATCTGAACGTTTCATGATGATCGCACTTTCCTAAGGGGGTCAAACCATGTCCCAAAGGTCACCGGATCTGGTGTCAATTTAAAGAAGTAGTCCAGTTAAACATTTGTGGGCTTATAACTTGGCTTCTGAATGTCCTAGAGAGATCAGGTTTGTTTTAGTGTACTCCAATCAACAGCCCCTACAACCACAAAAAGGAATGGAGTCATTAGCACTTATGGTTTGTAAATGGCACCCAGAATTATGCTGCACGAAGCACAATTTCACAACATTCTGGGTCCATTTGTGTGAAAACAAGGTCCAATCAGGCTGAAACGTTACAAGAAGGTAGAATCTATTGAGTTGTAAGTGATCTGAACGTTTCATGATGATCGCATATTCCTATAGGGGGTCAAACCATGTCCCAAAGGTCACCGGGCCTGGTGTCACTTTAAAGAAGTAGTCCAGTTACACCTTTGTGAGCTAATAACTTGGCTTCTGAATATCCTAAAGAGGTCAGGTTTGTTTTAGTGTACTCCAATAGACAGCCTCTACAACCACAAAAAGGAATGGAGTCATTAGCACTTATGGTTTGTAAATGGCACCCAGAATTGTGTTGCACGAAGCACAATTTCACATCATTCTGGGTCCATTTGTGTGAAAACAAGGTCCAATCAGGCTGAAACGTTACAGGAAGGTAGATTCTATTGAGTTGTAAGTGATCTGAACGTTTCATGATGATAGCACATTCCTATAGGGGGTCAAACCATGTCCCAAAGGTCACCGGATCTGGTGTCAATTTAAAGAAGTAGTCCAGTTACACCTTTGTGAGCTAATAACTTGGCTTCTGAATATCCTAAAGAGGTCAGGTTTGTTTTAGTGTACTCCAATCAACAGCCTCTACAACCACAAAAAGGAATGGAGTCATTAGCCCTTATGGTTTGTAAATGGCACCCAGAATTATGTTGCACGAAGCACAATTTCACATCATTCTGGGTCCATTTGTGTGAAAACAAGGTCCAATTGGGCTGAAACGTTACAGGAAGGTAGAATCTATTGAGTTGTAAGTGATCTGAACGTTTCATGATGATAGAAAATTCCTATAGGGGGTCAAACCATGTCCCAAAGGTCACTGGATCTGGTGTCAATTTAAAGAAGTAGTCCAGTTACACATTTGTGGGCTTATAACTTGGCTTCTGAATGTCCTAGAGAGGTCAGGCTTGTTTTAGTGTACTCCAATCAACAGCCCCTACAACCACAAAAAGGAATGGAGTCATTAGCACTTATGGTTTGTAAATGGCACCCAGAATTATGTTGCACGAAGCACAATTTCACATCATTCTGGGTCCATTTGTGTGTAAACAAGGTCCAATCAGGCTGAAACGCTACAAGAAGGTAGAATCTATTGAGTTGTAAGTGATCTGAACGTTTCATGATGATCGCACTTTCCTATAGGGGGTCAAACCATTTCCAATAAGGTCACCGGGCCTGGTGTCACTTTAAAGAAGTAGTCCAGCTACACCTTTGTGGGCTTATAACTTGGCTTCTGAATATCTTAAAGAGGTCAGGTTTGTTTTAGTGTACTCCAATCAACAGCCTCTACAACCACAAAAAGGAATGGAGTCATTAGCACTTATGGTTTTTAAATGGCACCCAGAATTATGTTGCACGAAGCACAATTTCACATCATTCTGGGTTCATTTGTGTGAAAACAAGGTCCAATCAGGCTGAAACGTTACAGGAAGGTAGAATCTATTGAGTTGTAAGTGATCTGAACGTTTCATGATGATAGCACTTTCCTAAGGGGGTCAAACCATGTCCCAAAGGTCACCGGATCTGGTGTCAATTTAAAGAAGTAGTCCAGTTACACATTTGTGAGCTTATAACTTGGCTTCTGAATTTCCTAGAGAGATCAGGTTTGTTTTAGTGTACTCCAATCAACAGCCCCTACAACCACAAAAAGGAAGGGAGTCATTAGCACTTATGGTTTGTAAACGGCAGCCAGAATTATGTTGCACGAAGCACAATTTCACATCATTCTCGGCCCATTTGTGTGAAAACAAGGTCCAATCAGGCTGAAACGTTATAAGAAGGTAGAATCTATTGAGTTGTAAGTGATCTGAACGTTTCATGATGATAGCACTTTCCTAAGGGGGTCAAACCATGTCCCAAAGGTCACCGGGCCTGGTGTCACTTTAAAGAAGTAGTCCAGTTACAACTTTGTGGGCTTATAACTTGGCTTCTGAATATCCTAAAGAGGTCAGGTTTGTTTTAGTGTACTCCAATCAACAGCCTCTACAACCACAAAAAGGAATGGGGTCATTAGCACTTATGGTTTGTAAATGGCACCCAGAATTATGCTGCACGAAGCACAATTTCACAACATTCTGGGTCCATTTGTGTGAAAACAAGGTCCAATCAGGCTGAAACGTTACAAGAAGGTAGAATCTATTGAGTTGTAAGTGATCTGAACGTTTCATGATGATCGCACATTCCTATAGGGGGTCAAACCATGACCCAAAGGTCACCGGGCCTGGTGTCACTTTAAAGAAGTAGTCCAGTTACACCTTTGTGAGCTAATAACTTGGCTTCTGAATATCCTAAAGAGGTCAGGTTTGTTTTAGTGTACTCCAATAGACAGCCTCTACAACCACAAAACGGAATGGAGTCATTAGCACTTATGGTTTGTAAATGGCACCCAGAATTATGTTGCACGAAGCACAATTTCACATCATTCTGGGTTCATTTGTGTGAAAACAAGGTCCAATCAGGCTGAAACGTTACAGGAAGGTATATTCTATTGAGTTGTAAGTGATCTGAACGTTTCATGATGATAGCACATTCCTATAGGGGGTCAAACCATGTCCCAAAGGTCACCGGATCTGGTGTCAATTTAAAGAAGTAGTCCAGTTACACATTTGTGGGCTTATAACTTGGCTTCTGAATGTCCTAGAGAGATCAGGTTTGTTTTAGTATACTCCAATCAACAGCCCCTACAACCACAAAAAGGAATGGAGTCATTAGCACTTATGGTTTGTAAATGGCACCCAGATTTATGTTGCACGAAGCACAATTTCACATCATTCTGGGTTCATTTGTGTGAAAACAAGGTCCAATCAGGCTGAAACGTTACAGGAAGGTAGAATCTATTGAGTTGTAAGTGATCTGAACGTTTCATGATGATAGCACTTTCCTAAGGGGGTCAAACCATGTCCCAAAGGTCACCGGATCTGGTGTCAATTTAAAGACGTAGTCATGTACCAACATTTGTGGGCTTATAACTTGGCTTCTGAATGTCCTAGAGAGGTCAGGCTTGTTTTAGTGTACTCCAGTTAACAGCCCCCATTACCCCAAAAAGTAATGGAGTCATTAGCACTTATGGTTTTTAAATGGCACCCAGAATTATGTTGCACGAAGCACAATTTCACATCATTCTGGGTTCATTTGTGTGAAAACAAGGTCCAATCAGGCTGAAACGTTACAGGAAGGTAGAATCTATTGAGTTGTAAGTGATCTGAACGTTTCATGATGATAGCACTTTCCTAAGCGGGTCAAACCATGTCCCAAAGGTCACCGGATCTGGTGTCAATTTAAAGAAGTAGTCCAGTTACACATTTGTGGGCTTATAACTTGGCTTCTGAATGTCCTAGAGAGATCAGGTTTGTTTTAGTGTACTCCAATCAACAGCCCCTACAACCACAAAAAGGAATGGAGTCATTAGCACTTATGGTTTGTAAATGGCACCCAGAATTATGCTGCTCGAAGCACAATTTCACAACATTCTGGGTCCATTTGTGTGAAAACAAGGTCGAATCAGGCTGAAACGTTACAAGAAGGTAGAATCTATTGAGTTGTAAGTGATCTGAACGTTTCATGATGATCGCATATTCCTATAGGGGGTCAAACCATGTCCCAAAGGTCACCGAGCCTGGTGTCACTTTAAAGAAGTAGTCCAGTTACACCTTTGTGAGCTAATAACTTGGCTTCTGAATATCCTAAAGAGGTCAGGTTTGTTTTAGTGTACTCCAATCAACAGCCTCTACAACCACAAAAAGGAATGGAGTCATTAGCCCTTATGGTTTGTAAATGGCACCCAGAATTATGTTGCACGAAGCACAATTTCACATCATTCTGGGTCCATTTGTGTGAAAACAAGGTCCAATCAGGCTGAAACGTTACAGGAAGGTAGAATCTATTGAGTTGTAAGTGATCTGAACATTTCATGATGATAGCAAATTCCTATAGGGGGTCAAACTATGTCCCAAAGGTCACCGGATCTGGTGTCAATTTAAAGAAGTAGTCCAGTTACACATTTGTGGGCTTATAACTTGGCTTCTGAATGTCCTAGAGAGGTCAGGCTTGTTTTAGTGTACTCCAATCAACAGCCCCTACAACCACAAAAAGGAATGGAGTCATTAGCACTTATGGTTTGTAAATGGCATCCAGAATTATGTTGTACGAAGCAGAATTTCAAATCATTCGGGGTCCATTTGTGTGAAAACAAGGTCCAATCAGGCTGAAACGTTACAGGAAGGTAGAATCTATTGAGTTGTAAGTGATCTGAACGTTTCATGATGATAGCACTTTCCTAAGGGGGTCAAACCATGTCCCAAAGGTCATCGGATCTGGTGTCATTTTAAAGTAGTCCAGTTACACATTTGTGGGCTTATAACTTGGCTTCTGAATGTCCTAGAGAGGTCAGGCTTGTTTTAGTGTACTCCAATTAACAGCCCCTACAACCACAAAAAAGAATGGAGTCATTAGCACTTATGGTTTGTAAATGGCACCCAGAATTATGTTGCACGAAGCACAATTTCACATCATTCTGGGTTTATTTGTGTGAAAACAAGGTCCAATCAGGCTGAAACGTTACAGGAAGGTAGAATCTATTGAGTTGTAAGTGATCTGAACGTTTCATGATGATAGCACTTTCCTAAGGGGGTCAAACCATGTCCCAAAGGTCACCGGATCTGGTGTCAATTTAAAGAAGTAGTCCAGTTACACATTTGTGGGCTTATAACTTGGCTTCTGAATGTCCTAGAGAGATCAGGTTTAATTTAGTGTACTCCAATAAACAGCCCCTACAACCACAAAAAGGAATGGAGTCATTAGCACTTGTGGTTTTTAAATGGCACCCAGAATTATGTTGCACGAAGCACAATTTCACATCATTCTGGGTTCATTTGTGTGAAAACAAGGTCCAATCAGGCTGAAACGTTACAGGAAGGTAGAATCTATTGAGTTGTAAGTGATCTGAACGTTTCATGATGATAGCACTTTCCTAAGGGGGTCAAACCATGTCCCAAAGGTCATCGGATCTGGTGTCATTTTAAAGTAGTCCAGTTACACATTTGTGGGCTTATAACTTGGCTTCTGAATGTCCTAGAGAGGTCAGGCTTGTTTTAGTGTACTCCAATTAACAGCCCCTACAACCACAAAAAAGAATGGAGTCATTAGCACTTATGGTTTGTAAATGGCACCCAGAATTATGTTGCACGAAGCACAATTTCACATCATTCTGGGTTTATTTGTGTGAAAACAAGGTCCAATCAGGCTGAAACGTTACAGGAAGGTAGAATCTATTGAGTTGTAAGTGATCTGAACGTTTCATGATGATAGCACTTTCCTAAGGGGGTCAAACCATGTCCCAAAGGTCACCGGATCTGGTGTCAATTTAAAGAAGTAGTCCAGTTACACATTTGTGGGCTTATAACTTGGCTTCTGAATGTCCTAGAGAGATCAGGTTTGTTTTAGTGTACTCCAATCAACAGCCCCTACAACCACAAAAAGGAATGGAGTCATTAGCACTTATGGTTTGTAAATGGCACCCAGAATTATGCTGCACGAAGCACAATTTCACAACATTCTGGGTCCATTTGTGTGAAAACAAGGTCCAATCAGGCTGAAACGTTACAAGAAGGTAGAATCTATTGAGTTGTAAGTGATCTGAACGTTTCATGATGATCGCACATTCCTATAGGGGGTCAAACCATGACCCAAAGGTCACTGGGCCTGGTGTCACTTTAAAGAAGTAGTCCAGTTACACCTTTGTGAGATAATAACTTGGCTTCTGAATATCCTAAAGAGGTCAGGTTTGTTTTAGTGTACTCCAATAGACAGCCTCTACAACCACAAAAAGGAATGGAGTCATTAGCACTTATGGTTTGTAAATGGCACCCAGAATTATGTTGCACGAAGCACAATTTCACATCATTCTGGGTCCATTTGTGTGAAAACAAGGTCCAATCAGGCTGAAACGTTACAGGAAGGTAGATTCTATTGAGTTGTGTGTGATCTGAACGTTTCATGATGATAGCACATTCCTATAGGTGGTCAAACCATGTCCCAAAGGTCACCGGATCTGGTGTCAATTTAAAGAAGTAGTCCAGTTACACATTTGTGGGCTTATAACTTGGCTTCTGAATGTCCTAGAGAGATCAGGTTTGTTTTAGTATACTCCAATCAACAGCCCCTACAACCACAAAAAGGAATGGAGTCATTAGCACTTATGGTTTGTAAATGGCACCCAGAATGATGTTGCACGAAGCACAATTTCACATCATTCTGGGTTCATTTGTGTGAAAACAAGGTTCAATCACGCTGAAACATTACAGGAAGGTAGAATCTATTGAGTTGTAAGTGATCTGAACGTTTCATTATGATAGCACTTTCCTAAGGGGGTCAAATCATGTCCCAAAGGTCAACGGATCTGGTGTCAATTTAAAGAAGTAGTCCAGTTACACATTTGTGGGCTTATAACTTGGCTTCTGAATGTCCTAGAGCGATCAGGTTTGTTTTAGAGTACTCCAATCAACAGCCCCTACAACCACAAAAAGGAATGGAGTCATTAGCACTTATGGTTTGTAAATGGCACCCAGAATTATGTTGCACGAAGCACAATTTCACATCATTCTGGGTTCATTTGTGTGAAAACAAGGTCCAATCAGGCTGAAACGTTACAGGAAGGTAGAATCTATTGAGTTGTAAGTGATCTGAACGTTTCATGATGATAGCACTTTCCTAAGGGGGTCAAACCATGTCCCAAAGGTCACCGGGCCTGGTGTCACTTTAAAGAAGTAGTCCAGTTACAACTTTGTGGGCTTATAACTTGGCTTCTGAATATCCTAAAGACGTCAGGTTTGTTTTAGTGTACTCCAATCAACAGCCCCTACAACCACAAAAAGGACTGGAGTCATTAGCACTTATGGTTTTTAAATGGCACCCAGAATTATGTTGCACGAAGCACAATTTCACATCATTCTGGGTTCATTTGTGTGAAAACAAGGTCCAATCAGGCTGAAACGTTACAGGAAGGTAGAATCTATTGAGTTGTAAGTGATCTGAACGTTTCATGATGATCGAACTTTCCTAAGGGGGTCAAACCATGTCCCAAAGGTCACCGGATCTGGTGTCAATTTAAAGAAGTAGTCCAGTTAAACATTTGTGGGCTTATAACTTGGCTTCTGAATGTCCTAGAGAGATCAGGTTTGTTTAAGTGTACTCCAATCAACAGTCCCTACAAACCACAAAAAGGAATGGAGTCATTAGCACTTATGGTTTGTAAATGGCACCCAGAATTATGCTGCACGAAGCACAATTTCACAACATTCTGGGTCCATTTGTGTGAAAACAAGGTCCAATCAGGCTGAAACATTACAAGAAGGTAGAATCTATTGAGTTGTAAGTGATCTGAACGTTTCATGATGATCGCATATTCCTATAGGGGGTCAAACCATGTCCCAAAGGTCACCGAGCCTGGTGTCACTTTAAAGAAGTAGTCCAGTTACACCTTTGTGAGCTAATAACTTGGCTTCTGAATATCCTAAAGAGGCCAGGTTTGTTTTAGTGTACTCCAATCAACAGCCTCTACAACCACAAAAAGGAATGGAGTCATTAGCCCTTATGGTTTGTAAATGGCACCCAGAATTATGTTGCACGAAGCACAATTTCACATCATTCTGGGTCCATTTGTGTGAAAACAAGGTCCAATCAGGCTGAAACGTTACAGGAAGGTAGAATCTATTGAGTTGTAAGTGATCTGAACGTTTCATGATGATAGCAAATTCCTATAGGGGGTCAAACCATGTCCCAAAGGTCACCGGATCTGGTGTCAATTTAAAGAAGTAGTCCAGTTACACATTTGTGGGCTTATAACTTGGCTTCTGAATGTCCTAGAGAGGTCAGGCTTGTTTTAGTGTACTCCAATCAACAGCCCCTACAACCACAAAAAGGAATTGAGTCATTAGCACTTATGGTTTGTAAATGGCATCCAGAATTATGTTGTACGAAGCAGAATTTCAAATCATTCGGGGTCCATTTGTGTGAAAACAAGGTCCAATCAGGCTGAAACGTTACAGGAAGGTAGAATCTATTGAGTTGTAAGTGATCTGAACGTTTCATGCATATAGCACTTTCCTAAGGAGGTCAACCTATGTCCCAAATGTCACCAGATCTGGTGTCAATTTAAAGAAGTAGTCCAGTTACACATTTGTGGGCTTATAACTTGGCTTCTGAATGTCCTAGAGAGATCAGGTTTAATTTAGTGTACTCCAATAAACAGCCCCTACAACCACAAAAAGGAATGGAGTCATTAGCACTTATGGTTTTTAAATGGCACCCAGAATTATGTTGCACGAAGCACAATTTCACATCATTCTGGGTTCATTTGTGTGAAAACAAGGTCCAATCAGGCTGAAACGTTACAGGAAGGTAGAATCTATTGAGTTGTAAGTGATCTGAACGTTTCATGATGATAGCACTTTCCTAAGGGGGTCAAACCATGTCCCAAAGGTCATCGGATCTGGTGTCATTTTAAAGTAGTCCAGTTACACATTTGTGGGCTTATAACTTGGCTTCTGAATGTCCTAGATAGGTCAGGCTTGTTTTAGTGTACTCCAATTAACAGCCCCTACAACCACAAAAAAGAATGGAGTCATTAGCACTTATGGTTTGTAAATGGCACCCAGAATTATGTTGCACGAAGCACAATTTCACATCATTCTGGGTTTATTTGTGTGAAAACAAGGTCCATTCAGGCTGAAACGTTACAGGAAGGTAGAATCTATTGAGTTGTAAGTGATCTGAACGTTTCATGATGATAGCACTTTCCTAAGGGGGTCAAACCATGTCCCAAAGGTCACCGGATTTGGTGTCAATTTAAAGAAGTAGTCCAGTTACACATTTGTGGGCTTATAACTTGGCTTCTGAATGTCCTAGAGAGATCAGGTTTGTTTTAGTGTACTCCAATCAACAGCCCCTACAACCACAAAAAGGAATGGAGTCATTAGCACTTATGGTTTGTAAATGGCACCCAGAATTATGCTGCACGAAGCACAATTTCACAACATTCTGGGTCCATTTGTGTGAAAACAAGGTCCAATCAGGCTGAAACGTTACAAGAAGGTAGAATCTATTGAGTTGTAAGTGATCTGAACGTTTCATGATGATCGCACATTCCTATAGGGGGTCAAACCATGACCCAAAGGTCACTGGGCCTGGTGTCACTTTAAAGAAGTAGTCCAGTTACACCTTTGTGAGCTAATAACTTGGCTTCTGAATATCCTAAAGAGGTCAGGTTTGTTTTAGTGTACTCCAATAGACAGCCTCTACAACCACAAAAAGGAATGGAGTCATTAGCACTTATGGTTTGTAAATGGCACCCAGAATTATGTTGCACGAAGCACAATTTCACATCATTCTGGGTCCATTTGTGTGAAAACAAGGTCCAATCAGGCTGAAACATTACAGGAAGGTAGATTCTATTGAGTTGTAAGTGATCTGAACGTTTCATGATGATGGCACGTTCCTATAGGGGGTCAAACCATGTCCCAAAGGTCACCGGATCTGGTGTCAATTTAAAGAAGTAGTCCAGTTACACATTTGTGGGCTTATAACTTGGCTTCTGAATGTCCTAGAGAGATCAGGTTTGTTTTAGTATACTCCAATCAACAGCCCCTACAACCACAAAAAGGAATGGAGTCATTAGCACTTATGGTTTGTAAATGGCACCCAGAATGATGTTGCACGAAGCACAATTTCACATCATTCTGGGTTCATTTGTGTGAAAACAAGGTCCAATCAGGCTGAAACGTTACAGGAAGGTAGAATCTATTGAGTTGTAAGTGATCTGAACGTTTCATGATGATAGCACTTTCCTAAGGGGGTCAAATCATGTCCCAAAGGTCACCGGATCTGGTGTCAATTTAAAGAAGTAGTCCAGTTACACATTTGTGGGCTTATAACTTGGCTTCTGAATGTCCTAGAGCGATCAGGTTTGTTTTAGAGTACTCCAATCAACAGCCCCTACAACCACAAAAAGGAATGGAGTCATTAGCACTTATGGTTTGTAAATGGCACCCAGAATTATGTTGCACGAAGCACAATTTCACATCATTCTGGGTTCATTTGTGTGAAAACAAGGTCCAATCAGGCTGAAACGTTACAGGAAGGTAGAATCTATTGAGTTGTAAGTGATCTGAACGTTTCATGATGATAGCACTTTCCTAAGGGGGTCAAACCATGTCCCAAATGTCACCGGATCTGGTGTCAATTTAAAGACGTAGTCCAGTACCAACATTTGTGGGCTTATAACTTGGCTTCTGAATGTCCTAGAGAGGTCAGGCTTGTTTTAGTGTACTCCAGTTAACAGCCCCCATTACCCCAAAAAGTAATGGAGTCATTAGCACTTATGGTTTTTAAATGGCACCCAGAATTATGTTGCATGAAGCACAATTTCACAACATTCTGGGCCCATTTGTGTGAAAACAAGGTCCAATCAGGCTGAAACGTTACAAGAAGGTAGAATCTATTGAGTTGTAAGTGATCTGAACGTTTCATGATGATAGCACTTTCCTAAGGGGGTCAAACCATGTCCCAAAGGTCACCGGATCTGGTTTCAATTTAAAGAAGTAGTCCAGTTACACATTTGTGGGCTTATAACTTGGCTTCTGAATGTCCTAGAGAGATCAGGTTTGTTTTAGTATACTCCAATAAACAGCCCCTACAACCACAAAAAGGAATGGAGTCATTAGCACTTATGGTTTGTAAATGGCACCCAGAATTATGTTGCACGAAGCACAATTTCACATCATTCTGGGTTCATTTGTGTGAAAACAAGGTCCAATCAGGCTGAAACGTTACACGAAGGTAGAATCTATTGAGTTGTAAGTGATCTGAACGTTTCATGATGATAGCACTTTCCTAAGGGGGTCAAATCATGTCCCAAAGGTCACCGGATCTGGTGTCAATTTAAAGAAGTAGTCCAGTTACACATTTGTTGGCTTATAACTTGGCTTCTGAATGTCCTAGAGCGATCAGGTTTGTTTTAGAGTACTCCAATCAACAGCCCCTACAACCACAAAAAGGAATGGAGTCATTAGCACTTATGGTTTGTAAATGGCACCCAGAATTATGTTGCACGAAGCACAATTTCACATCATTCTGGGTTCATTTGTGTGAAAACAAGGTCCAATCAGGCTGAAACGTTACAGGAAGGTAGAATCTATTGAGTTGTAAGTGATCTGAACGTTTCATGATGATAGCACTTTCCTAAGGGGGTCAAACCATGTCCCAAAGGTCACCGGATCTGGTGTCAATTTAAAGACGTAGTCCAGTACCAACATTTGTGGGCTTATAACTTGGCTTCTGAATGTCCTAGAGAGGTCAGGCTTGTTTTAGTGTACTCCAGTTAACAGCCCCCATTACCCCAAAAAGTAATGGAGTCATTAGCACTTATGGTTTTTAAATGGCACCCAGAATTATGTTGCACGAAGCACAATTTCACATCATTCTGGGTTCATTTGTGTGAAAACAAGGTCCAATCAGGCTGAAACGTTACAGGAAGGTAGAATCTATTGAGTTGTAAGTGATCTGAACGTTTCATGATGATAGCACTTTCCTAAGGGGGTCAAACCATGTCCCAAAGGTCACCGGATCTGGTGTCAATTTAAAGTAGTCCAGTTACACATTTGTGGGCGTATAACTTGGCTTCTGAATGTCCTAGAGAGATCAGGTTTGTTTTAGTGTACTCCAATCAACAGCCCCTACAACCACAAAAAGGAATGGGGTCATTAGCACTTATGGTTTGTAAATGGCACCCAGAATTATGCTGCACGAAGCACAATTTCACAACATTCTGGGTCCATTTGTGTGAAAACAAGGTCCAATCAGGCTGAAACGTTACAAGAAGGTAGAATCTATTGAGTTGTAAGTGATCTGAACGTTTCATGATGATCGCACATTCCTATAGGGGGTCAAACCATGACCCAAAGGTCACCGGGCCTGGTGTCACTTTAAAGAAGTAGTCCAGTTACACCTTTGTGAGCTAATAACTTGGCTTCTGAATATCCTAAAGAGGTCAGGTTTGTTTTAGTGTACTCCAATAGACAGCCTCTACAACCACAAAAAGGAATGGAGTCATTAGCACTTATGGTTTGTAAAAGGCACCCAGAATTATGTTGCACGAAGCACAATTTCACATCATTCTGGGTTCATTTGTGTGAAAACAAGGTCCAATCAGGCTGAAACGTTACAGGAAGGTATATTCTATTGAGTTGTAAGTGATCTGAACGTTTCATGATGATAGCACATTCCTATAGGGGGTCAAACCATGTCCCAAAGGTCACCGGATCTGGTGTCAATTTAAAGAAGTAGTCCAGTTACACATTTGTGGGCTTATAACTTGGCTTCTGAATGTCCTAGAGAGATCAGGTTTGTTTTAGTATACTCCAATCAACAGCCCCTACAACCACAAAAAGGAATGGAGTCATTAGCACTTATGGTTTGTAAATGGCACCCAGATTTATGTTGCACGAAGCACAATTTCACATCATTCTGGGTTCATTTGTGTGAAAACAAGGTCCAATCAGGCTGAAACGTTACAGGAAGGTAGAATCTATTGAGTTGTAAGTGATCTGAACGTTTCATGATGATAGCACTTTCCTAAGGGGGTCAAACCATGTCCCAAAGGTCACCGGATCTGGTGTCAATTTAAAGACGTAGTCATGTACCAACATTTGTGGGCTTATAACTTGGCTTCTGAATGTCCTAGAGAGGTCAGGCTTTTTTTAGTGTACTCCAGTTAACAGCCCCCATTACCCCAAAAAGTAATGGAGTCATTAGCACTTATGGTTTTTAAATGGCACCCAGAATTATGTTGCACGAAGCACAATTTCACATCATTCTGGGTTCATTTGTGTGAAAACAAGGTCCAATCAGGCTGAAACGTTACAGGAAGGTAGAATCTATTGAGTTGTAAGTGATCTGAACGTTTCATGATGATAGCACTTTCCTAAGGGGGTCAAACCATGTCCCAAAGGTCACCGGATCTGGTGTCAATTTAAAGAAGTAGTCCAGTTACACATTTGTGGGCTTATAACTTGGCTTCTGAATGTCCTAGAGAGATCAGGTTTGTTTTAGTGTACTCCAATCAACAGCCCCTACAACCACAAAAAGGAATGGAGTCATTAGCACTTATGGTTTGTAAATGGCACCCAGAATTATGCTGCACGAAGCACAATTTCACAACATTCTGGGTCCATTTGTGTGAAAACAAGGTCCAATCAGGCTGAAACGTTACAAGAAGGTAGAATCTATTGAGTTGTAAGTGATCTGAACGTTTCATGATGATCGCACATTCCTATAGGGGGTCAAACCATGACCCAAAGGTCACCGGGCCTGGTGTCACTTTAAAGAAGTAGTCCAGTTACACCTTTGTGAGCTAATAACTTGGCTTCTGAATATCCTAAAGAGGTCAGGTTTGTTTTAGTGTACTCCAATAGACAGCCTCTACAACCACAAAAAGGAATGGAGGCATTAGCACTTATGGTTTGTAAATGGCACCCAGAATTATGTTGCACGAAGCACAATTTCACATCATTCTGGGTCCATTTGTGTGAAAACAAGGTCCAATCAGGCTGAAACGTTACAGGAAGGTATATTCTATTGAGTTGTAAGTGATCTGAACGTTTCATGATGATAGCACATTCCTATAGGGGGTCAAACCATGTCCCAAAGGTCACCGGATCTGGTGTCAATTTAAAGAAGTAGTCCAGTTACACATTTGTGGGCTTATAACTTGGCTTCTGAATGTCCTAGAGCGATCAGGTTTGTTTAAGTGTGCTCCAATCAACAGCCCCTACAACCACAAAAAGGAATGGAGTCATTAGCACTTATGGTTTGTAAATGGCACCCAGAATTATGTTGCACGAAGCACAATTTCACATCATTCTGGGTTCATTTGTGTGAAAACAAGGTCCAATCAGGCTGAAACGTTACAGGAAGGTAGAATCTATTGAGTTGTAAGTGATCTGAACGTTTCATGATGATAGCACTTTCCTAAGGGGGTCAAATCATGTCCCAAAGGTCACCGGATCTGGTGTCAATTTAAAGAAGTAGTCCAGTTACACATTTGTGGGCTTATAACTTGGCTTCTGAATATCCTAGAGCGATCAGGTTTGTTTAAGTGTACTCCAATCAACAGCCCCTACAACCACAAAAAGGAATGGAGTCATTAGCACTTATGGTTTGTAAATGGCACCCAGAATTATGTTGCACGAAGCACAATTTCACATCATTCTGGGTTCATTTGTGTGAAAACAAGGTCTAATCAGGCTGAAACGTTACAGGAAGGTAGAATCTATTGAGTTGTAAGTGATCTGAACGTTTCATTATGATAGCACTTTCCTAAGGGGGTCAAACCATGTCCCAAAGGTCACCGGATCTGGTGTCAATTTAAAGAAGTAGTCCAGTTACACATTTGTGGGCTTATAACTTGGCTTCTGAATGTCCAAGAGAGATCAGGTTTGTTTTAGTGTACTCCAATCAACAGCCCCTACAACCACAAAAAGGAATGGGGTCATTAGCACTTATGTTTTGTAAATGGCACC
The DNA here is from genome assembly GCF_043380555.1 of Nothobranchius furzeri. Taxonomy (NCBI): domain Eukaryota; kingdom Metazoa; phylum Chordata; class Actinopteri; order Cyprinodontiformes; family Nothobranchiidae; genus Nothobranchius; species Nothobranchius furzeri. The sequence goes on from NC_091741.1 coordinate 3,733,157, forward strand.
CATAATTATGCTACACGAAGCACAATTTCACAACATTCTGGGTCCATTTGTGTGAAAACAAGGTCCAATCAGGCTGAAACGTTACAAGAAGGTAGAATCTATTGAGTTGTAAGTGATCTGAACGTTTCATGATGATAGCACTTTCCTAAGGGGGTCAAATCATGTCCCAAAGGTCACCGGATCTGGTGTCAATTTAAAGAAGTAGTCCAGTTACACATTTGTGGGCTTATAACTTGGCTTCTGAATGTCCTAGAGCGATCATGTTTGTTTTAGAGTACTCCAATCAACAGCCCCTACAACCACAAAAAGGAATGGAGTCATTAGCACTTATGGTTTGTAAATGGCACCCAGAATTATGCTGCACGAAGCACAATTTCACAAAATTCTGGGTCCATTTGTGTGAAAACAAGGTCCAATCAGGCTGAAACGTTACAAGAAGGTAGAATCTATTGAGTTGTAAGTGATCTGAACGTTTCATGATGATCGCACATTCCTATAGGGGGTCAAACCATGACCCAAAGGTCACCGGGCCTGGTGTCACTTTAAAGAAGTAGTCCAGTTACACCTTTGTGAGCTAATAACTTGGCTTCTGAATATCCTAAAGAGGTCAGGTTTGTTTTAGTGTACTCCAATAGACAGCCTCTACAACCACAAAAAGGAATGGAGTCATTAGCACTTATGGTTTGTAAATGGCACCCAGAATTATGTTGCACGAAGCACAATTTCACATCATTCTGGGTTCATTTGTGTGAAAACAAGGTCCAATCAGGCTGAAACGTTACAGGAAGGTATATTCTATTGAGTTGTAAGTGATCTGAACGTTTCATGATGATAGCACATTCCTATAGGGGGTCAAACCATGTCCCAAAGGTCACCGGATCTGGTGTCAATTTAAAGAAGTAGTCCAGTTACACATTTGTGGGCTTATAACTTGGCTTCTGAATGTCCTAGAGCGATCAGGTTTGTTTAAGTGTACTCCAATCAACAGCCCCTACAACCACAAAAAGGAATGGAGTCATTAGCACTTATGGTTTTTAAATGGCATCCAGAATTATGTTGCACGAAGCACAATTTCACATCATTCTGGGTTCATTTGTGTGAAAACAAGGTCCAATCAGGCTGAAACGTTACAGGAAGGTAGAATCTATTGAGTTGTAAGTGATCTGAACGTTTCATGATGATAGCACTTTCCTAAGGGGGTCAAATCATGTCCCAAAGGTCACCGGATCTGGTGTCAATTTAAAGAAGTAGTCCAGTTACACATTTGTGGGCTTATAACTTGGCTTCTGAATATCCTAGAGCGATCAGGTTTGTTTAAGTGTACTCCAATCAACAGCCCCTACAACCACAAAAAGGAATGGAGTCATTAGCACTTATGGTTTGTAAATGGCACCCAGAATTATGTTGCACGAAGCACAATTTCACATCATTCTGGGTTCATTTGTGTGAAAACAAGGTCCAATCAGGCTGAAACGTTACAGGAAGGTATATTCTATTGAGTTGTAAGTGATCTGAACGTTTCATGATGATAGCACATTCCTATAGGGGGTCAAACCATGTACCAAAGGTCACCGGATCTGGTGTCAATTTAAAGAAGTAGTCCAGTTACACATTTGTGGGCTTATAACTTGGCTTCTGAATGTCCTAGAGAGATCAGGTTTGTTTTAGTATACTCCAATCAACAGCCCCTACAACCACAAAAAGGAATGGAGTCATTAGCACTTATGGTTTGTAAATGGCACCCAGAATTATGTTGCACGAAGCACAATTTCACATCATTCTGGGTTCATTTGTGTGAAAACAAGGTCTAATCAGGCTGAAACGTTACAGGAAGGTAGAATCTATTGAGTTGTAAGTGATCTGAACGTTTCATTATGATAGGACTTTCCTAAGGGGGTCAAACCATGTCCCAAAGGTCACCGGATCTGGTGTCAATTTAAAGAAGTAGTCCAGTTACACATTTGTGGGCTTATAACTTGGCTTCTGAATGTCCTAGAGAGATCAGGTTTGTTTTAGTGTACTCCAATCAACAGCCCCTACAACCACAAAAAGGAATGGGGTCATTAGCACTTATGGTTTGTAAATGGCACCCAGAATTATGCTGCACGAAGCACAATTTCACAACATTCTGGGTCCATTTGTGTGAAAACAAGGTCCAATCAGGCTGAAACGTTACAAGAAGGTAGAATCTATTGAGTTGTAAGTGATCTGAACGTTTCATGATGATAGCACTTTCCTAAGGGGGTCAAACCATGTCCCAAAGGTCACCGGATCTGGTGTCAATTTAAAGACGTAGTCCAGTACCAACATTTGTGGGCTTATAACTTGGCTTCTGAATGTCCTAGAGAGGTCAGGCTTGTTTTAGTGTACTCCAGTTAACAGCCCCCATTACCCCAAAAAGTAATGGAGTCATTAGCACTTATGGTTTGTAAATGGCACCCAGAATTATGTTGCACGAAGCACAATTTCACATCATTCTGGGTTCATTTGTGTGAAAACAAGGTCTAATCAGGCTGAAACGTTACAGGAAGGTAGAATCTATTGAGTTGTAAGTGATCTGAACGTTTCATTATGATAGCACTTTCCTAAGGGGGTCAAACCATGTCCCAAAGGTCACCGGATCTGGTGTCAATTTAAAGAAGTAGTCCAGTTACACATTTGTGGGCTTATAACTTGGCTTCTGAATGTCCTAGAGAGATCAGGTTTGTTTTAGTGTACTCCAATCAACAGCCCCTACAACCACAAAAAGGAATGGGGTCATTAGCACTTATTGTTTGTAAATGGCACCCAGAATTATGCTGCACGAAGCACAATTTCACAAAATTCTGGGTCCATTTGTGTGAAAACAAGGTCCAATCAGGCTGAAACGTTACAAGAAGGTAGAATCTATTGAGTTGTAAGTGATCTGAACGTTTCATGATGATCGCACATTCCTATAGGGGGTCAAACCATGACCCAAAGGTCACCGGGCCTGGTGTCACTTTAAAGAAGTAGTCCAGTTACACCTTTGTGAGCTAATAACTTGGCTTCTGAATATCCTAAAGAGGTCAGGTTTGTTTTAGTGTACTCCAATAGACAGCCTCTACAACCACAAAAAGCAATGGAGTCATTAGCACTTATGGTTTGTAAATGGCACCCAGAATTATGTTGCACGAAGCACAATTTCACATCATTCTGGGTCCATTTGTGTGAAAACAAGGTCCAATCAGGCTAAAACGTTACAGGAAGGTATATTCTATTGAGTTGTAAGTGATCTGAACGTTTCATGATGATAGCACTTTCCTAAGGGGGTCAAACCATGTCCCAAAGGTCACCGGATCTGGTGTCAATTTAAAGAAGTAGTCCAGTTACACATTTGTGGGCTTATAACTTGGCTTCTGAATGTCCTAGAGAGATCAGGTTTGTTTTAATGTACTCCAACCAACAGCCCCTACAACCACAAAAAGGAATGGAGTCATTAGCACTTATGGTTTGTAAATGGCACCCAGAATTAGGTTGCACGAAGCACAATTCCACATCATTCTGGGTCCATTTGTGTGAAAACAAGGTCCAATCAGGCTGAAACATTACAAGAAGGTAGAATCTATTGAGTTGTAAGTGATCTGAACGTTTCATGATGATCGCACATTCCTATAGGGGGTCAAACCATGTCCCAAAGGTCACCCGGCCTGGTGTCACTTTAAAGAAGTAGTCCAGTTACACCTTTGAGGGCTTATAACTTGGCTTCTGAATGTCCTAGAGAGATCAGGTTTGTTTTAGTGTACTCCAATCAACAGCCCCTACAACCTCCAAAAGGAATGGAGTCATTAGCACTTATGGTTTTTAAATGGCACCCAGAATTATGTTGCACGAAGCACAATTTCACATCATTCTGGGTTCATTTGTGTGAAAACAAGGTCCAATCAGGCTGAACCGTTACAGGAAGGTAGAATCTATTGAGTTGTAAGTGATCTGAACGTTTCATGATGATAGCACTTTCCTAAGGGGGTCAAACCATGTCCCAAAGGTCACTGGATCTGGTGTCAATTTAAAGAAGTAGTCCAGTTACACATTTGTGGGCTTATAACTTGGCTTCTGAATGTCCTAGAGAGATCAGGTTTGTTTTAGTGTACTCCAATCAACAGCCCCTACAACCACAAAAAGGAATGGAGTCATTAGCACTTATGGTTTGTAAATGGCACCCAGAATTATGTTGCACAAAGCACAATTTCACATCATTCTGGGTCCATTTGTGTGAAAACAAGGTCCATTCAGGCTGAAACGTTACAGGAAGGTAGAATCTATTGAGTTGTAAGTAATCTGAACGTTTCATGATGATCGCACATTCCTAAGGGGGTCAAACCATTTTCCAAAGGTCACCGGATCTGGTGTCAATTTAAAGAAGTAATCCAGTTACACATTTGTGGGCTTATAACTTGGCTTCTTAATGTCCTAGAGAGATCAGGTTTGTTTTAGTGTACTCCAATCAACATCCCCTACAACCACAAAAAGGAATGGAGTCATTAGCACTTAAGGTTTGTAAATGGCACCCAGAATTATGTTGCACGAAGCACAATTTCACATCATTCTGGGTCCATTTGTGTGAAAACAAGGTCCAATCAGGCTGAAACGCTACAAGAAGGTAGAATCTATTGAGTTGTAAGTGATCTGAACGTTTCAAGATGATCGCACATTCCTATAGGGGTAAAACCATGTCCCAAAGGTCACCGGGCCTGGTGTCACTTTAAAGAAGTAGTCCAGTTACACCTTTGTGGGCTTATAACTTGGCTTCTGAATGTCCTAGAGAGGTTAGGTTTGTTTTAGTGTTCTCCAATCAACAGCCCCTACAACCACAAAAAGGAATGGAGTCATTAGCACTTATGGTTTGTAAATGGCACCCAGAATTATGTTGCACGAAGCACAATTTCACATCATTCTGGGTTCATTTGTGTGAAAACAAGGTCCAATCAGGGTTAAACGTTGCAGGAAGGTAGAATCTATTGAGTTGTAAGGGATCTGAACGTTTCATGATGATAGCACTTTCCTAAGGGGGTCAAACCATGTCCCAAAGGTCACCGGATCTGGTGTCAATTTAAAGAAGTAGTCAAGTTACACATTTGTGGGCTTATAACTTGGCTTCTAAATGTCCTAGAGAGATCAAGTTTGTTTTATTGTACTCCAAACAACAGCCCCTACAACCTCAAACAGGAATGGAGTTATTAGCACTTATGGTTTTTAAATGGCACCCAGAATTATGTTGCACGAAGCACAATTTCACATCATTCTGGGTTCATTTGTGTGAAAACAAGGTCCAATCAGGCTGAAATGTTACAGGAAGGTAGAATCTATTGAGTTGTAAGTGATCTGACCGTTTCATGATGATAGCACTTTCCTAAGGGGGTCAAACCATGTCCCAAAGGTCACCGGGCCTGGTGTCTCTTTAAAGAAGTAGTCCAGTTACACATTTGTGGGCTTATTACTTGGCTTCTGAATGTCCTAGAGAGATCATGTTTGTTTTAGTGTACTCCAATCAACAGCCCCTACAACCACAAAAAGGAATGGAGTCATTAGCACTTATGGTTTGTAAATGGCACCCAGAATTATGTTGCACGAAGCACAATTTCACATCATTCTGGGTCCATTTGTGTGAAAACAAGGTCCAATCAGGCTGAAACGCTACAAGAAGGTAGAATCTATTGAGTTGTAAGTGATCTGAACCTTTCAAGATGATCGCACATTCCTATAGGGGGTAAAACCATGTCCCAAAGGTCACCGGGCCTGGTGTCACTTTAAAGATGTAGTCCAGTTACACCTTTGTGGGCTTATAACTTGGCTTCTGAATGTCCTAGAGAGGTTAGGTTTGTTTTAGTGTACTCCAATCAAAAGCCCCTACAACCACAAAAAGGAATGGAGTCATTAGCACTTATGGTTTGTAAATGGCACTCAGAATTATGTTGCACAAAGCACAATTTCACATCATTCTGGGTTCATTTGTGTGAAAACAAGGTCCAATCAGGCTGAAACGTTACAGGAAGGTAGAATCTATTGAGTCGTAAGTGATCTGAACGTTTCATGATGATAGCACTTTCCTAAGGGGGTCAAACCATGTCCCAAAGGTCACCGGATCTGGTGTCACTTTAAAGAAGTAGTCCAGTTACACATTTATAACTTGGCTTCTGAATGTCCCAGAGAGGTCAGGTTTGTTTTAGGGTACTCCAATCAACAGCCCCTACAACCACAAAAAGGAATGGAGTCATTAGCACTTATGGTTTTTAAATGGCACCCAGAATTATGTTGCACGAAGCACAATTTCACATCATTCTGGGTTCATTTGTGTGAAAACAAGGTCCAATCAGGCTGAAACGTTACAGGAAGGTAGAATCTATTGAGTTGTAAGTGATATGAACGTTTCATGATGATAGCACTTTCTGAGGGGGTCAAACCATGTCCCAAAAGTCACCGGATCTGGTGTCATTTTAAAGAAGTAGTCCAGTTACACATTTGTGGCCTTATAACTTGGCTTCTGAATGTCCTAGAGAGATCAGGTTTGTTTTAATGTACTCCAATCAACAGCCCCTACAACAACAAAAAGGAATGGAGTCATTAGCACTTATGGTTTGTAAATGGCACCCAGAATTATGTTGCACGAAGCACAATTTCACATCATTCTGGGTTCATTTGTGTGAAAACAAGGCCCAATCAGGCTGAAATGTTACAGGAAGGTAGAATCTACTGAGTTGTAAGTGATCTGAACGTTTCATGATGATAGCACTTTCCTAAGGGGGTCAAACCATGTCCCAAAGGTCACCGGATCTGGTGTCAATTTAAAGAAGTAGTCCAGTTACACATTTGTGGGCTTATAACTTGGCTTCTGAATGTCCTAGAGAGATCAGGTTTGTTTTAGTGTACTCCAATCAACAGCCCCTACAACCACAAAAAGGAATGGAGTCATTAGCACTTATGGTTTGTAAATGGCACCCAGAATTATGTTGCACGAAGCACAATTTCACATCATTCTGGGTCCATTTGTGTGAAAACAAGGTCCAATCAGGCTGAAACGCTACAAGAAGGTAGAATCTATTGAGTTGTAGGTGATCTGAACGTTTCAAGATGATCGCACATTCTTATAGGGGGTAAAACCATGTCCCAAAGGTCACCGGATCTGGTGTCAATTTAAAGAAGTAATCCAGTTACACATTTGTGGGCTTATAACTTGGCTTCTTAATGTCCTAGAGAGATCAGGTTTGTTTTAGTGTACTCCAATCAACAGCCCCTACAACCACAAAAAGGAATGGAGTCATTAGCACTTATGGTTTGTAAATGGCACCCAGAATTATGTTGCACGAACACAATTTCACATCATTCTGGGTCCATTTGTGTGAAAACAAGGTCCAATCAGGCTGAAACGTTACAGGAAGGTAGAATCTATTGAGTTGTAAGTGATCTGAACGTTTCATGATGATAGCACTTTCCTAAGGGGGTCAAACCATGTCCCAAAGGTCACCGGATCTGGTGTCAATTTAAAGAAGTAGTCCAGTTACACATTTGTGGGCTTATAACTTGGCTTCTGAATGTCCTAGAGCGATCAGGTTTGTTTTGGTGTACTCCAATCAACAGCCCCTACAACCACAAAAAGGAATGGAGACATTAGCACTTATGGATTTAAATGGCACCCAGAATTATGTTGCACGAAGCACAATTTCACATCATTCTGGGTCCATTTGTGTGAAAACAAGGTCCAATCAGGCTGAAACGTTACAGGAAGGTAGAATCTACTGAGTTGTAAGTGATCTGAACGTTTCATGATGATAGCACTTTCCTAAGGGGGTCAAACCATGTCCCAAAGGTCACCGGATCTGGTGTCACTTTAAAGAAGTAGTCCAGTTACACATTTGTGGGCTTATAACTTGGCTTCTGAATGTCCTAGAGAGATCATGTTTGTTTTAGGTTACTCCAATCAACAGCCCCTACAACCACAAAAAGGAATGGAGTCATTAGCACTTATGGTTTGTAAATGGCACCCAGAATTATGTTGCACAAACACAATTTCACATCATTCTGGGTCCATTTGTGTGAAAACAAGGTCCAATCAGGCTGAAACGTTACAGAAAGGTAGAATCTATTGAGTTGTAAGTGATCTGAACGTTTCATGATGATAGCACTTTCCTAAGGGGGTCAAACCATGTCCCAAAGGTCACCGGATCTGGTGTCAATTTAAAGAAGTAGTCCAGTTACACATTTGTGGGCTTATAACTTGGCTTCTGAATGTCCTAGAGCGATCAGGTTTGTTTTGGTGTACTCCAATCAACAGCCCCTACAACCACAAAAAGGAATGGAGACATTAGCACTTATGGATTTAAATGGCACCCAGAATTATGTTGCACGAAGCACAATTTCACATCATTCTGGGTCCATTTGTGTGAAAACAAGGTCCAATCAGGCTGAAACGTTACAGGAAGGTAGAATCTACTGAGTTGTAAGTGATCTGAACGTTTCATGATGATAGTACTTTCCTAAGGGGGTCAAACCATGTCCCAAAGGTCACCGGATCTGGTGTCACTTTAAAGAAGTAGTCCAGTTACACATTTGTGGGCTTATAACTTGGCTTCTGAATGTCCTAGAGAGATCATGTTTGTTTTAGGGTACTCCAATCAACAGCCCCTACAACCACAAAAAGGAATGGAGTCATTAGCATTTATGGTTTTTAAATGGCACCCAGAATTATGTTGCACGAAGCACAATTTCACATCATTCTGGGTTCATTTGTGTGAAAACAAGGTCCAATCAGGCTGAAACGTTACAGGAAGGTAGAATCTATTGAGTTGTAAGTGATCTGAACGTTTCATGATGATAGCACTTTCCTAAGGGGGTCAAACCATGTCCCAAAGATCACCGGATCTGGTGTCAATTTTAAAGAAGTAGTCCAGTTACACATTTGTGGGCTTATAACTTGGCTTCTGAATGTCCTAGAGAGATCAGGTTTGTTTTAGTGTACTCCAATCAACAGCCCCTACAACCACAAAAAGGAATGGAGTCATTAGCCCTTATGGTTTTTAAATGGCACCCAGAATTATGTTGCACGAAGCACAATTTCACATCATTCTGGGTTCATTTGTGTGAAAACAAGGTCCAATCAGGCTGAAACGCTACAAGAAGGTAGAATCTATTGAGTTGTAAGTGATCTGAACGTTTCAAGATGATCGCACATTCCTATAGGGGGTAAAACCATGTCCCAAAGGTCACCGGGCCTGGTGTCACTTTAAAGATGTAGTCCAGTTACACCTTTGTGGGCTTATAACTTGGCTTCTAAATGTCCTAGAGAGGTTAGGTTTGTTTTGGTGTACTCCAATCAAAAGCCCCTACAACCACAAAAAGGAATGGAGTCATTAGCACTTATGGTTTTTAAATGGAACCCAGAATTATGTTGCACGAAGCACAATTTCACATCATTCTGGGTTCATTTGTGTGAAAACAAGGTCCAATCAGGCTGAAACGCTACAAGAAGGTAGAATCTATTGAGTTGTAAGTGATCTGAACGTTTCAAGATGATCGCACATTCCTATAGGGGGTAAAACCATGTCCCAAAGGTCACCGGATCTGGTGTCAATTTAAAGAAGTAGTCCAGTTACACATTTGTGGGCTTATAACTTGGCTTCTGAATGTCCTAGAGCGATCAGGTTTGTTTTAGTGTACTCCAATCAACAGCCCCTACAACCACAAAAAGGAATGGAGACATTAGCACTTATGGTTTTTAAATGGCACCCAGAATTATGTTGCACGAAGCACAATTTCACATCATTCTGGGTCCATTTGTGTGAAAACAAGGTCCAATCAGGCTGAAACGTTTCAGGAAGGTAGAATCTAATGAGTTGTAAAAGATCTGAACGTTTCATGATGATAGCACTTTCCTAAGGGGGTCAAACCATGTCCCAAAGATCACCGGATCTGGTGTCAATTTTAAAGAAGTAGTCCAGTTACACATTTGTGGGCTTATAACTTGGCTTCTGAATGTCCTAGAGAGATCAGGTATTTTTTAATGTACTCCAATCAACAGCCCCTACAACCACAAAAAGGAATGGAGTCATTAGCACTTATGGTTTGTAAATGGCACCCAGAATTATGTTGCACGAAGCACAATTTCACATCATTCTGGGTTCATTTGTGTGAAAACAAGGTCCAATCAGGCTGAAACGTTACAGGAAGGTAGAATCTACTGAGTTGTAAGTGATCTGAACGTTTCATGATGATAGCACTTTCCTAAGGGGGTCAAACCATGTCCCAAAGGTCACCGGATCTGGTGTCAATTTAAAGTAGTCCAGTTACACATTTGTGGGCTTATAACTTGGCTTCTGAATGTCCTAGAGAGATCAGGTTTGTTTTAGTGTACTCCAATCAACAGCCCCTACAACAACAAAAAGGAATGGAGTCATTAGCCCTTATGGTTTTTAAATGGCACCCAGAATTATGTTGCACGAAGCACAATTTCACATCATTCTGGGTTCATTTGTGTGAAAACAAGGTCCAATCAGGCTGAAACGTTACAGGAAGGTATATTCTATTGAGTTGTAAGTGATCTGAACGTTTCATGATGATAGCACATTCCTATAGGGGGTCAAACCATGTACCAAAGGTCACCGGATCTGGTTCAATTTAAAGAAGTAGTCCAGTTACACATTTGTGGGCTTATAACTTGGCTTCTGAATGTCCTAGAGAGATCAGGTTTGTTTTAGTGTACTCCAATCAACAGCCCCTACAACAACAAAAAGGAATGGAGTCATTAGCCCTTATGGTTTTTAAATGGCACCCAGAATTATGTTGCACGAAGCACAATTTCACATCATTCTGGGTTCATTTGTGTGAAAACAAGGTCCAATCAGGCTGAAACGCTACAAGAAGGTAGAATCATTAAGTACTAATTTAAATAAAGTCCCTCTGTCCTCAGTGCTAGGTTGTGGGTTTAATACACATTATTATGATCAACCTGTTGAATAGTATAATAACAATATTCCTGTAAAAGTCATTTAGTAATGAACAACCTCAGTTCTGTGAAAGCACATCATGTCTCTGATGTGTACACTGCAGACCTGACCGGGGTTTGCACGCAAGGGCCTGTATGTGTGTGTGTGTGTGTGTGTGTGTGTGTGTGTGTGTGTGTGTGTGTGTGTGTGTGTGTGTGTGTGTATGTATGTGTGTGTGTGTGTGTGTGTGTGTGTGTGTGTGTGTGTGTGTGTGTGTGTGTGTGTGTGTGTGAAACAAATAAAGATAAATATAGCTAGTGTGGCCACGAGCGGTCGTGCAGGGTAGAGGCTGCGCGAAAACGCCTCTAAAACAAGCGCGTGCCCACGCCCGATCCGTGGAAGCACTTAGAACTAGCAAACGTACTAGCAGAAATCAACGATCGCACACGGGTCATTGAGTGTGTACAGGGTTCGTCTGCGTGTGTGGCATTGGGCAATCTAGCGGCAACCGAGTGGCCTGAAGGCGGAACCGGCCAACCCGTCGCCCTCACCATCGTTGTGCTTCGAGATGAACTATTGCTAAAGATGATCGTCCTCGTCAACCACGGCGCTACCAGAGTTACCACGACATGCGCCTTAAAAGCGTTCTCGTTTGGGTCAGCGCCACCAGAATTGAATCGGCAAGTCAGCGGATATTACACAACTCGTAACGAAGACCCTCTCCGCGACCTCGCGGCCAGTGTGCGCAGTGTACAGCAAATGACAAACGATGTAGCGAGCGATATATCGGAAAAACTTTGCACTGACGCGACGGTCGCCACTGCAGGTTGTGCGAGTCTCGCGCAAAGTGCCATATCAAACGTGCGCAAGCTAGTGACAAGCAACTTCACCAGATCCGTAGATTCTGCATACGCTCGGATACGAATGAAAGTATCGAGAGATAACACCGACACAAGTTGCGCGACGGCGCTGGCTGCAGTCGCTACAACACTGGATTTATTAATCAACGTAATTGTGATCGTAATGGCGTTTCGAGTGTGCACCAGAAACTACAACCAGTACTACAGAAAACTGGCATGAGGGTCGCGGTCTAACGTTATGTTGGTGTCTCGCATCGACCGTCGACGGCCGTTTGCCAGCGGCTGAAAATGACAGTTGACGAAATGGAAACGCCGACCGTCGATAGTGCACTCTCGCAAGTTCCAACCGCACCATCTCAGGAGACAGACCACAGAGTGATATTAGCGGAGGGTAGATAGAAAATGCGCAAACCGCCGCAACCCCCCATATACATACTATACGAGTTCAACATAGAGTGGAGTAAGAAGTTACTACCGATTGTATTTCCAACGTGCAAGCAGCTGGTGTTTGACGCTTTACTTGAGTATCACAGAGGTTGCGATGTCCTGTGTTCCACGAGCGCATGGAAACAAGTGAACAAACTTCTACGGACCGTACTGTTGGGGTATGAGCGAGCTGTAAAATCAATACACGCTAGACACGCGGACTTTGCCGCGTTACTGGACACGCATATCGCCACAAAAAAACCGGGTCAAGTGTTCGGGGCGTCACCGCGCTCGACTATACACGTCTTGGCCTACCACGAGTACATGAGCCCACAGATCCTAAGCGAGGTCGAAGCCGTTGTGTCTACCCAACGCAAATTCAGCACAGCCGTGCGCGCTAAGACAAGTCCCTCTAGACTGCTGGAAATTTTGGAAACGTGGAAGGCTGGCGTGTACGCGCTTTCTACACATCTCAACGGTATGATCGCGATACTCTCGGCCGCACAACAACTAATGGTCATGTGTTCGGAAGGTCTGATCAGGTCTGACATGACCGGTTGTCAATCGACGTCGAGCGTGCACTCACACACGGATATCCTGGCGTACAGTAAAGCGACGTCGACCTCTAAGCTCACGTTGATCGCCGATGTTTCGAAGGGCAATCGAGTGTGTTGGCTGACGAAAGCTATGGTGACCGACGGTCGCGTCGACTACAATGTGCCTCATTGCGACTGGAGAGGCGTATGTGATCCTTTGCAAATCGATAACACCACCGCGGTCGAGTGCGAAGTCACGGTCGGCGGCGTGTTGTCCTTACTGTGCCCCATACAATGTGACGGTCCGTGTGACGGACCGGTGTGTTACGACCCGACTAACGAAACGTACCAGGTGATAACATTGCATCCGCCCATTACAGCGGAGCGAGCGTTTCGCCACACTCCCAAACCAAGGTTAATAGTTGTAACGCACGCCCTTTCGGACCTCGGTGCACGTGAAACACTGGCGTACACTCACAACATCACGCTCGAGACAGCTCAAGCGTTACGCGAAACAAAGGACGTGTTCAAATCCATAGAGAATATACGGTCTTTAGCGTATGCGTATATAAAGGAGGTCGATGACATTTACAGACCTGGCGGCGTGGGCACCACAGTAGAACAACAAGGTGCTCTCAAGCGCACACAGATACTGGCCGCATTATCACTCGCGATGTCTATCCTGACATGCCCGTTTCTGATTTCTATGTATATTAAATTATGACAAGAGCTACGGTGGTTACGATTACACTCTGACCACGTGCCTTAGTTTCTGCTAGTGACCTATAAATACATTTGCCCACTTGCTCTCACTGCCATTAAAGCGGCTGTACCCACACGTACAACACCCAAGAAAAAAAAAGATCTCGCTGTCTGTACTGGGTGTACTCTCAGTAGTCGCAGTTGCTCAGGCCATGGTGGTACGCTCACATAACGCCTCTGAGATACGTCCCATCACACCACCTCCTACACTACTCGCGAAGGAGTATTCAACACCCCCTTTGTTCGAAGACAACCATTATAACGAGCACAGCACAACGCTTGCCGCACGCGAAGACAACATGCAGGAGACAACGCTACCACCTGTCGTGAGAACAACGGATTCGAGTGACAACGATCGCGACTATGACGAGCACATTACAGCACCCTCTGTGCACGAAGACCAGGTGCAGGAGACAACGCTACCACCTGTCGTGAGAAACAAGAGTTTGGTTAACAATGATCATCGTCGTGTCCCATTGTAAACTGGGCGTGCCATCGCACACATCGTACATGTGTGTTAACCCACCTGTATGCGACAGACTTTGTGTGTTGCATGACATCGAGATGTATTGACGTCTGTGTCAATACAGGACTCTCTATAAGCCGGGAGCTGGACGCTAACGACCCGTGCATGCGCCACACAAAAGGTATCGTACATGTGTTAACCCACCTGTATGCGACAGACTTTGTGTGTTGCATGACATCGAGATGTATTGACGTCTGTGTCAATACAGGACTCTCTAAGCTGGGAGCTGGATGCTAACAACCCGTGCATGCGCCACACAAAAGGTATCGTACATGTGTTAACCCACCTGTATGTGACAGACTTTGTGTGTTGCATGACATCGAGATGTATTGACGTCTGTGTCAATACAGGACTCTCTAAGCTGGGAGCTGGACGATAACGACCCGTGCATGCGCCACACAAAAGGTAACTCGACTAACTACAAAACGCATATTGTGATGTAGAAAGTTGGCTCGACTGTTTGAATCAGCTGCAGCTGCGGTTTACTCACAAAGTGAATCGCACGCTTGTTAGAAGTACATTCGGAGCACTTAAAAAATACATCGCTCTCATCGAGTTCCGTCTCAGCGTTCACCGGCTGATGGGCAAGAGCGTGACATGGGATCGCCAGGAACTTACTTAAGGACTATCATCTCATTTGGCATTTACTCACGGACCCAAGAAACCAGTTCCAAAAAATGGTCGAGAATTATAACTTGTCTAATAGCAACTGGAAGATATGTTGCGTCATAAGCCTCTGATGGTTCACAAGGTGCACGGTCCACTCGAAATCCTAATGCTGTATTTGTAGTACATACACTAAGTCTTCTCTGTTGATGTCAGACTAGAGTTTTATTAGAGTTTTACTTTACAACAATGGGATTCGAGCAATTGATGTGTATATTTTTAATAGTGCACAATGCTACTATTCCTAGGCTGAATGTACGACATGGCTCTTATGTATCATTATGTATCGTTTCCATTAAGTACAAATTTAAATAAAGTCCCTCTGTCCTCAGTGCTAGGTTGTGGGTTTAATACACATTATTATGATCAACCTGTTGAACAGTATAATAACAATATTCCTGTAAAAGTCATTTAGTAATGAACAACCTCAGTTCTGTGAAAGAACATCATGTCTCTGATGTGTACACTGCAGGCCTGACCGGGGTTTGCACGCAAGGGCCTGTGTGTGTGTGTGTGTGTGTGTGTGTGTGTGTGTGTGTGTGTGTGTGTGTGTGTGTGTGTGTGTGTGTGTGTGTGTGTGTGTGTGTGTGTGTGTGTGTGTGAAACAAATAAAGATAAATATAGCTAGTGCGGCCACGAGCGGTCGTGCAGGGTAGAGGCTGCACGAAAACGCCTCTAAAAACAAGCGCGTGCCCACGCCCGATCCGTGGAAGCACGTAGACCTAGCAAACGTACTAGCAGAAATCAACGATCGCACACGGGTCATTGAGTGTGTACAGGGTTCGTCTGCGTGTGTGGCATTGGGCAATCTAGCGGCAACCGTGTGGCCTGAAGGCGGAACCGGCCAACCCGTCGCCCTCACCATCGTTGCGCTTCGAGATGAACTATTGCTAAAGATGATCGTCCTCATCAACCACGGCGCTACCAGAGTAGCTCGTAACGAAGACCCTCTCCGCGACCTCGCGGCCAGTGTGCGCAGTGTACAGCAAATGACAAACGATGTTGCGAGCGATATATTGGAAAAACTTTGCACTGACGCGACGATCGCCACTGCAGGTTGTGCGAGTCTCGCGCAAAGTGCCATATCAAACGTGCGCAAGCTAGTGACAAGCAACTTCACCAGATCCGTAGATTCTGCATACGCTCGGATACGAATGAAAGTATCGAGAGATAACACCGACACAAGTTGCGCGACGGCGCTGACAGGAGTCGCTACAACACTGGATTTATTAATCAACGTAATTGTGATCGTAATGGCGTATCGAGTGTGCACCAGAAACTACAACCAGTACTACAGAAAACTGGCATGAGGGTCGCGGTTTAACGTTATGTTGGTGTCTCGCATCGACCGTCGACGGCCGTTTGCCAGCGGCTGAAAATGGCAGTTGACGAAATGGAAACGCCGACCGTCGATAGTGCACTCTCGCAAGTTCCAACTGCACCATCTCAGGAGACAGACCACAGAGTCATATTAGCGGAGGGTAGATAGAAAATGCGCAAACCGCCGCAACCGCCCATATACATACTATACGAGTTCAACATAGAGTGGAGTAAGAAGTTACTACCGATTGTATTTCCAACGTGCAAGCAGCTGGTGTTTGACGCTTTACTTGAGTATCACAGAGGTTGCGATGTCCTGTGTTCCACGAGCGCACGGAAACAAGTGAACGAACTTCTACGGACCGTACTGTTGGGGTATGAGCGAGCTGTAAAATCAATACACGCTAGACACGCGGACTTTGCCGCGTTACTGGACACGCATATCGCCACAACAAAACCGGGTCAAGTGTTCGGGGCGTCACCGCGCTCGACTATACACGTCTTGGCCTACCACGAGTACATGAGCCCACAGATCCTAAGCGAGGTAGAAGCCGTTGTGTCTACCCAACGCAAATTCAGCACAGCCGTGCGCGCTAAGACAAGTCCCTCTAGACTGCTGGAAATTTTGGAAACGTGGAAGGCTGGCGTGTACGCGCTTTCTACACATCTCAACGGTATGATCGCGATACTCTCGGCCGCACAACAACTAATGGTCATGTGTTCGGAAGGTCTGATCAGGTCTGACATGACCGGTTGTCAATCGACGTCGAGCGTGCACTCACACACGGATATCCTGGCGTACAGTAAAGCGACGTCGACCTCTAAGCTCACGTTGATCGCCGATGTTTCGAAGGGCAATCGAGTGTGTTGGCTGATGAAAGCTATGGTGACCGACGGTCGCGTCGACTACAATGTGCCTCATTGCGACTGGAGAGGCGTATGTGATCCTTTGCAAATCGATAACACCACCGCGGTCGAGTGCGAAGTCACGGTCGGCGGCGTGTTGTCCTTACTGTGCCCCATACAATGTGACGGTCCGTTTCACGGACCGGTGTGTTACGACCCGACTAACGAAACGTACCAGGTGATAACATTGCATCCGCCCATTACAGCGGAGCGAGCGTTTTGCCACACTCCCAAACCAAGGTTAATAGTTGTAGCGCACGCCCTTTCGGACCTCGGTGCACGTGAAAAACTGGCGTACACTCACAACATCACGCTCGAGACAGCTCAAGCGTTACGCGAAACAAAGGACGTGTTCAAATCCATAGAGAATATACGGTCTTTAGCGTATGCGTATATAAAGGAGGTCGATGACATTTACAGACCTGGCGGCGTGGGCACCACAGTAGAACAACAAGGTGCTCTCAAGCGCACACAGATACTGGCCGCATTATCACTCGCGATGTCTATCCTGACATGCCCGTTTCTGATTTCTATGTATATTAAATTATGACAAGAGCTACGGTGGTTACGATTACACTCTGACCACGTGCCTTAGTTTCTGCTAGTGACCTATAAATACATTTGCCCACTTGCTCTCACTGCCATTAAAGCGGCTGTACCCACACGTACAACACCCAAGAAAAAAAAAGATCTCGCTGTCTGTACTGGGTGTACTCTCAGTAGTCGCAGTTGCTCAGGCCATGGTGGTACGCTCACATAACGCCTCTGAGATACGTCCCATCACACCACCTCCTACACTACTCGCGAAGGAGTATTCAACACCCCCTTTGTACGAAGACAACCATTATAACGAGCACAGCACAACGCTTGCCGCACGTGAAGACAACATGCAGGAGACAACGCTACCACCTGTCGTGAGAACAACGGATTCGAGTGACAACGATCGCGACTATGAAGAGCACATTACAGCACCCTCTGTGCACGAAGACCAGGTGCAGGAGACAACGCTACCACCTGTCGTGAGAAACAAGAGTTTGGTTAACAATGATCATCGTCGTGTCCCATTGTAAACTGGGCGTGCCATCGCACACATCGTACATGTGTGTTAACCCACCTGTATGCGACAGACTTTGTGTGTTGCATGACATCGAGATGTATTGACGTCTGTGTCAATACAGGACTCTCTATAAGCCGGGAGCTGGACGCTAACGACCCGTGCATGCGCCACACAAAAGGTATCGTACATGTGCTAACCCACCTGTATGCGACAGACTTTGTGTGTTGCATGACATTGAGATGTATTGACGTCTGTGTCAATACAGGACTCTCTAAGCTGGGAGCTGGACACTAACAACCCGTGCATGCGCCACACAAAAGGTATCGTACATGTGTTAACCCACCTGCATGCGACAGACTTTGTGTGTTGCATGACATCGAGATGTATTGACGTCTGTGTCAATACAGGACTCTCTAAGCTGGGAGCTGGACGATAACGACCCGTGCATGCGCCACACAAAAGGTAACTCGACTAACTACAAAACGCATATTGTGATGTAGAAAGTTGGCTCGACTGTTTGAATCAGCTGCAGCTGCGGTTTACTCACGAAGTGAATCGCACGCTTGTTAGAAGTACATTCGGAGCACTTAAAAAATACATCGCTCTCATCGAGTTCCGTCTCAGCGTTCACCGGCTGATGGGCAAGAGCGTGACATGGGATCGCCAGGAACTTACTTAAGGACTATCATCTCATTTGGCATTTACTCACGGACCCAAGAAACCAGTTCTGAAAAATGGTCGAGAATTATAACTTGTCTAATAGCAACTGGAAGATATGTTGCGTCATAAGCCTCTGATGGTTCACAAGGTGCACGGTCAACTCGAAATCCTAATGCTGTATTTGTAGTACATACACTAAGTCTTCTCTGTTGATGTCGGACTAGAGTTTTATTAGAGTTTTACTTTGCAACAATGGGATTCGAGCAATTGATGTGTATATTTTTAATAGTGCACAATGCTACTATTCCTAGGCTGAATGTACGACATGGCTCTTATGTATCATTATGTATCGTTTCCATTAAGTACTAATGGCATTTACTCACGGACCCAAGAAACCAGTTCCGAAAAATGGTCGAGAATTATAACTTGTCTAATAGCAACTGGAAGATATGTTGCGTCATAAGCCTCTGATGGTTCACAAGGTGCACGGTCCACTCTAAATCCTAATGCTGTATTTGTAGTACATACACTAAGTCTTCTCTGTTGATGTCAGACTAGAGTTTTATTAGAGTTTTACTTTGCAACAATGGGATTCGAGCAATTGATCTGTATATTTTTAATAATGCACAATGCTACTATTCCTAGGCTGAATGTATGACATGGCTCTTATGTATCATTATGTATCGTTTCCATTAAGTACTAATTTAAATAAAGTCCCTCTGTCCTCAGTGCTAGGTTGTGGGTTTAAGTGGCAAGACGCTCCTCGGGGCGCATATTGCTTGGGCCTCTCTCCTGGATGCCCTCTGTCAGACCGAGTGTTGACATGTGGCAAGACTCTCCTCGGGGAGCGTCTTGCTTGGGCTTCTCTCATGGAGGCCGTCAGTCAGACCCAGTGTTGACATGTGTCAAGACGCTCCTCGGGGCGTGTCTTGCTTGGGCCTCTCTCCTGGAGGCGCTCAGTCAGACCCAGTGTTGACATGTGGCAAGACGCTCCTCGGGGCGCGTCTTGCTTGGGCTTCTCTCCTGGAGGCCCTCAGTCAGACCCATTGTTGACATGTGGCAAGACGCTCCTCGGGGCACGTCTTGCTTGGGCCTCTCTCCTGGAGGCGCTCAAACAGACCGAGTAGTGACATGTGGCAAGACGCTCCTCTGGGCACGTCTTGCTGGGGCTTCTCTCATGGAGGCACTCAGTCAGACCCAGTGTTGACATGTGTCAAGACGCTCCTCGGGGGGCGTCTTGCTTTGGCCTCTCTCCTGGAGGCACTCAGTCAGACCGAGTGCTGACATGTGGCAAGAAGCTCCTCGGGGCGCGTCTTGCTTGGACTTCTCTCCCGGAGGCCCTCAGTAAGAACCATTGTTGACATGTGGCAAGACGCTCCTCGGGACGCGTCTTTCTTGGGCCTCTCTCCAGAAGGCCCTCAATCAGACCCAGTGTTGACACGTGGCAAGACGCTCCTCAGGGCGCGTCTTGCTTGGGCCTCTCTCCTGGAGGCGCTCAGTCAGACTGAGTAGTGACATGTGGCCTGACGCTCCTCGGGGCGCGTGTTGCTTGGGCCTCTCTCCTGGAGGCGCTCAGTCAGACCAAGTGGTGACATGTGGCAAGACAATCCTCGGGGCGCATCTTGCTTGGGCCTCTCTCCTTGAGGCTCTCTGTCAGACCCAGTGTTGACATGTGGCAAGACGCTCCTCGGGGCGCGTCTTGCTTGGGCCTCTCTCATGGAGGCCCTCTGTCAGACCCAGTGTTGACATGTGTCAAGACGCTCCTCGGGGCGCGTCTTGCTTTGGCCTCTCTCCTGGAGGCGCTCAGTCAGACCGAGTGCTGACATGTGGCAAGAAGCTCCTCGGGGCGCGTCTTGCTTGGGCTTCTCTCCTGGAGGCCCTCAGTAAGACCCATTGTTGACATGTGGCAAGACGCTCCTCGGGGCGCGTCCTGCTTGGGCCTCTCTCCTGGAGGCGCTCAGTCAGACTGAGTAGTGACATGTGTTCTGACGCTCCTCGGGGCGCGTGTTGCTTGGGCCTCTCTCCTGCAGGCGCTCAGTCAAACCAAGTGGTGACATGTGGCAAGACACTCCTCGGGGCGCTTCTTGCTTGGGCCTCTCTCCTGGAGGCCCTCTGTCATACCCAGTGTTGACATGTGTCAAGACGCTCCTCGGGGCACGTCTTGCTTGGGCTTCTCTCCTGGAGGCCCTCAGTCAGACCCATTGTTGGCATGTGGCAAGACGCTCCTCGGGGCGCGTCTTGCTTGGGCCTCTCTCCTGGAGGCGCTCAGTCAGACCGAGTGCTGACATGTGGCAAGACGCTCCTCGGGCCGCGTGTTGCTTGGGCTTCTCTCCTGGAGGCCCTCAGTCAGACCCATTGTTGACATGTGGCCTGACGCTCCTCGGGGCGTGTGTTGCTTGGGCCTCTCTCCTGGAGGCGCTCAGTCAGACCAAGTGGTGACATGTGGCAAGACACTCCTCGGGGCGCGTCTTGCTTGGGCCTCTCTCCTGGAGGCCCTCTGTCATACCCAGTGTTGACATGTGTCAAGACGCTCCTCGGGGCGCGTCTTGCTTGGGCTTTTCTCCTGGAGGCCCTCAGTCAGACCCATTGTTGGCATGTGGCAAGACGCTCCTCGGGGCGCGTCTTGCTTGGGCCTCTCTCCTGCAGGCGCACAGTCAGACCGAGTGCTGACATGTGGCAAGACGCTCCTCGGGCCGCGTGTTGCTTGGGCTTCTCTCCTGGAGGCCCTCAGTAGGACCCATTGTTGACATGTGGCAAGACGCTTCTCGGGGCGCGTCTTGCTTGGGCCTCTCTCCTGGAGGCGCTCAGTCAGACCGAGTGCTGACATGTGGCAAGACGCTCCTCGGGGCGCGTCATGATTGGGCCTCTCTCCTGGAGGCGCTCAGTCAGACTGAGTAGTGACATGTGGCCTGACGATCCTCGGGGCACGTCTTGCTTGGGCCTCTCTCCTGGAGGCGCTCAGTCAGACCCAGTGATGACATGTGGCAAGACACTCCTCGGGGCGCGTCTTGCTTGGGCTTCTCTCCTGGAGGCGCTCAGACAGACCCAGTGTTGACATGTGACAAGACGCTCCTCGGGGCGCGTCTTGCTTGGGCCTCTCTCCTGGAGGCGCTTAGTCGGAACCAGAGGTGACATGTGGCAAGACGCTCCTCGGGGCGTGCTTGCTTGGTCCTCTCTCCTGGAGGCCCTCTGTCAGACCCAGTGTTGACATGTGGCAAGACGCTCCTTCGGGCGCATCTTGCTTGGGCCTCTCTCCTGGAGGCCCTCAGTCAGACCCATTGTTGACATGTGGCAAGACGCTCCTCGGGGCGCGTCTTGCTTGGGCCTCTCTCCTGGAGGCGCTCAGTCAGACCGAGTGTTGACATGTGGCAAGACGCTCCTCGGGGCGCGTCTTGCTTGGGCCTCTCTCCTGGAGGCGCTCAGTCAGACCCAGTGTTGACATGTGGCAAGACGCTCCTCGGGGCGCGTCTTGCTTGGGCCTCTCTCCTGGAGGCGCTCAGTCAGACCCAGTGGTGACACGTGGAAAGATGCTCCTCGGGGCACGTCTTGCTTGGGCTTCTCTCATGGAGGCCCTCAGTCCGACCCAGTGTTGACATGTGTCAAGACGCTCCTCGGGGCGTCTCTTGCTTGGGCCTCTCTCCTGGAGGCGCTCAGTCAGACCCAGTGTTGACATGTGGCAAGACGCTCCTCTTGGCGCGTCTTGCTTGGGCTTCTCTCCTGGAGGCCCTCAGTCAGACCCATTGTTGACATGTGGCAAGACGCTCCTCGGGGCATGTCTTGCTTGGGCCTCTCTCCTGGAGGCGCTCAGTCAGACAGAGTAGTGACATGTGGCAAGACGCTCCTCGGGGCGCGTCTTGCTTGGACCTCCCTACTGGAGGCGCTCAGTCAGACCGAGTAGTGACATTTGGCAAGACGCTCCTCGGGGCGCGTCTTGCTTGGACCTCTCTCCTGGAGGCGCTCAGTTAGACCGAGTAGTGACATGTGGCAAGACGCTCCTCGGGGCGCGTCTTGCTTGGGCCTCTCTCCTGGAGGCGCTCAGTCAGACCGAGTGCTGACATAAGGCAAGACGCTCCTCGGGGAGCGTCTTGCTTGGGCCTCCTTCCTGGAGGCGCTCAGTCAGACCGAGTGCTGACATGTGGCAAGACGCTCCTCGGGGCGCATCTTGCTTGGGCTTCTCTCCTGGAGAACCTCAGTCAGACCCAGTGTTGACATGTGGCAAAACGCTCCTCGGGGCGCGTCTTATTTGGGCCTCTCTCCTGGGGGCCCTCAGTCAGACCCAGTGTTGACATGTGGCAAGACGCTCCTCGGGGCGCGTCTTGCTCGGGCTTCTCTCCTGGAGGCCCTCAGTCAGACCCATTGTTGACATGTGGCAAGACGCTCCTCGGGGCACGTCTTGCTTGGGCCTCTCTCCTGGAGGCGCTCAGTCAGACCGAGTATTGACATGTGGCAAGACGCTCCTCGGGGCGCGTCTTGCTTGGACCTCCCTCCTGGAGGCGCTCAGTCAGACCGAGTAGTGACATGTGGCAAGACGCTCCTCGGGGCGTGTCTTGCTTGGACCTCTCTCCTGCAGGCGCTCAGTTAGACCGAGTAGTGACATGTGGCAAGACGCTCGTCGGGGCGGGTCTTGCTTGGGCCTCTCTCCTGGAGGCGCTCATTCAGAACTGGAAGATATGTTGCGTCATAAGCCTCTGATGGTTCACCAGGTGCACGGTCCACTCGAAATCCTAATGCTGTATTTGTAGTACATACACTAAGTCTTCTCTGTTGATGTCAGACTAGAGTTTTATTAGAGTTTTACTTTGCAACAATGGGATTCGAGCAAATGATGTGTATATTTTTAATAGTGCACAATGCTACTATTCCTAGGCTGAATGTATGACATGGCTCTTATGTATCATTATGTATCGTTTCCATTAAGTACTAATTTAAATAAAGTCCCTCTGTCCTCAGTGCTAGGTTGTGGGTTTAATACACATTATTATGATCAACCTGTTGAATAGTATAAGCCCCATACAATGTGACGGTCCGTGTGACGGACCGGTGTGTTACGACCCGACTAACGAAACGTACCAGGTGATAACATTGCATCTGCCCATTACAGCGGAGCGAGCGTTTCGCCACACTCCCAAACCAAGGTTAATAGTTGTAGCGCACGCCTTTTCGGACCTCGGTGCACGCGAAACACTGGTGTACACTCACAACATCACGCTCGAGACAGCTCAAGCGTTACGCGAAACAAAGGACGTGTTCAAATCCATAGAGAATATACGGTCTTTAGCGTATGCGTATATAAAGAAGGTCGATGACATTTACAGACCCGGCGGCGTGGGCACCACAGTAGAACAACAAGGTGCTCTCAAGCGCACACAGAAACTGGCCACATTATCACTCGCGATGTCTATCCTGACATACCCGTTTCTGATTTCTATGTATATTAAATTATGACAAGAGCTACTTTAGGTGGTTACGATTACACTCTGACCACGTGCCTTAGTTTCTGCTAGTGACCTATAAATACAATTGCCCACTTGCTCTCACTGCCATTAAAGCGGCTGTACCCACACGTACAACACCCAAGAAAAAAAATTGATCTCGCTGTCTGTACTGGGTGTACTCTCAGTAGTCGCAGTTGCTCAGGCCATGGTGGTACGCTCACATAACGCCTCTGAGATACGTTCCATCACACCACCTCCTAGACTACTCGCGAAGGAGTATTCAACACCCCCTTTGTACGAAGACAACCATTATAACGAGCACAGCACAACGCTTGCCGCACGCGAAGACAACATGCAGGAGACAACGCTACCACCTGTCGTGAGAACAACGGATTCGAGTGACAACGATCGCGACTATGACGAGCACATTACAACACACTCTGTGCACGAAGACCAGGTGCAGGAGACAACGCTACCACCTGTCGTGAGAAACAAGAGTTTGGTTAACAATGATCATCGCCGTGTCCCATTGTAAACGGGCGCGCCATCGCACACATCGTACATGTGTGTTAACCCACCTGTATGCGACAGACTTTGTGTGTTTTATGACATCGAGATGTATTGACGTCTGTGTCAATACAGGACTCTCTATAAGCCAGGAGCTGGACGCTAACGACCCGTGCATGCGCCACACAAAAGGTATCGTACATGTGTTAACCCACCTGTATGCGACAGACTTTGTGTGTTGCATGACATCGAGATGTATTGACATCTGTGTCAATACAGGACTCTCTAAGCTGGGAGCTGGACGCTAACGACCCGTGCATGCGCCACACAAAAGGTAACTCGACTAACTACAAAACGCATATTGTGATGTAGAAAGTTGGCTCGACTGTTTGAATCAGCTGCAGCTGCGGTTTACTCACGAAGTGAATCGCACGCTTGTTAGAAGTCTATTCGGAGCACCTAAAAAATACATCGCTCTCATCGAGTTCCGTC
The DNA here is from genome assembly GCF_043380555.1 of Nothobranchius furzeri. Taxonomy (NCBI): domain Eukaryota; kingdom Metazoa; phylum Chordata; class Actinopteri; order Cyprinodontiformes; family Nothobranchiidae; genus Nothobranchius; species Nothobranchius furzeri. The sequence continues at coordinate 3,758,247 of NC_091741.1, forward strand.
TCAGCATTCACCGGCTGATGGGCAAGAGCGTGACATGGGATCGCCAGGAACTTACTTAAGGACTATCATCTCATTTGGCATTTACTCACGGACCCAAGAAACCAGTTCCGAAAAATGGTCGAGAATTATAACTTGTCTAATAGCAACTGGAAGATATGTTGCGTCATAAGCCTCTGATGGTTCACAAGGTGCACGGTCCACTCGAAATCCTAATGCTGTATTTGTAGTACATACACTAAGTCTTCTCTGTTGATGTCAGACTAGAGTTTTATTAGAGTTTTACTTTGCAACAATGGGATTCGAGCAATTGATCTGTATATTTTTAATAATGCACAATGCTACTATTCCTAGGCTGAATGTATGACATGGCTCTTATGTATCATTATGTATCGTTTCCATTAAGTACTAATTTAAATAAAGTCCCTCTGTTCTCAGTGCTAGGTTGTGGGTTTAATACACATTATTATGATCAACCTGTTGAATAGTATAATAACAATATTCCTGTAAAAGTCATTTAGTAATGAACAACCTCAGTTCTGTGAAAGCACATCATGTCTCTGATGTGTACACTGCAGGCCTGACCGGGGTTTGCATGCAAGGGCCTGTGTGTGTGTGTGTGTGTGTGTGTGCGTGCGTGTGTGTGTGTGTGTGTGTGTGTGTGTGTGTGTGTGTGTGTGTGTGTGTGTGTGTGTGTGAAACAAATAAAGATAAATATAGCTAGTGCGGCCACGAGCGGTCGTGCAGGGTAGAGGCTGCGCGAAAACGCCTCTAAAAACAAGCGCGTGCCCACGCCCGATCCGTGGAAGCACGTAGACCTAGCAAACGTACTAGCAGAAATCAACGATCGCACACGGGTCATTGAGTGTGTACAGGGTTCGTCTGCGTGTGTGGCATTGGGCAATCTAGCGGCAACCGTGTGGCCTGAAGGCGGAACCGGCCAACCCGTCGCCCTCACCATCGTTGCGCTTCGAGATGAACTATTGCTAAAGATGATCGTCCTCATCAACCACGGCGCTACCAGAGTAGCTCGTAACGAAGACCCTCTCCGCGACCTCGCGGCCAGTGTGCGCAGTGTACAGCAAATGACAAACGATGTTGCGAGCGATATATCGGAAAAACTTTGCACTGACGCGACGGTCGCCACTGCAGGTTGTGTGAGTCTCGCGCAAAGTGCCATATCAAACGTGCGCAAGCTAGTGACAAGCAACTTCACCAGATCCGTAGATTCTGCATACGCTTGAATACCAACGAAAGTATCGAGAGATAACACCGACACGAGTTGCGCGACGGCGCTGGCTGCAGTCGCTACAACACTGGATTTATTAATCAACGTAATTGTGATCGTAATGGCGTATCGAGTGTGCACCAGAAACTACAACCATTACTACAGAAAACTGGCATGAGGGTCGCGGTCTAACGTTATGTTGGTGTCTCGCATCGACCGTCGACGGCCGTTTTCCAGCGGCTGAAAATGGCACAGTTGACGAAATGGAAACGCCGACCGTCCATAGTGCACTCTCGCAAGTTCCAACCGCACCATCTCAGGAGACAGACCACAGAGTCATATTAGCGGAGGGTAGATAGAAAATGCGCAAACCGCTGCAACCGCCCATATACATACTATACGAGTTCAACATAGAGTGGAGTAAGAAGTTACTACCGATTGTATTTACAACGTGCAAGCAGCTGGTGTGTGACGCTTTACTTGATTATCACAGAGGTTGCGATGTCCTGTGTTCCACGAGCGCATGGAAACAAGTGAACGAACTTCTACGGACCGTACTGTTGGGGTATGAGCGAGCTGTAAAATCAATACACGCTAGACACGCGGACTTTGCCGCATTACTGGACACGCATATCGCCACAACAAAACCGGGTCAAGTGTTCGGGGCGTCACCGCGCTCGACTATACACGTCTTGGCCTACCACGAGTACATGAGCCCACAAGATCCTAAGCGAGGTAGAAGCCGTTGTGTCTACCCAACGCAAATTCAGCACAGCCGTGCGCGCTAAGACAAGTCCCTCTAGATTGCTGGTAACTTTGGAAACGTGGAAGGCTGGCGTGTACGCGCTTTCTACACATCTCAACGGTATGATCGCGATACTCTCGGCCGCACAACAACTAATGGTCATGTGTTCGGAAGGTCTGATCAGGTCTGACATGACCGGTTGTCAATCGACGTCGAGCGTGCACTCACACACGGATATCCTGGCGTACAGTAAAGCGACAGCGACCTCTACGCTCACGTTAATCGCCGATGTTTCGAAGGGCAATCGAGTGTGTTGGCTGACGAAAGCTATGGTGACCGACGGTCGCGTCGACTACAATGTGCCTCATTGCGACTGGAGAGGCGTATGTGATCCTTTGCAAATCGACAACACCACCGCGGTCGAGTGCGAAGTCACGGTCGGTGGCGTGTTGTCCTTACTGTGCCCCATACAATGTGACGGTCCGTGTCACGGACCGGTGTGTTACGACCCGACTAACGAAACGTACCAGGTGATAACATTGCATCTGCCCATTACAGCGGAGCGAGCGTTTCGCCACACTCCCAAACCAAGGTTAATAGTTGTAGCGCACGCCCTTTCGGACCTCGGTGCACGCGAAACACTGGCGTACACTCACAAAATCACGCTCGAGACAGCTCAAGTGTTACGCAAAACAAAGGACGTGTTCAAATCCATAGAGAATATACGGTCTTTAGCGTATGCGTATATAAAGAAGGTCGATGACATTTACAGACCCGGCGGCGTGGGCACCACAGTAGAACAACAAGGAGCTCTCAAGCGCACACAGATACTGGCCGCATTATCACTCGCGATGTCTATCCTGACATGCCCGTTTCTGATTTCTATGTTAATTAAATTATGACAAGAGCTACGGTGGTTACGATTACACTCTGACCACGTGCCTTAGTTTCTGCTAGTGACCTATAAATACATTTGACCACTTGCTCTCACTGCCATTAAATCGGCTGTACCCACACGTACAACACCCAAGTAAAAAAATGATCTCGCTGTCTGTACTGGGTGTACTCTCAGTAGTCGCAGTTGCTCAGGCCATGGTGGTACGCTCACATAACGCCTCTGAGATACGTCCCATCACACCACCTCCTACACTACTCGCGAAGGAGTATTCAACACCCCCTTTGTACGAAGACAACCATTATAACGAGCACAGCACAACGCTTGCCGCACGCGAAGACAACATGCAGGAGACAACGCTACCACCTGTCGTGAGAACAACGGATTCGAGTGACAACGATCGCGACTATGACGAGCACATTACAGCACCCTCTGTGCACGAAGACCAGGTGCAGGAGACAACGCTACCACCTGTCGTGAGAAACAAGAGTTTGGTTAACAATGATCATCGTCGTGTCCCATTGTAAACTGGGCGTGCCATCGCACACATCGTACATGTGTGTTAACCCACCTGTATGCGACAGACTTTGTGTGTTGCATGACATCGAGATGTATTGACGTCTGTGTCAATACAGGACTCTCTATAAGCCGGGAGCTGGACGCTAACGACCCGTGCATGCGCCACACAAAAGGTATCGTACATGTGTTAACCCACCTGTATGCGACAGACTTTGTGTGTTGCATGACATCGAGATGTATTGACGTCTGTGTCAATACAGGACTCTCTAAGCTGGGAGCTGGACGCTAACGACCCGTGCATGCGCCACACAAAAGGTAACTCGACTAACTACAAAACGAATATTGTGATGTAGAATGTTGGCTCGACTGTTTGAATCAGCTGCAGCTGCGGTTTACTCACGAAGTGAATCGCACGCTTGTTAGAAGTACATTCGGAGCACTTAAAAAATACATCGCTCTCATCGAGTTCCGTCTCAGCGTTCACCGGCTGATGGGCAAGAGCGTGACATGGGATCGCAAGGAACTTACTTAAGGACTATCATCTCATTTGGCATTTACTCACAGACCCAAGAAACCAGTTCCAAAAAATGGTCCAGAATTATAACTTGTCTAATAGCAACTGGAAGATATGTTGCGTCATAAGCCTCTGATGGTTCACAAGGTGCACGGTCCACTCGAAATCCTAATGCTGTATTTGTAGTGCATACACTAAGTCTTCTCTGTTGATGTCAGACTAGAGTTTTATTAGAGTTTTACTTTGCAACAATGGGATTCGAGCAATTGATGTGTATATTTTTAATAGTGCACAATGCTACTATTCCTAGGCTGAATGTATGACATGGCTCTTGTGTATCATTATGTATCGTTTCCATTAAGTACTAATTTAAATAAAGTCCCTCTGTCCTCAGTGCTAGGTTGTGGGTTTAATACACATTATTATGATCAACCTGTTGAATAGTATAATAACAATATTCCTGTAAAAGTCATTTAGTAATGAACAACCTCAGTTCTGTGAAAGAACATCATGTCTCTGATGTGTACACTGCAGGCCTGACCGGTCTTGCTGGGGCCTCTCTCCTGGAGGCCCTCAGTCAGACCCATTGTTGACATGTGGCAAGACGCTCCTCGGGGCGCATATTGCTTGGGCCTCTCTCCTGGAGGCGCTCAGTCAGAACCAGAGGTGACATGTGGCAAGACGCTCCTCGGGGCGCGTCTTGCTTGGGCCTCTCTCCTGGAGGCCCTCTGTCAGACCCAGTATTGACATGTGGCAAGACGCTCCTCCGGGCGCATCTTGCTTGGGCCTCTCTCCTGGAGGCCCTCAGTAAGACCCATTGTTGACATGTGGCAAGACGCTCCTCGGGGCGCGTATTGCTTGGGCCTCTCTCCAGAAGGCCCTCAATAAGACCCAGTGTTGACATGTGGCAAGACGCTCCACGGGGCGCGTCTTGCTTGGGCTTCTCTCCTGGAGGCCCTCAGTCAGACCCATTGTTGACATGTGGCAAGACGCTCCTCGGGGCGCGTCTTGCTTGGGCCTCTCTCCTGGAGGCCCTCAGTCAGACCCATTGTTGACATGTGGCAAGACGCTCCACGGGCGCGTCTTGCTTGGGCTTCTCTCCTGGAGGCCCTCAGTCAGACCCATTGTTGACATGTGGCAAGACGCTCCTCGGGGCACGTCTTGCTTGGGCCTCTCTCCTGGAGGCGCTCAGTCAGACCGAGTAGTGACATGTGGCAAGACGCTCCTCGGGGCGCGTCTTGCTTGGACCTCTCTCCTGGAGGCGCTCAGTTAGACCGAGTAGTGACATGTCGCAAGACGCTCCTCGGGGCGCGTCTTGCTTGGGCCTCTCTCATGGAGGCCCTCTGTCAGACCCAGTGTTGACATGTGGCAAGACGCTCCTCGGGGCGCGTCTTGCTTGGGCCTCTCTCCTGGAGGCGCTCAGTAAGAACCAGAGGTGACATGTGGCAAGAAGCTCCTCGGGGTGCGTCTTGCTTGGGCCTCTCTCCTGGAGGCCCTCTGTCAGACCCAGTGTTGACATGTGGCAAAACGCTCCTCCGGGCGCATCTTTCGTGGGCCTCTCTCCTGGAGGCCCTCAGTAAGACCCATTGTATACATGTGGCAAGACGCTCCTCGGGGCGCGTCTTGCTTGGGCCTCTCTCCAGAAGGCCCTCAATCAGACCCAGTGTTGACATGTGGCAAGACGCTCCTCGGGGCGCGTCTTGCTTGGGCTTCTCTCATGGAGGCCCTCAGTCAGACCCAGTGTTGACATGTGTCAAGACGCTCCTCGGGGCGTGTCTTGCTTGTGCCTCTCTCCTGGAGGCGCTCAAACAGACCGAGTAGTGACATGTGGCAAGACGCTCCTCGGGGCGCGTCTTGCTGGGGCTTCTCTCATGGAGGCACTCAGTCAGATCCAGTGTTGACATGTGGCAAGACGCTCCTCGGGGCGTGTCTTGCTTGGACCTCTCTCCCTGAGGCGCTCAGTCAGACCGAGTAGTGACATGTGGCAAGATGCTCCTCGGGGCGCGTCTTGCTTGGACCTCTCTCCCTGAGGCGCTCAGTCAGACCCAGTGTTGACATTTGGCAAGACACTCCTCGGGGCGCGTCTTGCTTGGGCCTCTCTCATGGAGGCCCTCTGTCAGACCCAGTGTTGACATGTGTCAAGACGCTCCTCGGGGGGCGTCTTGCTTTGGCCTCTCTCCTGGAGGCGCACAGTCTGACCGAGTGCTGACATGTGGCAAGAAGCTCCTCGGGGCGCGTCTTGCTTGGGCTTCTCACCTGGAGGCCCTCAGTAAGAACCATTGTTGACATGTTGCAAGACCCTCCTCGGGGCGCGTCTTGCTTGGGCCTCTCTCCAGAAGGCCCTCAATCAGACCCAGTCTTGACACGTGGCAAGACGCTCCTCGGGGCGCGTCTTGCTTGGGCCTCTCTCCTGGAGGCGCTCAGTCAGACCAAGTGGTGACATGTGGCAAGACACTCCTCGGGGCGCGTCTTGCTTGGGCCTCTCTCCTGGAGGACCTCTGTCAGACCCAGTGTTGACATGTGGCAAGACACTCCTCGGGGCGCGTCTTGCTTGGGCCTCTCTCATGGAGGCCCTCTGTCAGACCCAGTGTTGACATGTCTCAAGACGCTCCTCGTGGCGCGTCTTGCTTTGGCCTCTCTCCTGGAGGCGCTCAGTCAGACCGAGTGCTGACATGCGGCAAGAAGCTCCTCGGAGCGCGTCTTGCTTGGGCTTCTCTCCTGGAGGCCCTCAGTAAGACCCATTGTTGACATGTGGCAAGACGCTCCTCGTGGTGCGTCTTGCTTGGGCCTCTCTCCAGAAGGCCCTCAATCAGACCCAGTGTTGACACGTGGCAAGACGCTCCTCGGGGCGTGTCTTGCTTGGGCCTCTCTCCTTGAGGAGTTCAGTCAGACTGAGTAGTGACATGTGGCCTGACGCTCCTCGGGGCGCGTCTTGCCTGGGCCTCTCTCCTGGAGGCGCTCAGTCAGACCCAGTGGTGACATGTGGCAAGACACTCCTCGGGGCGCGTCCTTCTTGGGCCCCTCTCCTGGAGGCCCTCTGTCAGACCCAGTGTTGACATGTGTCAAGACGCTCCACGGGGCGCGTCTTGCTTGGGCTTCTCTCCTGGAGGCCCTCAGTCAGACCCATTGTTGACATGTGGCAAGACGCTCCTCGGGGCGCGTCTTGCTTGGGCCTCTCTCCTGGAGGCGCTCAGTCAGAACCAGAGGTGACATGTGGCAAGACGCTCCTCGGGGCGCGTCTTGCTTGGGCCTCTCTCCTGGAGGCCCTCTGTCAGACCCAGTGTTGACATGTGGCAAGACGCTCCTCCGGGCGCATCTTGCTTGGGCCTCTCTCCTTGAGGCCCTCAGTAAGACCCATTGTTGACATGTGGCAAGACGCTCCTCGGGGCGCGTATTGCTTGGGCCTCTCTCCAGAAGGCCCTCAATAAGACCCAGTGTTGACATGTGGCAAGACGCTCCACGGGGCGCGTCTTGCTTGGGCTTCTCTCCTGGAGGCCCTTAGTCAGACCCATTGTTGACATGTGGCAAGACGCTCCTCGGGGCGCGTCTTGCTTGGGCCTCTCTCCTGGAGGCGCCCAGTCAGACCCAGTGTTGACATGTGGCAAGACGCTCCACGGGGCGCGTCTTGCTTGGGCTTCTCTCCTGGAGGCCCTCAGTCAGACCCATTGTTGACATGTGGCAAGACGCTCCTCGGGGCACGTCTTGCTTGGGCCTCTCTCCTGGAGGCGCTCAGTCAGACCGAGTAGTGACATGTGGCAAGACGCTCCTCGGGGCGCGTCTTGCTTGGACCTCTCTCCTGGAGGCGCTCAGTTAGACCGAGTAGTGACATGTCGCAAGACGCTCCTCGGGGCGCGTCTTGCTTGGGCCTCTCTCATGGAGGCCCTCTGTCAGACCCAGTGTTGACATGTGGCAAGACGCTCCTCGGGGCGCGTCTTGCTTGGGCCTCTCTCCTGGAGGCGCTCAGTCAGAACCAGAGGTGACATGTGGCAAGACGCTCCTCGGGGTGCGTCTTGTTTGGGCCTCTCTCCTGGAGGCCCTCTGTCAGACACAGTGTTGACATGTAGCAAAACGCTCCTCCGGGCGCATCTTGCTTGGGCCTCTCTCCTGGAGGCCCTCAGTAAGACCCATTGTATACATGTGGCAAGACGCTCCTCGGGGCGCGTCTTGCTTGGGCCTCTCTCCAGAAGGCCCTCAATCAGACCCAGTGTTGACATGTGGCAAGACGCTCCTCGGGGCGCGTCTTGCTTGGGCTTCTCTCATGGAGGCCCTCAGTCAGACCCAGTGTTGACATGTGTCAAGACGCTCCTCGGGGCGTGTCTTGCTTGGGCCTCTCTCCTGGAGGCGCTCAAACAGACCGAGTAGTGACATGTGGCAAGACTCTCCTCGGGGCGCGTCTTGCTTGGACCTCTCTCCCTGAGGCGCTCAGTCAGACCGATTAGTGACATGTGGCAAGACGCTCCTCGGGGCGCGTCTTGCTTGGACCTCTCTCCCTGAGGCGCTCAGTCAGACCCAGTGTTGACATTTGGCAAGACACTCCTCGGGGCGCGTCTTGCTTGGGCCTCTCTCATGGAGGCCCTCTGTCAGACCCAGTGTTGACATGTGTCAAGACGCTCCTCGGGGGGCGTCTTGCTTTGGCCTCTCTCCTGGAGGCGCTCAGTCTGACCGAGTGCTGACATGTGGCAAGAAGCTCCTCGGGGCGCGTCTTGCTTGGGCTTCTCACCTGGAGGCCCTCAGTAAGAACCATTGTTGACATGTGGCAAGACGCTCCTCGGGGCGCGTCTTGCTTGGGCCTCTCTCCAGAAGGCCCTCAATCAGACCCAGTGTTGACACGTGGCAAGACGCTCCTCGGGGCGCGTCTTGCTTGGACCTCTCTCCCTGAGGCGCTCAGTCAGACCCAGTGTTGACATTTGGCAAGACACTCCTCGGGGTGCGTCTTGCTTGGGCCTCTCTCATGGAGGCCCTCTGTCAGACCCAGTGTTGACATGTGTCAAGACGCTCCTCGGGGGGCGTCTTGCTTTGGCCTCTCTCCTGGAGGCGCTCAGTCAGACCGAGTGCTGACAGGTGGCAAGAAGCTCCTCGGAGAGCGTCTTGCTTGGGCTTCTCTCCTGGAGGCCCTCAGTAAGACCCATTGTTGACATGTGGCAAGACGCTCCTCGGGGCGCGTCTTGCTTGGGCCTCTCTCCTGGAGGCGCTCAGTCAGACTGAGTAGTGACATGTGGCAAGACGCTCCTCGGGGCGCGTCTTGCTTGGGCCTCTCTCCAGAAGGCCCTCAATCAGACCCAGTGTTGACAAGTGGCAAGACGCTCCTCGGGGCGCGTCTTGCTTGGGCCTCTCTCCTGGAGGCGCTCAGTCAGAATGAGTAGTGACATGCGGTCTGACGCTCCTCGGGGCGCGTGTTGCTTGGGCCTCTCTCCTGGAGGCGCTCAGTCAGACCAAGTGGTGACATGTGGCAAGACACTTCTCGGGGCGCGTCTTGCTTGGGCCTCTCTCCTGGAGGCCCTCTGTCAGACCCAGTGTTGACATGTGGCAAGACACTCTTCGGGGCGCGTCTTGCTTGGGCCTCTCTCATGGAGGACCTCTGTCAGACCCAGTGTTGACATGTGTCAAGACGCTCCTCGGGGCGCATCTTGCTTTGGCCTCTCTCCTGGAGGCGCTCAGTCAGACCGAGTGCTGACATGTGGCAAGACGCTCCTCGGGCCGCGTGTTGCTTGGGCTTCTCTCCTGGAGGCCCTCAGTCAGACCCATTGTTGACATGTGGCAAGACGCTCCTCGGGACGCGTCTTGCTTGGGCCTCTCTCCTGGAGGCGCTCAGTCAGACCGAGTGCTGACATTTGGCAAGACGCTCCTCGGGGCGCGTCTTGCTTGGGCTTCTCTCCTGGAGGCGCTCAGACAGACCCAGTGTTGACATGTGACAAGACGCTCCTCGGGGCGCGTCTTGCTTGGGCCTCTCTCCTGGAGGCGCTCAGTCAGAACCAGAGGTGACATGTGGCAAGACGCTCCTCGGGGCGCGTCTTGCTTGGGCCTCTCTCCTGGAGGCCCTCTGTCAGACCCAGTGTTGACATGTGGCAAGACGCTCCTCCGGGCGCATCTTGCTTGGGCCTCTCTCCTGGAGGCCCTCAGTCAGACCCATTGTTGACATGTGGCAAGACGCTCCTCGGGGCGCGTCTTGCTTGGGCCTCTCTCCTGGAGGCGCACAGTAAGACCGAGTGCTGACAGAAGGCAAGACGCTCCTCGGGTCGCTCATTGCTTGGGCCTCTCTCCTGAATGCCCTCTGTCAGATCGAGTGTTGACATGTGGCAAGACTCTCCTCGGGGCGCGTCTTGCTTGGGCTTCTCTCATGGAGGCCCTCAGTCCGACCCAGTGTTGACATGTGTCAAGACGCTCCTCGGGGTGTGTCTTGCTTGGGCCTCTCTCCTGGAGGCGCTCAGTCAGACCCAGTGTTGACATGTGGCAAGACGCTCCTCTGGGCGCGTCTTGCTTGGGCTTCTCTCCTGGAGGCCCTCAGTCAGACCCATTGTTGACATGTGGCAAGACGCTCCTCGGGGCACGTCTTGCTTGGGCCTCTCTCCTGGAGGCGCTCAGTCAGACCGAGTAGTGAAATGTGGCAAGACGCTCCTCGGGGCGCGTCTTGCTTGGGCCTCTCTCCTGGAGGAGCTCAGTCAGACCCAGTGGTGACACGTGGCAAGACGCTCCTCGAGGCGCATCTTGCTTGGGCCTCTCTCCTGGAGGCGCTAAGTCAGACCCAGTGTTGACACGTGGCAAGACGCTCCTCGGGGCGCGTCTTGCTTGGGCCTCTCTCCTGGAGGCGCTCAGTCAGACACAGTGTTGACATGTGGCAAGACACTCCTCGGGGCGCGTCTTGCTTGGGCTTCTCTCATGGAGGCCCTCAGTAAGACCCATTGTTGACATGTGGAAAGAAGCTCCTCGGGGCGCGTCTTGCTTTGGCTTCTCTCCTGGAGGCCCTCAGTCAGACCCATTGTTGACATGTGGCAAGACGCTCCTCGGGGCGCGTATTGCTTGGGCCTCTCTCCTGGATGCCCTCTGTCAGACCCAGTGTTGACATGTGGCAAATTACTCCTCGGGGCGCGTCTTGCTTGGGCTTCTCTCATGGAGGCCCTCAGTCAGACCCAGTGTTGACATGTGTCAAGACGCTCCTCGGGGCGTGTCTTGCTTGGGCCTCTCTCCTGGAGGCGCTCAGTCAGACCAAGTGGTGACATGTGGCAAGACACTTCTCGGGGCGCGTCTTGCTTGGGCCTCTCTCCTGGAGGCCCTCTGTCAGACCCAGTGTTGACATGTGGCAAGACACTCCTCGGGGCGCGTCTTGCTTGGGCCTCTCTCATGGAGGCCCTCTGTCAGACCCAGTGTTGACATGTGTCAAGACGCTCCTCGGGGCGCGTCTTGCTTTGGCCTCTCTCCTGGAGGCGCTCAGTCAGACCGAGTGCTGACATGTGGCAAGACGCTCCTCGGGCCGCGTGTTGCTTGGGCTTCTCTCATGGAGGCCCTCAGTCAGACCCATTGTTGACATGTGGCAAGACGCTCCTCGGGGCGCGTCTTGCTTGGGCCTCTCTCCTGGAGGCGCTCAGTCAGACCGAGTGCTGACATTTGGCAAGACGCTCCTCGGGGCGCGTCTTGCTTGGGCTTCTCTCCTGGAGGCGCTCAGACAGACCCAGTGTTGACATGTGACAAGACGCTCCTCGGGGCGCGTCTTGCTTGGGCCTCTCTCCTGGAGGCGCTCAGTCAGAACCAGAGGTGACATGTGGCAAGACGCTCCTCGGGGCGCGTCTTGCTTGGGCCTCTCTCCTGGAGGCCCTCTGTCAGACCCAGTGTTGACATGTGGCAAGACGCTCCTCCGGGCGCATCTTGCTTGGAACTCTCTCCTGGAGGCCCTCAGTCAGACCCATTGTTGACATGTGGCAAGACGCTCCTCGGGGCGCGTCTTGCTTGGGCCTCTCTCCTGGAGGCGCACAGTAAGACTGAGTGCTGACAGAAGGCAAGACGCTCCTCGGGGCACTCATTGCTTGGGCCTCTCTCCTGAATGCCCTCTGTCAGACCGAGTGTTGACATGTGGCAAGACTCTCCTCGGGGCGCGTCTTGCTTGGGCTTCTCTCATGGAGGCCCTCAGTCCGACCCAGTGTTGACATGTGTCAAGACGCTCCTCGGGGCGTGTCTTGCTTGGGCCTCTCTCCTGGAGGCGCTCAGTCAGACCCAGTGTTGACATGTGGCAAGACGCTCCTCTGGGCGCGTCTTGCTTGGGCTTCTCTCCTGGAGGCCCTCAGTCAGACCCATTGTTGACATGTGGCAAGACGCTCCTCGGGGCACGTCTTGCTTGGGCCTCTCTCCTGGAGGCGCTCAGTCAGACCGAGTAGTGAAATGTGGCAAGACGCTCCTCGGGGCGCGTCTTGCTTGGGCCTCTCTCCTGGAGGAGCTCAGTCAGACCCAGTGGTGACACGTGGCAAGACGCTCCTCGAGGCGCATCTTGCTTGGGCCTCTCTCCTGGAGGCGCTAAGTCAGACCCAGTGTTGACACGTGGCAAGACGCTCCTCGGGGCGCGTCTTGCTTGGGCCTCTCTCCTGGAGGCGCTCAGTCAGACACAGTGTTGACATGTGGCAAGACACTCCTCGGGGCGCGTCTTGCTTGGGCTTCTCTCATGGAGGCCCTCAGTAAGACCCATTGTTGACATGTGGAAAGAAGCTCCTCGGGGCGCGTCTTGCTTTGGCTTCTCTCCTGGAGGCCCTCAGTCAGACCCATTGTTGACATGTGGCAAGACGCTCCTCGGGGCGCGTATTGCTTGGGCCTCTCTCCTGGATGCCCTCTGTCAGACCCAGTGTTGACATGTGGCAAATTACTCCTCGGGGCGCGTCTTGCTTGGGCTTCTCTCATGGAGGCCCTCAGTCAGACCCAGTGTTGACATGTGTCAAGACGCTCCTCGGGGCGTGTCTTGCTTGGGCCTCTCTCCTGGAGGCGCTCAGTCAGACCCAGTGTTGACATGTGGCAAGACTCTCCTCGGGGCGCTTCTTGCTTGGGCTTCTCTCCTGGAGGCCCTCAGTCAGACCCATTTTTGACATGTGGCAAGACGCTCCTCGGGGCGCGTCTTGCTTGGGCCTCTCTCATGGAGGCCCTCTGTCAGACCCAGTGTTGACATGTGGCAAGACGCTCCACGGGGCGCGTCTTGCTTGGGCTTCTCTCCTGGAGGCCCTCAGTCAGACCCATTGTTGACATGTGGCAAGACGCTCCTCGGGGCGCGTCTTGCTTGGGCCTCTCTCCTGGAGGCGCTCAGTCAGACCCAGTGTTGACATGTGGCAAGACGCTCCACGGGGCGCGTCTTGCTTGGGCTGCTCTCCTGGAGGCCCTCAGTCAGATCCATTGTTGACATGTGGCAAGACGCTCCTCGGGGCACGTCTTGCTTGGGCCTCTCTCCTGGAGGCGCTCAGTCAAACCGAGTAGTGACATGTGGCAAGACGCTCCTCGGGGCGCGTCTTGCTTGGACCTCTCTCCTGGAGGCGCTCAGTTAGACCGAGTAGTGACATGTCGCAAGACGCTCCTCGGGGCGCGTCTTGCTTGGGCCTCTCTCATGGAGGCCCTCTGTCAGACCCAGTGTTGACATGTGGCAAGACGCTCCTCGGGGCGCGTCTTGCTTGGGCCTCTCTCCTGGAGGCGCTCAGTCAGAACCAGAGGTGACATGTGGCAAGACGCTCCTCGGGGTGCGTCTTGCTTGGGCCTCTCTCCTGGAGGCCCTCTGTCAGACCCAGTGTTGACATGTGGCAAAACGCTCCTCCGGGCGCATCTTGCTTGGGCCTCTCTCCTGGAGGCCCTCAGTAAGACCCATTGTATACATGTGGCAAGACGCTCCTCGGGGCGCGTCTTGCTTGGGCCTCTCTCCAGAAGGCCCTCAATCAGACCCAGTGTTGACATGTGGCAAGACGCTCCTCGGGGCGCGTCTTGCTTGGGCTTCTCTCATGGAGGCCCTCAGTCAGACCCAGTGTTGACATGTGTCAAGACGCTCCTCGGGGCGTGTCTTGCTTGGGCCTCTCTCCTGGAGGCGCTCAAACAGACTGACTAGTGACATGTGGCAAGACGCTCCTCGGGGCGCGTCTTGCTGGGGCTTCTCTCATGGAGGCACTCAGTCAGATCCAGTGGTGACATGTGGCAAGACGCTCCTCGGGGCGCGTCTTGCTTGGACCTCTCTCCCTGAGGCGCTCAGTCAGACCGAGTAGTGACATGTGGCAAGACGCTCCTCGGGGCGCGTCTTGCTTGGACCTCTCTCCCTGAGGCGCTCAGTCAGACCCAGTGTTGACATTTGGCAAGACACTCCTCGGGGCGCGTCTTGCTTGGGCCTCTCTCATGGAGGCCCTCTGTAAGACCCAGTGTTGACATGTGGCAAAACGCTCCTCCGGGCGCATCTTGCTTGGGCCTCTCTCCTGGAGGCCCTCAGTAAGACCCATTGTATACATGTGGCAAGACGCTCCTCGGGGGGCGTCTTGCTTGGGCCTCTCTCCAGAAGGCCCTCAATCAGACCGAGTGTTGACACGTGGCAAGACGCTCCTCGGGGCGCGTCTTGCTTGGGCCTCTCTCCTGGAGGCGCTCAGTCAGACCAAGTGGTGACATGTGGCAAGACACTCCTCGGGGCGCGTCTTGCTTGGGCCTCTCTCCTGGAGGCCCTCTGTCAGACCCAGTGTTGACATGTGGCAAGACACTCCTCGGGGCGCGTCTTGCTTGGGCCTCTCTCATGGAGGCCCTCTGTCAGACCCAGTGTTGACATGTGTCAAGACGCTCCTCGGGGCGCGTCTTGCTTTGGCCTCTCTCCTGGAGGCGCTCAGTCAGACCGAGTGCTGACATGTGGCAAGAAGCTCCTCGGGGCGCGTCTTGCTTGGGCTTCTCTCCTGGAGGCCCTCAGTAAGACCCATTGTTGACATGTGGCAAGACGCTCCTCGTAGTGCGTCTTGCTTGGGCCTCTCTCCAGAAGTCCCTCAATCAGACCCAGTGTTGACACGTGGCAAGACGCTCCTCGGGGCGCGTCTTGCTTGGGCCTCTCTCCTGGAGGCGCTCAGTCAGACTGAGTAGTGACATGTGGCCTGACGCTCCTCGGGGCGCGTCTTGCCTGGGCCTCTCTCCTGGAGGCGCTCAGTCAGACCCAGTGGTGACATGTGGCAAGACACTCCTCGGGGCGCGTCTTTCTTGGGCCCCTCTCCTGGAGGCCCTCTGTCAGACCCAGTGTTGACATGTGTCAAGACGCTCCACGGGGCGCGTCTTGCTTGGGCTTCTCTCCTGGAGGCCCTCAGTCAGACCCATTGTTGACTTGTGGCAAGACGCTCCTCGGGGCGCGTCTTGCTTGGGCCTCTCTCCTGGAGGCGCTCAGTCAGACACAGTGTTGACATGTGGCAAGACACTCCTCGGGGCGCGTCTTGCTTGGGCTTCTCTCATGGAGGCCCTCAGTAAGACCCATTGTTGACATGTGGAAAGAAGCTCCTCTGGGCGCGTCTTGCTTTGGCTTCTCTCCTGGAGGCCCTCGGTCAGACCCATTGTTGACATGTGGCAAGACGCTCCTCGGGGCGCGTATTGCTTGGGCCTCTCTCCTGGATGCCCTCTGTCAGACCCAGTGTTGACATGTGGCAAATTACTCCTCGGGGCGCGTCTTGCTTGGGCTTCTCTCATGGAGGCCCTCAGTCAGACCCAGTGTTGACATGTGTCAAGACGCTCCTCGGGGCGTGTCTTGCTTGGGCCTCTCTCCTGGAGGCGCTCAGTCAGACCCAGTGTTGAAATGTGGCAAGACGCTCCTCGGGGCGCTTCTTGCTTGGGCTTCTCTCCTGGAGGCCCTCAGTCAGACCCATTTTTGACATGTGGCAAGACGCTCCTCGGGGCGCGTCTTGCTTGGACCTCTCTCCTGGAGGCGCTCAGTTAGACCGAGTAGTGACATGTCGCAAGACGCTCCTCGGGGCGCGTCTTGCTTGGGCCTCTCTCATGGAGGCCCTCTGTCAGACCCAGTGTTGACATGTGGCAAGACGCTCCACGGGGCGCGTCTTGCTTGGGCTTCTCTCCTGGAGGCCCTCAGTCAGACCCATTGTTGACATGTGGCAAGACGCTCCTCGGGGTGCGTCTTGCTTGGGCCTCTCTCCTGGAGGCGCTCAGTCAGACCCAGTGTTGACATGTGGCAAGACGCTCCACGGGGCGCGTCTTGCTTGGGCTGCTCTCCTGGAGGCCCTCAGTCAGACCCATTGTTGACATGTGGCAAGACGCTCCTCGGGGCACGTCTTGCTTGGGCCTCTCTCCTGGAGGCGCTCAGTCAAACCGAGTAGTGACATGTGGCAAGACGCTCCTCGGGGCGCGTCTTGCTTGGACCTCTCTCCTGGAGGCGCTCAGTTAGACCGAGTAGTGACATGTCGCAAGACGCTCCTCGGGGCGCGTCTTTCTTGGGCCTCTCTCATGGAGGCCCTCTGTCAGACCCAGTGTTGACATGTGGCAAGACGCTCCTCGGGGCGCGTCTTGCTTGGGCCTCTCTCCTGGAGGCGCTCAGTCAGAACCAGAGGTGACATGTGGCAAGACGCTCCTCGTGGTGCGTCTTGCTTGGGCCTCTCTCCAGAAGGCCCTCAATCAGACCCAGTGTTGACACGTGGCAAGACGCTCCTCGGGGCGCGTCTTGCTTGGGCCTCTCTCCTTGAGGCGTTCAGTCAGACTGAGTAGTGACATGTGGCCTGACGCTCCTCGGGGCGCGTCTTGCCTGGGCCTCTCTCCTGGAGGCGCTCAGTCAGACCCAGTGGTGACATGTGGCAAGACACTCCTCGGGGCGCGTCTTTCTTGGGCCCCTCTCCTGGAGGCCCTCTGTCAGACCCAGTGTTGACATGTGTCAAGACGCTCCACGGGGCGCGTCTTGCTTGGGCTTCTCTCCTGGAGGCCCTCAGTCAGACCCATTGTTGACATGTGGCAAGACGCTCCTCGGGGCGCGTCTTGCTTGGGCCTCTCTCCTGGAGGCGCTCAGTCAGAACCAGAGGTGACATGTGGCAAGACGCTCCTCGGGGCGCGTCTTGCTTGGGCCTCTCTCCTGGAGGCCCTCTGTCAGACCCAGTGTTGACATGTGGCAAGACGCTCCTCCGGGCGCATCTTGCTTGGGCCTCTCTCCTGGAGGCCCTCAGTAAGACCCATTGTTGACATGTGGCAAGACGCTCCTCGGGGCGCGTATTGCTTGGGCCTCTCTCCAGAAGGCCCTCAATAAGACCCAGTGTTGACATGTGGCAAGACGCTCCACGGGGCGCGTCTTGCTTGGGCTTCTCTCCTGGAGGCCCTCAGTCAGACCCATTGTTGACATGTGGCAAGACGCTCCTCGGGGCGCGTCTTGCTTGGGCCTCTCTCCTGGAGGCGCTCAGTCAGACCCAGTGTTGACATGTGGCAAGACGCTCCACGGGGCGCGTCTTGCTTGGGCTTCTCTCCTGGAGGCCCTCAGTCAGACCCATTGTTGACATGTGGCAAGACGCTCCTCGGGGCACGTCTTGCTTGGGCCTCTCTCCTGGAGGCGCTCAGTCAGACCGAGTAGTGACATGTGGCAAGACGCTCCTCGGGGCGCGTCTTGCTTGGACCTCTCTCCTGGAGGCGCTCAGTTAGACCGAGTAGTGACATGTCGCAAGACGCTCCTCGGGGCGCGTCTTGCTTGGGCCTCTCTCCTGGAGGCGCTCAGTCAGAACCAGAGGTGACATGTGGCAAGACGCTCCTCGGGGTGCGTCTTGCTTGGAACTCTCTCCTGGAGGCCCTCTGTCAGACACAGTGTTGACATGTGGCAAAACGCTCCTCCGGGCGCATCTTGCTTGGGCCTCTCTCCTGGAGGCCCTCAGTAAGACCCATTGTATACATGTGGCAAGACGCTCCTCGGGGCGCGTCTTGCTTGGGCCTCTCTCCAGAAGGCCCTCAATCAGACCCAGTGTTGACATGTGGCAAGACGCTCCTCGGGGCGCGTCTTGCTTGGGCTTCTCTCATGGAGGCCCTCAGTCAGACCCAGTGTTGACATGTGTCAAGACGCTCCTCGGGGCGTGTCTTGCTTGGGCCTCTCTCCTGGAGGCGCTCAAACAGACCGAGTAGTGACATGTGGCAAGACGCTCCTCGGGGCGCGTCTTGCTGGGGCTTCTCTCATGGAGGCACTCAGTCAGATCCAGTGTTGACATGTGGCAAGACTCTCCTCGGGGCGCGTCTTGCTTGGACCTCTCTCCCTGAGGCGCTCAGTCAGACCGATTAGTGACATGTGGCAAGACGCTCCTCGGGGCGCGTCTTGCTTGGACCTCTCTCCCTGAGGCGCTCAGTCAGACCCAGTGTTGACATTTGGCAAGACACTCCTCGGGGCGCGTCTTGCTTGGGCCTCTCTCATGGAGGCCCTCTGTCAGACCCAGTGTTGACATGTGTCAAGACGCTCCTCGGGGGGCGTCTTGCTTTGGCCTCTCTCCTGGAGGCGCTCAGTCTGACCGAGTGCTGACATGTGGCAAGAAGCTCCTCGGGGCGCGTCTTGCTTGGGCTTCTCACCTGGAGGCCCTCAGTAAGAACCATTGTTGACATGTGGCAAGACGCTCCTCGGGGCGCGTCTTGCTTGGGCCTCTCTCCAGAAGGCCCTCAATCAGACCCAGTGTTGACACGTGGCAAGACGCTCCTCGGGGCGCGTCTTGCTTGGACCTCTCTCCCTGAGGCGCTCAGTCAGACCCAGTGTTGACATTTGGCAAGACACTCCTCGGGGTGCGTCTTGCTTGGGCCTCTCTCATGGAGGCCCTCTGTCAGACCCAGTGTTGACATGTGTCAAGACGCTCCTCGGGGGGCGTCTTGCTTTGGCCTCTCTCCTGGAGGCGCTCAGTCTGACCGAGTGCTGACATGTGGCAAGAAGCTCCTCGGGGCGCGTCTTGCTTAGGCTTCTCACCTGGAGGCCCTCAGTAAGAACCATTGTTGACATGTGGCAAGACGCTCCTCGGGGCGCGTCTTGCTTGGGCCTCTCTCCAGATGGCCCTCAATCAGACCCAGTGTTGACACGTGGCAAGACGCTCCTCGGGGCGCGTCTTGCTTGGGCCTCTCTCCTGGAGGCGCTCAGTCAGACCAAGTGGTGACATAGGGCAAGACACTCCTCGGGGCGCGTCTTGCTTGGGCCTCTCTCATGGAGGCCCTCTGTCAGACCCAGTGTTGACATGTGTCAAGACGCTCCTCGGGGCGCGTCTTGCTTTGGCCTCTCTCCTGGAGGCGCTCAGTCAGACCGAGTGCTGACAGGTGGCAAGAAGCTCCTCGGAGCGCGTCTTGCTTGGGCTTCTCTCCTGGAGGCCCTCAGTAAGACCCATTGTTGACATGTGGCAAGACGCTCCTCGGGGCGCGTCTTGCTTGGGCCTCTCTCCTGGAGGCGCTCAGTCAGACTGAGTAGTGACATGTGGCCTGACGCTCCTCGGGGCGCGTGTTGCTTGGGCCTC
Organism: Nothobranchius furzeri; assembly: GCF_043380555.1. Lineage (NCBI taxonomy): Eukaryota > Metazoa > Chordata > Actinopteri > Cyprinodontiformes > Nothobranchiidae > Nothobranchius > Nothobranchius furzeri. The sequence continues at coordinate 3,777,564 of NC_091741.1, forward strand.
TCTCCTGGAGGCGCTCAGTCAGACCAAGTGGTGACATGTGGCAAGACGCTCCTCGGGGCGCGTCTTGCTTGGGCCCCTCTCCAGAAGGCCCTCAATCAGACCCAGTGTTGACAAGTGGCAAGACGCTCCTCGGGGCGCGTCTTGCTTGGGCCTCTCTCCTGGAGGCGCTCAGTCAGAATGAGTAGTGACATGCGGTCTGATGCTCCTCGGGGCGCGTGTTGCTTGGGCCTCTCTCCTGGAGGCGCTCAGTCAGACCAAGTGGTGACATGTGGCAAGACACTTCTCGGGGCGCGTCTTGCTTGGGCCTCTCTCCTGGAGGCCCTCTGTCAGACCCAGTGTTGACATGTGGCAAGACACTCCTCGGGGCGCGTCTTGCTTGGGCCTCTCTCATGGAGGCCCTCTGTCAGACCCAGTGTTGACATGTGTCAAGACGCTCCTCGGGGCGCGTCTTGCTTTGGCCTCTCTCCTGGAGGCGCTCAGTCAGACCGAGTGCTGACATGTGGCAAGACGCTCCTCGGGCCGCGTGTTGCTTGGGCTTCTCTCCTGGAGGCCCTCAGTCAGACCCATTGTTGACATGTGGCAAGACGCTCCTCGGGGCGCGTCTTGCTTGGGCCTCTCTCCTGGAGGCGCTCAGTCAGACCGAGTGCTGACATTTGGCAAGACGCTCCTCGGGGCGCGTCTTGCTTGGGCCTCTCTCCTGGAGGCGCTCAGTCAGAACCAGAGGTGACATGTGGCAAGACGCTCCTCGGGGCGCGTCTTGCTTGGGCCTCTCTCCTGGAGGCCCTCAGTCAGACCCATTGTTGACATGTGGCAAGACGCTCCTCGGGGCGCGTCTTGCTTGGGCTTCTCTCCTGGAGGCGCTCAGACAGACCCAGTGTTGACATGTGACAAGACGCTCCTCGGGGCGCGTCTTGCTTGGGCCTCTCTCCTGGAGGCGCTCAGTCAGAACCAGAGGTGACATGTGGCAAGACGCTCCTCGGGGCGCGTCTTGCTTGGGCCTCTCTCCTGGAGGCCCTCTGTCAGACCCAGTGTTGACATGTGGCAAGACGCTCCTCTGGGCGCATCTTGCTTGGGCCTCTCTCCTGGAGGCCCTCAGTCAGACCCATTGTTGACATGTGGCAAGACGCTCCTCGGGGCGCGTCTTGCTTGGGCCTCTCTCCTGGAGGCGCACAGTAAGACCGAGTGCTGACAGAAGGCAAGACGCTCCTCGGGGCGCTCATTGCTTGGGCCTCTCTCCTGAATGCCCTCTGTCAGACCGAGTGTTGACATGTGGCAAGACTCTCCTCGGGGCGCGTCTTGCTTGGGCTTCTCTCATGGAGGCCCTCAGTCCGACCCAGTGTTGACATGTGTCAAGACGCTCCTCGGGGCGTGTCTTGCTTGGGCCTCTCTCCTGGAGGCGCTCAGTCAGACCCAGTGTTGACATGTGGCAAGACGCTCCTCTGGGCGCGTCTTGCTTGGGCTTCTCTCCTGGAGGCGCTCAGTCAGACCCAGTGTTGACATGTGGCAAGACGCTCCTCTGGGCGCGTCTTGCTTGGGCTTCTCTCCTGGAGGCCCTCAGTCAGACCCATTGTTGACATGTGGCAAGACGCTCCTCGGGGCGCGTCTTGCTTGGACCTCTCTCCCTGAGGCGCTCAGTCAGACCCAGTGTTGACATTTGGCAAGACACTCCTCGGGGCGCGTCTTGCTTGGGCCTCTCTCATGGAGGCCCTCTGTCAGACCCAGTGTTGACATGTGTCAAGACGCTCCTCGGGGGGCGTCTTGCTTTGGCCTCTCTCCTGGAGGCGCTCAGTCTGACCGAGTGCTGACATGTGGCAAGAAGCTCCTCGGGGCGCGTCTTGCTTGGGCTTCTCACCTGGAGGCCCTCAGTAAGAACCATTGTTGACATGTGGCAAGACGCTCCTCGGGGCGCGTCTTGCTTGGGCCTCTCTCCAGAAGGCCCTCAATCAGACCCAGTGTTGACACGTGGCAAGACGCTCCTCGGGGCGCGTCTTGCTTGGACCTCTCTCCCTGAGGCGCTCAGTCAGACCCAGTGTTGACATTTGGCAAGACACTCCTCGGGGTGCGTCTTGCTTGGGCCTCTCTCATGGAGGCCCTCTGTCAGACCCAGTGTTGACATGTGTCAAGACGCTCCTCGGGGGGCGTCTTGCTTTGGCCTCTCTCCTGGAGGCGCTCAGTCTGACCGAGTGCTGACATGTGGCAAGAAGCTCCTCGGGGCGCGTCTTGCTTAGGCTTCTCACCTGGAGGCCCTCAGTAAGAACCATTGTTGACATGTGGCAAGACGCTCCTCGGGGCGCGTCTTGCTTGGGCCTCTCTCCAGATGGCCCTCAATCAGACCCAGTGTTGACACGTGGCAAGACGCTCCTCGGGGCGCGTCTTGCTTGGGCCTCTCTCCTGGAGGCGCTCAGTCAGACCAAGTGGTGACATAGGGCAAGACACTCCTCGGGGCGCGTCTTGCTTGGGCCTCTCTCATGGAGGCCCTCTGTCAGACCCAGTGTTGACATGTGTCAAGACGCTCCTCGGGGCGCGTCTTGCTTTGGCCTCTCTCCTGGAGGCGCTCAGTCAGACCGAGTGCTGACAGGTGGCAAGAAGCTCCTCGGAGCGCGTCTTGCTTGGGCTTCTCTCCTGGAGGCCCTCAGTAAGACCCATTGTTGACATGTGGCAAGACGCTCCTCGGGGCGCGTCTTGCTTGGGCCTCTCTCCTGGAGGCGCTCAGTCAGACTGAGTAGTGACATGTGGCCTGACGCTCCTCGGGGCGCGTGTTGCTTGGGCCTCTCTCCTGGAGGCGCTCAGTCAGACCAAGTGGTGACATGTGGCAAGACGCTCCTCGGGGCGCGTCTTGCTTGGGCCCCTCTCCAGAAGGCCCTCAATCAGACCCAGTGTTGACAAGTGGCAAGACGCTCCTCGGGGCGCGTCTTGCTTGGGCCTCTCTCCTGGAGGCGCTCAGTCAGAATGAGTAGTGACATGCGGTCTGATGCTCCTCGGGGCGCGTGTTGCTTGGGCCTCTCTCCTGGAGGCGCTCAGTCAGACCAAGTGGTGACATGTGGCAAGACACTTCTCGGGGCGCGTCTTGCTTGGGCCTCTCTCCTGGAGGCCCTCTGTCAGACCCAGTGTTGACATGTGGCAAGACACTCCTCGGGGCGCGTCTTGCTTGGGCCTCTCTCATGGAGGCCCTCTGTCAGACCCAGTGTTGACATGTGTCAAGACGCTCCTCGGGGCGCGTCTTGCTTTGGCCTCTCTCCTGGAGGCGCTCAGTCAGACCGAGTGCTGACATGTGGCAAGACGCTCCTCGGGCCGCGTGTTGCTTGGGCTTCTCTCCTGGAGGCCCTCAGTCAGACCCATTGTTGACATGTGGCAAGACGCTCCTCGGGGCGCGTCTTGCTTGGGCCTCTCTCCTGGAGGCGCTCAGTCAGACCGAGTGCTGACATTTGGCAAGACGCTCCTCGGGGCGCGTCTTGCTTGGGCCTCTCTCCTGGAGGCGCTCAGTCAGAACCAGAGGTGACATGTGGCAAGACGCTCCTCGGGGCGCGTCTTGCTTGGGCCTCTCTCCTGGAGGCCCTCAGTCAGACCCATTGTTGACATGTGGCAAGACGCTCCTCGGGGCGCGTCTTGCTTGGGCTTCTCTCCTGGAGGCGCTCAGACAGACCCAGTGTTGACATGTGACAAGACGCTCCTCGGGGCGCGTCTTGCTTGGGCCTCTCTCCTGGAGGCGCTCAGTCAGAACCAGAGGTGACATGTGGCAAGACGCTCCTCGGGGCGCGTCTTGCTTGGGCCTCTCTCCTGGAGGCCCTCTGTCAGACCCAGTGTTGACATGTGGCAAGACGCTCCTCTGGGCGCATCTTGCTTGGGCCTCTCTCCTGGAGGCCCTCAGTCAGACCCATTGTTGACATGTGGCAAGACGCTCCTCGGGGCGCGTCTTGCTTGGGCCTCTCTCCTGGAGGCGCACAGTAAGACCGAGTGCTGACAGAAGGCAAGACGCTCCTCGGGGCGCTCATTGCTTGGGCCTCTCTCCTGAATGCCCTCTGTCAGACCGAGTGTTGACATGTGGCAAGACTCTCCTCGGGGCGCGTCTTGCTTGGGCTTCTCTCATGGAGGCCCTCAGTCCGACCCAGTGTTGACATGTGTCAAGACGCTCCTCGGGGCGTGTCTTGCTTGGGCCTCTCTCCTGGAGGCGCTCAGTCAGACCCAGTGTTGACATGTGGCAAGACGCTCCTCTGGGCGCGTCTTGCTTGGGCTTCTCTCCTGGAGGCCCTCAGTCAGACCCATTGTTGACATGTGGCAAGACGCTCCTCGGGGCACGTCTTGCTTGGGCCTCTCTCCTGGAGGCGCTCAGTCAGACCGAGTAGTGAAATGTGGCAAGACGCTCCTCGGGGCGCGTCTTGCTTGGGCCTCTCTCCTGGAGGAGCTCAGTCAGACCCAGTGGTGACACGTGGCAAGACGCTCCTCGAGGCGCATCTTGCTTGGGCCTCTCTCCAGGAGGCGCTAAGTCAGACCCAGTGTTGACACGTGGCAAGACGCTCCTCGGGGCGCGTCTTGCTTGGGCCTCTCTCCTGGAGGCGCTCAGTCAGACACAGTGTTGACATGTGGCAAGACACTCCTCGGGGCGCGTCTTGCTTGGGCTTCTCTCATGGAGGCCCTCAGTAAGACCCATTGTTGACATGTGGAAAGAAGCTCCTCGGGGCGCGTCTTGCTTGGGCCTCTCTCCTGGAGGCCCTCTGTCAGACCCAGTGTTGACATGTGGCAAGACGCTCCTCTGGGCGCATCTTGCTTGGGCCTCTCTCCTGGAGGCCCTCAGTCAGACCCATTGTTGACATGTGGCAAGACGCTCCTCGGGGCGCGTCTTGCTTGGGCCTCTCTCCTGGAGGCGCACAGTAAGACCGAGTGCTGACAGAAGGCAAGACGCTCCTCGGGGCGCTCATTGCTTGGGCCTCTCTCCTGAATGCCCTCTGTCAGACCGAGTGTTGACATGTGGCAAGACTCTCCTCGGGGCGCGTCTTGCTTGGGCTTCTCTCATGGAGGCCCTCAGTCCGACCCAGTGTTGACATGTGTCAAGACGCTCCTCGGGGCGTGTCTTGCTTGGGCCTCTCTCCTGGAGGCGCTCAGTCAGACCCAGTGTTGACATGTGGCAAGACGCTCCTCTGGGCGCGTCTTGCTTGGGCTTCTCTCCTGGAGGCCCTCAGTCAGACCCATTGTTGACATGTGGCAAGACGCTCCTCGGGGCACGTCTTGCTTGGGCCTCTCTCCTGGAGGCGCTCAGTCAGACCGAGTAGTGAAATGTGGCAAGACGCTCCTCGGGGCGCGTCTTGCTTGGGCCTCTCTCCTGGAGGAGCTCAGTCAGACCCAGTGGTGACACGTGGCAAGACGCTCCTCGAGGCGCATCTTGCTTGGGCCTCTCTCCAGGAGGCGCTAAGTCAGACCCAGTGTTGACACGTGGCAAGACGCTCCTCGGGGCGCGTCTTGCTTGGGCCTCTCTCCTGGAGGCGCTCAGTCAGACACAGTGTTGACATGTGGCAAGACACTCCTCGGGGCGCGTCTTGCTTGGGCTTCTCTCATGGAGGCCCTCAGTAAGACCCATTGTTGACATGTGGAAAGAAGCTCCTCGGGGCGCGTCTTGCTTTGGCTTCTCTCCTGGAGGCCCTCAGTCAGACCCATTGTTGACATGTGGCAAGACGCTCCTCGGGGCGCGTATTGCTTGGGCCTCTCTCCTGGATGCCCTCTGTCAGACCCAGTGTTGACATGTGGCAAATTACTCCTCGGGGCGCGTCTTGCTTGGGCTTCTCTCATGGAGGCCCTCAGTCAGACCCAGTGTTGACATGTGTCAAGACGCTCCTCGGGGCATGTCTTGCTTGGGCCTCTCTCCTGGAGGCGCTCAGTCAGACCCATTGTTGACATGTGGCAAGACGCTCCTCGGGGCGCTTCTTGCTTGGGCTTCTCTCCTGGAGGCCCTCAGTCAGACCCATTTTTGACATGTGGCAAGACGCTCCTCGGGGCGCGTCTTGCTTGGGCCTCTCTCATGGAGGCCCTCTGTCAGACCCAGTGTTGACATGTGGCAAGACGCTCCACGGGGCGCGTCTTGCTTGGGCTTCTCTCCTGGAGGCCCTCAGTCAGACCCATTGTTGACATGTGGCAAGACGCTCCTCGGGGCGCGTCTTGCTTGGGCCTCTCTCCTGGAGGCGCTCAGTCAGACCCAGTGTTGACATGTGGCAAGACGCTCCACGGGGCGCGTCTTGCTTGGGCTGCTCTCCTGGAGGCCCTCAGTCAGACCCATTGTTGACATGTGGCAAGACGCTCCTCGGGGCACGTCTTGCTTGGGCCTCTCTCCTGGAGGCGCTCAGTCAAACCGAGTAGTGACATGTGGCAAGACGCTCCTCGGGGCGCGTCTTGCTTGGACCTCTCTCCTGGAGGCGCTCAGTTAGACCGAGTAGTGACATGTCGCAAGACGCTCCTCGGGGCGCGTCTTGCTTGGGCCTCTCTCATGGAGGCCCTCTGTCAGACCCAGTGTTGACATGTGGCAAGACGCTCCTCGGGGCGCGTCTTGCTTGGGCCTCTCTCCTGGAGGCGCTCAGTCAGAACCAGAGGTGACATGTGGCAAGACGCTCCTCGGGGTGCGTCTTGCTTGGGCCTCTCTCCTGGAGGCCCTCTGTCAGACCCAGTGTTGACATGTGGCAAAACGCTCCTCCGGGCGCATCTTGCTTGGGCCTCTCTCCTGGAGGCCCTCAGTAAGACCCATTGTATACATGTGGCAAGACGCTCCTCGGGGCGCGTCTTGCTTGGGCCTCTCTCCAGAAGGCCCTCAATCAGACCCAGTGTTGACATGTGGCAAGACGCTCCTCGGGGCGCGTCTTGCTTGGGCTTCTCTCATGGAGGCCCTCAGTCAGACCCAGTGTTGACATGTGTCAAGACGCTCCTCGGGGCGTGTCTTGCTTGGGCCTCTCTCCTGGAGGCGCTCAAACAGACTGACTAGTGACATGTGGCAAGACGCTCCTCGGGGCGCGTCTTGCTTGGACCTCTCTCCCTGAGGCGCTCAGTCAGACCCAGTGTTGACATTTGGCAAGACACTCCTCGGGGCGCGTCTTGCTTGGGCCTCTCTCATGGAGGCCCTCTGTCAGACCCAGTGTTGACATGTGTCAAGACGCTCCTCGGGGGGCGTCTTGCTTGGGCCTCTCTCCAGAAGGCCCTCAATCAGACCGAGTGTTGACACGTGGCAAGACGCTCCTCGGGGCGCGTCTTGCTTGGGCCTCTCTCCTGGAGGCGCTCAGTCAGACCAAGTGGTGACATGTGGCAAGACACTCCTCGGGGCGCGTCTTGCTTGGGCCTCTCTCCTGGAGGCCCTCTGTCAGACCCAGTGTTGACATGTGGCAAGACACTCCTCGGGGCGCGTCTTGCTTGGGCCTCTCTCATGGAGGCCCTCTGTCAGACCCAGTGTTGACATGTGTCAAGACGCTCCTCGGGGCGCGTCTTGCTTTGGCCTCTCTCCTGGAGGCGCTCAGTCAGACCGAGTGCTGACATGTGGCAAGAAGCTCCTCGGGGCGCGTCTTGCTTGGGCTTCTCTCCTGGAGGCCCTCAGTAAGACCCATTGTTGACATGTGGCAAGACGCTCCTCGTGGGGCGTCTTGCTTGGGCCTCTCTCCAGAAGTCCCTCAATCAGACCCAGTGTTGACACGTGGCAAGACGCTCCTCGGGGCGCGTCTTGCTTGGGCCTCTCTCCTGGAGGCGCTCAGTCAGACTGAGTAGTGACATGTGGCCTGACGCTCCTCGGGGCGCGTCTTGCCTGGGCCTCTCTCCTGGAGGCGCTCAGTCAGACCCAGTGGTGACATGTGGCAAGACACTCCTCGGGGCGCGTCTTTCTTGGGCCCCTCTCCTGGAGGCCCTCTGTCAGACCCAGTGTTGACATGTGTCAAGACGCTCCACGGGGCGCGTCTTGCTTGGGCTTCTCTCCTGGAGGCCCTCAGTCAGACCCATTGTTGACTTGTGGCAAGACGCTCCTCGGGGCACGTCTTGCTTGGGCCTCTCTCCTGGAGGCGCTCAGTCAGACACAGTGTTGACATGTGGCAAGACACTCCTCGGGGCGCGTCTTGCTTGGGCTTCTCTCATGGAGGTCCTCAGTAAGACCCATTGTTGACATGTGGAAAGAAGCTCCTCGGGGCGCGTCTTGCTTTGGCTTCTCTCCTGGAGGCCCTCAGTCAGACCCATTGTTGACATGTGGCAAGACGCTCCTCGGGGCGCGTATTGCTTGGGCCTCTCTCCTGGATGCCCTCTGTCAGACCCAGTGTTGACATGTGGCAAATTACTCCTCGGGGCGCGTCTTGCTTGGGCTTCTCTCATGGAGGCCCTCAGTCAGACCCAGTGTTGACATGTGTCAAGACGCTCCTCGGGGCGTGTCTTGCTTGGGCCTCTCTCCTGGAGGCGCTCAGTCAGACCCAGTGTTGACATGTGGCAAGACGCTCCTCGGGGCGCTTCTTGCTTGGGCTTCTCTCCTGGAGGCCCTCAGTCAGACCCATTTTTGACATGTGGCAAGACGCTCCTCGGGGCGCGTCTTGCTTGGACCTCTCTCCTGGAGGCGCTCAGTTAGACCGAGTAGTGACATGTCGCAAGACGCTCCTCGGGGCGCGTCTTGCTTGGGCCTCTCTCATGGAGGCCCTCTGTCAGACCCAGTGTTGACATGTGGCAAGACGCTCCACGGGGCGCGTCTTGCTTGGGCTTCTCTCCTGGAGGCCCTCAGTCAGACCCATTGTTGACATGTGGCAAGACGCTCCTCGGGGCGCGTCTTGCTTGGGCCTCTCTCCTGGAGGCGCTCAGTCAGACCCAGTGTTGACATGTGGCAAGACGCTCCACGGGGCGCGACTTGCTTGGGCTGCTCTCCTGGAGGCCCTCAGTCAGACCCATTGTTGACATGTGGCAAGACGCTCCTCGGGGCACGTCTTGCTTGGGCCTCTCTCCTGGAGGCGCTCAGTCAAACCGAGTAGTGACATGTGGCAAGATGCTCCTCGGGGCGCGTCTTGCTTGGGCCTCTCTCATGGAGGTCCTCTGTCAGACCCAGTGTTGACATGTGGCAAGACGCTCCTCGGGGCGCGTCTTGCTTGGGCCTCTCTCCTGGAGGCGCTCAGTCAGAACCAGAGGTGACATGTGGCAAGACGCTCCTCGGGGTGCGTCTTGCTTGGGCCTCTCTCCTGGAGGCCCTCTGTCAGACCCAGTGTTGACATGTGGCAAAACGCTCCTCCGGGCGCATCTTGCTTGGGCCTCTCTCCTGGAGGCCCTCAGTAAGACCCATTGTATACATGTGGCAAGACGCTCCTCGGGGCGCGTCTTGCTTGGGCCTCTCTCCAGAAGGCCCTCAATCAGACCCAGTGTTGACATGTGGCAAGACGCTCCTCGGGGCGCGTCTTGCTTGGGCTTCTCTCATGGAGGCCCTCAGTCAGACCCAGTGTTGACATGTGTCAAGACGCTCCTCGGGGCGTGTCTTGCTTGGGCCTCTCTCCTGGAGGCGCTCAAACAGACTGACTAGTGACATGTGGCAAGACGCTCCTCGGGGCGCGTCTTGCTGGGGCTTCTCTCATGGAGGCACTCAGTCAGATCCAGTGTTGACATGTGGCAAGACGCTCCTCGGGGCGCGTCTTGCTTGGACCTCTCTCCCTGAGGCGCTCAGTCAGACCGAGTAGTGACATGTGGCAAGACGCTCCTCGGGGCGCGTCTTGCTTGGACCTCTCTCCCTGAGGCGCTCAGTCAGACGCAGTGTTGACATTTGGCAAGACACTCCTCGGGGCGCATCTTGCTTGGGCCTCTCTCATGGAGGCCCTCTGTCAGACCCAGTGTTGACATGTGTCAAGACGCTCCTCGGGGGGCGTCTTGCTTGGGCCTCTCTCCAGAAGGCCCTCAATCAGACCGAGTGTTGACACGTGGCAAGACGCTCCTCGGGGCGCGTCTTGCTTGGGCCTCTCTCCTGGAGGCGCTCAGTCAGACCCAGTGTTGACATGTGGCAAGACGCTCCACGGGGCGCGTCTTGCTTGGGCTGCTCTCCTGGAGGCCCTCAGTCAGACCCATTGTTGACATGTGGCAAGACGCTCCTCGGGGCACGTCTTGCTTGGGCCTCTCTCCTGGAGGCGCTCAGTCAAACCGAGTAGTGACATGTGGCAAGACGCTCCTCGGGGCGCGTCTTGCTTGGACCTCTCTCCTGGAGGCGCTCAGTTAGACCGAGTAGTGACATGTCGCAAGACGCTCCTCGGGGCGCGTCTTGCTTGGGCCTCTCTCATGGAGGCCCTCTGTCAGACCCAGTGTTGACATGTGGCAAGACGCTCCTCGGGGCGCGTCTTGCTTGGGCCTCTCTCCTGGAGGCGCTCAGTCAGAACCAGAGGTGACATGTGGCAAGACGCTCCTCGGGGTGCGTCTTGCTTGGGCCTCTCTCCTGGAGGCCCTCTGTCAGACCCAGTGTTGACATGTGGCAAAACGCTCCTCCGGGCGCATCTTGCTTGGGCCTCTCTCCTGGAGGCCCTCAGTAAGACCCATTGTATACATGTGGCAAGACGCTCCTCGGGGCGCGTCTTGCTTGGGCCTCTCTCCAGAAGGCCCTCAATCAGACCCAGTGTTGACATGTGGCAAGACGCTCCTCGGGGCGCGTCTTGCTTGGGCTTCTCTCATGGAGGCCCTCAGTCAGACCCAGTGTTGACATGTGTCAAGACGCTCCTCGGGGCGTGTCTTGCTTGGGCCTCTCTCCTGGAGGCGCTCAGTCAGACTGAGTAGTGACATGTGGCCTGACGCTCCTCGGGGCGCGTCTTGCCTGGGCCTCTCTCCTGGAGGCGCTCAGTCAGACCCAGTGGTGACATGTGGCAAGACACTCCTCGGGGCGCGTCTTTCTTGGGACCCTCTCCTGGAGGCCCTCTGTCAGACCCAGTGTTGACATGTGTCAAGACGCTCCACGGGGCGCGTCTTGCTTGGGCTTCTCTCCTGGAGGCCCTCAGTCAGACCCATTGTTGACTTGTGGCAAGACGCTCCTCGGGGCGCGTCTTGCTTGGGCTTCTCTCATGGAGGCCCTCAGTAAGACCCATTGTTGACATGTGGAAAGAAGCTCCTCGGGGCGCGTCTTGCTTTGGCTTCTCTCCTGGAGGCCCTCAGTCAGACCCATTGTTGACATGTGGCAAGACGCTCCTCGGGGCGCGTATTGCTTGGGCCTCTCTCCTGGATGCCCTCTGTCAGACCCAGTGTTGACATGTGGCAAATTACTCCTCGGGGCGCGTCTTGCTTGGGCTTCTCTCATGGAGGCCCTCAGTCAGACCCAGTGTTGACATGTGTCAAGACGCTCCTCGGGGCGTGTCTTGCTTGGGCCTCTCTCCTGGAGGCGCTCAGTCAGACCCAGTGTTGACATGTGGCAAGACGCTCCTCGGGGCGCTTCTTGCTTGGGCTTCTCTCCTGGAGGCCCTCAGTCAGACCCATTTTTGACATGTGGCAAGACGCTCCTCGGGGCGCGTCTTGCTTGGACCTCTCTCCTGGAGGCGCTCAGTTAGACCGAGTAGTGACATGTCGCAAGACGCTCCTCGGGGCGCGTCTTGCTTGGGCCTCTCTCATGGAGGCCCTCTGTCAGACCCAGTGTTGACATGTGGCAAGACGCTCCACGGGGCGCGTCTTGCTTGGGCTTCTCTCCTGGAGGCCCTCAGTCAGACCCATTGTTGACATGTGGCAAGACGCTCCTCGGGGCGCGTCTTGCTTGGGCCTCTCTCCTGGAGGCGCTCAGTCAGACCCAGTGTTGACATGTGGCAAGACGCTCCACGGGGCGCGTCTTGCTTGGGCTGCTCTCCTGGAGGCCCTCAGTCAGACCCATTGTTGACATGTGGCAAGACGCTCCTCGGGGCACGTCTTGCTTGGGCCTCTCTCCTGGAGGCGCTCAGTCAAACCGAGTAGTGACATGTGGCAAGACGCTCCTCGGGGCGCGTCTTGCTTGGGCCTCTCTCATGGAGGTCCTCTGTCAGACCCAGTGTTGACATGTGGCAAGACGCTCCTCGGGGCGCGTCTTGCTTGGGCCTCTCTCCTGGAGGCGCTCAGTCAGAACCAGAGGTGACATGTGGCAAGACGCTCCTCGGGGTGCGTCTTGCTTGGGCCTCTCTCCTGGAGGCCCTCTGTCAGACCCAGTGTTGACATGTGGCAAAACGCTCCTCCGGGCGCATCTTGCTTGGGCCTCTCTCCTGGAGGCCCTCAGTAAGACCCATTGTATACATGTGGCAAGACGCTCCTCGGGGCGCGTCTTGCTTGGGCCTCTCTCCAGAAGGCCCTCAATCAGACCCAGTGTTGACATGTGGCAAGACGCTCCTCGGGGCGCGTCTTGCTTGGGCTTCTCTCATGGAGGCCCTCAGTCAGACCCAGTGTTGACATGTGTCAAGACGCTCCTCGGGGCGTGTCTTGCTTGGGCCTCTCTCCTGGAGGCGCTCAAACAGACTGACTAGTGACATGTGGCAAGACGCTCCTCGGGGCGCGTCTTGCTGGGGCTTCTCTCATGGAGGCACTCAGTCAGATCCAGTGTTGACATGTGGCAAGACGCTCCTCGGGGCGCATCTTGCTTGGACCTCTCTCCCTGAGGCGCTCAGTCAGACCGAGTAGTGACATGTGGCAAGACGCTCCTCGGGGCGCGTCTTGCTTGGACCTCTCTCCCTGAGGCGCTCAGTCAGACGCAGTGTTGACATTTGGCAAGACACTCCTCGGGGCGCATCTTGCTTGGGCCTCTCTCATGGAGGCCCTCTGTCAGACCCAGTGTTGACATGTGTCAAGACGCTCCTCGGGGGGCGTCTTGCTTGGGCCTCTCTCCAGAAGGCCCTCAATCAGACCGAGTGTTGACACGTGGCAAGACGCTCCTCGGGGCGCGTCTTGCTTGGGCCTCTCTCCTGGAGGCGCTCAGTCAGACCCAGTGTTGACATGTGGCAAGACGCTCCACGGGGCGCGTCTTGCTTGGGCTGCTCTCCTGGAGGCCCTCAGTCAGACCCATTGTTGACATGTGGCAAGACGCTCCTCGGGGCACGTCTTGCTTGGGCCTCTCTCCTGGAGGCGCTCAGTCAAACCGAGTAGTGACATGTGGCAAGACGCTCCTCGGGGCGCGTCTTGCTTGGACCTCTCTCCTGGAGGCGCTCAGTTAGACCGAGTAGTGACATGTCGCAAGACGCTCCTCGGGGCGCGTCTTGCTTGGGCCTCTCTCATGGAGGCCCTCTGTCAGACCCAGTGTTGACATGTGGCAAGACGCTCCTCGGGGCGCGTCTTGCTTGGGCCTCTCTCCTGGAGGCGCTCAGTCAGAACCAGAGGTGACATGTGGCAAGACGCTCCTCGGGGTGCGTCTTGCTTGGGCCTCTCTCCTGGAGGCCCTCTGTCAGACCCAGTGTTGACATGTGGCAAAACGCTCCTCCGGGCGCATCTTGCTTGGGCCTCTCTCCTGGAGGCCCTCAGTAAGACCCATTGTATACATGTGGCAAGACGCTCCTCGGGGCGCGTCTTGCTTGGGCCTCTCTCCAGAAGGCCCTCAATCAGACCCAGTGTTGACATGTGGCAAGACGCTCCTCGGGGCGCGTCTTGCTTGGGCTTCTCTCATGGAGGCCCTCAGTCAGACCCAGTGTTGACATGTGTCAAGACGCTCCTCGGGGCGTGTCTTGCTTGGGCCTCTCTCCTGGAGGCGCTCAAACAGACTGACTAGTGACATGTGGCAAGACGCTCCTCGGGGCGCGTCTTGATGGGGCTTCTCTCATGGAGGCACTCAGTCAGATCCAGTGTTGACATGTGGCAAGACGCTCCTCGGGGCGCGTCTTGCTTGGACCTCTCTCCCTGAGGCGCTCAGTCAGACCGAGTAGTGACATGTGGCAAGACGCTCCTCGGGGCGCGTCTTGCTTGGACCTCTCTCCCTGAGGCGCTCAGTCAGACCCAGTGTTGACATTTGGCAAGACACTCCTCGGGGCGCGTCTTGCTTGGGCCTCTCTCATGGAGGCCCTCTGTCAGACCCAGTGTTGACATGTGTCAAGACGCTCCTCGGGGGGCGTCTTGCTTGGGCCTCTCTCCAGAAGGCCCTCAATCAGACCGAGTGTTGACACGTGGCAAGACGCTCCTCGGGGCGCGTCTTGCTTGGGCCTCTCTCCTGGAGGCGCTCAGTCAGACCAAGTGGTGACATGTGGCAAGACACTCCTCGGGGCGCGTCTTGCTTGGGCCTCTCTCCTGGAGGCCCTCTGTCAGACCCAGTGTTGACATGTGGCAAGACACTCCTCGGGGCGCGTCTTGCTTGGGCCTCTCTCATGGAGGCCCTCTGTCAGACCCAGTGTTGACATGTGTCAAGACGCTTCTCGGGACGCGTCTTGCTTTGGCCTCTCTCCTGGAGGCGCTCAGTCAGACCGAGTGCTGACATGTGGCAAGAAGCTCCTCGTGGTGCGTCTTGCTTGGGCCTCTCTCCAGAAGTCCCTCAATCAGACCCAGTGTTGACACATGGCAAGACGCTCCTCGGGGCGCGTCTTGCTTGGGCCTCTCTCCTGGAGGCGCTCAGTCAGATTGAGTAGTGACATGTGGCCTGACGCTCCTCGGGGCGCGTCTTGCCTGGGCCTCTCTCCTGGAGGCGCTCAGTCAGACCCAGTGGTGACATGTGGCAAGACACTCCTCGGGGCGCGTCTTTCTTGGGCCCCTCTCCTGGAGGCCCTCTGTCAGACCCAGTGTTGACATGTGTCAAGACGCTCCACGGGGCGCGTCTTGCTTGGGCTTCTCTCCTGGAGGCCCTCAGTCAGACCCATTGTTGACTTGTGGCAAGACGCTCCTCGGGGCGCGTCTTGCTTGGGCTTCTCTCCTGGAGGCGCTCAGTCAGAACCAGAGGTGACATGTGGCAAGACGCTCCTCGGGGCGCGTCTTGCTTGGGCCTCTCTCCTGGAGGCCCTCTGTCAGACCCAGTGTTGACATGTGGCAAGACGCTCCTCCGGGCGCATCTTGCTTGGGCCTCTCTCCTGGAGGCCCTCAGTAAGACCCATTGTTGACATGTGGCAAGACGCTCCTCGGGGCGCGTATTGCTTGGGCCTCTCTCCAGAAGGCCCTCAATAAGACCCAGTGTTGACATGTGCCCAAGCAAGACGCGCCCGGAGGAGCGTCTTGCAACATGTCAGCACTCGGTCTGACTGAGCGCCTCCAGGAGAGAGGCCAAAGCAAGAAGTTCCCCGAGGAGCTTCGTTCCACATGTCAACAATGGGTCTTACTGTGGGCCTCCATGAGAGAAGCCCAAGCAAGACGCGCCCCGAGGAGTGTCTTGCCACATGTCAACACTGTGTCTGACTGAGCGCCTCCAGGAGAGAGGCCCAAGCAAGATGCGCCCCGAGGAGCGTCTTGCCACGTCTCAACTCTGGGTCTGACTTAGCACCTCCAGGAGAGAGGCCCAAGCAAGATGCGCCCCGAGGAGCGTCTTGCCACGTGTCACCACTGGGTCTGACTGAGCTCCTCCAGTAGAGAGGCCCAAGCAAGACGCACCCAGAGGAGCGTCTTGCCACTTGTCACCACTGGGTCTGATTGAGCACCTCCAGGAGAGAGGCCCCAGCAAGACGCGCCCCGAGGAGCGTCTTGCCAAATGTCACTACTCGGTCTGACTGAGCGACTCCAGGAGGGAGGTCCAAGCAAGACGCGCCCCGAGGAGCGTCTTGCCACATGTCACTACTCGGTCTGACTGAGCGCCTCCAGGAGAGAAGCCAGGGCAAGACGCGCCCAGAGGAGCGTCTTGCCACATGTCAACACTGGGTCTGACTGAGTGCCTCCAGGAGAGAGGCCCAAGCAAGACACGCCCTGAGGAGCGTCTTGACACATGTCAACACTGGGTCGGACTGAGGGCCTCCATGAGAGAAGCCCAAGCAAGACGCGCCCCGAGGAGAGTCTTGCCACTTGTCAACACTCGGTCTGACAGAGGGCATTCAGGAGAGAGGCCCAAGCAATACGCGCCCCGAGGAGCGTCTTGCCACATGTCACCACTGGGTCTGAATGAACGCCTCCAGGAGAGAGGCCCAAGCAAGATGCGCCCGGAGGAGCGTCTTGCCACATGTCAACACTGGGTCTGACAGAGGGCCTCCAGGAGAGAGGCCCAAGCGAGACGTGCCCCGAGGAGCGTCTTGACACATGTCAACACTGGGTCTGACAGAGGGCCTCCATGAGAGAGGCCCAAGCAAGACGCGCCCCGAGGAGTGTCTTGCCACATGTCAACACTGGGTCTGATTGAGCACCTCCAGGAGAGAGGCCCCAGCAAGACGCGCCCCGACGAGCGTCTTGCCAAATGTCACTACTCGGTCTGACTGAGCGACTCCAGGAGGGAGGTCCAAGCAAGACGCGCCCCGAGGAGCGTCTTGCCACATGTCACTACTCGGTCTGACTGAGCGCCTCCAGGAGAGAATCCCAAGCAAGACGCGCCCAGAGGAGCGTCTTGCCACATGTCAACACTGGGTCTGACTGAGTGCCTCCAGGAGAGAGGCCCAAGCAAGACACGCCCTGAGGAGCGTCTTGACACATGTCAACACTGGGTCGGACTGAGGGCCTCCATGAGAGAAGCCCAAGCAAGACGCGCCCCGAGGAGCGTCTTGCCACATGTCACTACTCGATCTAACTGAGCGCCTCCAGGAGAGAGGTCCAAGCAAGACGCGCCCCGAGGAGCGTCTTGCCAAATGTCACTACTCGGTCTGACTGAGCGACTCCAGGAGGGAGGTCCAAGCAAGACGCGCCCCGAGGAGCGTCTTGCCACATGTCACTACTCGGTCTGACTGAGCGCCTCCAGGAGAGAGGCCCAAGCAAGACGTGCCCCGAGGAGCGTTTTGCCACATGTCAACAATGGGTCTGACTGAGGGCCTCCAGGAGAGAAGCCCAAGCAAGACGCGCCCAGAGGTGCGTCTTGCCACATGTCAACACTGGGTCTGACTGAGTGCCTCCAGGAGAGAGGCCCAAGCAATACGCGCCCCGAGGAGCGTCTTGCCACATGTCACCACTGGGTCTGAATGAGCGCCTCCAGGAGAGAGGCCCAACCAAGACGCGCCCCGAGGAGTGTCTTGCCACATGTCACTACTCAGTCTGACTGAGCGCCTCCAGGAGAGAGGCCCAAGCAAGATGCGCCCGGAGGAGCGTCTTGCCACATGTCAACACTGGGTCTGACAGAGGGCCTCCAGGAGAGAGGCCCAAGCAAGACGCGCCCCGAGGAGCGTCTTGCCACATGTCACCTCTGGTTCTGACTGAGCGCCTCCAGGAGAGAGGCCCAAGCAAGACGCGCCCCGAGGAGCGTCTTGTCACATGTCAACACTGGGTCTTTCTGAGCGCCTCCAGGAGAGAAGCCCAAGCAAGACGCGCCCCGAGGAGCGTCTTGCCACATGTCACCTCTGGTTCTGACTGAGCGCCTCCAGGAGAGAGGCCCAAGCAAGACGCGCCCCGAGGAGCGTCTTGTCACATGTCAACACTGGGTCTTTCTGAGCGCCTCCAGGAGAGAGGCCCAAGCAAGACGCGCCCCGAGGAGCGTCTTGCCACATGTCAACAATGGGTCTGACTGAGGGCCTCCAGGAGAGAAGCCCAAGCAACACGCGGCCCGAGGAGCGTCTTGCCACATGTCAGCACTCGGTCTGACTGAGCGCCTCCAGGAGAGAGGCCCAAGCAAGACGCGCCCCGAGGAGCGTCTTGCCACATGCCAACAATGGGTCTGACTGAGGGCCTCCAGGAGAGAAGCCCAAGCAAGACGCGCCCCGAGGAGCGTCCTGACACATGTCAACACTGGATATGACAGAGGGCCTCCAGGAGAGAGGCCCAAGCAAGACACGCCCCGAGGAGTGTCTTGCCACATGTCACCACTTGGTCAGACTGAGCGCCTCCAGGAGAGAGGCCCGAGCAACACGCGCCCCGAGGAGCGTCAGGCCACATGTCACTACTCAGTCTGACTGAGCGCCTCCAGGAGAGAGGCCCAAGCAAGACGCGCCCCGAGGAGCGTCTTGCAACATGTCAACAATGGGTCTTACTGAGCGCCTCCAGGAGAGAAGCCCAAGCAAGACGCGCCCCGAGGAGCTTCTTGCCACATGTCAGCACTCGGTCTGACTGAGCGCCTCCAGGAGAGAGGCCAAAGCAAGACGCGCCCCGAGGAGCGTCTTGACACATGTCAACACTGGGTCTGACAGAGGGCCTCCATGAGAGAGGCCCAAGCAAGACGCGCCCCGAGGAGTGTCTTGCCACATGTCAACACTGGGTCTGACAGAGGGCCTCTAGGAGAGAGGCCCAAGCAAGACACGCCCCGAGGATTGTCTTGCCACATGTCACCACTTGGTCTGACTGAGCGCCTCCAGGAGAGAGGCCCAAGCAACACGCGCCCCGAGGAGCGTCAGGCCACATGTCACTACTCAGTCTGACTGAGCGCCTCCAGGAGAGAGGCCCAAGCAAGACGCGCCCCGAGGAGCGTCTTGCCACGTGTCAACACTCGGTCTGATTGAGGGCCTTCTGGAGAGAGGCCCAAGCAAGACTCGCCCCGAGGAGCGTCTTGCCACATGTCAACAATGGTTCTTACTGAGGGCCTCCGGGAGAGAAGTCCAAGCAAGACGCGCCCCGAGGAGCTTCTTGCCACATGTCAGCACTCGGTCTGACTGAGTGCCTCCAGGAGAGAGGCCAAAGCAAGACGCCCCCCGAGGAGCGTCTTGACACATGTCAACACTGGGTCTGACAGAGGGCCTCCATGAGAGAGGCCCAAGCAAGACGCGCCCCGAGGAGCGTCTTGCCACATGTCAACAATGGGTCTGACTGAGTGCCTCCATGAGAGAAGCCCCAGCAAGACGCGCCCCGAGGAGCGTCTTGCCACATGTCACTACTCGGTCTGTTTGAGCGCCTCCAGGAGAGAGGCCCAAGCAAGACGTGCCCTGAGGAGCGTCTTACCACATGTCAACAATGGGTCTGACTGAGGGCCTCCAGGAGAGAAGCCCAAGCAAGACGCGCCCCGAGGAGCGTCTTGCCACGTGTCAACACTGGGTCTGATTGAGGGCCTTCTGGAGAGAGGCCCAAGCAAGACACGCCCCGAGGAGCGTCTTGACACATGTCAACACTGGGTCTGACTGAGGGCCTCCATGAGAGAAGCCCAAGCAAGACGCGCCCCGAGGAGAGTCTTGCCACATGTCAACACTCGGTCTGACAGAGGGCATCCAGGAGAGAGGCCCAAGCAATATGCGCCCCGAGGAGCGTCTTGCCACTTAAACCCACAACCTAGCACTGAGGACAGAGGGACTTTATTTAAATTAGTACTTAATGGAAACGATACATAATGATACTTAAGAGCCATGTCACACATTCAGCCTAGGAATAGTAGCATTTTGCACTATTAAAAATATACACATCAATTGCTCGAATCCCATTGTTGCAAAGTAAAACTCTAATAAAACTCTAGTCTGACATCAACAGAGAAGACTTAGTGTATGTACTACAAATACAGCATTAGGATTTCGAGTGGACCGTGCACCTTGTGAACCATCAGAGGCTTATGACGCAACATATCTTCCAGTTGCTATTAGACAAGTTATAATTCTCGACCATTTTTCGGAACTGGTTTCTTGGGTCCGTGAGTAAATGCCATTAGTACTTAATGGAAACGATACATAATGATACATAAGAGCCATGTCACACATTCAGCCAAGGAATAGTAGCATTGTGCACTATTAAAAATATACACATCAATTGCTCGAATCCCATTGTTGCAAAGTAAAACTCTAATAAAACTCTAGTCTGACATAAACAGAGAAGACTTAGTGTATGTACTACAAATACAGCATTAGGATTTCGAGTGGACCGTGCACCTTGTGAACCATCAGAGTCTTATGACGCAACATATCTTCCAGTTGCTATTAGACACGTTATAATTCTCGACCATTTTTCGGAACTGGTTTCTTGGGTCCGTGAGTAAATGCCAAATGAGATGATAGTCCTTAAGTAAGTTCCTGGCGATCCCATGTCACGCTCTTGCCCATCAGCCGGTGAACGCTGAGACGGAACTCGATGAGAGCGATGTATTTTTTAAGTGCTCCGAATGTACTTCTAACAAGCGTGCGATTCACTTCGTGAGTAAACCGCAGCTGCAGCTGATTCAAACAGTCGAGCCAACTTTCTACATCACAATATTCGTTTTGTAGTTAGTCGAGTTACCTTTTGTGTGGCGCATGCACGGGTCATTAGCATCCAGCTCCCAGCTTAGAGAGTCCTGTATTGACACAGACGTCAATACATCTCGATGTCATGCAACACACAAAGTCTGTCGCATACAGGTGGGTTAACACATGTACGATACCTTTTGTGTGGCGCATGCACGGGTCGTTAGCGTCCAGCTCCCGGCTTATAGAGAGTCCTGTATTGACACAGACGTCAATACATCTCGATGTCATGCAACACACCCCGAGGAGCGTCTTGCCACATGTCACTACTCTGTCTGACTGAGCGCCTCCAGGAGAGAGGCCCAAGCAAGACATGCCCCGAGGAGCGTCTTGCCACATGTCAACAATGGGTCTGACTGAGGGCCTCCAGGAGAGAAGCCCAAGCAAGACGCGCCCAGAGGAGCGTCTTGCCACATGTCAACACTGGGTCTGACTGAGCGCCTCCAGGAGAGAGGCCCAAGCAAGACACGCCCCGAGGAGCGTCTTGACACATGTCAACACTGGGTCGGACTGAGGGCCTCCATGAGAGAAGCCCAAGCAAGACGCGCCCCGAGGAGAGTCTTGCCACATGTCAACACTCGGTCTGACAGAGGGCATTCAGGAGAGAGGCCCAAGCAATACGCGCCCCGAGGAGCGTCTTGCCACATGTCACCACTGGGTCTGAATGAGCGCCTCCAGGAGAGAGGCCCAACCAAGACGCGCCCCGAGGAGTGTCTTGCCACATGTCAACACTGGGTCTGACTGAGCGCCTCCAGGAGAGAGGCCCAAGCAAGACGTGCCCCGAGGAGCGTCTTTCCACGTGTCACCACTGGGTCTGACTGAGCGCCTCCAGGAGAGAGGCCCAAGCAAGACGCGCCCCGAGGAGCGTCTTGCCACGTGTCAACACTGGGTCTGACTGAGCGCCTCCAGGAGAGAGGCCCAAGCAAGACGCGCCCCGAGGAGCGTCTTGCCACATGTCAACACTGGGTCTGACTGAGCGCCTCCAGGAGAGAGGCCCAAGCAAGATGCGCCCCGAGGAGCGTCTTGCCACATGTCAACAATGGGTCTGACTAAGGGCCTCCAGGAGAGAGGCCCAAGCAAGATGCGCCCGAAGGAGCGTCTTGCCACATGTCAACACTGGGTCTGACAGAGGGTCTCCAGGAGAGAGGACCAAGCAAGACGCGCCCCGAGGAGCGTCTTGCCACATGTCACCTCTGGTTCTGACTGAGCGCCTCCAGGAGAGAGGCCCAAGCAAGACGCGCCCCGAGGAGCGTCTTGTCACATGTCAACACTGGGTCTGTCTGAGCGCCTCCAGGAGAGAAGCCCAAGCAAGACGCGCCCCGAGGAGCGTCTTGCCACATGTCAACAATGGGTCTGACTGAGGGCCTCCAGGAGAGAAGCCCAAGCAAGACGCGCCCCGAGGAGCGTCTTGACACATGTCAACACTGGGTCTGACAGAGGGCCTCCACGAGAGAGGTCCAAGCAAGACGCGCCCCGAGGAGTGTCTTGCCACATGTCACCACTGGGTCTGACTGAGCGCCTCCAGGAGAGAGGCCCAAGCAAGACGTGCCCCGAGGATCGTCAGGCCACATGTCACTACTCAGTCTGACTGAGCGCCTCCAGGAGAGAGGCCCAAGCAAGACGCGCCCCGAGGAGCGTCTTGCCACATGTCAGCACTCGGTCTGACTGAGCACCTCCAGGAGAGAGGCCCAAGCAAGACGCGCCCCGAGGAGCGTCTTGCCACATGTCAACAATGGGTCTGACTGAGGGCCTCCAGGAGAGAAGCCCAAGCAACACGCGGCCCGAGGAGCGTCTTGCCACATGTCAGCACTCGGTCTGACTGAGCGCCTCCAGGAGAGAGGCCCAAGCAAGATGCGCCCCGAGGAGCGTCTTGCCACATGCCAACAATGGGTCTGACTGAGGGCCTCCAGGAGAGAAGCCCAAGCAAGACACGCCCTGAGGAGCGTCTTGACACATGTCAACACTGGGTATGACAGAGGGCCTCCAGGAGAGAGGCCCAAGCAAGACGCGCCCCGAGGAGTGTCTTGCCACATGTCACCACTTGGTCTGACTGAGCGCCTCCAGGAGAGAAGCCCAAGCAACACGCGGCCCGAGGAGCGTCTTGCCACATGTCAGCACTCGGTCTGACTGAGCGCCTCCAGGAGAGAGGCCCAAGCAAGACGCGCCCCGAGGAGCGTCTTGCCACATGCCAACAATGGGTCTGACTGAGGGCCTCCAGGAGAGAAGCCCAAGCAAGACGCGCCCCGAGGAGCGTCTTGACACATGTCAACACTGGGTATGACAGAGGGCCTCCAGGAGAGAAGTCCAAGCAAGACGCGCCCCGAGGAGTGTCTTGCCACATGTCACCACTTGGTCTGACTGAGCGCCTGCAGGAGAGAGGCCCAAGCAACACGCGCCCCGAGGAGCGTCAGGCCACATGTCACTACTCAGTCTGACTGAGCGCCTCCAGGAGAGAGGCCCAAGCAGGACGCGCCCCGAGGAGCGTCTTGCTGAGTAGTGACATGTGGCAAGACGCTCCTCGGGGCGCGTCTTGCTTGGACCTCCCTCCTGGAGGCGCTCAGTCAGACCGAGTAGTGACATTTGGCAAGACGCTCCTCGGGGCGCGTCTTGCTTGGACCTCTCTCCTGGAGGCGCTCAGTTAGACCGAGTAGTGACATGTGGCAAGACGCTCCTCGGGGCGCGTCTTGCTTGGGCCTCTCTCCTGGAGGCGCTCAGTCAGACCGAGTGCTGACATAAGGCAAGACGCTCCTCTGGGCGCGTCTTGCTTGGGCCTCTCTCCTGGAGGAGCTCAGTCAGACCCAGTGGTGACACGTGGCAAGACGCTCCTCGGGGCGCATCTTGCTTGGGCCTCTCTCCTGGAGGCGCTAAGTCAGACCCAGTGTTGACACGTGGCAAGACGCTCCTCGGGGCGCGTCTTGCTTGGGCCTCTCTCCTGGAGGCGCTCAGTCAGACACAGTGTTGACATGTGGCAAGACACTCCTCGGGGCGCGTCTTGCTTGGGCTTCTCTAATGGAGGCCCACAGTAAGACCCATTGTTGACATCTGGAAAGAAGCTCCTCGGGGCGCGTCTTGCTTTGGCTTCTCTCCTGGAGGCCCTCAGTCAGACCCATTGTTGACATGTGGCAAGACGCTCCTCGGGGCGCGTATTGCTTGGGCCTCTCTCATGGAGGCCCTCAGTCAGACCCAGTGTTGACATGTGTCAAGACGCTCCTCGGGGCGTGTCTTGCTTGGGCCTCTCTCCTGGAGGCGCTCAGTCAGACCGAGTAGTGACATGTGGCAAGACGCTCCTCGGGGCGCGTCTTGCTGGGGCTTCTCTCATGGAGGCACTCAGTCAGACCCAGTGTTGACATGTGGCAAGACGCTCCTCGGGGCGCGTGTTGCTTGGACCTCTCTCCTGGAGGCGCTCAGTCAGACCGAGTAGTGACATGTGGCAAGACGCTCCTCGGGGCGCGTCTTGCTTGGGCTTCTCTCCTGGAGGCGCTCAGTCAGACCGAGTGCTGACATGTGGCAAGAAGCTCCTCGGGGCGCGTCTTGCTTGGGCTTCTCTCCTGGAGGCCCTCAGTAAGACCCATTGTTGACATGTGGCAAGACGCTCCTCGTGGTGCGTCTTGTTTGGGCCTCTCTCCAGAAGGCCCTCAATCAGACCCAGTGTTGACACGTGGCAAGACGCTCCTCGGGGCGCGTCTTGCTTGGGCCTCTCTCCTGGAGGCGCTCAGTCAGACTGAGTAGTGACATGTGGCCTGACGCTCCTCGGGGCGCGTCTTGCCTGGGCCTCTCTCCTGGAGGCGCTCAGTCAGACCCAGTGGTGACATGTGGCAAGACACTCCTCGGGGCGCGTCTTTCTTGGGCCCCTCTCCTGGAGGCCCTCTGTCAGACCCAGTGTTGACATGTGTCAAGACGCTCCACGGGGCGCGTCTTGCTTGGGCTTCTCTCCTGGAGGCCCTCAGTCAGACCCATTGTTGACATGTGGCAAGACGCTCCTCGGGGCGCGTCTTGCTTGGGCCTCTCTCCTGGAGGCGCTCAGTCAGAACCAGAGGTGACATGTGGCAAGACTCTCCTCGGGGCGCGTCTTGCTTGGGCCTCTCTCCTGGAGGCCCTCTGTCAGACCCAGTGTTGACATGTGGCAAGACGCTCCTCCGGGCGCATCTTGCTTGGGCCTCTCTCCTGGAGGCCCTCAGTAAGACCCATTGTTGACATGTGGCAAGACGCTCCTCGGGGCGCGTATTGCTTGGGCCTCTCTCCAGAAGGCCCTCAATATGACCCAGTGTTGACATGTGGCAAGACGCTCCACGGGGCGCGTCTTGCTTGGGCTTCTCTCCTGGAGGCCCTCAGTCAGACCCATTGTTGACATGTGGCAAGACGCTCCTCGGGGCGCGTCTTGCTTGGGCCTCTCTCCTGGAGGCGCTCAGTCAGACCCAGTGTTGACATGTGGCAAGACACTCCACGGGGCGCGTCTTGCTTGGGCTTCTCTCCTGGAGGCCCTCAGTCAGACCCATTGTTGACATGTGGCAAGACGCTCCTCGGGGCACGTCTTGCTTGGGCCTCTCTCCTGGAGGCGCTCAGTCAGACCGAGTAGTCACATGTGGCAAGACGCTCCTCGGGGCGGGTCTTGCTTGGACCTCTCTCCTGGAGGCGCTCAGTTAGACCGATTAGTGACATGTCGCAAGACGCTCCTCGGGGCGCGTCTTGCTTGGGCCTCTCTCATAGAGGCCCTCTGTCAGACCCAGTGTTGACATGTGGCAAGACGCTCCTCGGGGTGCGTCTTGCTTGGGCCTCTCTCCTGGAGGCCCTCTGTCAGACCCAGTGTTGACATGTGGCAAAACGCTCCTTCGGGCGCATCTTGCTTGGGCCTCTCTCCTGGAGGCCCTCAGTAAGACCCATTGTATACATGTGGCAAGACGCTCCTCGGGGCGTGTCTTGCTTGGGCCTCTCTCCTGGAGGCGCTCAAAAAGACCGAGTAGTGACATGTGGCAAGACGCTCCTCGGGGCGCGTCTTGCTGGGGCTTCTCTCATGGAGGCACTCAGTCAGATCCAGTGTTGACATGTGGCAAGACGCTCCTCGGGGCACGTCTTGCTTGGACCTCTCTCCCTGAGGCGCTCAGTCAGACCGAGTAGTGACATGTGGCAAGACGCTCCTCGGGGCGCGTCTTGCTTGGACCTCTCTCCCTGAGGCACTCAGTCAGACCCAGTGTTGACATTTGGCAAGACACTCCTCGGGGCGAGTCTTGCTTGGGCCTCTCTCATGGAGGCCCTCTGTCAGACCCAGTGTTGACATGTGTCAAGACGCTCCTTGGGGGGCGTCTTGCTTTGGCCTCTCTCCTGGAGGCGCTCAGTCTGATCAAGTGCTGACATGTGGCAAGAAGCTCCTCGGGGCGCGTCTTGCTTGGGCTTCTCACCTGGAGGCCCTCAGTAAGAACCATTGTTGACATGTGGCAAGACGCTCCTCGGGGCGCGTCTTGCTTGGGCCTCTCTCCAGAAGGCCCTCAATCAGACCCAGTGTTGACACGTGGCAAGACGCTCCTCGGGGCGCGTCTTGCTTGGGCCTCTCTCCTGGAGGCGCTCAGTCAGACCAAGTGGTGACATGTGGCAAGACACTCCTCGGGGCGCGTCTTGCTTGGGCCTCTCTCCTGGAGGCCCTCTGTCAGACCCAGTGTTGACATGTGGCAAGACACTCCTCGGGGCGCGTCTTGCTTGGGCCTCTCTCATGGAGGCGCTCAGTCAGACCGAGTGCTGACATGTGGCAAGAAGCTCCTCGGGGCGCGTCTTGCTTGGGCTTCTCTCCTGGAGGCCCTCAGTAAGACTCATTGTTGACATGTGGCAAGACGCTCCTCGGGGCGCGTCTTGCTTGGGCCTCTCTCCTGGAGGCGCTCAGTAAGACTGAGTAGTGACATGTGGCCTGACGCTCCTCGGGGCGCGTGTTGCTTGGGCCTCTCTCCTGTAGGCGCTCAGTCAGACCAAGTGGTGACATGTGGCAAGACGCTCCTCGGGGCGCGTCTTGCTTGGGCCTCTCTCCAGAAGGCCCTCAATCAGACCCAGTGTTGACACGTGGCAAGACGCTCCTCGGGGCGCGTCTTGCTTGGGCCTCTCTCCTGGAGGCGCTCAGTCAGAATGATTAGTGACATGCGGTCTGACGCTCCTCGGGGCGCGTGTTGCTTGGGCCTCTCTCCTGGAGGCGCTCAGTCAGACCAAGTGGTGACATGTGGCAAGACACTTCTCGGGGCGCGTCTTGCTTGGGCCTCTCTCCTGGAGGCCCTCTGTCAGACCCAGAGGAGACATGTGGCAAGACGCTCCACGGGGCGGGTCTTGCTTGGGCTTCTCTCCTGGAGGCCCTCAGTCAGACCCATTGTTGACATGTGGCAAGACGCTCCTCGGGGCACGTCTTGCTTGGGCCTCTCTCCTGGAGGCGCTCAGTCAGACCGAGTAGTGACATGTGGCAAGACGCTCCTCGGGGCGCGTCTTGCTTGGACCTCTCTCCTGGAGGCGCTCAGTTAGACCGAGTAGTGACTTTTCGCAAGACGCTCCTCGGGGCGCTTCTTGCTTGGGCCTCTCTCATTTAGGCCCTCTGTCAGACCCAGTGTTGACATGTGGCAAGACGCTCCTCGGGGTGCGTCTTGCTTGGGCCTCTCTCCTGGAGGCCCTCTGTCAGACCCAGTGTTGACATGTGGCAAAACGCTCCTCCGGGCGCATCTTGCTTGGGCCTCTCTCCTGGAGGCCCTCAGTAAGACCCATTGTATACATGTGGCAAGACGCTCCTCGGGGCGCGTCTTGCTTGGGCCTCTCTCCAGAAGGCCCTCAATCAGACCCAGTGTTGACATGTGGCAAGACGCTCCTCGGGGCGCGTCTTGCTTGGGCTTCTCTCATGGAGGCCCTCAGTCAGACCCACTGTTGACATGTGTCAAGACGCTCCTCGGGGCGTGTCTTGCTTGGGCCTCTCTCCTGGAGGCGCTCAAACAGACCGAGTAGTGACATGTGGCAAGACGCTCCTCGGGGCACGTCTTGCTTGGACCTCTCTCCCTGAGGCGCTCAGTCAGACCGAGTAGTGACATGTGGCAAGACGCTCCTCGGGGCGCGTCTTGCTTGGACCTCTCTCCCTGAGGCGCTCAGTCAGACCCAGTGTTGACATTTGGCAAGACACTCCTCGGGGCGCGTCTTGCTTGGGCCTCTCTCATGGAGGCCCTCTGTCAGACCCAGTGTTGACATGTGTCAAGACGCTCCTCGGGGGGCGTCTTGCTTTGGCCTCTCTCCTGGAGGCGCTCAGTCTGACCGAGTGCTGGCATGTGGCAAGAAGCTCCTCGGGGCGCGTCTTGCTTGGGCTTCTCACCTGGAGGCCCTCAGTAAGAACCATTGTTGACATGTGGCAAGACGCTCCTCGGGGCGCGTCTTGCTTGGGCCTCTCTCCAGAAGGCCCTCAATCAGACCCAGTGTTGACACGTGGCAAGACGCTCCTCGGGGCGCGTCTTGCTTGGGCCTCTCTCCTGGAGGCGCTCAGTCAGACCAAGTGGTGACATGTGGCAAGACACTCCTCGGGGCGCGTCTTGCTTGGGCCTCTCTCCTGGAGGCCCTCTGTCAGACCCAGTGTTGACATGTGGCAAGACACTCCTCGGGGCGCGTCTTGCTTGGGCCTCTCTCATGGAGGCGCTCAGTCAGACCGAGTGCTGACATGTGGCAAGAAGCTCCTCGGGGCGCGTCTTGCTTGGGCTTCTCTCCTGGAGGCCCTCAGTAAGACTCATTGTTGACATGTGGCAAGACGCTCCTCGGGGCGCGTCTTGCTTGGGCCTCTCTCCTGGAGGCGCTCAGTCAGACTGAGTAGTGACATGTGGCCTGACGCTCCTCGGGGCGCGTGTTGCTTGGGCCTCTCTCCTGGAGGCGCTCAGTCAGACCAAGTGGTGACATGTGGCAAGACACTTCTCGGGGCGCGTCTTGCTTGGGCCTCTCTCCTGGAGGCCCTCTGTCAGACCCAGTGTTGACATGTGGCAAGACACTCCTCGGGGCGCATCTTGCTTGGGCCTCTCTCATGGAGGCCCTCTGTCAGACCCAGTGTTGACATGTGTCAAGACGCTCCTCGGGGCGCGTCTTGCTTTGGCCTCTCTCCTGGAGGCGCTCAGTCAGACCGAGTGCTGACATGTGGCAAGACGCTCCTCGGGCCGCGTGTTGCTTGGGCTTCTCTCCCAGAGGCCCTCAGTCAGACCCATTGTTGACATGTGGCAAGACGCTCCTCGGGGCGCGTCTTGCTTGGGCCTCTCTCCTGGAGGCGCTCAGTCAGACCGAGTGCTGACATTTGGCAAGACACTCCTCGGGGCGTGTCTTGCTTGGGCTTCTCTCCTGGAGGCGCTCAGACAGACCCAGTGTTGACATGTGACAAGACGCTCCTCGGGGCGCGTCTTGCTTGGGCCTCTCTCCTGGAGGCGCTCAGTCAGAACCAGAGTTGACATGTGGCAAGACGCTCCTCGGGGCGCGTCTTGCTTGGGCCTCTCTCCTGGAGGCCCTCTGTCAGACCCAGTGTTGACATGTGGCAAGACGCTCCTCCGGGCGCATCTTGCTTGGGCCTCTCTCCTGGAGGCCCTCAGTCAGACCCATTGTTGACATGTGGCAAGACGCTCCTCGGGGCGCGTCTTGCTTGGGCCTCTCTCCTGGAGGCGCTCAGTAAGACCGAGTGCTGACATAAGGCAAGACGCTCCTCGGGGCGCTCATTGCTTGGGCCTCTCTCCTGAATTCCCTCTGTCAGACCAAGTGTTGACATGTGGCAAGAAGCTCCTCGGGGCGCGTCTTGCTTGGGTTTCTCTCCTGGAGGCCCTCAGTAAGACCCATTGTTGACATGTGGCAAGACGCTCCTCGTGGTGCGTCTTGTTTGGGCCTCTCTCCAGAAGGCCCTCAATCAGACCCAGTGTTGACACGTGGCAAGACGCTCCTCGGGGCGCGTCTTGCTTGGGCCTCTCTCCTGGAGGCGCTCAGTCAGACTGAGT
Source organism: Nothobranchius furzeri (assembly GCF_043380555.1). Classification (NCBI taxonomy): domain Eukaryota; kingdom Metazoa; phylum Chordata; class Actinopteri; order Cyprinodontiformes; family Nothobranchiidae; genus Nothobranchius; species Nothobranchius furzeri. Next base: position 3,806,650 of record NC_091741.1, read on the forward strand.
AGTGACATGTGGCCTGACGCTCCTCGGGGCGCGTCTTGCCTGGGCCTCTCTCCTGGAGGCGCTCAGTCAGACCCAGTGGTGACATGTGGCAAGACACTCCTCGGGGCGCGTCTTTCTTGGGCCCCTCTCCTGGAGGCCCTCTGTCAGACCCAGTGTTGACATGTGTCAAGACGCTCCACGGGGCGCGTCTTGCTTGGGCTTCTCTCCTGGAGGCCCTCAGTCAGACCCATTGTTGACATGTGGCAAGACGCTCCTCGGGGCGCGTCTTGCTTGGGCCTCTCTCCTGGAGGCGCTCAGTCAGAACCAGAGGTGACATGTGGCAAGACGCTCCTCGGGGCGCGTCTTGCTTGGACCTCTCTCCTGGAGGCCCTCTGTCAGACCCAGTGTTGACATGTGGCAAGACGCTCCTCCGGGCGCATCTTGCTTGGGCCTCTCTCCTGGAGGCCCTCAGTAAGACCCATTGTTGACATGTGGCAAGACGCTCCTCGGGGCGCGTATTGCTTGGGCCTCTCTCCAGAAGGCCCTCAATAAGACCCAGTGTTGACATGTGGCAAGACGCTCCACGGGGCGCGTCTTGCTTGGGCTTCTCTCCTGGAGGCCCTCAGTCAGACCCATTGTTGACATGTGGCAAGACGCTCCTCGAGGCGCATCTTGCTTGGGCCTCTCTCCTGGAGGCGCTAAGTCAGACCCAGTGTTGACACGTGGCAAGACGCTCCTCGGGGCGCGTCTTGCTTGGGCTTCTCTCATGGAGGCCCTCAGTAAGACCCATTGTTGACATGTGGAAAGAAGCTCCTCGGGGCGCGTCTTGCTTTGGCTTCTCTCCTGGAGGCCCTCAGTTAGACCCATTGTTGACATGTGGCAAGACGCTCCTCGGGGCGCGTATTGCTTGGGCCTCTCTCCTGGATGCCCTCTGTCAGACCCAGGTTTGACATGTGGCAAGACGCTCCTCGGGGCGCTTCTTGCTTGGGCTTCTCTCCTGGAGACCCTCAGTCAGACCCATTGTTGACATGTGGCAAGACGCTCCTCGGGGCACGTGTTGCTTGGACCTCTCTCCTGGAGGCGCTCAGTCAGACCGAGTAGTGACCTGTGGCAAGACGCTCCTCGGGGTATGTCTTAATTGGGCCTCTCTCCTGGAGGCGCTCAATTAGACCCAGTGTTGACATGTGGCAAGACGCTCCTCGGGGCGCGTCTTGCTTGGGCTTCTCTCCTGGAGGCCCTCAGTGAGACCCATTGTTGACATGTGGCAAGAAGCTCTTCGGGGCGCTTCTTGCTTGGGCCTCTCTCCTGGAGGCGCTCAGTCAGACCGAGTGCTGACATGTGGCAAGACGCTCCTCGGGGCGCGTCTTGCTGGGGCCTCTCTCCTGGAGGCGCTCAGTCAGACCCAGTGTTGACATGTGGCCTGACGCTCCTCGGGGCGCGTCTTGCTTGGGCTTCTCTCCTGGAGGCCCTCAGTCAGACCCATTGTTGACATGTGGCAAGACGCTCCTCGGGGCACGTCTTGCTTGGGCCTCTCTCCTGGAGGCGCTCAGTCAGACCGAGTAGTGACATGTGGCAAGACGCTCCTCGGGGTGCGTCTTGCTTGGACCTCTCTCCTGGAGGCGCTCAGTTAGACCGAGTAGTGACATGTCGCAAGATGCTCCTCGGTGCGCGTCTTGCTTGGGCCTCTCTCCTGGAGGCGCTCAGTCAGACCGAGTGCTGACATACGGCAAGACGCTCCTCGGGGCGCGTCTTGCTTGGACCTCTCTCCTGGAGGCGCTCAGTTATACCGAGTAGTGACATGTCGCAAGACGCTCCTCGGTGCGCGTCTTGCTTGGGCCTCTCTCCTGGAGGCGTTCAGTCAGACCCAGTGTTGACCCGTGGCAAGACGCTCCTCGGGGCGCGTCTTGCTTGGGCCTCTCTCCTGGAGCCGCTCAGTCAGACCCAGTGTTGACATATGGCAAGACACTCCTCGGGGCACGTCTTGCTTGGGCCTCTCTCCTGGAGGCGCTCAGTCAGACCGAGTAGTGACATGTGGCAAGACGCTCCTCGGGGTGCGTCTTGCTTGACCTCTCTCCTGGAGGCGCTCAGTTAGACCGAGTAGTGACATGTCGCAAGACGCTCCTCGGTGCGCGTCTTGCTTGGGCCTCTCTCCTGGAGGCGCTCAGTCAGACCGAGTGCTGACATAAGGCAAGACGCTCCTCGGGGCGCGTCTTGCTTGGACCTCTTTCCTGGAGGCGCTCAGTTAGACCGAGTAGTGACATGTGGCAAGACGCTCCTCGGGGTGCGTCTTGCTTGGACCTCTCTCCTGGAGGCGCTCAGTTAGACCGAGTAGTGACATGTCGCAAGACGCTCCTCGGTGCGCGTCTTGCTTGGGCCTCTCTCCTGGAGGCGCTCAGTAAGACCGAGTGCTGACATAAGGCAAGACGCTCCTCGGGGCGCGTCTTGCTTGGACCTCTCTCCTGGAGGCGCTCAGTTAGACCGAGTAGTGACATGTCGCAAGACGCTCCTCGGTGCGCGTCTTGCTTGGGCCTCTCTCCTGGAGGCGCTCAGTCAGACCCAGTGTTGACCCGTGGCAAGACGCTCCTCGGGGCGTGTCTTGCTTGGGCCTCTCTCCTGGAGCCGCTCAGTCAGACCCAGTGTTGACATATGGCAAGACACTCCTCGGGGCGCGTCTTGCTTGGGCCTCTCTCATGGAGGCCCGCTGTCAGACCCAGTGTTGACATGTGTCAAGACGCTCCTCGGGGCGCGTCTTGCTTTGGCCTCTCTCCTGGAGGCGCTCAGTCAGACCGAGTGCTGACATGTGGCAAGAAGCTCCTCGGGGCGCGTGTTGCTTGGGCTTCTCTCCTGGAGGCCCTCAGTAAGACCCATTGTTGACATGTGGCAAGACGCTCCTCGGGGCGCGTCTTGCTTGGGCCTCTCTCCAGAAGGCCCTCAATCAGACCCAGTGTTGACACGTGGCAAGACGCTCCTCGGGGCGCGTCTTGCTTGGGCCTCTCTCCTGGAGGCGCTCAGTCAGACTGAGTAGTGACATGTGGCCTGACGCTCCTCGGGGCGCGTGTTGCTTGGGCCTCTCTCCTGGAGGCGCTCAGTCAGACCCATTGTTGACATGTTGCAAGACGCTCCTTTGGGCGCGTCTTGCTTGGGCCTCTCTCCTGGAGGCGCTCAGTCAGACCGAGTGCTGACATGTGGAAAGACGCTCCTCGGGGCGCGTCTTGCTTGGGCCTCTCTCCTGGAGGCCCTCTGTCAGACCCAGTGTTGACATGTGGCAAGACGCTCCTCCGGGCGCATCTTGCTTGGGCCTCTCTCCTGGAGGCGCTCAGTCAGACTGAGTAGTGACATGTGGCAAGACACTCCTCGGGGCGCGTCTTGGTTGGGCCTCTCTCCTGGAGGCGCTCATTCAGACCCAGTGGTGACATGTGGCAAGACGCTCCTCGGGGCGCGTATTGCTTGGGCCTCTCTCCTGAATGCCCTCTGTGAGACCGAGTCTTGACATGTGGCAAGACTCTCCTCGGGGCGCGTCTTGCTTGGGCTTATCTCATGGAGGCCCTCAGTCCGACCCAGTGTTGACATGTGTCAAGACGCTCCTCGGGGCGTGTCTTGCTTGGGCCTCTCTCCTGGAGGCGCTCAGTCAGACACAGTGCTGACATAAGGCAAGACGCTCCTCGGGGTGCGTCTTGCTGGGGCCTCTCTCCAGAAGGCCCTCAATCAGACCCAACGTGGCAAGACGCTCCTCGGGGCGCGTCTTGCTTTGGCCTCTCTCCTGGAGGCGCTCAGTCAGACCAAGTGGTGACATGTGGCAAGACACTCCTCGGTGCGCGTCTTGCTTGGGCCTCTCTCCTGGAGGCGCTCAGTCAGACCCAGTGTTGACATGTGGCAAGACACTCCTCGGGGCGCGTCTTGCTTGGGCCTCTCTCATGGAGGCCCTCTGTCAGACCCAGTGTTGACATGTGTCAAGACGCTCCTCGGGGTGCGTCTTGCTTTGGCCTCTCTCCTGGAGGCGCTCAGTCAGACCGAGTGCTGACATGTGGCAAGAAGCTCCTCGGGGCGCGTCTTGCTTGGGCTTCACTCCTGGAGGCCCTCAGTAAGACCCATTGTTGACATGTGGCAAGACGCTCCTCGGGGCGCGTCTTGCTTGGGCCTCTCTCCTGGAGGCGCTCAGTCAGACTGAGTAGTGACATGTGGCCTGACGCTCCTCGGGGCGCGTGTTGCTTGGGCCTCTCTCCTGGAGGCGCTCAGTCAGACCAAGTGGTGACATGTGGCAAGACGCTCCTCGGGGCGCGTCTTGCTTGGGCCTCTCTCCTGGAGGCGCTCAGTCAGACTGAGTAGTGACATGTGGCCTGACGCTCCACGGGGCGCGTCTTGCTTGGGCCTCTCTCCTGGATGCCCTCTGTCAGACCCAGGTTTGACATGTGGCAAGACGCTCCTCGGGGCGCTTCTTGCTTGGGCTTCTCTCCTGGAGACCTTCAGTCAGACCCATTGTTGACATGTGGCAAGACGCTCCTCGGGGCACGTGTTGCTTGGACCTCTCTCCTGGAGGCGCTCAGTCAGACCGAGTAGTGACCTGTGGCAAGACGCTCCTCGGGGTATGTCTTAATTGGGCCTCTCTCCTGGAGGCGCTCAATTAGACCCAGTGTTGACATGTGGCAAGACGCTCCTCGGGGCGCGTCTTGCTTGGGCTTCTCTCCTGGAGGCCCTCAGTGAGACCCATTGTTGACATGTGGCAAGAAGCTCTTGAGCGCCTCCAGGAGAGAGGCCCAAGCAAGACGCGCACCGAGAAGCGTCTTGCCACATGTCAACAATGGGTCTGACTGAGGGCCTCCAGGAGAGAAGCCCAAGCAACACGCGGCCCGAGGAGCGTCTTGCCACATGTCAGCACTCGGTCTGACTGAGCGCCTGCAGGAGAGAGGCCCAAGCAAGACGCGCCCCGAGGAGCGTCTTGCCACATGCCAACAATGGGTCTGACTGAGGGCCTCCAGGAGAGAAGCCCAAGCAAGACGCGCCCCGAGGAGCGTCTTGACACATGTCAACACTGGGTATGACAGAGGGCCTCCAGGAGAGAGGCCCAAGCAAGAAGCGCCCCGAGGAGTGTCTTGCCACATGTCACCACTTGGTTTGACTGAGCGCCTGCAGGAGAGAGGCCCAAGCAACACGCGCCCCGAGGAGCGTCAGAACACATGTCACTACTCAGTCTGACTGAGCGCCTCCAGGAGAGAGGCCCAAGCAGGACGCGCCCCGAGGAGCGTCTTGCCACATGTCAACAATGGGTCTTACTGAGGGCCTCCAGGAGAGAAGCCCAAGCAAGACGCGCCCCGAGGAGCTTCTTGCCACATGTCAGCACTCGGTCTGACTGAGCGCCTCCAGGAAAGAGGCCAAAGCAAGACGCGCCCCGAGGAGCGTCTTGACACATGTCAACACTGGGTCTGACAGAGGGCCTCCATGAGAGAGGCCCAAGCAAGACGCGCCCCGAGGAGTGTCTTGCCACATGTCAACACTGGGTCTGACAGAGAGCCTCCAGGAGAGAGGCCCAAGCAAGATGCGCCCCGAGGATTGTCTTGCCACATGTCACCACTTGGTCTGACTGAGCGCCTCCAGGAGAGAGGCCCAAGCAACACGCGACCCGAGGAGCGTCAGGCCACATGTCACTACTCAGTCTGACTGAGCGCCTCCAGGAGAGAGGCCCAAGCAAGACGCGCCCTGAGGAGCGTCTTGCCACGTGTCAACACTGGGTCTGATTGAGGGCCTTCTGGAGAGAGGCCCAAGAAAGACGCGTCCCGAGGAGCGTCTTGCCACATGTCAACAATGGTTCTTACTGAGGGCCTCCGGGAGAGAAGTCCAAGCAAGACGCGCCCCGAGGAGCTTCTTGCCACATGTCAGCACTCGGTCTGACTGAGTGCCTCCAGGAGAGAGGCCAAAGCAAGACGCCCCCCGAGGAGCGTCTTGACACATGTCAACACTGGGTCTGACTGAGTGCCTCCATGAGAGAAGCCCCAGCAAGACGCGCCCAGAGGAGCGTCTTGCCACATGTCACTACTCGGTCTGTTTGAGCGCCTCCAGGAGAGAGGCCCAAGCAAGACGTGCCCCGAGGAGCGTCTTGCCACATGTCAACAATGGGTCTGACTGAGGGCCTCCAGGAGATAAGCCCAAGCAAGACGCGCCCCGAGGAGCGTCTTGCCACATGTCAACACTGGGTCTGACTGAGCGCCTCCAGGAGAGAGGCCCAAGCAAGACACGCCCCGAGGAGCGTCTTGACACATGTCAACACTGGGTCTGACTGACGGCCTCCATGAGAGAAGCCCAAGCAAGACGCTCCCCGAGGAGAGTCTTGCCACATGTCAACACTCGGTCTGACAGAGGGCATCCAGGAGAGAGGCCCAAGCAATATGCGCCCCGAGGAGCGTCTTGCCACTTAAACCCACAACCTAGCACTGAGGACAGAGGGACTTTATTTAAATTAGTACTTAATGGAAACGATACATAATGATACATAAGAGCCATGTCACACATTCAGCCTAGGAATAGTAGCATTGTGCACTATTAAAAATATACACATCAATTGCTCGAATCCCATTGTTGCAAAGTAAAACTCTAATAAAACTCTAGTCTGACATCAACAGAGAAGACTTAGTGTATGTACTACAAATACAGCATTAGGATTTAGAGTGGACCGTGCACCTTGTGAACCATCAGAGGCTTATGACGCAACATATCTTCCAGTTGCTATTAGACAAGTTATAATTCTCGACCATTTTTCGGAACTGGTTTCTTGGGTCCGTGAGTAAATGCCATTAGTACTTAATGGAAACGATACATAATGATACATAAGAGCCATGTCGTACATTCAGCCTAGGAATAGTAGCATTGTGCACTATTAAAAATATACACATCAATTGCTCGAATCCCATTGTTGCAAAGTAAAACTCTAATAAAACTCTAGTCTGATATCAGCAGAGAAGACTTAGTGTATGTACTACAAATACAGCATTAGGATTTCGAGTGGACCGTGCACCTTGTGAACCATCAGAGGCTTATGACGCAACATATCTTCCAGTTGCTATTAGACAATTTATAATTCTCGACCATTTTTCGGAACTGGTTTCTTGGGTCCGTGAGTAAATGCCAAATGAGATGATAGTCCTTAAGTAAGTTCCTGGCGATCCCATGTCACGCTCTTGCCCATCAGCCGGTGAATGCTGAGACGGAACTCGATGAGAGCGATGTATTTTTTAAGTGCTCCGAATGTACTTCTAACAAGCATGCGATTCACTTCGTGAGTAAACCGCAGCTGCAGCTGATTCAAACAGTCGAGCCAACTTTCTACATCACAATATGCGTTTTGTAGTTAGTCAAGTTACCTTTTGTGTGGCGCATGCACGGGTCGTTAGCGTCCAGCTCCCAGCTTAGAGAGTCCTGTATTGACACAGACGTCAATACATCTCGATGTCATGCAACACACAAAGTCTGTCGCATACAGGTGGGTTAACACATGTACGATACCTTTTGTGTGGCGCATGCACGGGTCGTTAGCGTCCAGCTCCTGGCTTATAGAGAGTCCTGTATTGACACAGACGTCAATACATCTCGATGTCATGCAACACACAAAGTCTGTCGCATACAGGTGGGTTAACACAGATGTACGATGTGTGCGATGGCGCGCCCGTTTACAATGGGACACGACGATGATCATTGTTAACCAAACTCTTGTTTCTCACGACAGGTGGTAGCATTGTCTCCTGCACCTGGTCTTCGTGCACAGAGGGTGTTGTAATGTGCTCGTCATAGTCGCGATCGTTGTCACTCGAATCCGTTGTTCTCACGACAGGTGGTAGCGTTGTCTCCTGCATGTTGTCTTCGCGTGCGGCAAGCGTTGTGCTGTGCTCGTTATAATGGTTGTCTTCGTACAAAGGGGGTGTTGAATACTCCTTCGCGAGTAGTCTAGGAGGTGGTGTGATGGAACGTATCTCAGAGGCGTTATTAGAGCGTACCACCATGGCCTGAGCAACTGCGACTACTGAGAGTACACCCAGTACAGACAGCGAGATCAATTTTTTTTCTTGGGTGTTGTACGTGTGGGTACAGCCGCTTTAATGGCAGTGAGAGCAAGTGGGCAAATGTATTTATAGGTCACTAGCAGAAACTAAGGCACGTGGTCAGAGTGTAATCGTAACCACCTAAAGTAGCTCTTGTCATAATTTAATATACATAGAAATCAGAAACGGGTATGTCAGGATAGACATCGCGAGTGAGAATGCGGCCAGTATCTGTGTGCGCTTGAGAGCACCTTGTTGTTCTACTGTGGTGCCCACGCCGCCGGGTCTGTAAATGTCATCGACCTACTTTATATACGCATATGCTAAAGACCGTATATTCTCTATGGATTTGAACACGTCCTTTGTTTCGCGTAACGCTTGAGCTGTCTCGAGCGTGATGTTGTGAGTGTACACCAGTGTTTCGCGTGCACCGAGGTCCGAAAGGGCGTGCGCTACAACTATTAACCTTGGTTTGGGAGTGTGGCGAAACGCTCACTCCGCTGTAATGGGCAGATGCAATGTTATCACCTGGTACGTTTCGTTAGTCGGGTCGTAACACACCGGTCCGTCACACGGACCGTCACATTGTATGGGGCTTATACTATTCAACAGGTTGATCATAATAATGTGTATTAAACCCACAGCCTAGCACTGAGGACAGAGGGACTTTATTTAAATTAGTACTTAATGGAAACAATACATAATGATACATAAGAGCCATGTCATACATTCAGCCTAGGAATAGTAGCATTGTGCACTATTAAAAATATACACATCAATTGCTCGAATCCCATTGTTGCAAAGTAAAACTCTAATAAAACTCTAGTCTGACATCAACAGAGAAGACTTAGTGTATGTACTACAAATACAGCATTAGGATTTCGAGTGGACCGTGCACCTGGTGAACCATCAGAGGCTTATGACGCAACATATCTTCCAGTTCTGACTGAGCGCCTCCAGGAGAGAGGCCCAAGCAAGACACGCCCCGAGGAGCGTCTTGCCACATGTCACTACTCGGTCTGACTGAGCGCCTCCAGGAGAGAGGTCCAAGCAAGACACGCCCCGAGGAGCGTCTTGCCACATGTCACTACTCGGTCTGACTGAGCGCCTCCAGGAGGGAGGTCCAAGCAAGACGCGCCCCGAGGAGCGTCTTGCCACATGTCACTACTCGGTCTGACTGAGCACCTCCAGGAGAGAGGCCCAAGCAAGACGTGCCCCGAGGAGCGTCTTGCCACATGTCAACAATGGGTCTGACTGAGGGCCTCCAGGAGAGAAGCCCAAGCAAGACGCGCCCCGAGGAGCGTCTTGCCACATGTCAACACTGGGTCTGACTGAGGGCCCCCAGGAGAGAGGCCCAAATAAGACGCGCCCCGAGGAGCGTCTTGCCACATGTCAACACTGGGTCTGACTGAGGGCCTCCAGGAGAGAAGCCCAAGCAAGATGCGCCCCGAGGATGTTCTTGCCACATGTCAGCACTCGGTCTGACTGAGCGCCCCCAGGAGAGAGGCCCCAGCACGACGCGCCCCGAGGAGCGTCTTGCCACATGTCAACACTGGGTCTGACTGAGCGCCTCCAGGAGAGAGGCCCAAGCAAGACGCTGCTCGGGGCGCGTCTTGCTGGGGCTTCTCTCATGGAGGCACTCAGTCAGACCCAGTGTTGACATGTGGCAAGACGCTCCTCGGGGCGCGTCTTGCTTGGACCTCTCTCCCTGAGGCGCTCAGTAAGACCGAGTAGTGACATGTGGCAAGACGCTCCTCGGGGCGCATCTTGCTTGGGCCTCTCTCATGGAGGCCCTCTGTCAGACCCAGTGTTGACATGTGTCAAGACGCTCCTCGGGGGGCGTCTTGCTTTGGCCTCTCTCCTGGAGGCACTCAGTCTGACCGAGTGCTGACATGTGGCAAGAAGCTCCTCGGGGCGCGTCTTGCTTGGACTTCTCTCCCGGAAGCCCTCATTAAGAACCATTGTTGACATGTGGCAAGACGCTCCTCGGGGCGCGTCTTGCTTGGGCCTCTCTCCAGAAGGCCCTCAATCAGACCCAGTGTTGACACGTGGCAAGACACTCCTCGGGGCGCGTCTTGCTTGGGCCTCTCTCCTGCAGGCCCTCTGTCATACACAGTGTTGACATGTGTCAAGACGCTCCTCGGGGCGCATCTTGCTTGGGCTTCTCTCCTGGAGGCCCTCAGTCAGACCCATTGTTGGCATGTGGCAAGACGCTCCTCGGGGCGCGTCTTGCTTGGGCCTCTCTCCTGGAGGCGCTCAGTCAGACCGAGTGCTGACATGTGGTAAGACGTTCCTCGGGGCGCGTCTTGCTTGGGCTTCTCTCCTGGAGGCGCTCAGAAAGACCCAGTGTTGACATGTGACAAGACGCTCCTCGGGGCGCGTCTTGCTTGGGCCTCTCTCCTGGAGGCGCTCAGTCAGAACCAGAGGTGACATGTGGCAAGACGCTCCTCGGGGCGCGTCTTGCTTGGGCCTCTCTCCTGGAGGCCCTCAGTCAGACCCATTGTTGACATGTGGCAAGACGCTTCTCGGGGCGCGTCTTGCTTGGGCCTCTCTCCTGGAGGCGCTCAGTCAGACCGAGTGCTGACCTAAGGCAAGACGCTCCTCGGGGCGCGTCTTGCTGGGGCCTCTCTCCTGGAGGCGCTCAGTCAGACCCAGTGCTGACATGTGGCAAGACGCTCCTCGGGGCGCGTCTTGCTTGGGCCTCTCTCCTGGAGGCGCTCAGTCAGACTGAGTAGTGACATGTGGCCTGACGATCCTTGGGGCACGTCTTGCTTGGGCCTCTCTCCAGGAGGCGCAAAGTCAGACCCAGTGGTGACATGTGGCAAGACACTCCTCGGGGCGCGTCTTGCTTGGGCCTCTCTCGTGGAGGCCCTCTGTCAGACCCAGTGTTGACATGTGTCAAGACGCTCCTCGGGGCGCGTCTTGCTTGGGCTTCTCTCCTGGAGGCCCTCAGTGAGACCCATTGTTGACATGTGGCAAGACGCTCCTCGGGGCGCGTCTTGCTTGGGCTTCTCTCCTGGAGGCGCTCAGACAGACCCAGTGTTGACATGTGACAAGACGCTCCTCGGGGCGCGTCTTGCTTGGGCCTCTCTCCTGGAGGCCCTCTGTCAGACCCAGTGTTGACATGTGGCAAGACGCTCCTCCGAGCGCATCTTGCTTGGGCCTCTCTCCTGGAGGCGCTCAGTCAGACTGAGTAGTGACATGTTGCAAGACGCTCCTCGGGGCGCGTCTTGCTTGGGCCTCTCTCCTGGAGGCGCTCAGTCAGACTGAGTAGTGACATGTGGCCTGACGCTCCTCGGGGCGCGTGTTGCTTGGGCCTCTCTCCTGGAGGCGCTCAGTCTGACCAAGTGGTGACATGTGGCAAGACACTCCTCGGGGCGCGTCTTGCTTGGGCCTCTCTCCTGGAGCCCTCTGTCATACCCAGTGTTGACATGTGTCAAGACGCTCCTCGGGGCGCGTCTTGCTTGGGCTTCTCTCCTGGAGGCCCTCAGTCAGACCCATTGTTGGCATGTGGCAAGACGCTCCTCGGGGCGCGTCTTGCATGGGCCTCTCTCCTGGAGGCGCTCAGTCAGACCGAGTGCTGACATGTGGCAAGACGCTCCTCGGGCCGCGTGTTGCTTGGGCTTCTCTCCTGGAGGCCCTCAGTCAGACCCATTGTTGACATGTGGCAAGACGTTCCTCGGGGCGCGTCTTGCTTGGGCCTCTCTCCTGGAGGCGCTCAGTCAGACCGAGTGCTGACATGTGGCAAGACGCTCCTCGGGGCGCGTCTTGCTTGGGCTTCTCTCCTGGAGGCGCTCAGAAAGACCCAGTGTTGACATGTGGCAAGACGCTCCTCCGGGCGCATCTTGCTTGGGCCTCTCTCCTGGAGGCCCTCAGTCAGACCCATTGTTGACATGTGGCAAGACGCTCCTCGGGGCGCGTCTTGCTTGGGCCTCTCTCCTGGAGGCGCTCAGTCAGACTGAGTAGTGACATGTGGCCTGACGATCCTCGGGGCACGTCTTGCTTGGGCCTCTCTCCTGGAGGTGCTCAGTCAGACCCAGTGGTGACATGTGGCAAGACACTCCTCGGGGCGCGTCTTGCTTGGGCCTCTCTCGTGGAGGCCCTCTGTCAGACCCAGTGTTGACATGTGTCAAGACGCTCCTCGGGGCGCGTCTTGCTTGGGCTTCTCTCCTGGAGGCCCTCAGTCAGACCCATTGTTGACATGTGGCAAGACGCTCCTCGGGGCGCGTCTTGCTTGGGCTTCTCTCCTGGAGGCGCTCAGACAGACCCAGTGTTGACATGTGACAAGACGCTCCTCGGGGCGCGTCTTGCTTGCGCCTCTCTCCTGGAGGCGCTCAGTCAGAACGAGAGGTGACATGTGGCAAGACGCTCCTCGGGGCGCGTCTTGCTTGGGCCTCTCTCCTGGAGGCCCTCTGTCAGACCCAGTGTTGACATGTGGCAAGACGCTCCTCCGGGCGCATCTTGCTTGGGCCTCTCTCCTGGAGGCGCTCAGTCAGACTGAGTAGTGACATGTGGCAAGACACTCCTCGGGGCGCGTCTTGGTTGGGCCTCTCTCCTGGAGGCGCTCATTCAGACCCAGTGGTGACATGTGGCAAGACGCTCCTCGGGGCGCGTATTGCTTTGGCCTCTCTCCTGAATGCCCTCTGTCAGACCGAGTGTTGACATGTGGCAAGACTCTCCTCGGGGAGCGTCTTGCTTGGGCTTCTCTCATGGAGGCCCTCAGTCCGACCCAGTGTTGAAATGTGTCAAGACGCTCCTCGGGGCGTGTCTTGCTTGGGCCTCTCTCCTGGAGGCGCTCAGTCAGACCCAGTGTTGACATGTGGCAAGACGCTCCTTTGGGCGCGTCTTGCTTGGGCTTCTCTCCTGGAGGCCCTCAGTCAGACCCATTGTTGACATGTGGCAAAACGCTCCTCGGGGCACGTCTTGCTTCTGCCTCTCTCCTGGAGGCGCTCAGTCAGACCGAGTAGTGACATGTGGCAAGACGCTCCTCGGGGCGCGTCTTGCTTGGACCTCCCTCCTGGAGGCGCTCAGTCAGACCGAGTAGTGACATTTGGCAAGACGCTCCTCGGGGCGCGTCTTGCTTGGACCTCCCTCCTGGAGGAGCTCAGTTAGATCGAGTAGTGACATGTGGCAAGAAGCTCCTCGGGGCGCGTCTTGCTTGGGCCTCTCTCCTGGAGGCGCTCAGTCAGACCGAGTGCTGACATAAGGCAAGACGCTACTCGGGGCGCGTCTTGCTGGGGCCTCTCTCCTGGAGGTGCTCAATCAGACCCAGTGGTGACACGTGGCAAGACGCTCCTCTGGGCGCGTCTTGCTTGGGCCTCTCTCCTGGAGGAGCTCAGTCAGACCCAGTGGTGACACGTGGCAAGACGCTCCTCGGGGCGCGTCTTGCTTGGGCCTCTCTCCTGGAGGCGCTCAGTCAGACACAGTGTTGACATGTGGCAAGACACTCCTCGGGGCGCGTCTTGCCTGGGCCTCTCTCCTGGATGCCCTCTGTCAGACCCAGTGTTGACATGTGGCAAGACTCTCCTCGGGGCGCGTCTTGCTTGGGCTTCTCTCATGGAGGCCCTCAGTCAGACCCAGTGTTGACATGTGTCAAGACGCTCCTCGGGCCGTGTCTTGCTTGGGCCTCTCTCCTGGAAGCGCTCAGTCAGACCCAGTGTTGACATGTGGCAAGACGCTCCTCGGGGCGCTTCTTGCTTGGGCTTCTCTCCTGGAGGCCCTCAGTCAGACCCATTGTTGACATGTGGCAAGACGCTCCTCGGGGCACGTCTTGCTTGGGCCTCTCTCCTGGAGGCGCTCAGTCAGACCGAGTAGTGACATGTGGCAAGACGCTCCTCGGGGCGCGTCTTGCTGGGGCTTCTCTCATGGAGGCACTCAGTCAGACCCAGTGTTGACATGTGGCAAGACGCTCCTCGGGGCGCGTGTTGCTTGGACCTCTCTCCTGGAGGCGCTCAGTCAGACCCAGTGTTGACATGTGGCAAGACACTCCTCGGGGCGCGTCTTGCCTGGGCTTCTCTCATGGAGGCCCACAGTAAGACCCATTGTTGACATGTGGAAAGAAGGTCCTCGGGGCGCGTCTTGCTTTGGCTTCTCTCCTGGAGGCCCTCAGTCAGACCCATTGTTGACATGTGGCAAGACGCTCCTCGGGGCGCGTCTTGCTGGGGCTTCTCTCATGGAGGCACTCAGTCAGACCCAGTGTTGACATGTGGCAAGACGCTCCTCGGGGCGCGTGTTGCTTGGACCTCTCTCCTGGAGGCGCTCAGTCAGACCGAGTAGTGACATGTGGCAAGACGCTCCTCGGGGCGCGTCTTGCTGGGGCCTCTCTCCTGGAGGCGCTCAGTCAGACCCAGTGTTGACATGTGTCAAGACGCTCCTCGGGGGTTTCTTGCTTGCGCCTCTCTCCTGGAGGCGCTCAGTCAGACCCAGAGGCGACATGTGGCAAGACGCTCCTCGGGTCTCTCTCCTGGAGGCGCTCAGTCAGACCCAGTGTTGACATGTGGCAAGACGTTCCTCGGGGCGCGTCTTGCTTGGGCCTCTCGCCTGGAGGCGCTCAGTCAGACCGAGTGCTGACATGTTGCAAGACGCTCCTCCGGGCGCGTCTTGCTTGGGCCTCTCTCCTGGAGGCGCTCAGTCAGACCCAGTGTTGACATGTGGCAAGACGCTCCTCGGGGCGCGTCGTGCTTGGGCCTCTCTCCTGGAGGCGCTCAGTCAGACCGAGTGCTGACATGTGGCAAGAACATCCTCGGGGCGCATCTTGCTTGGGCTTCTCTCCTGGAGGCCCTCAGTCAGACCCAGTGTTGACATGTGGCAAGACGCTCCTCGGGGCGCGTCTTATTTGGGCCTCTCTCCTGGGGGCCCTCAGTCAGACCCAGTGTTGACATGTGGCAAGACGCTCCTCGGGGCGCGTCTTGCTTGGGCTTCTCTCCTGGAGGCCCTCAGTCAGACCCATTGTTGACATGTGGGAAGACGTTCCTCGGGGCACGTCTTGCTTGGGCCTCTCTCCTGGAGGTGCTCAGTCAGACCGAGTAGTGACATGTGGCAAGACGCTCCTCGGGGCGCGTCTTGCTAGGACCTCCCTCCTGGAGGCGCTCAGTCAGACCGAGTAGTGATATGTGGCAAGACGCTCCTCGGGGCGTGTCTTGCTTGGACCTCTCTCCTGGAGGCGCTCAGTTAGACCGAGTAGTGACATGTGGCAAGACGCTCCTCGGGGCGGGTCTTGCTTGGGCCTCTCTCCTGGAGGCGCTCAGTCAGAACTGGAAGATATGTTGCGTCATAAGCCTCTGATGGTTCACCAGGTGCACGGTCCACTCGAAATCCTAATGCTGTATTTGTAGTACATACACTAAGTCTTCTCTGTTGATGTCAGACTAGAGTTTTATTAGAGTTTTACTTTGCAACAATGGGATTCAAGCAATTGATGTGTATATTTTTAATAGTGCACAATGCTACTATTCCTAGGCTGAATGTATGACATGGCTCTTGTGTATCATTATGTATCGTTTCCATTAAGTACTAATTTAAATAAAGTCCCTCTGTCCTCAGTGCTAGGTTGTGGGTTTAATACACATTATTATGATCAACCTGTTGAATAGTATAATAACAATATTCCTGTAAAAGTCATTTAGTAATGAACAACCTCAGTTCTGTGAAAGAACATCATGTCTCTGATGTGTACACTGCAGGCCTGACCGGTCTTGCTGGGGCCTCTCTCCTGGAGGCGCTCAATCAGACCCAGTGGTGACACGTGGCAAGACGCTCCTCGGGGCGCGTCTTGCTTGGGCCTCTCTCCTGGAGGCGCTCAGTCAGACCAAGTGGTGACACGTGGCAAGAAGCTCCTCGGGGCGCGTCTTGCTTGGGCCTCTCTCCTGGAGGCGCTCAGTCAGACCCAGTGTTGACATGTGGAAAGACACTCCTCGGGGCGCGTCTTGCTTGGGCCTCTCTCATGGAGGCCCTCTGTCAGACCCAGTGTTGACATGTGTCAAGACGCTCCTCGGGGCGCGTCTTGCTTTGGCTTCTCTCGTGGAGGCGCTCAGTCAGACCGAGTGCTGACATGTGGCAAGAAGCTCCTCGGGGCGCGTCTTGCTTGGGCTTCTCTCCTGGAGGCCCTCAGTAAGACCCATTGTTGACATGTGGCAAGACGCTCCTCGTGGTGCGTCTTGCTTGGGCCTCTCTCCAGAAGGCCCTCAATCAGACCCAGTGTTGACACGTGGCAAGACGCTCCTCGGGGCGCGTCTTGCTTGGGCCTCTCTCCTGGAGGGGCTCAGTCAGACTGAGTAGTGACATGTGGCCTGACGCTCCTCGGGGCGCGTCTTGCCTGGGCCTCTCTCCTGGAGGCGCTCAGTCAGACCCAGTGGTGACATGTGGCAAGACACTCCTCGGGGCGCGTCTTTCTTGGGCCCCTCTCCTGGAGGCCCTCTGTCAGACCCATTGTTGACATGTGGCAAGACGCTCCTCGGGGCGCGTCTTGCTTGGGCCTCTCTCCTGGAGGCGCTCAGTCAGAACCAGAGGTGACATGTGGCAAGACGCTCCTCGGGGCGCGTCTTGCTTGGGCCTCTCTCCTGGAGGCCCTCTGTCAGACCCAGTGTTGACATGTGGCAAGACGCTCCTCCGGGCGCATCTTGCTTGGGCCTCTCTCCTGGAGGCCCTCAGTAAGACCCATTGTTGACATGTGGCAAGACGCTCCTCGGGGCGCGTATTGCTTGGGCCTCTCTCCAGAAGGCCCTCAATAAGACCCAGTGTTGACATGTGGCAAGACGCTCCACGGGGCGCGTCTTGCTTGGGCTTCTCTCCTGGAGGCCCTCAGTCAGACCCATTGTTGAAATGTGGCAAGACGCTCCTCGGGGCGCGTCTTGCTTGGGCCTCTCTCCTGGAGGCGCTCAGTCAGACCCAGTGTTGACATGTGGCAAGACGCTCCACGGGGCGCGTCTTGCTTAGGCTTCTCTCCTGGAGGCCCTCAGTCAGACCCATTGTTGACATGTGGCAAGACGCTCCTCGGGGCACGTCTTGCTTGGGCCTCTCTCCTGGAGGCGCTCAGTCAGACCGAGTAGTGACATGTGGCAAGACGCTCCTCGGGGCGCGTCTTGCTTGGGCCTCTCTCATGGAGGCCCTCTGTCAGACCCAGTGTTGACATGTGGCAAGACGCTCCTCGGGGCGCGTCTTGCTTGGGCCTCTCTCCAGAAGGCCCTCAATCAGACCCAGTGTTGACATGTGGCAAGACGCTCCTCGGGGCGCGTCTTGGTTGAGCTTCTCTCATGGAGGCCCTCTGTCAGACCCAGTGTTGACATGTGTCAAGACGCTCCACGGGGCGCGTCTTGCTTGGGCTTCTCTCCTGGAGGCCCTCAGTCAGACCCATTGTTGACATGTGGCAAGACGCTCCTCGGGGCGCGTCTTGCTTGGACCTCTCTCCTGGAGGCGCTCAGTCAGAACCAGAGGTGACATGTGGCAAGACGCTCCTCGGGGCGCGTCTTGCTTGGGCCTCTCTCCTGGAGGCCCTCTGTCAGACCCAGTGTTGACATGTGGCAAGACGCTCCTCCGGGCGCATCTTGCTTGGGCCTCTCTCCTGGAGGCCCTCAGTAAGACCCATTGTTGACATGTGGCAAGACGCTCCTCGGGGCGCGTATTGCTTGGGCGTCTCTCCAGAAGGCCCTCAATAAGACCCAGTGTTTACATGTGGCAAGACGCTCCACGGGGCGCGTCTTGCTTGGGCTTCTCTCCTGGAGGCCCTCAGTCAGACCCATTGTTGACATGTGGCAAGACGCTCCTCGGGGCGCGTCTTGCTTGGGCCTCTCTCCTGGAGGCGCTCAGTCAGACCCAGTGTTGACATGTGGCAAGACGCTCCACGGGGCGCGTCTTGCTTGGGCTTCTCTCCTGGAGGCCCTCAGTCAGACCCATTGTTGACATGTGGCAAGACGCTCCTCGGGGCACGTCTTGCTTGGGCCTCTCTCCTGGAGGCGCTCAGTCAGACCGAGTTGTGACATGTGGCAAGACGCTCCCCGGGGCGCGTCTTGCTTGGACCTCTCTCCTGGAGGCGCTCAGTTAGACCGAGTAGTGACATGTCGCAAGACGCTCCTCGGGGCGCGTCTTGCTTGGGCCTCTCTCATGGAGGCGCTCAGTCAGAACCAGAGGTGACATGTGGCAAGACGCTCCTCGGGGTGCGTCTTGCTTGGGCCTCTCTCCTGGAGGCCCTCTGTCAGACCCAGTGTTGACATGTGGCAAAACGCTCCTCTGGGCGCATCTTGCTTGGGCCTCTCTCCTGGAGGCCCTCAGTAAGACCCATTGTATACATGTGGCAAGACGCTCCTCGGGGCGCGTCTTGCTTGGGCCTCTCTCCAGAAGGCCCTCAATCAGACCCAGTGTTGACATGTGGCAAGACGCTCCTCGGGGCGCGTCTTGCTTGGGCTTCTCTCATGGAGGCCCTCAGTCAGACCCAGTGTTGACATGTGTCAAGACGCTCCTCGGGGCGTGTCTTGCTTGGGCCTCTCTCCTGGAGGCGCTCAAACAGACCGATTAGTGACATGTGGCAAGACGCTCCTCGGGGCGCGTCTTGCTGGGGCTTCTCTCATGGAGGCACTCAGTCAGATCCAGTGTTGACATGTGGCAAGACGCTCCTCGGGGCGCGTCTTGCTTGGACCTCTCTCCCTGAGGCGCTCAGTCAGACCGAGTAGTGACATGTGGCAAGACGCTCCTCGGGGCGCGTCTTGCTTGGACCTCTCTCCCTGAGGCGCTCAGTCAGACCCAGTGTTGACATTTGGCAAGACACTCCTCGGGGCGCGTCTTGCTTGGGCCTCTCTCATGGAGGCCCTCTGTCAGACCCAGTGTTGACATGTGTCAAGACGCTCCTCGGGGGGCGTCTTGCTTTGGCCTCTCTCCTGGAGGTGCTCAGTCTGACCGAGTGCTGACATGTGGCAAGAAGCTCCTCGGGGCGCGTCTTGCTTGGGCTTCTCACCTGGAGGCTCTCAGTAAGAACCATTGTTGACATGTGGCAAGACGCTCCTCGGGGCGCGTCTTGCTTGGGCCTCTCTCCAGAAGGCCCTCAATCAGACCCAGTGTTGACACGTGGCAAGACGCTCCTCGGGGCGCGTCTTGCTTGGGCCTCTCTCCTGGAGGCGCTCAGTCAGACCAAGTGGTGACACGTGGCAAGACACTCCTCGGGGCGCGTCTTGCTTGGGCCTCTCTCCTGGAGGCCCTCTGTCAGACCCAGTGTTGACATGTGGCAAGACACTCCTCGGGGTGCGTCTTGCTTGGGCCTCTCTCATGGAGGCCCTCTGTCAGACCCAGTGTTGACATGTGTCAAGACGCTCCTCGGGGCGCGTCTTGCTTTGGCCTCTCTCCTGGAGGCGCTCAGTCAGACCGAGTGCTGACATGTGCCAAGAAGCTCCACGGGGCGCGTCTTGCTTGGGCTTCTCTCCTGGAGGCCCTCAGTCAGACCCATTGTTGACATGTGGCAAGACGCTCCTCGGGGCGCGTCTTGCTTGGGCCTCTCTCCTGGAGGCGCTCAGTCAGACCCAGTGTTGACATGTGGCAAGACGCTCCACGGGGCGCGTCTTTTTTGGGCTTCTCTCCTGGAGGCCCTCAGTCAGACCCATTGTTGACATGTGGCAAGACGCTCCTCGGGGCGCGTCTTGCTTGGGCTTCTCTCCTGGAGGCCCTCAGTAAGACCCATTGTTGACATGTGGCAAGACGCTCCTCGTGGTGCGTCTTGCTTGGGCCTCTCTCCAGAAGGCCCTCAATCAGACCCAGTGTTGACACGTGGCAAGACGCTCCTCGGGGCGCGTCTTGCTTGGGCCTCTCTCCTGGAGGGGCTCAGTCAGACTGAGTAGTGACATGTGGCCTGACGCTCCTCGGGGCGCGTCTTGCCTGGGCCTCTCTCCTGGAGGCGCTCAGTCAGACCCAGTGGTGACATGTGGCAAGACACTCCTCGGGGCGCGTCTTTCTTGGGCCCCTCTCCTGGAGGCCCTCTGTCAGACCCATTGTTGACATGTGGCAAGACGCTCCTCGGGGCGCGTCTTGCTTGGGCCTCTCTCCTGGAGGCCCTCTGTCAGACCCAGTGTTGACATGTGGCAAGACGCTCCTCCGGGCGCATCTTGCTTGGGCCTCTCTCCTGGAGGCCCTCAGTAAGACCCATTGTTGACATGTGGCAAGACGCTCCTCGGGGCGCGTATTGCTTGGGCCTCTCTCCAGAAGGCCCTCAATAAGACCCAGTGTTGACATGTGGCAAGACGCTCCACGGGGCGCGTCTTGCTTGGGCTTTTCTCCTGGAGGCCCTCAGTCAGACCCATTGTTGACATGTGGCAAGACGCTCCTCGGGGCGCGTCTTGCTTGGGCCTCTCTCCTGGAGGCGCTCAGTCAGACCCAGTGTTGACATGTGGCAAGACGCTCCACGGGGCGCGTCTTGCTTAGGCTTCTCTCCTGGAGGCCCTCAGTCAGACCCATTGTTGACATGTGGCAAGACGCTCCTCGGGGCACGTCTTGCTTGGGCCTCTCTCCTGGAGGCGCTCAGTCAGACCGAGTAGTGACATGTGGCAAGACGCTCCTCGGGGCGCGTCTTGCTTGGGCCTCTCTCATGGAGGCCCTCTGTCAGACCCAGTGTTGACATGTGGCAAGACGCTCCTCGGGGCGCGTCTTGCTTGGGCCTCTCTCCAGAAGGCCCTCAATCAGACCCAGTGTTGACATGTGGCAAGACGCTCCTCGGGGCGCGTCTTGCTTGAGCTTCTCTCATGGAGGCCCTCTGTCAGACCCAGTGTTGACATGTGTCAAGACGCTCCACGGGGCGCGTCTTGCTTGGGCTTCTCTCCTGGAGGCCCTCAGTCAGACCCATTGTTGACATGTGGCAAGACGCTCCTCGGGGCGCGTCTTGCTTGGACCTCTCTCCTGGAGGCGCTCAGTCAGAACCAGAGGTGACATGTGGCAAGACGCTCCTCGGGGCGCGTCTTGCTTGGGCCTCTCTCCTGGAGGCCCTCTGTCAGACCCAGTGTTGACATGTGGCAAGACGCTCCTCCGGGCGCATCTTGCTTGGGCCTCTCTCCTGGAGTTCCTCAGTAAGACCCATTGTTGACATGTGGCAAGACGCTCCTCGGGGCGCGTATTGCTTGGGCGTCTCTCCAGAAGGCCCTCAATAAGACCCAGTGTTTACATGTGGCAAGACGCTCCACGGGGCGCGTCTTGCTTGGGCTTCTCTCCTGGAGGCCCTCAGTCAGACCCATTGTTGACATGTGGCAAGACGCTCCTCGGGGCGCGTCTTGCTTGGGCCTCTCTCCTGGAGGCGCTCAGTCAGACCCAGTGTTGACATGTGGCAAGACGCTCCTCGGGGCACGTCTTGCTTGGGCCTCTCTCCTGGAGGCGCTCAGTCAGACCGAGTTGTGACATGTGGCAAGACGCTCCCCGGGGCGCGTCTTGCTTGGACCTCTCTCCTGGAGGCGCTCAGTCAGACCGAGTAGTGACATGTCGCAAGACGCTCCTCGGGGCGCGTCTTGCTTGGGCCTCTCTCATGGAGGCCCTCTGTCAGACCCAGTGTTGACAAGTGGCAAGACGCTCCTCGGGGCGCGTCTTGCTTGGGCCTCTCTCCTGGAGGCGCTCAGTCAGAACCAGAGGTGACATGTGGCAAGACGCTCCTCGGGGTGTGTCTTGCTTGGGCCTCTCTCCTGGAGGCCCTCTGTCAGACCCAGTGTTGACATGTGGCAAAACGCTCCTCCGGGCGCATCTTGCTTGGGCCTCTCTCCTGGAGGCCCTCAGTAAGACCCATTTTATACATGTGGCAAGACGCTCCTCGGGGCGCGTCTTGCTTGGGCCTCTCTCCAGAAGGCCCTCAATCAGACCCAGTGTTGACATGTGGCAAGACGCTCCACGGGGCGCGTCTTGCTTGGGCTTCTCTCATGGAGGCCCTCAGTCAGACCCATTGTTGACATGTGTCAAGACGCTCCTCGGGGCGTGTCTTGCTTGGGCCTCTCTCCTGGAGGCGCTCAAACAGACCGAGTAGTGACATGTGGCAAGACGCTCCTCGGGGCGCGTCTTGCTGGGGCTTCTCTCATGGAGGCACTCAGTCAGATCCAGTGTTGACATGTGGCAAGACGCTCCTCGGGGCGCGTCTTGCTTGGACCTCTCTCCCTGAGGCGCTCAGTCAGACCGAGTAGTGACATGTGGCAAGACGCTCCTCGGGGCGCGTCTTGCTTGGACCTCTCTCCCTGAGGCGCTCAGTCAGACCCAGTGTTGACATTTGGCAAGACACTCCTCGGGGCGCGTCTTGCTTGGGCCTCTCTCATGGAGGCTCTCTGTCAGACCCAGTGTTGACATGTGTCAAGACGCTCCTCGGGGGGCGTCTTGCTTTGGCCTCTCTCCTGGAGGTGCTCAGTCTGACCGAGTGCTGACATGTGGCAAGAAGCTCCTCGGGGCGCGTCTTGCTTGGGCTTCTCACCTGGAGGCTCTCAGTAAGAACCATTGTTGACATGTGGCAAGACGCTCCTCGGGGCGCGTCTTGCTTGGGCCTCTCTCCAGAAGGCCCTCAATCAGACCCAGTATTGACACGTGGCAAGACGCTCCTCGGGGCGCGTCTTGCTTGGGCCTCTCTCCTGGAGGCGCTCAGTCAGACCAAGTGGTGACATGTGGCAAGACACTCCTCGGGGCGCGTCTTGCTTGGGCCTCTCTCCTGGAGGCCCTCTGTCAGACCCAGTGTTGACATGTGGCAAGACACTCCTCGGGGCGCGTCTTGCTTGGGCCTCTCTCATGGAGGCCCTCTGTCAGACCCAGTGTTGACATGTGTCAAGACGCTCCTCGGGGCGCGTCTTGCTTTGGCCTCTCTCCTGGAGGCGCTCAGTCAGACCCAGTGTTGACATTTGGCAAGACACTCCTCGGGGCGCGTCTTGCTTGGGCCTCTCTCATGGAGGCCCTCTGTCAGACCCAGTGTTGACATGTGTCAAGACGCTCCTCGGGGGGCGTCTTGCTTTGGCCTCTCTCCTGGAGGTGCTCAGTCTGACCGAGTGCTGACATGTGGCAAGAAGCTCCTCGGGGCGCGTCTTGCTTGGGCTTCTCACCTGGAGGCTCTCAGTAAGAACCATTGTTGACATGTGGCAAGACGCTCCTCGGGGCGCGTCTTGCTTGGGCCTCTCTCCAGAAGGCCCTCAATCAGACCCAGTGTTGACACGTGGCAAGACGCTCCTCGGGGCGCGTCTTGCTTGGGCCTCTCTCCTGGAGGCGCTCAGTCAGACCAAGTGGTGACATGTGGCAAGACACTCCTCGGGGCGCGTCTTGCTCGGGCCTCTCTCCTGGAGGCCCTCTGTCAGACCCAGTGTTGACATGTGGCAAGACACTCCTCGGGGCGCGTCTTGCTTGGGCCTCTCTCATGGAGGCCCTCTGTCAGACCCAGTGTTGACATGTGTCAAGACGCTCCTCGGGGCGCGTCTTGCTTTGGCCTCTCTCCTGGAGGCGCTCAGTCAGACCGAGTGCTGACATGTGGCAAGAAGCTCCACGGGGCGCGTCTTGCTTGGGCTTCTCTCCTGGAGGCGCTCAGTCAGACCCAGTGTTGACATGTGGCAAGACGCTCCACGGGGCGCGTCTTGCTTGGGCTTCTCTCCTGGAGGCCCTCAGTCAGACCCATTGTTGACATGTGGCAAGACGCTCCTCGGGGCACGTCTTGCTTGGGCCTCTCTCCTGGAGGCGCTCAGTCAGACCGAGTAGTGACATGTGGCAAGACGCTCCTCGGGGCGCGTCTTGCTTGGGCCTCTCTCATGGAGGCCCTCTGTCAGACCCATTGTTGACATGTGGCAAGACGCTCCTCGGGGCGCGTCTTGCTTGGGCCTCTCTCCTGGAGGCGCTCAGTCAGAACCAGAGGTGACATGTGGCAAGACGCTCCTCGGGGTGCGTCTTGCTTGGGCCTCTCTCCTGGAGGCCCTCTGTCAGACCCAGTGTTGACATGTGGCAAAACGCTCCTCCGGGCGCATCTTGCTTGGGCCTCTCTCCTGGAGGCCCTCAGTAAGACCCATTGTATACGTGTGGCAAGACGCTCCTCGAGGCGCGTCTTGCTTGGGCCTCTCTCCAGAAGGCCCTCAATCAGACCCAGTGTTGACATGTGGCAAGACGCTCCTCGGGGCGCGTCTTGCTTGAGCTTCTCTCATGGAGGCCCTCTGTCAGACCCAGTGATGACATGTGTCAAGACGCTCCACGGGGTGCGTCTTGCTTGGGCTTCTCTCCTGGAGGCCCTCAGTCAGACCCATTGTTGACATGTGGCAAGACGCTCCTCGGGGCGCGTCTTGCTTGGGCCTCTCTCCTGGAGGCGCTCAGTCAGACCCAGTGTTGACATGTGGCAAGACGCTCCACAGGGCGCGTCTTGCTTGGGCTTCTCTCCTGGAGGCCCTCAGTCAGACCCATTGTTGACATGTGGCAAGACGCTCCTCGGGGCACGTCTTGCTTGGGCCTCTCTCCTGGAGGCGCTCAGTCAGACCGAGTTGTGACATGTGGCAAGACGCTCCTCGGGGCGCGTCTTGCTTGGACCTCTCTCCTGGAGGCGCTCAGTTAGACCGAGTAGTGACATGTCGCAAGACGCTCCTCGGGGCGCGTCTTGCTTGGGCCTCTCTCATGGAGGCCCTCTGTCAGACCCAGTGTTGACATGTGGCAAGACACTCCTCGGGGCGCGTCTTGCTTGGGCCTCTCTCCTGGAGGCGCTCAGTCAGAACCAGAGGTGACATATGGCAAGACGCTCCTCGGGGTGCGTCTTGCTTGGGCCTCTCTCCTGGAGGCCCTCTGTCAGACCCAGTGTTGACATGTGGCAAAACGCTTCTCCAGGCGCATCTTGCTTGGGCCTCTCTCCTGGAGGCCCTCAGTAAGACCCATTGTATACATGTGGCAAGACGCTCCTCGGGGCGCGTCTTGCTTGGGCCTCTCTCCAGAAAGCCCTCAATCAGACCCAGTGTTGACATGTGGCAAGACGCTCCTCGGGGCGCGTCTTGCTTGGGCTTCTCTCATGGAGGCCCTCAGTCAGACCCAGTGTTGACATGTGTCAAGACGCTCCTCGGGGCGTGTCTTGCTTGGGCCTCTCTCCTGGAGGCGCTCAAACAGACCGAGTAGTGACATGTGGCAAGACGCTCCTGGGGCGCGTCTTGCTGGGGCTTCTCTCATGGAGGCACTCAGTCAGATCCAGTGTTGACATGTGGCAAGACGCTCCTCGGGGCGCGTCTTGCTTGGACCTCTCTCCCTGAGGCGCTCAGTCAGACCGAGTAGTGACATGTGGCAAGACGCTCCTCGGGGCGCGTCTTGCTTGGACCTCTCTCCCTGAGGCGCTCAGTCAGACCGAGTAGTGACATGTGGCAAGACGCTCCTCGGGGCGCGTCTTGCTTGGACCTCTCTCCCTGAGGCGCTCAGTCAGACCCAGTGTTGACATTTGGCAAGACACTCCTCGGGGCGCGTCTTGCTTGGGCCTCTCTCATGGAGGCCCTCTGTCAGACCCAGTGTTGACATGTGTCAAGACGCTCCTCGGGGGGCGTCTTGCTTTGGCCTCTCTCCTGGAGGCGCTCAGTCTGACCGAGTGCTGACATGTGGCAAGAAGCTCCTCGGGGCACGTCTTGCTTGGGCTTCTCACCTGGAGGCCCTCAGTAAGAACCATTGTTGACATGTGGCAAGACGCTCCTCGGGGCGCGTCTTGCTTGGGCCTCTCTCCAGAAGGCCCTCAATCAGACCCAGTGTTGACACGTGGCAAGACGCTCCTCGGGGCGCGTCTTGCTTGGGCCTCTCTCCTGGAGGCGCTCAGTCAGACCAAGTGGTGACATGTGGCAAGACACTCCTCGGGGCGCGTCTTGCTTGGGCCTCTCTCCTGGAGGCCCTCTGTCAGACCCAGTGTTGACATGTGGCAAGACACTCCTCGGGGCGCGTCTTGCTTGGGCCTCTCTCATGGAGGCCCTCTGTCAGACCCAGTGTTGACATGTGTCAAGACGCTCCTCGGGGCGCGTCTTGCTTTGGCCTCTCTCCTGGAGGCGCTCAGTCAGACCGAGTGCTGACATGTGGCAAGAAGCTCCTCAGGGCGCGTCTTGCTTGGGCTTCTCTCCTGGAGGCCCTCAGTAAGACCCATTGTTGACATGTGGCAAGACGCTCCTCGGGGCGCGTCTTGCTTGGGCCTCTCTCCTGGAGGCGCTCAGTCAGACTGAGTAGTGACATGTGGCCTGACGCTCCTCGGGGCGCGTGTTGCTTGGGCCTCTCTCCTGGAGGCGCTCAGTCAGACCAAGTGGTGACATGTGGCAAGACGCTCCTCGGGGCGCGTCTTGCTTGGGCTTCTCTCCAGAAGGCCCTCAATCAGACCCAGTGTTGACAAGTGGCAAGACGCTCCTCGGGGCGCGTCTTGCTTGGGCCTCTCTCCTGGAGGCGCTCAGTCAGAATGAGTAGTGACATGCGGTCTGACGCTCCTCGGGGCGCGTGTTGCTTGGGCCTCTCTCCTGGAGGCGCTCAGTCAGACCAAGTGGTGACATGTGGCAAGACACTTCTCGGGGCGCGTCTTGCTTGGGCCTCTCTCCTGGAGGCCCTCTGTCAGACCCAGTGTTGACATGTGGCAAGACACTCCTCGGGGCGCGTCTTGCTTGGGCCTCTCTCATGGAGGCCCTCTGTCAGACCCAGTGTTGACATGTGTCAAGACGCTCCTCGGGGCGCGTCTTGCTTTGGCCTCTCTCCTGGAGGCGCTCAGTCAGACCGAGTGCTGACATGTGGCAAGACGCTCCTCGGGCCGCGTGTTGCTTGGGCTTCTCTCCTGGAGGCCCTCAGTCAGACCCATTGTTGACATGTGGCAAGACGCTCCTCGGGGCGCGTCTTGCTTGGGCCTCTCTCCTGGAGGCGCTCAGTCAGACCGAGTGCTGACATTTGGCAAGACGCTCCTCGGGGCGCGTCTTGCTTGGGCTTCTCTCCTGGAGGCGCTCAGACAGACCCAGTGTTGACATGTGACAAGACGCTCCTTGGGGCCCGTCTTGCTTGGGCCTCTCTCCTGGAGGCGCTCAGTCAGAACCAGAGGTGACATGTGGCAAGACGCTCCTCGGGGCGCGTCTTGCTTGGGCCTCTCTCCTGGAGGCCCTCTGTCAGACCCAGTGTTGACATGTGGCAAGACGCTCCTCCGGGCGCATCTTGCTTGGGCTTCTCTCCTGGAGGCGCTAAGTCAGACCCAGTGTTGACACGTGGCAAGACGTTCCTCGGGGCGCGTCTTGCTTGGGCCTCTCTCCTGGAGGCGCTCAGTAAGACCGAGTGCTGACAGAAGGCAAGACGCTCCTCGGGGCGCCCATTGCTTGGGCCTCTCTCCTGAATGCCCTCTGTCAGACCGAGTGTTGACATGTGGCAAGACTCTCCTCGGGGCGCGTCTTGCTTGGGCTTCTCTCATGGAGGCCCTCAGTCCGACCCAGTGTTGACATGTGTCAAGACGCTCCTCAGGGCGTGTCTTGCTTTGGCCTCTCTCCTGGAGGCGCTCAGTCAGACCCAGTGTTGACATGTGGCAAGACGCTCCTCTGGGCGCGTCTTGCTTGGGCTTCTCTCCTGGAGGCCCTCAGTCAGACCCATTGTTGACATGTGGCAAGACGCTCCTCGGGGCACGTCTTGCTTGGGCCTCTCTCCTGGAGGCGCTCAGTCAGACCGAGTAGTGACATGTGGCAAGACGCTCCTCGGGGCGCGTCTTGCTTGGACCTCCCTCCTGGAGGCGCTCAGTCAGACCGAGTAGTGACATTTGGCAAGACGCTCCTCGGGGCGCGTCTTGCTTGGGCCTCTCTCCTGGAGGCGCTCAGTCAGACCGAGTGCTGACATAAGGCAAGACGCTCCTCGGGGCGCGTCTTGCTGGGGCCTCTCTCCTGGAGGTGCTCAATCAGACCCAGTGGTGACACGTGGCAAGACGCTCCTCTGGGCGCGTCTTGCTTGGGCCTCTCTCCTGGAGGCGCTCAGTCAGAACCAGAGGTGACATGTGGCAAGACGCTCCTCGGGGCGCGTCTTGCTTGGGCCTCTCTCCTGGAGGCCCTCTGTCAGACCCAGTGTTGACATGTGGCAAGACGCTCCTCCGGGCGCATCTTGCTTGGGCTTCTCTCCTGGAGGCGCTAAGTCAGACCCAGTGTTGACACGTGGCAAGACGTTCCTCGGGGCGCGTCTTGCTTGGGCCTCTCTCCTGGAGGCGCTCAGTAAGACCGAGTGCTGACAGAAGGCAAGACGCTCCTCGGGGCGCCCATTGCTTGGGCCTCTCTCCTGAATGCCCTCTGTCAGACCGAGTGTTGACATGTGGCAAGACTCTCCTCGGGGCGCGTCTTGCTTGGGCTTCTCTCATGGAGGCCCTCAGTCCGACCCAGTGTTGACATGTGTCAAGACGCTCCTCAGGGCGTGTCTTGCTTTGGCCTCTCTCCTGGAGGCGCTCAGTCAGACCCAGTGTTGACATGTGGCAAGACGCTCCTCTGGGCGCGTCTTGCTTGGGCTTCTCTCCTGGAGGCCCTCAGTCAGACCCATTGTTGACATGTGGCAAGACGCTCCTCGGGGCACGTCTTGCTTGGGCCTCTCTCCTGGAGGCGCTCAGTCAGACCGAGTAGTGACATGTGGCAAGACGCTCCTCGGGGCGCGTCTTGCTTGGACCTCCCTCCTGGAGGCGCTCAGTCAGACCGAGTAGTGACATTTGGCAAGACGCTCCTCGGGGCGCGTCTTGCTTGGGCCTCTCTCCTGGAGGCGCTCAGTCAGACCGAGTGCTGACATAAGGCAAGACGCTCCTCGGGGCGCGTCTTGCTGGGGCCTCTCTCCTGGAGGTGCTCAATCAGACCCAGTGGTGACACGTGGCAAGACGCTCCTCTGGGCGCGTCTTGCTTGGGCCTCTCTCCTGGAGGAGCTCAGTCAGACCCAGTGGTGACACGTGGCAAGACGCTCCTCGAGGCGCATCTTGCTTGGGCCTCTCTCCTGGAGGCGCTAAGTCAGACCCAGTGTTGACACGTGGCAAGACGTTCCTCGGGGCGCGTCTTGCTTGGGCCTCTCTCCTGGAGGCGCTCAGTCAGACACAGTGTTGACATGTGGCAAGACACTCCTCGGGGCGCGTCTTGCTTGGGCTTCTCTCATGGAGGCCCTCAGTAAGACCCATTGTTGACATGTGGAAAGAAGCTCCTCGGGGCGCGTCTTGCTTTGGCTTCTCTCCTGGAGGCCCTCAGTCAGACCCATTGTTGACATGTGGCAAGACGCTCCTCGGGGCGCGTATTGCTTGGGCCTCTCTCCTGGATGCCCTCTGTCAGACCCAGTGTTGACATGTGGCAAGACGCTCCTCGGGTCACGTCTTGCTTGGGCCTCTCTCGTGGAGGCGCTCAGTCAGACCGAGTAGTGACATGTGGCAAGACGCTCCTCGGGGCGCGTCTTGCTTGGACCTCTCTCCTGGAGGCGCTCAGTTAGACCGAGTAGTGACATGTCGCAAGACGCTCCTCGGGGCGCGTCTTGCTTGGGCTTCTCTCATGGAGGCCCTCAGTAAGACCCATTGTTGACATGTGGAAAGAAGCTCCTCGGGGCGCGTCTTGCTTTGGCTTCTCTCCTGGAGGCCCTCAGTCAGACCCATTGTTGACATGTGGCAAGACGCTCCTCGGGGCGCGTATTGCTTGGGCCTCTCTCCTGGATGCCCTCTGTCAGACCCAGTGTTTACATGTGGCAAGACTCTCCTCGGGGCGCGTCTTGCTTGGGCTTCTCTCATGGAGGCCCTCAGTCAGACCCAGTGTTGACATGTGTCAAGACGCTCCTCGGGGCGTGTCTTGCTTGGGCCTCTCTCCTGGAGGCGCTCAGTCAGACCCAGTGTTGACATGTGGCAAGACGCTCCTCGGGGCGCTTCTTGCTTGGGCTTCTCTCCTGGAGGCCCTCAGTCAGACCCATTGTTGACATGTGGCAAGACGCTCCTCTGGGCGCGTCTTGCTTGGGCTTCTCTCCTGGAGGCCCTCAGTCAGACCCATTGTTGACATGTGGCAAGACGCTCCTCGGGGCACGTCTTGCTTGGGCCTCTCTCCTGGAGGCGCTCAGTCAGACCGAGTAGTGACATGTGGCAAGACGCTCCTCGGGGCGCGTCTTGCTTGGACCTCCCTCCTGGAGGCGCTCAGTCAGACCGAGTAGTGACATTTGGCAAGACGCTCCTCGGGGCGCGTCTTGCTTGGGCCTCTCTCCTGGAGGCGCTCAGTCAGACCGAGTGCTGACATAAGGCAAGACGCTCCTCGGGGCGCGTCTTGCTGGGGCCTCTCTCCTGGAGGTGCTCAATCAGACCCAGTGGTGACACGTGGCAAGACGCTCCTCTGGGCGCGTCTTGCTTGGGCCTCTCTCCTGGAGGAGCTCAGTCAGACCCAGTGGTGGCATGTGGCAAGACGCTCCTCGAGGCGCATCTTGCTTGGGCCTCTCTCCTGGAGGCGCTAAGTCAGACCCAGTGTTGACACGTGGCAAGACGTTCCTCGGGGCGCGTCTTGCTTGGGCCTCTCTCCTGGAGGCGCTCAGTCAGACACAGTGTTGACATGTGGCAAGACACTCCTCGGGGCGCGTCTTGCTTGGGCTTCTCTCATGGAGGCCCTCAGTAAGACCCATTGTTGACATGTGGAAAGAAGCTCCTCGGGGCGCGTCTTGCTTTGGCTTCTCTCCTGGAGGCCCTCAGTCAGACCCATTGTTGACATGTGGCAAGACGCTCCTCGGGGCGCGTATTGCTTGGGCCTCTCTCCTGGATGCCCTCTGTCAGACCCAGTGTTGACATGTGGCAAGACGCTCCTCGGGTCACGTCTTGCTTGGGCCTCTCTCCTGGAGGCGCTCAGTCAGACCGAGTAGTGACATGTGGCAAGACGCTCCTCGGGGCGCGTCTTGCTTGGACCTCTCTCCTGGAGGCGCTCAGTTAGACCGAGTAGTGACATGTTGCAAGACGCTCCTCGGGGCGCGTCTTGCTTGGGCTTCTCTCATGGAGGCCCTCAGTAAGACCCATTGTTGACATGTGGAAACAAGCTCCTCGGGGCACGTCTTGCTTTGGCTTCTCTCCTGGAGGCCCTCAGTCAGACCCATTGTTGACATGTGGCAAGACGCTCCTCGGGGCGCGTATTGCTTGGGCCTCTCTCCTGGATGCCCTCTGTCAGACCCAGTGTTGACATGTGGCAAGACTCTCCTCGGGGCGCGTCTTGCTTGGGCTTCTCTCATGGAGGCCCTCAGTCAGACCCAGTGTTGACATGTGTCAAGACGCTCCTCGGGGCGTGTCTTGCTTGGGCCTCTCTCCTGGAGGCGCTCAGTCAGACCCAGTGTTGACATGTGGCAAGACGCTCCTCGGGGCGCTTCTTGCTTGGGCTTCTCTCCTGGAGGCCCTCAGTCAGACCCATTGTTGACATGTGGCAAGACGCTCCTCGGGGCGCGTCTTGCTTGGGCCTCTCTCCTGGAGGCGCTCAGTCAGACCCATTGTTGACATGTGGCAAGACGCTCCTCGGGGCACGTCTTGCTTGGGCCTCTCTCCTGGAGGCGCTCAGTCAGACCGAGTAGTGACATGTGGCAAGACGCTCCTCGGGGCGCGTCTTGCTTGGACCTCTCTCCTGGAGGCGCTCAGTTAGACCGAGTAGCGACATGTCGCAAGACGCTCCTCGGGGCGCGTCTTGCTTGGGCCTCTCTCCTGGAGGCGCTCAGTCAGAACCAGAGGTGACATGTGGCAAGACGCTCCTCGGGGTGCGTCTTGCTTGGGCCTCTCTCCTGGAGGCCCTCTGTCAGACCCAGTGTTGACATGTGGCAAAACGCTCCTCCGGGCGCATCTTGCTTGGGCCTCTCTCCTGGAGGCCCTCAGTAAGACCCATTGTAAACATGTGGCAAGACGCTCCTCGGGGCGCGTCTTGCTTGGGCCTCTCTCCAGAAGGCCCTCAATCAGACCCAGTGTTGACATGTGGCAAGACGCTCCTCGGGGCGCGTCTTGCTTGGGCTTCTCTCATGGAGGCCCTCAGTCAGACCCAGTGTTGACATGTGTCAAGACGCTCCTCGGGGCGTGTCTTGCTTGGGCCTCTCTCCTGGAGGCGCTCAAACAGACTGAGTAGTGACATGTGGCAAGACGCTCCTCGGGGCGCGTCTTGCTGGGGCTTCTCTCATGGAGGCACTCAGTCAGATCCAGTGTTGACATGTGGCAAGACGCTCCTCGGGGCGCGTCTTGCTTGGACCTCTCTCCCTGAGGCGCTCAGTCAGACCGAGTAGTGACATGTGGCAAGACGCTCCTCGGGGCGCGTCTTGCTTGGACCTCTCTCCCTGAGGCGCTCAGTCAGACCCAGTGTTGACATTTGGCAAGACACTCCTCGGGGCGCGTCTTGCTTGGGCCTCTCTCATGGAGGCCCTCTGTCAGACCCAGTGTTGACATGTGTCAAGACGCTCCTCGGGGGGCGTCTTGCTTTGGCCTCTCTCCTGGAGGCGCTCAGTCTGACCGAGTGCTGACATGTGGCAAGAAGCTCCTCGGGGCGCGTTTTGCTTGGGCTTCTCACCTGGAGGCCCTCAGTAAGAACCATTGTTGACATGTGGCAAGACGCTCCTCGGGGCGCGTCTTGCTTGGGCCTCTCTCCAGAAGGCCCTCAATCAGACCCAGTGTTGACACGTGGCAAGACGCTCCTCGGGGCGCGTCTTGCTTGGGCCTCTCTCCTGGAGGCGCTCAGTCAGACCAAGTGGTGACATGTGTCAAGACGCTCCTCGGGGCGCGTCTTGCTTTGGCCTCTCTCCTGGAGGCGCTCAGTCAGACCGAGTGCTGACATGTGGCAAGACGCTCCTCGGGCCGCGTGTTGCTTGGGCTTCTCTCCTGGAGGCCCTCAGTCAGACCCATTGTTGACATGTGGCAAGACGCTCCTCGGGGCGCGTCTTGCTTGGGCCTCTCTCCTGGAGGCGCTCAGTCAGACCGAGTGCTGACATTTGGCAAGACGCTCCTCGGGGCGCGTCTTGCTTGGGCTTCTCTCCTGGAGGCGCTCAGACAGACCCAGTGTTGACATGTGACAAGACGCTCCTTGGGGCCCGTCTTGCTTGGGCCTCTCTCCTGGAGGCGCTCAGTCAGAACCAGAGGTGACATGTGGCAAGACGCTCCTCGGGGCGCGTCTTGCTTGGGCCTCTCTCCTGGAGGCCCTCTGTCAGACCCAGTGTTGACATGTGGCAAGACGCTCCTCCGGGCGCATCTTGCTTGGGCTTCTCTCCTGGAGGCGCTAAGTCAGACCCAGTGTTGACACGTGGCAAGACGTTCCTCGGGGCGCGTCTTGCTTGGGCCTCTCTCCTGGAGGCGCTCAGTAAGACCGAGTGCTGACAGAAGGCAAGACGCTCCTCGGGGCGCTCATTGCTTGGGCCTCTCTCCTGAATGCCCTCTGTCAGACCGAGTGTTGACATGTGGCAAGACTCTCCTCGGGGCGCGTCTTGCTTGGGCTTCTCTCATGGAGGCCCTCAGTCCGACCCAGTGTTGACATGTGCCAAGACGCTCCTCAGGGCGTGTCTTGCTTTGGCCTCTCTCCTGGAGGCGCTCAGTCAGACCCAGTGTTGACATGTGGCAAGACGCTCCTCTGGGCGCGTCTTGCTTGGGCTTCTCTCCTGGAGGCCCTCAGTCAGACCCATTGTTGACATGTGGCAAGACGCTCCTCGGGGCACGTCTTGCTTGGGCCTCTCTCCTGGAGGCGCTCAGTCAGACCGAGTAGTGACATGTGGCAAGACGCTCCTCGGGGCGCGTCTTGCTTGGACCTCCCTCCTGGAGGCGCTCAGTCAGACCGAGTAGTGACATTTGGCAAGACGCTCCTCGGGGCGCGTCTTGCTTGGGCCTCTCTCCTGGAGGCGCTCAGTCAGACCGAGTGCTGACATAAGGCAAGACGCTCCTCGGGGCGCGTCTTGCTGGGGCCTCTCTCCTGGAGGTGCTCAATCAGACCCAGTGGTGACACGTGGCAAGACGCTCCTCTGGGCGCGTCTTGCTTGGGCCTCTCTCCTGGAGGAGCTCAGTCAGACCCAGTGGTGACACGTGGCAAGACGCCCCTCGAGGCGCATCTTGCTTGGGCCTCTCTCCTGGAGGCGCTAAGTCAGACCCAGTGTTGACACGTGGCAAGACGTTCCTCGGGGCGCGTCTTGCTTGGGCCTCTCTCCTGGAGGCGCTCAGTCAGACACAGTGTTGACATGTGGCAAGACACTCCTCGGGGCGCGTCTTGCTTGGGCTTCTCTCATGGAGGCCCTCAGTAAGACCCATTGTTGACATGTGGAAAGAAGCTCCTCGGGGCGCGTCTTGCTTTGGCTTCTCTCCTGGAGGCCCTCAGTCAGACCCATTGTTGACATGTGGCAAGACGCTCCTC
Organism: Nothobranchius furzeri; assembly: GCF_043380555.1. Classification (NCBI taxonomy): domain Eukaryota; kingdom Metazoa; phylum Chordata; class Actinopteri; order Cyprinodontiformes; family Nothobranchiidae; genus Nothobranchius; species Nothobranchius furzeri. The sequence goes on from NC_091741.1 coordinate 3,840,896, forward strand.
GGGGCGCGTATTGCTTGGGCCTCTCTCCTGGATGCCCTCTGTCAGACCCAGTGTTGACATGTGGCAAGACGCTCCTCGGGTCACGTCTTGCTTGGGCCTCTCTCCTGGAGGCGCTCAGTCAGACCGAGTAGTGACATGTGGCAAGATGCTCCTCGGGGCGCGTCTTGCTTGGACCTCTCTCCTGGAGGCGCTCAGTTAGACCGAGTAGTGACATGTCGCAAGACGCTCCTCGGGGCGCGTCTTGCTTGGGCTTCTCTCATGGAGGCCCTCAGTAAGACCCATTGTTGACATGTGGAAAGAAGCTCCTCGGGGCGCGTCTTGCTTTGGCTTCTCTCCTGGAGGCCCTCAGTCAGACCCATTGTTGACATGTGGCAAGACGCTCCTCGGGGCGCGTATTGCTTGGGCCTCTCTCCTGGATGCCCTCTGTCAGACCCAGTGTTGACATGTGGCAAGACTCTCCTCGGGGCGCGTCTTGCTTGGGCTTCTCTCATGGAGGCCCTCAGTCAGACCCAGTGTTGACATGTGTCAAGACGCTCCTCGGGGCGTGTCTTGCTTGGGCCTCTCTCCTGGAGGCGCTCAGTCAGACCCAGTGTTGACATGTGGCAAGACGCTCCTCGGGGCGCTTCTTGCTTGGGCTTCTCTCCTGGAGGCCCTCAGTCAGACCCATTGTTGACATGTGGCAAGACGCTCCTCTGGGCGCGTCTTGCTTGGGCTTCTCTCCTGGAGGCCCTCAGTCAGACCCATTGTTGACATGTGGCAAGACGCTCCTCGGGGCACGTCTTGCTTGGGCCTCTCTCCTGGAGGCGCTCAGTCAGACCGAGTAGTGACATGTGGCAAGACGCTCCTCGGGGCGCGTCTTGCTTGGACCTCCCTCCTGGAGGCGCTCAGTCAGACCGAGTAGTGACATTTGGCAAGACGCTCCTCGGGGCGCGTCTTGCTTGGGCCTCTCTCCTGGAGGCGCTCAGTCAGACCGAGTGCTGACATAAGGCAAGACGCTCCTCGGGGCGCGTCTTGCTGGGGCCTCTCTCCTGGAGGTGCTCAATCAGACCCAGTGGTGACACGTGGCAAGACGCTCCTCTGGGCGCGTCTTGCTTGGGCCTCTCTCCTGGAGGAGCTCAGTCAGACCCAGTGGTGACATGTGGCAAGACGCTCCTCGAGGCGCATCTTGCTTGGGCCTCTCTCCTGGAGGCGCTAAGTCAGACCCAGTGTTGACACGTGGCAAGACGTTCCTCGGGGCGCGTCTTGCTTGGGCCTCTCTCCTGGAGGCGCTCAGTCAGACACAGTGTTGACATGTGGCAAGACACTCCTCGGGGCGCGTCTTGCTTGGGCTTCTCTCATGGAGGCCCTCAGTAAGACCCATTGTTGACATGTGGAAAGAAGCTCCTCGGGGCGCGTCTTGCTTTGGCTTCTCTCCTGGAGGCCCTCAGTCAGACCCATTGTTGACATGTGGCAAGACGCTCCTCGGGGCGCGTATTGCTTGGGCCTCTCTCCTGGATGCCCTCTGTCAGACCCAGTGTTGACATGTGGCAAGACGCTCCTCGGGTCACGTCTTGCTTGGGCCTCTCTCCTGGAGGCGCTCAGTCAGACCGAGTAGTGACATGTGGCAAGACGCTCCTCGGGGCGCGTCTTGCTTGGACCTCTCTCCTGGAGGCGCTCAGTTAGACCGAGTAGTGACATGTTGCAAGACGCTCCTCGGGGCGCGTCTTGCTTGGGCTTCTCTCATGGAGGCCCTCAGTAAGACCCATTGTTGACATGTGGAAACAAGCTCCTCGGGGCACGTCTTGCTTTGGCTTCTCTCCTGGAGGCCCTCAGTCAGACCCATTGTTGACATGTGGCAAGACGCTCCTCGGGGCGCGTATTGCTTGGGCCTCTCTCCTGGATGCCCTCTGTCAGACCCAGTGTTGACATGTGGCAAGACTCTCCTCGGGGCGCGTCTTGCTTGGGCTTCTCTCATGGAGGCCCTCAGTCAGACCCAGTGTTGACATGTGTCAAGACGCTCCTCGGGGCGTGTCTTGCTTGGGCCTCTCTCCTGGAGGCGCTCAGTCAGACCCAGTGTTGCCATGTGGCAAGACGCTCCTCGGGGCGCTTCTTGCTTGGGCTTCTCTCCTGGAGGCCCTCAGTCAGACCCATTGTTGACATGTGGCAAGACGCTCCTCGGGGCGCGTCTTGCTTGGGCCTCTCTCCTGGAGGCGCTCAGTCAGACCCATTGTTGACATGTGGCAAGACGCTCCTCGGGGCACGTCTTGCTTGGGCCTCTCTCCTGGAGGCGCTCAGTCAGACCGAGTAGTGACATGTGGCAAGACGCTCCTCGGGGCGCGTCTTGCTTGGACCTCTCTCCTGGAGGCGCTCAGTTAGACCGAGTAGCGACATGTCGCAAGACGCTCCTCGGGGCGCGTCTTGCTTGGGCCTCTCTCCTGGAGGCGCTCAGTCAGAACCAGAGGTGACATGTGGCAAGACGCTCCTCGGGGTGCGTCTTGCTTGGGCCTCTCTCCTGGAGGCCCTCTGTCAGACCCAGTGTTGACATGTGGCAAAACGCTCCTCCGGGCGCATCTTGCTTGGGCCTCTCTCCTGGAGGCCCTCAGTAAGACCCATTGTAAACATGTGGCAAGACGCTCCTCGGGGCGCGTCTTGCTTGGGCCTCTCTCCAGAAGGCCCTCAATCAGACCCAGTGTTGACATGTGGCAAGACGCTCCTCGGGGCGCGTCTTGCTTGGGCTTCTCTCATGGAGGCCCTCAGTCAGACCCAGTGTTGACATGTGTCAAGACGCTCCTCGGGGCGTGTCTTGCTTGGGCCTCTCTCCTGGAGGCGCTCAAACAGACTGAGTAGTGACATGTGGCAAGACGCTCCTCGGGGCGCGTCTTGCTGGGGCTTCTCTCATGGAGGCACTCAGTCAGATCCAGTGTTGACATGTGGCAAGACGCTCCTCGGGGCGCGTCTTGCTTGGACCTCTCTCCCTGAGGCGCTCAGTCAGACCGAGTAGTGACATGTGGCAAGACGCTCCTCGGGGCGCGTCTTGCTTGGACCTCTCTCCCTGAGGCGCTCAGTCAGACCCAGTGTTGACATTTGGCAAGACACTCCTCGGGGCGCGTCTTGCTTGGGCCTCTCTCATGGAGGCCCTCTGTCAGACCCAGTGTTGACATGTGTCAAGACGCTCCTCGGGGGGCGTCTTGCTTTGGCCTCTCTCCTGGAGGCGCTCAGTCTGACCGAGTGCTGACATGTGGCAAGAAGCTCCTCGGGGCGCGTTTTGCTTGGGCTTCTCACCTGGAGGCCCTCAGTAAGAACCATTGTTGACATGTGGCAAGACGCTCCTCGGGGCGCGTCTTGCTTGGGCCTCTCTCCAGAAGGCCCTCAATCAGACCCAGTGTTGACACGTGGCAAGACGCTCCTCGGGGCGCGTCTTGCTTGGGCCTCTCTCCTGGAGGCGCTCAGTCAGACCAAGTGGTGACATGTGGCAAGACACTCCTCGGGGCGCGTCTTGCTTGGGCCTCTCTCCTGGAGGCCCTCTGTCAGACCCAGTGTTGACATGTGGCAAGACACTCCTCGGGGCGCGTCTTGCTTTGGCCTCTCTCATGGAGGCCCTCTGTCAGACCCAGTGTTGACATGTGTCAAGACGCTCCTCGGGGCGCGTCTTGCTTTGGCCTCTCTCCTGGAGGCGCTCAGTCAGACCGAGTGCTGACATGTGGCAAGAAGCTCCTCGGGGCGCATCTTGCTTGGGCTTCTCTCCTGGAGGCCCTCAGTAAGACCCATTGTTGACATGTGGCAAGACGCTCCTCGTGGTGCGTCTTGTTTGGGCCTCTCTCCAGAAGGCCCTCAATCAGACCCAGTGTTGACACGTGGCAAGACGCTCCTCGGGGCGCGTCTTGCTTGGGCCTCTCTCCTGGAGGCGCTCAGTCAGACCCAGTGGTGACATGTGGCAAGACGCTCCTCGGGGCGCATCTTTCTTGGGCCCCTCTCCTGGAGGCCCTCTGTCAGACCCAGTGTTGACATGTGTCAAGACGCTCCACGGGGCGCGTCTTGCTTGGGCTTCTCTCCTGGAGGCCCTCAGTCAGACCCATTGTTGACATGTGGCAAGACGCTCCTCGGGGCGCGTCTTGCTTGGGCCTCTCTCCTGGAGGCGCTCAGTCAGAACCAGAGGTGACATGTGGCAAGACGCTCCTCGGGGAGCGACTTGCTTGGGCCTCTCTCCTGGAGGCCCTCTGTCAGACCCAGTGTTGACATGTGGCAAGACGCTCCTCCGGGCGCATCTTGCTTGGGCCTCTCTCCTGGAGGCCCTCAGTAAGACCCATTGTTGACATGTGGCAAGACGCTCCTCGGGGCGCGTATTGCTTGGGCCTCTCTCCAGAAGGCCCTCAATAAGACCCAGTGTTGACATGTGGCAAGACGCTCCACGGGGCGCGTCTTGCTTGGGCTTCTCTCCTGGAGGCCCTCAGTCAGACCCATTGTTGACATGTGGCAAGACACTCCTCGGGGCGCGTCTTGTTTGGGCCTCTCTCCTGGAGGCGCTCAGTCAGACCCAGTGTTGACATGTGGCAAGACGCTCCACGGGGCGCGTCTTGCTTGGGCTTCTCTCCTGGAGGCCCTCAGTCAGACCCATTGTTGACATGTGGCAAGACGCTCCTCGGGGCACGTCTTGCTTGGGCCTCTCTCCTGGAGGCGCTCAGTCAGACCGAGTAGTGACATGTGGCAAGACGCTCCTCGGGGCGCGTCTTGCTTGGACCTCTCTCCTGGAGGCGCTCAGTTAGACCGAGTAGTGACATTTGGCAAGACGCTCCTCGGGGCGCGTCTTGCTTGGGCCTCTCTCATAGAGGCCCTCTGTCAGACCCAGTGTTGACATGTGGCAAGACGCTCCTCGGGGTGCGTCTTGCTTGGGCCTCTCTCCTGGAGGCCCTCTGTGAGACCCAGTGTTGACATGTGGCAAAACGCTCCTCCGGGCGCATCTTGCTTGGGCCTCTCTCCTGGAGGCCCTCAGTAAGACCCATTGTATACATGTGGCAAGACGCTCCTCGGGGCGCGTCTTGCTTGGGCCTCTCTCCAGAAGGCCCTCAATCAGACCCAGTGTTGACATGTGGCAAGACGCTCCTCGGGGCGCGTCTTGCTTGGGCTTCTCTCATGGAGGCCGTCAGTCAGACCCAGTGTTGACATGTGTCAAGACGCTCCTCGGGGCGTGTCTTGCTTGGGCCTCTCTCCTGGAGGCGCTCAAACAGACTGAGTAGTGACATGTGGCAAGACGCTCCTCGGGGCGCGTCTTGCTGGGGCTTCTCTCATGGAGGCACTCAGTCAGATCCAGTGTTGACATGTGGCAAGACGCTCCTCGGGTTGCGTCTTGCTTGGACCTCTCTCCCTGAGGCGCTCAGTCAGACCGAGTAGTGACATGTGGCAAGACGCTCCTCGGGGCGCGTCTTGCTTGGACCTCTCTCCCTGAGGCGCTCAGTCAGACCCAGTGTTGACATTTGGCAAGACACTCCTCGGGGCGCGTCTTGCTTGGGCCTCTCTCATGGAGGCCCTCTGTCAGACCCAGTGTTGACATGTGTCAAGACGCTCCTCGGGGGGCGTCTTGCTTTGGCCTCTCTCCTGGAGGCGCTCAGTCTGACCGAGTGCTGACATGTGGCAAGAAGCTCCTCGGGGCGCGTCTTGCTTGGGCTTCTCACCTGGAGGCCCTCAGTAAGAACCATTGTTGACATGTGGCAAGATGCTCCACGGGGCGCGTCTGGCTTGGGCTTCTCTCCTGGAGGCCCTCAGTCAGACCCATTGTTGACATGTGGCAAGACGCTCCTCGGGGCGCGTCTTGCTTGGGCCTCTCTCCTGGAGGCGCTCAGTCAGAACCAGAGGTGACATGTGGCAAGACGCTCCTCGGGGAGCGACTTGCTTGGGCCTCTCTCCTGGAGGCCCTCTGTCAGACCCAGTGTTGACATGTGGCAAGACGCTCCTCCGGGCGCATCTTGCTTGGGCCTCTCTCCTGGAGGCCCTCAGTAAGACCCATTGTTGACATGTGGCAAGACGCTCCTCGGGGCGCGTATTGCTTGGGCCTCTCTCCAGAAGGCCCTCAATAAGACCCAGTGTTGACATGTGGCAAGACGCTCCACGGGGCGCGTCTTGCTTGGGCTTCTCTCCTGGAGGCCCTCAGTCAGACCCATTGTTGACATGTGGCAAGACACTCCTCGGGGCGCGTCTTGTTTGGGCCTCTCTCCTGGAGGCGCTCAGTCAGACCCAGTGTTGACATGTGGCAAGACGCTCCACGGGGCGCGTCTTGCTTGGGCTTCTCTCCTGGAGGCCCTCAGTCAGACCCATTGTTGACATGTGGCAAGACGCTCCTCGGGGCACGTCTTGCTTGGGCCTCTCTCCTGGAGGCGCTCAGTCAGACCGAGTAGTGACATGTGGCAAGACGCTCCTCGGGGCGCGTCTTGCTTGGACCTCTCTCCTGGAGGCGCTCAGTTAGACCGAGTAGTGACATTTGGCAAGACGCTCCTCGGGGCGCGTCTTGCTTGGGCCTCTCTCATAGAGGCCCTCTGTCAGACCCAGTGTTGACATGTGGCAAGACGCTCCTCGGGGTGCGTCTTGCTTGGGCCTCTCTCCTGGAGGCCCTCTGTGAGACCCAGTGTTGACATGTGGCAAAACGCTCCTCCGGGCACATCTTGCTTGGGCCTCTCTCCTGGAGGCCCTCAGTAAGACCCATTGTATACATGTGGCAAGACGCTCCTCGGGGCGCGTCTTGCTTGGGCCTCTCTCCAGAAGGCCCTCAATCAGACCCAGTGTTGACATGTGGCAAGACGCTCCTCGGGGCGCGTCTTGCTTGGGCTTCTCTCATGGAGGCCGTCAGTCAGACCCAGTGTTGACATGTGTCAAGACGCTCCTCGGGGCGTGTCTTGCTTGGGCCTCTCTCCTGGAGGCGCTCAAACAGACTGAGTAGTGACATGTGGCAAGACGCTCCTCGGGGCGCGTCTTGCTGGGGCTTCTCTCATGGAGGCACTCAGTCAGATCCAGTGTTGACATGTGGCAAGACGCTCCTCGGGTTGCGTCTTGCTTGGACCTCTCTCCCTGAGGCGCTCAGTCAGACCGAGTAGTGACATGTGGCAAGACGCTCCTCGGGGCGCGTCTTGCTTGGACCTCTCTCCCTGAGGCGCTCAGTCAGACCCAGTGTTGACATTTGGCAAGACACTCCTCGGGGCGCGTCTTGCTTGGGCCTCTCTCATATAGGCCCTCTGTCAGACCCAGTGTTGACATGTGTCAAGACGCTCCTCGGGGGGCGTCTTGCTTTGGCCTCTCTCCTGGAGGCGCTCAGTCTCACCGAGTGCTGACATGTGGCAAGAAGCTCCTCGGGGCGCGTCTTGCTTGGGCTTCTCACCTGGAGGCCCTCAGTAAGAACCATTGTTGACATGTGGCAAGATGCTCCTCGGGGCGCGTCTTGCTTGGGCCTCTCTCCAGAAGGCCCTCAATCAGACCCAGTGTTGACACGTGGCAAGACGCTCCTCGGGGCGCGTCTTGCTTGGCCCTCTCTCCTGGAGGCGCTCAGTCAGACCAAGTGGTGACATGTGGCAAGACACTCCTCGGGGCGCGTCTTGCTTGGGCCTCTCTCCTGGAGGCCCTCTGTCAGACCCAGTGTTGACATGTGGCAAGACACTCCTCGGGGTGCGTCTTGCTTGGGCCTCTCTCATGGAGGCCCTCTGTCAGACCCAGTGATGACATGTGTCAAGACGCTCCTCGGGGCGCGTCTTGCTGTGGCCTCTCTCCTGGAGGCGCTCAGTCAGACCGAGTGATGACATGTGGCAAGAAGCTCCTCGGGGCGCGTCTTGCTTGGGCTTCTCTCCTGGAGGCCCTCAGTAAGACCCATTGTTGACATGTGGCAAGACGCTCCTCGTGGTGCGTCTTGTTTGGGCCTCTCTCCAGAAGGCCCTCAATCAGACCCAGTGTTGACACGTGGCAAGACGCTCCTCGGGGCGCGTCTTGCTTGGGCCTCTCTCCTGGAGGCGCTCAGTCAGACTGAGTAGTGACATGTGGCCTGACGCTCCTCGGGGCGCGTCTTGCCTGGGCCTCTCTCCTGGAGGCGCTCAGTCAGACCCAGTGGTGACATGTGGCAAGACACTCCTCGGGGCGCGTCTTTCTTGGGCCCCTCTCCTGGAGGCCCTCTGTCAGACCCAGTGTTGACATGTGTCAAGACGCTCCACGGGGCGCGTCTTGCTTGGGCTTCTCTCCTGGAGGCCCTCAGTCAGACCCATTGTTGACATGTGGCAAGACGCTCCTCGGGGCGCGTCTTGCTTGGGCCTCTCTCCTGGAGGCGCTCAGTCAGAACCAGAGGTGACATGTGGCAAGACGCTCCTCGGGGCGCGTCTTGCTTGGGCCTCTCTCCTGGAGGCCCTCTGTCAGACCCAGTGTTGACATGTGGCAAGACGCTCCTCCGGGCGCATCTTGCTTGGGCCTCTCTCCTGGAGGCCCTCAGTAAGACCCATTGTTGACATGTGGCAAGACGCTCCTCGGGGCGCTTATTGCTTGGGCCTCTCTCCAGAAGGCCCTCAATAAGACCCAGTGTTGACATGTGGCAAGACGCTCCACGGGGCGCGTCTTGCTTGGGCTTCTCTCCTGGAGGCCCTCAGTCAGACCCATTGTTGACATGTGGCAAGACGCTCCTCGGGGCGCGTCTTAATTGGGCCTCTCTCCTGGAGGCGCTCAGTCAGACCCAGTGTTGACATGTGGCAAGACGCTCCACGGGGCGCGTCTTGCTTGGGCTTCTCTCCTGGAGGCCCTCAGTCAGACCCATTGTTGACATGTGGCAAGACGCTCCTCGGGGCACGTCTTGCTTGGGCCTCTCTCCTGGAGGCGCTCAGTCAGACCGAGTAGTGACATGTGGCAAGACGCTCCTCGGGGCGCGTCTTGCTGTGGCCTCTCTCCTGGAGGCGCTCAGTCAGACCGAGTGCTGACATAAGGCAAGACGCTCCTCGGGGCGCGTCTTGCTGTGGCCTCTCTCCTGGAGGTGCTCAATCAGACCCAGTGGTGACAAGTGGCAAGACGCTCCTCTGGGCGCGTCTTGCTTGGGCCTCTCTCCTGGAGGAGCTCAGTCAGACCCAGTGGTGACACGTGGCAAGACGCTCCTCGAGGCGCATCTTGCTTGGGCCTCTCTCCTGGAGGCGCTAAGTCAGACCCAGTGTTGACACGTGGCAAGACGCTCCTCGGGGCGCGTCTTGCTTGGGCCTCTCTCCTGGAGGCGCTCAGTCAGACACAGTGTTGACATGTGGCAAGACACTCCTCCGGGCGCGTCTTGCTTGGGCTTCTCTCACGGAGGCCCTCAGTAAGACCCATTGTTGACATGTGGCAAGACGCTCCTCGGGGCGCGTATTGCTTGGGCCTCTCTCCTGGATGCCCTCTGTCACACCCAGTGTTGACATGTGGCAAGACTCTCCTCGGGTTGCGTCTTGCTTGGGCTTCTCTCATGGAGGCCCTCAGTCAGACCCAGTGTTGACATGTGTCAAGACGCTCCTCGGGGCGTGTCTTGCTTGGGCCTCTCTCCTGGAGGCGCTCAGTCAGACCCAGTGTTGACATGTGGCAAGACGCTCCTCGGGGCGCTTCTTGCTTGGGCTTCTCTCCTGGAGGCCCTCAGTCAGACTTATTGTTGACATGTGGCAAGACGCTCCTAGGGGCACGTGTTGCTTGGACCTCTCTCCTGGAGGCGCTCAGTCAGACCGAGTAGTGACATGTGGCAAGACGCTCCTCGGGGTATGTCTTGCTTGGGCCTCTCTCCTGGAGGCGCTCAATTAGACCCAGTGTTGACATGTGGCAAGACGCTCCTCGGGGCGCGTCTTGCTTGGGCTTCTCTCCTGGAGGCCCTCAGTGAGACCCATTGTTGACATGTGGCAAGAAGCTCCTCGGGGCGCTTCTTGCTTGGGCCTCTCTCCTGGAGGCGCTCAGTCAGACCGAGTGCTGACATGTGGCAAGACGCTCCTCGGGGCGCGTCTTGCTGGGGCCTCTCTCCTGGAGGCGCTCAGTCAGACCCAGTGTTGACATGTGGCCTGACGCTCCTCGGGGCGCGTCTTGCTTGGGCTTCTCTCCTGGAGGCCCTCAGTCAGACCCATTGTTGACATGTGGCAAGACGCTCCTCGGGGCACGTCTTGCTTGGGCCTCTCTCCTGGAGGCACTCAGTCAGACCGAGTAGTGACATGTGGCAAGACGCTCCTCGGGGTGCGTTTTGCTTGGACCTCTCTCCTGGAGGGGCTCAGTTAGACCGAGTAGTGACATGTCGCAAGACGCTCCTCGGGGCGCGTCTTGCTTGGGCCTCTCTCCTGGAGGCGCTCAGTCAGCCCGAGTGCTGACATAATGCAAGACGCTCCTCGGGGCGCGTCTTGCTTGGGCCTCTCTCCTGGAGGCGCTCAGTCAGACCCAGTGGTGACATGTGGCAAGACGCTCCTCGGGGCGCATCTTGCTTGGGCCTCTCTCCTGGAGGCGCTCAGTCAGACCCAGTGTTGACACGTGGCAAGACGCTCCTCGGGGCGCGTCTTGCTTGGGCCTCTCTCCTGGAGGCGCTCAGTCAGACCCAGTGTTGACATGTGGCAAGACACTCCTCGGGGCGCGTCTTGCTTGGGCCTCTCTCCTGGAGGCGCTCAGTCAGACCGAGTGCTGACATGTGGCAAGAAGCTCCTCGGGGTGCGTGTTGCTTGGGCTTCTCTCCTGGAGGCCCTCAGTAAGACCCATTGTTGACATGTGGCAAGACGCTCCTCGGGGCGCGTCTTGCTTGGGCCTCTCTCCAGAAGGCCCTCAATCAGACCCAGTGTTGACACGTGGCAAGACGCTCCTCGGGGCGCGTCTTGCTTGGGCCTCTCTCCTGGAGGCGCTCAGTCAGACTGAGTAGTGACATGTGGCCTGACGCTCCTCGGGGCGCGTGTTGCTTGGGCCTCTCTCCTGGAGGCGCTCAGTCAGACCCATTGTTGACATGTTGCAAGACGCTCCTTTGGGCGCGTCTTGCTTGGGCCTCTCTCCTAGAGGCGCTCAGTCAGACCCATTGTTGACATGTGGCAAGACGCTCCACGGGGCGCGTCTTGCTTTGGCCTCTCTCCTGGAGGCGCTCAGTCAGACCGAGTGCTGACATTTGGCAAGACACTCCTCGGGGCGCGTCTTGCTTGGGCTTCTCTCCTGGAGGCGCTCAGACAGACCCAGTGTTGACATGTGACAAGACGCTCCTCGGGGCGCGTCTTGCTTGGGCCTCTCTCCTGGAGGCGCTCAGTCAGAACCAGAGGTGACATGTGGCAAGACGCTCCTCGGGGCGCGTCTTGCTTGGGCCTCTCTCCTGGAGGCCCTCTGTCAGACCCAGTGTTGACATGTGGCAAGACGCTCCTCCGGGCGCGTCTTGCTTGGACCTCTCTCCTGGAGGCGCTCAGTTAGACCGAGTAGTGACATTTGGCAAGACGCTCCTCGGGGCGCGTCTTGCTTGGGCCTCTCTCATAGAGGCCCTCTGTCAGACCCAGTGTTGACATGTGGCAAGACGCTCCTCGGGGTGCGTCTTGCTTGGGCCTCTCTCCTGGAGGCCCTCTGTGAGACCCAGTGTTGACATGTGGCAAAACGCTCCTCCGGGCGCATCTTGCTTGGGCCTCTCTCCTGGAGGCCCTCAGTAAGACCCATTGTATACATGTGGCAAGACGCTCCTCGGGGCGCGTCTTGCTTGGGCCTCTCTCCAGAAGGCCCTCAATCAGACCCAGTGTTGACATGTGGCAAGACGCTCCTCGGGGCGCGTCTTGCTTGGGCTTCTCTCATGGAGGCCGTCAGTCAGACCCAGTGTTGACATGTGTCAAGACGCTCCTCGGGGCGTGTCTTGCTTGGGCCTCTCTCCTGGAGGCGCTCAAACAGACTGAGTAGTGACATGTGGCAAGACGCTCCTCGGGGCGCGTCTTGCTGGGGCTTCTCTCATGGAGGCACTCAGTCAGATCCAGTGTTGACATGTGGCAAGACGCTCCTCGGGTTGCGTCTTGCTTGGACCTCTCTCCCTGAGGCGCTCAGTCAGACCGAGTAGTGACATGTGGCAAGACGCTCCTCGGGGCGCGTCTTGCTTGGACCTCTCTCCCTGAGGCGCTCAGTCAGACCCAGTGTTGACATTTGGCAAGACACTCCTCGGGGCGCGTCTTGCTTGGGCCTCTCTCATATAGGCCCTCTGTCAGACCCAGTGTTGACATGTGTCAAGACGCTCCTCGGGGGGCGTCTTGCTTTGGCCTCTCTCCTGGAGGCGCTCAGTCTGACCGAGTGCTGACATGTGGCAAGAAGCTCCTCGGGGCGCGTCTTGCTTGGGCTTCTCACCTGGAGGCCCTCAGTAAGAACCATTGTTGACATGTGGCAAGATGCTCCTCGGGGCGCGTCTTGCTTGGGCCTCTCTCCAGAAGGCCCTCAATCAGACCCAGTGTTGACACGTGGCAAGACGCTCCTCGGGGCGCGTCTTGCTTGGCCCTCTCTCCTGGAGGCGCTCAGTCAGACCAAGTGGTGACATGTGGCAAGACACTCCTCGGGGCGCGTCTTGCTTGGGCCTCTCTCCTGGAGGCCCTCTGTCAGACCCAGTGTTGACATGTGGCAAGACACTCCTCGGGGTGCGTCTTGCTTGGGCCTCTCTCATGGAGGCCCTCTGTCAGACCCAGTGTTGACATGTGTCAAGACGCTCCTCGGGGCGCGTCTTGCTGTGGCCTCTCTTCTGGAGGCGCTCAGTCAGACCGAGTGATGACATGTGGCAAGAAGCTCCTCGGGGCGCGTCTTGCTTGGGCTTCTCTCCTGGAGGCCCTCAGTAAGACCCATTGTTGACATGTGGCAAGACGCTCCTCGTGGTGCGTCTTGTTTGGGCCTCTCTCCAGAAGGCCCTCAATCAGACCCAGTGTTGACACGTGGCAAGACGCTCCTCGGGGCGCGTCTTGCTTGGGCCTCTCTCCTGGAGGCGCTCAGTCAGACTGAGTAGTGACATGTGGCCTGACGCTCCTCGGGGCGCGTCTTGCCTGGGCCTCTCTCCTGGAGGCGCTCAGTCAGACCCAGTGGTGACATGTGGCAAGACACTCCTCGGGGCGCGTCTTTCTTGGGCCCCTCTCCTGGAGGCCCTCTGTCAGACCCAGTGTTGACATGTGTCAAGACGCTCCACGGGGCGCGTCTTGCTTGGGCTTCTCTCCTGGAGGCCCTCAGTCAGACCCATTGTTGACATGTGGCAAGACGCTCCTCGGGGCGCGTCTTGCTTGGGCCTCTCTCCTGGAGGCGCTCAGTCAGAACCAGAGGTGACATGTGGCAAGACGCTCCTCGGGGCGCGTCTTGCTTGGGCCTCTCTCCTGGAGGCCCTCTGTCAGACCCAGTGTTGACATGTGGCAAGACGCTCCTCCGGGCGCATCTTGCTTGGGCCTCTCTCCTGGAGGCCCTCAGTAAGACCCATTGTTGACATGTGGCAAGACGCTCCTCGGGGCGCTTATTGCTTGGGCCTCTCTCCAGAAGGCCCTCAATAAGACCCAGTGTTGACATGTGGCAAGACGCTCCACGGGGCGCGTCTTGCTTGGGCTTCTCTCCTGGAGGCCCTCAGTCAGACCCATTGTTGACATGTGGCAAGACGCTCCTCGGGGCGCGTCTTGCTTGGGCCTCTCTCCTGGAGGCGCTCAGTCAGACCCAGTGTTGACATGTGGCAAGACGCTCCACGGGGCGCGTCTTGCTTGGGCTTCTCTCCTGGAGGCCCTCAGTCAGACCCATTGTTGACATGTGGCAAGACGCTCCTCGGGGCACGTCTTGCTTGGGCCTCTCTCCTGGAGGCGCTCAGTCAGACCGAGTAGTGACATGTGGCAAGACGCTCCTCGGGGCGCGTCTTGCTGTGGCCTCTCTCCTGGAGGCGCTCAGTCAGACCGAGTGCTGACATAAGGCAAGACGCTCCTCGGGGCGCGTCTTGCTGTGGCCTCTCTCCTGGAGGTGCTCAATCAGACCCAGTGGTGACAAGTGGCAAGACGCTCCTCTGGGCGCGTCTTGCTTGGGCCTCTCTCCTGGAGGAGCTCAGTCAGACCCAGTGGTGACACGTGGCAAGACGCTCCTCGAGGCGCATCTTGCTTGGGCCTCTCTCCTGGAGGCGCTAAGTCAGACCCAGTGTTGACACGTGGCAAGACGCTCCTCGGGGCGCGTCTTGCTTGGGCCTCTCTCCTGGAGGCGCTCAGTCAGACACAGTGTTGACATGTGGCAAGACACTCCTCCGGGCGCGTCTTGCCTGGGCTTCTCTCACGGAGGCCCTCAGTAAGACCCATTGTTGACATGTGGCAAGACGCTCCTCGGGGCGCGTATTGCTTGGGCCTCTCTCCTGGATGCCCTCTGTCACACCCAGTGTTGACATGTGGCAAGACTCTCCTCGGGGTGCGTCTTGCTTGGGCTTCTCTCATGGAGGCCCTCAGTCAGACCCAGTGTTGACATGTGTCAAGACGCTCCTCGGGGCGTGTCTTGCTTGGGCCTCTCTCCTGGAGGCGCTCAGTCAGACCCAGTGTTGACATGTGGCAAGACGCTCCTCGGGGCGCTTCTTGCTTGGGCTTCTCTCCTGGAGGCCCTCAGTCAGACCCATTGTTGACATGTGGCAAGACGCTCCTAGGGGCACGTGTTGCTTGGACCTCTCTCCTGGAGGCGCTCAGTCAGACCGAGTAGTGACATGTGGCAAGACGCTCCTCGGGGTATGTCTTGCTTGGGCCTCTCTCCTGGAGGCGCTCAATTAGACCCAGTGTTGACATGTGGCAAGACGCTCCTCGGGGCGCGTCTTGCTTGGGCTTCTCTCCTGGAGGCCCTCAGTGAGACCCATTGTTGACATGTGGCAAGAAGCTCCTCGGGGAGCTTCTTGCTTGGGCCTCTCTCCTGGAGGCGCTCAGTCAGACCGAGTGCTGACATGTGGCAAGACGCTCCTCGGGGCGCGTCTTGCTGGGGCCTCTCTCCTGGAGGCGCTCAGTCAGACCCAGTGTTGACATGTGGCCTGACGCTCCTCGGGGCGCGTCTTGCTTGGGCTTCTCTCCTGGAGGCCCTCAGTCAGACCCATTGTTGACATGTGGCAAGACGCTCCTCGGGGCACGTCTTGCTTGGGCCTCTCTCCTGGAGTCACTCAGTCAGACCGAGTAGTGACATGTGGCAAGACGCTCCTCGGGGTGCGTTTTGCTTGGACCTCTCTCCTGGAGGGGCTCAGTTAGACCGAGTAGTGACATGTCGCAAGACGCTCCTCGGGGCGCGTCTTGCTTGGGCCTCTCTCCTGGAGGCGCTCAGTCAGCCCGAGTGCTGACATAATGCAAGACGCTCCTCGGGGCGCGTCTTGCTTGGGCCTCTCTCCTGGAGGCGCTCAGTCAGACCCAGTGGTGACATGTGGCAAGACGCTCCTCGGGGCGCATCTTGCTTGGGCCTCTCTCCTGGAGGCGCTCAGTCAGACCCAGTGTTGACACGTGGCAAGACGCTCCTCGGGGCGCGTCTTGCTTGGGCCTCTCTCCTGGAGGCGCTCAGTCAGACCCAGTGTTGACATGTGGCAAGACACTCCTCGGGGCGCGTCTTGCTTGGGCCTCTCTCCTGGAGGCGCTCAGTCAGACCGAGTGCTGACATGTGGCAAGAAGCTCCTCGGGGTGCGTGTTGCTTGGGCTTCTCTCCTGGAGGCCCTCAGTAAGACCCATTGTTGACATGTGGCAAGACGCTCCTCGGGGCGCGTCTTGCTTGGGCCTCTCTCCAGAAGGCCCTCAATCAGACCCAGTGTTGACACCTGGCAAGACGCTCCTCGGGGCGCGTCTTGCTTGGGCCTCTCTCCTGGAGGCGCTCAGTCAGACTGAGTATTGACATGTGGCCTGACGCTCCTCGGGGCGCGTGTTGCTTGGGCCTCTCTCCTGGAGGCGCTCAGTCAGACCCATTGTTGACATGTTGCAAGACGCTCCTTTGGGCGCGTCTTGCTTGGGCCTCTCTCCTAGAGGCGCTCAGTCAGACCCATTGTTGACATGTGGCAAGACGCTCCTCGGGGCGCGTCTTGCTTGGGCCTCTCTCCTGGAGGCGCTCAGTCAGACCGAGTGCTGACATTTGGCAAGACACTCCTCGGGGCGCGTCTTGCTTGGGCTTCTCTCCTGGAGGCGCTCAGACAGACCCAGTGTTGACATGTGACAAGACGCTCCTCGGGGCGCGTCTTGCTTGGGCCTCTCTCCTGGAGGCGCTCAGTCAGAACCAGAGGTGACATGTGGCAAGACGCTCCTCGGGGCGCGTCTTGCTTGGGCCTCTCTCCTGGAGGCCCTCTGTCAGACCCAGTGTTGACATGTGGCAAGACGCTCCTCCGGGCGCGTCTTGCTTGGGCCTCTCTCATGGAGGCCCTCTGTCAGACCCAGTGTTGACATGTGTCAAGACGCTCCTCGGGGCGCGTCTTGCTTTGGCCTCTCTCCTGGAGGCGCTCAGTCAGACCGAGGGCTGACATGTGGCAAGACGCTCCTCGGGCCGCGTGTTGCTTGGGCTTCTCTCCTGGAGGCCCTCAGTCAGACCCATTGTTGACATGTAGCAAGACGCTCCTCGGGGCGCGTCTTGCTTGGGCCTCTCCCCTGGAGGCGCTCAGTCAGACCGAGTGCTGACATTTGGTAAGACACTCCTCGGGGCGCGTCTTGCTTGGGCTTCTCTCCTGGAGGCGCTCAGACAGACCCAGTGTTGACATGTGACAAGACGCTCCTCGGGGCGCGTCTTGCTTGGGCCTCTCTCCTGGAGGCGCTCAGTCAGAACCAGAGGTGACATGTGGCAAGACGCTCCTCCGGGCACGTCTTGCTTGGGCCTAAATCCTGGAGGCCCTCTGTCAGACCCAGTGTTGACATGTGGCAAGACGCTCCTCCGGGCGCATCTTGCTTGGGCCTCTCTCCTGGAGGCCCTCAGTCAGACCCATTGTTGACACGTGGCAAGACGCTCCTCGGGGCGCGTCTTGCTTGGGCCTCTCTCCTGGAGGCGCTCAGTCAGACACAGTGTTGACATGTGGCAAGACACTCCTCGGGGCGCGTCTTGCTTGGGCTTCTCTCATGGAGGCCCTCAGTAAGACCCATTGTTGACATGTGGAAAGAAGCTCCTCGGGGCGCGTCTTGCTTTGGCTTCTCTCCTGGAGGCCCTCAGTCAGACCCATTGTTGACATGTGGCAAGACGCTCCTCGGGGCGCGTATTGCTTGTGCCTCTCTCCTGGATGCCCTCTGTCAGACCCAGTGTTGACATGTGGCAAGACTCTCCTCGGGGCGCGTCTTGCTTGGGCTTCTCTCATGGAGGCCCTCAGTCAGACCCAGTGTTGACATGTGTCAAGACGCTCCTCGGGGCGTGTCTTGCTTGGGCCTCTCTCCTGGAGGCGCTCAGTCAGACCCAGTGTTGACATGTGGCAAGACGCTCCTCGGGGCGCTTCTTGCTTGGGCTTCTCTCCTGGAGGCCCTCAGTCAGACCCATTGTTGACATGTGGCAAGACGCTCCTAGGGGCACGTGTTGCTTGGACCTCTCTCCTGGAGGCGCTCAGTCAGACCGAGTAGTGACATGTGGCAAGACGCTCCTCGGGGTATGTCTTGCTTGGGCCTCTCCCCTGGAGGCGCTCAGTCAGACCGAGTGCTGACATTTGGTAAGACACTCCTCGGGGCGCGTCTTGCTTGGGCTTCTCTCCTGGAGGCGCTCAGACAGACCCAGTGTTGACATGTGACAAGACGCTCCTCGGGGCGCGTCTTGCTTGGGCCTCTCTCCTGGAGGCGCTCAGTCAGACCCATTGTTGACACGTGGCAAGACGCTCCTCCGGGCGCGTCTTGCTTGGGCCTCTCTCCTGGAGGCGCTCAGTCAGACACAGTGTTGACATGTGGCAAGACACTCCTCGGGGCGCGTCTTGCTTGGGCTTCTCTCATGGAGGCCCTCAGTAAGACCCATTGTTGACATGTGGAAAGAAGCTCCTCGGGGCGCGTCTTGCTTTGGCTTCTCTCCTGGAGGCCCTCAGTCAGACCCATTGTTGACATGTGGCAAGACGCTCCTCGGGGCGCGTATTGCTTGGGCCTCTCTCCTGGATGCCCTCTGTCAGACCCAGTGTTGACATGTGGCAAGACTCTCCTCGGGGCGCGTCTTGCTTGGGCTTCTCTCATGGAGGCCCTCAGTCAGACCCAGTGTTGACATGTGTCAAGACGCTCCTCGGGGCGTGTCTTGCTTGGGCCTCTCTCCTGGAGGCGCTCAGTCAGACCCAGTGTTGACATGTGGCAAGACGCTCCTCGGGGAGCTTCTTGCTTGGGCTTCTCTCCTGGAGGCCCTCAGTCAGACCCATTGTTGACATGTGGCAAGACGCTCCTAGGGGCACGTGTTGCTTGGACCTCTCTCCTGGAGGCGCTCAGTCAGACCGAGTAGTGACATGTGGCAAGACGCTCCTCGGGGTATGTCTTGCTTGGGCCTCTCTCCTGGAGGCGCTCAATTAGACCCAGTGTTGACATGTGGCAAGACGCTCCTCGGGGCGCGTCTTGCTTGGGCTTCTCTCCTGGAGGCCCTCAGTCAGACCCATTGTTGACATGTGGCAAGACGCTCCTCGGGGCACGTCTTGCTTGGGCCTCTCTCCTGGAGGCACTCAGTCAGACCGAGTAGTGACATGTGGCAAGACGCTCCTCGGGGTGCGTCTTGCTTGGGCCTCTCTCCTGGAGGCGCTCAGTCAGCCCGAGTGCTGACATAATGCAAGACGCTCCTCGGGGCGCGTCTTGCTTGGGCCTCTCTCCTGGAGGCGCTCAGTCAGACCCAGTGGTGACATGTGGCAAGACGCTCCTCGGGGCGCATCTTGCTTGGGCCTCTCTCCTGGAGGCGCTCAGTCAGACCCAGTGTTGACACGTGGCAAGACGCTCCTCGGGGCGCGTCTTGCTTGGGCCTCTCTCCTGGAGGCGCTCAGTCAGACCCAGTGTTGACATGAGGCAAGACACTCCTCGGGGCGCGTCTTGCTTGGGCCTCTCTCCTGGAGGCGCTCAGTCAGACCGAGTGCTGACATGTGGCAAGAAGCTCCTCGGTGTGCGTGTTGCTTGGGCTTCTCTCCTGGAGGCCCTCAGTAAGACCCAGTGTTGACACGTGGCAAGACGCTCCTCGGGGCGCGTCTTGCTTGGGCCTCTCTCCTGGAGGCGCTCAGTCAGACTGAGTAGTGACATGTGGCCTGACGCTCCTCGGGGCGCGTGTTGCTTGGGCCTCTCTCCTGGAGGCGCTCAGTCAGACCCATTGTTGACATGTTGCAAGACGCTCCTTTGGGCGCGTCTTGCTTGGGCCTCTCTCCTAGAGGCGCTCAGTCAGACCCATTGTTGACATGTGGCAAGATGCTCCTCGGGGCGCGTCTTGCTTGGGCCTCTCTCCTGGAGGCGCTCAGTCAGACCGAGTGCTGACATTTGGCAAGACACTCCTCGGGGCGCGTCTTGCTTGGGCTTCTCTCCTGGTGGCGCTCAGACAGACCCAGTGTTGACATGTGACAAGACGCTCCTCGGGGCGCGTCTTGCTTGGGCCTCTCTCCTGGAGGCGCTCAGTCAGAACCAGAGGTGACATGTGGCAAGACGCTCCTCCGGGCGCGTCTTGCTTGGGCCTCTCTCATGGAGGCCCTCTGTCAGACCCAGTGTTGACATGTGTCAAGACGCTCCTCGGGGCGCGTCTTGCTTTGGCCTCTCTCCTGGAGGCCCTCAGTCAGACCCATTGTTGACATGTGGCAAGACGCTCCTCGGGGCGCGTCTTGCTTGGGCCTCTCTCCTGGAGGCGCTCAGTCAGACCGAGTGCTGACATTTGGTAAGACACTCCTCGGGGCGCGTCTTGCTTGGGCTTCTCTCCTGGAGGCGCTCAGACAGACCCAGTGTTGACATGTGACAAGACGCTCCTCGGGGCGCGTCTTGCTTGGGCCTCTCTCCTGGAGGCGCTCAGTCAGAACCAGAGGTGACATGTGGCAAGACGCTCCTCCGGGCGCGTCTTGCTTGGGCCTCTCTCCTGGAGGCCCTCTGTCAGACCCAGTGTTGACATGTGTCAAGACGCTCCTCGGGGCGCGTCTTGCTTTGGCCTCTCTCCTGGAGGCCCTCAGTCAGACCCATTGTTGACATGTGGCAAGACGCTCCTCGGGGCGCGTCTTGCTTGGGCTTCTCTCATGGAGGCCCTCAGTCAGACCCAGTGTTGACATGTGTCAAGACGCTCCTCGGGGCGTGTCTTGCTTGGGCCTCTCTCCTGGAGGCGCTCAGTCAGACCCAGTGTTGACATGTGGCAAGACGCTCCTCGGGGTGCTTCTTGCTTGGGCTTCTCTCCTGGAGGCCCTCAGTCAGACCCATTGTTGACATGTGGCAAGACGCTCCTAGGGGCACGTGTTGCTTGGACCTCTCTCCTGGAGGCGCTCAGTCAGACCGAGTAGTGACATGTGGCAAGACGCTCCTCGGGGTATGTCTTGCTTGGGCCTCTCCCCTGGAGGCGCTCAGTCAGACCGAGTGCTGACATTTGGTAAGACACTCCTCGGGGCGCGTCTTGCTTGGGCTTCTCTCCTGGAGGCGCTCAGACAGACCCAGTGTTGACATGTGACAAGACGCTCCTCGGGGCGCGTCTTGCTTGGGCCTCTCTCCTGGAGGCGCTCAGTCAGAACCAGAGGTGACATGTGGCAAGACGCTCCTCCGGGCGCGTCTTGCTTGGGCCTCTCTCCTGGAGGCCCTCTGTCAGACCCAGTGTTGACATGTGGCAAGACGCTCCTCCGGGCGCATCTTGCTTGGGCCTCTCTCCTGGAGGCCCTCAGTCAGACCCATTGTTGACACGTGGCAAGACGCTCCTCGGGGCGCGTCTTGCTTGGGCCTCTCTCCTGGAGGCGCTCAGTCAGACACAGTGTTGACATGTGGCAAGACACTCCTCGGGGCGCGTCTTGCTTGGGCTTCTCTCATGGAGGCCCTCAGTAAGACCCATTGTTGACATGTGGAAAGAAGCTCCTCGGGGTGCGTCTTGCTTTGGCTTCTCTCCTGGAGGCCCTCAGTCAGACCCATTGTTGACATGTGGCAAGACGCTCCTCGGGGCGCGTATTGCTTGGGCCTCTCTCCTGGATGCCCTCTGTCAGACCCAGTGTTGACATGTGGCAAGACTCTCCTCGGGGCGCGTCTTGCTTGGGCTTCTCTCATGGAGGCCCTCAGTCAGACCCAGTGTTGACATGTGTCAAGACGCTCCTCGGGGCGTGTCTTGCTTGGGCCTCTCTCCTGGAGGCGCTCAGTCAGACCCAGTGTTGACATGTGGCAAGACGCTCCTCGGGGAGCTTCTTGCTTGGGCTTCTCTCCTGGAGGCCCTCAGTCAGACCCATTGTTGACATGTGGCAAGACGCTCCTAGGGGCACGTGTTGCTTGGACCTCTCTCCTGGAGGCGCTCAGTCAGACCGAGTAGTGACATGTGGCAAGACGCTCCTCGGGGTATGTCTTGCTTGGGCCTCTCTCCTGGAGGCCCTCAGTGAGACCCATTGTTGACATGTGGCAAGAAGCTCCTCGGGGCGCTTCTTGCTTGGGCCTCTCTCCTGGAGGCGCTCAGTCAGACCGAGTGCTGACATGTGGCAAGACGCTCCTCGGGGCGCGTCTTGCTGGGGCCTCTCTCCTGGAGGCGCTCAGTCAGACCCAGTGTTGACATGTGGCCTGACGCTCCTCGGGGCGCGTCTTGCTTGGGCTTCTCTCCTGGAGGCCCTCAGTCAGACCCATTGTTGACATGTGGCAAGACGCTCCTCGGGGCACGTCTTGCTTGGGCCTCTCTCCTGGAGGCACTCAGTCAGACCGAGTAGTGACATGTGGCAAGACGCTCCTCGGGGTGCGTCTTGCTTGGACCTCTCTCCTGGAGGCGCTCAGTTAGACCGAGTAGTGACATGTCGCAAGACGCTCCTCGGGGCGCGTCTTGCTTGGGCCTCTCTCCTGGAGGCGCTCAGTCAGCCCGAGTGCTGACATAATGCAAGACGCTCCTAGGGGCGCGTCTTGCTTGGGCCTCTCTCCTGGAGGCGCTCAGTCAGACCCAGTGGTGACATGTGGCAAGACGCTCCTCGGGGCGCATCTTGCTTGGGCCTCTCTCCTGGAGGCGCTCAGTCAGACCCAGTGTTGACACGTGGCAAGACGCTCCTCGGGGCGCGTCTTGCTTGGGCCTCTCTCCTGGAGGCGCTCAGTCAGACCCAGTGTTGACATGAGGCAAGACACTCCTCGGGGCGCGTCTTGCTTGGGCCTCTCTCCTGGAGGCGCTCAGTCAGACCGAGTGCTGACATGTGGCAAGAAGCTCCTCGGTGTGCGTGTTGCTTGGGCCTCTCTCCTGGAGGCGCTCAGTCAGACTGAGTAGTGACATGTGGCCTGACGCTCCTCGGGGCGCGTGTTGCTTTGGCCTCTCTCCTGGAGGCGCTCAGTCAGACCCATTGTTGACATGTTGCAAGATGCTCCTCGGGGCGCGTCTTGCTTGGGCCTCTCTCCTGGAGGCGCTCAGTCAGACCGAGTGCTGACATTTGGCAAGACACTCCTCGGGGCGCGTCTTGCTTGGGCTTCTCTCCTGGTGGCGCTCAGACAGACCCAGTGTTGACATGTGACAAGACGCTCCTCGGGGCGCGTCTTGCTTGGGCCTCTCTCCTGGAGGCGCTCAGTCAGAACCAGAGGTGACATGTGGCAAGACGCTCCTCCGGGCGCGTCTTGCTTGGGCCTCTCTCATGGAGGCCCTCTGTCAGACCCAGTGTTGACATGTGTCAAGACGCTCCTCGGGGCGCGTCTTGCTTTGGCCTCTCTCCTGGAGGCCCTCAGTCAGACCCATTGTTGACATGTGGCAAGACGCTCCTCGGGGCGCGTCTTGCTTGGGCCTCTCTCCTGGAGGCGCTCAGTCAGACCGAGTGCTGACATTTGGTAAGACACTCCTCGGGGCGCGTCTTGCTTGGGCTTCTCTCCTGGAGGCGCTCAGACAGACCCAGTGTTGACATGTGACAAGACGCTCCTCGGGGCGCGTCTTGCTTGGGCCTCTCTCCTGGAGGCGCTCAGTCAGAACCAGAGGTGACATGTGGCAAGACGCTCCTCCGGGCGCGTCTTGCTTGGGCCTCTCTCCTGGAGGCCCTCTGTCAGACCCAGTGTTGACATGTGGCAAGACGCTCCTCCGGGCGCATCTTGCTTGGGCCTCTCTCCTGGAGGCCCTCAGTCAGACCCATTGTTGACATGTGGCAAGACGCTCCTCGGGGCGCGTCTTGCTTGGGCCTCTCTCCTGGAGGTGCTCAGTAAGACCGAGTGCTGACATAAGGCAAGACGCTCCTCGGGGCGCTCATTGCTTGGGCCTCTCTCCTGAATTCCCTCTGTCAGACCGAGTGTTGACATGTGGCAAGACTCTCCTCGGGGCGCGTCTTGCTTGGGCTTCTCTCATGGAGGCCCTCAGTCCGACCCAGTGTTGACATGTGTCAAGACGCTCCTCGGGGCGTGTCTTGCTTGGGCCTCTCTCCTGGAGGCGCTCAGTCAGACCCAGTGTTGACATGTGGCAAGACGCTCCTCTGGGCGCGTCTTGCTTGGACTTCTCTCCTGGAGGCCCTCAGTCAGACCCATTGTTGACATGTGGCAAGACGCTCCTCGGGGCACGTCTTGCTTGGGCCTCTCTCCTGGAGGCGCTCAGTCAGTCCGAGTAGTGACATGTGGCAAGACGCTCCTCGGGGCGCGTCTTGCTTGGACCTCCCTCCTGGAGGCGCTCAGTCAGACCGAGTAGTGACATTTGGCAAGACGCTCCTCGGGGCGCGTCTTGCTTGGGCCTCTCTCCTGGAGGCGCTCAGTCAGACCGAGTGCTGACATAAGGCACGACGCTCCTCGGGGCGCGTCTTGCTTGGGCCTCTCTCCTGGAGGAGCTCAGTCAGACCCAGTGGTGACACGTGGCAAGACGCTCCTCGAGGCGCATCTTGCTTGGGCCTCTCTCCTGGAGGCGCTAAGTCAGACCCAGTGTTGACACGTGGCAAGACGCTCCTCGGGGCGCGTCTTGCTTGGGCCTCTCTCCTGGAGGCGCTCAATTAGACCCAGTGTTGACATGTGGCAAGACGCTCCTCGGGGCGCGTCTTGCTTGGGCTTCTCTCCTGGAGGCCCTCAGTGAGACCCATTGTTGACATGTGGCAAGAAGCTCCTCGGGGCGCTTCTTGCTTGGGCCTCTCTCCTGGAGGCGCTCAGTCAGACCGAGTGCTGACATGTGGCAAGACGCTCCTCGGGGCGCGTCTTGCTGGGGCCTCTCTCCTGGAGGCGCTCAGTCAGACCCAGTGTTGACATGTGGCCTGACGCTCCTCGGGGCGCGTCTTGCTTGGGCTTCTCTCCTGGAGGCCCTCAGTCAGACCCATTGTTGACATGTGGCAAGACGCTCCTTGGGGCACGTCTTGCTTGGGCCTCTCTCCTGGAGGCACTCAGTCAGACCGAGTAGTGACATGTGGCAAGACGCTCCTCGGGGTGCGTCTTGCTTGGACCTCTCTCCTGGAGGCGCTCAGTTAGACCGAGTAGTGACATGTCGCAAGACGCTCCTCGGGGCGAGTCTTGCTTGGGCCTCTCTCCTGGAGGCGCTCAGTCAGCCCGAGTGCTGACATAAGGCAAGACGCTCCTCGGGGCGAGTCTTGCTTGGGCCTCTCTCCTGGAGGCGCTCAGTCAGACCCAGTGGTGACATGTGGCAAGACGCTCCTCGGGGCGCATCTTGCTTGGGCCTCTCTCCTGGAGGCGCTCAGTCAGACCCAGTGTTGACACGTGGCAAGACGCTCCTCGGGGCGCGTCTTGCTTGGGCCTCTCTCCTGGAGGCGCTCAGTCAGACCCAGTGTTGACATGTGGCAAGACACTCCTCGGGGCGCGTCTTGCTTGGGCCTCTCTCCTGGAGTCGCTCAGTCAGACCGAGTGCTGACATGTGGCAAGAAGCTCCTCGGGGTGCGTGTTGCTTGGGCTTCTCTCCTGGAGGCCCTCAGTAAGACCCATTGTTGACATGTGGCAAGACGCTCCTCGGGGCGCGTCTTGCTTGGGCCTCTCTCCAGAAGGCCCTCAATCAGACCCAGTGTTGACACGTGGCAAGACGCTCCTCGGGGCGCGTCTTGCTTGGGCCTCTCTCCTGGAGGCGCTCAGTCAGACTGAGTAGTGACATGTGGCCTGACGCTCCTCGGGGCGCGTGTTGCTTGGGCCTCTCTCCTGGAGGCGCTCAGTCAGACCCATTGTTGACATGTTGCAAGACGCTCCTTTGGGCGCGTCTTGCTTGGGCCTCTCTCCTGGAGGCGCTCAGTCAGACCGAGTGCTGACATGTGGAAAGACGCTCCTCGGGGCGCGTCTTGCTTGGGCCTCTCTCCTGGAGGCCCTCTGTCAGACCCAGTGTTGACATGTGGCAAGACGCTCCTCCGGGCGCATCTTGCTTGGGCCTCTCTCCTGGAGGCCCTCAGTCAGACCCATTGTTGACATGTGGCAAGACGCTCCTCAGGGCGCGTCTTGCTTGGGCCTTTCTCCTGGAGGCGCTCAGTCAGACCGAGTGCTGACATGTGGCAAGATGCTCCTCGGGGCGCGTCTTGCTTGGGCCTCTCTCCTGGAGGCGCTCAGTCAGACTGAGTAGTGACATGTGGCCTGACGCTCCCCGGGGCGCGTCTTGCTTGGGCCTCTCTCCTGGAGGCGCTCAGTCAGACCCAGTGGTGACGTGTGGCAAGACACTCCTCGGGGCGCGTCTTGCTTGGGCCTCTCTCCTGGAGGCCCTCAGTCATACCCAGTGTTGACATGTGTCAAGACGCTCCTCGGGGCGCGTCTTGCTTGGGCCTCTCTCCTGGAGGCACTCAGTCAGACCGAGTAGTGACATGTGGCAAGACGCTCCTCGGGGTGCGTCTTGCTTGGACCTCTCTCCTGGAGGCGCTCAGTTAGACCGAGTAGTGACATGTCGCAAGACGCTCCTCGGGGCGCGTCTTGCTTGGGCCTCTCTCCTGGAGGCGCTCAGTCAGCCCGAGTGCTGACATAAGGCAAGACGCTCTTCGGGGCGAGTCTTGCTTGGGCCTCTCTCCTGGAGGCGCTCAGTCAGACCCAGTGGTGACATGTGGCAAGACGCTCCTCGGGGCGCATCTTGCTTGGGCCTCTCTCCTGGAGGCGCTCAGTCAGACCCAGTGTTGACACGTGGCAAGACGCTCCTCGGGGCGCGTCTTGCTTGGGCCTCTCTCCTGGAGGCGCTCAGTCAGACCCAGTGTTGACATGTGGCAAGACACTCCTCGGGGCGCGTCTTGCTTGGGCCTCTCTCCTGGAGGCGCTCAGTCAGACCGAGTGCTGACATGTGGCAAGAAGCTCCTCGGGGTGCGTGTTGCTTGGGCTTCTCTCCTGGAGGCCCTCAGTAAGACCCATTGTTGACATGTGGCAAGACGCTCCTCGGGGCGCGTCTTGCTTGGGCCTCTCTCCAGAAGGCCCTCAATCAGACCCAGTGTTGACACGTGGCAAGACGCTCCTCGGGGCGCGTCTTGCTTGGGCCTCTCTCCTGGAGGCGCTCAGTCAGACTGAGTAGTGACATGTGGCCTGACGCTCCTCGGGGCGCGTGTTGCTTGGGCCTCTCTCCTGGAGGCGCTCAGTCAGACCCATTGTTGACATGTTGCAAGACGCTCCTTTGGGCGCGTCTTGCTTGGGCCTCTCTCCTGGAGGCGCTCAGTCAGACCGAGTGCTGACATGTGGAAAGACGCTCCTCGGGGCGCGTCTTGCTTGGGCCTCTCTCCTGGAGGCCCTCTGTCAGACCCAGTGTTGACATGTGGCAAGACGCTCCTCCGGGCGCATCTTGCTTGGGCCTCTTTCCTGGAGGCCCTCAGTCAGACCCATTGTTGACATGTGGCAAGACGCTCCTCAGGGCGCGTCTTGCTTGGGCCTTTCTCCTGGAGGCGCTCAGTCAGACCGAGTGCTGACATGTGGCAAGATGCTCCTCGGGGCGCGTCTTGCTTGGGCCTCTCTCCTGGAGGCGCTCAGTCAGACTGAGTAGTGACATGTGGCCTGACGCTCCCCGGGGCGCGTCTTGCTTGGGCCTCTCTCCTGGAGGCGCTCAGTCAGACCCAGTGGTGACATGTGGCAAGACGCTCCTCGGGGCGCGTCTTGCTTGGGCCTCTCTCCTGGAGGCCCTCAGTCATACCCAGTGTTGACATGTGTCAAGACGCTCCTCGGGGCGCGTCTTGCTTGGGCCTCTCTCCTGGAGGCCCTCAGTCAGACCCATTGTTGACATGTGGCAAGACGCTCCTCGGGGCGCGTCTTGCTTGGGCTTCTCTCCTGGAGGCGCTCAGACAGACCCAGTGTTGACATGTGACAAGACGCTCCTCGGGGCGCGTCTTGCTTGGGCCTCTCTCTTGGAGGCCCTCAGTCAGACCCATTGTTGACATGTGGCAAGACGCTCCTCGGGGCGCGTCTTGCTTGGGCCTCTCTGCTGGAGGCGCTCAGTCAGAACCAGAGGTGACATGTGGCAAGTCAACAATGGGTCTTACTGAGGGCCTCCATGAGAGAAGCCCAAGCAAGACGCGCCCCGAGGAGTGTCTTGCCACATGTCAACACTGTGTCTGACTGAGCACCTCCAGGAGAGAGGCCCAAGCAAGACGCGCCCCGAGGAGCGTCTTGCCACGTGTCAACACTGGGTCTGACTTAGCGCCTCCAGGAGAGAGGCCCAAGCAAGATGCGCCCCGAGGAGCGTCTTGCCACGTGTCACCACTGGGTCTGACTGAGCTCCTCCAGGAGAGAGGCCCAAGCAAGACGCGCCCAGAGGAGCGTCTTGCCACGTGTAACCACTGGGTCTGATTGAGCACCTCCAGTAGAGAGGCCCCTGCAAGACGCGCCCCGAGGAGCGTCTTGCCTTATGTCAGCACTCGGTCTGACTCTGCGCCTCCAGGAGAGAGGCCCAAGCAAGACGCGCCCCGAGGAGCGTCTTGCCAAATGTCACTACTCGGTCTGACTGAGCGCCTCCAGGAGGGAGGTCCAAGCAAGACGCGCCCCGAGGAGCGTCTTGCCACATGTCACTACTCGGTCTGACTGAGCGCCTCCAGGAGAGAGGCCCAAGCAAGACGTGCCCCGAGGAGCGTCTTGCCACATGTCAACAATGGGTCTGACTGAGGGCCTCCAGGAGAGAAGCCCAAGCAAGACGCGCCCAGAGGAGCGTATTGCCACATGTCAACACTGGGTCTGACTGAGCGCCTCCAGGAGAGAGGCCCAAGCAAGACACGCCCCGAGGAGCGTCTTGACACATGTCAACACTGGGTCGGACTGAGGGCCTCCATGAGAGAAGCCCAAGCAAGACGCGCCCCGAGGAGAGTCTTGCCACATGTCAACACTCGGTCTGACAGAGGGCATTCAGGAGAGAGGCCGAAGCAATACGCGCCCCGAGGAGCGTCTTGCCACATGTCACCACTGGGTCTGAATGAGCGCCTCCAGGAGAGAGGCCCAACCATGACGCGCCCAGAGGAGTGTCTTGCCACATGCCAACAATGGGTCTGACTGAGCGCCTCCAGGAGAGAGGCCCAAGCAAGACGCGCCCCGAGGAGCGTCTTGCCACGTGTCAACACTGGGTCTGACTGAGCGCCTCCAGGAGAGAGGCCCAAGCAAGACGCGCCGGGAGGAGCGTCTTGCCACATGTCAACACTGGGTCTGACTGAGCGCCTCCAGGAGAGAGGCCCAAGCAAGACACGCCCCGAGGAGCGTCTTGACACATGTCAACACTAGGTCGGACTGAGGGCCTCCATGAGAGAAGCCCAAGCAAGACGCGCCCCAAGGAGAGTCTTGCCACATGTCAACACTCGGTCTGACAGAGGGCATTCAGGAGAGAGGCCGAAGCAATACGCGCCCCGAGGAGCGTCTTGCCACATGTCACCACTGGGTCTGAATGAGCGCCTCCAGGAGAGAGGCCCAACCAAGACGCGCCCCGAGGAGTGTCTTGCCACATGCCAACACTGGGTCAGACTGAGCGCCTCCAGGAGAGAGGCCCAAGTAAGACGCGCCCCGAGGAGCGTCTTGCCACATGTCAACACTGGGTCTGACTGAGCGCCTCCAGGAGAGAGGCCCAAGCAAGACGCGCCCCGAGGAGCGTCTTGCCACATGTCAACACTGGGTCTGACTGAGCGCCTCCAGGAGAGAGGCCCAAGCAAGACGCGCCCTGAGGAGCGTCTTGCCACATGTCAACAATGGGTCTGACTGAGGGCCTCCAGGAGAGAGGCCCAAGCAAGACGCGCCCCGAGGAGCGTCTTGACACATGTCAACACTGGGTATGACTGAGGGCCTCCAGGAGAGAGGCCCAAGCAAGACGCGCCCCGAGGAGTGTCTTGCCACATGTCACCACTGGGTCTGACTGAGCGCCTCCAGGAGAGAGGCCCAAGCAAGACGCGCCCCGGGGAGCGTCAGGCCACATGTCACTACTCAGTCTGACTGAGCGCCTCCAGGAGAGAGGCCCAAGCAAGACGCGCCCCGAGGAGCGTCTTGCCACATGTCAGCACTCGGTCTGACTGAGCGCCTCCAGGAGAAAGGCCCAAGCAAGACGCGCCCTGAGGAGCGTCTTGCCACATGTCAACAATGGGTCTGACTGAGGGCCTCCAGGAGAGAGGCCCAAGCAAGATGTGCCCGGAGGAGCGTCTTGCCACATGTCAACACTGGGTCTGACAGAGGGCCTCCAGGAGAGAGGCCCAAGCAAGACGCGCCCCGAGGAGCGTCTTTCCACATGTCAGCACTCGGTCTGACAGAGCGCCTCCAGGAGAGAGGCCCAAGCAAGACACGCCCAAAGGAGCGTCTTGCAACATGTCAACAATGGGTCTGACTGAGCGCCTCCAGGAGAGAGGCCCAAGCAACATGCGCCCCGAGGAGCGTCAGGCCACATGTCACTACTCAGTCTGACTGAGCGCCTCCAGGAGAGAGGCCCAAGCAAGACGCGCCCCGAGGAGCGTCTTGCCACGTGTCAACACTGGGTCTGATTGAGGGCCTTCTGGAGAGAGGCCCAAGCAAGACGCGCCCCGAGGAGCGTCTTGCCACATGTCAACAATGGGTCTTACTGAGGGCCTCCAGGAGAGAAGCCCAACCAACACGCGCCCCGAGGAGCTTCTTGCCACATGTCAGCACTCGGTCTGACTGAGCGCCTCCAGGAGAGAGGCCAAAGCAAGACGCGCCCCGAGGAGCGTCTTGACACATGTCAACACTGGGTCTGACAGAGGGCCTCCATGAGAGAGGCCCAAGCAAGACGCGCCCCGAGGAGTGTCTTGCCACATGTCAACACTGGGTCTGACTGAGCGGCTCCAGGAGAGAGGCCCAAGCAAGACGCGCCCCGAGGAGCGTCTTGCCACGTGTCAACACTGGGTCTACTGAGCGCGCCCCAAGCAAGATGCGCCCCGAGGAGCGTCTTGCCACATGTCACCACTGGGTCTGACTGAGCGCCTCCAGGAGAGAGGCCCAAGCAAGACGCGCCCCGAGGAGCGTCTTGCCTTATGTCAGCACTCGGTCTGACTGAGCGCCTCCAGGAGAGAGGCCCAAGCAAGACGCGCCCCGAGGAGCGTCTTGCCACATGTCACTACTCGGTCTAACTGAGCGCCTCCAGGAGAGAGGCCCAAGCAAGACGTGCCCCGAGGAGCGTCTTGCCACATGTCAACAATGGGTCTGACTGAGGGCCTCCAGGAGAGAAGCCCAAGCAAGACGCGCCCCGAGGAGCGTCAGGCCACATGTCAACACTGGGTCTGACTGAGCGCCTCCAGGAGAGAGGCCCCAGCAAGACGCGCCCCGAGGAGCGTCTTGCCACATGTCAGCACTCGGTCTGACTGAGCGCCTCCAGGAGAGAGGCCCAAGCAAGAAGCGCCCCGAGGAGCTTCTTGCCACATGTCAACAATGGGTCTCACTGAGGGCCTCCAGGAGAGAAGCCCAACCAAGACGCGCCCCGAGGAGCGTCTTGCCACATGTCAACACTGGGTCTAATTGAGCGCCTCCAGGAGAGAGGCCCAAGCAAGACATACCCCGAGGAGCGTCTTGCCACATGTCACTACTCGGTCTGACTGAGCGCCTCCAGGAGAGAGGTCCAAGCAACACGTGCCCCGAGGAGCGTCTTGCCACATGTCAACAATGGGTCTGACTGAGGGCCTCCAGGAGAGAAGCCCAAGCAAGAAGCGCCCCGAGGAGCGTCTTGCCACATGTCACTACTCGGTCTGTTTGAGCGCCTCCAGGAGAGAGGCCCAAGCAAGACACGCCCCGAGGAGCGTCTTGACACATGTCAACACTGGGTCTGACTGAGGGCCTCCATGAGAGAAGCCCAAGCAAGACGCGCCCCGAGGAGCGTCTTGCCACATGTCAACACTGGGTCTGATTGAGGGCCTTCTGGAGAGAGGCCCAAGCAAGACGCGCCCCGAGGAGCGTCTTGCCACATGTATACAATGGGTCTGACTGAGGGCCTCCAGGAGAGAAGCCCAAGCAAGACGCGCCCCGTGGAGCGTCTTGCCACATGTCACCTCTGGTTCTGACTGAGCGCCTCCAGGAGAGAGGCCCAAGCAAGACGTGCCCCGAGGAGCGTCTTGCCACATGTCAACACTGGGTCTGACACAGGGCCTCCATGAGAGAGGCCCAAGCAAGACGCGCCCCGAGGAGCGTCTTGCGACATGTCACTACTCGGTCTAACTGAGCGCCTCAAGGAGAGAGGTCCAAGCAAGACGCGCCCCGAGGAGCGTCTTGCCACATGTCACTACTCGGTCTGACTGAGCGCCTCCAGGAGAGAGGCCCAAGCAAGACGTGCCCCGAGGAGCGTCTTGCCACATGTCAACACTGGGTCTGACTGAGCGCCTCCAGGAGAGAGGCCCAAGCAAGACGCGCCCCGAGGAGCGTCTTGCCACATGTCAACAATGGGTCTGACTGAGGGCCTCCAGGAGAGAAGCCCAAGCAAGACGCGCCCCGTGGAGCGTCTTGCCACATGTCAACACTGGGTCTTATTGAGGGCCTTCTGGAGAGAGGCCCAAGCAATACGCGCCCCGAGGAGCGTCTTGCCACATGTCAACAATGGGTCTTACTGAGGCCCTCCAGGAGAGAGGCCCAAGCAAGATGCGCCCGGAGGAGCGTCTTGCCACATGTCACCTCTGGTTCTGACTGAGCGCCTCCAGGAGAGAGGCCCAAGCAAGACGCGCCCCGAGGAGCGTCTTGCCACAAGTCAACAATGGGTCTGACTGAGGGCCTCCAGGAGAGAAGCCCAAGCAAGACGCGCCCCGTGGAGCGTCTTGACACATGTCAACACTGGGTCTGACAGAGGGCCTCCAGGAGAGGGGCCCAAGAAAGACGTGCCCCGAGGAGTGTCTTGCCACATGTCACCACTGGGTCTGACTGAGCGCCTCCAGGAGAGAGGCCCAGGCAAGACGCGCCCCGAGGAGCGTCAGGCCACATGTCACTACTCAGTCTGACTGAGCACCTCCAGGAGAGAGGCCCAAGCAAGACGCGCCCCGAGGAGCGTCTTGCCACGTGTCAACACTGGGTCTGATTGAGGGCCTTCTGGAGAGAGGCCCAAGCAAGACGCACCACGAGGAGCGTCTTGCCACATGTCAACAATGGGTCTTACTGAGGGCCTCCAGGAGAGAAGCCCAATCAAGACGCGCCCCGAGGAGCTTCTTGCCACATGTCAGCACTCGGTCTGACTGAGCGCCTCCAGGAGAGAGGCCAAAGCAAGACGCGCCCCGAGGAGCGTCTTGACACATGTCAACACTGGGTCTGACAGAGGGCCTCCATGAGAGAGGCCCAAGCAAGACGCGCCCCGAGGAGTGTCTTGCCACATGTCAACACTGGGTCTGACAGAGGGCCTCCAGGAGAGAGGCCCAAGCAAGACGCGCCCCGAGGAGTGTCTTGCCACATGTCACCACTTGGTCTGACTGAGCGCCTCCAGGAGAGAGGCCCAAGCAAGACGCGCCCCGAGGAGCGTCTTGCCACGTGTCAACACTCGGTCTGATTGAGGGCCTTCTGGAGAGAGGCCCAAGCAAGACGCGCCCCGAGGAGCGTCTTGCCACATGTCAACAATGGTTCTTACTGAGGGCCTCCAGGTGAGAAGCCCAAGCAAGACGCGCCCCGAGGAGCTTCTTGCCACATGTCAGCACTCGGTCAGACTGAGCGCCTCCAGGAGAGAGGCCAAAGCAAGACGCCCCCCGAGGAGCGTCTTGACACATGTCAACACTGGGTCTGACAGAGGGCCTCCATGAGAGAGGACCAAGCAAGACACGCCCCGAGGAGTGTCTTGCCAAATGTCAACACTGGGTCTGACTGAGCGCCTCAGGGAGAGAGGTCCAAGCAAGACGCGCCCCGAGGAGCGTCTTGCCACATGTCACTACTCGGTCTGACTGAGCGCCTCAGGGAGAGAGGTCCAAGCAAGACGCGCCCCGAGGAGCGTCTTGCCACATGTCAACAATGGTTCTTACTGAGGGCCTCCAGGTGAGAAGCCCAAGCAAGACGCGCCCCGAGGAGCTTCTTGCCACATGTCAGCACTCGGTCAGACTGAGCGCCTCCAGGAGAGAGGCCAAAGCAAGACATACCCCGAGGAGCGTCTTGCCACATGTCACTACTCGGTCTGACTGAGCGCCTCCAGGAGAGAGGTCCAAGCAACACGTGCCCCGAGGAGCATCTTGCCACATGTCAACAATGGGTCTGACTGAGGGCCTCCAGGAGAGAAGCCCAAACAAGAAGCGCCCCGAGGAGCGTCTTGCCACATGTCACTACTCGGTCTGTTTGAGCGCCTCCAGGAGAGAGGCCCAAGCAAGACGCGCCCCGAGGAGCGTCTTGCCACATGTATACAATGGGTCTGACTGAGGGCCTCCAAGAGAGAAGCCCAAGCAAGACGCGCCCCGTGGAGCGTCTTGCCACATGTCAACACTGGGTCTGATTGAGGGCCTTCTGGAGAGAGGCCCAAGCAAGACGCGCCCCGAGGAGCGTCTTGCCACATGTATACAATGGGTCTGACTGAGGGCCTCCAGGAGAGAAGCCCAAGCAAGACGCGCCCCGTGGAGCGTCTTGCCACATGTCACCTCTGGTTCTGACTGAGCGCCTCCAGGAGAGAGGCCCAAGCAAGACGTGCCCCGAGGAGCGTCTTGCCACATGTCAACACTGGGTCTGACACAGGGCCTCCATGAGAGAGGCCCAAGCAAGACGCGCCCCGAGGAGCGTCTTGCGACATGTCACTACTCGGTCTAACTGAGCGCCTCAAGGAGAGAGGTCCAAGCAAGACGCGCCCCGAGGAGCGTCTTGCCACATGTCACTACTCGGTCTGACTGAGCGCCTCCAGGAGAGAGGCCCAAGCAAGACGTGCCCCGAGGAGCGTCTTGCCACATGTCAACAATGGGTCTGACTGAGGGCCTCCAGGAGAGAAGCCCAAGCAAGACGCGCCCCGTGGAGCGTCTTGCCACATGTCAACACTGGGTCTGACTGAGCGCCTCCAGGAGAGAGGCCCAAGCAAGACGCGCCCCGAGGAGCGTCTTGCCACATGTCAACAATGGGTCTGACTGAGGGCCTCCAGGAGAGAAGCCCAAGCAAGACGCGCCCCGTGGAGCGTCTTGCCACATGTCAACACTGGGTCTTATTGAGGGCCTTCTGGAGAGAGGCCCAAGCAATACGCGCCCCGAGGAGCGTCTTGCCACATGTCAACAATGGGTCTTACTGAGGCCCTCCAGGAGAGAGGCCCAAGCAAGATGCGCCCGGAGGAGCGTCTTGCCACATGTCACCTCTGGTTCTGACTGAGCGCCTCCAGGAGAGAGGCCCAAGCAAGACGCGCCCCGAGGAGCGTCTTGCCACAAGTCAACAATGGGTCTGACTGAGGGCCTCCAGGAGAGAAGCCCAAGCAAGACGCGCCCCGTGGAGCGTCTTGACACATGTCAACACTGGGTCTGACAGAGGGCCTCCAGGAGAGGGGCCCAAGAAAGACGTGCCCCGAGGAGTGTCTTGCCACATGTCACCACTGGGTCTGACTGAGCGCCTCCAGGAGAGAGGCCCAGGCAAGACGCGCCCCGAGGAGCGTCAGGCCACATGTCACTACTCAGTCTGACTGAGCACCTCCAGGAGAGAGGCCCAAGCAAGACGCGCCCCGAGGAGCGTCTTGCCACGTGTCAACACTGGGTCTGATTGAGGGCCTTCTGGAGAGAGGCCCAAGCAAGACGCACCACGAGGAGCGTCTTGCCACATGTCAACAATGGGTCTTACTGAGGGCCTCCAGGAGAGAAGCCCAATCAAGACGCGCCCCGAGGAGCTTCTTGCCACATGTCAGCACTCGGTCTGACTGAGCGCCTCCAGGAGAGAGGCCAAAGCAAGACGCGCCCCGAGGAGCGTCTTGACACATGTCAACACTGGGTCTGACAGAGGGCCTCCATGAGAGAGGCCCAAGCAAGACGCGCCCCGAGGAGTGTCTTGCCACATGTCAACACTGGGTCTGACAGAGGGCCTCCAGGAGAGAGGCCCAAGCAAGACGCGCCCCGAGGAGTGTCTTGCCACATGTCACCACTTGGTCTGACTGAGCGCCTCCAGGAGAGAGGCCCAAGCAAGACGCGCCCCGAGGAGCGTCTTGCCACGTGTCAACACTCGGTCTGATTGAGGGCCTTCTGGAGAGAGGCCCAAGCAAGACGCGCCCCGAGGAGCGTCTTGCCACATGTCAACAATGGTTCTTACTGAGGGCCTCCAGGTGAGAAGCCCAAGCAAGACGCGCCCCGAGGAGCTTCTTGCCACATGTCAGCACTCGGTCAGACTGAGCGCCTCCAGGAGAGAGGCCAAAGCAAGACGCCCCCCGAGGAGCGTCTTGACACATGTCAACACTGGGTCTGACAGAGGGCCTCCATGAGAGAGGCCCAAGCAAGACACGCCCCGAGGAGTGTCTTGCCAAATGTCAACACTGGGTCTGACTGAGCGCCTCAGGGAGAGAGGTCCAAGCAAGACGCGCCCCGAGGAGCGTCTTGCCACATGTCACTACTCGGTCTGACTGAGCGCCTCAGGGAGAGAGGTCCAAGCAAGACGCGCCCCGAGGAGCGTCTTGCCACATGTCAACACTGGATCTGACTGAGTGCCTCCATGAGAGAAGCCCCAGCAAGACGCGCCCCGAGGAGCGTCTTGCCACATGTCACTAGTCAGTCTGTTTGAGCGCCTCCAGTAGAGAGGCCCAAGCAAGACACGCCCCGAGGAGCGTCTTGACACATGTCAACACTGGGTCTGACTGAGGGCCTCCATGAGAGAAGCCCAAGCAAGATGCGCCCCGAGGAGCGTCTTGCCACATGTCAACACTGGGTCTGATTGAGGCCCTTCTGGAGAGAGGCCCAAGCAAGACGCGCCCCGAGGAGCGTCTTGCCACATGTCAACACTGGGTCTGACTGAGCGCCTCCAGGAGAGAGGCCCAAGCAAGACGCGCCCCGAGGAGCGTCTTGCCACATGTCAACACTGGGTCTGACTGAGCGCCTCCAGGAGAGAGGCCCAAGCAAGACGCGCCCTGAGGAGCGTCTTGCCACATGTCAACAATGGGTCTGACTGAGGGCCTCCAGGAGAGAGGCCCAAGCAAGACGCGCCCCGAGGAGCGTCTTGACACATGTCAACACTGGGTATGACTGAGGGCCTCCAGGAGAGAGGCCCAAGCAAGACGCGCCCCGAGGAGTGTCTTGCCACATGTCACCACTGGGTCTGACTGAGCGCCTCCAGGAGAGAGGCCCAAGCAAGACGCGCCCCGGGGAGCGTCAGGCCACATGTCACTACTCAGTCTGACTGAGCGCCTCCAGGAGAGAGGCCCAAGCAAGACGCGCCCCGAGGAGCGTCTTGCCACATGTCAGCACTCGGTCTGACTGAGCGCCTCCAGGAGAAAGGCCCAAGCAAGACGCGCCCTGAGGAGCGTCTTGCCACATGTCAACAATGGGTCTGACTGAGGGCCTCCAGGAGAGAGGCCCAAGCAAGATGTGCCCGGAGGAGCGTCTTGCCACATGTCAACACTGGGTCTGACAGAGGGCCTCCAGGAGAGAGGCCCAAGCAAGACGCGCCCCGAGGAGCGTCTTTCCACATGTCAGCACTCGGTCTGACTGAGCGCCTCCAGGAGAGAGGCCCAAGCAAGACGCGCCCAAAGGAGCGTCTTGCAACATGTCAACAATGGGTCTGACTGAGCGCCTCCAGGAGAGAGGCCCAAGCAACACGCGCCCCGAGGAGCGTCAGGCCACATGTCACTACTCAGTCTGACTGAGCGCCTCCAGGAGAGAGGCCCAAGCAAGACGCGCCCCGAGGAGCGTCTTGCCACGTGTCAACACTGGGTCTGATTGAGGGCCTTCTGGAGAGAGGCCCAAGCAAGACGCGCCCCGAGGAGCGTCTTGCCACATGTCAACAATGGGTCTTACTGAGGGCCTCCAGGAGAGAAGCCCAACCAACACGCGCCCCGAGGAGCTTCTTGCCACATGTCAGCACTCGGTCTGACTTAGCGCCTCCAGGAGAGAGGCCAAAGCAAGACGCGCCCCGAGGAGCGTCTTGACACATGTCAACACTGGGTCTGACAGAGGGCCTCCATGAGAGAGGCCCAAGCAAGACGCGCCCCGAGGAGTGTCTTGCCACATGTCAACACTGGGTCTGACTGAGCGGCTCCAGGAGAGAGGCCCAAGCAAGACGCGCCCCGAGGAGCGTCTTGCCACGTGTCAACACTGGGTCTACTGAGCGCCCCCAAGCAAGATGCGCCCTGAGGAGCGTCTTGCCACATGTCACCACTGGGTCTGACTGAGCGCCTCCAGGAGAGAGGCCCAAGCAAGACGCGCCCCGAGGAGCGTCTTGCCTTATGTCAGCACTCGGTCTGACTGAGCGCCTCCAGGAGAGAGGCCCAAGCAAGACGCGCCCCGAGGAGCGTCTTGCGACATGTCACTACTCGGTCTAACTGAGCGCCTCCAGGAGAGAGGTCCAAGCAAGACGCACCCCGAGGAGCGTCTTGCCACATGTCACTACTCGGTCTGACTGAGTGCCTCCAGGAGAGAGGCCCAAGCAAGACGTGCCCCGAGGAGCGTCTTGCCACATGTCAACAATGGGTCTGACTGAGGGCCTCCAGGAGAGAAGCCCAAGCAAGACGCGCCCCGAGGAGCGTCAGGCCACATGTCAACACTGGGTCTGACTGAGCGCCTCCAGGAGAGAGGCCCCAGCAAGACGCGCCCCGAGGAGCGTCTTGCCACATGTCAGCACTCGGTCTGACTGAGCGCCTCCAGGAGAGAGGCCCAAGCAAGAAGCGCCCCGAGGAGCTTCTTGCCACATGTCAACAATGGGTCTCACTGAGGGCCTCCAGGAGAGAAGCCAAACCAAGACGCGCCCCGAGGAGCGTCTTGCCACATGTCAACACTGGGTCTAATTGAGCGCCTCCGGGAGAGAGGCCCAAGCAAGACATACCCCGAGGAGCGTCTTGCCACATGTCACTACTCGGTCTGACTGAGCGCCTCCAGGAGAGAGGTCCAAGCAACACGTGCCCCGAGGAGCGTCTTGCCACATGTCAACAATGGGTCTGACTGAGGGCCTCCAGGAGAGAAGCCCAAGCAAGAAGCGCCCCGAGGAGCGTCTTGCCACATGTCACTACTCGGTCTGTTTGAGCGCCTCCAGGAGAGAGGCCCAAGCAAGACACGCCCCGAGGAGCGTCTTGACACATGTCAACACTGGGTCTGACTGAGGGCCTCCATGAGAGAAGCCCAAGCAAGACGCGCCCCGAGGAGCGTCTTGCCACATGTCAACACTGGGTCTGATTGAGGGCCTTCTGGAGAGAGGCCCAAGCAAGACGCACCCCGAGGAGCGTCTTGCCACATGTATACAATGGGTCTGACTGAGGGCCTCCAGGAGAGAAGCCCAAGCAAGACGCGCCCCGTGGAGCGTCTTGCCACATGTCACCTCTGGTTCTGACTGAGCGCCTCCAGGAGAGAGGCCCAAGCAAGACGTGCCCCGAGGAGCGTCTTGCCACATGTCAACACTGGGTCTGACACAGGGCCTGCATGAGAGAGGCCCAAGCAAGACGCGCCCCGAGGAGCGTCTTGCGAAATGTCACTACTCGGTCTAACTGAGCGCCTCAAGGAGAGAGGTCCAAGCAAGACGCGCCCCGAGGAGCGTCTTGCCACATGTCACTACTCGGTCTGACTGAGCGCCTCCAGGAGAGAGGCCCAAGCAAGACGTGCCCCGAGGAGCGTCTTGCCACATGTCAACAATGGGTCTGACTGAGGGCCTCCAGGAGAGAAGCCCAAGCAAGACGCGCCCCGTGGAGCGTCTTGCCACATGTCAACACTGGGTCTGACTGAGCGCCTCCAGGAGAGAGGCCCAAGCAAGACGCGCCCCGAGGAGCGTCTTGCCACATGTCAACAATGGGTCTGACTGAGGGCCTCCAGGAGAGAAGCCCAAGCAAGACGCGCCCCGTGGAGCGTCTTGCCACATGTCAACACTGGGTCTTATTGAGGGCCTTCTGGAGAGAGGCCCAAGCAATACGCGCCCCGAGGAGCGTCTTGCCACATGTCAACAATGGGTCTTACTGAGGCCCTCCAGGAGAGAGGCCCAAGCAAGATGCGCCCGGAGGAGCGTCTTGCCACATGTCACCTCTGGTTCTGACTGAGCGCCTCCAGGAGAGAGGCCCAAGCAAGACGCGCCCCGAGGAGCGTCTTGCCACAAGTCAACAATGGGTCTGACTGAGGGCCTCCAGGAGAGAAGCCCAAGCAAGACGCGCCCCGTGGAGCGTCTTGACACATGTCAACACTGGGTCTGACAGAGGGCCTCCAGGAGAGGGGCCCAAGAAAGACGTGCCCCGAGGAGTGTCTTGCCACATGTCACCACTGGGTCTGACTGAGCGCCTCCAGGAGAGAGGCCCAGGCAAGACGCGCCCCGAGGAGCGTCAGGCCACATGTCACTACTCAGTCTGATGGAGAACCTCCAGGAGAGAGGCCCAAGCAAGACGCTCCCCGAGGAGCGTCTTGCCACGTGTCAACACTGGGTCTGATTGAGGGCCTTCTGGAGAGAGGCCCAAGCAAGACGCACCACGAGGAGCGTCTTGCCACATGTCAACAATGGGTCTTACTGAGGGCCTCCAGGAGAGAAGCCCAATCAAGACGCGCCCCGAGGAGCTTCTTGCCACATGTCAGCACTCGGTCTGACTGAGCGCCTCCAGGAGAGAGGCCAAAGCAAGACGCGCCCCGAGGAGCGTCTTGACACATGTCAACACTGGGTCTGACAGAGGGCCTCCATGAGAGAGGCCCAAGCAAGACGCGCCCCGAGGAGTGTCTTGCCACATGTCAACACTGGGTCTGACAGAGGGCCTCCAGGAGAGAGGCCCAAGCAAGACGCGCCCCGAGGAGTGTCTTGCCACATGTCACCACTTGGTCTGACTGAGCGCCTCCAGGAGAGAGGCCCAAGCAAGACGCGCCCCGAGGAGCGTCTTGCCACGTGTCAACACTCGGTCTGATTGAGGGCCTTCTGGAGAGAGGCCCAAGCAAGACGCGCCCCGAGGAGCGTCTTGCCACATGTCAACAATGGTTCTTACTGAGGGCCTCCAGGTGAGAAGCCCAAGCAAGACGCGCCCCGAGGAGCTTCTTGCCACATGTCAGCACTCGGTCAGACTGAGCGCCTCCAGGAGAGAGGCCAAAGCAAGACGCCCCCCGAGGAGCGTCTTGACACATGTCAACACTGGGTCTGACAGAGGGCCTCCATGAGAGAGGCCCAAGCAAGACGCGCCCCGAGGAGTGTCTTGCCAAATGTCAACACTGGGTCTGACTGAGCGCCTCAGGGAGAGAGGTCCTAGCAAGACGCGCCCCGAGGAGCGTCTTGCCACATGTCACTACTCGGTCTGACTGAGCGCCTCAGGGAGAGAGGTCCAAGCAAGACGCGCCCCGAGGAGCGTCTTGCCACATGTCAACACTGGATCTGACTGAGTGCCTCCATGAGAGAAGCCCCAGCAAGACGCGCCCCGAGGAGCGTCTTGCCACATGTCACTAGTCAGTCTGTTTGAGCGCCTCCAGGAGAGAGGCCCAAGCAAGACACGCCCCGAGGAGCGTCTTGACACATGTCAACACTGGGTCTGACTGAGGGCCTCCATGAGAGAAGCCCAAGCAAGACGCGCCCCGAGGAGCGTCTTGCCACATGTCAACACTGGGTCTGATTGAGGCCCTTCTGGAGAGAGGCCCAAGCAAGACGCGCCCCGAGGAGCGTCTTGCCACATGTATACAATGGGTCTTACTGAGGGCCTCCAGGAGAGAGGCCCAAGCAAGACGTGCCCCGAGGAGCGTCTTGCCACATGTCAACAATGGGTCTGACTGAGGGCCTCCAGGAGAGAGGCCCAAGCAAGACGCACCACGAGGAGCGTCTTGCCACATGTCAACACTGGGTCTGATTGAGGGCCTTCTGGAGAGAGGCCCAAGCAAGACGCACCACGAGGAGCGTCTTGCCACATGACAACAATGGGTCTTACTGAGGGCCTCCAGGAGAGAAGCCCAATCAAGACGCGCCCCGAGGAGCTTCTTGCCACATGTCAGCACTCGGTCTGACTGAGCGCCTCCAGGAGAGAGGCCAAAGCAAGACGCGCCCCGAGGAGCGTCTTGACACATGTCAACACTGGGTCTGACAGAGGGCCTCCATGAGAGAGGCCCAAGCAAGACGCGCCCCGAGGAGTGTCTTGCCACATGTCAACACTGGGTCTGACAGAGGGCCTCCAGGAGAGAGGCCCAGGCAAGACGCGCCCCGAGGAGTGTCTTGCCACATGTCACCACTTGGTCTGACTGAGCGCCTCCAGGAGAGAGGCCCAAGCAAGATGCGCCCCGAGGAGCTTCTTGCCACGTGTCAACACTCGGTCTGATTGAGGGCCTTCTGGAGAGAGGCCCAAGCAAGACGCGCCCCGAGGAGCGTCTTGCCACATGTCAACAATGGTTCTTACTGAGGGCCTCCAGGTGAGAAGCCCAAGCAAGACGCGCCCCGAGGAGCTTCTTGCCACATGTCAGCACTCGGTCAGACTGAGCGCCTCCAGGAGAGAGGCCAAAGCAAGACGCCCCCCGAGGAGCGTCTTGACACATGTCAACACTGGGTCTGACAGAGGGCCTCCATGAGAGAGGCCCAAGCAAGACGCGCCCCGAGGAGTGTCTTGCCAAATGTCAACACTGGGTCTGACTGAGCGCCTCAGGGAGAGAGGTCCTAGCAAGACGCGCCCCGAGGAGCGTCTTGCCACATGTCACTACTCGGTCTGACTGAGCGCCTCAGGGAGAGAGGTCCAAGCAAGACGCGCCCCGAGGAGCGTCTTGCCACATGTCAACACTGGATCTGACTGAGTGCCTCCATGAGAGAAGCCCCAGCAAGACGCGCCCCGAGGAGCGTCTTGCCACATGTCACTAGTCAGTCTGTTTGAGCGCCTCCAGGAGAGAGGCCCAAGCAAGACACGCCCCGAGGAGCGTCTTGACACATGTCAACACTGGGTCTGACTGAGGGCCTCCATGAGAGAAGCCCAAGCAAGACGCGCCCCGAGGAGCGTCTTGCCACATGTCAACACTGGGTCTGATTGAGGCCCTTCTGGAGAGAGGCCCAAGCAAGACGCGCCCCGAGGAGCGTCTTGCCACATGTATACAATGGGTCTTACTGAGGGCCTCCAGGAGAGAGGCCCAAGCAAGATGCGCCCGGAGGAGCGTTTTGCCACATGTCAACACTGGGTCTGACAGAGGGCCTCCAGGAGAGAGGCCCAAGCAAGACGCACCCCGAGGAGCGAATTGCCACATGTCACCTCTGGTTCTGACTGAGCGCCTCCAGGAGAGAGGCCCAAGCAAGACGCGCCCCGAGGAACGTCTTGCCACATGTCAACACTGGGTCTGACAGAGGGCCTCCATGAGAGAGGCCCAAGCAAGACGCGCCCCGAGGAGCGTCTTGCGACATGTCACTACTCGGTCTAATTGAGCGCCTCCAGGAGAGAGGTCCAAGCAAGACGCGCCCCGAGGAGCGTCTTGCCACA
The DNA here is from genome assembly GCF_043380555.1 of Nothobranchius furzeri. NCBI lineage: Eukaryota > Metazoa > Chordata > Actinopteri > Cyprinodontiformes > Nothobranchiidae > Nothobranchius > Nothobranchius furzeri. The sequence continues at coordinate 3,883,670 of NC_091741.1, forward strand.
TGTCACTACTCGGTCTGACTGAGCGCCTCCAGGAGAGAGGCCCAAGCAAGACGTGCCCCGAGGAGCGTCTTGCCACATGTCAACAATGGGTCTGACTGAGGGCCTCCAGGAGAGCAGCCCAAGCAAGACGCTCAGTAAGACCCATTGTTGACATGTGGCAAGACGCTCCTCGGGGCGCGTCTTGCTTGGACCTCCCTCCTGGAGGCGCTCAGTCAGACCGAGTAGTGACATTTGGCAAGACGCTCCTCGGGGCACGTCTTGCTTGGACCTCTCTCCTGGAGGCGCTCAGTTAGACCGAGTAGTGACATGTGGCAAGACGCTCCTCGGGGCGCGTCTTGCTTGGGCCTCTCTCCTGGAGGCGCTCAGTCAGACCGAGTGCTGACATAAGGCAAGACGCTCCTCGGGGCGCGTCTTGCTGGGGCCTCTCTCCTGGAGGTGCTCAATCAGACCCAGTGGTGACACGTGGCAAGACGCTCCTCTGGGCGCGTCTTGCTTGGGCCTCTCTCCTGGAGGAGCTCAGTCAGACCCAGTGGTGACACGTGGCAAGACGCTCCTCGGGGCGCATCTTGCTTGGGCCTCTCTCCTGGAGGCGCTAAGTCAGACCCAGTGTTGACACGTGGCAAGACGCTCCTCGGGGCGCGTCTTGCTTGGGCCTCTCTCCTGGAGGCGCTCAGTCAGACACAGTGTTGACATGTGGCAAGACACTCCTCGGGGCGCGTCTTGCTTGGGCTTCTCTAATGGAGGCCCACAGTAAGACCCATTGTTGACATCTGGAAAGAAGCTCCTCGGGGCGCGTCTTGCTTTGGCTTCTCTCCTGGAGGCCCTCAGTCAGACCCATTGTTGACATGTGGCAAGACGCTCCTCGGGGCACGTATTGCTTGGGCCTCTCTCATGGAGGCCCTCAGTCAGACCCAGTGTTGACATGTGTCAAGACGCTCCTCGGGGCGTGTCTTGCTTGGGCCTCTCTCCTGGAGGCGCTCAGTCAGACCGAGTAGTGACATGTGGCAAGACGCTCCTCGGGGCGCGTCTTGCTGGGGCTTCTCTCATGGAGGCACTCAGTCAGATCCAGTGTTGACATGTGGCAAGACGCTCCTCGGGGCACGTCTTGCTTGGACCTCTCTCCCTGAGGCGGTCAGTCAGACCGAGTAGTGACATGTGGCAAGACGCTCCTCGGGGCTCGTCTTGCTTGGACCTCTCTCCCTGAGGCACTCAGTCAGACCCAGTGTTGACATTTGGCAAGACACTCCTCGGGGCGCGTCTTGCTTGGGCCTCTCTCATGGAGGCCCTCTGTCAGACCCAGTGTTGACATGTGTCAAGACGCTCCTTGGGGGGCGTCTTGCTTTGGCCTCTCTCCTGGAGGCGCTCAGTCTGATCAAGTGCTGACATGTGGCAAGAAGCTCCTCGGGGCGCGTCTTGCTTGGGCTTCTCACCTGGAGGCCCTCAGTAAGAACCATTGTTGACATGTGGCAAGACGCTCCTTGGGGCGCGTCTTGCTTGGGCCTCTCTCCAGAAGGCCCTCAATCAGACCCAGTGTTGACACGTGGCAAGACGCTCCTCGGGGCGCGTCTTGCTTGGGCCTCTCTCCTGGAGGCGCTCAGTCAGACCAAGTGGTGACATGTGGCAAGACACTCCTCGGGGCGCGTCTTGCTTGGGCCTCTCTCCTGGAGGCCCTCTGTCAGACCCAGTGTTGACATGTGGCAAGACACTCCTCGGGGCGCGTCTTGCTTGGGCCTCTCTCATGGAGGCGCTCAGTCAGACCGAGTGCTGACATGTGGCAAGAAGCTCCTCGGGGCGCGTCTTGCTTGGGCTTCTCTCCTGGAGGCCCTCAGTAAGACTCATTGTTGACATGTGGCAAGACGCTCCTCGGGGCGCGTCTTGCTTGGGCCTCTCTCCTGGAGGCGCTCAGTCAGACTGAGTAGTGACATGTGGCCTGACGCTCCTCGGGGCGCGTGTTGCTTGGGCCTCTCTCCTGTAGGCGCTCAGTCAGACCAAGTGGTGACATGTGGCAAGACGCTCCTCGGGGCGCGTCTTGCTTGGGCCTCTCTCCAGAAGGCCCTCAATCAGACCCAGTGTTGACACGTGGCAAGACGCTCCTCGGGGCGCGTCTTGCTTGGGCCTCTCTCCTGGAGGCGCTCAGTCAGAATGAGTAGTGACATGCGGTCTGACGCTCCTCGGGGCGCGTGTTGCTTGGGCCTCTCTCCTGGAGGCGCTCAGTCAGACCAAGTGGTGACATGTGGCAAGACACTTCTCGGGGCGCGTCTTGCTTGGGCCTCTCTCCTGGAGGCCCTCTGTCAGACCCAGAGGAGACATGTGGCAAGACGCTCCACGGGGCGCGTCTTGCTTGGGCTTCTCTCCTGGAGGCCCTCAGTCAGACCCATTGTTGACATGTGGCAAGACGCTCCTCGGGGCACGTCTTGCTTGGGCCTCTCTCCTGGAGGCGCTCAGTCAGACCGAGTAGTGACATGTGGCAAGACGCTCCTCGGGGCGCGTCTTGCTTGGACCTCTCTCCTGGAGGCGCTCAGTTAGACCGAGTAGTGACATTTCGCAAGACGCTCCTCGGGGCGCGTCTTGCTTGGGCCTCTCTCATAGAGGCCCTCTGTCAGACCCAGTGTTGACATGTGGCAAGACGCTCCTCGGGGTGCGTCTTGCTTGGGCCTCTCTCCTGGAGGCCCTCTGTCAGACCCAGTGTTGACATGTGGCAAAACGCTCCTCCGGGCGCATCTTGCTTGGGCCTCTCTCCTGGAGGCCCTCAGTAAGACCCATTGTATACATGTGGCAAGACGCTCCTCGGGGCGCGTCTTGCTTGGGCCTCTCTCCAGAAGGCCCTCAATCAGACCCAGTGTTGACATGTGGCAAGACGCTCCTCGGGGCGCGTCTTGCTTGGGCTTCTCTCATGGAGGCCCTCAGTCAGACCCAGTGTTGACATGTGTCAAGACGCTCCTCGGGGCGTGTCTTGCTTGGGCCTCTCTCCTGGAGGCGCTCAAACAGACCGAGTAGTGACATGTGGCAAGACGCTCCTCGGGGCACGTCTTGCTTGGACCTCTCTCCCTGAGGCGCTCAGTCAGACCGAGTAGTGACATGTGGCAAGACGCTCCTCGGGGCGCGTCTTGCTTGGACCTCTCTCCCTGAGGCGCTCAGTCAGACCCAGTGTTGACATTTGGCAAGACACTCCTCGGGGCGCGTCTTGCTTGGGCCTCTCTCATGGAGGCCCTCTGTCAGACCCAGTGTTGACATGTGTCAAGACGCTCCTCGGGGGGCGTCTTGCTTTGGCCTCTCTCCTGGAGGCGCTCAGTCTGACCGAGTGCTGACATGTGGCAAGAAGCTCCTCGGGGCGCGTCTTGCTTGGGCTTCTCACCTGGAGGCCCTCAGTAAGAACCATTGTTGACATGTGGCAAGACGCTCCTCGGGGTGCGTCTTGCTTGGGCCTCTCTCCAGAAGGCCCTCAATCAGACCCAGTGTTGACACGTGGCAAGACGCTCCTCGGGGCGCGTCTTGCTTGGGCCTCTCTCCTGGAGGCGCTCAGTCAGACCAAGTGGTGACATGTGGCAAGACACTCCTCGGGGCGCGTCTTACTTGGGCCTCTCTCCTGGAGGCCCTCTGTCAGACCCAGTGTTGACATGTGGCAAGACACTCCTCGGGGCGCGTCTTGCTTGGGCCTCTCTCATGGAGGCGCTCAGTCAGACCGAGTGCTGACATGTGGCAAGAAGCTCCTCGGGGCGCGTCTTGCTTGGGCTTCTCTCCTGGAGGCCCTCAGTAAGACTCATTGTTGACATGTGGCAAGACGCTCCTCGGGGCGCGTCTTGCTTGGGCCTCTCTCCTGGAGGCGCTCAGTCAGACTGAGTAGTGACATGTGGCCTGACGCTCCTCGGGGCGCGTGTTGCTTGGGCCTCTCTCCTGGAGGCATTCAGTCAGACCAAGTGGTGACATGTGGCAAGACACTTCTCGGGGCGCGTCTTGCTTGGGCCTCTCTCCTGGAGGCCCTCTGTCAGACCCAGTGTTGACATGTGGCAAGACACTCCTCGGGGCGCGTCTTGCTTGGGCCTCTCTCATGGAGGCCCTCTGTCAGACCCAGTGTTGACATGTGTCAAGACGCTCCTCGGGGCGCGTCTTGCTTTGGCCTCTCTCCTGGAGGCGCTCAGTCAGACCGAGTGCTGACATGTGGCAAGACGCTCCTCGGGCCGCGTGTTGCTTGGGCTTCTCTCCTGGAGGCCCTCAGTCAGACCCATTGTTGACATGTGGCAAGACGCTCCTCGGGGCGCGTCTTGCTTGGGCCTCTCTCCTGGAGGCGCTCAGTCAGACCGAGTGCTGACATTTGGCAAGACACTCCTCGGGGCGCGTCTTGCTTGGGCTTCTCTCCTGGAGGCGCTCAGACAGACCCAGTGTTGACATGTGACAAGACGCTCCTCGGGGCACGTCTTGCTTGGGCCTCTCTCCTGGAGGCGCTCAGTCAGAACCAGAGGTGACATGTGGCAAGACGCTCCTCGGGGCGCGTCTTGCTTGGGCCTCTCTCCTGGAGGCCCTCTGTCAGACCCAGTGTTGACATGTGGCAAGACGCTCCTCCGGGCGCATCTTGCTTGGGCCTCTCTCCTGGAGGCCCTCAGTCAGACCCATTGTTGACATGTGGCAAGACGCTCCTCGGGGCGCGTCTTGCTTGGGCCTCTCTCCTGGAGGCGCTCAGTAAGACCGAGTGCTGACATAAGGCAAGACGCTCCTCGGGGCGCTCATTGCTTGGGCCTCTCTCCTGAATTCCCTCTGTCAGACCGAGTGTTGACATGTGGCAAGAAGCTCCTCGGGGCGTGTCTTGCTTGGGCTTCTCTCCTGGAGGCCCTCAGTAAGACCCATTGTTGACATGTGGCAAGACGCTCCTCGTGGTGCGTCTTGTTTGGGCCTCTCTCCAGAAGGCCCTCAATCAGACCCAGTGTTGACACGTGGCAAGACGCTCCTCGGGGCGCGTCTTGCTTGGGCCTCTCTCCTGGAGGCGCTCAGTCAGACTGAGTAGTGACATGTGGCCTGACGCTCCTCGGGGCGCGTCTTGCCTGGGCCTCTCTCCTGGAGGCGCTCAGTCAGACCCAGTGGTGACATGTGGCAAGACACTCCTCGGGGCGCGTCTTTCTTGGGCCCCTCTCCTGGAGGCCCTCTGTCAGACCCAGTGTTGACATGTGTCAAGACGCTCCACGGGGCGCGTCTTGCTTGGGCTTCTCTCCTGGAGGCCCTCAGTCAGACCCATTGTTGACATGTGGCAAGACGCTCCTCGGGGCGCGTCTTGCTTGGGCCTCTCTCCTGGAGGCGCTCAGTCAGAACCAGAGGTGACATGTGGCAAGACGCTCCTCGGGGCGCGTCTTGCTTGGGCCTCTCTCCTGGAGGCCCTCTGTCAGACCCAGTGTTGACATGTGGCAAGACGCTCCTCCGGGCGCATCTTGCTTGGGCCTCTCTCCTGGAGGCCCTCAGTAAGACCCAGTGTTGACATGTGGCAAGACGCTCCACGGGGCGCGTCTTGCTTGGGCTTCTCTCCTGGAGGCCCTCAGTCAGACCCATTGTTGACATGTGGCAAGACGCTCCTCGGGGCGCGTCTTGCTTGGGCCTCTCTCCTGGAGGCGCTCAGTCAGACCCAGTGTTGACATGTGGCAAGACGCTCCACGGGGCGCGTATTGCTTGGGCTTCTCTCCTGGAGGCCCTCAGTCAGACCCATTGTTGACATGTGGCAAGACGCTCCTCGGGGCACGTCTTGCTTGGGCCTCTCTCCTGGAGGCGCTCAGTCAGACCGAGTAGTGACATGTGGCAAGACGCTCCTCGGGGCGCGTCTTGCTTGGACCTCTCTCCTGGAGGCGCTCAGTTAGACCGAGTAGGGACATGTCGCAAGACGCTCCTCGGGGCGCGTCTTGCTTGGGCCTCTCTCATAGAGGCCCTCTGTCAGACCCAGTGTTGACATGTGGCAAGACGCTCCTCGGGGTGCGTCTTGCTTGGGCCTCTCTCCTGGAGGCCCTCTGTCAGACCCAGTGTTGACATGTGGCAAAACGCTCCTCCGGGCGCATCTTGCTTGGGCCTCTCTCCTGGAGGCCCTCAGTAAGACCCATTGTATACATGTGGCAAGACGCTCCTCGGGGCGTGTCTTGCTTGGACCTCTCTCCTGGAGGCGCTCAAACAGACCGAGTAGTGACATGTGGCAAGACGCTCCTCGGGGCGCGTCTTGCTGGGGCTTCTCTCATGGAGGCACTCAGTCAGATCCAGTGTTGACATGTGGCAAGACGCTCCTCGGGGCACGTCTTGCTTGGACCTCTCTCCCTGAGGCGCTCAGTCAGACCGAGTAGTGACATGTGGCAAGACGCTCCTCGGGGCGCGTCTTGCTTGGACCTCTCTCCCTGAGGTGCTCAGTCAGACCCAGTGTTGACATTTGGCAAGACACTCCTCGGGGCGCGTCTTGCTTGGGCCTCTCTCATGGAGGCCCTCTGTCAGACCCAGTGTTGACATGTGTCAAGACGCTCCTCGGGGGGCGTCTTGCTTTGGCCTCTCTCCTGGAGGCGCTCAGTCTGACCAAGTGCTGACATGTGGCAAGAAGCTCCTCGGGGCGCGTCTTGCTTGGGCTTCTCACCTGGAGGCCCTCAGTAAGAACCATTGTTGACATGTGGCAAGACGCTCCTCGGGGCGCGTCTTGCTTGGGCCTCTCTCCAGAAGGCCCTCAATCAGACCCAGTGTTGACACGTGGCAAGACGCTCCTCGGGGCGCGTCTTGCTTGGGCCTCTCTCCTGGAGGTGCTCAGTCAGACCAAGTGGTGACATGTGGCAAGACACTCCTCGGGGCGCGTCTTGCTTGGGCCTCTCTCCTGGAGGCCCTCTGTCAGACCCAGTGTTGACATGTGGCAAGACACTCCTCGGGGCGCGTCTTGCTTGGGCATCTCTCATGGAGGCGCTCAGTCAGACCGAGTGCTGACATGTGGCAAGAAGCTCCTCGGGGCGCGTCTTGCTTGGGCTTCTCTCCTGGAGGCCCTCAGTAAGACTCATTGTTGACATGTGGCAAGACGCTCCTCGGGGCGCGTCTTGCTTGGGCCTCTCTCCTGGAGGCGCTCAGTCAGACTGAGTAGTGACATGTGGCCTGACGCTCCTCGGGGCGCGTGTTGCTTGGGCCTCTCTCCTGGAGGCGCTCAGTCAGACCAAGTGGTGACATGTGGCAAGAAGCTCCTCGGGGCGCGTCTTGCTTGGGCCTCTCTCCAGAAGGCCCTCAATCAGACTCAGTGTTGACACGTGGCAAGACGCTCCTCGGGGCGCGTCTTGCTTGGGCCTCTCTCTTCGAGGTGCTCAGTCAGAATGAGTAGTGACATGCGGTCTGACGCTCCTCGGGGCGCGTGTTGCTTGGGCCTCTCTCCTGGAGGCGCTCAGTCAGACCAAGTGGTGACATGTGGCAAGACACTTCTCGGGGCGCGTCTTGCTTGGGCCTCTCTCCTGGAGGCCCTCTGTCAGAGCCAGAGGAGACATGTGGCAAGACGCTCCACGGGGCGCGTCTTGCTTGGGCTTCTCTCCTGGAGGCCCTCAGTCAGACCCATTGTTGACATGTGGCAAGACGCTCCTCGGGGCACGTCTTGCTTGGGCCTCTCTCCTGGAGGCGCTCAGTCAGACCGAGTAGTGACATGTGGCAAGACGCTCCTCGGGGCGCGTCTTGCTTGGACCTCTCTCCTGGAGGCGCTCAGTTAGACCGAGTAGTGACATTTCGCAAGACGCTCCTCGGGGCGCGTCTTGCTTGGGCCTCTCTCCTGGAGGCCCTCTGTCAGACCCAGTGTTGACATGTGGCAAAACGCTCCTCCGGGCGCATCTTGCTTGGGCCTCTCTCCTGGAGGCCCTCAGTAAGACCCATTGTATACATGTGGCAAGACGCTCCTCGGGGCGCGTCTTGCTTGGGCCTCTCTCCAGAAGGCCCTCAATCAGACCCAGTGTTGACATGTGGCAAGACGCTCCTCGGGGCGCGTCTTGCTTGGGCTTCTCTCATGGAGGCCCTCAGTCAGACCCAGTGTTGACATGTGTCAAGACGCTCCTCGGGGCGTGTCTTGCTTGGGCCTCTCTCCTGGAGGCGCTCAAACAGACCGAGTAGTGACATGTGGCAAGACGCTCCTCGGGGCACGTCTTGCTTGGACCTCTCTCCCTGAGGCGCTCAGTCAGACCGAGTAGTGACATGTGGCAAGACGCTCCTCGGGGCGCGTCTTGCTTGGACCTCTCTCCCTGAGGCGCTCAGTCAGACCCAGTGTTGACATTTGGCAAGACACTCCTCGGGGCGCGTCTTGCTTGGGCCTCTCTCATGGAGGCCCTCTGTCAGACCCAGTGTTGACATGTGTCAAGACGCTCCTCGGGGGGCGTCTTGCTTTGGCCTCTCTCCTGGAGGCGCTCAGTCTGACCGAGTGCTGACATGTGGCAAGAAGCTCCTCGGGGCGCGTCTTGCTTGGGCTTCTCACCTGGAGGCCCTCAGTAAGAACCATTGTTGACATGTGGCAAGACGCTCCTCGGGGCGCGTCTTGCTTGGGCCTCTCTCCAGAAGGCCCTCAATCAGACCCAGTGTTGACACGTGGCAAGACGCTCCTCGGGGCGCGTCTTGATTGGGCCTCTCTCCTGGAGGCGCTTAGTCAGACCAAGTGGTGACATGTGGCAAGACACTCCTCGGGCCGCGTCTTGCTTGGGCCTCTCTCCTGGAGGCCCTCTGTCAGACCCAGTGTTGACATGTGGCAAGACACTCCTCGGGGCGCGTCTTGCTTGGGCCTCTCTCATGGAGGCGCTCAGTCAGACCGAGTGCTGACATGTGGCAAGAAGCTCCTCGGGGCGCGTCTTGCTTGGGCTTCTCTCCTGGAGGCCCTCAGTAAGACTCATTGTTGACATGTGGCAAGACGCTCCTCGGGGCGCGTCTTGCTTGGGCCTCTCTCCTGGAGGCGCTCAGTCAGACTGAGTAGTGACATGTGGCCTGACGCTCCTCGGGGCGCGTGTTGCTTGGGCCTCTCTCCTGGAGGCACTCAGTCAGACCAAGTAGTGACATGTGGCAAGACGCTCCTCGGGGCGCGTCTTGCTTGGGCCTCTCTCCAGAAGGCCCTCAATCAGACCCCGTGTTGACACGTGGCAAGACGCTCCTCGGGGCGCGTCTTGCTTGTGCCTCTTTCCTGGAGGCTCTCAGTCAGAATGAGTAGTGACATGCGGTCTGACGCTCCTCGGGGCGCGTGTTGCTTAGGCCTCTCTCCTGGAGGCGCTCAGTCAGACCAAGTGGTGACATGTGGCAAGACACTTCTCGGGGCGCGTCTTGCTTGGGCCTCTCTCCTGGAAGCCCTCTGTCAGACCCAGTGTTGACATGTGGCAAGACACTCCTCGGGGCGCGTCTTGCTTGGGCCTCTCTCATGGAGGCCCTCTGTCAGACCCAGTGTTGACATGTGTCAAGACGCTCTTCGGGGCGCGTCTTGCTTTGGCCTCTCTCCTGGAGGCGCTCAGTCAGACCGAGTGCTGACATGTGGCAAGACGCTCCTCGGGCCGCGTGTAGCTTGGGCTTCTCTCCTGGAGGCCCTCAGTCAGACCCATTGTTGACATGTGGCAAGACGCTCCTCGGGGCGCGTCTTGCTTGGGCCTCTCTCCTGGAGGCGCTCAGTCAGACCGAGTGCTGACATTTGGCAAGACACTCCTCGGGGCGCGTCTTGCTTGGGCTTCTCTCCTGGAGGCGCTCAGACAGACCCAGTGTTGACATGTGACAAGACGCTCCTCGGGGCGCGTCTTGCTTGGGCCTCTCTCCTGGAGGCGCTCAGTAAGACCGAGTGCTGACATAAGGCAAGACGCTCCTCGGGGCGCTCATTGCTTGGGCCTCTCTCCTGAATTCCCTCTGTCAGACCGAGTGTTGACATGTGGCAAGACTCTCCTCGGGGCGCGTCTTGCTTGGGCTTCTCTCATGGAGGCCCTCAGTCAGACCCAGTGTTGACATGTGGAAAGAAGCTCCTCGGGGCGTGTCTTGCTTGGGCCTCTCTCCTGGAGGCCCTCAGTCAGACCCATTGTTGACATGTGGCAAGACGCTCCTCGGGGCGCGTATTGCTTGGGCCTCTCTCCTGGATGCCCTCTGTCAGACCCAGTGTTGACATGTGGCAAGACTCTCCTCGGGGCGCGTCTTGCTTGGGCTTCTCTCATGGAGGCCCTGAGTCAGACCCAGTGTTGACATGTGTCAAGACGCTCCTCGGGGCGTGTCTTGCTTGGGCCTCTCTCCTGGAGGCGCTCAGTCAGACCCAGTGTTGACATGTGGCAAGACGCTCCTCGGGGCGCTTCTTGCTTGGGCTTCTCTCCTGGAGGCCCTCAGTCAGACCCATTGTTGACATGTGGCAAGACGCTCCTCGGGGCACGTGTTGCTTGGACCTCTCCTGGAGGCGCTCAGTCAGACCGAGTAGTGACATGTGGCAAGACGCTCCTCGGGGTATGTCTTGCTTGGGCCTCTCTCCTGGAGGCGCTCAATTAGACCCAGTGTTGACATGTGGCAAGACGCTCCTCGGGGCGCGTCTTGCTTGGGCTTCTCTCCTGGAGGCCCTCAGTGAGACCCATTGTTGACATGTGGCAAGAAGCTCCTCGGGGCGCTTCTTGCTTGGGCCTCTCTCCTGGAGGCGCTCAGTCAGACCGAGTGCTGACATGTGGCAAGACGCTCCTCGGGGCGCGTCTTGCTGGGGCCTCTCTCCTGGAGGCGCTCAGTCAGACCCAGTGTTGACATGTGGCCTGACGCTCCTCGGGGCGTGTCTTGCTTGGGCTTCTCTCCTGGAGGCCCTCAGTCAGACCCATTGTTGACATGTGGCAAGACGCTCCTCGGGGCACGTCTTGCTTGGGCCTCTCTCCTGGAGGCACTCAGTCAGACCGAGTAGTGACATGTGGCAAGACGCTCCTCGGGGTGCGTCTTGCTTGGACCTCTCTCCTGGAGGCGCTCAGTTAGACCGAGTAGTGACATGTCGCAAGACGCTCCTCGGGGCGCGTCTTGCTTGGGCCTCTCTCCTGGAGGCGCTCAGTAAGCCCGAGTGCTGACATAATGCAAGACGCTCCTCGGGGCGCGTCTTGCTTGGGCCTCTCTCCTGGAGGCGCTCAGTCAGACCCAGTGGTGACATGTGGCAAGACGCTCCTCGGGGCGCATCTTGCTTGGGCCTCTCTCCTGGAGGCGCTCAGTCAGACCCAGTGTTGACACGTGGCAAGACGCTCCTCGGGGCACGTCTTGCTTGGGCCTCTCTCCTGGAGGCGCTCAGTCAGACCCAGTGTTGACATGTGGCAAGACACTCCTCGGGGCGCGTCTTGCTTGGGCCTCTCTCCTGGAGGCGCTCAGTCAGACCGAGTGCTGACATGTGGCAAGAAGCTCCTCGGGGTGCGTGTTGCTTGGGCTTCTCTCCTGGAGGCCCTCAGTAAGACCCATTGTTGACATGTGGCAAGACGCTCCTCGGGGCGCGTCTTGCTTGGGCCTCTCTCCTGGAGGCGCTCAGTCAGACCGAGTGCTGACATTTGGCAAGACACTCCTCGGGGCGCGTCTTGCTTGGGCTTCTCTCCTGGAGGCGCTCAGACAGACCCAGTGTTGACATGTGACAAGACGCTCCTCGGGGCGCGTCTTGCTTGGGCCTCTCTCCTGGAGGCGCTCAGTCAGAACCAGAGGTGACATGTGGCAAGACGCTCCTCGGGGCGCGTCTTGCTTGGGCCTCTCTCCTGGAGGCCCTCTGTCAGACCCAGTGTTGACATGTGGCAAGACGCTCCTCTGGGCGCGTCTTGCTTGGGCCTCTCTCATGGAGGCCCTCTGTCAGACCCAGTGTTGACATGTGTCAAGACGCTCCTCGGGGCGCGTCTTGCTTTGGCCTCTCTCCTGGAGGCGCTCAGTCAGACCGAGTGCTGACATGTGGCAAGACGCTCCTCGGGCCGCGTGTTGCTTGGGCTTCTCTCCTGGAGGCCCTCAGTCAGACCCATTGTTGACATGTGGCAAGAAGCTCCTCGGGGCGCGTCTTGCTTGGGCCTCTCTCCTGGAGGCGCTCAGTCAGACCGAGTGCTGACATTTGGTAAGACACTCCTCGGGGCGCGTCTTGCTTGGGCTTCTCTCCTGGAGGCGCTCAGACAGACCCAGTGTTGACATGTGACAAGACGCTCCTCGGGGCGCGTCTTGCTTGGGCCTCTCTCCTGGAGGCGCTCAGTCAGAACCAGAGGTGACATGTGGCAAGACGCTCCTCCGGGCGCGTCTTGCTTGGGCCTCTCTCCTGGAGGCCCTCTGTCAGACCCAGTGTTGACATGTGGCAAGACGCTCCTCCGGGCGCATCTTGCTTGGGCCTCTCTCCTGGAGGCCCTCAGTCAGACCCATTGTTGACATGTGGCAAGACGCTCCTCGGGGCGCGTCTTGCTTGGGCCTCTCTCCTGGAGGTGCTCAGTAAGACCGAGTGCTGACATAAGGCAAGACGCTCCTCGGGGCGCTCATTGCTTGGGCCTCTCTCCTGAATTCCCTCTGTCAGACCGAGTGTTGACATGTGGCAAGACTCTCCTCGGGGCGCGTCTTGCTTGGGCTTCTCTCATGGAGGCCCTCAGTCCTACCCAGTGTTGACATGTGTCAAGACGCTCCTCGGGGCGTGTCTTGCTTGGGCCTCTCTCCTGGAGGCGCTCAGTCAGACCCAGTGTTGACATGTGGCAAGACGCTCCTCTGGGCGCGTCTTGCTTGGGCTTCTCTCCTGGAGGCCCTCAGTCAGACCCATTGTTGACATGTGGCAAGACGCTCCTCGGGGCACGTCTTGCTTGGGCCTCTCTCCTGGAGGCGCTCAGTCAGACCGAGTGCTGACATAAGGCAAGACGCTCCTCGGGGCGCGTCTTGCTGGGGCCTCTCTCCTGGAGGTGCTCAATCAGACCCAGTGGTGACAAGTGGCAAGACGCTCCTCTGGGCGCGTCTTGCTTGGGCCTCTCTCCTGGAGGAGCTCAGTCAGACCCAGTGGTGACACGTGGCAAGACGCTCCTCGAGGCGAATCTTGCTTGGGCCTCTCTCCTGGAGGCGCTAAGTCAGACCCAGTGTTGACATGTGGCAAGACACTCCTCGGGGCGCGTCTTGCTTGGGCTTCTCTCATGGAGGCCCTCAGTAAGACCCATTGTTGACATGTGGAAAGAAGCTCCTCGGGGCGCGTATTGCTTGGGCCTCTCTCCTGGATGCCCTCTGTCAGACCCAGTGTTGACATGTGGCAAGACTCTCCTCGGGGCGCGTCTTGCTTGGGCTTCTCTCATGGAGGCACTCAGTCAGACCCAGTGTTGACATGTGTCAAGACGCTCCTCGGGGCGTGTCTTGCTTGGGCCTCTCTCCTGGAGGCGCTCAGTCAGACCCAGTGTTGACATGTGGCAAGACGCTCCTCGGGGCGCTTCTTGCTTGGGCTTCTCTCCTGGAGGCCCTCAGTCAGACCCATTGTTGACATGTGGCAAGACGCTCCTCGGGGCACGTGTTGCTTGGACCTCTCTCCTGGAGGCGCTCAGTCAGACCGAGTAGTGACATGTGGCAAGACGCTCCTCGGGGTATGTCTTGCTTGGGCCTCTCTCCTGGAGGCGCTCAATTAGACCCAGTGTTGACATGTGGCAAGACGCTCCTCTGGGCGCGTCTTGCTTGGGCTTCTCTCCTGGAGGCCCTCAGTGAGACCCATTGTTGACATGTGGCAAGAAGCTCCTCGGGGCGCTTCTTGCTTGGGCCTCTCTCCTGGAGGCGCTCAGTCAGACCGAGTGCTGACATAAGGCAAGACGCTCCTCGGGGCGCGTCTTGCTGGGGCCTCTCTCCTGGAGGTGCTCAATCAGACCCAGTGGTGACAAGTGGCAAGACGCTCCTCTGGGCGCGTCTTGCTTGGGCCTCTCTCCTGGAGGAGCTCAGTCAGACCCAGTGGTGACACGTGGCAAGACGCTCCTCGAGGCGAATCTTGCTTGGGCCTCTCTCCTGGAGGCGCTAAGTCAGACCCAGTGTTGACATGTGGCAAGACACTCCTCGGGGCGCGTCTTGCTTGGGCTTCTCTCATGGAGGCCCTCAGTAAGACCCATTGTTGACATGTGGAAAGAAGCTCCTCGGGGCGCGTCTTGCTTTGGCTTCTCTCCTGGAGGCCCTCAGTCAGACCCATTGTTGACATGTGGCAAGACGCTCCTCGGGGCGCGTATTGCTTGGGCCTCTCTCCTGGATGCCCTCTGTCAGACCCAGTGTTGACATGTGGCAAGACTCTCCTCGGGGCGCGTCTTGCTTGGGCTTCTCTCATGGAGGCCCTCAGTCAGACCCAGTGTTGACATGTGTCAAGACGCTCCTCGGGGCGTGTCTTGCTTGGGCCTCTCTCCTGGAGGCGCTCAGTCAGACCCAGTGTTGACATGTGGCAAGACGCTCCTCGGGGCGCTTCTTGCTTGGGCTTCTCTCCTGGAGGCCCTCAGTCAGACCCATTGTTGACATGTGGCAAGACGCTCCTCGGGGCACGTGTTGCTTGGACCTCTCTCCTGGAGGCGCTCAGTCAGACCGAGTAGTGACATGTGGCAAGACGCTCCTCGGGGTATGTCTTGCTTGGGCCTCTCTCCTGGAGGCGCTCAATTAGACCCAGTGTTGACATGTGGCAAGACGCTCCTCGGGGCGCGTCTTGCTTGGGCTTCTCTCCTGGAGGCCCTCAGTGAGACCCATTGTTGACATGTGGCAAGAAGCTCCTCGGGGCGCTTCTTGCTTGGGCCTCTCTCCTGGAGGCGCTCAGTCAGACCGAGTGCTGACATGTGGCAAGACGCTCCTCGGGGCGCGTCTTGCTGGGGCCTCTCTCCTGGAGGCGCTCAGTCAGACCCAGTGTTGACATGTGGCCTGACGCTCCTCGGGGCGCGTCTTGCTTGGGCTTCTCTCCTGGAGGCCCTCAGTCAGACCCATTGTTGACATGTGGCAAGACGCTCCTCGGGGCACGTCTTGCTTGGGCCTCTCTCCTGGAGGCACTCAGTCAGACCGAGTAGTGACATGTGGCAAGACGCTCCTCGGGGTGCGTCTTGCTTGGACCTCTCTCCTGGAGGCGCTCAGTTAGACCGAGTAGTGACATGTCGCAAGACGCTCCTCGGGGCGCGTCTTGCTTGGGCCTCTCTCCTGGAGGCGCTCAGTCAGCCCGAGTGCTGACACAAGGCAAGACGCTCCTCGGGGCGAGTCTTGCTTGGGCCTCTCTCCTGGAGGCGCTCAGTCAGACCCAGTGGTGACATGTGGCAAGACGCTCCTCGGGGCGCATCTTGCTTGGGCCTCTCTCCTGGAGGCGCTCAGTCAGACCCAGTGTTGACATGTGGCAAGACGCTCCTCGGGGCGCGTCTTGCTTGGGCCTCTCTCCTGGAGGCGCTCAGTCAGACCGAGTGCTGACATGTGGCAAGAAGCTCCTCGGGGTGCGTGTTGCTTGGGCCTCTCTCCAGAAGGCCCTCAATCAGACCCAGTGTTGACACGTGGCAAGACGCTCCTCGGGGCGCGTCTTGCTTGGGCCTCTCTCCTGGAGGCGCTCAGTCAGACTGAGTAGTGACATGTGGCCTGACGCTCCTCGGGGCGCGTGTTGCTTGGGCCTCTCTCCTGGAGGCGCTCAGTCAGACCCATTGTTGACATGTTGCAAGACGCTCCTTTGGGCGCGTCTTGCTTGGGCCTCTCTCCTGGAAGCGCTCAGTCAGACCGAGTGCTGACATGTGGAAAGACGCTCCTCGGGGCGCGTCTTGCTTGGGCCTCTCTCCTGGAGGCCCTCTGTCAGACCCAGTGTTGACATGTGGCAAGACGCTCCTCCGGGCGCATCTTGCTTGGGCCTCTCTCCTGGAGGCCCTCAGTCAGACCCATTGTTGACATGTGGCAAGACGCTCCTCAGGGCGCGTCTTGCTTGGGCCTTTCTCCTGGAGGCGCTCAGTCAGACCGAGTGCTGACATGTGGCAAGACGCTCCTCGGGGCGCGTCTTGCTTGGGCCTCTCTCCTGGAGGCGCTCAGTCAGACTGAGTAGTGACATGTGGCCTGACGCTCCCCGGGGCGCATCTTGCTTGGGCCTCTCTCCTGGAGGCGCTCAGTCAGACCCAGTGGTGACATGTGGCAAGACACTCCTCGGGGCGCGTCTTGCTTGGGCCTTTCTCCTGGAGGCCCTCAGTCATACCCAGTGTTGACATGTGTCAAGACGCTCCTCGGGGCGCGTCTTGCTTGGGCCTCTCTCCTGGAGGCCCTCAGTCAGACCCATTGTTGACATGTGGCAAGACGCTCCTCGGGGCGCGTCTTGCTTGGGCTTCTCTCCTGGAGGCGCTCAGACAGACCCAGTGTTGACATGTGACAAGACGCTCCTCGGGGCGCGTCTTGCTTGGGCCTCTCTGCTGGAGGCGCTCAGTCAGAACCAGAGGTGACATGTGGCAAGTCAACAATGGGTCTTACTGAGGGCCTCCATGAGAGAGGCCCAAGCAAGACACGCCCCGAGGAGCGTCTTGACACATGTCAACACTGGGTCGGACTGAGGGCCTCCATGAGAGAAGCCCAAGCAAGACGCGCCCCGAGGAGAGTCTTGCCACATGTCAACACTCGGTCTGACAGAGGGCATTCAGGAGAGAGGCCGAAGCAATACGCGCCCCGAGGAGCGTCTTGCCACATGTCACCACTGGGTCTGAATGAGCGCCTCCAGGAGAGAGGCCCAACCATGAGGCGCCCCGAGGAGTGTCTTGCCACATGCCAACAATGGGTCTGACTGAGCGCCTCCAGGAGAGAGGCCCAAGCAAGACGCGCCCCGAGGAGCGTCTTGCCACGTGTCAACACTGGGTCTGACTGAGCGCCTCCAGGAGAGAGGCCCAAGCAAGACGCGCCCAAAGGAGCGTCTTGCCACATGTCAACACTGGGTCTGACTGAGCGCCTCCAGGAGAGAGGCACAAGCAAGACACGCCCCGAGGAGCGTCTTGACACATGTCAACACTGGGTCGGACTGAGGGCCTCCATGAGAGAAGCCCAAGCAAGACGCGCCCCAAGGAGAGTCTTGCCACATGTCAACACTCGGTCTGACAGAGGGCATTCAGGAGAGAGGCCGAAGCAATACGCGCCCCGAGGAGCGTCTTGCCACATGTCACCACTGGGTCTGAATGAGCGCCTCCAGGAGAGAGGCCCAAGTAAGACGCGCCCCGAGGAGCGTCTTGCCACATGTCAACACTGGGTCTGACTGAGCGCCTCCAGGAGAGAGGCCCAAGCAAGACGCGCCCCGAGGAGCGTCTTGCCACATGTCAACACTGGGTCTGACTGAGCGCCTCCAGGAGAGAGGCCCAAGCAAGACGCGCCCTGAGGAGCGTCTTGCCACATGTCAACAATGTGTCTGACTGAGGGCCTCCAGGAGAGAGGCCCAAGCAAGACGCGCCCCGAGGAGCGTCTTGCCACATTTCAACAATGGGTCTGACTGAGGGCCTCCAGGAGAGAGGCCCAAGCAAGACGCTCCCTGAGGAGCGTCTTGACACATGTCAACACTGGGTATGACTGAGGGCCTCCAGGAGAGAGGCCCAAGCAAGACGCGCCCCGAGGAGCGTCTTGCCACATGTCACCTCTGGTTCTGACTGAGCGCCTCCAGGAGAGAGGCCCAAGCAAGACGCGCCCCGAGGAGCGTCTTGTCACATGTCAACACTGGGTCTGTCTGAGCGCCTCCAGGAGAGAAGCCCAAGCAAGACACGCCCCGAGGAGCGTCTTGCCACATGTCAACAATGGGTCTGACTGAGGGCCTCCAGGAGAGAGGCCCAAGCAAGACGCGCCCAGAGGAGCGTCTTGACACATGTCAACACTGGGTATGACTGAGGGCCTCCAGGAGAGAGGCCCAAGCAAGACGCGCCCCGAGGAGTGTCTTGATACATGTCACCACTGGGTCTGACTGAGCGCCTCCAGGAGAGAGGCCCAAGCAAGACGCGCCCCGGGGAGCGTCAGGCCACATGTCACTACTCAGTCTGACTGAGCGCCTCCAGGAGAGAGGCCAAAGCAAGACGCGCCCCGAGGAGCGTCTTGCCACATGTCAGCACTCGGTCTGACTGAGCGCCTCCAGGAGAAAGGCCCAAGCAAGACGCGCCCTGAGGAGCGTCTTGCCACATGTCAACAATGGGTCTGACTGAGGGCCTCCAGGAGAGAGTCCCAAGCAAGATGTGCCCGGAGGAGCGTCTTGCCACATGTCAACACTGGGTCTGACAGAGGGCCTCCAGGAGAGAGGCCCAAGCAAGACGCGCCCGGAGGAGCGTCTTTCCACATGTCAGCACTCGGTCTGACTGAGCGCCTCCAGGAGAGAGGCCCAAGCAAGACGCGCCCAAAGGAGCGTCTTGCAACATGTCAACAATGGGTCTGACTGAGCGCCTCCAGGAGAGAGGCCCAAGCAACACGCGCCCCGAGGAGCGTCAGGCCACATGTCACTACTCAGTCTGACTGAGCGCCTCCAGGAGAGAGGCCCAAGCAAGACGCGCCCCGAGGAGCGTCTTGCCACGTGTCAACACTGGGTCTGATTGAGGGCCTTCTGGAGAGAGGCCCAAGCAAGACGCGCCCCGAGGAGCGTCTTGCCACATGTCAACAATGGGTCTTACTGAGGGCCTCCAGGAGAGAAGCCCAACCGACACGCGCCCCGAGGAGCTTCTTGCCACATGTCAGCACTCGGTCTGACTGAGCGCCTCCAGGAGAGAGGCCAAAGCAAGACGCGCCCCGAGGAGCGTCTTGACACATGTCAACACTGGGTCTGACAGAGGGCCTCCATGAGAGAGGCCCAAGCAAGACGCGCCCCAAGGAGTGTCTTGCCACATGTCAACACTGGGTCTGACTGAGCGGCTCCAGGAGAGAGGCCCAAGCAAGACGCGCCCCGAGGAGCGTCTTGCCACGTGTCAACACTGGGTCTACTGAGCGCCTCCAGGAGAGAGGCCCAAGCAAGATGCGCCCCGAGGAGCGTCTTGCCACATGTCACCACTGGGTCTGACTGAGCGCCTCCAGGAGAGAGGCCCAAGCAAGACGCGCCCCGAGGAGCGTCTTGCCTTATGTCAGCACTCGGTCTGACTGAGCGCCTCCAGGAGAGAGGCCCAAGCAAGACGCGCCCCGAGGAGCGTCTTGCGACATGTCACTACTCGGTCTAACTGAGCGCCTCCAGGAGAGAGGTCCAAGCAAGACGCACCCCGAGGAGCGTCTTGCCACATGTCAACAATGGGTCTGACTGAGGGCCTCCAGGAGAGAAGCCCAAGCAAGACGCGCCCCGAGGAGCGTCTTGCCACATGTCAGCACTCGGTCTGACTGAGCGCCTCCAGGAGAGAGGCCCAAGCAAGAAGCGCCCTGAGGAGCTTCTTGCCACATGTCAACAATGGGTCTCACTGAGGGCCTCCAGGAGAGAAGCCCAACCAAGACGCGCCCCGAGGAGCGTCTTGCCACATGTCAACACTGGGTCTAATTGAGCGCCTCCAGGAGAGAGGCCCAAGCAAGACATACCCCGAGGAGCGTCTTGCCACATGTCACTACTCGGTCTGACTGAGCGCCTCCAGGAGAGAGGTCCAAGCAACACGTGCCCCGAGGAGCGTCTTGCCACATGTCAACAATGGGTCTGACTGAGGGCCTCCAGGAGAGAAGCCCAAGCAAGAAGCGCCCCGAGGAGCGTCTTGCCACATGTCACTACTCGGTCTGTTTGAGCGCCTCCAGGAGAGAGGCCCAAGCAAGACACGCCCCGAGGAGCGTCTTGACACATGTCAACACTGGGTCTGACTGAGGGCCTCCATGAGAGAAGCCCAAGCAAGACGCGCCCCGAGGAGCGTCTTGCCACATGTCAACACTGGGTCTGATTGAGGGCCTTCTGGAGAGAGGCCCAAGCAAGACGCGCCCCGAGGAGCGTCTTGCCACATGTATACAATGGGTCTGACTGAGGGCCTCCAGGAGAGAAGCCCAAGCAAGACGCGCCCCGTGGAGCGTCTTGCCACATGTCACCTCTGGTTCTGACTGAGCGCCTCCAGGAGAGAGGCCCAAGCAAGATGTGCCCCGAGGAGCGTCTTTTCACATGTCAACACTGGGTCTGACACAGGGCCTCCATGAGAGAGGCCCAAGCAAGACGCGCCCCGAGGAGTGTCTTGCGACATGTCACTACTCGGTCTAACTGAGCGCCTCCAGGAGAGAGGTCCAAGCAAGACGCGCCCCGAGGAGCGTCTTGCCACATGTCACTACTCGGTCTGACTGAGCGCCTCCAGGAGAGAGGCCCAAGCAAGACGTGCCCCGAGGAGCGTCTTGCCACATGTCAACAATGGGTCTGACTGAGGGCCTCCAGGAGAGAAGCCCAAGCAAGACGCGCCCCGTGGAGCGTCTTGCCACATGTCAACACTGGGTCTGACTGAGCGCCTCCAGGAGAGAGGCCCAAGCAAGACGTGCCCCGAGGAGCGTCTTGCCACATGTCAACATAGGTCTGACTGAGGGCCTCCAGGAGAGAAGCCCAAGCAAGACGCGCCCCGTGGAGCGTCTTGCCACATGTCAACACTGGGTCTTATTGAGGGCCTTCTGGAGAGAGGCCCAAGCAATACGCGCCCCGAGGAGCGTCTTGCCACATGTCAACAATGGGTCTTACTGAGGGCCTCCAGGAGAGAGGCCCAAGCAAGATGCGCCCGGAGGAGCGTCTTGCCACATGTCACCTCTGGTTCTGACTGAGCGCCTCCAGGAGAGAGGCCCAAGCAAGACGCGCCCCGAGGAGCGTCTTGCCACAAGTCAACAATGGGTCTGACTGAGGGCCTTCTGGAGAGAGGCCCAAGCAAGACGCACCACGAGGAGCGTCTTGCCACATGTCAACAATGGGTCTTACTGAGGGCCTCCAGGAGAGAAGCCCAAGCAAGACGCGCCCCGAGGAGCTTCTTGCCACATGTCAGCACTCGGTCTGACTGAGCGCCTCCAGGAGAGAGGCCAAAGCAAGACGCGCCCCGAGGAGCGTCTTGACACATGTCAACACTGGGTCTGACAGAGGGCCTCCATGAGAGAGGCCCAAGCAAGACGCGCCCCGAGGAGTGTCTTGCCACATGTCAACACTGGGTCTGACAGAGGGCCTCCAGGAGAGAGGCCCAAGCAAGACGCGCCCCGAGGAGTGTCTTGCCACATGTCACCACTTGGTCTGACTGAGCGCCTCCAGGAGAGAGGCCCAAGCAAGACGCGCCCCGAGGGGAGTCTTGCCACGTGTCACACTCGGTCTGATTGAGGGCCTTCTGGAGAGAGGCCCAAGCAAGACGCGCCCCGAGGAGCGTCTTGCCACATGTCAACAATGGTTCTTACTGAGGGCCTCCAGGTGAGAAGCCCAAGCAAGACGCGCCCCGAGGAGCGTCTTGCCACATGTCAACAATGGGTCTTACTGAGGGCCTCCAGGAGAGAAGCCCAACTGACACGCGCCCCGAGGAGCTTCTTGCCACATGTCAGCACTCGGTCTGACTGAGCGCCTCCAGGAGAGAGGCCAAAGCAAGACGCGCCCCGAGGAGCGTCTTGACACATGTCAACACTGGGTCTGACAGAGGGCCTCCATGAGAGAGGCCCAAGCAAGACGCGCCCCAAGGAGTGTCTTGCCACATGTCAACACTGGGTCTGACTGAGCGGCTCCAGGAGAGAGGCCCAAGCAAGACGCGCCCCGAGGAGCGTCTTGCCACGTGTCAACACTGGGTCTACTGAGCGCCTCCAGGAGAGAGGCCCAAGCAAGATGCGCCCCGAGGAGCGTCTTGCCACATGTCACCACTGGGTCTGACTGAGCGCCTCCAGGAGAGAGGCCCAAGCAAGACGCACCCCGAGGAGCGTCTTGCCTTATGTCAGCACTCGGTCTGACTGAGCGCCTCCAGGAGAGAGGCCCAAGCAAGACGCGCCCCGAGGAGCGTCTTGCCACATGTCAACAATGGGTCTGACTGAGGGCCTCCAGGAGAGAAGCCCAAGCAAGACGCGCCCCGAGGAGCGTCTTGCCACATGTCAGCACTCGGTCTGACTGAGCGCCTCCAGGAGAGAGGCCCAAGCAAGAAGCGCCCTGAGGAGCTTCTTGCCACATGTCAACAATGGGTCTCACTGAGGGCCTCCAGGAGAGAAGCCCAACCAAGACGCGCCCCGAGGAGCGTCTTGCCACATGTCAACACTGGGTCTAATTGAGCGCCTCCAGGAGAGAGGCCCAAGCAAGACATACCCCGAGGAGCGTCTTGCCACATGTCACTACTCGGTCTGACTGAGCGCCTCCAGGAGAGAGGTCCAAGCAACACGTGCCCCGAGGAGCGTCTTGCCACATGTCAACAATGGGTCTGACTGAGGGCCTCCAGGAGAGAAGCCCAAGCAAGAAGCGCCCCGAGGAGCGTCTTGCCACATGTCACTACTCGGTCTGTTTGAGCGCCTCCAGGAGAGAGGCCCAAGCAAGACACGCCCCGAGGAGCGTCTTGACACATGTCAACACTGGGTCTGACTGAGGGCCTCCATGAGAGAAGCCCAAGCAAGACGCGCCCCGAGGAGCGTCTTGCCACATGTCAACACTGGGTCTGATTGAGGGCCTTCTGGAGAGAGGCCCAAGCAAGACGCGCCCCGAGGAGCGTCTTGCCACATGTATACAATGGGTCTGACTGAGGGCCTCCAGGAGAGAAGCCCAAGCAAGACGCGCCCCGTGGAGCGTCTTGCCACATGTCACCTCTGGTTCTGACTGAGCACCTCCAGGAGAGAGGCCCAAGCAAGATGTGCCCCGAGGAGCGTCTTTTCACATGTCAACACTGGGTCTGACACAGGGCCTTCATGAGAGAGGCCCAAGCAAGACGCGCCCCGAGGAGTGTCTTGCGACATGTCACTACTCGGTCTAACTGAGCGCCTCCAGGAGAGAGGTCCAAGCAAGACGCGCCCCGAGGAGCGTCTTGCCACATGTCACTACTCGGTCTGACTGAGCGCCTCCAGGAGAGAGGCCCAAGCAAGACGTGCCCCGAGGAGCGTCTTGCCACATGTCAACAATGGGTCTGACTGAGGGCCTCCAGGAGAGAAGCCCAAGCAAGACGCGCCCCGTGGAGCGTCTTGCCACATGTCAACACTGGGTCTGACTGAGCGCCTCCAGGAGAGAGGCCCAAGCAAGACGCGCCCCGAGGAGCGTCTTGCCACATGTCAACATAGGTCTGACTGAGGGCCTCCAGGAGAGAAGCCCAAGCAAGACGCGCCCCGTGGAGCGTCTTGCCACATGTCAACACTGGGTCTTATTGAGGGCCTTCTGGAGAGAGGCCCAAGCAATACGCGCCCCGAGGAGCGTCTTGCCACATGTCAACAATGGGTCTTACTGAGGGCCTCCAGGAGAGAGGCCCAAGCAAGATGCGCCCGGAGGAGCGTCTTGCCACATGTCACCTCTGGTTCTGACTGAGCGCCTCCAGGAGAGAGGCCCAAGCAAGACGCGCCCCGAGGAGCGTCTTGCCACAAGTCAACAATGGGTCTGACTGAGGGCCTTCTGGAGAGAGGCCCAAGCAAGACGCACCACGAGGAGCGTCTTGCCACATGTCAACAATGGGTCTTACTGAGGGCCTCCAGGAGAGAAGCCCAAGCAAGACGCGCCCCGAGGAGCTTCTTGCCACATGTCAGCACTCGGTCTGACTGAGCGCCTCCAGGAGAGAGGCCAAAGCAAGACGCGCCCCGAGGAGCGTCTTGACACATGTCAACACTGGGTCTGACAGAGGGCCTCCATGAGAGAGGCCCAAGCAAGACGCGCCCCGAGGAGTGTCTTGCCACATGTCAACACTGGGTCTGACAGAGGGCCTCCAGGAGAGAGGCCCAAGCAAGACGCTCCCCGAGGAGTGTCTTGCCACATGTCACCACTTGGTCTGACTGAGCGCCTCCAGGAGAGAGGCCCAAGCAAGACGCGCCCCGAGGGGCGTCTTGCCACGTGTCACACTCGGTCTGATTGAGGGCCTTCTGGAGAGAGGCCCAAGCAAGACGCGCCCCGAGGAGCGTCTTGCCACATGTCAACAATGGTTCTTACTGAGGGCCTCCAGGTGAGAAGCCCAAGCAAGACGCGCCCCGAGGAGCTTCTTGCCACATGTCAGCACTCGGTCAGACTGAGCGCCTCCAGGAGAGAGGCCCAAGCAAGACGCGCCCCGAGGAGTGTCTTGCCAAATGTCAACACTGGGTATGACTGAGCGCCTCAGGGAGAGAGGTCCAAGCAAGACGCGCCCCGAGGAGCGTCTTGCCACATGTCACTACTCGGTCTGACTGAGCGCCTCAGGGAGAGAGGTCCAAGCAAGACGCGCCCCGAGGAGCGTCTTGCCACATGTCAACACTGGATCTGACTGAGTGCCTCCATGAGAGAAGCCCCATCAAGACGCGCCCCGAGGAGCGTCTTGCCACATGTCACTAGTCAGTCTGTTTGAGCGCCTACAGGAGAGAGGCCCAAGCAAGACACGCCCCGAGGAGCGTCTTGACACATGTCAACACTGGGTCTGACTGAGGGCCTCCATGAGAGAAGCCCAAGCAAGACGCGCCCCGAGGAGCGTCTTGCCACATGTCAACACTGGGTCTGATTGAGGGCCTTCTGGAGAGAGGCCCAAGCAAGACGCGCCCCGAGGAGCGTCTTGCCACATGTATACAATGGGTCTTACTGAGGGCCTCCAGGAGAGAGGCCCAAGCAAGATGCGCCCGGAGGAGCGTTTTGCCACATGTCAACACTGGGTCTGACAGAGGGCCTCCAGGAGAGAGGCCCAAGCAAGACGCACCCCGAGGAGCGAATTGCCACATGTCACCTCTGGTTCTGACTGAGCGCCTCCAGGAGAGAGGCCCAAGCAAGACGCGCCCCGAGGAACGTCTTGCCACATGTCAACACTGGGTCTGACAGAGGGCCTCCATGAGAGAGGCCCAAGCAAGACGCGCCCCGAGGAGCGTCTTGCCACATGTCACTACTCGGTCTGACTGAGCGCCTCCAGGAGAGAGGCCCAAGCAAGACGTGCCCCGAGGAGCGTCTTGCCACATGTCAACAATGGGTCTGACTGAGGGCCTCCAGGAGAGCAGCCCAAGCAAGACGCGCCCCGTGGAGCGTCTTGCCACATGTCAACACTGGGTCTGACTGAGCGCCTCCAGGAGAGAGGCCCAAGCAAGACGCGCCCCGAGGAGCGTCTTGCCACATGTCAACAATGGGTCTGACTGAGGGCCTCCAGGAGAGAAGCCCAAGCAAGACGCGCCCCGTGGAGCGTCTTGCCACATGTCAACACTGGGTCTGACAGAGGGCCTCCATGAGAGAGGCCCAAGCAAGACGCGCCCCGAGGAGCGTCTTGCGACATGTCACTACTCGGTCTAACTGAGCGCCTCCAGGAGAGAGGTCCAAGCAAGACGCGCCCCGAGGAGCGTCTTGCCACATGTCACTACTCGGTCTGACTGAGCGCCTCCAGGAGAGAGGCCCAAGCAAGACACGCCCCGAGGAGCGTCTTGCCACATGTCAAAAATGGGTCTGACTGAGGGCCTCCAGGAGAGAAGCCCAAGCAAGAAGCGCCCCGAGGAGCGTCTTGCCACATGTCAACACTGGGTCTGACTGAGCGCCTCCAGGAGAGAGGCCCAAGCAAGACACGCCCCGAGGAGCGTCTTGACACATGTCAACACTGGGTCTGACTGAGGGCCTCCATGAGAGAAGCCCAAGCAAGCCGCGCCCCGAGGAGAGTCTTGCCACATGTCAACACTGGGTCTGACAGAGGGCATCCAGGAGAGAGGCCCAAGCAATACGCGCCCCGAGGAGCGTCTTTCCACATGTCAACAATGGGTCTGACTGAGGGCCTCCAGGAGAGAAGCCAAAGCAAGACGCGCCCCGAGGAGCTTCTTTCCACATGTCAACAATGGGTCTTACTGAGGGCCTCCATGAGAGAAGCCCAAGCAAGACGCGCCCCGAGGAGTGTCTTGCCACATGTCAACACTGTGTCTGACTGAGCGCCTCCAGGAGAGAGGCCCAAGCAAGACGCGCCCCGAGGAGCGTCTTGCCACGTGTCAACACTGGGTCTGATTTAGCGCCTCCAGGAGAGAGGCCCAAGCAAGATGCGCCTCGAGGAGCGTCTTGCCACGTGTCACCACTGGGTCTGACTGAGCTCCTCCAGGAGAGAGGCCCAAGCAAGACGCGCCCCGAGGAGCTTCTTGCCACATGTCAACACTGTGTCTGACTGAGCGCCTCCAGGAGAGAGGCCCAAGCAAGACGCGCCCCGAGGAGCTTCTTGCCACATGTCAGCACTCGGTCTGACTGAGCGCCTCCAGGAGAGAGGCCAAAGCAAGACGTGCCCCGAGGAGCGTCTTGACACATGTCAACACTGGGTCTGACAGAGGGCCTCCATGAGAGAGGCCCAAGCAAGACGCGCCCCGAGGAGTGTCTTGCCACATGTCAACACTGGGTCTGACAGAGGGCCTCCAGGAGAGAGGCCCAAGCAAGACGCTCCCCGAGGAGTGTCTTGCCACATGTCACCACTTGGTCTGACTGAGCGCCTCCAGGAGAGAGGCCCAAGCAAGACGCGCCCCGAGGGGCGTCTTGCCACGTGTCACACTCGGTCTGATTGAGGGCCTTCTGGAGAGAGGCCCAAGCAAGACGCGCCCCGAGGAGCGTCTTGCCACATGTCAACAATGGTTCTTACTGAGGGCCTCCAGGTGAGAAGCCCAAGCAAGACGCGCCCCGAGGAGCTTCTTGCCACATGTCAGCACTCGGTCAGACTGAGCGCCTCCAGGAGAGAGGCCAAAGCAAGACGCCCCCCGAGGAGCGTCTTGACACATGTCAACACTGGGTCTGACAGAGGGCCTCCATGAGAGAGGCCCAAGCAAGACGCGCCCCGAGGAGTGTCTTGCCAAATGTCAACACTGGGTATGACTGAGCGCCTCAGGGAGAGAGGTCCAAGCAAGACGCGCCCCGAGGAGCGTCTTGCCACATGTCACTACTCGGTCTGACTGAGCGCCTCAGGGAGAGAGGTCCAAGCAAGACGCGCCCCGAGGAGCGTCTTGCCACATGTCAACACTGGATCTGACTGAGTGCCTCCATGAGAGAAGCCCCATCAAGACGCGCCCCGAGGAGCGTCTTGCCACATGTCACTAGTCAGTCTGTTTGAGCGCCTACAGGAGAGAGGCCCAAGCAAGACACGCCCCGAGGAGCGTCTTGACACATGTCAACACTGGGTCTGACTGAGGGCCTCCATGAGAGAAGCCCAAGCAAGACGCGCCCCGAGGAGCGTCTTGCCACATGTCAACACTGGGTCTGATTGAGGGCCTACTGGAGAGAGGCCCAAGCAAGACGCGCCCCGAGGAGCGTCTTGCCACATGTATACAATGGGTCTTACTGAGGGCCTCCAGGAGAGAGGCCCAAGCAAGATGCGCCCGGAGGAGCGTTTTGCCACATGTCAACACTGGGTCTGACAGAGGGCCTCCAGGAGAGAGGCCCAAGCAAGACGCACCCCGAGGAGCGAATTGCCACATGTCACCTCTGGTTCTGACTGAGCGCCTCCAGGAGAGAGGCCCAAGCAAGACGCGCCCCGAGGAACGTCTTGCCACATGTCAACACTGGGTCTGACAGAGGGCGTCCATGAGAGAGGCCCAAGCAAGACGCGCCCCGAGGAGCGTCTTGCCACATGTCACTACTCGGTCTGACTGAGCGCCTCCAGGAGAGAGGCCCAAGCAAGACGTGCCCCGAGGAGCGTCTTGCCACATGTCAACAATGGGTCTGACTGAGGGCCTCCAGGAGAGCAGCCCAAGCAAGACGCGCCCCGTGGAGCGTCTTGCCACATGTCAACACTGGGTCTGACTGAGCGCCTCCAGGAGAGAGGCCCAAGCAAGACGCGCCCCGAGGAGCGTCTTGCCACATGTCAACAATGGGTCTGACTGAGGGCCTCCAGGAGAGAAGCCCAAGCAAGACGCGCCCCGTGGAGCGTCTTGCCACATGTCAACACTGGGTCTGACAGAGGGCCTCCATGAGAGAGGCCCAAGCAAGACGCGCCCCGAGGAGCGTCTTGCGACATGTCACTACTCGGTCTAACTGAGCGCCTCCAGGAGAGAGGTCCAAGCAAGACGCGCCCCGAGGAGCGTCTTGCCACATGTCACTACTCGGTCTGACTGAGCGCCTCCAGGAGAGAGGCCCAAGCAAGACACGCCCCGAGGAGCGTCTTGCCACATGTCAAAAATGGGTCTGACTGAGGGCCTCCAGGAGAGAAGCCCAAGCAAGAAGCGCCCCGAGGAGCGTCTTGCCACATGTCAACACTGGGTCTGACTGAGCGCCTCCAGGAGAGAGGCCCAAGCAAGACACGCCCCGAGGAGCGTCTTGACACATGTCAACACTGGGTCTGACTGAGGGCCTCCATGAGAGAAGCCCAAGCAAGCCGCGCCCCGAGGAGAGTCTTGCCACATGTCAACACTGGGTCTGACAGAGGGCATCCAGGAGAGAGGCCCAAGCAATACGCGCCCCGAGGAGCGTCTTTCCACATGTCAACAATGGGTCTGACTGAGGGCCTCCAGGAGAGAAGCCAAAGCAAGACGCGCCCCGAGGAGCTTCTTTCCACATGTCAACAATGGGTCTTACTGAGGGCCTCCATGAGAGAAGCCCAAGCAAGACGCGCCCCGAGGAGTGTCTTGCCACATGTCAACACTGTGTCTGACTGAGCGCCTCCAGGAGAGAGGCCCAAGCAAGACGCGCCCCGAGGAGCGTCTTGCCACGTGTCAACACTGGGTCTGATTTAGCGCCTCCAGGAGAGAGGCCCAAGCAAGATGCGCCTCGAGGAGCGTCTTGCCACGTGTCACCACTGGGTCTGACTGAGCGCCTCAGGGAGAGAGGTCCAAGCAAGACGCGCCCCGAGGAGCGTCTTGCCACATGTCAACACTGGATCTGACTGAGTGCCTCCATGAGAGAAGCCCCAGCAAGACGCGCCCCGAGGAGCGTCTTGCCACATGTCACTACTCGGTCTGTTTGAGCGTCTCCAGGAGAGAGGCCCAAGCAAGACACGCCCCGAGGAGCGTCTTGACACATGTCAACACTGGGTCTGACTGAGGGCCTCCATGAGAGAAGCCCAAGCAAGACGCGCCCCGAGGAGCGTCTTGCCACATGTCAACACTGGGTCTGATTGAGGGCCTTCTGGAGAGAGGCCCAAGCAAGACGCGCCCCGAGGAGCGTCTTGCCACATGTATACAATGGGTCTTACTGAGGGCCTCCAGGAGAGAGGCCCAAGCAAGATGCGCCCGGAGGAGCGTTTTGCCACATGTCAACACTGTGTCTGACAGAGGGCCTCCAGGAGAGAGGCCCAAGCAAGACGCACCCCGAGGAGCGTCTTGCCACATGTCACCTCTGGTTCTGACTGAGCGCCTCCAGGAGAGAGGCCCAAGCAAGACGCGCCCCGAGGAGCGTCTTGCCACATGTCAACACTGGGTCTGACAGAGGGCCTCCATGAGAGAGGCCCAAGCAAGACGCGCCCCGAGGAGCGTCTTGCGACATGTCACTACTCTGTCTAACTGAGCGCCTCCAGGAGAGAGGTCCAAGCAAGACGCGCCCCGAGGAGCGTCTTGCCACATGTCACTACTCGGTCTGACTGAGCGCCTCCAGGAGAGAGGCCCAAGCAAGACGTGCCCCGAGGAGCGTCTTGCCACATGTCAACAATGGGTCTGACTGAGGGCCTCCAGGAGAGAAGCACAAGCAAGACGCGCCCCGAGGAGCGTCTTGCCACATGTCAACAATGGGTCTGACTGAGGGCCTCCAGGAGAGAAGCCCAAGCAAGACGCGCCCCGTGGAGCGTCTTGCCACATGTCAACACTGGGTCTTATTGAGGGCCTTCTGGAGAGAGGCCCAAGCAATACGCGCCCCGAGGAGCGTCTTGCCACATGTCAACAATGGGTCTTACTGAGGGCCTCCAGGAGAGAGGCCCAAGCAAGATGCGCCCGGAGGAGCGTCTTGCCACATGTCAACACTGGGTCTGACAGAGGGCCTCCAGGAGAGAGGCCCAAGCAAGACGCGCCCCGAGGAGCGTCTTGCCACATGTCACCTCTGGTTCTGACTGAGCGCCTCCAGGAGAGAGGCCCAAGCAAGATGCGCCCCGAGGAGCGTCTTGCCACATGTCAACAATGGGTCTGACTGAGGGCCTCCAGGAGAGAAGCCCAAGCAAGACGCGCCCCGTGGAGCGTCTTGACACATGTCAACACTGGGTCTGACAGAGGGCCTCCAGGAGAGGGGCCCAAGAAAGACGCGCCCCGAGGAGTGTCTTGCCACATGTCACCACTGGGTCTGACTGAGCGCCTCCAGGAGAGAGGCCCAGGCAAGACGCGCCCCGAGGAGCGTCAGGCCACATGTCACTACTCAGTCTGACTGAACGCCTCAAGGAGAGAGGCCCAAGCAAGACGCGCCCCGAGGAGCGTCTTGCCACGTGTCAACACTGGGTCTGATTGAGGGCCTTCTGGAGAGAGGCCCAAGCAAGACGCACCACGAGGAGCGTCTTGCCACATGTCAACAATGGGTCTTACTGAGGGCCTCCAGGAGAGAAGCCCAAGCAAGACGCGCCCCGAGGAGCTTCTTGCCGCATGTCAGCACTTGGTCTGACTGAGCGCCTCCAGGAGAGAGGCCCAAGCAACACGCGCCCCGAGGAGCGTCAGGCCACATGTCACTACTCAGTCTGAATGAGCGCCTCCAGGAGAGAGGCCCAAGCAAGACGCGCCCCGAGGAGCGTCTTGCCACATGTCAACAATGGGTCTTACTGAGGGCCTCCAGGAGAGAAGCCCAAGCAAGACGCGCCCCGAGGAGCTTCTTGCCACATGTCAGCACTCGGTCTGACTGAGCGCCTCCAGGAGAGAGGCCAAAGCAAGACGCGCCCCGAGGAGCGTCTTGACACATGTCAACACTGGGTCTGACAGAGGGCCTCCATGAGAGAGGCCCAAGCAAGACGCGCCCCGAGGAGTGTCTTGCCACATGTCACCACTTGGTCTGACTGAGCGCCTCCAGGAGAGAGGCCCAAGCAAGACGCGCCCCGAGGAGCGTCTTGCCACGTGTCAACACTGGGTCTGATTGAGGGCCTTCTGGAGAGAGGCCCAAGCAAGACGCGCCCCGAGGAGCGTCTTGCCACATGTCAACAATGGTTCTTATTGAGGGCCTCCAGGTGAGAAGCCCAAGCAAGACGCGCCCCGAGGAGCTTCTTGCCACATGTCAGCACTCGGTCAGACTGAGCGCCTCCAGGAGAGAGGCCAAAGCAAGACGCCCCCCGAGGAGCGTCTTGACACATGTCAACACTGGGTCTGACAGAGGGCCTCCATGAGAGAGGCCCAAGCAAGACGCACCCCGAGGAGTGTCTTGCCAAATGTCAACACTGGGTCTGACTGAGCGCCTCAGGGAGAGAGGTCCAAGCAAGACGCGCCCCGAGGAGCGTCTTGCCACGTGTCAACACTGGGTCTGATTGTGGGCCTTCTGGAGAGAGGCCCAAGCAAGACACGCCCCGAGGAGCGTCTTGCCACATGTCAACAATGGTTCTTACTTAGGGCCTCCAGGTGAGAAGCCCAAGCAAGACGCGCCCCGAGGAGCTTCTTGCCACATGTCAGCACTCGGTCAGACTGAGCGCCTCCAGGAGAGAGGCCAAAGCAAGACGCCCCCCGAGGAGCGTCTTGACACATGTCAACACTGGGTCTGACAGAGGGCCTCAGGGAGAGAGGTCCAAGCAAGACGCGCCCCGAGGAGCGTCTTGCCACATGTCAACACTGGATCTGACTGAGTGCCTCCATGAGAGAAGCCCCAGCAAGACGCGCCCCGAGGAGCGTCTTGCCACATGTCACTACTCGGTCTGTTTGAGCGCCTCCAGGAGAGAGGCCCAAGCAAGACACGCCCCGAGGAGCGTCTTGACACATGTCAACACTGGGTCTGACTGAGGGCCTCCATGAGAGAAGCCCAAGCAAGACGCGCCCCGAGGAGCGTCTTGCCACATGTCAACACTGGGTCTGATTGAGGGCCTTCTGGAGAGAGGCCCAAGCAAGACGCGCCCCGAGGAGCGTCTTGCCACATGTATACAATGGGTCTTACTGAGGGCCTCCAGGAGAGAGGCCCAAGCAAGATGCGCCCGGAGGAGCGTTTTGCCACATGTCAACACTGTGTCTGACAGAGGGCCTCCAGGAGAGAGGCCCAAGCAAGACGCACCCCGAGGAGCGTCTTGCCACATGTCACCTCTGGTTCTGACTGAGCGCCTCCAGGAGAGAGGCCCAAGCAAGACGCGCCCCGAGGAGCGTCTTGCCACATGTCAACACTGGGTCTGACAGAGGGCCTCCATGAGAGAGGCCCAAGCAAGACGCGCCCCGAGGAGCGTCTTGCCACATGTCACTACTCGGTCTGACTGAGCGCCTCCAGGAGAGAGGCCCAAGCAAGACGTGCCCCGAGGAGCGTCTTGCCACATGTCAACAATGGGTCTGACTGAGGGCCTCCAGGAGAGAAGCACAAGCAAGACGCGCCCCGTGGAGCGTCTTGCCACATGTCAACACTGGGTCTGATTGAGCGCCTCCAGGAGAGAGGCCCAAGCAAGACGCGCCCCGAGGAGCGTCTTGCCACATGTCAACAATGGGTCTGACTGAGGGCCTCCAGGAGAGAAGCCCAAGCAAGACGCGCCCCGTGGAGCGTCTTGCCACATGTCAACACTGGGTCTTATTGAGGGCCTTCTGGAGAGAGGCCCAAGCAATACGCACCCCGAGGAGCGTCTTGCCACATGTCAACAATGGGTCTTACTGAGGGCCTCCAGGAGAGAGGCCCAAGCAAGATGCGCCCGGAGGAGCGTCTTGCCACATGTCAACACTGGGTCTGACAGAGGGCCTCCAGGAGAGAGGCCCAAGCAAGACGCACCACGAGGAGCGTCTTGCCACATGTCAACAATGGGTCTTACTGAGGGCCTCCAGGAGAGAAGCCCAAGCAAGACGCGCCCCGAGGAGCTTCTTGCCGCATGTCAGCACTCGGTCTGACTGAGCGCCTCCAGGAGAGAGGCCAAAGCAAGACGCGCCACGAGGAGCGTCTTGACACATGTCAACACTGGGTCTGACAGAGGGCCTCCATGAGAGAGGCCCAAGCAAGACGCGCCCCGAGGAGTGTCTTGCCACATGTCAACACTGGGTCTGACAGAGGGCCTCCAGGAGAGAGGCCCAAGCAAGACGCGCCCCGAGGAGTGTCTTGCCACATGTCACCACTTGGTCTGACTGAGCGCCTCCAGGAGAGAGGCCCAAGCAAGACGCGCCCCGAGGAGCGTCTTGCCACGTGTCAACACTGGGTCTGATTGAGGGCCTTCTGGAGAGAGGCCCAAGCAAGACGCGCCCCGAGGAGTGTCTTGCCAAATGTCAACACTGGGTCTGACTGAGCGCCTCAGGGAGAGAGGTCCAAGCAAGACGCGCCCCGAGGAGCGTCTTGCCACATGTCACTACTCGGTCTGACTGAGCGCCTCAGGGAGAGAGGTCCAAGCAAGACACGCCCCGAGGAGCGTCTTGCCACATGTCAACACTGGATCTGACTGAGTGCCTCCATGAGAGAAGCCCCAGCAAGACGCGCCCCGAGGAGCGTCTTGCCACATGTCACTACTCGGTCTGTTTGAGCGCCTCCAGGAGAGAGGCCCAAGCAAGACACGCCCCGAGGAGCGTCTTGACACATGTCAACACTGGGTCTGACTGAGGGCCTCCATGAGAGAAGCCCAAGCAAGACGCGCCCCGAGGAGCGTCTTGCCACATGTCAACACTGGGTCTGATTGAGGGCCTTCTGGAGAGAGGCCCAAGCAAGACGCGCCCCGAGGAGCGTCTTGCCACATGTATACAATTGGTCTTACTGAGGGCCTCCAGGAGAGAGGCCCACGAAAGATGCGCCCGGAGGAGCGTTTTGCCACATGTCAACACTGGGTCTGACAGAGGGCCTCCATGAGGGAGGCCCAAGCAAGACGCGCCCCGAGGAGCGTCTTGCGACATGTCACTACTCGGTCTAACTGAGCGCCTCCAGGAGAGAGGTCCAAGCAAGACGCGCCCCGAGGAGCATCTTGCCACATGTCAGTACTCGGTCTGACTGAGCGCCTCCAGGAGAGAGGCCCAAGCAAGACGTGCCCCGAGGAGCGTCTTGCCACATGTCAACAATGGGTCTGACAGAGGGCCTCCAGGAGAGAGGCCCAAGCAAGACGCGCCCCGAGGAGCGTCTTGCCACATGTCACCTCTGGTTCTGACTGAGCGCCTCCAGGAGAGAGGCCCAAGCAAGATGCGCCCCGAGGAGCGTCTTGCCACATGTCAACAATGGGTCTGACTGAGGGCCTCCAGGAGAGAAGCCCAAGCAAGACGCGCCCCGTGGAGCGTCTTGACACATGTCAACACTGGGTCTGACAGAGGGCCTCCAGGAGAGGGGCCCAAGAAAGACGCGCCCCAAGGAGTGTCTTGCCACATGTCACCACTGGGTCTGACTGAGCGCCTCCAGGAGAGAGGCCCAGGCAAGACGCGCCCCGAGGAGCGTCAGGCCACATGTCACTACTCAGTCTGACTGAGCGCCTCCAGGAGAGAGGCCCAAGCAAGACGCGCCCCGAGGAGCGTCTTGCCACGTGTCAACACTGGGTCTGATTGAGGGCCTTCTGGAGAGAGGCCCAAGCAAGACGCACCACGAGGAGCGTCTTGCCACATGTCAACAATGGGTCTTACTGAGGGCCTCCAGGAGAGAAGCCCAAGCAAGACGCGCCCCGAGGAGCTTCTTGCCACATGTCAGCACTCGGTCTGACTGAGCGCCTCCAGGAGAGAAGCCAAAGCAAGACGCGCCCCGAGGAGCGTCTTGACACATGTCAACACTGGGTCTGACAGAGGGCCTCCATGAGAGAGGCCCAAGCAAGACGCGCCCGGAGGAGTGTCTTTCCACATGTCAACACTGGGTCTGACTGAGCGCCTCCAGGAGAGAGGCCCAAGCAAGACGCGCCCCGAGGAGCTTCTTGCCACATGTCACCACTTGGTCTGACTGAGCGCCTCCAGGAGAGAGGCCCAAGCAAGACGCGCCCCGAGGGGCGTCTTGCCACGTGTCACACTCGGTCTGATTGAGGGCCTTCTGGAGAGAGGCCCAAGCAAGACGCGCCCCGAGGAGCGTCTTGCCACATGTCAACAATGGTTCTTACTGAGGGCCTCCAGGTGAGAAGCCCAAGCAAGACGCGCCCCGAGGAGCTTCTTGCCACATGTCAGCACTCGGTCAGACTGAGCGCCTCCAGGAGAGAGGCCAAAGCAAGACGCCCCCCGAGGAGCGTCTTGACACATGTCAACACTGGGTCTGACAGAGGGCCTCCATGAGAGAGGCCCAAGCAAGACGCGCCCCGAGGAGTGTCTTGCCAAATGTCAACACTGGGTATGACTGAGCGCCTCAGGGAGAGAGGTCCAAGCAAGACGCGCCCCGAGGAGCGTCTTGCCACATGTCACTACTCGGTCTGACTGAGCGCCTCAGGGAGAGAGGTCCAAGCAAGACGCGCCCCGAGGAGCGTCTTGCCACATGTCAACACTGGATCTGACTGAGTGCCTCCATGAGAGAAGCCCCAGCAAGACGCGCCCCGAGGAGCGTCTTGCCACATGTCACTAGTCAGTCTGTTTGAGCGCCTACAGGAGAGAGGCCCAAGCAAGACACGCCCCGAGGAGCGTCTTGACACATGTCAACACTGGGTCTGACTGAGGGCCTCCATGAGAGAAGCCCAAGCAAGACGCGCCCCGTGGAGCGTCTTGCCACATGTCAACACTGGGTCTGATTGAGGGCCTTCTGGAGAGAGGCCCAAGCAAGACGCGCCCCGAGGAGCGTCTTGCCACATGTATACAATGGGTCTTACTGAGGGCCTCCAGGAGAGAGGCCCAAGCAAGATGCGCCCGGAGGAGCGTTTTGCCACATGTCAACACTGGGTCTGACAGAGGGCCTCCAGGAGAGAGGCCCAAGCAAGACGCACCCCGAGGAGCGAATTGCCACATGTCACCTCTGGTTCTGACTGAGCGCCTCCAGGAGAGAGGCCCAAGCAAGACGCACCCCGAGGAACGTCTTGCCACATGTCAACACTGGGTCTGACAGAGGGCCTCCAGGAGAGAGGCCCAAGCAAGACGCACCCCGAGGAGCGAATTGCCACATGTCACCTCTGGTTCTGACTGAGCGCCTCCAGGAGAGAGGCCCAAGCAAGACGCGCCCCGAGGCGCGTCTTGCCACATGTCACTACTCGGTCTGACTGAGCGCCTCCAGGAGAGAGGCCTGCACGGGTCGTTAGCGTCCAGCTCCCAGCTTAGAGAGTCCTGTATTGACACAGACGTCAATACATCTCGATGTCATGCAACACACAAAGTCTGTCGCATACAGGTGGGTTAACACATGTACGATACCTTTTGTGTGGCGCATGCACGGGTCGTTAGCGTCCAGCTCCCGGCTTATAGAGAGTCCTGTATTGACACAGACGTCAATACATCTCGATGTCATGCAACACACAAAGTCTGTCGCATACAGGTGGGTTAACACACATGTACGATGTGTGCGATGGCACGCCCAGTTTACAATGGGACACGACGATGATCATTGTTAACCAAACTTTTGTTTCTCACGACAGGTGGTAGCGTTGTCTCCTGCACCTGGTCTTCGTGCACAGAGGGTGCTGTAATGTGCTCGTCATAGTCGCGATCGTTGTCACTCGAATCCGTTGTTCTCACGACAGGTGGTAGCGTTGTCTCCTGCATGTTGTCTTCGCGTGCGGCAAGTGTTGTGCTGTGCTCGTTATAATGGTTGTCTTCGTACAAAGGGGGTGTTGAATACTCCTTCGCGAGTAGTGTAGGAGGTGGTGTGATGGGACGTATCTCAGAGGCGTTATGTGAGCGTACCACCATGGCCTGAGCAACTGCGACTACTGAGAGTACACCCAGTACAGACAGCGAGATCATTTTTTTACTTGGGTGTTGTACGTGTGGGTACAGCCGCTTTAATGGCAGTGAGAGCAAGTGGTCAAATGTATTTATAGGTCACTAGCAGAAACTAAGGCACGTGGTCAGAGTGTAATCGTAACCACCGTAGCTCTTGTCATAATTTAATTAACATAGAAATCAGAAACGGGCATGTCAGGATAGACATCGCGAGTGATAATGCGGCCAGTATCTGTGTGCGCTTGAGAGCTCCTTGTTGTTCTACTGTGGTGCCCACGCCGCCGGGTCAGTAAATGTCATCGACCTTCTTTATATACGCATACGCTAAAGACCGTATATTCTCTATGGATTTGAACACGTCCTTTGTTTTGCGTAACACTTGAGCTGTCTCGAGCGTGATTTTGTGAGTGTACGCCAGTGTTTCGCGTGCTCCGAGGTCCGAAAGGGCGTGCGCTACAACTATTAACCTTGGTTTGGGAGTGTGGCGAAACGCTCGCTCCGCTGTAATGGGCAGATGCAATGTTATCACCTGGTACGTTTCGTTAGTCGGGTCGTAACACACCGGTCCGTGACACGGACCGTCACATTGTATGGGGCACAGTAAGGACAACACGCCACCGACCGTGACTTCGCACTCGACCGCGGTGGTGTTGTCGATTTGCAAAGGATCACATACGCCTCTCCAGTCGCAATGAGGCACATTGTAGTCGACGCGACCGTCGGTCACCATAGCTTTCGTCAGCCAACACACTCGATTGCCCTTCGAAACATCGGCGATCAACGTGAGCGTAGAGGTCGCTGTCGCTTTACTGTACGCCAGGATATCCGTGTGTGAGTGCACGCTCGACGTCGATTGACAACCGGTCATGTCAGACCTGATCAGACCTTCCGAACACATGACCATTAGTTGTTGTGCGGCCGAGAGTATCGCGATCATACCGTTGAGATGTGTAGAAAGCGCGTACACGCCAGCCTTCCACGTTTCCAAAGTTTCCAGCAATCTAGAGGGACTTGTCTTAGCGCGCACGGCTGTGCTGAATTTGCGTTGGGTAGACACAACGGCTTCTACCTCGCTTAGGATCTTGTGGGCTCATGTACTCGTGGTAGGCCAAGACGTGTATAGTCGAGCGCGGTGACGCCCCGAACACTTGACCCGGTTTTGTTGTGGCGATATGCGTGTCCAGTAATGCGGCAAAGTCCGCGTGTCTAGCGTGTATTGATTTTACAGCTCGCTCATACCCCAACAGTACGGTCCGTAGAAGTTCGTTCACTTGTTTCCATGCGCTCGTGGAACACAGGACATCGCAACCTCTGTGATAATCAAGTAAAGCGTCACACACCAGCTGCTTGCACGTTGTAAATACAATCGGTAGTAACTTCTTACTCCACTCTATGTTGAACTCGTATAGTATGTATATGGGCGGTTGCGGCGGTTTGCGCATTTTCTATCTACCCTCCGCTAATATGACTCTGTGGTCTGTCTCCTGAGATGGTGCGGTTGGAACTTGCGAGAGTGCACTATGGACGGTCGGCGTTTCCATTTCGTCAACTGTGCCATTTTCAGCCGCTGGAAAACGGCCGTCGACGGTCGATGCGAGACACCAACATAACGTTAGACCGCGACCCTCATGCCAGTTTTCTGTAGTAATGGTTGTAGTTTCTGGTGCACACTCGATACGCCATTACGATCACAATTACGTTGATTAATAAATCCAGTGTTGTAGCGACTGCAGCCAGCGCCGTCGCGCAACTCGTGTCGGTGTTATCTCTCGATACTTTCGTTGGTATTCAAGCGTATGCAGAATCTACGGATCTGGTGAAGTTGCTTGTCACTAGCTTGCGCACGTTTGATATGGCACTTTGCGCGAGACTCACACAACCTGCAGTGGCGACCGTCGCGTCAGTGCAAAGTTTTTCCAATATATCGCTCGCAACATCGTTTGTCATTTGCTGTACACTGCGCACACTGGCCGCGAGGTCGCGGAGAGGGTCTTCGTTACGAGCTACTCTGGTAGCGCCGTGGTTGATGAGGACGATCATCTTTAGCAATAGTTCATCTCGAAGCGCAACGATGGTGAGGGCGACGGGTTGGCCGGTTCCGCCTTCAGGCCACACGGTTGCCGCTAGATTGCCCAATGCCACACACGCAGACGAACCCTGTACACACTCAATGACCCGTGTGCGATCGTTGATTTCTGCTAGTACGTTTGCTAGGTCTACGTGCTTCCACGGATCGGGCGTGGGCACGCGCTTGTTTTTAGAGGCGTTTTCGCGCAGCCTCTACCCTGCACGACCGCTCGTGGCCGCACTAGCTATATTTATCTTTATTTGTTTCACACACACACACACACACACACACACACACACACACACACACACACACACACACACACACACACACACACACACACACACACACACACACGCACGCACACACACACACACACACACACACACAGGCCCTTGCATGCAAACCCCGGTCAGGCCTGCAGTGTACACATCAGAGACATGATGTGCTTTCACAGAACTGAGGTTGTTCATTACTAAATGACTTTTACAGGAATATTGTTATTATACTATTCAACAGGTTGATCATAATAATGTGTATTAAACCCACAACCTAGCACTGAGGACAGAGGGACTTTTTTTAAATTAGTACTTAATGGAAACGATACATAATGATACATAAGAGCCATGTCATACATTCAGCCTAGGAATAGTAGCATTGTGCATTATTAAAAATATACATATCAATTGCTCGAATCCCATTGTTGCAAAGTAAAACTCTAATAAAACTCTAGTCTGACATCAACAGAGAAGACTTAGTGTATGTACTACAAATACAGCATTAGGATTTCGAGTGGACCGTGCACCTTGTGAACCATCAGAGGCTTATGACGCAACATATCTTCCAGTTGCTATTAGACAAGTTATAATTCTCGACCATTTTTCGGAACTGGTTTCTTGGGTCCATGAGTAAATGCCAAATGAGATGATAGTCCTTAAGTAAGTTCCTGGCGATCCCATGTCACGCTCTTGCCCATCAGCCGGTGAATGCTGAGACGGAACTCGATGAGAACGATGTATTTTTTAAGTGCTCCGTATAGACTTCTAACAAGCGTGCGATTCACTTCGTGAGTAAACCGCAGCTGCAGCTGATTCAAACAGTCGAGCCAACTTTCTACATCACAATATGCGTTTTGTAGTTAGTCGAGTTACCTTTTGTGTGGCGCATGCACGGGTCGTTAGCGTCCAGCTCCCAGCTTAGAGAGTCCTGTATTGACACAGACGTCAATACATCTCGATGTCATGCAACACACAAAGTCTGTCGCATACAGGTGGGTTAACACATGTACGATACCTTTTGTGTGGCGCATGCACGGGTCGTTAGCGTCCAGCTCCTGGCTTATAGAGAGTCCTGTATTGACACAGACGTCAATACATCTCGATGTCATGCAACACACAAAGTCTGTCGCATACAGGTGGGTTAACACACATGTACGATGTGTGCGATGGCGCGCCCGTTTACAATGGGACACGGCGATGATCATTGTTAACCAAACTCTTGTTTCTCACGACAGGTGGTAGCGTTGTCTCCTGCACCTGGTCTTCGTGCACAGAGTGTGTTGTAATGTGCTCGTCATAGTCGCGATCGTTGTCACTCGAATCCGTTGTTCTCACGACAGGTGGTAGCGTTGTCTCCTGCATGTTGTCTTCGCGTGCGGCAAGCGTTGTGCTGTGCTCGTTATAATGGTTGTCTTCGTACAAAGGGGGTGTTGAATACTCCTTCGCGAGTAGTCTAGGAGGTGGTGTGATGGAACGTATCTCAGAGGCGTTATGTGAGCGTACCACCATGGCCTGAGCAACTGCGACTACTGAGAGTACACCCAGTACAGACAACGAGATCAATTTTTTTTCTTGGGTGTTGTACGTGTGGGTACAGCCGCTTTAATGGCAGTGAGAGCAAGTGGGCAATTGTATTTATAGGTCACTAGCAGAAACTAAGGCACGTGGTCAGAGTGTAATCGTAACCACCTAAAGTAGCTCTTGTCATAATTTAATATACATAGAAATCAGAAACGGGTATGTCAGGATAGACATCGCGAGTGATAATGCGGGAAGTTTCTGTGTGCGCTTGAGAGCACCTTGTTGTTCTACTGTGGTGCCCACGCCGCCGGGTCTGTAAATGTCATC
This sequence comes from Nothobranchius furzeri, assembly GCF_043380555.1. Classification (NCBI taxonomy): domain Eukaryota; kingdom Metazoa; phylum Chordata; class Actinopteri; order Cyprinodontiformes; family Nothobranchiidae; genus Nothobranchius; species Nothobranchius furzeri. The sequence continues at coordinate 3,924,593 of NC_091741.1, forward strand.
GACCTTCTTTATATACGCATACGCTAAAGACCGTATATTCTCCATGGATTTGAACACGTCCTTTGTTTCGTGTAACGCTTGAGCTGTCTCGAGCGTGATGTTGTGAGTGTACACCAGTGTTTCGCGTGCACCGAGGTCCGAAAAGGCGTGCGCTACAACTATTAACCTTGGTTTGGGAGTGTGGCGAAACGCTCGCTCCGCTGTAATGGGCAGATGCAATGTTATCACCTGGTACGTTTCGTTAGTCGGGTCGTAACACACCGGTCCGTCACACGGACCGTCACATTGTATGGGGCTTATACTATTCAACAGGTTGATCATAATAATGTGTATTAAACCCACAACCTAGCACTGAGGACAGAGGGACTTTATTTAAATTAGTACTTAATGGAAACGATACATAATGATACATAAGAGCCATGTCATACATTCAGCCAAGGAATAGTAGCATTGTGCACTATTAAAAATATACACATCATTTGCTCGAATCCCATTGTTGCAAAGTAAAACTCTAATAAAACTCTAGTCTGACATCAACAGAGAAGACTTAGTGTATGTACTACAAATACAGCATTAGGATTTCGAGTGGACCGTGCACCTGGTGAACCATCAGAGGCTTATGACGCAACATATCTTCCAGTTCTGAATGAGCGCCTCCAGGAGAGAGGCCCAAGCAAGACCCGCCCCGACGAGCGTCTTGCCACATGTCACTACTCGGTCTAACTGAGCGCCTGCAGGAGAGAGGTCCAAGCAAGACACGCCCCGAGGAGCGTCTTGCCACATGTCACTACTCGGTCTGACTGAGCGCCTCCAGGAGGGAGGTCCAAGCAAGACGCGCCCCGAGGAGCGTCTTGCCACAGGTCATTACTCGGTCTGACTGAGCGCCTCCAGGAGAGAGGCCCAAGCAAGACGTGCCCCGAGGAGCGTCTTGCCACATGTCAACAATGGGTCTGACTGAGGGCCTCCAGGAGAGAAGCCCGAGCAAGACGCGCCCCGAGGAGCGTCTTGCCACATGTCAACACTGGGTCTGACTGAGGGCCCCCAGGAGAGAGGCCCAAATAAGACGCGCCCCGAGGAGCGTTTTGCCACATGTCAACACTGGGTCTGACTGAGGTTCTCCAGGAGAGAAGCCCAAGCAAGATGCGCCCCGAGGAGCGTCTTGCCACATGTCAGCACTCGGTCTGACTGAGCGCCTCCAGGAAGGAGGCCCAAGCAAGACGCGCCCCGAGGAGCGTCTTGCCACATGTCAACACTGGGTCTGACTGAGCGCCTCCAGGAGAGAGGCCCAAGCAAGACGCGCCCCGAGGAGCGTCTTGCCACATGTGAACACTGGGTCTGACTGAGCGCCTCCAGGAGAGAGGCCCAAGCAAGATGCGCCCGGAGGAGCGTCTTGCAACATGTCAGCACTCGGTCTGACTGAGCGCCTTCAGGAGAGAGGCCCAAGCAAGACGCTCCCCGAGGAGCGTCTTGACCCATGTCTCCTCTGGGTCTGACTGAGCGCCTCCAGGAGAGAGGCCCAAGCAAGACGTGCCCCGAGGAGCATCTTGCCACATGTCAACACTGGGTCTGACTGAGCACCTCCAGGAGAGAGGCCCAAGCAAGACGCGCCCCGAGGAGCGTCTTATCACATGTCAACACTGGGTCTGACTGAGCGCCTCCAGGAGAGAGGCCCGAGGAGCGTCTTGCCACATGTCACCTCTGGGTCTGACTGAGCGCCTCCAGGAGAGAGGCGCAAGCAAGAAACGCCCGAGGAGCGTCTTGACACATGTCAACACTGGGTCTGACTGAGCGCCCCCAGGAGAGAGGCCCCAGCAAGACGCGCCCCGAGGAGCGTCTTGCCACATGTCACTACTCGGTCTGACTGAGCGCCTCCAGGAGAGAGGTCCAAGCAACACGCGCCCCGAGGAGCGTCTTGCCACATGTCAACACTGGGTCTGACTGAGTGCCTCCATGAGAGAAGCCCCAGCAAGACGCGCCCCGAGGAGCGTCTTGCCACATGTCACTACTCGGTCTGACTGAGCGCCTCCAGGAGAGAGGCCCAAGCAAGACGTGCCCCGAGGAGCGTCTTGCCACATGTCAACAATGGGTCTTACTGAGGGCCTCCAGGAGAGAAGCCCAAGCAAGAAGCGCCCCGAGGAGCGTCTTGCCACATGTCAACACTGGGTCTGACTGAGCGCCTCCAGGAGAGAGGCCCAAGCAAGACACGCCCCGAGGAGCGTCTTGACACATGTCAACACTGGGTCTGACTGAGGGACTCCATGAGAGAGGCCCAAGCAATACGCGCCCCGAGGAGCGTCTTGCCACATGTCAACAATGGGTCTGACTGAGGGCCTCCAGGAGAGAAGCCAAAGCAAGACGCGCCCCGAGGAGCTTCTTTCCAGATGTCAACAATGGGTCTTACTGTGGGCCTCCATTAGAGAAGCCCAAGCAAGACGCGCCCCGAGGAGTGTCTTGCCACATGTCAACACTGTGTCTGACTGAGCGCCTCCAGGAGAGAGGCCCAAGCAAGACGCGCCCCGAGGAGCGTCTTGCCACGTGTCAACACTGGGTCTGACTTAGCGCCTCCAGGAGAGAGCCCAAGCAAGATGCGCCCCGAGGAGCGTCTTGCCTTATGTCAGCACTCGGTCTGACTGAGCGCCTCCAGGAGAGAGGCCCAAGCAAGACGCGCCCCGAGGAGCGTCTTGCCACATGTCACTACTCGGTCTAACTGAGCGCCTCCAGGAGAGAGGTCCAAGCAAGACGCGCCCCGAGGAGCGTCTTGCCAAATGTCACTACTCGGTCTGACTGAGCGCCTCCAGGAGGGAGGTCCAAGCAAGACGCGCCCCGAGGAGCGTCTTGCCACATGTCACTACTCTGTCTGACTGATCGCCTCCAGGAGAGAGGCCCAAGCAAGACATGCCCCGAGGAGCGTCTTGCCACATGTCAACAATGGGTCTGACTGAGGGCCTCCAGGAGAGAAGCCCAAGCAAGACGCGCCAAGAGGAGCGTCTTGCCACATGTCAACACTGGGTCTGACTGAGCGCCTCCAGGAGAGAGGCCCAAGCAAGAGACGCCCCGAGGAGCGTCTTGACACATGTCAACACTGGGTCGGACTGAGGGCCTCCATGAGAGAAGCCCAAGCAAGACGTGCCCCGAGGAGCATCTTTCCACGTGTCACCACTGGGTCTGACTGAGCGCCTCCAGGAGAGAGGCCCAAGCAAGACGCGCCCCAAGGAGCGTCTTGCCACATGTCAACACTGGGTCTGACTGAGCGCCTCCAGGAGAGAGGCCCAAGCAAGACGCGCCCCGAGGAGCGTCTTGCCACATGTCAACACTCGGTCTGACTGAGCGCCTCCAGGAGAGAGGCCCAAGCAAGACGCGCCCCGAGGAGCGTCTTGCCACATGTCAACAATGGGTCTGAATGAGGGCCTCCAGGAGAGAGGCCCAAGCAAGATGCGCCCGAAGGAGCGTCTTGCCACATGTCAACACTGGGTCTGACAGAGGGCCTCCAGGAGAGAGGACCAAGCAAGCACGCCCCGAGGAGCGTCTTGCCACATGTCACCTCTGGTTCCGACTAAGCGCCTCCAGGAGAGAGGCCCAAGCAAGACGCGCCCCGAGGAGCGTCTTGTCACATGTCAACACTGGGTCTGTCTGAGCGCCTCCAGGAGAGAAGCCCAAGCAAGACGCGCCCCGAGGAGTGTCTTGCCACATGTCACCACTGGGTCTGACTGAGCGCCTCCAGGAGAGAGGCCCAAGCAAGACGTGCCCCGAGGATCGTCAGGCCACATGTCACTACTCAGTCTGACTGAGCGCCTCCAGGAGAGAGGCCCAATCAAGACGCGCCCCGAGGAGCGTCTTGCCACATGTCAGCACTCGGTCTGACTGAGCGCCTCCAGGAGAGAGGCCCAAGCAAGACGCGCACCGAGAAGCGTCTTGCCACATGTCAACAATGGGTCTGACTGAGGGCCTCCAGGAGAGAAGCCCAAGCAACACGCGGCCCGAGGAGCGTCTTGCCACATGTCAGCACTCGGTCTGACTGAGCGCCTGCAGGAGAGAGGCCCAAGCAAGACGCGCCCCGAGGAGCGTCTTGCCACATGCCAACAATGGGTCTGACTGAGGGCCTCCAGGAGAGAAGCCCAAGCAAGACGCGCCCCGAGGAGCGTCTTGACACATGTCAACACTGGGTATGACAGAGGGCCTCCAGGAGAGAGGCCCAAGCAAGACGCGCCCCGAGGAGTGTCTTGCCACATGTCACCACTTGGTCTGACTGAGCGCCTCCAGGAGAGAGGCCCAAGCAACACGCGCCCCGAGGAGCGTCAGGCCACATGTCAACAATGGGTCTGACTGAGGGCCTCCAGGAGAGAAGCCCAAGCAACACGCGGCCCGAGGAGCGTCTTGCCACATGTCAGCACTCGGTCTGACTGAGCGCCTCCAGGAGAGAGGCCCAAGCAAGACGCGCCCCGAGGAGCGTCTTGCCACATGCCAACAATGGGTCTGACTGAGGGCCTCCAGGAGAGAAGCCCAAGCAAGACGCGCCCCGAGGAGCGTCTTGACACATGTCAACACTGGGTATGACAGAGGGCCTCCAGGAGAGAGGCCCAAGCAAGAAGCGCCCCGAGGAGTGTCTTGCCACATGTCACCACTTGGTTTGACTGAGCGCCTGCAGGAGAGAGGCCCAAGAAACACGCGCCCCGAGGAGCGTCAGAACACATGTCACTACTCAGTCTGACTGAGCGCCTCCAGGAGAGAGGCCCAAGCAGGACGCGCCCCGAGGAGCGTCTTGCCACATGTCAACAATGGGTCTTACTGAGGGCCTCCAGGAGAGAAGCCCAAGCAAGACGCGCCCCGAGGAGCTTCTTGCCACATGTCAGCACTCGGTCTGACTGAGCGCCTCCAGGAGAGAGGCCAAAGCAAGACGCGCCCCGAGGAGCGTCTTGACACATGTCAACACTGGGTCTGACAGAGGGCCTCCATGAGAGAGGCCCAAGCAAGACGCGCCCCGAGGAGTGTCTTGCCACATGTCAACACTGGGTCTGACAGAGAGCCTCCAGGAGAGAGGCCCAAGCAAGATGCGCCCCGAGGATTGTCTTGCCACATGTCACCACTTGGTCTGACTGAGCGCCTCCAGGAGAGAGGCCCAAGCAACACGCGACCCGAGGAGCGTCAGGCCACATGTCACTACTCAGTCTGACTGAGCGCCTCCAGGAGAGAGGCCCAAGCAAGACGCGCCCTGAGGAGCGTCTTGCCACGTGTCAACACTGGGTCTGATTGAGGGCCTTCTGGAGAGAGGCCCAAGAAAGACGCGTCCCGAGGAGCGTCTTGCCACATGTCAACAATGGTTCTTACTGAGGGCCTCCGGGAGAGAAGTCCAAGCAAGACGCGCCCCGAGGAGCTTCTTGCCACATGTCAGCACTCGGTCTGACTGAGTGCCTCCAGGAGAGAGGCCAAAGCAAGACGCCCCCCGAGGAGCGTCTTGACACATGTCAACACTGGGTCTGACTGAGTGCCTCCATGAGAGAAGCCCCAGCAAGACGCGCCCAGAGGAGCGTCTTGCCACATGTCACTACTCGGTCTGTTTGAGCGCCTCCAGGAGAGAGGCCCAAGCAAGACGTGCCCCGAGGAGCGTCTTGCCACATGTCAACAATGGGTCTGACTGAGGGCCTCCAGGAGAGAAGCCCAAGCAAGACGCGCCCCGAGGAGCGTCTTGCCACATGTCAACACTGGGTCTGACTGAGCGCCTCCAGGAGAGAGGCCCAAGCAAGACACGCCCCGAGGAGCGTCTTGACACATGTCAACACTGGGTCTGACTGACGGCCTCCATGAGAGAAGCCCAAGCAAGACGCTCCCCGAGGAGAGTCTTGCCACATGTCAACACTCGGTCTGACAGAGGGCATCCAGGAGAGAGGCCCAAGCAATATGCGCCCCGAGGAGCGTCTTGCCACTTAAACCCACAACCTAGCACTGAGGACAGAGGGACTTTATTTAAATTAGTACTTAATGGAAACGATACATAATGATACATAAGAGCCATGTCACACATTCAGCCTAGGAATAGTAGCATTGTGCACTATTAAAAATATACACATCAATTGCTCGAATCCCATTGTTGCAAAGTAAAACTCTAATAAAACTCTAGTCTGACATCAACAGAGAAGACTTAGTGTATGTACTACAAATACAGCATTAGGATTTAGAGTGGACCGTGCACCTTGTGAACCATCAGAGGCTTATGACGCAACATATCTTCCAGTTGCTATTAGACAAGTTATAATTCTCGACCATTTTTCGGAACTGGTTTCTTGGGTCCGTGAGTAAATGCCATTAGTACTTAATGGAAACGATACATAATGATACATAAGAGCCATGTCGTACATTCAGCCTAGGAATAGTAGCATTGTGCACTATTAAAAATATACACATCAATTGCTCGAATCCCATTGTTGCAAAGTAAAACTCTAATAAAACTCTAGTCCGACATCAACAGAGAAGACTTAGTGTATGTACTACAAATACAGCATTAGGATTTCGAGTGGACCGTGCACCTTGTGAACCATCAGAGGCTTATGACGCAACATATCTTCCAGTTGCTATTAGACAAGTTATAATTCTCGACCATTTTTCGGAACTGGTTTCTTGGGTCCGTGAGTAAATGCCAAATGAGATGATAGTCCTTAAGTAAGTTCCTGGCGATCCCATGTCACGCTCTTGCCCATCAGCCGGTGAACGCTGAGACGGAACTCGATGAGAGCGATGTATTTTTTAAGTGCTCCGAATGTACTTCTAACAAGCGTGCGATTCACTTTGTGAGTAAACCGCAGCTGCAGCTGATTCAAACAGTCGAGCCAACTTTCTACATCACAATATGCGTTTTGTAGTTAGTCGAGTTACCTTTTGTGTGGCGCATGCACGGGTCGTTATCGTCCAGCTCCCAGCTTAGAGAGTCCTGTATTGACACAGACGTCAATACATCTCGATGTCATGCAACACACAAAGTCTGTCGCATACAGGTGGGTTAACACATGTACGATACCTTTTGTGTGGCGCATGCACGGGTTGTTAGTGTCCAGCTCCCAGCTTAGAGAGTCCTGTATTGACACAGACGTCAATACATCTCGATGTCATGCAACACACAAAGTCTGTCGCATACAGGTGGGTTAGCACATGTACGATACCTTTTGTGTGGCGCATGCACGGGTCGTTAGCGTCCAGCTCCCGGCTTATAGAGAGTCCTGTATTGACACAGACGTCAATACATCTCGATGTCATGCAACACACAAAGTCTGTCGCATACAGGTGGGTTAACACACATGTACGATGTGTGCGATGGCACGCCCAGTTTACAATGGGACACGACGATGATCATTGTTAACCAAACTCTTGTTTCTTACGACAGGTGGTAGCGTTGTCTCCTGCACCTGGTCTTCGTGCACAGAGGGTGCTGTAATGTGCTCGTCATAGTCGCGATCGTTGTCACTCGAATCCGTTGTTCTCACGACAGGTGGTAGCGTTGTCTCCTGCATGTTGTCTTCGCGTGCGGCAAGCGTTGTGCTGTGCTCGTTATAATGGTTGTCTTCGAACAAAGGGGGTGTTGAATACTCCTTCGCGAGTAGTGTAGGAGGTGGTGTGATGGGACGTATCTCAGAGGCGTTATGTGAGCGTACCACCATGGCCTGAGCAACTGCGACTACTGAGAGTACACCCAGTACAGACAGCGAGATCTTTTTTTTTCTTGGGTGTTGTACGTGTGGGTACAGCCGCTTTAATGGCAGTGAGAGCAAGTGGGCAAATGCATTTATAGGTCACTAGCAGAAACTAAGGCACGTGGTCAGAGTGTAATCGTAACCACCGTAGCTCTTGTCATAATTTAATATACATAGAAATCAGAAACGGGCATGTCAGGATAGACATCGCGAGTGATAATGCGGCCAGTATCTGTGTGCGCTTGAGAGCACCTTGTTGTTCTACTGTGGTGCCCACGCCGCCAGGTCTGTAAATGTCATCGACCTCCTTTATATACGCATACGCTAAAGACCGTATATTCTCTATGGATTTGAACACGTCCTTTGTTTCGCGTAACGCTTGAGCTGTCTCGAGCGTGATGTTGTGAGTGTACGCCAGTGTTTCACGTGCACCGAGGTCCGAAAGGGCGTGCGTTACAACTATTAACCTTGGGTTGGGAGTGTGGCGAAACGCTCGCTCCGCTGTAATGGGCGGATGCAATGTTATCACCTGGTACGTTTCGTTAGTCGGGTCGTAACACACCGGTCCGTCACACGGACCGTCACATTGTATGGGGCACAGTAAGGACAACACGCCGCCGACCGTGACTTCGCACTCGACCGCGGTGGTGTTATCGATTTGCAAAGGATCACATACGCCTCTCCAGTCGCAATGAGGCACATTGTAGTCGACGCGACCGTCGGTCACCATAGCTTTCGTCAGCCAACACACTCGATTGCCCTTCGAAACATCGGCGATCAACGTGAGCTTAGAGGTCGACGTCGCTTTACTGTACGCCAGGATATCCGTGTGTGAGTGCACGCTCGACGTCGATTGACAACCGGTCATGTCAGACCTGATCAGACCTTCCGAACACATGACCATTAGTTGTTGTGCGGCCGAGAGTATCGCGATCATACCGTTGAGATGTGTAGAAAGCGCGTACACGCCAGCCTTCCACGTTTCCAAAATTTCCAGCAGTCTAGAGGGACTTGTCTTAGCGCGCACGGCTGTGCTGAATTTGCGTTGGGTAGACACAACGGCTTCGACCTCGCTTAGGATCTGTGGGCTCATGTACTCGTGGTAGGCCAAGACGTGTATAGTCGAGCGCGGTGACGCCCCGAACACTTGACCCGGTTTTTTTGTGGCGATATGCGTGTCCAGTAACGCGGCAAAGTCCGCGTGTCTAGCGTGTATTGATTTTACAGCTCGCTCATACCCCAACAGTACGGTCCGTAGAAGTTTGTTCACTTGTTTCCATGCGCTCGTGGAACACAGGACATCGCAACCTCTGTGATACTCAAGTAAAGCGTCAAACACCAGCTGCTTGCACGTTGGAAATACAATCGGTAGTAACTTCTTACTCCACTCTATGTTGAACTCGTATAGTATGTATATGGGCGGTTGCGGCGGTTTGCGCATTTTCTATCTACCCTCCGCTAATATCACTCTGTGGTCTGTCTCCTGCGATGGTGCGGTTGGAACTTGCGAGAGTGCACTATCGACGGTCGGCGTTTCCATTTCGTCAACTGTCATTTTCAGCCGCTGGCAAACGGCCGTCGACGGTCGATGCGAGACACCAACATAACGTTAGACCGCGACCCTCATGCCAGTTTTCTGTAGTACTGGTTGTAGTTTCTGGTGCACACTCGAAACGCCATTACGATCACAATTACGTTGATTAATAAATCCAGTGTTGTAGCGACTGCAGCCAGCGCCGTCGCGCAACTTGTGTCGGTGTTATCTCTCGATACTTTCATTCGTATCCGAGCGTATGCAGAATCTACGGATCTGGTGAAGTTGCTTGTCACTAGCTTGCGCACGTTTGATATGGCACTTTGCGCGAGACTCGCACAACCTGCAGTGGCGACCGTCGCGTCAGTGCAAAGTTTTTCCGATATATCGCTCGCAACATCGTTTGTCATTTGCTGTACACTGCGCACACTGGCCGCGAGGTCACGGAGAGGGTCTTCGTTACGAGTTGTGTAATATCCGCTGACTTGCCGATTCAATTCTGGTGGCGCTGACCCAAACGAGAACGCTTTTAAGGCGCATGTCGTGGTAACTCTGGTAGCGCCGTGGTTGACGAGGACGATCATCTTTAGCAATAGTTCATCTCGAAGCACAACGATGGTGAGGGCGACGGGTTGGCCGGTTCCGCCTTCAGGCCACTCGGTTGCCGCTAGATTGCCCAATGCCACACACGCAGACGAACCCTGTACACACTCAATGACCCGTGTGCGATCGTTGATTTCTGCTAGTACGTTTGCTAGTTCTAAGTGCTTCCACGGATCGGGCGTGGGCACGCGCTTGTTTTAGAGGCGTTTTCGCGCAGCCTCTACCCTGCACGACCGCTCGTGGCCACACTAGCTATATTTATCTTTATTTGTTTCACACACACACACACACACACACACACACACACACACACACACACACACACACACACACACACACACACACACACACACACACACACACACACACATACACACACACACACACACACACACACACACACACATACAGGCCCTTGCGTGCAAACCCCGGTCAGGTCTGCAGTGTACACATCAGAGACATGATGTGCTTTCACAGAACTGAGGTTGTTCATTACTAAATGACTTTTACAGGAATATTGTTATTATACTATTCAACAGGTTGATCATAATAATGTGTATTAAACCCACAACCTAGCACTGAGGACAGAGGGACTTTATTTAAATTAGTACTTAATGGAAACGATACATAATGATACATAAGAGCCATGTCATACATTCAGCCTAGGAATAGTAGCATTGTGCATTATTAAAAATATACAGATCAATTGTTCGAATCCCATTGTTGCAAAGTAAAACTCTAATAAAACTCTAGTCTGATATCAGCAGAGAAGACTTAGTGTATGTACTACAAATACAGCATTAGGATTTCGAGTGGACCGTGCACCTTGTGAACCATCAGAGGCTTATGACGCAACATATCTTCCAGTTGCTATTAGACAATTTATAATTCTCGACCATTTTTCGGAACTGGTTTCTTGGGTCCGTGAGTAAATGCCAAATGAGATGATAGTCCTTAAGTAAGTTCCTGGCGATCCCATGTCACGCTCTTGCCCATCAGCCGGTGAATGCTGAGACGGAACTCGATGAGAGCGATGTATTTTTTAAGTGCTCCGAATGTACTTCTAACAAGCATGCGATTCACTTCGTGAGTAAACCGCAGCTGCAGCTGATTCAGTCGAGCCAACTTTCTACATCACAATATGCGTTTTGTAGTTAGTCAAGTTACCTTTTGTGTGGCGCATGCACGGGTCGTTAGCGTCCAGCTCCCAGCTTAGAGAGTCCTGTATTGACACAGACGTCAATACATCTCGATGTCATGCAACACACAAAGTCTGTCGCATACAGGTGGGTTAACACATGTACGATACCTTTTGTGTGGCGCATGCACGGGTCGTTAGCGTCCAGCTCCTGGCTTATAGAGAGTCCTGTATTGACACAGACGTCAATACATCTCGATGTCATGCAACACACAAAGTCTGTCGCATACAGGTGGGTTAACACAGATGTACGATGTGTGCGATGGCGCGCCCGTTTACAATGGGACACGACGATGATCATTGTTAACCAAACTCTTGTTTCTCACGACAGGTGGTAGCATTGTCTCCTGCACCTGGTCTTCGTGCACAGAGGGTGTTGTAATGTGCTCGTCATAGTCGCGATCGTTGTCACTCGAATCCGTTGTTCTCACGACAGGTGGTAGCGTTGTCTCCTGCATGTTGTCTTCGCGTGCGGCAAGCGTTGTGCTGTGCTCGTTATAATGGTTGTCTTCGTACAAAGGGGGTGTTGAATACTCCTTCGCGAGTAGTCTAGGAGGTGGTGTGATGGAACGTATCTCAGAGGCGTTATTAGAGCGTACCACCATGGCCTGAGCAACTGCGACTACTGAGAGTACACCCAGTACAGACAGCGAGATCAATTTTTTTTCTTGGGTGTTGTACGTGTGGGTACAGCCGCTTTAATGGCAGTGAGAGCAAGTGGGCAAATGTATTTATAGGTCACTAGCAGAAACTAAGGCACGTGGTCAGAGTGTAATCGTAACCACCTAAAGTAGCTCTTGTCATAATTTAATATACATAGAAATCAGAAACGGGTATGTCAGGATAGACATCGCGAGTGATAATGCGGCCAGTATCTGTGTGCGCTTGAGAGCACCTTGTTGTTCTACTGTGGTGCCCACGCCGCCGGGTCTGTAAATGTCATCGACCTACTTTATATACGCATATGCTAAAGACCGTATATTCTCTATGGATTTGAACACGTCCTTTGTTTCGCGTAACGCTTGAGCTGTCTCGAGCGTGATGTTGTGAGTGTACACCAGTGTTTCGCGTGCACCGAGGTCCGAAAGGGCGTGCGCTACAACTATTAACCTTGGTTTGGGAGTGTGGCGAAACGCTCACTCCGCTGTAATGGGCAGATGCAATGTTATCACCTGGTACGTTTCGTTAGTCGGGTCGTAACACACCGGTCCGTCACACGGACCGTCACATTGTATGGGGCTTATACTATTCAACAGGTTGATCATAATAATGTGTATTAAACCCACAACCTAGCACTGAGGACAGAGGGACTTTATTTAAATTAGTACTTAATGGAAACAATACATAATGATACATAAGAGCCATGTCATACATTCAGCCTAGGAATAGTAGCATTGTGCACTATTAAAAATATACACATCAATTGCTCGAATCCCATTGTTGCAAAGTAAAACTCTAATAAAACTCTAGTCTGACATCAACAGAGAAGACTTAGTGTATGTACTACAAATACAGCATTAGGATTTCGAGTGGACCGTGCACCTGGTGAACCATCAGAGGCTTATGACGCAACATATCTTCCAGTTCTGACTGAGCGCCTCCAGGAGAGAGGCCCAAGCAAGACACGCCCCGAGGAGCGTCTTGCCACATGTCACTACTCGGTCTGACTGAGCGCCTCCAGGAGAGAGGTCCAAGCAAGACACGCCCCGAGGAGCGTCTTGCCACATGTCACTACTCGGTCTGACTGAGCGCCTCCAGGAGGGAGGTCCAAGCAAGACGCGCCCCGAGGAGCGTCTTGCCACATGTCACTACTCGGTCTGACTGAGCACCTCCAGGAGAGAGGCCCAAGCAAGACGTGCCCCGAGGAGCGTCTTGCCACATGTCAACAATGGGTCTGACTGAGGGCCTCCAGGAGAGAAGCCCAAGCAAGACGCGCCCCGAGGAGCGTCTTGCCACATGTCAACACTGGGTCTGACTGAGGGCCCCCAGGAGAGAGGCCCAAATAAGACGCGCCCCGAGGAGCGTCTTGCCACATGTCAACACTGGGTCTGACTGAGGGCCTCCAGGAGAGAAGCCCAAGCAAGATGCGCCCCGAGGATGTTCTTGCCACATGTCAGCACTCGGTCTGACTGAGCGCCTCCAGGAGAGAGGCCCAAGCACGACGCGCCCCGAGGAGCGTCTTGCCACATGTCAACACTGGGTCTGACTGAGCGCCTCCAGGAGAGAGGCCCAAGCAAGACGCTCCTCGGGGCGCGTCTTGCTGGGGCTTCTCTCATGGAGGCACTCAGTCAGACCCAGTGTTGACATGTGGCAAGACGCTCCTCGGGGCGCGTCTTGCTTGGACCTCTCTCCCTGAGGCGCTCAGTAAGACCGAGTAGTGACATGTGGCAAGACGCTCCTCGGGGCGCATCTTGCTTGGGCCTCTCTCATGGAGGCCCTCTGTCAGACCCAGTGTTGACATGTGTCAAGACGCTCCTCGGGGGGCGTCTTGCTTTGGCCTCTCTCCTGGAGGCACTCAGTCTGACCGAGTGCTGACATGTGGCAAGAAGCTCCTCGGGGCGCGTCTTGCTTGGACTTCTCTCCCGGAGGCCCTCATTAAGAACCATTGTTGACATGTGGCAAGACGCTCCTCGGGGCGCGTCTTGCTTGGGCCTCTCTCCAGAAGGCCCTCAATCAGACCCAGTGTTGACACGTGGCAAGACACTCCTCGGGGCGCGTCTTGCTTGGTCCTCTCTCCTGCAGGCCCTCTGTCATACACAGTGTTGACATGTGTCAAGACGCTCCTCGGGGCGCATCTTGCTTGGGCTTCTCTCCTGGAGGCCCTCAGTCAGACCCATTGTTGGCATGTGGCAAGACGCTCCTCGGGGCGCGTCTTGCTTGGGCCTCTCTCCTGGAGGCGCTCAGTCAGACCGAGTGCTGACATGTGGTAAGACGTTCCTCGGGGCGCGTCTTGCTTGGGCCTCTCTCCTGGAGGCGCTCAGTCAGAACCAGAGGTGACATGTGGCAAGACGCTCCTCGGGGCGCGTCTTGCTTGGGCCTCTCTCCTGGAGGCCCTCTGTCAGACCCAGTGTTGACATGTGGCAAGACGCTCCTCCGGGCGCATCTTGCTTGGGCCTCTCTCCTGGAGGCCCTCAGTCAGACCCATTGTTGACATGTGGCAAGACGCTCCTCGGGGCGCGTCTTGCTTGGGCCTCTCTCCTGGAGGCGCTCAGTCAGACCGAGTGCTGACCTAAGGCAAGACGCTCCTCGGGGCGCGTCTTGCTGGGGCCTCTCTCCTGGAGGCGCTCAGTCAGACCCAGTGCTGACATGTGGCAAGACGCTCCTCGGGGCGCGTCTTGCTTGGGCCTCTCTCCTGGAGGCGCTCAGTCAGACTGAGTAGTGACATGTGGCCTGACGATCCTTGGGGCACGTCTTGCTTGGGCCTCTCTCCAGGAGGCGCAAAGTCAGACCCAGTGGTGACATGTGGCAAGACACTCCTCGGGGCGCGTCTTGCTTGGGCCTCTCTCGTGGAGGCCCTCTGTCAGACCCAGTGTTGACATGTGTCAAGACGCTCCTCGGGGCGCGTCTTGCTTGGGCTTCTCTCCTGGAGGCCCTCAGTGAGACCCATTGTTGACATGTGGCAAGACGCTCCTCGGGGCGCGTCTTGCTTGGGCTTCTCTCCTGGAGGCGCTCAGACAGACCCAGTGTTGACATGTGACAAGACGCTCCTCGGGGCGCGTCTTGCTTGGGCCTCTCTCCTGGAGGCGCTCAGTCAGAACCAGAGGTGACATGTGGCAAGACGCTCCTCGGGGCGCGTCTTGCTTGGGCCTCTCTCCTGGAGGCCCTCTGTCAGACCCAGTGTTGACATGTGGCAAGACGCTCCTCCGAGCGCATCTTGCTTGGGCCTCTCTCCTGGAGGCGCTCAGTCAGACTGAGTAGTGACATGTTGCAAGACGCTCCTCGGGGCGCGTCTTGCTTGGGCCTCTCTCCTGGAGGCGCTCAGTCAGACTGAGTAGTGACATGTGGCCTGACGCTCCTCGGGGCGCGTGTTGCTTGGGCCTCTCTCCTGGAGGCGCTCAGTCTGACCAAGTGGTGACATGTGGCAAGACACTCCTCGGGGCGCGTCTTGCTTGGGCCTCTCTCCTGGAGCCCTCTGTCATACCCAGTGTTGACATGTGTCAAGACGCTCCTCGGGGCGCGTCTTGCTTGGGCTTCTCTCCTGGAGGCCCTCAGTCAGACCCATTGTTGGCATGTGGCAAGACGCTCCTCGGGGCGCGTCTTGCTTGGGCCTCTCTCCTGGAGGCGCTCAGTCAGACCGAGTGCTGACATGTGGCAAGACGCTCCTCGGGCCGCGTGTTGCTTGGGCTTCTCTCCTGGAGGCCCTCAGTCAGACCCATTGTTGACATGTGGCAAGACGTTCCTCGGGGCGCGTCTTGCTTGGGCCTCTCTCCTGGAGGCGCTCAGTCAGACCGAGTGCTGACATGTGGCAAGACGCTCCTCGGGGCGCGTCTTGCTTGGGCTTCTCTCCTGGAGGCGCTCAGAAAGACCCAGTGTTGACATGTGGCAAGACGCTCCTCCGGGCGCATCTTGCTTGGGCCTCTCTCCTGGAGGCCCTCAGTCAGACCCATTGTTGACATGTGGCAAGACGCTCCTCGGGGCGCGTCTGCTTGGGCCTCTCTCCTGGAGGCGCTCAGTCAGACTGAGTAGTGACATGTGGCCTGACGATCCTCGGGGCACGTCTTGCTTGGGCCTCTCTCCTGGAGGTGCTCAGTCAGACCCAGTGGTGACATGTGGCAAGACACTCCTCGGGGCGCGTCTTGCTTGGGCCTCTCTCGTGGAGGCCCTCTGTCAGACCCAGTGTTGACATGTGTCAAGACGCTCCTCGGGGCGCGTCTTGCTTGGGCTTCTCTCCTGGAGGCCCTCAGTCAGACCCATTGTTGACATGTGGCAAGACGCTCCTCGGGGTGCGTCTTGCTTGGGCTTCTCTCCTGGAGGCGCTCAGACAGACCCAGTGTTGACATGTGACAAGACGCTCCTCGGGGCGCGTCTTGCTTGCGCCTCTCTCCTGGAGGCGCTCAGTCAGAACGAGAGGTGACATGTGGCAAGACGCTCCTCGGGGCGCGTCTTGCTTGGGCCTCTCTCCTGGAGGCCCTCTGTCAGACCCAGTGTTGACATGTGGCAAGACGCTCCTCCGGGCGCATCTTGCTTGGGCCTCTCTCCTGGAGGCGCTCAGTCAGACTGAGTAGTGACATGTGGCAAGACACTCCTCGGGGCGCGTCTTGGTTGGGCCTCTCTCCTGGAGGCGCTCATTCAAACCCAGTGGTGACATGTGGCAAGACGCTCCTCGGGGCGCGTATTGCTTTGGCCTCTCTCCTGAATGCCCTCTGTCAGACCGAGTGTTGACATGTGGCAAGACTCTCCTCGGGGAGCGTCTTGCTTGGGCTTCTCTCATGGAGGCCCTCAGTCCGACCCAGTGTTGAAATGTGTCAAGACGCTCCTCGGGGCGTGTCTTGCTTGGGCCTCTCTCCTGGAGGCGCTCAGTCAGACCCAGTGTTGACATGTGGCAAGACGCTCCTTTGGGCGCGTCTTGCTTGGGCTTCTCTCCTGGAGGCCCTCAGTCAGACCCATTGTTGACATGTGGCAAAACGCTCCTCGGGGCACGTCTTGCTTGTGCCTCTCTCCTGGAGACGCTCAGTCAGACCGAGTAGTGACATGTGGCAAGACGCTCCTCGGGGCGCGTCTTGCTTGGACCTCCCTCCTGGAGGCGCTCAGTCAGACCGAGTAGTGACATTTGGCAAGACGCTCCTCGGGGCGCGTCTTGCTTGGACCTCCCTCCTGGAGGAGCTCAGTTAGATCGAGTAGTGACATGTGGCAAGAAGCTCCTCGGGGCGCGTCTTGCTTGGGCCTCTCTCCTGGAGGCGCTCAGTCAGACCGAGTGCTGACATAAGGCAAGACGCTACTCGGGGCGCGTCTTGCTGGGGCCTCTCTCCTGGAGGTGCTCAATCAGACCCAGTGGTGACACGTGGCAAGACGCTCCTCTGGGCGCGTCTTGCTTGGGCCTCTCTCCTGGAGGAGCTCAGTCAGACCCAGTGGTGACACGTGGCAAGACGCTCCTCGGGGCGCGTCTTGCTTGGGCCTCTCTCCTGGAGGCGCTCAGTCAGACACAGTGTTGACATGTGGCAAGACACTCCTCGGGGCGCGTCTTGCCTGGGCCTCTCTCCTGGATGCCCTCTGTCAGACCCAGTGTTGACATGTGGCAAGACTCTCCTCGGGGCGCGTCTTGCTTGGGCTTCTCTCATGGAGGCCCTCAGTCAGACCCAGTGTTGACATGTGTCAAGACGCTCCTCGGGCCGTGTCTTGCTTGGGCCTCTCTCCTGGAAGCGCTCAGTCAGACCCAGTGTTGACATGTGGCAAGACGCTCCTCGGGGCGCTTCTTGCTTGGGCTTCTCTCCTGGAGGCCCTCAGTCAGACCCATTGTTGACATGTGGCAAGACGCTCCTCGGGGCACGTCTTGCTTGGGCCTCTCTCCTGGAGGCGCTCAGTCAGACCGAGTAGTGACATGTGGCAAGACGCTCCTCGGGGCGCGTCTTGCTGGGGCTTCTCTCATGGAGGCACTCAGTCAGACCCAGTGTTGACATGTGGCAAGACGCTCCTCGGGGCGCGTGTTGCTTGGACCTCTCTCCTGGAGGCGCTCAGTCAGACCCAGTGTTGACATGTGGCAAGACACTCCTCGGGGCGCGTCTTGCCTGGGCTTCTCTCATGGAGGCCCACAGTAAGACCCATTGTTGACATGTGGAAAGAAGGTCCTCGGGGCGCGTCTTGCTTTGGCTTCTCTCCTGGAGGCCCTCAGTCAGACCCATTGTTGACATGTGGCAAGACGCTCCTCGGGGCGCGTCTTGCTGGGGCTTCTCTCATGGAGGCACTCAGTCAGACCCAGTGTTGACATGTGGCAAGACGCTCCTCGGGGCGCGTGTTGCTTGGACCTCTCTCCTGGAGGCGCTCAGTCAGACCGAGTAGTGACATGTGGCAAGACGCTCCTCGGGGCGCGTCTTGCTGGGGCCTCTCTCCTGGAGGCGCTCAGTCAGACCCAGTGTTGACATGTGTCAAGACGCTCCTCGGGGGTTTCTTGCTTGCGCCTCTCTCCTGGAGGCGCTCAGTCAGACCCAGAGGCGACATGTGGCAAGACGCTCCTCGGGTCTCTCTCCTGGAGGCGCTCAGTCAGACCCAGTGTTGACATGTGGCAAGACGTTCCTCGGGGCGCGTCTTGCTTGGGCCTCTCGCCTGGAGGCGCTCAGTCAGACCGAGTGCTGACATGTTGCAAGACGCTCCTCCGGGCGCGTCTTGCTTGGGCCTCTCTCCTGGAGGCGCTCAGTCAGACCCAGTGTTGACATGTGGCAAGACGCTCCTCGGGGCGCGTCGTGCTTGGGCCTCTCTCCTGGAGGCGCTCAGTCAGACCGAGTGCTGACATGTGGCAAGAACATCCTCGGGGCGCATCTTGCTTGGGCTTCTCTCCTGGAGGCCCTCAGTCAGACCCAGTGTTGACATGTGGCAAGACGCTCCTCGGGGCGCGTCTTATTTGGGCCTCTCTCCTGGGGGCCCTCAGTCAGACCCAGTGTTGACATGTGGCAAGACGCTCCTCGGGGCGCGTCTTGCTTGGGCTTCTCTCCTGGAGGCCCTCAGTCAGACCCATTGTTGACATGTGGGAAGACGTTCCTCGGGGCACGTCTTGCTTGGGCCTCTCTCCTGGAGGTGCTCAGTCAGACCGAGTAGTGACATGTGGCAAGACGCTCCTCGGGGCGCGTCTTGCTAGGACCTCCCTCCTGGAGGCGCTCAGTCAGACCGAGTAGTGATATGTGGCAAGACGCTCCTCGGGGCGTGTCTTGCTTGGACCTCTCTCCTGGAGGCGCTCAGTTAGACCGAGTAGTGACATGTGGCAAGACGCTCCTCGGGGCGGGTCTTGCTTGGGCCTCTCTCCTGGAGGCGCTCAGTCAGAACTGGAAGATATGTTGCGTCATAAGCCTCTGATGGTTCACCAGGTGCACGGTCCACTCGAAATCCTAATGCTGTATTTGTAGTACATACACTAAGTCTTCTCTGTTGATGTCAGACTAGAGTTTTATTAGAGTTTTACTTTGCAACAATGGGATTCAAGCAATTGATGTGTATATTTTTAATAGTGCACAATGCTACTATTCCTAGGCTGAATGTATGACATGGCTCTTGTGTATCATTATGTATCGTTTCCATTAAGTACTAATTTAAATAAAGTCCCTCTGTCCTCAGTGCTAGGTTGTGGGTTTAATACACATTATTATGATCAACCTGTTGAATAGTATAATAACAATATTCTTGTAAAAGTCATTTAGTAATGAACAACCTCAGTTCTGTGAAAGAACATCATGTCTCTGATGTGTACACTGCAGGCCTGACCGGTCTTGCTGGGGCCTCTCTCCTGGAGGCGCTCAATCAGACCCAGTGGTGACACGTGGCAAGACGCTCCTCGGGGCGCGTCTTGCTTGGGCCTCTCTCCTGGAGGCGCTCAGTCAGACCAAGTGGTGACACGTGGCAAGAAAATCCTCGGGGCGCGTCTTGCTTGGGCCTCTCTCCTGGAGGCGCTCAGTCAGACCCAGTGTTGACATGTGGAAAGACACTCCTCGGGGCGCGTCTTGCTTGGGCCTCTCTCATGGAGGCCCTCTGTCAGACCCAGTGTTGACATGTGTCAAGACGCTCCTCGGGGCGCGTCTTGCTTTGGCTTCTCTCGTGGAGGCGCTCAGTCAGACCGAGTGCTGACATGTGGCAAGAAGCTCCTCGGGGCGCGTCTTGCTTGGGCTTCTCTCCTGGAGGCCCTCAGTAAGACCCATTGTTGACATGTGGCAAGACGCTCCTCGTGGTGCGTCTTGCTTGGGCCTCTCTCCAGAAGGCCCTCAATCAGACCCAGTGTTGACACGTGGCAAGACGCTCCTCGGGGCGCGTCTTGCTTGGGCCTCTCTCCTGGAGGGGCTCAGTCAGACTGAGTAGTGACATGTGGCCTGACGCTCCTCGGGGCGCGTCTTGCCTGGGCCTCTCTCCTGGAGGCGCTCAGTCAGACCCAGTGGTGACATGTGGCAAGACACTCCTCGGGGCGCGTCTTTCTTGGGCCCCTCTCCTGGAGGCCCTCTGTCAGACCCATTGTTGACATGTGGCAAGACGCTCCTCGGGGCGCGTCTTGCTTGGGCCTCTCTCCTGGAGGCGCTCAGTCAGAACCAGAGGTGACATGTGGCAAGACGCTCCTCGGGGCGCGTCTTGCTTGGGCCTCTCTCCTGGAGGCCCTCTGTCAGACCCAGTGTTGACATGTGGCAAGACGCTCCTCCGGGCGCATCTTGCTTGGGCCTCTCTCCTGGAGGCCCTCAGTAAGACCCATTGTTGACATGTGGCAAGACGCTCCTCGGGGCGCGTATTGCTTGGGCCTCTCTCCAGAAGGCCCTCAATAAGACCCAGTGTTGACATGTGGCAAGACGCTCCACGGGGCGCGTCTTGCTTGGGCTTCTCTCCTGGAGGCCCTCAGTCAGACCCATTGTTGAAATGTGGCAAGACGCTCCTCGGGGCGCGTCTTGCTTGGGCCTCTCTCCTGGAGGCGCTCAGTCAGACCCAGTGTTGACATGTGGCAAGACGCTCCACGGGGCGCGTCTTGCTTAGGCTTCTCTCCTGGAGGCCCTCAGTCAGACCCATTGTTGACATGTGGCAAGACGCTCCTCGGGGCACGTCTTGCTTGGGCCTCTCTCCTGGAGGCGCTCAGTCAGACCGAGTAGTGACATGTGGCAAGACGATCCTCGGGGCGCGTCTTGCTTGGGCCTCTCTCATGGAGGCCCTCTGTCAGACCCAGTGTTGACATGTGGCAAGACGCTCCTCGGGGCGCGTCTTGCTTGGGCCTCTCTCCAGAAGGCCCTCAATCAGACCCAGTGTTGACATGTGGCAAGACGCTCCTCGGGGCGCGTCTTGTTTGAGCTTCTCTCATGGAGGCCCTCTGTCAGACCCAGTGTTGACATGTGTCAAGACGCTCCACGGGGCGCGTCTTGCTTGGGCTTCTCTCCTGGAGGCCCTCAGTCAGACCCATTGTTGACATGTGGCAAGACGCTCCTCGGGGCGCGTCTTGCTTGGACCTCTCTCCTGGAGGCGCTCAGTCAGAACCAGAGGTGACATGTGGCAAGACGCTCCTCGGGGCGCGTCTTGCTTGGGCCTCTCTCCTGGAGGCCCTCTGTCAGACCCAGTGTTGACATGTGGCAAGACGCTCCTCCGGGCGCATCTTGCTTGGGCCTCTCTCCTGGAGGCCCTCAGTAAGACCCATTGTTGACATGTGGCAAGACGCTCCTCGGGGCGCGTATTGCTTGGGCGTCTCTCCAGAAGGCCCTCAATAAGACCCAGTGTTTACATGTGGCAAGACGCTCCACGGGGCGCGTCTTGCTTGGGCTTCTCTCCTGGAGGCCCTCAGTCAGACCCATTGTTGACATGTGGCAAGACGCTCCTCGGGGCACGTCTTGCTTGGGCCTCTCTCCTGGAGGCGCTCAGTCAGACCGAGTTGTGACATGTGGCAAGACGCTCCCCGGGGCGCGTCTTGCTTGGACCTCTCTCCTGGAGGCGCTCAGTTAGACCGAGTAGTGACATGTCGCAAGACGCTCCTCGGGGCGCGTCTTGCTTGGGCCTCTCTCATGGAGGCCCTCTGTCAGACCCAGTGTTGACATGTGGCAAGACGCTCCTCGGGGCGCGTCTTGCTTGGGCCTCTCTCCTGGAGGCGCTCAGTCAGAACCAGAGGTGACATGTGGCAAGACGCTCCTCGGGGTGCGTCTTGCTTGGGCCTCTCTCCTGGAGGCCCTCTGTCAGACCCAGTGTTGACATGTGGCAAAACGCTCCTCCGGGCGCATCTTGCTTGGGCCTCTCTCCTGGAGGCCCTCAGTAAGACCCATTGTATACATGTGGCAAGACGCTCCTCGGGGCGCGTCTTGCTTGGGCCTCTCTCCAGAAGGCCCTCAATCAGACCCAGTGTTGACATGTGGCAAGACGCTCCTCGGGGCGCGTCTTGCTTGGGCTTCTCTCATGGAGGCCCTCAGTCAGACCCAGTGTTGACATGTGTCAAGACGCTCCTCGGGGCGTGTCTTGCTTGGGCCTCTCTCCTGGAGGCGCTCAAACAGACCGATTAGTGACATGTGGCAAGACGCTCCTCGGGGCGCGTCTTGCTGGGGCTTCTCTCATGGAGGCACTCAGTCAGATCCAGTGTTGACATGTGGCAAGACGCTCCTCGGGGCGCGTCTTGCTTGGACCTCTCTCCCTGAGGCGCTCAGTCAGACCGAGTAGTGACATGTGGCAAGACGCTCCTCGGGGCGCGTCTTGCTTGGACCTCTCTCCCTGAGGCGCTCAGTCAGACCCAGTGTTGACATTTGGCAAGACACTCCTCGGGGCGCGTCTTGCTTGGGCCTCTCTCATGGAGGCCCTCTGTCAGACCCAGTGTTGACATGTGTCAAGACGCTCCTCGGGGGGCGTCTTGCTTTGGCCTCTCTCCTGGAGGTGCTCAGTCTGACCGAGTGCTGACATGTGGCAAGAAGCTCCTCGGGGCGCGTCTTGCTTGGGCTTCTAACCTGGAGGCTCTCAGTAAGAACCATTGTTGACATGTGGCAAGACGCTCCTCGGGGCGCGTCTTGCTTGGGCCTCTCTCCAGAAG
Organism: Nothobranchius furzeri; assembly: GCF_043380555.1. NCBI lineage: Eukaryota > Metazoa > Chordata > Actinopteri > Cyprinodontiformes > Nothobranchiidae > Nothobranchius > Nothobranchius furzeri. The sequence continues at coordinate 3,947,278 of NC_091741.1, forward strand.
GCCCTCAATCAGACCCAGTGTTGACACGTGGCAAGACGCTCCTCGGGGCGCGTCTTGCTTGGGCCTCTCTCCTGGAGGCGCTCAGTCAGACCAAGTGGTGACACGTGGCAAGACACTCCTCGGGGCGCGTCTTGCTTGGGCCTCTCTCCTGGAGGCCCTCTGTCAGACCCAGTGTTGACATGTGGCAAGACACTCCTCGGGGTGCGTCTTGCTTGGGCCTCTCTCATGGAGGCCCTCTGTCAGACCCAGTGTTGACATGTGTCAAGACGCTCCTCGGGGCGCGTCTTGCTTTGGCCTCTCTCCTGGAGGCGCTCAGTCAGACCGAGTGCTGACATGTGGCAAGAAGCTCCACGGGGCGCGTCTTGCTTGGGCTTCTCTCCTGGAGGCCCTCAGTCAGACCCATTGTTGACATGTGGCAAGACGCTCCTCGGGGCGCGTCTTGCTTGGGCCTCTCTCCTGGAGGCGCTCAGTCAGACCCAGTGTTGACATGTGGCAAGACGCTCCACGGGGCGCGTCTTTTTTGGGCTTCTCTCCTGGAGGCCCTCAGTCAGACCCATTGTTGACATGTGGCAAGACGCTCCTCGGGGCGCGTCTTGCTTGGGCTTCTCTCCTGGAGGCCCTCAGTAAGACCCATTGTTGACATGTGGCAAGACGCTCCTCGTGGTGCGTCTTGCTTGGGCCTCTCTCCAGAAGGCCCTCAATCAGACCCAGTGTTGACACGTGGCAAGACGCTCCTCGGGGCGCGTCTTGCTTGGGCCTCTCTCCTGGAGGGGCTCAGTCAGACTGAGTAGTGACATGTGGCCTGACGCTCCTCGGGGCGCGTCTTGCCTGGGCCTCTCTCCTGGAGGCGCTCAGTCAGACCCAGTGGTGACATGTGGCAAGACACTCCTCGGGGCGCGTCTTTCTTGGGCCCCTCTCCTGGAGGCCCTCTGTCAGACCCATTGTTGACATGTGGCAAGACGCTCCTCGGGGCGCGTCTTGCTTGGGCCTCTCTCCTGGAGGCCCTCTGTCAGACCCAGTGTTGACATGTGGCAAGACGCTCCTCCGGGCGCATCTTGCTTGGGCCTCTCTCCTGGAGGCCCTCAGTAAGACCCATTGTTGACATGTGGCAAGACGCTCCTCGGGGCGCGTATTGCTTGGGCCTCTGTCCAGAAGGCCCTCAATAAGACCCAGTGTTGACATGTGGCAAGACGCTCCACGGGGCGCGTCTTGCTTGGGCTTCTCTCCTGGAGGCCCTCAGTCAGACCCATTGTTGACATGTGGCAAGACGCTCCTCGGGGCGCGTCTTGCTTGGGCCTCTCTCCTGGAGGCGCTCAGTCAGACCCAGTGTTGACATGTGGCAAGACGCTCCACGGGGCGCGTCTTGCTTAGGCTTCTCTCCTGGAGGCCCTCAGTCAGACCCATTGTTGACATGTGGCAAGACGCTCCTCGGGGCACGTCTTGCTTGGGCCTCTCTCCTGGAGGCGCTCAGTCAGACCGAGTAGTGACATGTGGCAAGACGCTCCTCGGGGCGCGTCTTGCTTGGGCCTCTCTCATGGAGGCCCTCTGTCAGACCCAGTGTTGACATGTGGCAAGACGCTCCTCGGGGCGCGTCTTGCTTGGGCCTCTCTCCAGAAGGCCCTCAATCAGACCCAGTGTTGACATGTGGCAAGACGCTCCTCGGGGCGCGTCTTGCTTGAGCTTCTCTCATGGAGGCCCTCTGTCAGACCCAGTGTTGACATGTGTCAAGACGCTCCACGGGGCGCGTCTTGCTTGGGCTTCTCTCCTGGAGGCCCTCAGTCAGACCCATTGTTGACATGTGGCAAGACGCTCCTCGGGGCGCGTCTTGCTTGGACCTCTCTCCTGGAGGCGCTCAGTCAGAACCAGAGGTGACATGTGGCAAGACGCTCCTCGGGGCGCGTCTTGCTTGGGCCTCTCTCCTGGAGGTCCTCTGTCAGACCCAGTGTTGACATGTGGCAAGACGCTCCTCCGGGCGCATCTTGCTTGGGCCTCTCTCCTGGAGTTCCTCAGTAAGACCCATTGTTGACATGTGGCAAGACGCTCCTCGGGGCGCGTATTGCTTGGGCGTCTCTCCAGAAGGCCCTCAATAAGACCCAGTGTTTACATGTGGCAAGACGCTCCACGGGGCGCGTCTTGCTTGGGCTTCTCTCCTGGAGGCCCTCAGTCAGACCCATTGTTGACATGTGGCAAGACGCTCCTCGGGGCGCGTCTTGCTTGGGCCTCTCTCCTGGAGGCGCTCAGTCAGACCCAGTGTTGACATGTGGCAAGACGCTCCACGGGGCGCGTCTTGCTTGGGCTTCTCTCCTGGAGGCCCTCAGTCAGACCCATTGTTGACATGTGGCAAGACGCTCCTCGGGGCACGTCTTGCTTGGGCCTCTCTCCTGGAGGCGCTCAGTCAGACCGAGTTGTGACATGTGGCAAGACGCTCCCCGGGGCGCGCCTTGCTTGGACCTCTCTCCTGGAGGCGCTCAGTTAGACCGAGTAGTGACATGTCGCAAGACGCTCCTCGGGGCGCGTCTTGCTTGGGCCTCTCTCATGGAGGCCCTCTGTCAGACCCAGTGTTGACAAGTGGCAAGACGCTCCTCGGGGCGCGTCTTGCTTGGGCCTCTCTCCTGGAGGCGCTCAGTCAGAACCAGAGGTGACATGTGGCAAGACGCTCCTCGGGGTGCGTCTTGCTTGGGCCTCTCTCCTGGAGGCCCTCTGTCAGACCCAGTGTTGACATGTGGCAAAACGCTCCTCCGGGCGCATCTTGCTTGGGCCTCTCTCCTGGAGGCCCTCAGTAAGACCCATTGTATACATGTGGCAAGACGCTCCTCGGGGCGCGTCTTGCTTGGGCCTCTCTCCAGAAGGCCCTCAATCAGACCCAGTGTTGACATGTGGCAAGACGCTCCACGGGGCGCGTCTTGCTTGGGCTTCTCTCATGGAGGCCCTCAGTCAGACCCATTGTTGACATGTGTCAAGACGCTCCTCGGGGCGTGTCTTGCTTGGGCCTCTCTCCTGGAGGCGCTCAAACAGACCGAGTAGTGACATGTGGCAAGACGCTCCTTGGGGCGCGTCTTGCTGGGGCTTCTCTCATGGAGGCACTCAGTCAGATCCAGTGTTGACATGTGGCAAGACGCTCCTCGGGGCGCGTCTTGCTTGGACCTCTCTCCCTGAGGCGCTCAGTCAGACCCAGTGTTGACATTTGGCAAGACACTCCTCGGGGCGCGTCTTGCTTGGGCCTCTCTCATGGAGGCTCTCTGTCAGACCCAGTGTTGACATGTGTCAAGACGCTCCTCGGGGGGCGTCTTGCTTTGGCCTCTCTCCTGGAGGTGCTCAGTCTGACCGAGTGCTGACATGTGGCAAGAAGCTCCTCGGGGCGCGTCTTGCTTGGGCTTCTCACCTGGAGGCTCTCAGTAAGAACCATTGTTGACATGTGGCAAGACGCTCCTCGGGGCGCGTCTTGCTTGGGCCTCTCTCCAGAAGGCCCTCAATCAGACCCAGTATTGACACGTGGCAAGACGCTCCTCGGGGCGCGTCTTGCTTGGGCCTCTCTCCTGGAGGCGCTCAGTCAGACCAAGTGGTGACATGTGGCAAGACACTCCTCGGGGCGCGTCTTGCTTGGGCCTCTCTCCTGGAGGCCCTCTGTCAGACCCAGTGTTGACATGTGGCAAGACACTCCTCGGGGCGCGTCTTGCTTGGGCCTCTCTCATGGAGGCCCTCTGTCAGACCCAGTGTTGACATGTGTCAAGACGCTCCTCGGGGCGCGTCTTGCTTTGGCCTCTCTCCTGGAGGCGCTCAGTCAGACCCAGTGTTGACATTTGGCAAGACACTCCTCGGGGCGCGTCTTGCTTGGGCCTCTCTCATGGAGGCCCTCTGTCAGACCCAGTGTTGACATGTGTCAAGACGCTCCTCGGGGGGCGTCTTGCTTTGGCCTCTCTCCTGGAGGTGCTCAGTCTGACCGAGTGCTGACATGTGGCAAGAAGCTCCTCGGGGCGCGTCTTGCTTGGGCTTCTCACCTGGAGGCTCTCAGTAAGAACCATTGTTGACATGTGGCAAGACGCTCCTCGGGGCGCGTCTTGCTTGGGCCTCTCTCCAGAAGGCCCTCAATCAGACCCAGTGTTGACACGTGGCAAGACGCTCCTCGGGGCGCGTCTTGCTTGGGCCTCTCTCCTGGAGGCGCTCAGTCAGACCAAGTGGTGACATGTGGCAAGACACTCCTCGGGGCGCGTCTTGCTCGGGCCTCTCTCCTGGAGGCCCTCTGTCAGACCCAGTGTTGACATGTGGCAAGACACTCCTCGGGGCGCGTCTTGCTTGGGCCTCTCTCATGGAGGCCCTCTGTCAGACCCAGTGTTGACATGTGTCAAGACGCTCCTCGGGGCGCGTCTTGCTTTGGCCTCTCTCCTGGAGGCGCTCAGTCAGACCGAGTGCTGACATGTGGCAAGAAGCTCCACGGGGCGCGTCTTGCTTGGGCTTCTCTCCTGGAGGCGCTCAGTCAGACCCAGTGTTGACATGTGGCAAGACGCTCCACGGGGCGCGTCTTGCTTGGGCTTCTCTCCTGGAGGCCCTCAGTCAGACCCATTGTTGACATGTGGCAAGACGCTCCTCGGGGCACGTCTTGCTTGGGCCTCTCTCCTGGAGGCGCTCAGTCAGACCGAGTAGTGACATGTGGCAAGACGCTCCTCGGGGCGCGTCTTGCTTGGGCCTCTCTCATGGAGGCCCTCTGTCAGACCCATTGTTGACATGTGGCAAGACGCTCCTCGGGGCGCGTCTTGCTTGGGCCTCTCTCCTGGAGGCGCTCAGTCAGAACCAGAGGTGACATGTGGCAAGACGCTCCTCGGGGTGCGTCTTGCTTGGGCCTCTCTCCTGGAGGCCCTCTGTCAGACCCAGTGTTGACATGTGGCAAAACGCTCCTCCGGGCGCATCTTGCTTGGGCCTCTCTCCTGGAGGCCCTCAGTAAGACCCATTGTATACGTGTGGCAAGACGCTCCTCGAGGCGCGTCTTGCTTGGGCCTCTCTCCAGAAGGCCCTCAATCAGACCCAGTGTTGACAAGTGGCAAGACGCTCCTCGGGGCGCGTCTTGCTTGAGCTTCTCTCATGGAGGCCCTCTGTCAGACCCAGTGTTGACATGTGTCAAGACGCTCCACGGGGTGCGTCTTGCTTGGGCTTCTCTCCTGGAGGCCCTCAGTCAGACCCATTGTTGACATGTGGCAAGACGCTCCTCGGGGCGCGTCTTGCTTGGACCTCTCTCCTGGAGGCGCTCAGTCAGAACCAGAGGTGACATGTGGCAAGACGCTCCTCGGGGCGCGTCTTGCTTGGGCCTCTCTCCTGGAGGCCCTCTGTCAGACCCAGTGTTGACATGTGGCAAGACGCTCCTCCGGGCGCATCTTGCTTGGGCCTCTCTCCTGGAGGCCCTCAGTAAGACCCATTGTTGACATGTGGCAAGACGCTCCTCGGGGCGCGTATTGCTTGGGCGTCTCTCCAGAAGGCCCTCAATAAGACCCAGTGTTTACATGTGGCAAGACGCTCCACGGGGCGCGTCTTGCTTGGGCTTCTCTCCTGGAGGCCCTCAGTCAGACCCATTGTTGACATGTGGCAAGACGCTCCTCGGGGCGCGTCTTGCTTGGGCCTCTCTCCTGGAGGCGCTCAGTTAGACCCAGTGTTGACATGTGGCAAGACGCTCCACAGGGCGCGTCTTGCTTGGGCTTCTCTCCTGGAGGCCCTCAGTCAGACCCATTGTTGACATGTGGCAAGACGCTCCTCGGGGCACGTCTTGCTTGGGCCTCTCTCCTGGAGGCGCTCAGTCAGACCGAGTTGTGACATGTGGCAAGACGCTCCTCGGGGCGCGTCTTGCTTGGACCTCTCTCCTGGAGGCGCTCAGTTAGACCGAGTAGTGACATGTCGCAAGACGCTCCTCGGGGCGCGTCTTGCTTGGGCCTCTCTCATGGAGGCCCTCTGTCAGACCCAGTGTTGACATGTGGCAAGACACTCCTCGGGGCGCGTCTTGCTTGGGCCTCTCTCCTGGAGGCGCTCAGTCAGAACCAGAGGTGACATATGGCAAGACGCTCCTCGGGGTGCGTCTTGCTTGGGCCTCTCTCCTGGAGGCCCTCTGTCAGACCCAGTGTTGACATGTGGCAAAACGCTTCTCCAGGCGCATCTTGCTTGGGCCTCTCTCCTGGAGGCCCTCAGTAAGACCCATTGTATACATGTGGCAAGACGCTCCTCGGGGCGCGTCTTGCTTGGGCCTCTCTCCAGAAAGCCCTCAATCAGACCCAGTGTTGACATGTGGCAAGACGCTCCTCGGGGCGCGTCTTGCTTGGGCTTCTCTCATGGAGGCCCTCAGTCAGACCCAGTGTTGACATGTGTCAAGACGCTCCTCGGGGCGTGTCTTGCTTGGGCCTCTCTCCTGGAGGCGCTCAAACAGACCGAGTAGTGACATGTGGCAAGACGCTCCTCGGGGCGCGTCTTGCTGGGGCTTCTCTCATGGAGGCACTCAGTCAGATCCAGTGTTGACATGTGGCAAGACGCTCCTCGGGGCGCGTCTTGCTTGGACCTCTCTCCCTGAGGCGCTCAGTCAGACCGAGTAGTGACATGTGGCAAGACGCTCCTCGGGGCGCGTCTTGCTTGGACCTCTCTCCCTGAGGCGCTCAGTCAGACCGAGTAGTGACATGTGGCAAGACGCTCCTCGGGGCGCGTCTTGCTTGGACCTCTCTCCCTGAGGCGCTCAGTCAGACCCAGTGTTGACATTTGGCAAGACACTCCTCGGGGCGCGTCTTGCTTGGGCCTCTCTCATGGAGGCCCTCTGTCAGACCCAGTGTTGACATGTGTCAAGACGCTCCTCGGGGGGCGTCTTGCTTTGGCCTCTCTCCTGGAGGCGCTCAGTCTGACCGAGTGCTGACATGTGGCAAGAAGCTCCTCGGGGCACGTCTTGCTTGGGCTTCTCACCTGGAGGCCCTCAGTAAGAACCATTGTTGACATGTGGCAAGACGCTCCTCGGGGCGCGTCTTGCTTGGGCCTCTCTCCAGAAGGCCCTCAATCAGACCCAGTGTTGACACGTGGCAAGACGCTCCTCGGGGCGCGTCTTGCTTGGGCCTCTCTCCTGGAGGCGCTCAGTCAGACCAAGTGGTGACATGTGGCAAGACACTCCTCGGGGCGCGTCTTGCTTGGGCCTCTCTCCTGGAGGCCCTCTGTCAGACCCAGTGTTGACATGTGGCAAGACACTCCTCGGGGCGCGTCTTGCTTGGGCCTCTCTCATGGAGGCCCTCTGTCAGACCCAGTGTTGACATGTGTCAAGACGCTCCTCGGGGCGCGTCTTGCTTTGGCCTCTCTCCTGGAGGCGCTCAGTCAGACCGAGTGCTGACATGTGGCAAGAAGCTCCTCAGGGCGCGTCTTGCTTGGGCTTCTCTCCTGGAGGCCCTCAGTAAGACCCATTGTTGACATGTGGCAAGACGCTCCTCGGGGCGCGTCTTGCTTGGGCCTCTCTCCTGGAGGCGCTCAGTCAGACTGAGTAGTGACATGTGGCCTGACGCTCCTCGGGGCGCGTGTTGCTTGGGCCTCTCTCCTGGAGGCGCTCAGTCAGACCAAGTGGTGACATGTGGCAAGACGCTCCTCGGGGCGCGTCTTGCTTGGGCTTCTCTCCAGAAGGCCCTCAATCAGACCCAGTGTTGACAAGTGGCAAGACGCTCCTCGGGGCGCGTCTTGCTTGGGCCTCTCTCCTGGAGGCGCTCAGTCAGAATGAGTAGTGACATGCGGTCTGACGCTCCTCGGGGCGCGTGTTGCTTGGGCCTCTCTCCTGGAGGCGCTCAGTCAGACCAAGTGGTGACATGTGGCAAGACACTTCTCGGGGCGCGTCTTGCTTGGGCCTCTCTCCTGGAGGCCCTCTGTCAGACCCAGTGTTGACAAGTGGCAAGACACTCCTCGGGGCGCGTCTTGCTTGGGCCTGTCTCATGGAGGCCCTCTGTCAGACCCAGTGTTGACATGTGTCAAGACGCTCCTCGGGGCGCGTCTTGCTTTGGCCTCTCTCCTGGAGGCGCTCAGTCAGACCGAGTGCTGACATGTGGCAAGACGCTCCTCGGGCCGCGTGTTGCTTGGGCTTCTCTCCTGGAGGCCCTCAGTCAGACCCATTGTTGACATGTGGCAAGACGCTCCTCGGGGCGCGTCTTGCTTGGGCCTCTCTCCTGGAGGCGCTCAGTCAGACCGAGTGCTGACATTTGGCAAGACGCTCCTCGGGGCGCGTCTTGCTTGGGCTTCTCTCCTGGAGGCGCTCAGACAGACCCAGTGTTGACATGTGACAAGACGCTCCTTGGGGCCCGTCTTGCTTGGGCCTCTCTCCTGGAGGCGCTCAGTCAGAACCAGAGGTGACATGTGGCAAGACGCTCCTCGGGGCGCGTCTTGCTTGGGCCTCTCTCCTGGAGGCCCTCTGTCAGACCCAGTGTTGACATGTGGCAAGACGCTCCTCCGGGCGCATCTTGCTTGGGCTTCTCTCCTGGAGGCCCTCAGTCAGACCCATTGTTGACATGTGGCAAGACGCTCCTCGGGGCGCGTCTTGCTTGGGCCTCTCTCCTGGAGGCGCTCAGTAAGACCGAGTGCTGACAGAAGGCAAGACGCTCCTCGGGGCGCTCATTGATTGGGCCTCTCTCCTGAATGCCCTCTGTCAGACCGAGTGTTGACATGTGGCAAGACTCTCCTCGGGGCGCGTCTTGCTTGGGCTTCTCTCATGGAGGCCCTCAGTCCGACCCAGTGTTGACATGTGTCAAGACGCTCCTCAGGGCGTGTCTTGCTTTGGCCTCTCTCCTGGAGGCGCTCAGTCAGACCCAGTGTTGACATGTGGCAAGACGCTCCTCTGGGCGCGTCTTGCTTGGGCTTCTCTCCTGGAGGCCCTCAGTCAGACCCATTGTTGACATGTGGCAAGACGCTCCTCGGGGCACGTCTTGCTTGGGCCTCTCTCCTGGAGGCGCTCAGTCAGACCGAGTAGTGACATGTGGCAAGACGCTCCTCGGGGCGCGTCTTGCTTGGACCTCCCTCCTGGAGGCGCTCAGTCAGACCGAGTAGTGACATTTGGCAAGACGCTCCTCGGGGCGCGTCTTGCTTGGGCCTCTCTCCTGGAGGCGCTCAGTCAGACCGAGTGCTGACATAAGGCAAGACGCTCCTCGGGGCGCGTCTTGCTGGGGCCTCTCTCCTGGAGGTGCTCAATCAGACCCAGTGGTGACACGTGGCAAGACGCTCCTCTGGGCGCGTCTTGCTTGGGCCTCTCTCCTGGAGGAGCTCAGTCAGACCCAGTGGTGACACGTGGCAAGACGCTCCTCGAGGCGCATCTTGCTTGGGCCTCTCTCCTGGAGGCGCTAAGTCAGACCCAGTGTTGACACGTGGCAAGACGTTCCTCGGGGCGCGTCTTGCTTGGGCCTCTCTCCTGGAGGCGCTCAGTCAGACACAGTGTTGACATGTGGCAAGACACTCCTCGGGGCGCGTCTTGCTTGGGCTTCTCTCATGGAGGCCCTCAGTAAGACCCATTGTTGACATGTGGAAAGAAGCTCCTCGGGGCGCGTCTTGCTTTGGCTTCTCTCCTGGAGGCCCTCAGTCAGACCCATTGTTGACATGTGGCAAGACGCTCCTCGGGGCGCGTATTGCTTGGGCCTCTCTCCTGGATGCCCTCTGTCAGACCCAGTGTTGACATGTGGCAAGACGCTCCTCGGGTCACGTCTTGCTTGGGCCTCTCTCCTGGAGGCGCTCAGTCAGACCGAGTAGTGACATGTGGCAAGACGCTCCTCGGGGCGCGTCTTGCTTGGACCTCTCTCCTGGAGGCCCTCAGTTAGACCGAGTAGTGACATGTCGCAAGACGCTCCTCGGGGCGCGTCTTGCTTGGGCTTCTCTCATGGAGGCCCTCAGTAAGACCCATTGTTGACATGTGGAAAGAAGCTCCTCGGGGCGCGTCTTGCTTTGGCTTCTCTCCTGGAGGCCCTCAGTCAGACCCATTGTTGACATGTGGCAAGACGCTCCTCGGGGCGCGTATTGCTTGGGCCTCTCTCCTGGATGCCCTCTGTCAGACCCAGTGTTGACATGTGGCAAGACTCTCCTCGGGGCGCGTCTTGCTTGGGCTTCTCTCATGGAGGCCCTCAGTCAGACCCAGTGTTGACATGTGTCAAGATGCTCCTCGGGGCGTGTCTTGCTTGGGCCTCTCTCCTGGAGGTGCTCAGTCAGACCCAGTGTTGACATGTGGCAAGACGCTCCTCGGGGCGCTTCTTGCTTGGGCTTCTCTCCTGGAGGCCCTCAGTCAGACCCATTGTTGACATGTGGCAAAACGCTCCTCTGGGCGCGTCTTGCTTGGGCTTCTCTCCTGGAGGCCCTCAGTCAGACCCATTGTTGACATGTGGCAAGACGCTCCTCGGGGCACGTCTTGCTTGGGCCTCTCTCCTGGAGGCGCTCAGTCAGACCGAGTAGTGACATGTGGCAAGACGCTCCTCGGGGCGCGTCTTGCTTGGACCTCCCTCCTGGAGGCGCTCAGTCAGACCGAGTAGTGACATTTGGCAAGACGCTCCTCGGGGCGCGTCTTGCTTGGGCCTCTCTCCTGGAGGCGCTCAGTCAGACCGAGTGCTGACATAAGGCAAGACGCTCCTCGGGGCGCGTCTTGCTGGGGCCTCTCTCCTGGAGGTGCTCAATCAGACCCAGTGGTGACACGTGGCAAGACGCTCCTCTGGGCGCGTCTTGCTTGGGCCTCTCTCCTGGAGGAGCTCTGTCAGACCCAGTGATGACACGTGGCAAGACGCTCCTCGAGGCGCATCTTGCTTGGGCCTCTCTCCTGGAGGCGCTAAGTCAGACCCAGTGTTGACACGTGGCAAGACGTTCCTCGGGGCGCGTCTTGCTTGGGCCTCTCTCCTGGAGGCGCTCAGTCAGACACAGTGTTGACATGTGGCAAGACACTCCTCGGGGCGCGTCTTGCTTGGGCTTCTCTCATGGAGGCCCTCAGTAAGACCCATTGTTGACATGTGGAAAGAAGCTCCTCGGGGCGCGTCTTGCTTTGGCTTCTCTCCTGGAGGCCCTCAGTCAGACCCATTGTTGACATGTGGCAAGACGCTCCTCGGGGCGCGTATTGCTTGGGCCTCTCTCCTGGATGCCCTCTGTCAGACCCAGTGTTGACATGTGGCAAGACGCTCCTCGGGTCACGTCTTGCTTGGGCCTCTCTCCTGGAGGCGCTCAGTCAGACCGAGTAGTGACATGTGGCAAGACGCTCCTCGGGGCACGTCTTGCTTGGACCTCTCTCCTGGAGGCGCTCAGTTAGACCGAGTAGTGACATGTTGCAAGACGCTCCTCGGGGCGCGTCTTGCTTGGGCTTCTCTCATGGAGGCCCTCAGTAAGACCCATTGTTGACATGTGGAAACAAGCTCCTCGGGGCACGTCTTGCTTTGGCTTCTCTCCTGGAGGCCCTCAGTCAGACCCATTGTTGACATGTGGCAAGACGCTCCTCGGGGCGCGTATTGCTTGGGCCTCTCTCCTGGATGCCCTCTGTCAGACCCAGTGTTGACATGTGGCAAGACTCTCCTCGGGGCGCGTCTTGCTTGGGCTTCTCTCATGGAGGCCCTCAGTCAGACCCAGTGTTGACATGTGTCAAGACGCTCCTCGGGGCGTGTCTTGCTTGGGCCTCTCTCCTGGAGGCGCTCAGTCAGACCCAGTGTTGACATGTGGCAAGACGCTCCTCGGGGCGCTTCTTGCTTGGGCTTCTCTCCTGGAGGCCCTCAGTCAGACCCATTGTTGACATGTGGCAAGACGCTCCTCGGGGCGCGTCTTGCTTGGGCCTCTCTCCTGGAGGCGCTCAGTCAGACCCATTGTTGACATGTGGCAAGACGCTCCTCGGGGCACGTCTTGCTTGGGCCTCTCTCCTGGAGGCGCTCAGTCAGACCGAGTAGTGACATGTGGCAAGACGCTCCTCGGGGCGCGTCTTGCTTGGACCTCTCTCCTGGAGGCACTCAGTTAGACCGAGTAGCGACATGTCGCAAGACGCTCCTCGGGGCGCGTCTTGCTTGGGCCTCTCTCCTGGAGGCGCTCAGTCAGAACCAGAGGTGACATGTGGCAAGACGCTCCTCGGGGTGCGTCTTGCTTGGGCCTCTCTCCTGGAGGCCCTCTGTCAGACCCAGTGTTGACATGTGGCAAAACGCTCCTCCGGGCGCATCTTGCTTGGGCCTCTCTCCTGGAGGCCCTCAGTAAGACCCATTGTAAACATGTGGCAAGACGCTCCTCGGGGCGCGTCTTGCTTGGGCCTCTCTCCAGAAGGCCCTCAATCAGACCCAGTGTTGACATGTGGCAAGACGCTCCTCGGGGCGCGTCTTGCTTGGGCTTCTCTCATGGAGGCCCTCAGTCAGACCCAGTGTTGACATGTGTCAAGACGCTCCTCGGGGCGTGTCTTGCTTGGGCCTCTCTCCTGGAGGCGCTCAAACAGACTGAGTAGTGACATGTGGCAAGACGCTCCTCGGGGCGCGTCTTGCTGGGGCTTCTCTCATGGAGGCACTCAGTCAGATCCAGTGTTGACATGTGGCAAGACGCTCCTCGGGGCGCGTCTTGCTTGGACCTCTCTCCCTGAGGCGCTCAGTCAGACCGAGTAGTGACATGTGGCAAGACGCTCCTCGGGGCGCGTCTTGCTTGGACCTCTCTCCCTGAGGCGCTCAGTCAGACCCAGTGTTGACATTTGGCAAGACTCTCCTCGGGGCGCGTCTTGCTTGGGCTTCTCTCATGGAGGCCCTCAGTCCGACCCAGTGTTGACATGTGTCAAGACGCTCCTCAGGGCGTGTCTTGCTTTGGCCTCTCTCCTGGAGGCCCTCAGTCAGACCCATTGTTGACATGTGGCAAGACGCTCCTCGGGGCACGTCTTGCTTGGGCCTCTCTCCTGGAGGCGCTCAGTCAGACCGAGTAGTGACATGTGGCAAGACGCTCCTCGGGGCGCGTCTTGCTTGGGCCTCTCTCATGGAGGCCCTCTGTCAGACCCATTGTTGACATGTGGCAAGACGCTCCTCGGGGCGCGTCTTGCTTGGGCCTCTCTCCTGGAGGCGCTCAGTCAGAACCAGAGGTGACATGTGGCAAGACGCTCCTCGGGGTGCGTCTTGCTTGGGCCTCTCTCCTGGAGGCCCTCTGTCAGACCCAGTGTTGACATGTGGCAAAACGCTCCTCCGGGCGCATCTTGCTTGGGCCTCTCTCCTGGAGGCCCTCAGTAAGACCCATTGTATACGTGTGGCAAGACGCTCCTCGAGGCGCGTCTTGCTTGGGCCTCTCTCCAGAAGGCCCTCAATCAGACCCAGTGTTGACAAGTGGCAAGACGCTCCTCGGGGCGCGTCTTGCTTGAGCTTCTCTCATGGAGGCCCTCTGTCAGACCCAGTGTTGACATGTGTCAAGACGCTCCACGGGGTGCGTCTTGCTTGGGCTTCTCTCCTGGAGGCCCTCAGTCAGACCCATTGTTGACATGTGGCAAGACGCTCCTCGGGGCGCGTCTTGCTTGGACCTCTCTCCTGGAGGCGCTCAGTCAGAACCAGAGGTGACATGTGGCAAGACGCTCCTCGGGGCGCGTCTTGCTTGGGCCTCTCTCCTGGAGGCCCTCTGTCAGACCCAGTGTTGACATGTGGCAAGACGCTCCTCCGGGCGCATCTTGCTTGGGCCTCTCTCCTGGAGGCCCTCAGTAAGACCCATTGTTGACATGTGGCAAGACGCTCCTCGGGGCGCGTATTGCTTGGGCGTCTCTCCAGAAGGCCCTCAATAAGACCCAGTGTTTACATGTGGCAAGACGCTCCACGGGGCGCGTCTTGCTTGGGCTTCTCTCCTGGAGGCCCTCAGTCAGACCCATTGTTGACATGTGGCAAGACGCTCCTCGGGGCGCGTCTTGCTTGGGCCTCTCTCCTGGAGGCGCTCAGTTAGACCCAGTGTTGACATGTGGCAAGACGCTCCACAGGGCGCGTCTTGCTTGGGCTTCTCTCCTGGAGGCCCTCAGTCAGACCCATTGTTGACATGTGGCAAGACGCTCCTCGGGGCACGTCTTGCTTGGGCCTCTCTCCTGGAGGCGCTCAGTCAGACCGAGTTGTGACATGTGGCAAGACGCTCCTCGGGGCGCGTCTTGCTTGGACCTCTCTCCTGGAGGCGCTCAGTTAGACCGAGTAGTGACATGTCGCAAGACGCTCCTCGGGGCGCGTCTTGCTTGGGCCTCTCTCATGGAGGCCCTCTGTCAGACCCAGTGTTGACATGTGGCAAGACACTCCTCGGGGCGCGTCTTGCTTGGGCCTCTCTCCTGGAGGCGCTCAGTCAGAACCAGAGGTGACATATGGCAAGACGCTCCTCGGGGTGCGTCTTGCTTGGGCCTCTCTCCTGGAGGCCCTCTGTCAGACCCAGTGTTGACATGTGGCAAAACGCTTCTCCAGGCGCATCTTGCTTGGGCCTCTCTCCTGGAGGCCCTCAGTAAGACCCATTGTATACATGTGGCAAGACGCTCCTCGGGGCGCGTCTTGCTTGGGCCTCTCTCCAGAAAGCCCTCAATCAGACCCAGTGTTGACATGTGGCAAGACGCTCCTCGGGGCGCGTCTTGCTTGGGCTTCTCTCATGGAGGCCCTCAGTCAGACCCAGTGTTGACATGTGTCAAGACGCTCCTCGGGGCGTGTCTTGCTTGGGCCTCTCTCCTGGAGGCGCTCAAACAGACCGAGTAGTGACATGTGGCAAGACGCTCCTCGGGGCGCGTCTTGCTGGGGCTTCTCTCATGGAGGCACTCAGTCAGATCCAGTGTTGACATGTGGCAAGACGCTCCTCGGGGCGCGTCTTGCTTGGACCTCTCTCCCTGAGGCGCTCAGTCAGACCGAGTAGTGACATGTGGCAAGACGCTCCTCGGGGCGCGTCTTGCTTGGACCTCTCTCCCTGAGGCGCTCAGTCAGACCGAGTAGTGACATGTGGCAAGACGCTCCTCGGGGCGCGTCTTGCTTGGACCTCTCTCCCTGAGGCGCTCAGTCAGACCCAGTGTTGACATTTGGCAAGACACTCCTCGGGGCGCGTCTTGCTTGGGCCTCTCTCATGGAGGCCCTCTGTCAGACCCAGTGTTGACATGTGTCAAGACGCTCCTCGGGGGGCGTCTTGCTTTGGCCTCTCTCCTGGAGGCGCTCAGTCTGACCGAGTGCTGACATGTGGCAAGAAGCTCCTCGGGGCACGTCTTGCTTGGGCTTCTCACCTGGAGGCCCTCAGTAAGAACCATTGTTGACATGTGGCAAGACGCTCCTCGGGGCGCGTCTTGCTTGGGCCTCTCTCCAGAAGGCCCTCAATCAGACCCAGTGTTGACACGTGGCAAGACGCTCCTCGGGGCGCGTCTTGCTTGGGCCTCTCTCCTGGAGGCGCTCAGTCAGACCAAGTGGTGACATGTGGCAAGACACTCCTCGGGGCGCGTCTTGCTTGGGCCTCTCTCCTGGAGGCCCTCTGTCAGACCCAGTGTTGACATGTGGCAAGACACTCCTCGGGGCGCGTCTTGCTTGGGCCTCTCTCATGGAGGCCCTCTGTCAGACCCAGTGTTGACATGTGTCAAGACGCTCCTCGGGGCGCGTCTTGCTTTGGCCTCTCTCCTGGAGGCGCTCAGTCAGACCGAGTGCTGACATGTGGCAAGAAGCTCCTCAGGGCGCGTCTTGCTTGGGCTTCTCTCCTGGAGGCCCTCAGTAAGACCCATTGTTGACATGTGGCAAGACGCTCCTCGGGGCGCGTCTTGCTTGGGCCTCTCTCCTGGAGGCGCTCAGTCAGACTGAGTAGTGACATGTGGCCTGACGCTCCTCGGGGCGCGTGTTGCTTGGGCCTCTCTCCTGGAGGCGCTCAGTCAGACCAAGTGGTGACATGTGGCAAGACGCTCCTCGGGGCGCGTCTTGCTTGGGCTTCTCTCCAGAAGGCCCTCAATCAGACCCAGTGTTGACAAGTGGCAAGACGCTCCTCGGGGCGCGTCTTGCTTGGGCCTCTCTCCTGGAGGCGCTCAGTCAGAATGAGTAGTGACATGCGGTCTGACGCTCCTCGGGGCGCGTGTTGCTTGGGCCTCTCTCCTGGAGGCGCTCAGTCAGACCAAGTGGTGACATGTGGCAAGACACTTCTCGGGGCGCGTCTTGCTTGGGCCTCTCTCCTGGAGGCCCTCTGTCAGACCCAGTGTTGACAAGTGGCAAGACACTCCTCGGGGCGCGTCTTGCTTGGGCCTGTCTCATGGAGGCCCTCTGTCAGACCCAGTGTTGACATGTGTCAAGACGCTCCTCGGGGCGCGTCTTGCTTTGGCCTCTCTCCTGGAGGCGCTCAGTCAGACCGAGTGCTGACATGTGGCAAGACGCTCCTCGGGCCGCGTGTTGCTTGGGCTTCTCTCCTGGAGGCCCTCAGTCAGACCCATTGTTGACATGTGGCAAGACGCTCCTCGGGGCGCGTCTTGCTTGGGCCTCTCTCCTGGAGGCGCTCAGTCAGACCGAGTGCTGACATTTGGCAAGACGCTCCTCGGGGCGCGTCTTGCTTGGGCTTCTCTCCTGGAGGCGCTCAGACAGACCCAGTGTTGACATGTGACAAGACGCTCCTTGGGGCCCGTCTTGCTTGGGCCTCTCTCCTGGAGGCGCTCAGTCAGAACCAGAGGTGACATGTGGCAAGACGCTCCTCGGGGCGCGTCTTGCTTGGGCCTCTCTCCTGGAGGCCCTCTGTCAGACCCAGTGTTGACATGTGGCAAGACGCTCCTCCGGGCGCATCTTGCTTGGGCTTCTCTCCTGGAGGCCCTCAGTCAGACCCATTGTTGACATGTGGCAAGACGCTCCTCGGGGCGCGTCTTGCTTGGGCCTCTCTCCTGGAGGCGCTCAGTAAGACCGAGTGCTGACAGAAGGCAAGACGCTCCTCGGGGCGCTCATTGATTGGGCCTCTCTCCTGAATGCCCTCTGTCAGACCGAGTGTTGACATGTGGCAAGACTCTCCTCGGGGCGCGTCTTGCTTGGGCTTCTCTCATGGAGGCCCTCAGTCCGACCCAGTGTTGACATGTGTCAAGACGCTCCTCAGGGCGTGTCTTGCTTTGGCCTCTCTCCTGGAGGCGCTCAGTCAGACCCAGTGTTGACATGTGGCAAGACGCTCCTCTGGGCGCGTCTTGCTTGGGCTTCTCTCCTGGAGGCCCTCAGTCAGACCCATTGTTGACATGTGGCAAGACGCTCCTCGGGGCACGTCTTGCTTGGGCCTCTCTCCTGGAGGCGCTCAGTCAGACCGAGTAGTGACATGTGGCAAGACGCTCCTCGGGGCGCGTCTTGCTTGGACCTCCCTCCTGGAGGCGCTCAGTCAGACCGAGTAGTGACATTTGGCAAGACGCTCCTCGGGGCGCGTCTTGCTTGGGCCTCTCTCCTGGAGGCGCTCAGTCAGACCGAGTGCTGACATAAGGCAAGACGCTCCTCGGGGCGCGTCTTGCTGGGGCCTCTCTCCTGGAGGTGCTCAATCAGACCCAGTGGTGACACGTGGCAAGACGCTCCTCTGGGCGCGTCTTGCTTGGGCCTCTCTCCTGGAGGAGCTCAGTCAGACCCAGTGGTGACACGTGGCAAGACGCTCCTCGAGGCGCATCTTGCTTGGGCCTCTCTCCTGGAGGCGCTAAGTCAGACCCAGTGTTGACACGTGGCAAGACGTTCCTCTGGGCGCGTCTTGCTTGGGCCTCTCTCCTGGAGGCGCTCAGTCAGACACAGTGTTGACATGTGGCAAGACACTCCTCGGGGCGCGTCTTGCTTGGGCTTCTCTCATGGAGGCCCTCAGTAAGACCCATTGTTGACATGTGGAAAGAAGCTCCTCGGGGCGCGTCTTGCTTTGGCTTCTCTCCTGGAGGCCCTCAGTCAGACCCATTGTTGACATGTGGCAAGACGCTCCTCGGGGCGCGTATTGCTTGGGCCTCTCTCCTGGATGCCCTCTGTCAGACCCAGTGTTGACATGTGGCAAGACGCTCCTCGGGTCACGTCTTGCTTGGGCCTCTCTCCTGGAGGCGCTCAGTCAGACCGAGTAGTGACATGTGGCAAGACGCTCCTCGGGGCGCGTCTTGCTTGGACCTCTCTCCTGGAGGCGCTCAGTTAGACCGAGTAGTGACATGTCGCAAGACGCTCCTCGGGGCGCGTCTTGCTTGGGCTTCTCTCATGGAGGCCCTCAGTAAGACCCATTGTTGACATGTGGAAAGAAGCTCCTCGGGGCGCGTCTTGCTTTGGCTTCTCTCCTGGAGGCCCTCAGTCAGACCCATTGTTGACATGTGGCAAGACGCTCCTCGGGGCGCGTATTGCTTGGGCCTCTCTCCTGGATGCCCTCTGTCAGACCCAGTGTTGACATGTGGCAAGACTCTCCTCGGGGCGCGTCTTGCTTGGGCTTCTCTCATGGAGGCCCTCAGTCAGACCCAGTGTTGACATGTGTCAAGATGCTCCTCGGGGCGTGTCTTGCTTGGGCCTCTCTCCTGGAGGCGCTCAGTCAGACCCAGTGTTGACATGTGGCAAGACGCTCCTCGGGGCGCTTCTTGCTTGGGCTTCTCTCCTGGAGGCCCTCAGTCAGACCCATTGTTGACATGTGGCAAAACGCTCCTCTGGGCGCGTCTTGCTTGGGCTTCTCTCCTGGAGGCCCTCAGTCAGACCCATTGTTGACATGTGGCAAGACGCTCCTCGGGGCACGTCTTGCTTGGGCCTCTCTCCTGGAGGCGCTCAGTCAGACCGAGTAGTGACATGTGGCAAGACGCTCCTCGGGGCGCGTCTTGCTTGGACCTCCCTCCTGGAGGCGCTCAGTCAGACCGAGTAGTGACATTTGGCAAGACGCTCCTCGGGGCGCGTCTTGCTTGGGCCTCTCTCCTGGAGGCGCTCAGTCAGACCGAGTGCTGACATAAGGCAAGACGCTCCTCGGGGCGCGTCTTGCTGGGGCCTCTCTCCTGGAGGTGCTCAATCAGACCCAGTGGTGACACGTGGCAAGACGCTCCTCTGGGCGCGTCTTGCTTGGGCCTCTCTCCTGGAGGAGCTCTGTCAGACCCAGTGATGACACGTGGCAAGACGCTCCTCGAGGCGCATCTTGCTTGGGCCTCTCTCCTGGAGGCGCTAAGTCAGACCCAGTGTTGACACGTGGCAAGACGTTCCTCGGGGCGCGTCTTGCTTGGGCCTCTCTCCTGGAGGCGCTCAGTCAGACACAGTGTTGACATGTGGCAAGACACTCCTCGGGGCGCGTCTTGCTTGGGCTTCTCTCATGGAGGCCCTCAGTAAGACCCATTGTTGACATGTGGAAAGAAGCTCCTCGGGGCGCGTCTTGCTTTGGCTTCTCTCCTGGAGGCCCTCAGTCAGACCCATTGTTGACATGTGGCAAGACGCTCCTCGGGGCGCGTATTGCTTGGGCCTCTCTCCTGGATGCCCTCTGTCAGACCCAGTGTTGACATGTGGCAAGACGCTCCTCGGGTCACGTCTTGCTTGGGCCTCTCTCCTGGAGGCGCTCAGTCAGACCGAGTAGTGACATGTGGCAAGACGCTCCTCGGGGCACGTCTTGCTTGGACCTCTCTCCTGGAGGCGCTCAGTTAGACCGAGTAGTGACATGTTGCAAGACGCTCCTCGGGGCGCGTCTTGCTTGGGCTTCTCTCATGGAGGCCCTCAGTAAGACCCATTGTTGACATGTGGAAACAAGCTCCTCGGGGCACGTCTTGCTTTGGCTTCTCTCCTGGAGGCCCTCAGTCAGACCCATTGTTGACATGTGGCAAGACGCTCCTCGGGGCGCGTATTGCTTGGGCCTCTCTCCTGGATGCCCTCTGTCAGACCCAGTGTTGACATGTGGCAAGACTCTCCTCGGGGCGCGTCTTGCTTGGGCTTCTCTCATGGAGGCCCTCAGTCAGACCCAGTGTTGACATGTGTCAAGACGCTCCTCGGGGCGTGTCTTGCTTGGGCCTCTCTCCTGGAGGCGCTCAGTCAGACCCAGTGTTGACATGTGGCAAGACGCTCCTCGGGGCGCTTCTTGCTTGGGCTTCTCTCCTGGAGGCCCTCAGTCAGACCCATTGTTGACATGTGGCAAGACGCTCCTCGGGGCGCGTCTTGCTTGGGCCTCTCTCCTGGAGGCGCTCAGTCAGACCCATTGTTGACATGTGGCAAGACGCTCCTCGGGGCACGTCTTGCTTGGGCCTCTCTCCTGGAGGCGCTCAGTCAGACCGAGTAGTGACATGTGGCAAGACGCTCCTCGGGGCGCGTCTTGCTTGGACCTCTCTCCTGGAGGCACTCAGTTAGACCGAGTAGCGACATGTCGCAAGACGCTCCTCGGGGCGCGTCTTGCTTGGGCCTCTCTCCTGGAGGCGCTCAGTCAGAACCAGAGGTGACATGTGGCAAGACGCTCCTCGGGGTGCGTCTTGCTTGGGCCTCTCTCCTGGAGGCCCTCTGTCAGACCCAGTGTTGACATGTGGCAAAACGCTCCTCCGGGCGCATCTTGCTTGGGCCTCTCTCCTGGAGGCCCTCAGTAAGACCCATTGTAAACATGTGGCAAGACGCTCCTCGGGGCGCGTCTTGCTTGGGCCTCTCTCCAGAAGGCCCTCAATCAGACCCAGTGTTGACATGTGGCAAGACGCTCCTCGGGGCGCGTCTTGCTTGGGCTTCTCTCATGGAGGCCCTCAGTCAGACCCAGTGTTGACATGTGTCAAGACGCTCCTCGGGGCGTGTCTTGCTTGGGCCTCTCTCCTGGAGGCGCTCAAACAGACTGAGTAGTGACATGTGGCAAGACGCTCCTCGGGGCGCGTCTTGCTGGGGCTTCTCTCATGGAGGCACTCAGTCAGATCCAGTGTTGACATGTGGCAAGACGCTCCTCGGGGCGCGTCTTGCTTGGACCTCTCTCCCTGAGGCGCTCAGTCAGACCGAGTAGTGACATGTGGCAAGACGCTCCTCGGGGCGCGTCTTGCTTGGACCTCTCTCCCTGAGGCGCTCAGTCAGACCCAGTGTTGACATTTGGCAAGACACTCCTCGGGGCGCGTCTTGCTTGGGCCTCTCTCATGGAGGCCCTCTGTCAGACCCAGTGTTGACATGTGTCAAGACGCTCCTCGGGGGGCGTCTTGCTTTGGCCTCTCTCCTGGAGGCGCTCAGTCTGACCGAGTGCTGACATGTGGCAAGAAGCTCCTCGGGGCGCGTTTTGCTTGGGCTTCTCACCTGGAGGCCCTCAGTAAGAACCATTGTTGACATGTGGCAAGACGCTCCTCGGGGCGCGTCTTGCTTGGGCCTCTCTCCAGAAGGCCCTCAATCAGACCCAGTGTTGACACGTGGCAAGACGCTCCTCGGGGCGCGTCTTGCTTGGGCCTCTCTCCTGGAGGCGCTCAGTCAGACCAAGTGGTGACATGTGGCAAGACACTCCTCGGGGCGCGTCTTGCTTGGGCCTCTCTCCTGGAGGCCCTCTGTCAGACCCAGTGTTGACATGTGGCAAGACACTCCTCGGGGCGCGTCTTGCTTTGGCCTCTCTCATGGAGGCCCTCTGTCAGACCCAGTGTTGACATGTGTCAAGACGCTCCTCGGGGCGCGTCTTGCTTTGGCCTCTCTCCTGGAGGCGCTCAGTCAGACCGAGTGCTGACATGTGGCAAGAAGCTCCTCGGGGCGCATCTTGCTTGGGCTTCTCTCCTGGAGGCCCTCAGTAAGACCCATTGTTGACATGTGGCAAGACGCTCCTCGTGGTGCGTCTTGTTTGGGCCTCTCTCCAGAAGGCCCTCAATCAGACCCAGTGTTGACACGTGGCAAGACGCTCCTCGGGGCGCGTCTTGCTTGGGCCTCTCTCCTGGAGGCGCTCAGTCAGACCCAGTGGTGACATGTGGCAAGACGCTCCTCGGGGCGCATCTTTCTTGGGCCCCTCTCCTGGAGGCCCTCTGTCAGACCCAGTGTTGACATGTGTCAAGACGCTCCACGGGGCGCGTCTTGCTTGGGCTTCTCTCCTGGAGGCCCTCAGTCAGACCCATTGTTGACATGTGGCAAGACGCTCCTCGGGGCGCGTCTTGCTTGGGCCTCTCTCCTGGAGGCGCTCAGTCAGAACCAGAGGTGACATGTGGCAAGACGCTCCTCGGGGAGCGACTTGCTTGGGCCTCTCTCCTGGAGGCCCTCTGTCAGACCCAGTGTTGACATGTGGCAAGACGCTCCTCCGGGCGCATCTTGCTTGGGCCTCTCTCCTGGAGGCCCTCAGTAAGACCCATTGTTGACATGTGGCAAGACGCTCCTCGGGGCGCGTATTGCTTGGGCCTCTCTCCAGAAGGCCCTCAATAAGACCCAGTGTTGACATGTGGCAAGACGCTCCACGGGGCGCGTCTTGCTTGGGCTTCTCTCCTGGAGGCCCTCAGTCAGACCCATTGTTGACATGTGGCAAGACACTCCTCGGGGCGCGTCTTGTTTGGGCCTCTCTCCTGGAGGCGCTCAGTCAGACCCAGTGTTGACATGTGGCAAGACGCTCCACGGGGCGCGTCTTGCTTGGGCTTCTCTCCTGGAGGCCCTCAGTCAGACCCATTGTTGACATGTGGCAAGACGCTCCTCGGGGCACGTCTTGCTTGGGCCTCTCTCCTGGAGGCGCTCAGTCAGACCGAGTAGTGACATGTGGCAAGACGCTCCTCGGGGCGCGTCTTGCTTGGACCTCTCTCCTGGAGGCGCTCAGTTAGACCGAGTAGTGACATTTGGCAAGACGCTCCTCGGGGCGCGTCTTGCTTGGGCCTCTCTCATAGAGGCCCTCTGTCAGACCCAGTGTTGACATGTGGCAAGACGCTCCTCGGGGTGCGTCTTGCTTGGGCCTCTCTCCTGGAGGCCCTCTGTGAGACCCAGTGTTGACATGTGGCAAAACGCTCCTCCGGGCGCATCTTGCTTGGGCCTCTCTCCTGGAGGCCCTCAGTAAGACCCATTGTATACATGTGGCAAGACGCTCCTCGGGGCGCGTCTTGCTTGGGCCTCTCTCCAGAAGGCCCTCAATCAGACCCAGTGTTGACATGTGGCAAGACGCTCCTCGGGGCGCGTCTTGCTTGGGCTTCTCTCATGGAGGCCGTCAGTCAGACCCAGTGTTGACATGTGTCAAGACGCTCCTCGGGGCGTGTCTTGCTTGGGCCTCTCTCCTGGAGGCGCTCAAACAGACTGAATAGTGACATGTGGCAAGACGCTCCTCGGGGCGCGTCTTGCTGGGGCTTCTCTCATGGAGGCACTCAGTCAGATCCAGTGTTGACATGTGGCAAGACGCTCCTCGGGTTGCGTCTTGCTTGGACCTCTCTCCCTGAGGCGCTCAGTCAGACCCAGTGTTGACATTTGGCAAGACACTCCTCGGGGCGCGTCTTGCTTGGGCCTCTCTCATGGAGGCCCTCTGTCAGACCCAGTGTTGACATGTGTCAAGACGCTCCTCGGGGGGCGTCTTGCTTTGGCCTCTCTCCTGGAGGCGCTCAGTCTGACCGAGTGCTAACATGTGGCAAGAAGCTCCTCGGGGCGCGTCTTGCTTGGGCTTCTCACCTGGAGGCCCTCAGTAAGAACCATTGTTGACATGTGGCAAGATGCTCCACGGGGCGCGTCTTGCTTGGGCTTCTCTCCTGGAGGCCCTCAGTCAGACCCATTGTTGACATGTGGCAAGACGCTCCTCGGGGCGCGTCTTGCTTGGGCCTCTCTCCTGGAGGCGCTCAGTCAGAACCAGAGGTGACATGTGGCAAGACGCTCCTCGGGGAGTGACTTGCTTGGGCCTCTCTCCTGGAGGCCCTCTGTCAGACCCAGTGTTGACATGTGGCAAGACGCTCCTCCGGGCGCATCTTGCTTGGGCCTCTCTCCTGGAGGCCCTCAGTAAGACCCATTGTTGACATGTGGCAAGACGCTCCTCTGGGCGCGTATTGCTTGGGCCTCTCTCCAGAAGGCCCTCAATAAGACCCAGTGTTGACATGTGGCAAGACGCTCCACGGGGCGCGTCTTGCTTGGGCTTCTCTCCTGGAGGCCCTCAGTCAGACCCATTGTTGACATGTGGCAAGACACTCCTCGGGGCGCGTCTTGTTTGGGCCTCTCTCCTGGAGGCGCTCAGTCAGACCCAGTGTTGACATGTGGCAAGACGCTCCACGGGGCGCGTCTTGCTTGGGCTTCTCTCCTGGAGGCCCTCAGTCAGACCCATTGTTGACATGTGGCAAGACGCTCCTCGGGGCACGTCTTGCTTGGGCCTCTCTCCTGGAGGCGCTCAGTCAGACCGAGTAGTGACATGTGGCAAGACGCTCCTCGGGGCGCGTCTTGCTTGGACCTCTCTCCTGGAGGCGCTCAGTTAGACCGAGTAGTGACATTTGGCAAGACGCTCCTCGGGGCGCGTCTTGCTTGGGCCTCTCTCATAGAGGCCCTCTGTCAGACCCAGTGTTGACATGTGGCAAGACGCTCCTCGGGGTGCGTCTTGCTTGGGCCTCTCTCCTGGAGGCCCTCTGTGAGACCCAGTGTTGACATGTGGCAAAACGCTCCTCCGGGCGCATCTTGCTTGGGCCTCTCTCCTGGAGGCCCTCAGTAAGACCCATTGTATACATGTGGCAAGACGCTCGTCGGGGCGCGTCTTGCTTGGGCCTCTCTCCAGAAGGCCCTCAATCAGACCCAGTGTTGACATGTGGCAAGACGCTCCTCGGGGCGCGTCTTGCTTGGGCTTCTCTCATGGAGGCCGTCAGTCAGACCCAGTGTTGACATGTGTCAAGACGCTCCTCGGGGCGTGTCTTGCTTGGGCCTCTCTCCTGGAGGCGCTCAAACAGACTGAGTAGTGACATGTGGCAAGACGCTCCTCGGGGCGCGTCTTGCTGGGGCTTCTCTCATGGAGGCACTCAGTCAGATCCAGTGTTGACATGTGGCAAGACGCTCCTCGGGTTGCGTCTTGCTTGGACCTCTCTCCCTGAGGCGCTCAGTCAGACCGAGTAGTGACATGTGGCAAGACGCTCCTCGGGGCGCGTCTTGCTTGGACCTCTCTCCCTGAGGCGCTCAGTCAGACCCAGTGTTGACATTTGGCAAGACACTCCTCGGGGCGCGTCTTGCTTGGGCCTCTCTCATATAGGCCCTCTGTCAGACCCAGTGTTGACATGTGTCAAGACGCTCCTCGGGGGGCTTCTTGCTTTGGCCTCTCTCCTGGAGGCGCTCAGTCTGACCGAGTGCTGACATGTGGCAAGAAGCTCCTCGGGGCGCGTCTTGCTTGGGCTTCTCACCTGGAGGCCCTCAGTAAGAACCATTGTTGACATGTGGCAAGATGCTCCTCGGGGCGCGTCTTGCTTGGGCCTCTCTCCAGAAGGCCCTCAATCAGACCCAGTGTTGACACGTGGCAAGACGCTCCTCGGGGCGCGTCTTGCTTGGCCCTCTCTCCTGGAGGCGCTCAGTCAGACCAAGTGGTGACATGTTGCAAGACACTCCTCGGGGCGCGTCTTGCTTGGGCCTCTCTCCTGGAGGCCCTCTGTCAGACCCAGTGTTGACATGTGGCAAGACACTCCTCGGGGTGCGTCTTGCTTGGGCCTCTCTCATGGAGGCCCTCTGTCAGACCCAGTGTTGACATGTGTCAAGACGCTCCTCGGGGCGCGTCTTGCTGTGGCCTCTCTCCTGGAGGCGCTCAGTCAGACCGAGTGATGACATGTGGCAAGAAGCTCCTCGGGGCGCGTCTTGCTTGGGCTTCTCTCCTGGAGGCCCTCAGTAAGACCCATTGTTGACATGTGGCAAGACGCTCCTCGTGGTGCGTCTTGTTTGGGCCTCTCTCCAGAAGGCCCTCAATCAGACCCAGTGTTGACACGTGGCAAGACGCTCCTCGGGGCGCGTCTTGCTTGGGCCTCTCTCCTGGAGGCGCTCAGTCAGACTGAGTAGTGACATGTGGCCTGACGCTCCTCGGGGCGCGTCTTGCCTGGGCCTCTCTCCTGGAGGCGCTCAGTCAGACCCAGTGGTGACATGTGGCAAGACACTCCTCGGGGCGCGTCTTTCTTGGGCCCCTCTCCTGGAGGCCCTCTGTCAGACCCAGTGTTGACATGTGTC
The DNA here is from genome assembly GCF_043380555.1 of Nothobranchius furzeri. Classification (NCBI taxonomy): domain Eukaryota; kingdom Metazoa; phylum Chordata; class Actinopteri; order Cyprinodontiformes; family Nothobranchiidae; genus Nothobranchius; species Nothobranchius furzeri. Next base: position 3,973,182 of record NC_091741.1, read on the forward strand.
AAGACGCTCCACGGGGCGCGTTTTGCTTGGGCTTCTCTCCTGGAGGCCCTCAGTCAGACCCATTGTTGACATGTGGCAAGACGCTCCTCGGGGCGCGTCTTGCTTGGGCCTCTCTCCTGGAGGCGCTCAGTCAGAACCAGAGGTGACATGTGGCAAGACGCTCCTCGGGGCGCGTCTTGCTTGGGCCTCTCTCCTGGAGGCCCTCTGTCAGACCCAGTGTTGACATGTGGCAAGACGCTCCTCCGGGCGCATCTTGCTTGGGCCTCTCTCCTGGAGGCCCTCAGTAAGACCCATTGTTGACATGTGGCAAGACGCTCCTCGGGGCGCTTATTGCTTGGGCCTCTCTCCAGAAGGCCCTCAATAAGACCCAGTGTTGACATGTGGCAAGACGCTCCACGGGGCGCGTCTTGCTTGGGCTTCTCTCCTGGAGGCCCTCAGTCAGACCCATTGTTGACATGTGGCAAGACGCTCCTCGGGGCGCGTCTTGCTTGGGCCTCTCTCCTGGAGGCGCTCAGTCAGACCCAGTGTTGACATGTGGCAAGACGCTCCACGGGGCGCGTCTTGCTTGGGCTTCTCTCCTGGAGGCCCTCAGTCAGACCCATTGTTGACATGTGGCAAGACGCTCCTCGGGGCACGTCTTGCTTGGGCCTCTCTCCTGGAGGCGCTCAGTCAGACCGAGTAGTGACATGTGGCAAGACGCTCCTCGGGGCGCGTCTTGCTGTGGCCTCTCTCCTGGAGGCGCTCAGTCAGACCGAGTGCTGACATAAGGCAAGACGCTCCTCGGGGCGCGTCTTGCTGTGGCCTCTCTCCTGGAGGTGCTCAATCAGACCCAGTGGTGACAAGTGGCAAGACGCTCCTCTGGGCGCGTCTTGCTTGGGCCTCTCTCCTGGAGGTGCTCAGTCAGACCCAGTGGTGACACGTGGCAAGACGCTCCTCGAGGCGCATCTTGCTTGGGCCTCTCTCCTGGAGGCGCTAAGTCAGACCCAGTGTTGACACGTGGCAAGACGCTCCTCGGGGCGCGTCTTGCTTGGGCCTCTCTCCTGGAGGCGCTCAGTCAGACACAGTGTTGACATGTGGCAAGACACTCCTCCGGGCGCGTCTTGCTTGGGCTTCTCTCACGGAGGCCCTCAGTAAGACCCATTGTTGACATGTGGCAAGACGCTCCTCGGGGCGCGTATTGCTTGGGCCTCTCTCCTGGATGCCCTCTGTCACACCCAGTGTTGACATGTGGCAAGACTCTCCTCGGGGTGCGTCTTGCTTGGGCTTCTCTCATGGAGGCCCTCAGTCAGACCCAGTGTTGACATGTGTCAAGACGCTCCTCGGGGCGTGTCTTGCTTGGGCCTCTCTCCTGGAGGCGCTCAGTCAGACCCAGTGTTGACATGTGGCAAGACGCTCCTCGGGGCGCTTCTTGCTTGGGCTTCTCTCCTGGAGGCCCTCAGTCAGACCCATTGTTGACATGTGGCAAGACGCTCCTAGGGGCACGTGTTGCTTGGACCTCTCTCCTGGAGGCGCTCAGTCAGACCGAGTAGTGACATGTGGCAAGACGCTCCTCGGGGTATGTCTTGCTTGGGCCTCTCTCCTGGAGGCGCTCAATTAGACCCAGTGTTGACATGTGGCAAGACGCTCCTCGGGGCGCGTCTTGCTTGGGCTTCTCTCCTGGAGGCCCTCAGTGAGACCCATTGTTGACATGTGGCAAGAAGCTCCTCGGGGCGCTTCTTGCTTGGGCCTCTCTCCTGGAGGCGCTCAGTCAGACCGAGTGCTGACATGTGGCAAGACGCTCCTCGGGGCGCGTCTTGCTGGGGCCTCTCTCCTGGAGGCGCTCAGTCAGACCCAGTGTTGACATGTGGCCTGACGCTCCTCGGGGCGCGTCTTGCTTGGGCTTCTCTCCTGGAGGCCCTCAGTCAGACCCATTGTTGACATGTGGCAAGACGCTCCTCGGGGCACGTCTTGCTTGGGCCTCTCTCCTGGAGGCACTCAGTCAGACCGAGTAGTGACATGTGGCAAGACGCTCCTCAGGGTGCGTTTTGCTTGGACCTCTCTCCTGGAGGGGCTCAGTTAGACCGAGTAGTGACATGTCGCAAGACGCTCCTCGGGGCGCGTCTTGCTTGGGCCTCTCTCCTGGAGGCGCTCAGTCAGCCCGAGTGCTGACATAATGCAAGACGCTCCTCGGGGCGCGTCTTGCTTGGGCCTCTCTCCTGGAGGCGCTCAGTCAGACCCAGTGGTGACATGTGGCAAGACGCTCCTCGGGGCGCATCTTGCTTGGGCCTCTCTCCTGGAGGCGCTCAGTCAGACCCAGTGTTGACACGTGGCAAGACGCTCCTCGGGGCGCGTCTTGCTTGGGCCTCTCTCCTGGAGGCGCTCAGTCAGACCCAGTGTTGACATGTGGCAAGACACTCCTCGGGGCGCGTCTTGCTTGGGCCTCTCTCCTGGAGGCGCTCAGTCAGACCGAGTGCTGACATGTGGCAAGAAGCTCCTCGGGGTGCGTGTTGCTTGGGCTTCTCTCCTGGAGGCCCTCAGTAAGACCCATTGTTGACATGTGGCAAGACGCTCCTCGGGGCGCGTCTTGCTTGGGCCTCTCTCCAGAAGGCCCTCAATCAGACCCAGTGTTGACACGTGGCAAGACGCTCCTCGGGGCGCGTCTTGCTTGGGCCTCTCTCCTGGAGGCGCTCAGTCAGACTGAGTAGTGACATGTGGCCTGACGCTCCTCGGGGCGCGTGTTGCTTGGGCCTCTCTCCTGGAGGCGCTCAGTCAGACCCATTGTTGACATGTTGCAAGACGCTCCTTTGGGCGCGTCTTGCTTGGGCCTCTCTCCTAGAGGCGCTCAGTCAGACCCAGTGTTGACATGTGGCAAGACTCTCCTCGGGGCGCGTCTTGCTTGGGCTTCTCTCATGGAGGCCCTCAGTCAGACCCAGTGTTGACATGTGTCAAGACGCTCCTCGGGGCGTGTCTTGCTTGGGCCTCTCTCCTGGAGGCGCTCAGTCAGACCCAGTGTTGACATGTGGCAAGACGCTCCTCGGGGAGCTTCTTGCTTGGGCTTCTCTCCTGGAGGCCCTCAGTCAGACCCATTGTTGACATGTGGCAAGACGCTCCTAGGGGCACGTGTTGCTTGGACCTCTCTCCTGGAGGCGCTCAGTCAGACCGAGTAGTGACATGTGGCAAGACGCTCCTCGGGGTATGTCTTGCTTGGGCCTCTCTCCTGGAGGCGCTCAATTAGACCCAGTGTTGACATGTGGCAAGACGCTCCTCGGGGCGCGTCTTGCTTGGGCTTCTCTCCTGGCGGCCCTCAGTCAGACCCATTGTTGACATGTGGCAAGACGCTCCTCGGGGCACGTCTTGCTTGGGCCTCTCTCCTGGAGGCACTCAGTCAGACCGAGTAGTGACATGTGGCAAGACGCTCCTCGGGGTGCGTCTTGCTTGGACCTCTCTCCTGGAGGCGCTCAGTTAGACCGAGTAGTGACATGTCGCAAGACGCTCCTCGGGGCGCGTCTTGCTTGGGCCTCTCTCCTGGAGGCGCTCAGTCAGCCCGAGTGCTGACATAATGCAAGACGCTCCTCGGGGCGCGTCTTGCTTGGGCCTCTCTCCTGGAGGCGCTCAGTCAGACCCAGTGGTGACATGTGGCAAGACGCTCCTCGGGGCGCATCTTGCTTGGGCCTCTCTCCTGGAGGCGCTCAGTCAGACCCAGTGTTGACACGTGGCAAGACGCTCCTCGGGGCGCGTCTTGCTTGGGCCTCTCTCCTGGAGGCGCTCAGTCAGACCCAGTGTTGACATGAGGCAAGACACTCCTCGGGGCGCGTCTTGCTTGGGCCTCTCTCCTGGAGGCGCTCAGTCAGACCGAGTGCTGACATGTGGCAAGAAGCTCCTCGGTGTGCGTGTTGCTTGGGCTTCTCTCCTGGAGGCCCTCAGTAAGACCCAGTGTTGACACGTGGCAAGACGCTCCTCGGGGCGCGTCTTGCTTGGGCCTCTCTCCTGGAGGCGCTCAGTCAGACTGAGTGCTGACATTTGGCAAGACACTCCTCGGGGCGCGTCTTGCTTGGGCTTCTCTCCTGGAGGCGCTCAGACAGACCCAGTGTTGACATGTGACAAGACGCTCCTCGGGGCGCGTCTTGCTTGGGCCTCTCTCCTGGAGGCGCTCAGTCAGAACCAGAGGTGACATGTGGCAAGACGCTCCTCGGGGCGCGTCTTGCTTGGGCCTCTCTCCTGGAGGCCCTCTGTCAGACCCAGTGTTGACATGTGGCAAGACGCTCCTCCGGGCGCGTCTTGCTTGGGCCTCTCTCATGGAGGCCCTCTGTCAGACCCAGTGTTGACATGTGTCAAGACGCTCCTCGGGGCGCGTCTTGCTTTGGCCTCTCTCCTGGAGGCGCTCAGTCAGACCGAGGGCTGACATGTGGCTAGACGCTCCTCGGGCCGCGTGTTGCTTGGGCTTCTCTCCTGGAGGCCCTCAGTCAGACCCATTGTTGACATGTAGCAAGACGCTCCTCGGGGCGCGTCTTGCTTGGGCCTCTCCCCTGGAGGCGCTCAGTCAGACCGAGTGCTGACATTTGGTAAGACACTCCTCGGGGCGCGTCTTGCTTGGGCTTCTCTCCTGGAGGCGCTCAGACAGACCCAGTGTTGACATGTGACAAGACGCTCCTCGGGGCGCGTCTTGCTTGGGCCTCTCTCCTGGAGGCGCTCAGTCAGAACCAGAGGTGACATGTGGCAAGACGCTCCTCCGGGCGCGTCTTGCTTGGGCCTAAATCCTGGAGGCCCTCTGTCAGACCCAGTGTTGACATGTGGCAAGACGCTCCTCCGGGCGCATCTTGCTTGGGCCTCTCTCCTGGAGGCCCTCAGTCAGACCCATTGTTGACACGTGGCAAGACGCTCCTCGGGGCGCGTCTTGCTTGGGCCTCTCTCCTGGAGGCGCTCAGTCAGACACAGTGTTGACATGTGGCAAGACACTCCTCGGGGCGCGTCTTGCTTGGGCTTCTCTCATGGAGGCCCTCAGTAAGACCCATTGTTGACATGTGGAAAGAAGCTCCTCGGGGCGCGTCTTGCTTTGGCTTCTCTCCTGGAGGCCCTCAGTCAGACCCATTGTTGACATGTGGCAAGACGCTCCTCGGGGCGCGTATTGCTTGTGCCTCTCTCCTGGATGCCCTCTGTCAGACCCAGTGTTGACATGTGGCAAGACTCTCCTCGGGGCGCGTCTTGCTTGGGCTTCTCTCATGGAGGCCCTCAGTAAGACCCAGTGTTGACATGTGTCAAGACGCTCCTCGGGGCGTGTCTTGCTTGGGCCTCTCTCCTGGAGGCGCTCAGTCAGACCCAGTGTTGACATGTGGCAAGACGCTCCTCGGGGCGCTTCTTGCTTGGGCTTCTCTCCTGGAGGCCCTCAGTCAGACCCATTGTTGACATGTGGCAAGACGCTCCTAGGGGCACGTGTTGCTTGGACCTCTCTCCTGGAGGCGCTCAGTCAGACCGAGTAGTGACATGTGGCAAGACGCTCCTCGGGGTATGTCTTGCTTGGGCCTCTCCCCTGGAGGCGCTCAGTCAGACCGAGTGCTGACATTTGGTAAGACACTCCTCGGGGCGCGTCTTGCTTGGGCTTCTCTCCTGGAGGCGCTCAGACAGACCCAGTGTTGACATGTGACAAGACGCTCCTCGGGGCGCGTCTTGCTTGGGCCTCTCTCCTGGAGGCGCTCAGTCAGAACCAGAGGTGACATGTGGCAAGACGCTCCTCCGGGCGCGTCTTGCTTGGGCCTCTCTCCTGGAGGCCCTCTGTCAGACCCAGTGTTGACATGTGGCAAGACGCTCCTCCGGGCGCATCTTGCTTGGGCCTCTCTCCTGGAGGCCCTCAGTCAGACCCATTGTTGACACGTGGCAAGACGCTCCTCGGGGCGCGTCTTGCTTGGGCCTCTCTCCTGGAGGCGCTCAGTCAGACACAGTGTTGACATGTGGCAAGACACTCCTCGGGGCGCGTCTTGCTTGGGCTTCTCTCATGGAGGCCCTCAGTAAGACCCATTGTTGACATGTGGAAAGAAGCTCCTCGGGGCGCGTCTTGCTTTGGCTTCTCTCCTGGAGGCCCTCAGTCAGACCCATTGTTGACATGTGGCAAGACGCTCCTCGGGGCGCGTATTGCTTGGGCCTCTCTCCTGGATGCCCTCTGTCAGACCCAGTGTTGACATGTGGCAAGACTCTCCTCGGGGCGCGTCTTGCTTGGGCTTCTCTCATGGAGGCCCTCAGTCAGACCCAGTGTTGACATGTGTCAAGACGCTCCTCGGGGCGTGTCTTGCTTGGGCCTCTCTCCTGGAGGCGCTCAGTCAGACCCAGTGTTGACATTTGGCAAGACGCTCCTCGGGGAGCTTCTTGCTTGGGCTTCTCTCCTGGAGGCCCTCAGTCAGACCCATTGTTGACATGTGGCAAGACGCTCCTAGGGGCACGTGTTGCTTGGACCTCTCTCCTGGAGGCGCTCAGTCAGACCGAGTAGTGACATGTGGCAAGACGCTCCTCGGGGTATGTCTTGCTTGGGCCTCTCTCCTGGAGGCGCTCAATTAGACCCAGTGTTGACATGTGGCAAGACGCTCCTCGGGGCGCGTCTTGCTTGGGCTTCTCTCCTGGCGGCCCTCAGTCAGACCCATTGTTGACATGTGGCAAGACGCTCCTCGGGGCACGTCTTGCTTGGGCCTCTCTCCTGGAGGCACTCAGTCAGACCGAGTAGTGACATGTGGCAAGACGCTCCTCGGGGTGCGTCTTGCTTGGACCTCTCTCCTGGAGGCGCTCAGTTAGACCGAGTAGTGACATGTCGCAAGACGCTCCTCGGGGCGCGTCTTGCTTGGGCCTCTCTCCTGGAGGCGCTCAGTCAGCCCGAGTGCTGACATAATGCAAGACGCTCCTCGGGGCGCGTCTTGCTTGGGCCTCTCTCCTGGAGGCGCTCAGTCAGACCCAGTGGTGACATGTGGCAAGACGCTCCTCGGGGCGCATCTTGCTTGGGCCTCTCTCCTGGAGGCGCTCAGTCAGACCCAGTGTTGACACGTGGCAAGACGCTCCTCGGGGCGCGTCTTGCTTGGGCCTCTCTCCTGGAGGCGCTCAGTCAGACCCAGTGTTGACATGAGGCAAGACACTCCTCGGGGCGCGTCTTGCTTGGGCCTCTCTCCTGGAGGCGCTCAGTCAGACCGAGTGCTGACATGTGGCAAGAAGCTCCTCGGTGTGCGTGTTGCTTGGGCTTCTCTCCTGGAGGCCCTCAGTAAGACCCAGTGTTGACACGTGGCAAGAAGCTCCTCGGGGCGCGTCTTGCTTGGGCCTCTCTCCTGGAGGCGCTCAGTCAGACTGAGTAGTGACATGTGGCCTGACGCTCCTCGGGGCGCGTGTTGCTTGGGCCTCTCTCCTGGAGGCGCTCAGTCAGACCCATTGTTGACATGTTGCAAGACGCTCCTTTGGGCGCGTCTTGCTTGGGCCTCTCTCCTAGAGGCGCTCAGTCAGACCCATTGTTGACATGTGGCAAGATGCTCCTCGGGGCGCGTCTTGCTTGGGCCTCTCTCCTGGAGGCGCTCAGTCAGACCGAGTGCTGACATTTGGCAAGACACTCCTCGGGGCGCGTCTTGCTTGGGCTTCTCTCCTGGTGGCGCTCAGACAGACCCAGTGTTGACATGTGACAAGACGCTCCTCGGGGCGCGTCTTGCTTGGGCCTCTCTCCTGGAGGCGCTCAGTCAGAACCAGAGGTGACATGTGGCAAGACGCTCCTCCGGGCGCGTCTTGCTTGGGCCTCTCTCATGGAGGCCCTCTGTCAGACCCAGTGTTGACATGTGTCAAGACGCTCCTCGGGGCGCGTCTTGCTTTGGCCTCTCTCCTGGAGGCCCTCAGTCAGACCCATTGTTGACATGTGGCAAGACGCTCCTCGGGGCGCGTCTTGCTTGGGCCTCTCTCCTGGAGGCGCTCAGTCAGACCGAGTGCTGACATTTGGTAAGACACTCCTCGGGGCGCGTCTTGCTTGGGCTTCTCTCCTGGAGGCGCTCAGACAGACCCAGTGTTGACATGTGACAAGACGCTCCTCGGGGCGCGTCTTGCTTGGGCCTCTCTCCTGGAGGCGCTCAGTCAGAACCAGAGGTGACATGTGGCAAGACGCTCCTCCGGGCGCGTCTTGCTTGGGCCTCTCTCCTGGAGGCCCTCTGTCAGACCCAGTGTTGACATGTGTCAAGACGCTCCTCGGGGCGCGTCTTGCTTTGGCCTCTCTCCTGGAGGCCCTCAGTCAGACCCATTGTTGACATGTGGCAAGACGCTCCTCGGGGCGCGTCTTGCTTGGGCTTCTCTCATGGAGGCCCTCAGTCAGACCCAGTGTTGACATGTGTCAAGACGCTCCTCGGGGCGTGTCTTGCTTGGGCCTCTCTCCTGGAGGCGCTCAGTCAGACCCAGTGTTGACATGTGGCAAGACGCTCCTCGGGGTGCTTCTTGCTTGGGCTTCTCTCCTGGAGGCCCTCAGTCAGACCCATTGTTGACATGTGGCAAGACGCTCCTAGGGGCACGTGTTGCTTGGACCTCTCTCCTGGAGGCGCTCAGTCAGACCGAGTAGTGACATGTGGCAAGACGCTCCTCGGGGTATGTCTTGCTTGGGCCTCTCCCCTGGAGGCGCTCAGTCAGACCGAGTGCTGACATTTGGTAAGACACTCCTCGGGGCGCGTCTTGCTTGGGCTTCTCTCCTGGAGGCGCTCAGACAGACCCAGTGTTGACATGTGACAAGACGCTCCTCGGGGCGCGTCTTGCTTGGGCCTCTCTCCTGGAGGCGCTCAGTCAGAACCAGAGGTGACATGTGGCAAGACGCTCCTCCGGGCGCGTCTTGCTTGGGCCTCTCTCCTGGAGGCCCTCTGTCAGACCCAGTTTTGACATGTGGCAAGACGCTCCTCCGGGCGCATCTTGCTTGGGCCTCTCTCCTGGAGGCCCTCAGTCAGACCCATTGTTGACACGTGGCAAGACGCTCCTCGGGGCGCGTCTTGCTTGGGCCTCTCTCCTGGAGGCGCTCAGTCAGACACAGTGTTGACATGTGGCAAGACACTCCTCGGGGCGCGTCTTGCTTGGGCTTCTCTCATGGAGGCCCTCAGTAAGACCCATTGTTGACATGTGGAAAGAAGCTCCTCGGGGCGCGTCTTGCTTTGGCTTCTCTCCTGGAGGCCCTCAGTCAGACCCATTGTTGACATGTGGCAAGACGCTCCTCGGGGCGCGTATTGCTTGGGCCTCTCTCCTGGATGCCCTCTGTCAGACCCATTGTTGACATGTGGCAAGACGCTCCTCGGGGCGCGTCTTGCTTGGGCCTCTCTCCTGGAGGTGCTCAGTAAGACCGAGTGCTGACATAAGGCAAGACGCTCCTCGGGGCGCTCATTGCTTGTGCCTCTCTCCTGAATTCCCTCTGTCAGACCGAGTGTTGACATGTGGCAAGACTCTCCTCGGGGCGCGTCTTGCTTGGGCTTCTCTCATGGAGGCCCTCAGTCCGACCCAGTGTTGACATGTGTCAAGACGCTCCTCGGGGCGTGTCTTGCTTGGGCCTCTCTCCTGGAGGCGCTCAGTCAGACCCAGTGTTGACATGTGGCAAGACGCTCCTCTGGGCGCGTCTTGCTTGGACTTCTCTCCTGGAGGCCCTCAGTCAGACCCATTGTTGACATGTGGCAAGACGCTCCTCGGGGCACGTCTTGCTTGGGCCTCTCTCCTGGAGGCGCTCAGTCAGTCCGAGTAGTGACATGTGGCAAGACGCTCCTCGGGGCGCGTCTTGCTTGGACCTCCCTCCTGGAGGCGCTCAGTCAGACCGAGTAGTGACATTTGGCAAGACGCTCCTCGGGGCGCGTCTTGCTTGGGCCTCTCTCCTGGAGGCGCTCAGTCAGACCGAGTGCTGACATAAGGCACGACGCTCCTCGGGGCGCGTCTTGCTTGGGCCTCTCTCCTGGAGGAGCTCAGTCAGACCCAGTGGTGACACGTGGCAAGACGCTCCTCGAGGCGCATCTTGCTTGGGCCTCTCTCCTGGAGGCGCTAAGTCAGACCCAGTGTTGACACGTGGCAAGACGCTCCTCGGGGCGCGTCTTGCTTGGGCCTCTCTCCTGGAGGCGCTCAATTAGACCCAGTGTTGACATGTGGCAAGACGCTCCTCGGGGCGCGTCTTGCTTGGGCTTCTCTCCTGGAGGCCCTCAGTGAGACCCATTGTTGACATGTGGCAAGAAGCTCCTCGGGGCGCTTCTTGCTTGGGCCTCTCTCCTGGAGGCGCTCAGTCAGACCGAGTGCTGACATGTGGCAAGACGCTCCTCGGGGCGCGTCTTGCTGGGGCCTCTCTCCTGGAGGCGCTCAGTCAGACCCAGTGTTGACATGTGGCCTGACGCTCCTCGGGGCGCGTCTTGCTTGGGCTTCTCTCCTGGAGGCCCTCAGTCAGACCCATTGTTGACATGTGGCAAGACGCTCCTCGGGGCACGTCTTGCTTGGGCCTCTCTCCTGGAGGCACTCAGTCAGACCGAGTAGTGACATGTGGCAAGACGCTCCTCGGGGTGCGTCTTGCTTGGACCTCTCTCCTGGAGGCGCTCAGTTAGACCGAGTAGTGACATGTCGCAAGACGCTCCTCGGGGCGAGTCTTGCTTGGGCCTCTCTCCTGGAGGCGCTCAGTCAGCCCGAGTGCTGACATAAGGCAAGACGCTCCTCGGGGCGAGTCTTGCTTGGGCCTCTCTCCTGGAGGCGCTCAGTCAGACCCAGTGGTGACATGTGGCAAGACGCTCCTCGGGGCGCATCTTGCTTGGGCCTCTCTCCTGGAGGCGCTCAGTCAGACCCAGTGTTGACACGTGGCAAGACGCTCCTCGGGGCGCGTCTTGCTTGGGCCTCTCTCCTGGAGGCGCTCAGTCAGACCCAGTGTTGACATGTGGCAAGACACTCCTCGGGGCGCGTCTTGCTTGGGCCTCTCTCCTGGAGTCGCTCAGTCAGACCGAGTGCTGACATGTGGCAAGAAGCTCCTCGGGGTGCGTGTTGCTTGGGCTTCTCTCCTGGAGGCCCTCAGTAAGACCCATTGTTGACATGTGGCAAGACGCTCCTCGGGGCGCGTCTTGCTTGGGCCTCTCTCCAGAAGGCCCTCAATCAGACCCAGTGTTGACACGTGGCAAGACGCTCCTCGGGGCGCGTCTTGCTTGGGCCTCTCTCCTGGAGGCGCTCAGTCAGACTGAGTAGTGACATGTGGCCTGACGCTCCTCGGGGCGCGTGTTGCTTGGGCCTCTCTCCTGGAGGCGCTCAGTCAGACCCATTGTTGACATGTTGCAAGACGCTCCTTTGGGCGCGTCTTGCTTGGGCCTCTCTCCTGGAGGCGCTCAGTCAGACCGAGTGCTGACATGTGGAAAGACGCTCCTCGGGGCGCGTCTTGCTTGGGCCTCTCTCCTGGAGGCCCTCTGTCAGACCCAGTGTTGACATGTGGCAAGACGCTCCTCCGGGCGCATCTTGCTTGGGCCTCTCTCCTGGAGGCCCTCAGTCAGACCCATTGTTGACATGTGGCAAGACGCTCCTCAGGGCGCGTCTTGCTTGGGCCTTTCTCCTGGAGGCGCTCAGTCAGACCGAGTGCTGACATGTGGCAAGATGCTCCTCGGGGCGCGTCTTGCTTGGGCCTCTCTCCTGGAGGCGCTCAGTCAGACTGAGTAGTGACATGTGGCCTGACGCTCCCCGGGGCGCGTCTTGCTTGGGCCTCTCTCCTGGAGGCGCTCAGTCAGACCCAGTGGTGACATGTGGCAAGACACTCCTCGGGGCGCGTCTTGCTTGGGCCTCTCTCCTGGAGGCCCTCAGTCATACCCAGTGTTGACATGTGTCAAGACGCTCATCGGGGCGCATCTTGCTTGGGCCTCTCTCCTGGAGGCACTCAGTCAGACCGAGTAGTGACATGTGGCAAGACGCTCCTCGGGGTGCGTCTTGCTTGGACCTCTCTCCTGGAGGCGCTCAGTTAGACCGAGTAGTGACATGTCGCAAGACGCTCCTCGGGGCGCGTCTTGCTTGGGCCTCTCTCCTGGAGGCGCTCAGTCAGCCCGAGTGCTGACATAAGGCAAGACGCTCCTCGGGGCGAGTCTTGCTTGGGCCTCTCTCCTGGAGGCGCTCAGTCAGACCCAGTGGTGACATGTGGCAAGACGCTCCTCGGGGCGCATCTTGCTTGGGCCTCTCTCCTGGAGGCGCTCAGTCAGACCCAGTGTTGACACATGGCAAGACGCTCCTCGGGGCGCGTCTTGCTTGGGCCTCTCTCCTGGAGGCGCTCAGTCAGACCCAGTGTTGACATGTGGCAAGACACTCCTCGGGGCGCGTCTTGCTTGGGCCTCTCTCCTGGAGGCGCTCAGTCAGACCGAGTGCTGACATGTGGCAAGAAGCTCCTCGGGGTGCGTGTTGCTTGGGCTTCTCTCCTGGAGGCCCTCAGTAAGACCCATTGTTGACATGTGGCAAGACGCTCCTCGGGGCGCGTCTTGCTTGGGCCTCTCTCCAGAAGGCCCTCAATCAGACCCAGTGTTGACACGTGGCAAGACGCTCCTCGGGGCGCGTCTTGCTTGGGCCTCTCTCCTGGAGGCGCTCAGTCAGACTGAGTAGTGACATGTGGCCTGACGCTCCTCGGGGCGCGTGTTGCTTGGGCCTCTCTCCTGGAGGCGCTCAGTCAGACCCATTGTTGACATGTTGCAAGACGCTCCTTTGGGCGCGTCTTGCTTGGGCCTCTCTCCTGGAGGCGCTCAGTCAGACCGAGTGCTGACATGTGGAAAGACGCTCCTCGGGGCGCGTCTTGCTTGGGCCTCTCTCCTGGAGGCCCTCTGTCAGACCCAGTGTTGACATGTGGCAAGACGCTCCTCCGGGCGCATCTTGCTTGGGCCTCTTTCCTGGAGGCCCTCAGTCAGACCCATTGTTGGCATGTGGCAAGACGCTCCTCAGGGCGCGTCTTGCTTGGGCCTTTCTCCTGGAGGCGCTCAGTCAGACCGAGTGCTGACATGTGGCAAGATGCTCCTCGGGGCGCGTCTTGCTTGGGCCTCTCTCCTGGAGGCGCTCAGTCAGACTGAGTAGTGACATGTGGCCTGACGCTCCCCGGGGCGCGTCTTGCTTGGGCCTCTCTCCTGGAGGCGCTCAGTCAGACCCAGTGGTGACATGTGGCAAGACACTCCTCGGGGCGCGTCTTGCTTGGGCCTCTCTCCTGGAGGCCCTCAGTCATACCCAGTGTTGACATGTGTCAAGACGCTCCTCGGGGCGCGTCTTGCTTGGGCCTCTCTCCTGGAGGCCCTCAGTCAGACCCATTGTTGACATGTGGCAAGACGCTCCTCGGGGCGCGTCTTGCTTGGGCTTCTCTCCTGGAGGCGCTCAGACAGACCCAGTGTTGACATGTGACAAGACGCTCCTCGGGGCGCGTCTTGCTTGGGCCTCTCTCCTGGAGGCCCTCAGTCAGACCCATTGTTGACATGTGGCAAGACGCTCCTCGGGGCGCGTCTTGCTTGGGCCTCTCTGCTGGAGGCGCTCAGTCAGAACCAGAGGTGACATGTGGCAAGTCCACAATGGGTCTTACTGAGGGCCTCCATGAGAGAAGCCCAAGCAAGACGCGCCCCGAGGAGTGTCTTGCCACATGTCAACACTGTGTCTGACTGAGCACCTCCAGGAGAGAGGCCCAAGCAAGACGCGCCCCGAGGAGCGTCTTGCCACGTGTCAACACTGGGTCTGACTTAGCGCCTCCAGGAGAGAGGCCCAAGCAAGATGCGCCCCGAGGAGCGTCTTGCCACGTGTCACCACTGGGTCTGACTGAGCTCCTCCAGGAGAGAGGCCCAAGCAAGACGCGCCCAGAGGAGCGTCTTGCCACGTGTAACCACTGGGTCTGATTGAGCACCTCCAGTAGAGAGGCCCCTGCAAGACGCGCCCCGAGGAGCGTCTTGCCTTATGTCAGCACTCGGTCTGACTGAGCGCCTCCAGGAGAGAGGCCCAAGCAAGACGCGCCCCGAGGAGCGTCTTGCCAAATGTCACTACTCGGTCTGACTGAGCGCCTCCAGGAGGGAGGTCCAAGCAAGACGCGCCCCGAGGAGCGTCTTGCCACATGTCACTACTCGGTCTGACTGAGCGCCTCCAGGAGAGAGGCCCAAGCAAGACGTGCCCCGAGGAGCGTCTTGCCACATGTCAACAATGGGTCTGACTGAGGGCCTCCAGGAGAGAAGCCCAAGCAAGACGCGCCCAGAGGAGCGTATTGCCACATGTCAACACTGGGTTTGACTGAGCGCCTCCAGGAGAGAGGCCCAAGCAAGACACGCCCCGATGAGCGTCTTGACACATGTCAACACTGGGTCGGACTGAGGGCCTCCATGAGAGAAGCCCAAGCAAGACGCGCCCCGAGGAGAGTCTTGCCACATGTCAACACTCGGTCTGACAGAGGGCATTCAGGAGAGAGGCCGAAGCAATACGCGCCCCGAGGAGCGTCTTGCCACATGTCACCACTGGGTCTGAATGAGCGCCTCCAGGAGAGAGGCCCAACCATGACGCGCCCCGAGGAGTGTCTTGCCACATGCCAACAATGGGTCTGACTGAGCGCCTCCAGGAGAGAGGCCCAAGCAAGACGCGCCCCGAGGAGCGTCTTGCCACGTGTCAACACTGGGTCTGACTGAGCGCCTCCAGGAGAGAGGCCCAAGCAAGACACGCCCCGAGGAGCGTCTTGACACATGTCAACACTGGGTCGGACTGAGGGCCTCCATGAGAGAAGCCCAAGCAAGACGCGCCCCAAGGAGAGTCTTGCCACATGTCAACACTCGGTCTGACAGAGGGCATTCAGGAGAGAGGCCGAAGCAATACGCGCCCCGAGGAGCGTCTTGCCACATGTCACCACTGGGTCTGAATGAGCGCCTCCAGGAGAGAGGCCCAACCAAGACGCGCCCCGAGGAGTGTCTTGCCACATGCCAACACTGGGTCTGACTGAGCGCCTCCAGGAGAGAGGCCCAAGTAAGACGCGCCCCGAGGAGCGTCTTGCCACATGTCAACACTGGGTCTGACTGAGCGCCTCCAGGAGAGAGGCCCAAGCAAGACGCGCCCCGAGGAGCGTCTTGCCACATGTCAACACTGGGTCTGACTGAGCGCCTCCAGGAGAGAGGCCCAAGCAAGACGCGCCCTGAGGAGCGTCTTGCCACATGTCAACAATGGGTCTGACTGAGGGCCTCCAGGAGAGAGGCCCAAGCAAGACGCGCCCCGAGGAGCGTCTTGACACATGTCAACACTGGGTATGACTGAGGGCCTCCAGGAGAGAGGCCCAAGCAAGACGCGCCCCGAGGAGTGTCTTGCCACATGTCACCACTGGGTCTGACTGAGCGCCTCCAGGAGAGAGGCCCAAGCAAGACGCGCCCCGGGGAGCGTCAGGCCACATGTCACTACTCAGTCTGACTGAGCGCCTCCAGGAGAGAGGCCCAAGCAAGACGCGCCCCGAGGAGCGTCTTGCCACATGTCAGCACTCGGTCTGACTGAGCGCCTCCAGGAGAAAGGCCCAAGCAAGACGCGACCTGAGGAGCGTCTTGCCACATGTCAACAATGGGTCTGACTGAGGGCCTCCAGGAGAGAGGCCCAAGCAAGATGTGCCCGGAGGAGCGTCTTGCCACATGTCAACACTGGGTCTGACAGAGGGCCTCCAGGAGAGAGGCCCAAGCAAGACGCGCCCCGAGGAGCGTCTTTCCACATGTCAGCACTCGGTCTGACAGAGGGCATTCAGGAGAGAGGCCGAAGCAATACGCGCCCCGAGGAGCGTCTTGCCACATGTCACCACTGGGTCTGAATGAGCGCCTCCAGGAGAGAGGTCCAACCAAGACGAGCCCCGAGGAGTGTCTTGCCACATGCCAACACTGGGTCTGACTGAGCGCCTCCAGGAGAGAGGCCCAAGTAAGACGCGCCCCGAGGAGCGTCTTGCCACATGTCAACACTGGGTCTGACTGAGCGCCTCCAGGAGAGAGGCCCAAGCAAGACGCGCCCCGAGGAGCGTCTTGCCACATGTCAACACTGGGTCTGACTGAGCGCCTCCAGGAGAGAGGCCCAAGCAAGACGCGCCCTGAGGAGCGTCTTGCCACATGTCAACAATGGGTCTGACTGAGGGCCTCCAGGAGAGAGGCCCAAGCAAGATGCGCCCCGAGGAGCGTCTTGACACATGTCAACACTGGGTATGACTGAGGGCCTCCAGGAGAGAGGCCCAAGCAAGACGCGCCCCGAGGAGTGTCTTGCCACATGTCACCACTGGGTCTGACTGAGCGCCTCCAGGAGAGAGGCCCAAGCAAGACGCGCCCCGGGGAGCGTCAGGCCACATGTCACTACTCAGTCTGACTGAGCGCCTCCAGGAGAGAGGCCCAAGCAAGACGCGCCCCGAGGAGCGTCTTGCCACATGTCAGCACTCGGTCTGACTGAGCGCCTCCAGGAGAAAGGCCCAAGCAAGACGCGCCCTGAGGAGCGTCTTGCCACATGTCAACAATGGGTCTGACTGAGGGCCTCCAGGAGAGAGGCCCAAGCAAGATGTGCCCGGAGGAGCGTCTTGCCACATGTCAACACTGGGTCTGACAGAGGGCCTCCAGGAGAGAGGCCCAAGCAAGACGCGCCCCGAGGAGCGTCTTTCCACATGTCAGCACTCGGTCTGACAGAGCGCCTCCAGGAGAGAGGCCCAAGCAAGACGCGCCCAAAGGAGCGTCTTGCAACATGTCAACAATGGGTCTGACTGAGCGCCTCCAGGAGAGAGGCCCAAGCAACATGCGCCCCGAGGAGCGTCAGGCCACATGTCACTACTCAGTCTGACTGAGCGCCTCCAGGAGAGAGGCCCAAGCAAGACGCGCCCCGAGGAGCGTCTTGCCACGTGTCAACACTGGGTCTGATTGAGGGCCTTCTGGAGAGAGGCCCAAGCAAGACGCGCCCCGAGGAGCGTCTTGCCACATGTCAACAATGGGTCTTACTGAGGGCCTCCAGGAGAGAAGCCCAACCAACACGCGCCCCGAGGAGCTTCTTGCCACATGTCAGCACTCGGTCTGACTGAGCGCCTCCAGGAGAGAGGCCAAAGCAAGACGCGCCCCGAGGAGCGTCTTGACACATGTCAACACTGGGTCTGACAGAGGGCCTCCATGAGAGAGGCCCAAGCAAGACGCGCCCCGAGGAGTGTCTTGCCACATGTCAACACTGGGTCTGACTGAGCGGCTCCAGGAGAGAGGCCCAAGCAAGACGCGCCCCGAGGAGCGTCTTGCCACGTGTCAACACTGGGTCTACTGAGCGCGCCCCAAGCAAGATGCGCCCCGAGGAGCGTCTTGCCACATGTCACCACTGGGTCTGACTGAGCGCCTCCAGGAGAGAGGCCCAAGCAAGACGCGCCCCGAGGAGCGTCTTGCCTTATGTCAGCACTCGGTCTGACTGAGCGCCTCCAGGAGAGAGGCCCAAGCAAGACGCGCCCCGAGGAGCGTCTTGCGACATGTCACTACTCGGTCTAACTGAGCGCCTCCAGGAGAGAGGTCCAAGCAAGACGCACCCCGAGGAGCGTCTTGCCACATGTCACTACTCGGTCTGACTGAGTGCCTCCAGGAGAGAGGCCCAAGCAAGACGTGCCCCGAGGAGCGTCTTGCCACATGTCAACAATGGGTCTGACTGAGGGCCTCCAGGAGAGAAGCCCAAGCAAGACGCGCCCCGAGGAGCGTCAGGCCACATGTCAACACTGGGTCTGACTGAGCGCCTCCAGGAGAGAGGCCCCAGCAAGACGCGCCCCGAGGAGCGTCTTGCCACATGTCAGCACTCGGTCTGACTGAGCGCCTCCAGGAGAGAGGCCCAAGCAAGAAGCGCCCCGAGGAGCTTCTTGCCACATGTCAACAATGGGTCTCACTGAGGGCCTCCAGGAGAGAAGCCCAACCAAGACGCGCCCCGAGGAGCGTCTTGCCACATGTCAACACTGGGTCTAATTGAGCGCCTCCAGGAGAGAGGCCCAAGCAAGACATACCCCGAGGAGCGTCTTGCCACATGTCACTACTCGGTCTGACTGAGCGCCTCCAGGAGAGAGGTCCAAGCAACACGTGCCCCGAGGAGCGTCTTGCCACATGTCAACAATGGGTCTGACTGAGGGCCTCCAGGAGAGAAGCCCAAGCAAGAAGCGCCCCGAGGAGCGTCTTGCCACATGTCACTACTCGGTCTGTTTGAGCGCCTCCAGGAGAGAGGCCCAAGCAAGACACGCCCCGAGGAGCGTCTTGACACATGTCAACACTGGGTCTGACTGTGGGCCTCCATGAGAGAAGCCCAAGCAAGACGCGCCCCGAGGAGCGTCTTGCCACATGTCAACACTGGGTCTGATTGAGGGCCTTCTGGAGAGAGGCCCAAGCAAGACGCGCCCCGAGGAGCGTCTTGCCACATGTATACAATGGGTCTGACTGAGGGCCTCCAGGAGAGAAGCCCAAGCAAGACGCGCCCCGTGGAGCGTCTTGCCACATGTCACCTCTGGTTCTGACTGAGCGCCTCCAGGAGAGAGGCCCAAGCAAGACGTGCCCCGAGGAGCGTCTTGCCACATGTCAACACTGGGTCTGACACAGGGCCTCCATGAGAGAGGCCCAAGCAAGACGCGCCCCGAGGAGCGTCTTGCGACATGTCACTACTCGGTCTAACTGAGCGCCTTAAGGAGAGAGGTCCAAGCAAGACGCGCCCCGAGGAGCGTCTTGCCACATGTCACTACTCGGTCTGACTGAGCGCCTCCAGGAGAGAGGCCCAAGCAAGACGTGCCCCGAGGAGCGTCTTGCCACATGTCAACAATGGGTCTGACTGAGGGCCTCCAGGAGAGAAGCCCAAGCAAGACGCGCCCCGTGGAGCGTCTTGCCACATGTCAACACTGGGTCTGACTGAGCGCCTCCAGGAGAGAGGCCCAAGCAAGACGCGCCCCGAGGAGCGTCTTGCCACATGTCAACAATGGGTCTGACTGAGGGCCTCCAGGAGAGAAGCCCAAGCAAGACGCGCCCCGTGGAGCGTCTTGCCACATGTCAACACTGGGTCTTATTGAGGGCCTTCTGGAGAGAGGCCCAAGCAATACGCGCCCCGAGGAGCGTCTTGCCACATGTCAACAATGGGTCTTACTGAGGCCCTCCAGGAGAGAGGCCCAAGCAAGATGCGCCCGGAGGAGCGTCTTGCCACATGTCACCTCTGGTTCTGACTGAGCGCCTCCAGGAGAGAGGCCCAAGCAAGACGCGCCCCGAGGAGCGTCTTGCCACAAGTCAACAATGGGTCTGACTGAGGGCCTCCAGGAGAGAAGCCCAAGCAAGACGCGCCCCGTGGAGCGTCTTGACACATGTCAACACTGGGTCTGACAGAGGGCCTCCAGGAGAGGGGCCCAAGAAAGACGTGCCCCGAGGAGTGTCTTGCCACATGTCACCACTGGGTCTGACTGAGCGCCTCCAGGAGAGAGGCCCAGGCAAGACGCGCCCCGAGGAGCGTCAGGCCACATGTCACTACTCAGTCTGACTGAGCACCTCCAGGAGAGAGGCCCAAGCAAGACGCGCCCCGAGGAGCGTCTTGCCACGTGTCAACACTGGGTCTGATTGAGGGCCTTCTGGAGAGAGGCCCAAGCAAGACGCACCACGAGGAGCGTCTTGCCACATGTCAACAATGGGTCTTACTGAGGGCCTCCAGGAGAGAAGCCCAATCAAGACGCGCCCCGAGGAGCTTCTTGCCACATGTCAGCACTCGGTCTGACTGAGCGCCTCCAGGAGAGAGGCCAAAGCAAGACGCGCCCCGAGGAGCGTCTTGACACATGTCAACACTGGGTCTGACAGAGGGCCTCCATGAGAGAGGCCCAAGCAAGACGCGCCCCGAGGAGTGTCTTGCCACATGTCAACACTGGGTCTGACAGAGGGCCTCCAGGAGAGAGGCCCAAGCAAGACGCGCCCCGAGGAGTGTCTTGCCACATGTCACCACTTGGTCTGACTGAGCGCCTCCAGGAGAGAGGCCCAAGCAAGACGCGCCCCGAGGAGCGTCTTGCCACATGTCAACAATGGTTCTTACTGAGGGCCTCCAGGTGAGAAGCCCAAGCAAGACGCGCCCCGAGGAGCTTCTTGCCACATGTCAGCACTCGGTCAGACTGAGCGCCTCCAGGAGAGAGGCCAAAGCAAGACGCCCCCCGAGGAGCGTCTTGCCACATGTCAACAATGGTTCTTACTGAGGGCCTCCAGGTGAGAAGCCCAAGCAAGACGCGCCCCGAGGAGCTTCTTGCCACATGTCAGCACTCGGTCAGACTGAGCGCCTCCAGGAGAGAGGCCAAAGCAAGACGCCCCCCGAGGAGCGTCTTGACACATGTCAACACTGGGTCTGACAGAGGGCCTCCATGAGAGAGGACCAAGCAAGACACGCCCCGAGGAGTGTCTTGCCAAATGTCAACACTGGGTCTGACTGAGCGCCTCAGGGAGAGAGGTCCAAGCAAGACGCGCCCCGAGGAGCGTCTTGCCACATGTCACTACTCGGTCTGACTGAGCGCCTCAGGGAGAGAGGTCCAAGCAAGACGCGCCCCGAGGAGCGTCTTGCCACATGTCAACAATGGTTCTTACTGAGGGCCTCCAGGTGAGAAGCCCAAGCAAGACGCGCCCCGAGGAGCTTCTTGCCACATGTCAGCACTCGGTCAGACTGAGCGCCTCCAGGAGAGAGGCCAAACCAAGACATACCCCGAGGAGCGTCTTGCCACATGTCACTACTCGGTCTGACTGAGCGCCTCCAGGAGAGAGGTCCAAGCAACACGTGCCCCGAGGAGCGTCTTGCCACATGTCAACAATGGGTCTGACTGAGGGCCTCCAGGAGAGAAGCCCAAACAAGAAGCGCCCCGAGGAGCGTCTTGCCACATGTCACTACTCGGTCTGTTTGAGCGCCTCCAGGAGAGAGGCCCAAGCAAGACGCGCCCCGAGGAGCGTCTTGCCACATGTATACAATGGGTCTGACTGAGGGCCTCCAAGAGAGAAGCCCAAGCAAGACGCGCCCCGTGGAGCGTCTTGCCACATGTCAACACTGGGTCTGATTGAGGGCCTTCTGGAGAGAGGCCCAAGCAAGACGCGCCCCGAGGAGCGTCTTGCCACATGTATACAATGGGTCTGACTGAGGGCCTCCAGGAGAGAAGCCCAAGCAAGACGCGCCCCGTGGAGCGTCTTGCCACATGTCACCTCTGGTTCTGACTGAGCGCCTCCAGGAGAGAGGCCCAAGCAAGACGTGCCCCGAGGAGCGTCTTGCCACATGTCAACACTGGGTCTGACACAGGGCCTCCATGAGAGAGGCCCAAGCAAGACGCGCCCCGAGGAGCGTCTTGCGACATGTCACTACTCGGTCTAACTGAGCGCCTCAAGGAGAGAGGTCCAAGCAAGACGCGCCCCGAGGAGCGTCTTGCCACATGTCACTACTCGGTCTGACTGAGCGCCTCCAGGAGAGAGGCCCAAGCAAGACGTGCCCCGAGGAGCGTCTTGCCACATGTCAACAATGGGTCTGACTGAGGGCCTCCAGGAGAGAAGCCCAAGCAAGACGCGCCCCGTGGAGCGTCTTGCCACATGTCAACACTGGGTCTGACTGAGCGCCTCCAGGAGAGAGGCCCAAGCAAGACGCGCCCCGAGGAGCGTCTTGCCACATGTCAACAATGGGTCTGACTGAGGGCCTCCAGGAGAGAAGCCCAAGCAAGACGCGCCCCGTGGAGCGTCTTGCCACATGTCAACACTGGGTCTTATTGAGGGCCTTCTGGAGAGAGGCCCAAGCAATACGCGCCCCGAGGAGCGTCTTGCCACATGTCAACAATGGGTCTTACTGAGGCCCTCCAGGAGAGAGGCTCAAGCAAGATGCGCCCGGAGGAGCGTCTTGCCACATGTCACCTCTGGTTCTGACTGAGCGCCTCCAGGAGAGAGGCCCAAGCAAGACGCGCCCCGAGGAGCGTCTTGCCACAAGTCAACAATGGGTCTGACTGAGGGCCTCCAGGAGAGAAGCCCAAGCAAGACGCGCCCCGTGGAGCGTCTTGACACATGTCAACACTGGGTCTGACAGAGGGCCTCCAGGAGAGGGGCCCAAGAAAGACGTGCCCCGAGGAGTGTCTTGCCACATGTCACCACTGGGTCTCACTGAGCGCCTCCAGGAGAGAGGCCCAGGCAAGACGCGCCCCGAGGAGCGTCAGGCCACATGTCACTACTCAGTCTGACTGAGCACCTCCAGGAGAGAGGCCCAAGCAAGACGCGCCCCGAGGAGCGTCTTGCCACGTGTCAACACTGGGTCTGATTGAGGGCCTTCTGGAGAGAGGCCCAAGCAAGACGCACCACGAGGAGCGTCTTGCCACATGTCAACAATGGGTCTTACTGAGGGCCTCCAGGAGAGAAGCCCAATCAAGACGCGCCCCGAGGAGCTTCTTGCCACATGTCAGCACTCGGTCTGACTGAGCGCCTCCAGGAGAGAGGCCAAAGCAAGACGTGCCCCGAGGAGCGTCTTGACACATGTCAACACTGGGTCTGACAGAGGGCCTCCATGAGAGAGGCCCAAGCAAGACGCGCCCCGAGGAGTGTCTTGCCACATGTCAACACTGGGTCTGACAGAGGGCCTCCAGGAGAGAGGCCCAAGCAAGACGCGCCCCGAGGAGTGTCTTGCCACATGTCACCACTTGGTCTGACTGAGCGCCTCCAGGAGAGAGGCCCAAGCAAGACGCGCCCCGAGGAGCGTCTTGCCACGTGTCAACACTCGGTCTGATTGAGGGCCTTCTGGAGAGAGGCCCAAGCAAGACGCGCCCCGAGGAGCGTCTTGCCACATGTCAACAATGGTTCTTACTGAGGGCCTCCAGGTGAGAAGCCCAAGCAAGACGCGCGCCGAGGAGCTTCTTGCCACATGTCAGCACTCGGTCAGACTGAGCGCCTCCAGGAGAGAGGCCAAAGCAAGACGCCCCCCGAGGAGCGTCTTGACACATGTCAACACTGGGTCTGACAGAGGGCCTCCATGAGAGAGGCCCAAGCAAGACACGCCCCGAGGAGTGTCTTGCCAAATGTCAACACTGGGTCTGACTGAGCGCCTCAGGGAGAGAGGTCCAAGCAAGACGCGCCCCGAGGAGCGTCTTGCCACATGTCACTACTCGGTCTGACTGAGCGCCTCAGGGAGAGAGGTCCAAGCAAGACGCGCCCCGAGGAGCGTCTTGCCACATGTCAACACTGGATCTGACTGAGTGCCTCCATGAGAGAAGCCCCAGCAAGACGCGCCCCGGGGAGCGTCTTGCCACATGTCACTAGTCAGTCTGTTTGAGCGCCTCCAGTAGAGAGGCCCAAGCAAGACACGCCCCGAGGAGCGTCTTGACACATGTCAACACTGGGTCTGACTGAGGGCCTCCATGAGAGAAGCCCAAGCAAGATGCGCCCCGAGGAGCGTCTTGCCACATGTCAACACTGGGTCTGATTGAGGCCCTTCTGGAGAGAGGCCCAAGCAAGACGCGCCCCGAGGAGCGTCTTGCCACATGTCAACACTGGGTCTGACTGAGCGCCTCCAGGAGAGAGGCCCAAGCAAGACGCGCCCCGAGGAGCGTCTTGCCACATGTCAACACTGGGTCTGACTGAGCGCCTCCAGGAGAGAGGCCCAAGCAAGACGCGCCCTGAGGAGCGTCTTGCCACATGTCAACAATGGGTCTGACTGAGGGCCTCCAGGAGAGAGGCCCAAGCAAGACGCGCCCCGAGGAGCGTCTTGACACATGTCAACACTGGGTATGACTGAGGGCCTCCAGGAGAGAGGCCCAAGCAAGACGCGCCCCGAGGAGTGTCTTGCCACATGTCACCACTGGGTCTGACTGAGCGCCTCCAGGAGAGAGGCCCAAGCAAGACGCGCCCCGGGGAGCGTCAGGCCACATGTCACTACTCAGTCTGACTGAGCGCCTACAGGAGAGAGGCCCAAGCAAGACGCGCCCCGAGGAGCGTCTTGCCACATGTCAGCACTCGGTCTGACTGAGCGCCTCCAGGAGAAAGGCCCAAGCAAGACGCGCCCTGAGGAGCGTCTTGCCACATGTCAACAATGGGTCTGACTGAGGGCCTCCAGGAGAGAGGCCCAAGCAAGATGTGCCCGGAGGAGCGTCTTGCCACATGTCAACACTGGGTCTGACAGAGGGCCTCCAGGAGAGAGGCCCAAGCAAGACGCGCCCCGAGGAGCGTCTTTCCACATGTCAGCACTCGGTCTGACTGAGCGCCTCCAGGAGAGAGGCCCAAGCAAGACGCGCCCAAAGGAGCGTCTTGCAACATGTCAACAATGGGTCTGACTGAGCGCCTCCAGGAGAGAGGCCCAAGCAACACGCGCCCCGAGGAGCGTCAAGCCACATGTCACTACTCAGTCTGACTGAGCGCCTCCAGGAGAGAGGCCCAAGCAAGACGCGCCCCGAGGAGCGTCTTGCCACGTGTCAACACTGGGTCTGATTGAGGGCCTTCTGGAGAGAGGCCCAAGCAAGACGCGCCCCGAGGAGCGTCTTGCCACATGTCAACAATGGGTCTTACTGAGGGCCTCCAGGAGAGAAGCCCAACCAACACGCGCCCCGAGGAGCTTCTTGCCACATGTCAGCACTCGGTCTGACTGAGCGCCTCCAGGAGAGAGGCCAAAGCAAGACGCGCCCCGAGGAGCGTCTTGACACATGTCAACACTGGGTCTGACAGAGGGCCTCCATGAGAGAGGCCCAAGCAAGACGCGCCCCGAGGAGTGTCTTGCCACATGTCAACACTGGGTCTGACTGAGCGGCTCCAGGAGAGAGGCCCAAGCAAGACGCGCCCCGAGGAGCGTCTTGCCACGTGTCAACACTGGGTCTACTGAGCGCCCCCAAGCAAGATGCGCCCTGAGGAGCGTCTTGCCACATGTCACCACTGGGTCTGACTGAGCGCCTCCAGGAGAGAGGCCCAAGCAAGACGCGCCCCGAGGAGCGTCTTGCCTTATGTCAGCACTCGGTCTGACTGAGCGCCTCCAGGAGAGAGGCCCAAGCAAGACGCGCCCCGAGGAGCGTCTTGCGACATGTCACTACTCGGTCTAACTGAGCGCCTCCAGGAGAGAGGACAAGCAAGACGCACCCCGAGGAGCGTCTTGCCACATGTCACTACTCGGTCTGACTGAGTGCCTCCAGGAGAGAGGCCCAAGCAAGACGTGCCCCGAGGAGCGTCTTGCCACATGTCAACAATGGGTCTGACTGAGGGCCTCCAGGAGAGAAGCCCAAGCAAGACGCGCCCCGAGGAGCGTCAGGCCACATGTCAACACTGGGTCTGACTGAGCGCCTCCAGGAGAGAGGCCCCAGCAAGACGCGCCCCGAGGAGCGTCTTGCCACATGTCAGCACTCGGTCTGACTGAGCGCCTCCAGGAGAGAGGCCCAAGCAAGAAGCGCCCCGAGGAGCTTCTTGCCACATGTCAACAATGGGTCTCACTGAGGGCCTCCAGGAGAGAAGCCAAACCAAGACGCGCCCCGAGGAGCGTCTTGCCACATGTCAACACTGGGTCTAATTGAGCGCCTCCGGGAGAGAGGCCCAAGCAAGACATACCCCGAGGAGCGTCTTGCCACATGTCACTACTCGGTCTGACTGAGCGCCTCCAGGAGAGAGGTCCAAGCAACACGTGCCCCGAGGAGCGTCTTGCCACATGTCAACAATGGGTCTGACTTAGGGCCTCCAGGAGAGAAGCCCAAGCAAGAAGCGCCCCGAGGAGCGTCTTGCCACATGTCACTACTCGGTCTGTTTGAGCGCCTCCAGGAGAGAGGCCCAAGCAAGACACGCCCCGAGGAGCGTCTTGACACATGTCAACACTGGGTCTGACTGAGGGCCTCCATGAGAGAAGCCCAAGCAAGACGCGCCCCGAGGAGCGTCTTGCCACATGTCAACACTGGGTCTGATTGAGGGCCTTCTGGAGAGAGGCCCAAGCAAGACGCACCCCGAGGAGCGTCTTGCCACATGTATACAATGGGTCTGACTGAGGGCCTCCAGGAGAGAAGCCCAAGCAAGACGCGCCCCGTGGAGCGTCTTGCCACATGTAACCTCTGGTTCTGACTGAGCGCCTCCAGGAGAGAGGCCCAAGCAAGACGCGCCCCGAGGAGCGTCTTGCCACATGTCAACAATGGGTCTGACTGAGGGCCTCCAGGAGAGAAGCCCAAGCAAGACGCGCCCCGTGGAGCGTCTTGCCACATGTCAACACTGGGTCTTATTGAGGGCCTTCTGGAGAGAGGCCCAAGCAATACGCGCCCCGAGGAGCGTCTTGCCACATGTCAACAATGGGTCTTACTGAGGCCCTCCAGGAGAGAGGCCCAAGCAAGATGCGCCCGGAGGAGCGTCTTGCCACATGTCACCTCTGGTTCTGACTGAGCGCCTCCAGGAGAGAGGCCCAAGCAAGACGCGCCCCGAGGAGCGTCTTGCCACAAGTCAACAATGGGTCTGACTGAGGGCCTCCAGGAGAGAAGCCCAAGCAAGACGCGCCCCGTGGAGCGTCTTGACACATGTCAACACTGGGTCTGACAGAGGGCCTCCAGGAGAGGGGCCCAAGAAAGACGTGCCCCGAGGAGTGTCTTGCCACATGTCAGCACTCGGTCTGACTGAGCGCCTCCAGGAGAGAGGCCAAAGCAAGACGCGCCCCGAGGAGCGTCTTGACACATGTCAACACTGGGTCTGACAGAGGGCCTCCATGAGAGAGGCCCAAGCAAGACGCGCCCCGAGGAGTGTCTTGCCACATGTCAACACTGGGTCTGACAGAGGGCCTCCAGGAGAGAGGCCCAAGCAAGACGCGCCCCGAGGAGTGTCTTGCCACATGTCACCACTTGGTCTGACTGAGCGCCTCCAGGAGAGAGGCCCAAGCAAGACGCGCCCCGAGGAGCGTCTTGCCACGTGTCAACACTCGGTCTGATTGAGGGCCTTCTGGAGAGAGGCCCAAGCAAGACGCGCCCCGAGGAGCGTCTTGCCACATGTCAACAATGGTTCTTACTGAGGGCCTCCAGGTGAGAAGCCCAAGCAAGACGCGCCCCGAGGAGCTTCTTGCCACATGTCAGCACTCGGTCAGACTGAGCGCCTCCAGGAGAGAGGCCAAAGCAAGACGCCCCCCGAGGAGCGTCTTGACACATGTCAACACTGGGTCTGACAGAGGGCCTCCATGAGAGAGGCCCAAGCAAGACGCGCCCCGAGGAGTGTCTTGCCAAATGTCAACACTGGGTCTGACTGAGCGCCTCATGGAGAGAGGTCCTAGCAAGACGCGCCCCGAGGAGCGTCTTGCCACATGTCACTACTCGGTCTGACTGAGCGCCTCAGGGAGAGAGGTCCAAGCAAGACGCGCCCCGAGGAGCGTCTTGCCACATGTCAACACTGGATCTGACTGAGTGCCTCCATGAGAGAAGCCCCAGCAAGACGCGCCCCGAGGAGCGTCTTGCCACATGTCACTTGTCAGTCTGTTTGAGCGCCTCCAGGAGAGAGGCCCAAGCAAGACACGCCCCGAGGAGCGTCTTGACACATGTCAACACTGGGTCTGACTGAGGGCCTCCATGAGAGAAGCCCAAGCAAGACGCTCCCCGAGGAGCGTCTTGCCACATGTCAACACTGGGTCTGATTGAGGCCCTTCTGGAGAGAGGCCCAAGCAAGACGCGCCCCGAGGAGCGTCTTGCCACATGTATACAATGGGTCTTACTGAGGGCCTCCAGGAGAGAGGCCCAAGCAAGACGTGCCCCGAGGAGCGTCTTGCCACATGTCAACAATGGGTCTGACTGAGGGCCTCCAGGAGAGAGGCCCAAGCAAGACGCACCACGAGGAGCGTCTTGCCACATGTCAACACTGGGTCTGATTGAGGGCCTTCTGGAGAGAGGCCCAAGCAAGACGCACCACGAGGAGCGTCTTGCCACATGACAACAATGGGTCTTACTGAGGGCCTCCAGGAGAGAAGCCCAATCAAGACGCGCCCCGAGGAGCTTCTTGCCACATGTCAGCACTCGGTCTGACTGAGCGCCTCCAGGAGAGAGGCCAAAGCAAGACGCGCCCCGAGGAGCGTCTTGACACATGTCAACACTGGGTCTGACAGAGGGCCTCCATGAGAGAGGCCCAAGCAAGACGCGCCCCGAGGAGTGTCTTGCCACATGTCAACACTGGGTCTGACAGAGGGCCTCCAGGAGAGAGGCCCAGGCAAGACGCGCCCCGAGGAGTGTCTTGCCACATGTCACCACTTGGTCTGACTGAGCGCCTCCAGGAGAGAGGCCCAAGCAAGATGCGCCCCGAGGAGCGTCTTGCCACGTGTCAACACTCGGTCTGATTGAGGGCCTTCTGGAGAGAGGCCCAAGCAAGACGCGCCCCGAGGAGCGTCTTGCCACATGTCAACAATGGTTCTTACTGAGGGCCTCCAGGTGAGAAGCCCAAGCAAGACGCGCCCCGAGGAGCTTCTTGCCACATGTCAGCACTCGGTCAGACTGAGCGCCTCCAGGAGAGAGGCCAAAGCAAGACGCCCCCCGAGGAGCGTCTTGACACATGTCAACACTGGGTCTGACAGAGGGCCTCCATGAGAGAGGCCCAAGCAAGACGCGCCCCGAGGAGTGTCTTGCCAAATGTCAACACTGGGTCTGACTGAGCGCCTCAGGGAGAGAGGTCCTAGCAAGACGCGCCCCGAGGAGCGTCTTGCCACATGTCACTACTCAGTCTGACTGAGCGCCTCAGGGAGAGAGGTCCAAGCAAGACGCGCCCCGAGGAGCGTCTTGCCACATGTCAACACTGGATCTGACTGAGTGCCTCCATGAGAGAAGCCCCAGCAAGACGCGCCCCGAGGAGCGTCTTGCCACATGTCACTAGTCAGTCTGTTTGAGCGCCTCCAGGAGAGAGGCCCAAGCAAGACACGCCCCGAGGAGCGTCTTGACACATGTCAACACTGGGTCTGACTGAGGGCCTCCATGAGAGAAGCCCAAGCAAGACGCGCCCCGAGGAGCGTCTTGCCACATGTCAACACTGGGTCTGATTGAGGCCCTTCTGGAGAGAGGCCCAAGCAAGACGCGCCCCGAGGAGCGTCTTGCCACATGTATACAATGGGTCTTACTGAGGGCCTCCAGGAGAGAGGCCCAAGCAAGATGCGCCCGGAGGAGCGTTTTGCCACATGTCAACACTGGGTCTGACAGAGGGCCTCCAGGAGAGAGGCCCAAGCAAGACGCACCCCGAGGAGCGAATTGCCACATGTCACCTCTGGTTCTGACTGAGCGCCTCCAGGAGAGAGGCCCAAGCAAGACGCGCCCCGAGGAACGTCTTGCCACATGTCAACACTGGGTCTGACAGAGGGCCTCCATGAGAGAGGCCCAAGCAAGACGCGCCCCGAGGAGCGTCTTGCGACATGTCACTACTCGGTCTAACTGAGCGCCTCCAGGAGAGAGGTCCAAGCAAGACGCGCCCCGAGGAGCGTCTTGCCACATGTCACTACTCGGTCTGACTGAGCGCCTCCAGGAGAGAGGCCCAAGCAAGACGTGCCCCGAGGAGCGTCTTGCCACATGTCAACAATGGGTCTGACTGAGGGCCTCCAGGAGAGCAGCCCAAGCAAGACGCGCCCCGTGGAGCGTCTTGCCACATGTCAACACTGGGTCTGACTGAGCGCCTCCAGGAGAGAGGCCCAAGCAAGACGCGCCCCGAGGAGCGTCTTGCCACATGTCAACAATGGGTCTGACTGAGGGCCTCCAGGAGAGAAGCCCAAGCAAGACGCGCCCCGTGGAGCGTCTTGCCACATGTCAACACTGGGTCTGACAGAGGGCCTCCATGAGAGAGGCCCAAGCAAGACGCGCCCCGAGGAGCGTCTTGCCACATGTCACTACTCGGTCTGACTGAGCGCCTCCAGGAGAGAGGCCCAAGCAAGACGTGCCCCGAGGAGCGTCTTGCCACATGTCAAAAATGGGTCTGACTGAGGGCCTCCAGGAGAGAAGCCCAAGCAAGAAGCACCCCGAGGAGCGTCTTGCCACATGTCAACACTGGGTCTGACTGAGCGCCTCCAGGAGAGAGGCCCAAGCAAGACACGCCCCGAGGAGCGTCTTGACACATGTCAACACTGGGTCTGACTGAGGGCCTCCATGAGAGAAGCCCAAGCAAGACGCGCCCCGAGGAGAGTCTTGCCACATGTCAACACTGGGTCTGACAGAGGGCATCCAGGAGAGAGGCCCAAGCAATACGCGCCCCGAGGAGCGTCTTGCCACATGTCAACAATGGGTCTGACTGAGGGCCTCCAGGAGAGAAGCCAAAGCAAGACGCGCCCCGAGGAGCTTCTTTCCACATGTCAACAATGGGTCTGACTGAGGGCCTCCATGAGAGAAGCCCAAGCAAGACGCGCCCCGAGGAGTGTCTTGCCACATGTCAACACTGTGTCTGACTGAGCGCCTCCAGGAGAGAGGCCCAAGCAAGACGCGCCCCGAGGAGCGTCTTGCCACGTGTCAACACTGGGTCTGACTTAGCGCCTCCAGGAGAGAGGCCCAAGCAAGACACGCCCCGAGGAGCGTCTTGACACATGTCAACACTGGGTCTGACTGAGGGCCTCCATGAGAGAAGCCCAAGCAAGACGCGCCCCGAGGAGCGTCTTGCCACATGTCAACACTGGGTCTGATTGAGGCCCTTCTGGAGAGAGGCCCAAGCAAGACGCGCCCCGAGGAGCGTCTTGCCACATGTATACAATGGGTCTTACTGAGGGCCTCCAGGAGAGAGGCCCAAGCAAGATGCGCCCGGAGGAGCGTTTTGCCACATGTCAACACTGGGTCTGACAGAGGGCCTCCAGGAGAGAGGCCCAAGCAAGACGCACCCCGAGGAGCGAATTGCCACATGTCACCTCTGGTTCTGACTGAGCGCCTCCAGGAGAGAGGCCCAAGCAAGACGCGCCCCGAGGAACGTCTTGCCACATGTCAACACTGGGTCTGACAGAGGGCCTCCATGAGAGAGGCCCAAGCAAGACGCGCCCCGAGGAGCGTCTTGCGACATGTCACTACTCGGTCTAACTGAGCGCCTCCAGGAGAGAGGTCCAAGCAAGACGCGCCCCGAGGAGCGTCTTGCCACATGTCACTACTCGGTCTGACTGAGCGCCTCCAGGAGAGAGGCCCAAGCAAGACGTGCCCCGAGGAGCGTCTTGCCACATGTCAACAATGAGTCTGACTGAGGGCCTCCAGGAGAGCAGCCCAAGCAAGACGCGCCCCGTGGAGCGTCTTGCCACATGTCAACACTGGGTCTGACTGAGCGCCTCCAGGAGAGAGGCCCAAGCAAGACGCGCCCCGAGGAGCGTCTTGCCACATGTCAACAATGGGTCTGACTGAGGGCCTCCAGGAGAGAAGCCCAAGCAAGACGCGCCCCGTGGAGCGTCTTGCCACATGTCAACACTGGGTCTGACAGAGGGCCTCCATGAGAGAGGCCCAAGCAAGACGCGCCCCGAGGAGCGTCTTGCGACATGTCACTACTCGGTCTAACTGAGCGCCTCCAGGAGAGAGGTCCAAGCAAGACGCGCCCCGAGGAGCGTCTTGCCACATGTCACTACTCGGTCTGACTGAGCGCCTCCAGGAGAGAGGCCCAAGCAAGACGTGCCCCGAGGAGCGTCTTGCCACATGTCAAAAATGGGTCTGACTGAGGGCCTCCAGGAGAGAAGCCCAAGCAAGAAGCGCCCCGAGGAGCGTCTTGCCACATGTCAACACTGGGTCTGACTGAGCGCCTCCAGGAGAGAGGCCCAAGCAAGACACGCCCCGAGGAGCGTCTTGACACATGTCAACACTGGGTCTGACTGAGGGCCTCCATGAGAGAAGCCCAAGCAAGACGCGCCCCGAGGAGAGTCTTGCCACATGTCAACACTGGGTCTGACAGAGGGCATCCAGGAGAGAGGCCCAAGCAATACGCGCCCCGAGGAGCGTCTTGCCACATGTCAACAATGGGTCTGACTGAGGGCCTCCAGGAGAGAAGCCAAAGCAAGACGCGCCCCGAGGAGCTTCTTTCCACATGTCAACAATGGGTCTTACTGAGGGCCTCCATGAGAGAAGCCCAAGCAAGACGCGCCCCGAGGAGTGTCTTGCCACATGTCAACACTGTGTCTGACTGAGCGCCTCCAGGAGAGAGGCCCAAGCAAGACGCGCCCCGAGGAGCGTCTTGCCACGTGTCAACACTGGGTCTGACTTAGCGCCTCCAGGAGAGAGGCCCAAGCAAGATGCGCCTCGAGGAGCGTCTTGCCACGTGTCACCACTGGGTCTGACTGAGCTCCTCC
Source organism: Nothobranchius furzeri (assembly GCF_043380555.1). Taxonomy (NCBI): domain Eukaryota; kingdom Metazoa; phylum Chordata; class Actinopteri; order Cyprinodontiformes; family Nothobranchiidae; genus Nothobranchius; species Nothobranchius furzeri. Next base: position 4,005,294 of record NC_091741.1, read on the forward strand.
AGGAGAGAGGCCCAAGCAAGACGCGCCCCGAGGAGCGTCGTGCCAAATGTCACTACTCGGTCTGACTGAGCGCCTCCAGGAGGGAGGTCCAAGCAAGACGCGCCCCGAGGAGCGTCTTGCCACATTTCACTACTCGGTCTGACTGAGCGCCTCCAGGAGAGAGGCCCAAGCAAGACGTGCCCCGAGGAGCGTCTTGCCACATGTCAACAATGGGTCTGACTGAGGGCCTCCAGGAGAGAAGCCCAAGCAAGACGCGCCCAGAGGAGCGTCTTGCCACATGTCAACACTGGGTCTGACTGAGCGCCTCCAGGAGAGAGGCCCAAGCAAGACACGCCCCGAGGAGCGTCTTGACACATGTCAACACTGGGTCGGACTGAGGGCCTCCATGAGAGAAGCCCAAGCAAGACGCGCCCCGAGGAGAGTCTTGCCACATGTCAACACTCGGTCTGACAGAGGGCATTCAGGAGAGAGGCCCAAGCAATGAGCGCCCCGAGGAGCGTCTTGCCTTCTGTCAGCACTCGGTCTTACTGAGCGCCTCCAGGAGAGAGGCCCAAGCAAGACGCGCCCCGAGGAGCGTCTTGCCACATGTCAACAATGGGTCTGACTGAGGGCCTCCAGGAGAGAAGCCCAAGCAACACGCGGCCCGAGGAGCGTCTTGCCACATGTCAGCACTCGGTCTGACTGAGCGCCTCCAGGAGAGAGGCCAAAGCAAGACGCGCCCCGAGGAGCGTCTTGACACATGTCAACACTGGGTCTGACAGAGGGCCTCCATGAGAGAGGCCCAAGCAAGACGCGCCCCGAGGAGTGTCTTGCCACATGTCAACACTGGGTCTGACAGAGGACCTCCAGGAGAGAGGCCCAAGCAAGACGCGCCCCGAGAAGTGTCTTGCCACATGTAACCACTTGGTCTGACTGAGCGCCTCCAGGAGAGAGGCCCAAGCAACACGCGCCCCGAGGAGCGTCAGACCGCATGTCACTACTCATTCTGACTGAGCGCCTCCAGGAGAGAGGCCCAAGCAAGACGCGCCCCGAGGAGCGTCAGGCCACATGTCACTACTCAGTCTGACTGAGCGCCTCCAGGAGAGAGGCCCAAGCAAGACGCGCCCCGAGGAGCGTCTTGCCACATGTCAACAATGGGTCTTACTGAGGGCCTCCAGGAGAGAAGCCCAAGCAAGACGCGCCCCGAGGAGCTTCTTGCCACCTGTCAGCACTCGGTCTGACTGAGCGCCTCCAGGAGAGAGGCCAAAGCAAGACGCGCCCCGAGGAGCGTCTTGACACATGTCAACACTGGGTCTGACAGAGGGCCTCCATGAGAGAGGCCCAAGCAAGACGCGCCCCGAGGAGTGTCTTGCCACATGTCACCACTTGGTCTGACTGAGCGCCTCCAGGAGAGAGGCCCAAGCAAGACGCGCCCCGAGGAGCGTCTTGCCACGTGTCAACACTGGGTCTGATTGAGGGCCTTCTGGAGAGAGGCCCAAGCAAGACGCGCCCCGAGGAGCGTCTTGCCACATGTCAACAATGGTTCTTACTGAGGGCCTCCAGGTGAGAAGCCCAAGCAAGACGCGCCCCGAGGAGCTTCTTGCCACATGTCAGCACTCGGTCAGACTGAGCGCCTCCAGGAGAGAGGCCAAAGCAAGACGCCCCCCGAGGAGCGTCTTGACACATGTCAACACTGGGTCTGACAGAGGGCCTCCATGAGAGAGGCCCAAGCAAGACGCACCCCGAGGAGTGTCTTGCCAAATGTCAACACTGGGTCTGACTGAGCGCCTCAGGGAGAGAGGTCCAAGCAAGACGCGCCCCGAGGAGCGTCTTGCCACGTGTCAACACTGGGTCTGATTGAGGGCCTTCTGGAGAGAGGCCCAAGCAAGACACGCCCCGAGGAGCGTCTTGCCACATGTCAACAATGGTTCTTACTTAGGGCCTCCAGGTGAGAAGCCCAAGCAAGACGCGCCCCGAGGAGCTTCTTGCCACATGTCAGCACTCGGTCAGACTGAGCGCCTCCAGGAGAGAGGCCAAAGCAAGACGCCCCCCGAGGAGCGTCTTGACACATGTCAACACTGGGTCTGACAGAGGGCCTCCATGAGAGAGGCCCAAGCAAGACGCGCCCCGAGGAGTGTCTTGCCAAATGTCAACACTGGGTCTGACTGAGCGCCTCAGGGAGAGAGGTCCAAGCAAGACGCGCCCCGAGGAGCGTCTTGCCACATGTCACTACTCGGTCTGACTGAGCGCCTCAGGGAGAGAGGTCCAAGCAAGACGCGCCCCGAGGAGCGTCTTGCCACATGTCAACACTGGATCTGACTGAGTGCCTCCATGAGAGAAGCCCCAGCAAGACGCGCCCCGAGGAGCGTCTTGCCACATGTCACTACTCGGTCTGTTTGAGCGCCTCCAGGAGAGAGGCCCAAGAAAGACACGCCCCGAGGAGCGTCTTGACACATGTCAACACTGGGTCTGACTGAGGGCCTCCATGAGAGAAGCCCAAGCAAGACGCTCCCCGAGGAGCGTCTTGCCACATGTCAACACTGGGTCTGATTGAGGGCCTTCTGGAGAGAGGCCCAAGCAAGACGCGCCCCGAGGAGCGTCTTGCCACATGTATACAATGGGTCTTACTGAGGGCCTCCAGGAGAGAGGCCCAAGCAAGATGCGCCCGGAGGAGCGTTTTGCCACATGTCAACACTGTGTCTGACAGAGGGCCTCCAGGAGAGAGGCCCAAGCAAGACGCACCCCGAGGAGCGTCTTGCCACATGTCACCTCTGGTTCTGACTGAGCGCCTCCAGGAGAGAGGCCCAAGCAAGACGCGCCCCGAGGAGCGTCTTGCCACATGTCAACACTGGGTCTGACAGAGGGCCTCCATGAGAGAGGCCGAAGCAAGACGCGCCCCGAGGAGCGTCTTGCGACATGTCACTACTCGGTCTAACTGAGCGCCTCCAGGAGAGAGGTCCAAGCAAGACGCGCCCCGAGGAGCGTCTTGCCACATGTCACTACTCGGTCTGACTGAGCGCCTCCAGGAGAGAGGCCCAAGCAAGACGTGCCCCGAGGAGCGTCTTGCCACATGTCAACAATGGGTCTGACTGAGGGCCTCCAGGAGAGAAGCCCAAGCAAGACGTGCCCCGTGGAGCGTCTTGCCACATGTCAACACTGGGTCTGACTGAGCGCCTCCAGGAGAGAGGCCCAAGCAAGACGCGCCCCGAGGAGCGTCTTGCCACATGTCAACAATGGGTCTGACTGAGGGCCTCCAGGAGAGAAGCCCAAGCAAGACGCGCCCCGTGGAGCGTCTTGCCACATGTCAACACTGGGTCTTATTGAGGGCCTTCTGGAGAGAGGCCCAAGCAATACGCGCCCCGAGGAGTGTCTTGCCACATGTCAACAATGGGTCTTACTGAGCGCCTCCAGGAGAGAGGCCCAAGCAAGATGCGCCCGGAGGAGCGTCTTGCCACATGTCAACACTGGGTCTGACAGAGGGCCTCCAGGAGAGAGGCCCAAGCAAGACGCGCCCCGAGGAGCGTCTTGCCACATGTCACCTCTGGTTCTGACTGAGCGCCTCCAGGAGAGAGGCCCAAGCAAGACGCGCCCCGAGGAGCGTCTTGCCACATGTCAACAATGGGTCTGACTGAGGGCCTCCAGGAGAGAAGCCCAAGCAAGACGCGCCCCGTGGAGCGTCTTGACACATGTCAACACTGGGTCTGACAGAGGGCCTCCAGGAGAGGTGCCCAAGAATGACGCGCCCCGAGGAGTGTCTTGCCACATGTCACCACTGGGTCTGACTGAGCGCCTCCAGGAGAGAGGCCCAGGCAAGACGCGCCCCGAGGAGCGTCAGGCCACATGTCACTACTCAGTCTGACTGAACGCCTCAAGGAGAGAGGCCCAAGCAAGACGCGCCCCGAGGAGCGTCTTGCCACGTGTCAACACTGGGTCTGATTGAGGGCCTTCTGGAGAGAGGCCCAAGCAAGACGCACCACGAGGAGCGTCTTGCCACATGTCAACCATGGGTCTTACTGAGGGCCTCCAGGAGAGAAGCCCAAGCAAGACGCGCCCCGAGGAGCTTCTTGCCGCATGTCAGCACTCAGTCTGACTGAGCGCCTCCAGGAGAGAGGCCAAAGCAAGACGCGCCACGAGGAGCGTCTTGACACATGTCAACACTGGGTCTGACAGAGGGCCTCCATGAGAGAGGCCCAAGCAAGACGCGCCCAGAGGAGTGTCTTGCCACATGTCAACACTGGGTCTGACAGAGGGCCTCCAGGAGAGAGGCCCAAGCAAGACGCGCCCCGAGGAGTGTCTTGCCACATGTCACCACTTGGTCTGACTGAGCGCCTCCAGGAGAGAGGCCCAAGCAAGACGCGCCCCGAGGAGCGTCTTGCCACGTGTCAACACTGGGTCTGATTGAGGTTCTTCTGGAGAGAGGCCCAAGCAAGACGCGCCCCGAGGAGTGTCTTGCCAAATGTCAACACTGGGTCTGACTGAGCGCCTCAGGGAGAGAGGTCCAAGCAAGACGCGCCCCGAGGAGCGTCTTGCCACATGTCACTACTCGGTCTGACTGAGCGCCTCAGGGAGAGAGGTCCAAGCAAGACACGCCCCGAGGAGCGTCTTGCCACATGTCAACACTGGATCTGACTGAGTGCCTCCATGAGAGAAGCCCCAGCAAGACGCGCCCCGAGGAGCGTCTTGCCACATGTCAACACTGGGTCTGATTTAGGGCCTTCTGGAGAGAGGCCCAAGCAAGACGCGCCCCGAGGAGCGTCTTGCCACATGTATACAATGGGTCTTACTGAGGGCCTCCAGGAGAGAGGCCCACGAAAGATGCGCCCGGAGGAGCGTTTTGCCACATGTCAACACTGGGTCTGACAGAGGGCCTCCAGGAGAGAGCCCCAAGCAAGACGCACCCCGAGGAGCGTCTTGCCACATCTCACCTCTGGTTCCAACTGAGCGCCTCCAGGAGAGAGGCCCAAGCAAGACGCGCCCCGAGGAGCGTCTTGCCACATGTCAACACTGGGTCTGACAGAGGGCCTCCATGAGAGAGGCCCAAGCAAGACGCGCCCCGAGGAGCGTCTTGCGACATGTCACTACTCGGTCTAACTGAGCGCCTCCAGGAGAGAGGTCCAAGCAAGACGCGCCCCGAGGAGCGTCTTGCCACATGTCAACAATGGGTCTGACTGAGGGCCTCCAGGAGAGAAGCCCAATCAAGACGCGCCCCGTGGAGCGTCTTGCCACATGTCAACACTGGGTCTGACTGAGCGCCTCCAGGAGAGAGGCCCAAGCAAGACGCGCCCCGAGGAGCGTCTTGCCACATGTCAACAATGGGTCTGACTGAGGGCCTCCAGGAGAGAAGCCCAAGCAAGACGCGCCCCGTGGAGCGTCTTGCCACATGTCAACACTGGGTCTTATTGAGGGCCTTCTGGAGAGAGGCCCAAGCAATACGCGCCCCGAGGAGCGTCTTGCCACATGTCAACAATGGGTCTTACTGAGGGCCTCCAGGAGAGAGGCCCAAGCAAGATGCGCCCGGAGGAGCGTCTTGCCACATGTCAACACTGGGTCTGACAGAGGGCCTCCAGGAGAGAGGCCCAAGCAAGACGCGCCCCGAGGAGCGTCTTGCCACATGTCACCTCTGGTTCTGACTGAGCGCCTCCAGGAGAGAGGCCCAAGCAAGATGCGCCCCGAGGAGCGTCTTGCCGCATGTCAGCACTCAGTCTGACTGAGCGCCTCCAGGAGAGAGGCCAAAGCAAGACGCGCCACGAGGAGCGTCTTGACACATGTCAACACTGGGTCTGACAGAGGGCCTCCATGAGAGAGGCCCAAGCAAGACGCGCCCCGAGGAGTGTCTTGCCACATGTCAACACTGGGTCTGACAGAGGGCCTCCAGGAGAGAGGCCCAAGCAAGACGCGCCCCGAGGAGTGTCTTGCCACATGTCACCACTTGGTCTGACTGAGCGCCTCCAGGAGAGAGGCCCAAGCAAGACGCGCCCCGAGGAGCGTCTTGCCACGTGTCAACACTGGGTCTGATTGAGGGCCTTCTGGAGAGAGGCCCAAGCAAGACGCGCCCCGAGGAGTGTCTTGCCAAATGTCAACACTGGGTCTGACTGAGCGCCTCAGGGAGAGAGGTCCAAGCAAGACGCGCCCCGAGGAGCGTCTTGCCACATGTCACTACTCGGTCTGACTGAGCGCCTCAGGGAGAGAGGTCCAAGCAAGACACGCCCCGAGGAGCGTCTTGCCACATGTCAACACTGGATCTGACTGAGTGCCTCCATGAGAGAAGCCCCAGCAAGACGCGCCCCGAGGAGCGTCTTGCCACATGTCACTACTCGGTCTGTTTGAGCGCCTCCAGGAGAGAGGCCCAAGCAAGACACGCCCCGAGGAGCATCTTGACACATGTCAACACTGGGTCTGACTGAGGAACTCCATGAGAGAAGCCCAAGCAAGACGCGCCCCGAGGAGCGTCTTGCCACATGTCAACACTGGGTCTGATTGAGGGCCTTCTGGAGAGAGGCCCAAGCAAGACGCGCCCCGAGGAGCGTCTTGCCACATGTATACAATGGGTCTTACTGAGGGCCTCCAGGAGAGAGGCCCACGAAAGATGCGCCCGGAGGAGCGTTTTGCCACATGTCAACACTGGGTCTGACAGAGGGCCTCCAGGAGAGAGCCCCAAGCAAGACGCACCCCGAGGAGCGTCTTGCCACATCTCACCTCTGGTTCCAACTGAGCGCCTCCAGGAGAGAGGCCTAAGCAAGACGCGCCCCGAGGAGCGTCTTGCCACATGTCAACACTGGGTCTGACAGAGGGCCTCCATGAGAGAGGCCCAAGCAAGACGCGCCCCGAGGAGCGTCTTGCGACATGTCACTACTCGGTCTAACTGAGCGCCTCCAGGAGAGAGGTCCAAGCAAGACGCGCCCCGAGGAGCGTCTTGCCACATGTCAACAATGGGTCTGACTGAGGGCCTCCAGGAGAGAAGCCCAATCAAGACGCGGCCCGTGGAGCGTCTTGCCACATGTCAACACTGGGTCTGACTGAGCGCCTCCAGGAGAGAGGCCCAAGCAAGACGCGCCCCGAGGAGCGTCTTGCCACATGTCAACAATGGGTCTGACTGAGGGCCTCCAGGAGAGAAGCCCAAGCAAGACGCGCCCCGTGGAGCGTCTTGCCACATGTCAACACTGGGTCTTATTGAGGGCCTTCTGGAGAGAGGCCCAAGCAATACGCGCCCCGAGGAGCGTCTTGCCACATGTCAACAATGGGTTTTACTGAGGGCCTCCAGGAGAGAGGCCCAAGCAAGATGCGCCCGGAGGAGCGTCTTGCCACATGTCAACACTGGGTCTGACAGAGGGCCTCCAGGAGAGAGGCCCAAGCAAGACGCGCCCCGAGGAGCGTCTTGCCACATGTCACCTCTGGTTCTGACTGAGCGCCTCCAGGAGAGAGGCCCAAGCAAGATGCGCCCCGAGGAGCGTCTTGCCACATGTCAACAATGGGTCAGACTGAGGGCCTCCAGGAGAGAAGCCCAAGCAAGACGCGCCCCGTGGAGCGTCTTGACACATGTCAACACTGGGTCTGACAGAGGGCCTCCAGGAGAGGGGCCCAAGAAAGACGCGCCCCGAGGAGTGTCTTGCCACATGTCACCACTGGGTCTGACTGAGCGCCTCCAGGAGAGAGGCCCAGGCAAGACGCGCCCCGAGGAGCGTCAGGCCACATGTCACTACTCAGTCTGACTGAGCGCCTCCAGGAGAGAGGCCCAAGCAAGACGCACCACGAGGAGCGTCTTGCCACATGTCAACAATGGGTCTTACTGAGGGCCTCCAGGAGAGAAGCCCAAGCAAGACGCGCCCCGAGGAGCTTCTTGCCACATGTCAGCACTCGGTCTGACTGAGCGCCTCCAGGACAGAAGCCAGAGCAAGACGCGCCCCGAGGAGCGTCTTGACACATGTCAACACTGGGTCTGACAGAGGGCCTCCATGAGAGAGGCCCAAGCAAGACGCGCCCCGAGGAGTGTCTTTCCACATGTCAACACTGGGTCTGACTGAGCGCCTCCAGGAGAGAGGCCCAAGCAAGACGCGCCCCGAGGAGCGTCTTGCCACGTGTCACCACTGGGTCTGATTGAGCGCCTCCAGGAGAGAGGCCCCAGCAAGACCGGTCAGGCCTGCAGTGTACACATCAGAGACATGATGTTCTTTCACAGAACTGAGGTTGTTCATTACTAAATGACTTTTACAGGAATATTGTTATTATACTATTCAACAGGTTGATCATAATAATGTGTATTAAACCCACAACCTAGCACTGAGGACAGAGGGACTTTATTTAAATTAGTACTTAATGGAAACGATACATAATGATACACAAGAGCCATGTCATACATTCAGCCTAGGAATAGTAGCATTGTGCACTATTAAAAATATACACATCAATTGCTCGAATCACATTGTTGCAAAGTAAAACTCTAATAAAACTCTAGTCTGACATCAACAGAGAAGACTTAGTGTATGCACTACAAATACAGCATTAGGATTTCGAGTGGACCGTGCACCTTGTGAACCATCAGAGGCTTATGACGCAACATATCTTCCAGTTGCTATTAGACAAGTTATAATTCTCGACCATTTTTCGGAACTGGTTTCTTGGGTCTGTGAGTAAATGCCAAATGAGATGATAGTCCTTAAGTAAGTTCCTTGCGATCCCATGTCACGCTCTTGCCCATCAGCCGGTGAACGCTGAGACGGAACTCGATGAGAGCGATGTATTTTTTAAGTGCTCCGAATGTACTTCTAACAAGCGTGCGATTCACTTCGTGAGTAAACCGCAGCTGCAGCTGATTCAAACAGTCGAGCCAACTTTCTACATCACAATATTCGTTTTGTAGTTAGTCGAGTTACCTTTTGTGTGGCGCATGCACGGGTCGTTAGCGTCCAGCTCCCAGCTTAGAGAGTCCTGTATTGACACAGACGTCAATACATCTCGATGTCATGCAACACACAAAGTCTGTCGCATACAGGTGGGTTAACACAGAAGGCCCTCAATCAGACCCAGTGTTGACAAGTGGCAAGACGCTCCTCGGGGCGCGTCTTGCTTGGGCCTCTCTCCTGGAGGCGCTCAGTCAGAATGAGTAGTGACATGCGGTCTGACGCTCCTCGGGGCGCGTGTTGCTTGGGCCTCTCTCCTGGAGGCGCTCAGTCAGACCAAGTGGTTACATGTGGCAAGACACTTCTCGGGGCGCGTCTTGCTTGGGCCTCTCTCCTGGAGGTCCTCTGTCAGACCCAGTGTTGACATGTGGCAAGACACTCCTCGGGGCGCGTCTTGCTTGGGCCTCTCTCATGGAGGCCCTCTGTCAGACCCAGTGTTGACATGTGTCAAGACGCTCCTCGGGGCGCGTCTTGCTTTGGCCTCTCTCCTGGAGGCGCTCAGTCAGACCGAGTGCTGACATGTGGCAAGACGCTCCTCGGGGCGCGTCTTGCTTGGGCCTCTCTCCTGGAGGCGCTCAGTAAGACCGAGTGCTGACAGAAGGCAAGACGCTCCTCGGGGCGCTCATTGCTTGGGCCTCTCTCCTGAATGCCCTCTGTCAGACCGAGTGTTGACATGTGGCAAGACTCTCCTCGGGGCGCGTCTTGCTTGGGCTTCTCTCATGGAGGCCCTCAGTCCGACCCAGTGTTGACATGTGTCAAGACGCTCCTCGGGGCGTGTCTTGCTTGGGCCTCTCTCCTGGAGGCGCTCAGTCAGACCCAGTGTTGACATGTGGCAAGACGCTCCTCTGGGCGCGTCTTGCTTGGGCTTCTCTCCTGGAGGCCCTCAGTCAGACCCATTGTTGACATGTGGCAAGACGCTCCTCGGGGCACGTCTTGCTTGGGCCTCTCTCCTGGAGGCGCTCAGTCAGACCGAGTAGTGAAATGTGGCAAGACGCTCCTCGGGGCGCGTCTTGCTTGGACCTCCCTCCTGGAGGCGCTCAGTCAGACCGAGTAGTGACATTTGGCACGACGCTCCTCGGGGCGCGTCTTGCTTGGGCCTCTCTCCTGGAGGAGCTCAGTCAGACCCAGTGGTGACACGTGGCAAGACGCTCCTCGAGGCGCATCTTGCTTGGGCCTCTCTCCTGGAGGCGCTAAGTCAGACCCAGTGTTGACACGTGGCAAGACGCTCCTCGGGGCGCGTCTTGCTTGGGCCTCTCTCCTGGAGGCGCTCAGTCAGACACAGTGTTGACATGTGGCAAGACACTCCTCGGGGCGCGTCTTGCTTGGGCTTCTCTCATGGAGGCCCTCAGTAAGACCCATTGTTGACATGTGGAAAGAAGCTCCTCGGGGCGCGTCTTGCTTTGGCTTCTCTCCTGGAGGCCCTCAGTCAGACCCATTGTTGACATGTGGCAAGACGCTCCTCGGGGCGCGTATTGCTTGGGCCTCTCTCCTGGATGCCCTCTGTCAGACCCAGTGTTGACATGTGGCAAGACTCTCCTCGGGGCGCGTCTTGCTTGGGCTTCTCTCATGGAGGCCCTCAGTCAGACCCAGTGTTGACATGTGTCAAGACGCTCCTCGGGGCATGTCTTGCTTGGGCCTCTCTCCTGGAGGCGCTCAGTCAGACCCAGTGTTGACATGTGGCAAGACGCTCCTCGGGGCGCTTCTTGCTTGGGCTTCTCTCCTGGAGGCCCTCAGTCAGACCCATTTTTGACATGTGGCAAGACGCTCCTCGGGGCGCGTATTGCTTGGGCCTCTCTCCTGGATGCCCTCTGTCAGACCCAGTGTTGACATGTGGCAAGACTCTCCTCGGGGCGCGTCTTGCTTGGGCTTCTCTCATGGAGGCCCTCAGTCAGACCCAGTGTTGACATGTGTCAAGACGCTCCTCGGGGCGTGTCTTGCTTGGGCCTCTCTCCTGGAGGCGCTCAGTCAGACCCAGTGTTGACATTAGGCAAGACGCTCCTCGGGGCGCTTCTTGCTTGGGCTTCTCTCCTGGAGGCCCTCAGTCAGACCCATTTTTGACATGTGGCAAGACGCTCCTCGGGGCACGTCTTGCTTGGGCCTCTCTCCTGGAGGCGCTCAGTCAGACCGAGTAGTGACATGTGGCAAGACGCTCCTCGGGGCGCGTCTTGCTTGTACCTCTCTCCTGGAGGCGCTCAGTTAGACCGAGTAGTGACATGTCGCAAGACGCTCCTCGGGGCGCGTCTTGCTTGGGCCTCTCTCATGGAGGCCCTCTGTCAGACCCAGTGTTGACATGTGGCAAGACGCTCCACGGGGCGCGTCTTGCTTGGGCTTCTCTCCTGGAGGCCCTCAGTCAGACCCATTGTTGACATGTGGCAAGACGCTCCTCGGGGCGCGTCTTGCTTGGGCCTCTCTCCTGGAGGCGCTCAGTCAGACCCAGTGTTGACATGTGGCAAGACGCTCCACGGGGCGCGTCTTGCTTGGGCTGCTCTCCTGGAGGCCCTCAGTCAGACCCATTGTTGACATGTGGCAAGACGCTCCTCGGGGCACGTCTTGCTTGGGCCTCTCTCCTGGAGGCGCTCAGTCAGACCGAGTAGTGACATGTGGCAAGACGCTCCTCGGGGCGCGTCTTGCTTAGACCTCTCTCCTGGAGGCGCTCAGTTAGACCGAGTAGTGACATGTCGCAAGACGCTCCTCGGGGCGCGTCTTGCTTGGGCCTCTCTCATGGAGGCCCTCTGTCAGACCCAGTGTTGACATGTGGCAAGACGTTCCTCGGGGCGCGTCTTGCTTGGGCCTCTCTCCTGGAGGCGCTCAGTCAGAACCAGAGGTGACATGTGGCAATTCGCTCCTCGGGGTGCGTCTTGCTTGGGCCTCTCTCCTGGAGGCCCTCTGTCAGACCCAGTGTTGACATGTGGCAAAACGCTCCTCCGGGCGCATCTTGCTTGGGCCTCTCTCCTGGAGGCCCTCAGTAAGACCCATTGTATACATGTGGCAAGACGCTCCTCGGGGCGCGTCTTGCTTGGGCCTCTCTCCAGAAGGGCCTCAATCAGACCCAGTGTTGACATGTGGCAAGACGCTCCTCGGGGCGCGTCTTGCTTGGGCTTCTCTCATGGAGGCCCTCAGTCAGACCCAGTGTTGACATGTGTCAAGACGCTCCTCGGGGCGTGTCTTGCTTGGGCCTCTCTCCTGGAGGCGCTCAAACAGACTGACTAGTGACATGTGGCAAGACCCTCCTCGGGGCGCGTCTTGCTGGGGCTTCTCTCATGGAGGCACTCAGTCAGATCCAGTGTTGACATGTGGCAAGACGCTCCTCGGGGCGCGTCTTGCTTGGACCTCTCTCCCTGAGGCGCTCAGTCAGACCGAGTAGTGACATGTGGCAAGACGCTCCTCGGGGCGCGTCTTGCTAGGACCTCTCTCCCTGAGGCGCTCAGTCAGACCCAGTGTTGACATTTGGCAAGACACTCCTCGGGGCGCGTCTTGCTTGGGCCTCTCTCATGGAGGCCCTCTGTCAGACCCAGTGTTGACATGTGTCAAGACGCTCCTCGGGGGGCGTCTTGCTTTGGCCTCTCTCCTGGAGGCCCTCTGTCAGACCCAGTGTTGACATGTGGCAAGACACTCCTCGGGGCGCGTCTTGCTTGGGCCTCTCTCATGGAGGCCCTCTGTCAGACCCAGTGTTGACATGTGTCAAGACGCTCCTCGGGGCGCGTCTTGCTTTGGCCTCTCTCCTGGAGGCGCTCAGTCAGACCGAGTGCTGACATGTGGCAAGAAGCTCCTCGGGGCGCGTCTTGATTGGGCTTCTCTCCTGGAGGCCCTCAGTAAGACCCATTGTTGACATGTGGCAAGACGCTCCTCGTGGTGCGTCTTGCTTGGGCCTCTCTCCAGAAGGCCCTCAATCAGACCCAGTGTTGACACGTGGCAAGACGCTCCTCGGGGCGCGTCTTGCTTGGGCCTCTCTCCTGGAGGTGCTCAGTCAGACTGAGTAGTGACATGTGGCCTGACGCTCCTCGGGGCGCGTCTTGCCTGGGCCTCTCTCCTGGAGGCGCTCAGTCAGACCCAGTGGTGACATGTGGCAAGACACTCCTCGGGGCACGTCTTTCTTGGGCCCCTCTCCTGGAGGCCCTCTGTCAGACCCAGTGTTGACATGTGTCAAGACGCTCCACGGGGCGCGTCTTGCTTGGGCTTCTCTCCTGGAGGCCCTCAGTCAGACCCATTGTTGACTTGTGGCAAGACGCTCCTCGGGGCGCGTCTTGCTTGGGCCTCTCTCCTGGAGGCGCTCAGTCAGAACCAGAGGTGACATGTGGCAAGACGCTCCTCCGGGCGCATCTTGCTTGGGCCTCTCTCCTGGAGGGCCTCAGTAAGACCCATTGTTGACATGTGGCAAGACGCTCCTCGGGGAGCGTATTGCTTGGGCCTCTCTCCAGAAGGCCCTCAATAAGACCCAGTGTTGACATGTGGCAAGACGCTCCACGGGGCGCGTGTTGCTTGGGCTTCTCTCCTGGAGGCCCTCAGTCGGACCCATTGTTGACATGTGGCAAGACGCTCCTCGGGGCGCGTCTTGCTTGGGCCTCTCTCCTGGAGGCGCTCAGTCAGACCCAGTGTTGACATGTGGCAAGACGCTCCACGGGGCGCGTCTTGCTTGGGCTTCTCTCCTGGAGGCCCTCAGTCAGACCCATTGTTGACATGTGGCAAGACGCTCCTCGGGGCACGTCTTGCTTGGGCCTCTCTCCTGGAGGCGCTCAGTCAGACCGAGTAGTGACATGTGGCAAGACGCTCCTCGGGGCGCGTCTTGCTTGGACCTCTCTCCTTGAGGCGCTCAGTTAGACCGAGTAGTGACATGTCGCAAGACGCTCCTCGGGGCGCGTCTTGCTTGGGCCTCTCTCATGGAGGCCCTGTGTCAGACCCAGTGTTGACATGTGGCAAGACGCTCCTCGGGGCACGTCTTGCTTGGGCCTCTCTCCTGGAGGCGCTCAGTCAGAACCAGAGGTGACATGTGGCAAGACGCTCCACGGGGCGCGTCTTGCTTGGGCTTCTCTCCTGGAGGCCCTCAGTCAGACCCATTGTATACATGTGGCAAGACGCTCCTCGGGGTGCGTCTTGCTTGGGCCTCTCTCCAGAAGGCCCTCAATCAGACCCAGTGTTGACATGTGGCAAGACGCTCCTCGGGGCGCGTCTTGCTTGGGCTTCTCTCATGGAGGCCCTCAGTCAGACCCAGTGTTGACATGTGTCAAGACGCTCCTCGGGGCGTGTCTTGCTTGGGCCTCTCTCCTGGAGGCGCTCAAACAGACCGAGTAGTGACATGTGGCAAGACGCTCCTCGGGGCGCTTCTTGCTTGGGCTTCTCTCCTGGAGGCCCTCAGTCAGACCCATTGTTGACATGTGGCAAGACGCTCCTCGGGGCACGTGTTGCTTGGACCTCTCTCCTGGAGGCGCTCAGTCAGACCGAGTAGTGACATGTGGCAAGACGCTCCTCGGGGTATGTCTTGCTTGGGCCTCTCTCCCGGAGGTGCTCAATTAGACCCAGTGTTGACATGTGGCAAGACGCTCCTCGGGGCGCGTCTTGCTTGGGCTTCTCTCCTGGAGGCCCTCAGTCAGACCCATTGTTGACATGTGGCAAGACGCTCCTCGGGGCACGTCTTGCTTGGGCCTCTCTCCTGGAGGCACTCAGTCAGACCGAGTAGTGACATGTGGCAAGACGCTCCTCGGGGTGCGTCTTGCTTGGACCTCTCTCCTGGAGGCGCTCAGTTAGACCGAGTAGTGACATGTCGCAAGACGCTCCTCGGGGCGCGTCTTGCTTGGGCCTCTCTCCTGGAGGCGCTCAGTCAGACCGAGTGCTGACATAAGGCAAGACGCTCCTCGGGGCGCGTCTTGCTTGGGCCTCTCTCCTGGAGGCGCTCAGTCAGACCCAGTGGTGACATGTGGCAAGACGCTCCTCAGGGCGCATCTTGCTTGGGGGCGCTCAGTAGACCCAGTGTTGACACGTGGCAAGACGCTCCTCGGGGCGCGTCTTGCTTGGGCCTCTCTCCTGAAGCCGCTCAGTCAGACCCAGTGTTGACATGTGGCAAGACACTCCTCGGGGCGCGTCTTGCTTGGGCCTCTCTCATGGAGGCCCTCTGTCAGACCCAGTGTTGACATGTGTCAAGACGCTCCTCGGGGCGCGTCTTGCTTTGGCCTCTCTCCTGGAGGCGCTCAGTCAGACCGAGTGCTGACATGTGGCAAGAAGCTCCTCGGGGCGCGTGTCTGTTGGGCTTCTCTCCTGGAGGCCCTCAGTAAGACCCATTGTTGACATGTGGCACGACGCTCCTCGGGGCGCGTCTTGCTTGGGCCTCTCTCCAGAAGGCCCTCAATCAGACCCAGTGTTGACACGTGGCAAGACGCTCCTCGGGGCGCGTCTTGCTTGGGCCTCTCTCCTGGAGGCGCTCAGTCAGACTGAGTAGTGACATGTGGCCTGACGCTCCTCGGGGCGCGTGTTGCTTGGGCCTCTCTCCTGGAGGCGCTCAGTCAGACCCATTGTTGACATGTTGCAAGACGCTCCTTTGGGCGCGTCTTGCTTGGGCCTCTCTCCTGGAGGCGCTCAGTCAGACCGAGTGCTGACATGTGGAAAGACGCTCCTCGGGGCGCGTCTTGCTTGGGCCTCTCTCCTGGAGGCCCTCTGTCAGACCCAGTGTTGACATGTGGCAAGACGCTCCTCCGGGCACATCTTGCTTGGGCCTCTCTCCTGGAGGCCCTCAGTCAGACCCATTGTTGACATGTGGCAAGACGCTCCTCAGGGCGCGTCTTGCTTGGGCCTTTCTCCTGGAGGCGCTCAGTCAGACCGAGTGCTGACATGTGGCAAGACGCTCCCCGGGGCGCGTCTTGCTTGGGCCTCTCTCCTGGAGGCGCTCAGTCAGACCCAGTGGTGACATGTGGCAAGACACTCCTCGGGGCGCGTCTTGCTTGGGCCTCTCTCCTGGAGGCCCTCAGTCATACCCAGTGTTGACATGTGTCAAGACGCTCCTCGGGGCGCGTCTTGCTTGGGCCTCTCTCCTGGAGGCCCTCAGTCAGACCCATTGTTGACATGTGGCAAGACGCTCCTCAGGGCGCGTCTTGCTTGGGCCTCTCTCCTGGAGGCGCTCAGTCAGACCCAGTGTTGACATGTGGCAAGACGCTCCTCGGGGCGCGTCTTGCTTGGGCCTCTCTCCTGGAGGCGCTCAGTCAGACCCAGTGTTGACATGTGGCAAGACGCTCCTCGGGGCGCGTCTTGCTTGGGCCTCTCTCCAGAAGGGCCTCAATCAGACCCAGTGTTGACATGTGGCAAGACGCTCCTCGGGGCGCATCTTGCTTGGGCTTCTCTCATGGAGGCCCTCAGTCAGACCCAGTGTTGACATGTGTCAAGACGCTCCTCGGGGCGTGTCTTGCTTGGGCCTCTCTACTGGAGGCGCTCACACAGACTGACTAGTGACATGTGGCAAGACGCTCCTCGGGGCGCGTCTTGCTGGGGCTTCTCTCATGGAGGCACTCAGTCAGATCCAGTGTTGACATGTGGCAAGACGCTCCTCGGGGCGCGTCTTGCTTGGACCTCTCTCCCTGAGGCGCTCAGTCAGACCGAGTAGTGACATGTGGCAAGACGCTCCTCGGGGCGCGTCTTGCTTGGACCTCTCTCCCTGAGGCGCTCAGTCAGACCCAGTGTTGACATTTGGCAAGACACTCCTCGGGGCGTGTCTTGCTTGGGCCTCTCTCATGGAGGCCCTCTGTCAGACCCAGTGTTGACATGTGTCAAGACGCTCCTCGGGGGGCGTCTTGCTTTGGCCTCTCTCCTGGAGGCGCTCAGTCTGACCGAGTGCTGACATGTGGCAAGAAGCTCCTCGGGGCGCGTCTTGCTTGGGCTTCTCACCTGGAGGCCCTCAGTAAGAACCACTGTTGACATGTGGCAAGACGCTCCTCGGGGCGCGTCTTGCTTGGGCCTCTCTCCAGAAGGCCCTCAATCAGACCGAGTGTTGACACGTGGCAAGACGCTCCTCGGGGCGCGTCTTGCTTGGGCCTCTCTCCTGGAGGCGCTCAGTCAGACCAAGTGGTGACATGTGGCAAGACACTCCTCGGGGCGCGTCTTGCTTGGGCCTCTCTCCTGGAGGCCCTCTGTCAGACCCAGTGTTGACATGTGGCAAGACACTCCTCGGGGCGCGTCTTGCTTGGGCCTCTCTCATGGAGGCCCTCTGTCAGACCCAGTGTTGACATGTGTCAAGACGCTCCTCGGGGCGCGTCTTGCTTTGGCCTCTCTCCTGGAGGCGCTCAGTCAGACCGAGTGCTGACATGTGGCAAGAAGCTCCTCGGGGCGCGTCTTGATTGGGCTTCTCTCCTGGAGGCCCTCAGTAAGACCCATTGTTGACATGTGGCAAGACGCTCCTCGTGGTGCGTCTTGCTTGGGCCTCTCTCCAGAAGGCCCTCAATCAGACCCAGTGTTGACACGTGGCAAGACGCTCCTCGGGGCGCGTCTTTCTTGGGCCTCTCTCCTGGAGGTGCTCAGTCAGACTGAGTAGTGACATGTGGCCTGACGCTCCTCGGGGCGCGTCTTGCCTGGGCCTCTCTCCTGGAGGCGCTCAGTCAGACCCAGTGGTGACATGTGGCAAGACACTCCTCGGGGCACGTCTTTCTTGGGCCCCTCTCCTGGAGGCCCTCTGTCAGACCCAGTGTTGACATGTGTCAAGACGCTCCACGGGGCGCGTCTTGCTTGGGCTTCTCTCCTGGAGGCCCTCAGTCAGACCCATTGTTGACTTGTGGCAAGACGCTCCTCGGGGCGCGTCTTGCTTGGGCCTCTCTCCTGGAGGCGCTCAGTCAGAACCAGAGGTGACATGTGGCAAGACGCTCCTCCGGGCGCATCTTGCTTGGGCCTCTCTCCTGGAGGCGCTCAGTCAGACCGAGTAGTGACATGTGGCAAGACGCTCCTCGGGGCGCGTCTTGCTTGGACCTCTCTCCTTGAGGCGCTCAGTTAGACCGAGTAGTGACATGTCGCAAGACGCTCCTCGGGGCGCGTCTTGCTTGGGCCTCTCTCATGGAGGCCCTGTGTCAGACCCAGTGTTGACATGTGACAAGACGCTCCTCGGGGCACGTCTTGCTTGGGCCTCTCTCCTGGAGGCGCTCAGTCAGAACCAGAGGTGACATGTGGCAAGACGCTCCACGGGGCGCGTCTTGCTTGGGCTTCTCTCCTGGAGGCCCTCAGTCAGACCCATTGTATACATGTGGCAAGACGCTCCTCGGGGCGCGTCTTGCTTGGGCCTCTCTCCAGAAGGCCCTCAATCAGACCCAGTGTTGACATGTGGCAAGACGCTCCTCGGGGCGCGTCTTGCTTGGGCTTCTCTCATGGAGGCCCTCAGTCAGACCCAGTGTTGACATGTGTCAAGACGCTCCTCGGGGCGTATCTTGCTTGGGCCTCTCTCCTGGAGGCGCTCAAACAGACCGAGTAGTGACATGTGGCAAGACGCTCCTCGGGGCGCTTCTTGCTTGGGCTTCTCTCCTGGAGGCCCTCAGTCAGACCCATTGTTGACATGTGGCAAGACGCTCCTCGGGGCACGTGTTGCTTGGACCTCTCTCCTGGAGGCGCTCAGTCAGACCGAGTAGTGACATGTGGCAAGACGCTCCTCGGGGTATGTCTTGCTTGGGCCTCTCTCCTGGAGGCGCTCAATTAGACCCAGTGTTGACATGTGGCAAGACGCTCCTCGGGGCGCGTCTTGGTTGGGCTTCTCTCCTGGAGGCCCTCAGTGAGACCCATTGTTGACATGTGGCAAGAAGCTCCTCGGGGCGCTTCTTGCTTGGGCCTCTCTCCTGGAGGCGCTCAGTCAGACCGAGTGCTGACATGTGGCAAGACGCTCCTCGGGGCGCGTCTTGCTGGGGCCTCTCTCCTGGAGGCGCTCAGTCAGACCCAGTGTTGACATGTGGCCTGACGCTCCTCGGGGCGCGTCTTGCTTGGGCTTCTCTCCTGGAGGCCCTCAGTCAGACCCATTGTTGACATGTGGCAAGACGCTCCTCGGGGCACGTCTTGCTTGGGCCTCTCTCCTGGAGGCACTCAGTCAGACCGAGTAGTGACATGTGGCAAGACGCTCCTCGGGGTGCGTCTTGCTTGGACCTCTCTCCTGGAGGCGCTCAGTTAGACCGAGTAGTGACATGTCGCAAGACGCTCCTCGGGGCGCGTCTTGCTTGGGCCTCTCTCCTGGAGGCGCTCAGTCAGACCGAGTGCTGACATAAGGCAAGACGCTCCTCGGGGCGCGTCTTGCTTGGGCCTCTCTCCTGGAGGCGCTCAGTCAGACCCAGTGGTGACATGTGGCAAGACGCTCCTCGGGGCGCATCTTGCTTGGGGCGCGCTCAGTAGACCCAGTGTTGACACGTGGCAAGACGCTCCTCGGGGCGCGTCTTGCTTGGGCCTCTCTCCTGGAGCCGCTCAGTCAGACCCAGTGTTGACATGTGGCAAGACACTCCTCGGGGCGCGTCTTGCTTGGGCCTCTCTCATGGAGGCCCTCTGTCAGACCCAGTGTTGACATGTGTCAAGACGCTCCTCGGGGCGCCTCTTGCTTTGGCCTCTCTCCTGGAGGCGCTCAGTCAGACCGAGTGCTGACATGTGGCAAGAAGCTCCTCGGGGCGCGTGTTGGTTGGGCTTCTCCCATGGAGGCCCTCAGTAAGACCCATTGTTGACATGTGGCAAGACGCTCCTCGGGGCGCGTCTTGCTTGGGCCTCTCTCCAGAAGGCCCTCAATCAGACCCAGTGTTGACACGTGGCAAGACGCTCCTCGGGGCGCGTCTTGCTTGGGCCTCTCTCCTGGAGGCGCTCAGTCAGACTGAGTAGTGACATGTGGCCTGACGCTCCTCGGGGCGCGTGTTGCTTGGGCCTCTCTCCTGGAGGCGCTCAGTCAGACCCATTGTTGACATGTTGCAAGACGCTCCTTTGGGCGCGTCTTGCTTGGGCCTCTCTCCTGGAGGCGCTCAGTCAGAACCAGAGGTGACATGTGGCAAGACGCTCCTCCGGGCGCATCTTGCTTGGGCCTCTCTCCTGGAGGGCCTCAGTAAGACCCATTGTTGACATGTGGCAAGACGCTCCTCGGGGCGCGTATTGCTTGGGCCTCTCTCCAGAAGGCCCTCAATAAGACCCAGTGTTGACATGTGGCAAGACGCTCCACGGGGCGCGTCTTGCTTGGGCTTCTCTCCTGGAGGCCCTCAGTCAGACCCATTGTTGACATGTGGCAAGACGCTCCTCGGGGCGCGTCTTGCTTGGGCCTCTCTCCTGGAGGCGCTCAGTCAGACCCAGTGTTGACATGTGGCAAGACGCTCCACGGGGCGCGTCTTGCTTGGGCTTCTCTCCTGGAGGCCCTCAGTCAGACCCATTGTTGACATGTGGCAAGACGCTCCTCGGGGCACGTCTTGCTTGGGCCTCTCTCCTGGAGGCGCTCAGTCAGACCGAGTAGTGACATGTGGCAAGACGCTCCTCGGGGCGCGTCTTGCTTGGACCTCTCTCCTTGAGGCGCTCAGTTAGACCGAGTAGTGACATGTCGCAAGACGCTCCTCGGGGCGCGTCTTGCTTGGGCCTCTCTCATGGAGGCCCTGTGTCAGACCCAGTGTTGACATGTGACAAGACGCTCCTCGGGGCACGTCTTGCTTGGGCCTCTCTCCTGGAGGCGCTCAGTCAGAACCAGAGGTGACATGTGGCAAGACGCTCCACGGGGCGCGTCTTGCTTGGGCTTCTCTCCTGGAGGCCCTCAGTCAGACCCATTGTATACATGTGGCAAGACGCTCCTCGGGGCGCGTCTTGCTTGGGCCTCTCTCCAGAAGGCCCTCAATCAGACCCAGTGTTGACATGTGGCAAGACGCTCCTCGGGGCGCGTCTTGCTTGGGCTTCTCTCATGGAGGCCCTCAGTCAGACCCAGTGTTGACATGTGTCAAGACGCTCCTCGGGGCGTGTCTTGCTTGGGCCTCTCTCCTGGAGGCGCTCATACAGACCGAGTAGTGACATGTGGCAAGACGCTCCTCGGGGCGCTTCTTGCTTGGGCTTCTCTCCTGGAGGCCCTCAGTCAGACCCATTGTTGACATGTGGCAAGACGCTCCTCGGGGCACGTGTTGCTTGGACCTCTCTCCTGGAGGCGCTCAGTCAGACCGAGTAGTGACATGTGGCAAGACGCTCCTCGGGGTATGTCTTGCTTGGGCCTCTCTCCTGGAGGCGCTCAATTAGACCCAGTGTTGACATGTGGCAAGACGCTCCTCGGGGCGCGTCTTGGTTGGGCTTCTCTCCTGGAGGCCCTCAGTGAGACCCATTGTTGACATGTGGCAAGAAGCTCCTCGGGGCGCTTCTTGCTTGGGCCTCTCTCCTGGAGGCGCTCAGTCAGACCGAGTGCTGACATGTGGCAAGACGCTCCTCGGGGCGCGTCTTGCTGGGGCCTCTCTCCTGGAGGCGCTCAGTCAGACCCAGTGTTGACATGTGGCCTGACGCTCCTCGGGGCGCGTCTTGCTTGGGCTTCTCTCCTGGAGGCCCTCAGTCAGACCCATTGTTGACATGTGGCAAGACGCTCCTCGGGGCACGTCTTGCTTGGGCCTCTCTCCTGGAGGCACTCAGTCAGACTGAGTAGTGACATGTGGCAAGACGCTCCTCGGGGTGCGTCTTGCTTGGACCTCTCTCCTGGAGGCGCTCAGTTAGACCGAGTAGTGACATGTCGCAAGACGCTCCTCGGGGCGCGTCTTGCTTGGGCCTCTCTCCTGGAGGCGCTCAGTCAGACCGAGTGCTGACATAAGGCAAGACGCTCCTCGGGGCGCGTCTTGCTTGGGCCTCTCTCCTGGAGGCGCTCAGTCAGACCCAGTGGTGACATGTGGCAAGACGCTCCTCGGGGCGCATCTTGCTTGGGGCGCGCTCAGTAGACCCAGTTTGACACGTGGCAAGACGCTCCTCGGGGCGCGTCTTGCTTGGGCCTCTCTCCTGGAGCCGCTCAGTCAGACCCAGTGTTGACATGTGGCAAGACACTCCTCGGGGCGCGTCTTGCTTGGGCCTCTCTCATGGAGGCCCTCTGTCAGACCCAGTGTTGACATGTGTCAAGACGCTCCTCGGGGCGCGTCTTGCTTTGGCCTCTCTCCTGGAGGCGCTCAGTCAGACCGAGTGCTGACATGTGGCAAGAAGCTCCTCGGGGCGCGTGTTGGTTGGGCTTCTCCCATGGAGGCCCTCAGTAAGACCCATTGTTGACATGTGGCAAGACGCTCCTCGGGGCGCGTCTTGCTTGGGCCTCTCTCCAGAAGGCCCTCAATCAGACCCAGTGTTGACACGTGGCAAGACGCTCCTCGGGGCGCGTCTTGCTTGGGCCTCTCTCCTGGAGGCGCTCAGTCAGACTGAGTAGTGACATGTGGCCTGACGCTCCTCGGGGCGCGTGTTGCTTGGGCCTCTCTCCTGGAGGCGCTCAGTCAGACCCATTGTTGACATGTTGCAAGACGCTCCTTTGGGCGCGTCTTGCTTGGGCCTCTCTCCTGGAGGCGCTCAGTCAGACCGAGTGCTGACATGTGGAAAGAAGCTCCTCGGGGCGCGTCTTGCTTGGGCCTCTCTCCTGGAGGCCCTCTGTCAGACCCAGTGTTGACATGTGGCAAGACGCTCCTCCGGGCACATCTTGCTTGGGCCTCTCTCCTGGAGGCCCTCAGTCAGACCCATTGTTGACATGTGGCAAGACGCTCCTCAGGGCGCGTCTTGCTTGGGCCTTTCTCCTAGAGGCGCTCAGTCAGACCGAGTGCTGACATGTGGCAAGACGCTCCTCGGGGCGCGTCTTGCTTGGGCCTCTCTCCTGGAGGCGCTCAGTCAGACTGAGTAGTGACATGTGGCCTGACGCTCCCCGGGGCGCGTCTTGCTTGGGCCTCTCTCCTGGAGGCGCTCAGTCAGACCCAGTGGTGACATGTGGCAAGACACTCCTCGGGGCGCGTCTTGCTTGGGCCTCTCTCCTGGAGGCCCTCAGTCATACCCAGTGTTGACATGTGTCAAGACGCTCCTCGGGGCGCGTCTTGCTTGGGCCTCTCTCCTGGAACATCAATCGAGAACATCATGTCTCTGATGTGTACACTGCAGGCCTGACCGGGGTTTGCACGCAAGGGCCTGTGTGTGTGTGTGTGTGTGTGTGTGTGTGTGTGTGTGTGTGTGTGTGTGTGTGTGTGTGTGTGTGTGTGTGTGTGTGTGTGTGTGTGTGTGTGTGTGTGAAACAAATAAAGATAAATATAGCTAGTGCGGCCACGAGCGGTCGTGCAGGGTAGAGGCTGCGCGAAAACGCCTCTAAAAACAAGCGCGTGCCCACGCCCGATCCGTGGAAGCACGTAGACCTAGCAAACGTACTAGCAGAAATCAACGATCGCACACGGGTCATTGAGTGTGTACAGGGTTCGTCTGCGTGTGTGGCATTGGGCAATCTAGCGGCAACCGTGTGGCCTGAAGGCGGAACCGGCCAACCCGTCGCCCTCACCATCGTTGCGCTTCGAGATGAACTATTGCTAAAGATGATCGTCCTCATCAACCACGGCGCTACCAGAGTAGCTCGTAACGAAGACCCTCTCCGCGACCTCGCGGCCAGTGTGCGCAGTGTACAGCAAATGACAAACGATGTTGCGAGCGATATATTGGAAAAACTTTGCACTGACGCGACGATCGCCACTGCAGGTTGTGCGAGTCTCGCGCAAAGTGCCATATCAAACGTGCGCAAGCTAGTGACAAGCAACTTCACCAGATCCGTAGATTCTGCATACGCTCGGATACGAATGAAAGTATCGAGAGATAACACCGACACAAGTTGCGCGACGGCGCTGACAGGAGTCGCTACAACACTGGATTTATTAATCAACGTAATTGTGATCGTAATGGCGTTTCGAGTGTGCACCAGAAACTACAACCAGTACTACAGAAAACTGGCATGAGGGTCGCGGTTTAACGTTATGTTGGTGTCTCGCATCGACCGTCGACGGCCGTTTGCCAGCGGCTGAAAATGGCAGTTGACGAAATGGAAACGCCGACCGTCGATAGTGCACTCTCGCAAGTTCACACCGCACCATCTCAGGAGACAGACCACAGAGTCATATTAGCGGAGGGTAGATAGAAAATGCGCAAACCGCCGCAACCGCCCATATACATACTATACGAGTTCAACATAGAGTGGAGTAAGAAGTTACTACCGATTGTATTTCCAACGTGCAAGCAGCTGGTGTTTGACGCTTTACTTGAGTATCACAGAGGTTGCGATGTCCTGTGTTCCACGAGCGCATGGAAACAAGTGAACGAACTTCTACGGACCGTACTGTTGGGGTATGAGCGAGCTGTAAAATCAATACACGCTAGACACGCGGACTTTGCCGCGTTACTGGACACGCATATCGCCACAACAAAACCGGGTCAAGTGTTCGGGGCGTCACCGCGCTCGACTATACACGTCTTGGCCTACCACGAGTACATGAGCCCACAGATCCTAAGCGAGGTAGAAGCCGTTGTGTCTACCCAACGCAAATTCAGCACAGCCGTGCGCGCTAAGACAAGTCCCTCTAGACTGCTGGAAATTTTGGAAACGTGGAAGGCTGGCGTGTACGCGCTTTCTACACATCTCAAGCGTATGATCGCGATACTCTCGGCCGCACAACAACTAATGGTCATGTGTTCGGAAGGTCTGATCAGGTCTGACATGACCGGTTGTCAATCGACGTCGAGCGTGCACTCACACACGGATATCCTGGCGTACAGTAAAGCGACGTCGACCTCTAAGCTCACGTTGATCGCCGATGTTTCGAAGGGCAATCGAGTGTGTTGGCTGATGAAAGCTATGGTGACCGACGGTCGCGTCGACTACAATGTGCCTCATTGCGACTGGAGAGGCGTATGTGATCCTTTGCAAATCGATAACACCACCGCGGTCGAGTGCGAAGTCACGGTCGGCGGCGTGTTGTCCTTACTGTGCCCCATACAATGTGACGGTCCGTTTCACGGACCGGTGTGTTACGACCCGACTAACGAAACGTACCAGGTGATAACATTGCATCCGCCCATTACAGCGGAGCGAGCGTTTTGCCACACTCCCAAACCAAGGTTAATAGTTGTAGCGCACGCCCTTTCGGACCTCGGTGCACGTGAAAAACTGGCGTACACTCACAACATCACGCTCGAGACAGCTCAAGCGTTACGCGAAACAAAGGACGTGTTCAAATCCATAGAGAATATACGGTCTTTAGCGTATGCGTATATAAAGGAGGTCGATGACATTTACAGACCTGGCGGCGTGGGCACCACAGTAGAACAACAAGGTGCTCTCAAGCGCACACAGATACTGGCCGCATTATCACTCGCGATGTCTATCCTGACATGCCCGTTTCTGATTTCTATGTATATTAAATTATGACAAGAGCTACGGTGGTTACGATTACACTCTGACCACGTGCCTTAGTTTCTGCTAGTGACCTATAAATACATTTGCCCACTTGCTCTCACTGCCATTAAAGCGGCTGTACCCACACGTACAACACCCAAGAAAAAAAAAGATCTCGCTGTCTGTACTGGGTGTACTCTCAGTAGTCGCAGTTGCTCAGGCCATGGTGGTACGCTCACATAACGCCTCTGAGATACGTCCCATCACACCACCTCCTACACTACTCGCGAAGGAGTATTCAACACCCCCTTTGTACGAAGACAACCATTATAACGAGCACAGCACAACGCTTGCCGCACGTGAAGACAACATGCAGGAGACAACGCTACCACCTGTCGTGAGAACAACGGATTCGAGTGACAACGATCGCGACTATGAAGAGCACATTACAGCACCCTCTGTGCACGAAGACCAGGTGCAGGAGACAACGCTACCACCTGTCGTGAGAAACAAGAGTTTGGTTAACAATGATCATCGTCGTGTCCCATTGTAAACTGGGCGTGCCATCGCACACATCGTACATGTGTGTTAACCCACCTGTATGCGACAGACTTTGTGTGTTGCATGACATCGAGATGTATTGACGTCTGTGTCAATACAGGACTCTCTATAAGCCGGGAGCTGGACGCTAACGACCCGTGCATGCGCCACACAAAAGGTATCGTACATGTGCTAACCCACCTGTATGCGACAGACTTTGTGTGTTGCATGACATTGAGATGTATTGACGTCTGTGTCAATACAGGACTCTCTAAGCTGGGAGCTGGACACTAACAACCCGTGCATGAGCCACACAAAAGGTATCGTACATGTGTTAACCCACCTGCATGCGACAGACTTTGTGTGTTGCATGACATCGAGATGTATTGACGTCTGTGTCAATACAGGACTCTCTAAGCTGGGAGCTGGACGATAACGACCCGTGCATGCGCCACACAAAAGGTAACTCGACTAACTACAAAACGCATATTGTGATGTAGAAAGTTGGCTCGACTGTTTGAATCAGCTGCAGCTGCGGTTTACTCACAAAGTGAATCGCACGCTTGTTAGAAGTACATTCGGAGCACTTAAAAAATACATCGCTCTCATCGAGTTCCGTCTCAGCGTTCACCGGCTGATGGGCAAGAGCGTGACATGGGATCGCCAGGAACTTACTTAAGGACTATCATCTCATTTGGCATTTACTCACGGACCCAAGAAACCAGTTCCGAAAAATGGTCGAGAATTATAACTTGTCTAATAGCAACTGGAAGATATGTTGCGTCATAAGCCTCTGATGGTTCACAAGGTGCACGGTCCACTCGAAATCCTAATGCTGTATTTGTAGTACATACACTAAGTCTTCTCTGTTGATGTCGGACTAGAGTTTTATTAGAGTTTTACTTTGCAACAATGGGATTCGAGCAATTGATGTGTATATTTTTAATAGTGCACAATGCTACTATTCCTAGGCTGAATGTACGACATGGCTCTTATGTATCATTATGTATCGTTTCCATTAAGTACTAATGGCATTTACTCACGGACCCAAGAAACCAGTTCCGAAAAATGGTCGAGAATTATAACTTGTCTAATAGCAACTGGAAGATATGTTGCGTCATAAGCCTCTGATGGTTCACAAGGTGCACGGTCCACTCTAAATCCTAATGCTGTATTTGTAGTACATACACTAAGTCTTCTCTGTTGATGTCAGACTAGAGTTTTATTAGAGTTTTACTTTGCAACAATGGGATTCGAGCAATTGATCTGTATATTTTTAATAATGCACAATGCTACTATTCCTAGGCTGAATGTATGACATGGCTCTTATGTATCATTATGTATCGTTTCCATTAAGTACTAATTTAAATAAAGTCCCTCTGTCCTCAGTGCTAGGTTGTGGGTTTAAGTGGCAAGACGCTCCTCGGGGCGCATATTGCTTGGGCCTCTCTCCTGGATGCCCTCTGTCAGACCGAGTGTTGACATGTGGCAAGACTCTCCTCGGGGAGTGTCTTGCTTGGGCTTCTCTCATGGAGGCCGTCAGTCAGACCCAGTGTTGACATGTGTCAAGACGCTCCTCGGGGCGTGTCTTGCTTGGGCCTCTCTCCTGGAGGCGCTCAGTCAGACCCAGTGTTGACATGTGGCAAGACGCTCCTCGGGGCGCGTCTTGCTTGGGCTTCTCTCCTGGAGGCCCTCAGTCAGACCCATTGTTGACATGTGGCAAGACGCTCCTCGGGGCACGTCTTGCTTGGGCCTCTCTCCTGGAGGCGCTCAAACAGACCGAGTAGTGACATGTGGCAAGACGCTCCTCTGGGCGCGTCTTGCTGGGGCTTCTCTCATGGAGGCACTCAGTCAGACCCAGTGTTGACATGTGTCAAGACGCTCCTCGGGGGGCGTCTTGCTTTGGCCTCTCTCCTGGAGGCACTCAGTCAGACCGAGTGCTGACATGTGGCAAGAAGCTCCTCGGGGCGCGTCTTGCTTGGACTTCTCTCCCGGAGGCCCTCAGTAAGAACCATTGTTGACATGTGGCAAGACGCTCCTCGGGACGCGTCTTTCTTGGGCCTCTCTCCAGAAGGCCCTCAATCAGACCCAGTGTTGACACGTGGCAAGACGCTCCTCAGGGCGCGTCTTGCTTGGGCCTCTCTCCTGGAGGCGCTCAGTCAGACTGAGTAGTGACATGTGGCCTGACGCTCCTCGGGGCGCGTGTTGCTTGGGCCTCTCTCCTGGAGGCGCTCAGTCAGACCAAGTGGTGACATGTGGCAAGACAATCCTCGGGGCGCATCTTGCTTGGGCCTCTCTCCTGGAGGCTCTCTGTCAGACCCAGTGTTGACATGTGGCAAGACACTCCTCGGGGCGCGTCTTGCTTGGGCCTCTCTCATGGAGGCCCTCTGTCAGACCCAGTGTTGACATGTGTCAAGACGCTCCTCGGGGCGCGTCTTGCTTTGGCCTCTCTCCTGGAGGCGCTCAGTCAGACCGAGTGCTGACATGTGGCAAGAAGCTCCTCGGGGCGCGTCTTGCTTGGGCTTCTCTCCTGGAGGCCCTCAGTAAGACCCATTGTTGACATGTGGCAAGACGCTCCTCGGGGCGCGTCCTGCTTGGGCCTCTCTCCTGGAGGCGCTCAGTCAGACTGAGTAGTGACATGTGTTCTGACGCTCCTCGGGGCGCGTGTTGCTTGGGCCTCTCTCCTGCAGGCGCTCAGTCAAACCAAGTGGTGACATGTGGCAAGACACTCCTCGGGGCGCTTCTTGCTTGGGCCTCTCTCCTGGAGGCCCTCTGTCATACCCAGTGTTGACATGTGTCAAGACGCTCCTCGGGGCGCGTCTTGCTTGGGCTTCTCTCCTGGAGGCCCTCAGTCAGACCCATTGTTGGCATGTGGCAAGACGCTCCTCGGGGCGCGTCTTGCTTGGGCCTCTCTCCTGGAGGCGCTCAGTCAGACCGAGTGCTGACATTTGGCAAGACGCTCCTCGGGCCGCGTGTTGCTTGGGCTTCTCTCCTGGAGGCCCTCAGTCAGACCCATTGTTGACATGTGGCCTGACGCTCCTCGGGGCGCGTGTTGCTGGGGCCTCTCTCCTGGAGGCGCTCAGTCAGACCAAGTGGTGACATGTGGCAAGACACTCCTCGGGGCGCGTCTTGCTTGGGCCTCTCTCCTGGAGGCCCTCTGTCATACCCAGTGTTGACATGTGTCAAGACGCTCCTCGGGGCGCGTCTTGCTTGGGCTTCTCTCCTGGAGGCCCTCAGTCAGACCCATTGTTGGCATGTGGCAAGACGCTCCTCGGGGCGCGTCTTGCTTGGGCCTCTCTCCTGCAGGCGCTCAGTCAGACCGAGTGCTGACATGTGGCAAGACGCTCCTCGGGCCGCGTGTTGCTTGGGCTTCTCTCCTGGAGGCCCTCAGTCAGACCCATTGTTGACATGTGGCAAGACGCTTCTCGGGGCGCGTCTTGCTTGGGCCTCTCTCCTGGAGGCGCTCAGTCAGACCGAGTGCTGACATGTGGCAAGACGCTCCTCGGGGCGCGTCTTGATTGGGCCTCTCTCCTGGAGGCGCTCAGTCAGACTGAGTAGTGACATGTGGCCTGACGATCCTCGGGGCACGTCTTGCTTGGGCCTCTCTCCTGGAGGCGCTCAGTCAGACCCAGTGATGACATGTGGCAAGACACTCCTCGGGGCGCGTCTTGCTTGGGCTTCTCTCCTGGAGGCGCTCAGACAGACCCAGTGTTGACATGTGACAAGACGCTCCTCGGGGCGCGTCTTGCTTGGGCCTCTCTCCTGGAGGCGCTTAGTCGGAACCAGAGGTGACATGTGGCAAGACGCTCCTCGGGGCGTGCTTGCTTGGTCCTCTCTCCTGGAGGCCCTCTGTCAGACCCAGTGTTGACATGTGGCAAGACGCTCCTTCGGGCGCATCTTGCTTGGGCCTCTCTCCTGGAGGCCCTCAGTCAGACCCATTGTTGACATGTGGCAAGACGCTCCTCGGGGCGCGTCTTGCTTGGGCCTCTCTCCTGGAGGCGCTCAGTCAGACCGAGTGTTGACATGTGGCAAGACGCTCCTCGGGGCGCGTCTTGCTTGGGCCTCTCTCCTGGAGGCGCTCAGTCAGACCCAGTGTTGACATGTGGCAAGACGCTCCTCGGGGCGCGTCTTGCTTGGGCCTCTCTCCTGGAGGCGCTCAGTCAGACCCAGTGGTGACACGTGGAAAGATGCTCCTCGGGGCACGTCTTGCTTGGGCTTCTCTCATGGAGGCCCTCAGTCCGACCCAGTGTTGACATATGTCAAGACGCTCCTCGGGGCGTCTCTTGCTTGGGCCTCTCTCCTGGAGGCGCTCAGTCAGACCCAGTGTTGACATGTGGCAAGACGCTCCTCTTGGCGCGTCTTGCTTGGGCTTCTCTCCTGGAGGCCCTCAGTCAGACCCATTGTTGACATGTGGCAAGACGCTCCTCGGGGCATGTCTTGCTTGGGCCTCTCTCCTGGAGGCGCTCAGTCAGACAGAGTAGTGACATGTGGCAAGACGCTCCTCGGGGCGCGTCTTGCTTGGACCTCCCTCCTGGAGGCGCTCAGTCAGACCGAGTAGTGACATTTGGCAAGACGCTCCTCGGGGCGCGTCTTGCTTGGACCTCTCTCCTGGAGGCGCTCAGTTAGACCGAGTAGTGACATGTGGCAAGACGCTCCTCGGGGCGCGTCTTGCTTGGGCCTCTCTCCTGGAGGCGCTCAGTCAGACCGAGTGGTGACACGTGGCAAGACGCTCCTCGGGGCGCATCTTGCTTGGGCTCTCTCCTGGAGGCGCTAAGTCAGACCCAGTGTTGACACGTGGCAAGACGCTCCTCGGGGCGCGTCTTGCTTGGGCCTCTCTCCTGGAGGCGCTCAGTCAGACACAGTGTTGACATGTGGCAAGACACTCCTCGGGGCGCGTCTTGCTTGGGCTTCTCTAATGGAGGCCCACAGTAAGACCCATTGTTGACATCTGGAAAGAAGCTCCTCGGGGCGCGTCTTGCTTTGGCTTCTCTCCTGGAGGCCCTCAGTCAGACCCATTGTTGACATGTGGCAAGACGCTCCTCGGGGCGCGTATTGCTTGGGCCTCTCTCATGGAGGCCCTCAGTCAGACCCAGTGTTGACATGTGTCAAGACGCTCCTCGGGGCGTGTCTTGCTTGGGCCTCTCTCCTGGAGGCGCTCAGTCAGACCCAGTGTTGACATGTGGCAAGACGCTCCTCGGGGCGCTTCTTGCTTGGGCTTCTCTCCTGGAGGCCCTCAGTAAGACCCATTGTTGACATGTGGCAAGACGCTCCTCGGGGCACGTCTTGCTTGGGCCTCTCTCCTGGATGCGCTCAGTCAGACCTAGTAGTGACATGTGGCAAGACGCTCCTCGGGGCGCGTCTTGCTGGGGCTTCTCTCATGGAGGCACTCAGTCAGACCCAGTGTTGACATGTGGCAAGACGCTCCTCGGGGCGCGTGTTGCTTGGACCTCTCTCCTGGAGGCGCTCAGTCAGACCGAGTAGTGACATGTGGCAAGACGCTCCTCGGGGCGCGTCTTGCTGGGGCCTCTCTCCTGGAGGCGCTCAGTCAGACCCAGTGTTGACATGTGTCAAGACGCTCCTCGGGCGTTTCTTGCTTGCGCCTCTCTCCTGGAGGCGCTCAGTCAGACCCAGAGGTGACATGTGGCAAGACGCTCCTCGGGCCTCTCTCCTGGAGGCGCTCAGTCAGACCCAGTGTTGACATGTGGCAAGAAGCTCCTCGGGGCGCGTCTTGCTTGGGCCTCTCTCCTGGAGGTGCTCAGTCAGACCCAGTGTTGACATGTGGCAAGACGCTCCTCGGGGCGCGTCTTGCTGGGGCTTCTCTCATGGAGGCACTCAGTCAGACCCAGTGTTGACATGTGGCAAGATGCTCCTCGGGGCACGTCTTGCTTGGGCCTCTCTCCTGGAGGCGCTCAGTCAGACCCAGAGGAGACATGGGTCAAGACGCTCCTCGGGGAGCGTCTTGCTTGGGCCTCTCTCCTGAAGGCGCTCAGTCAGACCGAGTGCTGACATGTTGCAAGACGCTCCTCCGGGCGCGTCTTGCTTGGGCCTCTCTCCTGGAGGCGCTCAGTCAGACCCAGTGTTCACATGTGGCAAGACGCTCCTCGGGGCGTGTCTTGCTTGGGCCTCTCTCCTGGAGGCGCTCAGTCAGACCCAGTGTTGACATGTGGCAAAACGCTCCTCGGGGCGCGTCTTGCTTGGGCCTCCTTCCTGGAGGCGCTCAGTCAGACCGAGTGCTGACATGTGGCAAGACGCTCCTCGGGGCGCATCTTGCTTGGGCTTCTCTCCTGGAGAACCTCAGTCAGACCCAGTGTTGACATGTGGCAAAACGCTCCTCGGGGCGCGTCTTATTTGGGCCTCTCTCCTGGGGGCCCTCAGTCAGACCCAGTGTTGACATGTGGCAAGACGCTCCTCGGGGCGCGTCTTGCTCGGGCTTCTCTCCTGGAGGCCCTCAGTCAGACCCATTGTTGACATGTGGCAAGACGCTCCTCGGGGCACGTCTTGCTTGGGCCTCTCTCCTGGAGGCGCTCAGTCAGACCGAGTATTGACATGTGGCAAGACGCTCCTCGGGGCGCGTCTTGCTTGGACCTCCCTCCTGGAGGCGCTCAGTCAGACCGAGTAGTGACATGTGGCAAGACGCTCCTCGGGGCGTGTCTTGCTTGGACCTCTCTCCTGGAGGCGCTCAGTTAGACCGAGTAGTGACATGTGGCAAGACGCTCCTCTGGGCGCGTCTTGCTTGGGCCTCTCTCCTGGAGGCGCTCAGTCAGACCGAGTGGTGACACGTGGCAAGACGCTCCTCGGGGCGCATCTTGCTTGGGCTCTCTCCTGGAGGCGCTAAGTCAGACCCAGTGTTGACACGTGGCAAGACGCTCCTCGGGGCGCGTCTTGCTTGGGCCTCTCTCCTGGAGGCGCTCAGTCAGACACAGTGTTGACATGTGGCAAGACACTCCTCGGGGCGCGTCTTGCTTGGGCTTCTCTAATGGAGGCCCACAGTAAGACCCATTGTTGACATCTGGAAAGAAGCTCCTCGGGGCGCGTCTTGCTTTGGCTTCTCTCCTGGAGGCCCTCAGTCAGACCCATTGTTGACATGTGGCAAGACGCTCCTCGGGGCGCGTATTGCTTGGGCCTCTCTCATGGAGGCCCTCAGTCAGACCCAGTGTTGACATGTGTCAAGACGCTCCTCGGGGCGTGTCTTGCTTGGGCCTCTCTCCTGGAGGCGCTCAGTCAGACCCAGTGTTGACATGTGGCAAGACGCTCCTCGGGGCGCTTCTTGCTTGGGCTTCTCTCCTGGAGGCCCTCAGTAAGACCCATTGTTGACATGTGGCAAGACGCTCCTCGGGGCACGTCTTGCTTGGGCCTCTCTCCTGGAGGCGCTCAGTCAGACCGAGTAGTGACATGTGGCAAGACGCTCCTCGGGGCGCGTCTTGCTGGGGCTTCTCTCATGGAGGCACTCAGTCAGACCCAGTGTTGACATGTGGCAAGACGCTCCTCGGGGCGCGTGTTGCTTGGACCTCTCTCCTGGAGGCGCTCAGTCAGACCGAGTAGTGACATGTGGCAAGACGCTCCTCGGGGCGCGTCTTGCTGGGGCCTCTCTCCTGGAGGCGCTCAGTCAGACCCAGTGTTGACATGTGTCAAGACGCTCCTCGGGCGTTTCTTGCTTGCGCCTCTCTCCTGGAGGCGCTCAGTCAGACCCAGAGGTGACATGTGGCAAGACGCTCCTCGGGCCTCTCTCCTGGAGGCGCTCAGTCAGACCCAGTGTTGACATGTGGCAAGAAGCTCCTCGGGGCGCGTCTTGCTTGGGCCTCTCTCCTGGAGGTGCTCAGTCAGACCCAGTGTTGACATGTGGCAAGACGCTCCTCGGGGCGCGTCTTGCTGGGGCTTCTCTCATGGAGGCACTCAGTCAGACCCAGTGTTGACATGTGGCAAGATGCTCCTCGGGGCACGTCTTGCTTGGGCCTCTCTCCTGGAGGCGCTCAGTCAGACCCAGAGGAGACATGGGTCAAGACGCTCCTCGGGGAGCGTCTTGCTTGGGCCTCTCTCCTGAAGGCGCTCAGTCAGACCGAGTGCTGACATGTTGCAAGACGCTCCTCCGGGCGCGTCTTGCTTGGGCCTCTCTCCTGGAGGCGCTCAGTCAGACCCAGTGTTCACATGTGGCAAGACGCTCCTCGGGGCGCGTCTTGCTTGGGCCTCTCTCCTGGAGGCGCTCAGTCAGACCCAGTGTTGACATGTGGCAAAACGCTCCTCGGGGCGCGTCTTGCTTGGGCCTCCTTCCTGGAGGCGCTCAGTCAGACCGAGTGCTGACATGTGGCAAGACGCTCCTCGGGGCGCATCTTGCTTGGGCTTCTCTCCAGGAGAACCTCAGTCAGACCCAGTGTTGACATGTGGCAAAACGCTCCTCGGGGCGCGTCTTATTTGGGCCTCTCTCCTGGGGGCCCTCAGTCAGACCCAGTGTTGACATGTGGCAAGACGCTCCTCGGGGCGCGTCTTGCTCGGGCTTCTCTCCTGGAGGCCCTCAGTCAGACCCATTGTTGACATGTGGCAAGACGCTCCTCGGGGCACGTCTTGCTTGGGCCTCTCTCCTGGAGGCGCTCAGTCAGACCGAGTATTGACATGTGGCAAGACGCTCCTCGGGGCGCGTCTTGCTTGGACCTCCCTCCTGGAGGCGCTCAGTCAGACCGAGTAGTGACATGTGGCAAGACGCTCCTCGGGGCGTGTCTTGCTTGGACCTCTCTCCTGCAGGCGCTCAGTTAGACCGAGTAGTGACATGTGGCAAGACGCTCGTCGGGGCGGGTCTTGCTTGGGCCTCTCTCCTGGAGGCGCTCATTCAGAACTGGAAGATATGTTGCGTCATAAGCCTCTGATGGTTCACCAGGTGCACGGTCCACTTGAAATCCTAATGCTGTATTTGTAGTACATACACTAAGTCTTCTCTGTTGATGTCAGACTAGAGTTTTATTAGAGTTTTACTTTGCAACAATGGGATTCGAGCAAATGATGTGTGTATTTTTAATAGTGCACAATGCTACTATTCCTAGGCTGAATGTATGACATGGCTCTTATGTATCATTATGTATCGTTTCCATTAAGTACTAATTTAAATAAAGTCCCTCTGTCCTCAGTGCTAGGTTGTGGGTTTAATACACATTATTATGATCAACCTGTTGAATAGTATAAGCCCCATACAATGTGACGGTCCGTGTGACGGACCGGTGTGTTACGACCCGACTAACGAAACGTACCAGGTGATAACATTGCATCTGCCCATTACAGCGGAGCGAGCGTTTCGCCACACTCCCAAACCAAGGTTAATAGTTGTAGCGCACGCCTTTTCGGACCTCGGTGCACGCGAAACACTGGTGTACACTCACAACATCACGCTCGAGACAGCTCAAGCGTTACGCGAAACAAAGGACGTGTTCAAATCCATAGAGAATATACGGTCTTTAGCGTATGCGTATATAAAGAAGGTCGATGACATTTACAGACCCGGCGGCGTGGGCACCACAGTAGAACAACAAGGTGCTCTCAAGCGCACACAGAAACTGGCCGCATTATCACTCGCGATGTCTATCCTGACATACCCGTTTCTGATTTCTATGTATATTAAATTATGACAAGAGCTACTTTAGGTGGTTACGATTACACTCTGACCACGTGCCTTAGTTTCTGCTAGTGACCTATAAATACAATTGCCCACTTGCTCTCACTGCCATTAAAGCGGCTGTACCCACACGTACAACACCCAAGAAAAAAAATTGATCTCGCTGTCTGTACTGGGTGTACTCTCAGTAGTCGCAGTTGCTCAGGCCATGGTGGTACGCTCACATAACGCCTCTGAGATACGTTCCATCACACCACCTCCTAGACTACTCGCGAAGGAGTATTCAACACCCCCTTTGTACGAAGACAACCATTATAACGAGCACAGCACAACGCTTGCCGCACGCGAAGACAACATGCAGGAGACAACGCTACCACCTGTCGTGAGAACAACGGATTCGAGTGACAACGATCGCGACTATGACGAGCACATTACAACACACTCTGTGCACGAAGACCAGGTGCAGGAGACAACGCTACCACCTGTCGTGAGAAACAAGAGTTTGGTTAACAATGATCATCGCCGTGTCCCATTGTAAACGGGCGCGCCATCGCACACATCGTACATGTGTGTTAACCCACCTGTATGCGACAGACTTTGTGTGTTGCATGACATCGAGATGTATTGACGTCTGTGTCAATACAGTACTCTCTATAAGCCAGGAGCTGGACGCTAACGACCCGTGCATGCGCCACACAAAAGGTATCGTACATGTGTTAACCCACCTGTATGCGACAGACTTTGTGTGTTGCATGACATCGAGATGTATTGACGTCTGTGTCAATACAGGACTCTCTAAGCTGGGAGCTGGACGATAACGACCCGTGCATGCGCCACACAAAAGGTAACTCGACTAACTACAAAACGCATATTGTGATGTAGAAAGTTGGCTCGACTGTTTGAATCAGCTGCAGCTGTGGTTTACTCACGAAGTGAATCGCACGCTTGTTAGAAGTCTATTCGGAGCACTTAAAAAATACATCGCTCTCATCGAGTTCCGTCTCAGCATTCACCGACTGATGGGCAAGAGCGTGACATGGGATCGCCAGGAACTTACTTAAGGACTATCATCTCATTTGGCATTTACTCACGGACCCAAGAAACCAGTTCCGAAAAATGGTCGAGAATTATAACTTGTCTAATAGCAACTGGAAGATATGTTGCGTCATAAGCCTCTGATGGTTCACAAGGTGCACGGTCCACTCGAAATCCTAATGCTGTATTTGTAGTACATACACTAAGTCTTCTCTGTTGATGTCAGACTAGAGTTTTATTAGAGTTTTACTTTGCAACAATGGGATTTGAGCAATTGATCTGTATATTTTTAATAATGCACAATGCTACTATTCCTAGGCTGAATGTATGACATGGCTCTTATGTATCATTATGTATCGTTTCCATTAAGTACTAATTTAAATAAAGTCCCTCTGTTCTCAGTGCTAGGTTGTGGGTTTAATACACATTATTATGATCAACCTGTTGAATAGTATAATAACAATATTCCTGTAAAAGTCATTTAGTAATGAACAACCTCAGCTCTGTGAAAGCACATCATGTCTCTGATGTGTACACTGCAGGCCTGACCGGGGTTTGCATGCAAGGGCCTGTGTGTGTGTGTGTGTGTGTGTGTGTGTGCGTGCGTGTGTGTGTGTGTGTGTGTGTGTGTGTGTGTGTGTGTGTGTGTGTGTGTGTGTGTGTGTGTGTGTGAAACAAATAAAGATAAATATAGCTAGTGCGGCCACGAGCGGTCGTGCAGGGTAGAGGCTGCGCGAAAACGCCTCTAAAAACAAGCGCGTGCCCACGCCCGATCCGTGGAAGCACGTAGACCTAGCAAACGTACTAGCAGAAATCAACGATCACACACGGGTCATTGAGTGTGTACAGGGTTCGTCTGCGTGTGTGGCATTGGGCAATCTAGCGGCAACCGTGTGGCCTGAAGGCGGAACCGGCCAACCCGTCGCCCTCACCATCGTTGCGCTTCGAGATGAACTATTGCTAAAGATGATCGTCCTCATCAACCACGGCGCTACCAGAGTAGCTCGTAACGAAGACCCTCTCCGCGACCTCGCGGCCAGTGTGCGCAGTGTACAGCAAATGACAAACGATGTTGCGAGCGATATATCGGAAAAACTTTGCACTGACGCGACGGTCGCCACTGCAGGTTGTGTGAGTCTCGCGCAAAGTGCCATATCAAACGTGCGCAAGCTAGTGACAAGCAACTTCACCAGATCCGTAGATTCTGCATACGCTTGAATACCAACGAAAGTATCGAGAGATAACACCGACACGAGTTGCGCGACGGCGCTGGCTGCAGTCGCTACAACACTGGATTTATTAATCAACGTAATTGTGATCGTAATGGCGTATCGAGTGTGCACCAGAAACTACAACCATTACTACAGAAAACTGGCATGAGGGTCGCGGTCTAACGTTATGTTGGTGTCTCGCATCGACCGTCGACGGCCGTTTTCCAGCGGCTGAAAATGGCACAGTTGACGAAATGGAAACGCCGACCGTCCATAGTGCACTCTCGCAAGTTCCAACCGCACCATCTCAGGAGACAGACCACAGAGTCATATTAGCGGAGGGTAGATAGAAAACGCGCAAACCGCCGCAACCGCCCATATACATACTATACGAGTTCAACATAGAGTGGAGTAAGAAGTTACTACCGATTGTATTTACAACGTGCAAGCAGCTGGTGTGTGACGCTTTACTTGATTATCACAGAGGTTGCGATGTCCTGTGTTCCACGAGCGCATGGAAACAAGTGAACGAACTTCTACGGACCGTACTGTTGGGGTATGAGCGAGCTGTAAAATCAATACACGCTAGACACGCGGACTTTGCCGCATTACTGGACACGCATATCGCCACAACAAAACCGGGTCAAGTGTTCGGGGCGTCACCGCGCTCGACTATACACGTCTTGGCCTACCACGAGTACATGAGCCCACAAGATCCTAAGCGAGGTAGAAGCCGTTGTGTCTACCCAACGCAAATTCAGCACAGCCGTGCGCGCTAAGACAAGTCCCTCTAGATTGCTGGAAACTTTGGAAACGTGGAAGGCTGGCGTGTACGCGCTTTCTACACATCTCAACGGTATGATCGCGATACTCTCGGCCGCACAACAACTAATGGTCATGTGTTCGGAAGGTCTGATCAGGTCTGACATGACCGGTTGTCAATCGACGTCGAGCGTGCACTCACACACGGATATCCTGGCGTACAGTAAAGCGACAGCGACCTCTACGCTCACGTTGATCGCCGATGTTTCGAAGGGCAATCGAGTGTGTTGGCTGACGAAAGCTATGGTGACCGACGGTCGCGTCGACTACAATGTGCCTCATTGCGACTGGAGAGGCGTATGTGATCCTTTGCAAATCGACAACACCACCGCGGTCGAGTGCGAAGTCACGGTCGGTGGCGTGTTGTCCTTACTGTGCCCCATACAATGTGACGGTCCGTGTCACGGACCGGTGTGTTACGACCCGACTAACGAAACGTACCAGGTGATAACATTGCATCTGCCCATTACAGCGGAGCGAGCGTTTCGCCACACTCCCAAACCAAGGTTAATAGTTGTAGCGCACGCCCTTTCGGACCTCGGTGCACGCGAAACACTGGCGTACACTCACAAAATCACGCTCGAGACAGCTCAAGTGTTACGCAAAACAAAGGACGTGTTCAAATCCATAGAGAATATACGGTCTTTAGCGTATGCGTATATAAAGAAGGTCGATGACATTTACAGACCCGGCGGCGTGGGCACCACAGTAGAACAACAAGGAGCTCTCAAGCGCACACAGATACTGGCCGCATTATCACTCGCGATGTCTATCCTGACATGCCCGTTTCTGATTTCTATGTTAATTAAATTATGACAAGAGCTACGGTGGTTACGATTACACTCTGACCACGTGCCTTAGTTTCTGCTAGTGACCTATAAATACATTTGACCACTTGCTCTCACTGCCACTAAAGCGGCTGTACCCACACGTACAACACCCAAGTAAAAAAATGATCTCGCTGTCTGTACTGGGTGTACTCTCAGTAGTCGCAGTTGCTCAGGCCATGGTGGTACGCTCACATAACGCCTCTGAGATACGTCCCATCACACCACCTCCTACACTACTCGCGAAGGAGTATTCAACACCCCCTTTGTACGAAGACAACCATTATAACGAGCACAGCACAACGCTTGCCGCACGCGAAGACAACATGCAGGAGACAACGCTACCACCTGTCATGAGAACAACGGATTCGAGTGACAACGATCGCGACTATGACGAGCACATTACAGCACCCTCTGTGCACGAAGACCAGGTGCAGGAGACAACGCTACCACCTGTCGTGAGAAACAAGAGTTTGGTTAACAATGATCATCGTCGTGTCCCATTGTAAACTGGGCGTGCCATCGCACACATCGTACATGTGTGTTAACCCACCTGTATGCGACAGACTTTGTGTGTTGCATGACATCGAGATGTATTGACGTCTGTGTCAATACAGGACTCTCTATAAGCCGGGAGCTGGACGCTAACGACCCGTGCATGCGCCACACAAAAGGTATCGTACATGTGTTAACCCACCTGTATGCGACAGACTTTGTGTGTTGCATGACATCGAGATGTATTGACGTCTGTGTCAATACAGGACTCTCTAAGCTGGGAGCTGGACGCTAACGACCCGTGCATGCGCCACACAAAAGGTAACTCGACTAACTACAAAACGAATATTGTGATGTAGAATGTTGGCTCGACTGTTTGAATCAGCTGCAGCTGCGGTTTACTCACGAAGTGAATCGCACGCTTGTTAGAAGTACATTCGGAGCACTTAAAAAATACATCGCTCTCATCGAGTTCCGTCTCAGCGTTCACCGGCTGATGGGCAAGAGCGTGACATGGGATCGCAAGGAACTTACTTAAGGACTATCATCTCATTTGGCATTTACTCACAGACCCAAGAAACCAGTTCCAAAAAATGGTCCAGAATTATAACTTGTCTAATAGCAACTGGAAGATATGTTGCGTCATAAGCCTCTGATGGTTCACAAGGTGCACGGTCCACTCGAAATCCTAATGCTGTATTTGTAGTGCATACACTAAGTCTTCTCTGTTGATGTCAGACTAGAGTTTTATTAGAGTTTTACTTTGCAACAATGGGATTCGAGCAATTGATGTGTATATTTTTAATAGTGCACAATGCTACTATTCCTAGGCTGAATGTATGACATGGCTCTTGTGTATCATTATGTATCGTTTCCATTAAGTACTAATTTAAATAAAGTCCCTCTGTCCTCAGTGCTAGGTTGTGGGTTTAATACACATTATTATGATCAACCTGTTGAATAGTATAATAACAATATTCCTGTAAAAGTCATTTAGTAATGAACAACCTCAGTTCTGTGAAAGAACATCATGTCTCTGATGTGTACACTGCAGGCCTGACCGGTCTTGCTGGGGCCTCTCTCCTGGAGGCCCTCAGTCAGACCCATTGTTGACATGTGGCAAGACGCTCCTCGGGGCGCATATTGCTTGGGCCTCTCTCCTGGAGGCGCTCAGTCAGAACCAGAGGTGACATGTGGCAAGACGCTCCTCGGGGCGCGTCTTGCTTGGGCCTCTCTCCTGGAGGCCCTCTGTCAGACCCAGTGTTGACATGTGGCAAGACGCTCCTCCGGGCGCATCTTGCTTGGGCCTCTCTCCTGGAGGCCCTCAGTAAGACCCATTGTTGACATGTGGCAAGACGCTCCTCGGGGCGCGTATTGCTTGGGCCTCTCTCCAGAAGGCCCTCAATAAGACCCAGTGTTGACATGTGGCAAGACGCTCCACGGGGCGCGTCTTGCTTGGGCTTCTCTCCTGGAGGCCCTCAGTCAGACCCATTGTTGACATGTGGCAAGAC
Organism: Nothobranchius furzeri; assembly: GCF_043380555.1. Taxonomy (NCBI): domain Eukaryota; kingdom Metazoa; phylum Chordata; class Actinopteri; order Cyprinodontiformes; family Nothobranchiidae; genus Nothobranchius; species Nothobranchius furzeri. The sequence goes on from NC_091741.1 coordinate 4,046,524, forward strand.
GCTCCTCGGGGCGCGTCTTGCTTGGGCCTCTCTCCTGGAGGCCCTCAGTCAGACCCATTGTTGACATGTGGCAAGACGCTCCACGGGCGCGTCTTGCTTGGGCTTCTCTCCTGGAGGCCCTCAGTCAGACCCATTGTTGACATGTGGCAAGACGCTCCTCGGGGCACGTCTTGCTTGGGCCTCTCTCCTGGAGGCGCTCAGTCAGACCGAGTAGTGACATGTGGCAAGACGCTCCTCGGGGCGCGTCTTGCTTGGACCTCTCTCCTGGAGGCGCTCAGTTAGACCGAGTAGTGACATGTCGCAAGACGCTCCTCGGGGCGCGTCTTGCTTGGGCCTCTCTCATGGAGGCCCTCTGTCAGACCCAGTGTTGACATGTGGCAAGACGCTCCTCGGGGCGCGTCTTGCTTGGGCCTCTCTCCTGGAGGCGCTCAGTCAGAACCAGAGGTGACATGTGGCAAGAAGCTCCTCGGGGTGCGTCTTGCTTGGGCCTCTCTCCTGGAGGCCCTCTGTCAGACCCAGTGTTGACATGTGGCAAAACGCTCCTCCGGGCGCATCTTTCGTGGGCCTCTCTCCTGGAGGCCCTCAGTAAGACCCATTGTATACATGTGGCAAGACGCTCCTCGGGGCGCGTCTTGCTTGGGCCTCTCTCCAGAAGGCCCTCAATCAGACCCAGTGTTGACATGTGGCAAGACGCTCCTCGGGGCGCGTCTTGCTTGGGCTTCTCTCATGGAGGCCCTCAGTCAGACCCAGTGTTGACATGTGTCAAGACGCTCCTCGGGGCGTGTCTTGCTTGTGCCTCTCTCCTGGAGGCGCTCAAACAGACCGAGTAGGGACATGTGGCAAGACGCTCCTCCGGGCGCATCTTGCTTGGGCCTCTCTCCTGGAGGCCCTCAGTAAGACCCATTGTTGACATGTGGCAAGACGCTCCTCGGGGCGCGTATTGCTTGGGCCTCTCTCCAGAAGGCCCTCAATAAGACCCAGTGTTGACATGTGGCAAGACGCTCCACGGGGCGCGTCTTGCTTGGGCTTCTCTCCTGGAGGCCCTCAGTCAGACCCATTGTTGACATGTGGCAAGACGCTCCTCGGGGCGCGTCTTGCTTGGGCCTCTCTCCTGGAGGCCCTCAGTCAGACCCATTGTTGACATGTGGCAAGACGCTCCACGGGCGCGTCTTGCTTGGGCTTCTCTCCTGGAGGCCCTCAGTCAGACCCATTGTTGACATGTGGCAAGACGCTCCTCGGGGCACGTCTTGCTTGGGCCTCTCTCCTGGAGGCGCTCAGTCAGACCGAGTAGTGACATGTGGCAAGACGCTCCTCGGGGCGCGTCTTGCTTGGACCTCTCTCCTGGAGGCGCTCAGTTAGACCGAGTAGTGACATGTCGCAAGACGCTCCTCGGGGCGCGTCTTGCTTGGGCCTCTCTCATGGAGGCCCTCTGTCAGACCCAGTGTTGACATGTGGCAAGACGCTCCTCGGGGCGCGTCTTGCTTGGGCCTCTCTCCTGGAGGCGCTCAGTCAGAACCAGAGGTGACATGTGGCAAGAAGCTCCTCGGGGTGCGTCTTGCTTGGGCCTCTCTCCTGGAGGCCCTCTGTCAGACCCAGTGTTGACATGTGGCAAAACGCTCCTCCGGGCGCATCTTTCGTGGGCCTCTCTCCTGGAGGCCCTCAGTAAGACCCATTGTATACATGTGGCAAGACGCTCCTCGGGGCGCGTCTTGCTTGGGCCTCTCTCCAGAAGGCCCTCAATCAGACCCAGTGTTGACATGTGGCAAGACGCTCCTCGGGGCGCGTCTTGCTTGGGCTTCTCTCATGGAGGCCCTCAGTCAGACCCAGTGTTGACATGTGTCAAGACGCTCCTCGGGGCGTGTCTTGCTTGTGCCTCTCTCCTGGAGGCGCTCAAACAGACCGAGTAGTGACATGTGGCAAGACGCTCCTCGGGGCGCGTCTTGCTGGGGCTTCTCTCATGGAGGCACTCAGTCAGATCCAGTGTTGACATGTGGCAAGACGCTCCTCGGGGCGTGTCTTGCTTGGACCTCTCTCCCTGAGGCGCTCAGTCAGACCGAGTAGTGACATGTGGCAAGACGCGCCCTGAGGAGCGTCTTGCCACATGTCAACAATGGGTCTGACTGAGGGCCTCCAGGAGAGAGGCCCAAGCAAGATGTGCCCGGAGGAGCGTCTTGCCACATGTCAACACTGGGTCTGACAGAGGGCCTCCAGGAGAGAGGCCCAAGCAAGACGCGCCCCGAGGAGCGTCTTTCCACATGTCAGCACTCGGTCTGACTGAGCGCCTCCAGGAGAGAGGCCCAAGCAAGACGCGCCCAAAGGAGCGTCTTGCAACATGTCAACAATGGGTCTGACTGAGCGCCTCCAGGAGAGAGGCCCAAGCAACACGCGCCCCGAGGAGCGTCAGGCCACATGTCACTACTCAGTCTGACTGAGCGCCTCCAGGAGAGAGGCCCAAGCAAGACGCGCCCCGAGGAGCGTCTTGCCACGTGTCAACACTGGGTCTGATTGAGGGCCTTCTGGAGAGAGGCCCAAGCAAGACGCGCCCCGAGGAGCGTCTTGCCACATGTCAACAATGGGTCTTACTGAGGGCCTCCATGGGAGAAGCCCAACCAACACGCGCCCCGAGGAGCTTCTTGCCACATGTCAGCACTCGGTCTGACTGAGCGCCTCCAGGAGAGAGGCCAAAGCAAGACGCGCCCCGAGGAGCGTCTTGACACATGTCAACACTGGGTCTGACAGAGGGCCTCCATGAGAGAGGCCCAAGCAAGACGCGCCCCGAGGAGTGTCTTGCCACATGTCAACACTGGGTCTGACTGAGCGGCTCCAGGAGAGAGGCCCAAGCAAGACGCGCCCCGAGGAGCGTCTTGCCACGTGTCAACACTGGGTCTACTGAGCGCGCCCCAAGCAAGATGCGCCCCGAGGAGCGTCTTGCCACATGTCACCACTGGGTCTGACTGAGCGCCTCCAGGAGAGAGGCCCAAGCAAGACGCGCCCCGAGGAGCGTCTTGCCTTATGTCAGCACTCGGTCTGACTGAGCGCCTCCAGGAGAGAGGCCCAAGCAAGACGCGCCCCGAGGAGCGTCTTGCGACATGTCACTACTCGGTCTAACTGAGCGCCTCCAGGAGAGAGGTCCAAGCAAGACGCACCCCGAGGAGCGTCTTGCCACATGTCACTACTCGGTCTGACTGAGTGCCTCCAGGAGAGAGGCCCAAGCAAGACGTGCCCCGAGGAGCGTCTTGCCACATGTCAACAATGGGTCTGACTGAGGGCCTCCAGGAGAGAAGCCCAAGCAAGACGCGCCCCGAGGAGCGTCAGGCCACATGTCAACACTGGGTCTGACTGAGCGCCTCCAGGAGAGAGGCCCCAGCAAGACGCGCCCCGAGGAGCGTCTTGCCACATGTCAGCACTCGGTCTGACTGAGCGCCTCCAGGAGAGAGGCCCAAGCAAGAAGCGCCCCGAGGAGCTTCTTGCCACATGTCAACAATGGGTCTCACTGAGGGCCTCCAGGAGAGAAGCCCAACCAAGACGCGCCCCGAGGAGCGTCTTGCCACATGTCAACACTGGGTCTAATTGAGCGCCTCCAGGAGAGAGGCCCAAGCAAGACATACCCCGAGGAGCGTCTTGCCACATGTCACTACTCGGTCTGACTGAGCGCCTCCAGGAGAGAGGTCCAAGCAACACGTGCCCCGAGGAGCGTCTTGCCACATGTCAACAATGGGTCTGACTGAGGGCCTCCAGGAGAGAAGCCCAAGCAAGAAGCGCCCCGAGGAGCGTCTTGCCACATGTCACTACTCGGTCTGTTTGAGCGCCTCCAGGAGAGAGGCCCAAGCAAGACACGCCCCGAGGAGCGTCTTGACACATGTCAACACTGGGTCTGACTGAGGGCCTCCATGAGAGAAGCCCAAGCAAGACGCGCCCCGAGGAGCGTCTTGCCACATGTCAACACTGGGTCTGATTGAGGGCCTTCTGGAGAGAGTTCCCAGCAAGACGCGCCCCGAGGAGCGTCTTGCCACATGTATACAATGGGTCTGACTGAGGGCCTCCAGGAGAGAAGCCCAAGCAAGACGCGCCCCGTGGAGCGTCTTGCCACATGTCACCTCTGGTTCTGACTGAGCGCCTCCAGGAGAGAGGCCCAAGCAAGACGTGCCCCGAGGAGCGTCTTGTCACATGTCAACACTGGGTCTGACACAGGGCCTCCATGAGAGAGGCCCAAGCAAGACGCGCCCCGAGGAGCGTCTTGCGACATGTCAACAATGGGTCTGACTGAGGGCCTCCAGGAGAGAAGCCCAAGCAAGACGCGCCAAGAGGAGCGTCTTGCCACATGTCAACACTGGGTCTGACTGAGCGCCTCCAGGAGAGAGGCCCAAGCAAGAGACGCCCCGAGGAGCGTCTTGACATATGTCAACACTGGGTCGGACTGAGGGCCTCCATGAGAGAAGCCCAAGCAAGACGTGCCCCGAGGAGCATCTTTCCACGTGTCACCACTGGGTCTGACTGAGCGCCTCCAGGAGAGAGGCCCAAGCAAGACGCGCCCCGAGGAGCGTCTTGCCACATGTCAACACTGGGTCTGACTGAGCGCCTCCAGGAGAGAGGCCCAAGCAAGACGCGCCCCGAGGAGCGTCTTGCCACATGTCAACACTCGGTCTGACTGAGCGCCTCCAGGAGAGAGGCCCAAGCAAGACGCGCCCCGAGGAGCGTCTTGCCACATGTCAACAATGGGTCTGACTGAGGGCCTCCAGGAGAGAGGCCCAAGCAAGATGCGCCCGAAGGAGCGTCTTGCCACATGTCAACACTGGGTCTGACAGAGGGCCTCCAGGAGAGAGGACCAAGCAAGCACGCCCCGAGGAGCGTCTTGCCACATGTCACCTCTGGTTCCGACTAAGCGCCTCCAGGAGAGAGGCCCAAGCAAGACGCGCCCCGAGGAGCGTCTTGTCACATGTCAACACTGGGTCTGTCTGAGCGCCTCCAGGAGAGAAGCCCAAGCAAGACGCGCCCCGAGGAGTGTCTTGCCACATGTCATCACTGGGTCTGACTGAGCGCCTCCAGGAGAGAGGCCCAAGCAAGACGTGCCCCGAGGATCGTCAGGCCACATGTCACTACTCAGTCTGACTGAGCGCCTCCAGGAGAGAGGCCCAATCAAGACGCGCCCCGAGGAGCGTCTTGCCACATGTCAGCACTCGGTCTGACTGAGCGCCTCCAGGAGAGAGGCCCAAGCAAGACGCGCCCCGAGAAGCGTCTTGCCACATGTCAACAATGGGTCTGACTGAGGGCCTCCAGGAGAGAAGCCCAAGCAACACGCGGCCCGAGGAGCGTCTTGCCACATGTCAGCACTCGGTCTGACTGAGCGCCTGCAGGAGAGAGGCCCAAGCAAGACGCGCCCCGAGGAGCGTCTTGCCACATGCCAACAATGGGTCTGACTGAGGGCCTCCAGGAGAGAAGCCCAAGCAAGACGCGCCCCGAGGAGCGTCTTGACACATGTCAACACTGGGTATGACAGAGGGCCTCCAGGAGAGAGGCCCAAGCAAGACGCGCCCCGAGGAGTGTCTTGCCACATGTCACCACTTGGTCTGACTGAGCGCCTCCAGGAGAGAGGCCCAAGCAACACGCGCCCCGAGGAGCGTCAGGCCACATGTCAACAATGGGTCTGACTGAGGGCCTCCAGGAGAGAAGCCCAAGCAACACGCGGCCCGAGGAGCGTCTTGCCACATGTCAGCACTCGGTCTGACTGAGCGCCTCCAGGAGAGAGGCCCAAGCAAGACGCGCCCCGAGGAGCGTCTTGCCACATGCCAACAATGGGTCTGACTGAGGGCCTCCAGGAGAGAAGCCCAAGCAAGACGCGCCCCGAGGAGCGTCTTGACACATGTCAACACTGGGTATGACAGAGGGCCTCCAGGAGAGAGGCCCAAGCAAGAAGCGCCCCGAGGAGTGTCTTGCCACATGTCACCACTTGGTTTGACTGAGCGCCTGCAGGAGAGAGGCCCAAGCAACACGCGCCCCGAGGAGCGTCAGAACACATGTCACTACTCAGTCTGACTGAGCGCCTCCAGGAGAGAGGCCCAAGCAGGACGCGCCCCGAGGAGCGTCTTGCCACATGTCAACAATGGGTCTTACTGAGGGCCTCCAGGAGAGAAGCCCAAGCAAGACGCGCCCCGAGGAGCTTCTTGCCACATGTCAGCACTCGGTCTGACTGAGCGCCTCCAGGAGAGAGGCCAAAGCAAGACGCGCCCCGAGGAGCGTCTTGACACATGTCAACACTGGGTCTGACAGAGGGCCTCCATGAGAGAGGCCCAAGCAAGACGCGCCCCGAGGAGTGTCTCGCCACATGTCAACACTGGGTCTGACAGAGAGCCTCCAGGAGAGAGGCCCAAGCAAGATGCGCCCCGAGGATTGTCTTGCCACATGTCACCACTTGGTCTGACTGAGCGCCTCCAGGAGAGAGGCCCAAGCAACACGCGCTCCGAGGAGCGTCAGGCCACATGTCACTACTCAGTCTGACTGAGCGCCTCCAGGAGAGAGGCCCAAGCAAGACGCGCCCTGAGGAGCGTCTTGCCACGTGTCAACACTGGGTCTGATTGAGGGCCTTCTGGAGAGAGGCCCAAGAAAGACGCGTCCCGAGGAGCGTCTTGCCACATGTCAACAATGGTTCTTACTGAGGGCCTCCGGGAGAGAAGTCCAAGCAAGACGCGCCCCGAGGAGCTTCTTGCCACATGTCAGCACTCGGTCTGACTGAGTGCCTCCAGGAGAGAGGCCAAATTAAGACGCCCCCCGAGGAGCGTCTTGACACATGTCAACACTGGGTCTGACTGAGTGCCTCCATGAGAGAAGCCCCAGCAAGACGCGCCCAGAGGAGCGTCTTGCCACATGTCACTACTCGGTCTGTTTGAGCGCCTCCAGGAGAGAGGCCCAAGCAAGACGTGCCCCGAGGAGCGTCTTGCCACATGTCAACAATGGGTCTGACTGAGGGCCTCCAGGAGAGAAGCCCAAGCAAGACGCGCCCCGAGGAGCGTCTTGCCACATGTCAACACTGGGTCTGACTGAGCGCCTCCAGGAGAGAGGCCCAAGCAAGACACGCCCCGAGGAGCGTCTTGACACATGTCAACACTGGGTCTGACTGACGGCCTCCATGAGAGAAGCCCAAGCAAGACACTCCCCGAGGAGAGTCTTGCCACATGTCAACACTCGGTCTGACAGAGGGCATCCAGGAGAGAGGCCCAAGCAATATGCGCCCCGAGGAGCGTCTTGCCACTTAAACCCACAACCTAGCACTGAGGACAGAGGGACTTTATTTAAATTAGTACTTAATGGAAACGATACATAATGATACATAAGAGCCATGTCATACATTCAGCCTAGGAATAGTAGCATTGTGCATTATTAAAAATATACAGATCAATTGCTCGAATCCCATTGTTGCAAAGTAAAACTCTAATAAAACTCTAGTCTGACATCAACAGAGAAGACTTAGTGTATGTACTACAAATACAGCATTAGGATTTAGAGTGGACCGTGCACCTTGTGAACCATCAGAGGCTTATGACGCAACATATCTTCCAGTTGCTATTAGACAAGTTATAATTCTCGACCATTTTTCGGAACTGGTTTCTTGGGTCCGTGAGTAAATGCCATTAGTACTTAATGGAAACGATACATAATGATACATAAGAGCCATGTCGTACATTCAGCCTAGGAATAGTAGCATTGTGCACTATTAAAAATATACACATCAATTGCTCGAATCCCATTGTTGGAAAGTAAAACTCTAATAAAACTCTAGTCCGACATCAACAGAGAAGACTTAGTGTATGTACTACAAATACAGCATTAGGATTTCGAGTGGACCGTGCACCTTGTGAACCATCAGAGGCTTATGACGCAACATATCTTCCAGTTGCTATTAGACAAGTTATAATTCTCGACCATTTTTCGGAACTGGTTTCTTGGGTCCGTGAGTAAATGCCAAATGAGATGATAGTCCTTAAGTAAGTTCCTGGCGATCCCATGTCACGCTCTTGCCCATCAGCCGGTGAACGCTGAGACGGAACTCGATGAGAGCGATGTATTTTTTAAGTGCTCCGAATGTACTTCTAACAAGCGTGCGATTCACTTTGTGAGTAAACCGCAGCTGCAGCTGATTCAAACAGTCGAGCCAACTTTCTACATCACAATATGCGTTTTGTAGTTAGTCGAGTTACCTTTTGTGTGGCGCATGCACGGGTCGTTATCGTCCAGCTCCCAGCTTAGAGAGTCCTGTATTGACACAGACGTCAATACATCTCGATGTCATGCAACACACAAAGTCTGTCGCATGCAGGTGGGTTAACACATGTACGATACCTTTTGTGTGGCTCATGCACGGGTTGTTAGTGTCCAGCTCCCAGCTTAGAGAGTCCTGTATTGACACAGACGTCAATACATCTCAATGTCATGCAACACACAAAGTCTGTCGCATACAGGTGGGTTAGCACATGTACGATACCTTTTGTGTGGCGCATGCACGGGTCGTTAGCGTCCAGCTCTCGGCTTATAGAGAGTCCTGTATTGACACAGACGTCAATACATCTCGATGTCATGCAACACACAAAGTCTGTCGCATACAGGTGGGTTAACACACATGTACGATGTGTGCGATGGCACGCCCAGTTTACAATGGGACACGACGATGATCATTGTTAACCAAACTCTTGTTTCTCACGACAGGTGGTAGCGTTGTCTCCTGCACCTGGTCTTCGTGCACAGAGGGTGCTGTAATGTGCTCGTCATAGTCGCGATCGTTGTCACTCGAATCCGTTGTTCTCACGACAGGTGGTAGCGTTGTCTCCTGCATGTTGTTTTCGCGTGCGGCAAGCGTTGTGCTGTGCTCGTTATAATGGTTGTCTTCGTACAAAGGGGGTGTTGAATACTGCTTCGCGAGTAGTGTAGGAGGTGGTGTGATGGGACGTATCTCAGAGGCGTTATGTGAGCGTACCACCATGGCCTGAGCAACTGCGACTACTGAGAGTACACCCAGTACAGACAGCGAGATCATTTTTTTAATTGGGTGTTGTACGTGTGGGTACAGCCGCTTTAATGGCAGTGAGAGCAAGTGGTCAAATGTATTTATAGGTCACTAGCAGAAACTAAGGCACGTGGTCAGAGTGTAATCGTAACCACCGTAGCTCTTGTCATAATTTAATTAACATAGAAATCAGAAACGGGCATGTCAGGATAGACATCGCGAGTGATAATGCGGCCAGTATCTGTGTGCGCTTGAGAGCACCTTGTTGTTCTACTGTGGTGCCCACGCCGCCGGGTCTGTAAATGTCATCGACCTTCTTTATATACGCATACGCTAAAGACCGTATATTCTCTATGGATTTGAACACGTCCTTTGTTTTGCGTAACACTTGAGCTGTCTCGAGCGTGATTTTGTGAGTGTACGCCAGTGTTTCGCGTGCACCGAGGTCCAAAAGGGTGTGCGCTACAACTATTAACCTTGGTTTGGGAGTGTGGCGAAACGCTCGCTCCGCTGTAATGGGCAGATGCAATGTTATCACCTGGTACTTTTCGTTAGTCGGGTCGTAACACACCGGTCCGTGACACGGACCGTCACATTGTATGGGGCACAGTAAGGACAACACGCCACCGACCGTGACTTCGCACTCGACCGCGGTGGTGTTGTCGATTTGCAAAGGATCACATACGCCTCTAAAGTCGCAATGAGGCACATTGTAGTCGACGCGACCGTCGGTCACCATAGCTTTCGTCAGCCAACACACTTGATTGCCCTTCGAAACATCGGCGATCAACGTGAGCGTAGAGGTCGCTGTCGCTTTACTGTACGCCAGGATATCCGTGTGTGAGTGCACGCTCGACGTCGATTGACAACCGGTCATGTCAGACCTGATCAGACCTTCCGAACACATGACCATTAGTTGTTGTGCGGCCGAGAGTATCGCGATCATACCGTTGAGATGTGTAGAAAGCGCGTACTCGCCAGCCTTCCACGTTTCCAAAGTTTCCAGCAATCTAGAGGGACTTGTCTTAGCGCGCACGGCTGTGCTGAATTTGCGTTGGGTAGACACAACGGCTTCTACCTCGCTTAGGATCTTGTGGGCTCATGTACTCGTGGTAGGCCAAGACGTGTATAGTCGAGCGCGGTGACGCCCCGAACACTTGACCCGGTTTTGTTGTGGCGATATGCGTGTCCAGTAATGCGGCAAAGTCCGCGTGTCTAGCGTGTATTGATTTTACAGCTCGCTCATACCCCAACAGTACGGTCCGTAGAAGTTCGTTCACTTGTTTCCATGCGCTCGTGGAACACAGGACATCGCAACCTCTGTGATAATCAAGTAAAGCGTCACACACCAGCTGCTTGCACGTTGTAAATACAATCGGTAGTAACTTCTTACTCCACTCTATGTTGAACTCGTATAGTATGTATATGGGCGGTTGCGGCGGTTTGCGCATTTTCTATCTACTCTCCGCTAATATGACTCTGTGGTCTGTCTCCTGAGATGGTGCGGTTGGAACTTGCGAGAGTGCACTATGGACGGTCGGCGTTTCCATTTCGTCAACTGTGCCATTTTCAGCCGCTGGCAAACGGCCGTCGACGGTCGATGCGAGACACCAACATAACGTTAGACCGCGACCCTCATGCCAGTTTTCTGTAGTACTGGTTGTAGTTTCTGGTGCACACTCGATACGCCATTACGATCACAATTACGTTGATTAATAAATCCAGTGTTGTAGTGACTGCAGACAGCGCCATCGCGCAACTCGTGTCGGTGTTATCTCCCGATACTTTCGTTGGTATTCAAGCGTATGCAGAATCTACAGATCTGGTGAAGTTGCTTGTCACTAGCTTGCGCACGTTTGATATGGCACTTGGCGCGAGACTCACACAACCTGCAGTGGCGACCGTCGCGTCAGTGCCTCTCTCCTGGAGGCGCTCAGTCAGAACCAGAGGTGACATGTGGCAAGACGCTCCTCGGGGCGCGTCTTGCTTGGGCCTCTCTCCTGGAGGCCCTCTGTCAGACCCAGTGTTGACATGTGACAAGACGCTCCTCCGGGCGCATCTTGCTTGGGCCTCTCTCCTGGAGGCCCTCAGTCAGACCCATTGCTGACATGTGGCAAGACGCTCCTCGGGGCGCGTCTTGCTTGGGCCTCTCTCCTGGAGGCGCTCAGTCAGACCGAGTGCTGACATAAGGCAAGACGCTCCTCGGGGCGCGTATTGCTTGGGCTTCTCTCCTGGAGGCCCTCAGTCAGACCCATTGTTGACATGTGGCAAGACGCTCCTCGGGGCGCGTCTTGCTTGGGCTTCTCTCCTGGAGGCGCTCAGACAGACCCAGTGTTGACATGTGACAAGAGGCTCCTTGGGGCATGTCTTGCTTGGGCCTCTCTCCTGGAGGCGCTCAGTCGGAACCAGAGGTGACATGTGGCAAGACGCTCCTCGGGGCGCGTCTTGCTTGGGCCTCTCTCTTGGAGGCCCTCTGTCAGACCCAGTGTTGACATGTGGCAAGAGGCTCCTCCGGGCGCATCTTGCTTCGGCCTCTCTCCTGGAGGCCCTCAGTCAGACCCATTGTTGAAATGTGGCAAGACGCTCCTCGGGGCGCGTCTTGCTTGGGCCTCTCTCCTGGAGGCGCTCAGTCAGACCCAGTGTTGACATGTGGCAAGACGCTCCTCGGGGCGCGTCTTGCTTGGGCCTCTCTCCTGGAGGCGCTCAGTCAGACCCAGTGTTGACATGTGGCAAGACGCTCCTCGGGGCGCGTCTTGCTGGGGCCTCTCTCCTGGAGGCGCTCAGTCAGACCCAGTGCTGACATGTGGCAAGACGCTCCTCGGGGCGCGTCTTGCTTGGGCCTCTCTCCTGGAGGCGCTCAGTCAGACTGAGTAGTGACATGTGGCCTGACGCTCCTCGGGGCGCGTCTTGCTTGGGCCTCTCTCCTGGAAGCGCTCAGTCAGACCCAGTGGTGACATGTGGCAAGACACTCCTCTGGGCGCGTCTTGCTTGGGCCTCTCTCCTGGAGGCCCTCTGTCAGACCCAGTGTTGACATGTGTCAAGACGCTCCTCAGGGCGCGTCTTGCTTGGGCTTCTCTCCTGGAGGCCCTCAGTCAGACCCATTGTTGACATGTGGCAAGACGCTCCTCGGGGCGCGTCTTGCTTGGGCTTCTCTCCTGGAGGCGCTCAGACAGACCCAGTGTTGACATGTGACAAGAGGCTCCTCGGGGCACATCTTGCTTGGGCCTCTCTCCTGGAGGCGCTCAGTCAGAACCAGAGGTGACATGTGGCAAAACGCTCCTCGGGGCGCGTCTTGCTTGGGCCTCTCTCCTGGAGGCCCTCTGTCAGACCCAGTGTTGACATGTGGCAAGACGCTCCTCCGGGCGCATCTTGCTTGGGCCTCTCTCCTGGAGGCCCTCAGTCAGACCCATTGTTGACATGTGGCAAGACGCTCCTCAGGGCGCGTCTTGCTTGGGCCTCTCTCCTGGAGGCGCTCAGTCAGACCGAGTGCTGACATAAGGCAAGACGCTCCTCGGGGCGCGTCTTGCTGGGACCTCTCTCCTGGAGGCGCTCAGTCAGACCCAGTGCTGACATGTGGCAAGACGCTCCTCGGGGCGCGTCTTGCTTGGGCCTCTCTCCTGGAGGCGCTCAGTCAGACCCAGTGTTGACATGTGGCAAGACGCTCCTCGGGGCGCGTCTTGCTTGGGCCTCTCTCCTGGAGGCGCTCAGTCAGACCCAGTAATGACACATGGAAAGACGCTCCTCGGGGCACATCTTGGTTGGGCCTCTCTCCTGGAGGCGCTCAGTCAGACCCAGTGTTGACACGTGGCAAGACGCTCCTCGTGGCGCGTCTTGCTTGGGCCTCTCTCCAGGAGGCGCTCAGTCAGACCGAGTAGTGACATGTGGCCTGACGCTTCTCGGGGCGCGTCTTGCTTGGGCCTCTCTCCTGGAGGCGCTCAGTCAGACCCAGTGGTGACATGTGGCAAGACGCTCCTCGGGGCGCGTATTGCTTCGGCCTCTCTCCTGAATGCCCTCTGTCAGACCGAGTGTTGACATGTGGCAAGACTCTCCTCGGGGCGCGTCTTGCTTGGGCTTCTCTCATGGAGGCCCTCAGTCCGACCCAGTGTTGACATATGTCAAGACGCTCCTCGGTGCGTGTCTTGCTTGGGCCTCTCTACTGGAGGCGCTCAGTCAGACCCAGTGTTGACATGTGGCAAGACGCTCCTCTGGGCGCGTCTTGCTTGGGCTTCTCTCCTGGAGACCCTCAGTCAGACCCATTGTTGACATGTGGCAAGACGCTCCTCGGGGCAAGTCTTGCTTGGGCCTCTCTCCTGGAGGCGCTCAGTCAGACTGAGTAGTGACATGTGGCAAGACACTCCTCTGGGCGCGTCTTGCTTGGGCCTCTCTCCTGGAGGCCCTCTGTCAGACCCAGTGTTGACATGTGTCAAGACGCTCCTCGGGGCGCGTCTTGCTTGGGCTTCTCTCCTGGAGGCCCTCAGTCAGACCCATTGTTGACATGTGGCAAGACGCTCCTCGGGGCGCGTCTTGCTTGGGCTTCTCTCCTGGAGGCGCTCAGACAGACCCAGTGTTGACATGTGACAAGAGGCTCCTCGGGGCACGTCTTGCTTGGGCCTCTCTCCTGGAGGCGCTCAGTCAGAACCAGAGGTGACATGTGGCAAGATGCTCCTCGGGGCGCGTCTTGCTTGGGCCTCTCTCCTGGAGGCCCTCTGTCAGACCCAGTGTTGACATGTGGCAAGACGCTCCTCCGGGCGCATCTTGCTTGGGCCTCTCTCCTGGAGGCCCTCAGTCAGACCCATTGTTGACATGTGGCAAGACGCTCCTCGGGGCGCGTCTTGCTTGGGCCTCTCTCCTGGAGGCGCTCAGTCAGACCGAGTGCTGACATAAGGCAAGACGCTCCTCGGGGCGTGTCTTGCAGGGGCCTCTCTCCTGGAGGCGCTCAGTCAGACCCAGTGCTGACATGTGGCAAGACGCTCCTCGGGGCGCGTCTTGCTTGGGCCTCTCTCCTGGAGGCACTCAGTCAGACCCAGTGGTGACACGTGGAAAGACGCTCCTCGGGGCACATCTTGCTTGGGCCTCTCTCCTGGAGGCGCTCAGTCAGACCCAGTGTTGGCATGTGGCAAGACACTCCTCGGGGCGCGTCTTGGTTGGGCCTCTCTCCTGGAGGCGCTCATTCAGACCCAGTGGTGACATGTGGCAAGACGCTCCTCGGGGCGCGTATTGCTTCGGCCTCTCTCCTGAATGCCCTCTGTCAGACCGAGTGTTGACATGTGGCAAGACTCTCCTCGGGGCGCGTCTTGCTTGGGCTTCTCTCATGGAGGCCCTCAGTCCGACCCAGTGTTGACATATGTCAAGACGCTCCTCGGGGCGTGTCTTGCTTGGGCCTCTCTACTGGAGGCGCTCAGTCAGACCCAGTGTTGACATGTGGCAAGACGCTCCTCTGGGTGCGTCTTGCTTGGGCTTCTCTCCTGGAGACCCTCAGTCAGACCCATTGTTGACATGTGGCAAGACGCTCCTCGGGGCAAGTCTTGCTTGGGCCTCTCTCCTGGAGGCGCTCAGTCAGACCGAGTAGTGACATGTGGCAAGACGCTCCTCGGGGCGCGTCTTGCTTGGACCTCCCTCCTGGAGGCGCTCAGTCAGACCGAGTAGTAACATTTGGCAAGACGCTCCTCGGGGCGCGTCTTGCTTCGGCCTCTCTCCTGGAGGCGCTCAGTCAGACCGAGTGCTGACATAAGGCAAGACGCTCCTCGGGGCGCGTCTTGCTGGGGCCTCTCTCCTGGAGGTGCTCAATCAGACCCAGTGGTGACACGTGGCAAGACGCTCCTCTGGGCGCGTCTTGCTTGGGCCTCTCTCCTGGAGGAGCTCAGTCAGACCCAGTGGTGACACGTGGCAAGACGCTCCTCGGGGTGCATCTTGCTTGGGCCTCTCTCCTGGAGGCACTAAGTCAGACCCAGTGTTGACACGTGGCAAGACGCTCCTCGGGGCGCGTCTTGCTTGGGCCTCTCTCCTGGAGGCGCTCAGTCAGACCCAGTGGTGACATGTGGCAAGACACTCCTCTGGGCGCGTCTTGCTTGGGCCTCTCTCCTGGAGGCCCTCTGTCAGACCCAGTGTTGACATGTGTCAAGACGCTCCTCGGGGCGCGTCTTGCTTGGGCTTCTCTCCTGGAGGCCCTCAGTCAGACCCATTGTTGACATGTGGCAAGACTCTCCTCGGGGCGCGTCTTGCTTGGGCTTCTCTCCTGGAGGCGCTCAGACAGACCCAGTGTTGACATGTGACAAGAGGCTCTTCGGGGCACGTCTTGCTTGGGCCTCTCTCCTGGAGGCGCTCAGTCAGAACCAGAGGTGACATGTGGCAAGATGCTCCTCGGGGCGCGTCTTGCTTGGGCCTCTCTCCTGGAGGCCCTCTCTCAGACCCAGTGTTGACATGTGGCAAGACGCTCCTCCGGGCGCATCTTGCTTGGGCCTCTCTCCTGGAGGCCCTCAGTCAGACCCATTGTTGACATGTGGCAAGACGCTCCTCGGGGCGCGTCTTGCTTGGGCCTCTCTCCTGGAGGCGCTCAGTCAGACCGAGTGCTGACATAAGGCAAGACGCTCCTCGGGGCGCGTCTTGCAGGGGCCTCTCACCTGGAGGCGCTCAGTCAGACCCAGTGCTGACATGTGGCAAGACACTCCTCGGGGCGCGTCTTGCTTGGGCCTCTCTCCTGGAGGCACTCAGTCAGACCCAGTGGTGACACGTGGAAAGACGCTCCTCGGGGCACATCTTGCTTGGGCCTCTCTCCTGGAGGCGCTCATTCAGACCCAGTGGTGACATGTGGCAAGACGCTCCTCGGGGCGCGTATTGCTTCGGCCTCTCTCCTGAATGCCCTCTGTCAGACCGAGTGTTGACATGTGGCAAGACTCTCCTAGGGGCGCGTCTTGCTTGGGCTTCTCTCATGGAGGCCCTCAGTCCGACCCAGTGTTGACATATGTCAAGACGCTCCTCGGGGCGTGTCTTGCTTGGGCCTCTCTACTGGAGGCGCTCAGTCAGACCCAGTGTTGACATGTGGCAAGACGCTCCTCTGGGTGCGTCTTGCTTGGGCTTCTCTCCTGGAGACCCTCAGTCAGACCCATTGTTGACATGTGGCAAGACGCTCCTCGGGGCAAGTCTTGCTTGGGCCTCTCTCCTGGAGGCGCTCAGTCAGACCGAGTAGTGACATGTGGCAAGACGCTCCTCGGGGCGCGTCTTGCTTGGACCTCCCTCCTGGAGGCGCTCAGTCAGACCGAGTAGTAACATTTGGCAAGACGCACCTCGGAGCGCGTCTTGCTTGGACCTCTCTCCTGGAGGCGCTCAGTTAGACCGAGTAGTGACATGTGGCAAGACGCTCCTCGGGGCGCGTCTTGCTTCGGCCTCTCTCCTGGAGGCGCTCAGTCAGACCGAGTGCTGACATAAGGCAAGACGCTCCTCGGGGCGCGTCTTGCTGGGGCCTCTCTCCTGGAGGTGCTCAATCAGACCCAGTGGTGACACGTGGCAAGACGCTCCTCTGGGCGCGTCTTGCTTGGGCCTCTCTCCTGGAGGAGCTCAGTCAGACCCAGTGGTGACACGTGGCAAGACGCTCCTCGGGGCGCATCTTGCTTGGGCCTCTCTCCTGGAGGCACTAAGTCAGACCCAGTGTTGACACGTGGCAAGACGCTCCTCGATGCGCATCTTGCTTGGGCCTCTCTCCTGGAGGCGCTCAGTCAGACACAGTGTTGACATGTGGCAAGACACTCCTCCGGGCGCGTCTTGCTTGGGCTTCTCTCATGGAGGCCCTCAGTAAGACCCATTGTTGACATGTGGAAAGAAGCTCCTCGGGGCGCGTCTTGCTTTGGCTTCTCTCCTGGAGCCCCTCAGTCAGACCCATTGTTGACATGTGGCAAGACG
The DNA here is from genome assembly GCF_043380555.1 of Nothobranchius furzeri. Classification (NCBI taxonomy): domain Eukaryota; kingdom Metazoa; phylum Chordata; class Actinopteri; order Cyprinodontiformes; family Nothobranchiidae; genus Nothobranchius; species Nothobranchius furzeri. The sequence goes on from NC_091741.1 coordinate 4,063,415, forward strand.
CTCCTCGGGGCGCGTATTGCTTGGGCCTCTCTCCTGGATGCCCTCTGTCAGACCCAGTGTTGACATGTGGCAAGACTCTCCTCGGGGCGCGTCTTGCTTGGACCTCTCTCCTGGAGGCGCTCAGTCAGACCGAGTAGTGACATGTGGCAAGACGCTCCTCAGGGCGCGTCTTGCTTGGGCCTCTCTCCTGGAGGCGCTCAATTAGACCCAGTGTTGAAATGTGCTAAGACGCTCCTCGGGGCGCGTCTTGCTTGGGCTTCTCTCCTGGAGGCCCCCAGTCAGACCCATTGTTGACATGTGGCAAGACGCTCCTCGGGGCGCTTCTTGCTTGGGCCTCTCTCCTGGAGGCGCTCAGTCAGACCGAGTGCTGACACAAGGCAAGACGCTCCTCGGGGCGCGTCTTGCTGGGGCCTCTCTCCTGGAGGCGCTCAGTCAGACCCAGTGTTGACATGTGTCAAGACGCTCCTCGGGTGTTTCTTGCTTGCGCCTCTCTCCTGGAGGCGCTCAGTCAGACCCAGAGGTGACATGTGGCAAGACGCTCCTTGGGCCTCTCTCCTGGAGGCGCTCGGTCAGACCCAGTGTTGACATGTGGCAAGACGCTCCTCGGGGCGCTTCTTGCTTGGGCCTCTCTCCTGGAGGTGCTCAGTCAGACCCAGTGTTGACATGTGGCAAGATGCTCCTCGGGGCGCGTCTTGCTGGGGCTTCTCTCATGGAGGCACTCAGTCAGACCCAGTGTTGACATGTGGCAAGATGCTCGTCGGGGCACGTCTTGCTTGGGCCTCTCTCCTGGAGGCGCTCAGTCAGACCCAGAGGAGACATGTGTCAAGATGCTCCTCGGGGCGCGTCTTGCTTGGGCCTCTCTCCTGGAGGCGCTCAGTCAGACCCAGTGTTCGCATGTGGCAAGACGCTCCTCGGGGCGCGTCTTGCTTGGGCCTCTCTCCTGGAGGCGCTCAGTCAGACCCAGTGTTGACACGTGGCAAGACGCTCCTCGGGGCGCGTCTTGGTTGGGCCTCTCTCCTGGAGGCGCTCATTCAGACCCAGTGGTGACATGTGGCAAGACGCTCCTCGGGGCGCGTATTGCTTGGACCTCTCTCCTGAATGCCCTCTGTCAGACCGAGTGTTGACATGTGGCAAGACTCTCCTCGGGGCGCGTCTTGCTGGGGCCTCTCTCCTGGAGGCGCTCAGTCGGACCCAGTGCTGACATGTGGCAAGACGCTCCTCGGGGCGCGTCTTGCTTGGGCCTCTGTCCTGGAGGCGCTCAGTCAGACTGAGTAGTGACATGTGGCCTGACGCTCCTCGGGGCGCGTCTTGCTTGGGCCTCTCTCCTGGAGGCGCTCAGTCAGACCCAGTGGTGACATGTGGCAAGACACTCCTCGGGGCGCGTCTTGCTTGGGCCTCTCTCCTGGAGGCTCTCTGTCAGACCCAGTGTTGACATGTGTCAAGACGCTCCTCGGGGCGCGTCTTGCTTGGGCTTCTCTCCTGGAGGCCCTCAGTCAGACCCATTGTTGACATGTGGCAAGACGCTGCTCGGGGCGCGTCTTGCTTGGGCTTCTCTCCTGGAGGCGCTCAGACAGACCCAGTGTTGACATGTGACAAGACGCTCCTCGGGGCGCGTCTTGCTTGGGCCTCTCTCCTGGAGGCGCTCAGTCAGAACCAGAGGTGACATGTGGCAAGACGCTCCTCGGGGCTCGTCTTGCTTGGGCCTCTCTCCTGGAGGCCCTCTGTCAGACCCAGTGTTGACATGTGGCAAGACGCTCCTCTGGGCGCATCTTGCTTGGGCCTCTCTCCTTTAGGCCCTCAGTCAGACCCATTGTTGACATGTGGCAAGACGCTCCTCGGGGCGCGTCTTGCTTGGGCCTCTCTCCTGGAGGCGCTCAGTCAGACCGAGTGCTGACATAAGGCAAGACGCTCCTCGGGGCGCGTCTTGCTGGGGCCTCTCTCCTGGAGGCGCTCAGTCAGACCCAGTGCTGACATGTGGCAAGACGCTCCTCGGGGCGCGTCTTGCTTGGGCCTCTCTCCTGGAGGCGCTCAGTCAGACCCAGTGTTGACACGTGGCAAGACGCTCCTCGGGGCTCGTCTTGCTTGGGCCTCTCTCCTGGAGGCGCTCAGTCAGACCCAGTGTTGGCATGTGGCAAAACACTCCTCGGTGCGCGTCTTGGTTGGGCCTCTCTCCTGGAGGCGCTTATTCAGACCCAGTGGTGACATGTGGCAAGACGCTCCTCGGGGCGCGTATTGCTTCGGCCTCTCTCCTGAATGCCCTCTGTCAGACCGAGTGTTGACATGTGGCAAGACTCTCCTCGGGGCGCGTCTTGGTTGGGCTTCTCTCATGGAGGCCCTCAGTCCGACCCAGTGTTGACATGTGGCAAAACGCTCCTCGGGGCACGTCTTGCTTGTGCCTCTCTCCTGGAGGCGCTCAGTCAGACCGAGTAGTGACATGTGGCAAGACGCTCCTCGGGGCGCGTCTTGCTTGGACCTCCCTCCTGGAGGCGCTCAGTCAGACCGAGTAGTGACATTTGGCAAGACGCTCCTCGGGGCGTGTCTTGCTTGGACCTCTCTCCTGGAGGAGCTCAGTTAGATCGAGTAGTGACATGTGGCAAGACGCTCCTCGGGGCGCGTCTTGCTTGGGCCTCTCTCCTGGAGGCGCTCAGTCAGACCGAGTGCTGACATAAGGCAAGACGCTCCTCGGGGCGCGTCTTGCTGGGGCCTCTCTCCTGGAGGTGCTCAATCAGACCCAGTGGTGACACGTGGCAAGACGCTCCTCTGGGCGCGTCTTGCTTGGGCCTCTCTCCTGGAGGAGCTCAGTCAGACCCAGTGGTGACACGTGGCAAGACGCTCCTCGGGGCGCGTCTTGCTTGGGCCTCTCTCCTGGAGGCGCTCAGTCAGACACAGTGTTGACATGTGGCAAGACACTCCTCGGGGCGCGTATTGCCTGGGCTTCTCTCATGGAGGCCCACAGTAAGACCCATTGTTGACATGTGGAAAGAAGGTCCTCGGGGCGCGTCTTGCTTTGGCTTCTCTGCTGGAGGCCCTCAGTCAGACCCATTGTTGACATGTGGCAAGACGCTCCTCGGGGCACGTATTGCTTGGGCCTCTCTCCTGGATGCCCTCTGTCAGACCCAGTGTTGACATGTGGAAAGACTCTCCTCGGGGCGCGTCTTGCTTGGGCTTCTCTCATGGAGGCCCTCAGTCAGACCCAGTGTTGACATGTGTCAAGACGCTCCTCGGGCCGTGTCTTGCTTGGGCTTCTCTCCTGGAAGCGCTCAGTCAGACCCAGTGTTGACATGTGGCAAGACGCTCCTCGGGGCGCTTCTTGCTTGGGCTTCTCTCCTGGAGGCCCTCAGTCAGACCCATTGTTGACATGTGGCAAGACGCTCCTCGGGGCACGTCTTGCTTGGGCCTCTCTCCTGGAGGCGCTCAGTCAGACCGAGTAGTGACATGTGGCAAGACGCTCCTCGGGGCGCGTCTTGCTGGGGCTTCTCTCATGGAGGCACTCAGTCAGACCCAGTGTTGACATGTGGCAAGACGCTCCTCGGGGCGCGTGTTGCTTGGACCTCTCTCCGGTAGGCGCTCAGTCAGACCCAGTGGTGACACGTGGCAAGACACTCCTCGGGGCGCGTCTTGCCTGGGCTTCTCTCATGGAGGCCCACAGTAAGACCCATTGTTGACATGTGGAAAGAAGGTCCTCGGGGCGCGTCTTGCTTGGGCCTCTCTCCTGGAGGCGCTCAGTCAGACCGAGTGCTGACATAAGGCAAGACGCTCCTCGGGGCGCGTCTTGCTGGGGCCTCTCTCCTGGAGGTGCTCAATCAGACCCAGTGGTGACATGTGGCAAGACGCTCCTCGGGGCGCGTCTTGCTTGGGCCTCTGTCCTGGAGGCGCTCAGTCAGACTGAGTAGTGACATGTGGCCTGACGCTCCTCGGGGCGCGTCTTGCTTGGGCCTCTCTCCTGGAGGCGCTCAGTCAGACCCAGTGTTGACATGTGGCAAGACACTCCTCGGGGCGCGTCTTGCCTGGGCTTCTCTCATGGAGGCCCACAGTAAGACCCATTGTTGACATGTGGAAAGAAGGTCCTCGGGGCGCGTCTTGCTTTGGCTTCTCTGCTGGAGGCCCTCAGTCAGACCCATTGTTGACATGTGGCAAGACGCTCCTCGGGGCGCGTATTGCTTGGGCCTCTCTCCTGGATGCCCTCTGTCAGACCCAGTGTTGACATGTGGCAAGACTCTCCTCGGGGCGCGTCTTGCTTGGGCTTCTCTCATGGAGGCCCTCAGTCAGACCCAGTGTTGACATGTGTCAAGACGCTCCTCGGGCCGTGTCTTGCTTGGCCTTCTCTCCTGGAAGCGCTCAGTCAGACCCAGTGTTGACATGTGGCAAGACGCTCCTCGGGGTGCTTCTTGCTTGGGCTTCTCTCCTGGAGGCCCTCAGTCAGACCCATTGTTGACATGTGGCAAGACGCTCCTCGGGGCACGTCTTGCTTGGGCCTCTCTCCTGGAGGCGCTCAGTCAGACCGAGTAGTGACATGTGGCAAGACGCTCCTCGGGGCGCATCTTGCTGGGGCTTCTCTCATGGAGGCACTCAGTCAGACCCAGTGTTGACATGTGGCAAGACGCTCCTCGGGGCGCGTGTTGCTTGGACCTCTCTCCTGGAGGCGCTCAGTCAGACCGAGTAGTGACATGTGGCAAGACGCTCCTCGGGGCGCGTCTTGCTTGGGCTTCTCTCCTGGAGGCGCTCAGTCAGACCCAGAGGTGACATGTGGCAAGATGCTCCTCGGGCCTCTCTCCTGGAGGCGCTCAGTCAGACCCAGTGTTGAAATGTGGCAAGACGTTCCTCGGGGCGCGTCTTGCTTGGGCCTCTCTCCTGGAGGCGCTCAGTCAGACCGAGTGCTGACATGTTGCAAGACGCTCCTCCGCGCGCGTCTTGCTTGGGCCTCTCTCCTGGAGGCGCTCAGTCAGACCCAGTGTTCACATGTGGCAAGACGCTCCTCGGGGCGCGTCTTGCCTGGGCTTCTCTCCTGGAGGCGCTCAGTCAGACCCAGTGTTGACATGTGGAAAGAAGGTCCTCGGGGCGCGTCTTGCTTTGGCTTCTCTGCTGGAGGCCCTCAGTCAGACCCATTGTTGACATGTGGCAAGACGCTCCTCGGGGCGCGTATTGCTTGGGCCTCTCTCCTGGATGCCCTCTGTCAGACCCAGTGTTGACATGTGGCAAGACTCTCCTCGGGGCGCGTCTTGCTTGGGCTTCTCTCATGGAGGCCCTCAGTCAGACCCAGTGTTGACATGTGTCAAGACGCTCCTCGGGCCGTGTCTTGCTTGGCCTTCTCTCCTGGAAGCGCTCAGTCAGACCCAGTGTTGACATGTGGCAAGACGCTCCTCGGGGTGCTTCTTGCTTGGGCTTCTCTCCTGGAGGCCCTCAGTCAGACCCATTGTTGACATGTGGCAAGACGCTCCTCGGGGCACGTCTTGCTTGGGCCTCTCTCCTGGAGGCGCTCAGTCAGACCGAGTAGTGACATGTGGCAAGACGCTCCTCGGGGCGCGTCTTGCTGGGGCTTCTCTCATGGAGGCACTCAGTCAGACCCAGTGTTGACATGTGGCAAGACGCTCCTCGGGGCGCGTGTTGCTTGGACCTCTCTCCTGGAGGCGCTCAGTCAGACCGAGTAGTGACATGTGGCAAGACGCTCCTCGGGGCGCGTCTTGCTTGGGCTTCTCTCCTGGAGGCGCTCAGTCAGACCCAGAGGTGACATGTGGCAAGACGCTCCTCGGGCCTCTCTCCTGGAGGCGCTCAGTCAGACCCAGTGTTGACATGTGGCAAGACGTTCCTCGGGGCGCGTCTTGCTTGGGCCTCTCTCCTGGAGGCGCTCAGTCAGACCGAGTGCTGACATGTTGCAAGACGCTCCTCCGGGCGCGTCTTGCTTGGGCCTCTCTCCTGGAGGCGCTCAGTCAGACCCAGTGTTCACATGTGGCAAGACGCTCCTCGGGGCGCGTCTTGCTTGGGCCTCTCTCCTGGAGGCGCTCAGTCAGACCCAGTGTTGACATGTGGAAAGACGCTCCTCGGGGCGCGTCTTGCTTGGGCCTCTCTCCTGGAGGCGCTCAGTCAGACCGAGTGCTGACATGTGGCAAGACGCTCCTCGGGGCGCATCTTGCTTGGGCTTCTCTCCTGGAGGCTCTCAGTCAGACCCAGTGTTGACATGTGGCAAGACGCTCCTCGGGGCGCGTCTTATTTGGGCCTCTCTCCTGGGGGCCCTCAGTCAGACCCAGTGTTGACATGTGGCAAGACGCTCCTCGGGGCGCGTCTTGCTTGGGCTTCTCTCCTGGAGGCCCTCAGTCAGACCCATTGTTGACATGTGGCAAGACGCTCCTCGGGGCACGTCTTGCTTGGGCCTCTCTCCTGGAGGTGCTCAGTCAGACCGAGTAGTGACATATGGCAAGACGCTCCTCGGGGCGCGTCTTGCTTGGACCTCCCTCCTGGAGGCGCTCAGTCAGACCGAGTAGTGACATGTGGCAAGACGCTCCTCGGGGCGTGTCTTGCTTGGACCTCTCTCCTGGAGGCGCTCAGTCAGACCGAGTAGTGACATGTGGCAAGACGCTCCTCGGGGCGTGTCTTGCTTGGGCCTCTCTCCTGGAGGCGCTCAGTCAGAACTGGAAGATATGTTGCGTCATAAGCCTCTGATGGTTCACCAGGTGCACGGTCCACTCGAAATCCTAATGCTGTATTTGTAGTACATACACTAAGTCTTCTCTGTTGATGTCAGACTAGAGTTTTATTAGAGTTTTACTTTGCAACAATGGGATTCGAGCAATTGATGTGTATATTTTTAATAGTGCACAATGCTACTATTCCTAGGCTGAATGTATGACATGGCTCTTATGTATCATTATGTATTGTTTCCATTAAGTACTAATTTAAATAAAGTCCCTCTGTCCTCAGTGCTAGGTTGTGGGTTTAATACACATTATTATGATCAACCTGTTGAATAGTATAAGCCCCATACAATGTGACAGTCCGTGTGACGGACCGGTGTGTTACGACCCGACTAACGAAACGTACCAGGTGATAACATTGCATCTGCCCATTACAGCGGAGCGAGCGTTTCGCCACACTCCCAAACCAAGGTTAATAGTTGTAGCGCACGCCCTTTCGGACCTCGGTGCACGCGAAACACTGGTGTACACTCACAACATCACGCTCGAGACAGCTCAAGCGTTACGCGAAACAAAGGACGTGTTCAAATCCATAGAGAATATACGGTCTTTAGCATATGCGTATATAAAGAAGGTCGATGACATTTACAGACCCGGCGGCGTGGGCACCACAGTAGAACAACAAGGTGCTCTCAAGCGCACACAGATACTGGCCGCATTATCACTCGCGATGTCTATCCTGACATACCCGTTTCTGATTTCTATGTATATTAAATTATGACAAGAGCTACTTTAGGTGGTTACGATTACACTCTGACCACGTGCCTTAGTTTCTGCTAGTGACCTATAAATACATTTGCCCACTTGCTCTCACTGCCATTAAAGCGGCTGTACCCACACGTACAACACCCAAGAAAAAAAATTGATCTCGCTGTCTGTACTGGGTGTACTCTCAGTAGTCGCAGTTGCTCAGGCCATGGTGGTACGCTCACATAACGCCTCTGAGATACTTTCCATCACACCACCTCCTAGACTACTCGCGAAGGAGTATTCAACACCCGCTTTGTACGAAGACAACCATTATAACGAGCACAGCACAACGCTTGCCGCACGCGAAGACAACATGCAGGAGACAACGCTACCACCTGTCGTGAGAACAACGGATTCGAGTGACAACGATCGCGACTATGACGAGCACATTACAACACCCTCTGTGCACGAAGACCAGGTGCAGGAGACAACGCTACCACCTGTCGTGAGAAACAAGAGTTTGGTTAACAATGATCATCGTCGTGTCCCATTGTAAACGGGCGCGCCATCGCACACATCGTACATCTGTGTTAACCCACCTGTATGCGACAGACTTTGTGTGTTGCATGACATCGAGATGTATTGACGTCTGTGTCAATACAGGACTCTCTATAAGCCAGGAGCTGGACGCTAACGACCCGTGCATGCGCCACACAAAAGGTATCATACATGTGTTAACCCACCTGTATGCGACAGACTTTGTGTGTTGCATGACATCGAGATGTATTGACGTCTGTGTCAATACAGGACTCTCTTAGCTGGGAGCTGGACGCTAACGACCCGTGCATGCGCCACACAAAAGGTAACTTGACTAACTACAAAACGCATATTGTGATGTAGAAAGTTGGCTCGACTGTTTGAATCAGCTGCAGCTGCGGTTTACTCACGAAGTGAATCGCACGCTTGTTAGAAGTACATTCGGAGCACTTAAAAAATACATCGCTCTCATCGAGTTCCGTCTCAGCATTCACCGGCTGATGGGCAAGAGCGTGACATGGGATCGCCAGGAACTTACTTAAGGACTATCATCTCATTTGGCATTTACTCACGGACCCAAGAAACCAGTTCCGAAAAATGGTCGAGAATTATAACTTGTCTAATAGCAACTGGAAGATATGTTGCGTCATAAGCCTCTGATGGTTCACAAGGTGCACGGTCCACTCGAAATCCTAATTCTGTATTTGTAGTACATACACTAAGTCTTCTCTGTTGATGTCAGACTAGAGTTTTATTAGAGTTTTACTTTGCAACAATGGGATTCGAACAATTGATCTGTATATTTTTAATAATGCACAATGCTACTATTCCTAGGCTGAATGTATGACATGGCTCTTATGTATCATTATGTATCGTTTCCATTAAGTACTAATTTAAATAAAGTCCCTCTGTCCTCAGTGCTAGGTTGTGGGTTTAATACACATTATTATGATCAACCTGTTGAATAGTATAATAACAATATTCCTGTAAAAGTCATTTAGTAATGAACAACCTCAGTTCTGTGAAAGCACATCATGTCTCTGATGTGTACACTGCAGACCTGACCGGGGTTTGCACGCAAGGGCCTGTGTGTGTGTGTGTGTGTGTGTGTGTGTGTGTGTGTGTGTGTGTGTGTGTGTGTGTGTGTGTGTGTGTGTGTGTGTGTGTGTGTGTGTGTGTGTGTGTGTGTGTGTGTGTGTGTGTGTGTGTGTGTGTGTGTGTGTGAAACAAATAAAGATAAATATAGCTAGTGCGGCCACGAGCGGTCGTGCAGGGTAGAGGCTGCGCGAAAACGCCTCTAAAACAAGCGCGTGCCCACGCCCGATCCGTGGAAGCACTTAGAACTAGCAAACGTACTAGCAGAAATCAACGATCGCACACGGGTCATTGAGTGTGTACAGGGTTCGTCTGCGTGTGTGGCATTGGGCAATCTAGCGGCAACCGAGTGGCCTGAAGGCGGAACCGGCCAACCCGTCGCCCTCACCATCGTTGTGCTTCGAGATGAACTATTGCTAAAGATGATCGTCCTCGTCAACCACGGCGCTACCAGAGTTACCACGACATGCGCCTTAAAAGCGTTCTCGTTTTGGTCAGCGCCACCAGAATTGAATCGGCAAGTCAGCGGATATTACACAACTCGTAACGAAGACCCTCTCCGCGACCTCGCGGCCAGTGTGCGCAGTGTACAGCAAATGACAAACGATGTTGCGAGCGATATATCGGAACAACTTTGCACTGACGCGACGGTCGCCACTGCAGGTTGTGCTAGTCTCGCGCAAAGTGCCATATCAAACGTGCGCAAGCTAGTGACAAGCAACTTCACCAGATCCGTAGATTCTGCATACGCTCGGATACGAATGAAAGTATCGAGAGATAACACCGACACAAGTTGTGCGACGGCGCTGGCTGCAGTCGCTACAACACTGGATTTATTAATCAACGTAATTGTGATCGTAATGGCGTTTCGAGTGTGCACCAGAAACTACAACCAGTACTACAGAAAACTGGCATGAGGGTCGCGGTCTAACATCATGTTGGTGTCTCGCATCGACCGTCGACGGCCGTTTGCCAGCGGCTGAAAATGCCAGTTGACGAAATGGAAACGCCGACCGTCGATAGTGCACTCTCGCAAGTTCCAACCGCACCATCTCAGGAGACAGACCACAGAGTCATATTAGCGGAGGGTAGATAGAAAATGCGCAAACCGCCGCAACCGCCCATATACATACTATACGAGTTCAACATAGAGTGGAGTAAGAAGTTACTACCGATTGTATTTCCAACGTGCAAGCAGCTGGTGTTTGACGCTTTACTTGAGTATCACAGAGGTTGCGATGTCCTGTGTTCCACGAGCGCATGGAAACAAGTGAACAAACTTCTACGGACCGTACTGTTGGGGTATGAGCGAGCTGTAAAATCAATACACGCTAGACACGCGGACTTTGCCGCGTTACTGGACACGCATATCGCCACAACAAAACCGGGTCAAGTGTTCGGGGCGTCACCGCGCTCGACTATACACGTCTTGGCCTACCACGAGTACATGAGCCCACAGATCCTAAGCGAGGTAGAAGCCGTTGTGTCTACCCAACGCAAATTCAGCACAGCCGTGCGCGCTAAGACAAGTCCCTCTAGACTGCTGGAAATTTTGGAAACGTGGAAGGCTGGCGTGTACGCGCTTTCTACACATCTCAACGGTATGATCGCGATACTCTCGGCCGCACAACAACTAATGGTCATGCTTTCGGAAGGTCTGATCAGGTCTGACATGACCGGTTGTCAATCGACGTCGAGCGTGCACTCACACACGGATATCCTGGCGTACAGTAAAGCGACGTCGACCTCTAAGCTCACGTTGATCGCCGATGTTTCGAAAGGCAATCGAGTGTGTTGGCTGATGAAAGCTATGGTGACCGACGGTCGCGTCGACTACAATGTGCCTCATTGCGAATGGAGAGGCGTATGTGATCCTTTGCAAATCGATAACACCACCGCGGTCGAGTGCGAAGTCACGGTCGGCGGCGTGTTGTCCTTACTGTGCCCCATACAATGTGACGGTCCGTTTCACGGACCGGTGTGTTACGACCCGACTAACGAAACGTACCAGGTGATAACATTGCATCCGCCCATTACAGCGGAGCGAGCGTTTTGCCACACTCCCAAACCAAGGTTAATATTTGTAGCGCACGCCCTTTCGGACCTCGGTGCACGTGAAAAACTGGCGTACACTCACATCATCACGCTCGAGACAGCTCAAGCGTTACGCGAAACAAAGGACGTGTTCAAATCCATAGAGAATATACGGTCTTTAGCGTATGCGTATATAAAGGAGGGCGATGACATTTACAGACCTGGCGGCGTGGGCACCACAGTAGAACAACAAGGTGCTCTCAAGCGCACACAGATACTGGCCGCATTATCACTCGCGATGTCTATCCTGACATGCCCGTTTCTGATTTCTATGTATATTAAATTATGACAAGAGCTACGGTGGTTACGATTACACTCTGACCACGTGCCTTAGTTTCTGCTAGTGACCTATAAATACATTTGCCCACTTGCTCTCACTGCCATTAAAGCGGCTGTACCCACACGTACAACACCCAAGAAAAAAAAAGATCTCGCTGTCTGTACTGGGTGTACTCTCAGTAGTCGCAGTTGCTCAGGCCATGGTGGTACGCTCACATAACGCCTCTGAGATACGTCCCATCACACCACCTCCTACACTACTCGCGAAGGAGTATTCAACACCCCCTTTGTACGAAGACAACCATTATAACGAGCACAGCACAACGCTTGCCGCACGTGAAGACAACATGCAGGAGACAACGCTACCACCTGTCGTGAGAACAACGGATTCGAGTGACAACGATCGCGACTATGACGAGCACATTACAGCACCCTCTGTGCACGAAGACCAGGTGCAGGAGACAACGCTACCACCTGTCGTGAGAAACAAGAGTTTGGTTAACAATGATCATCGTCGTGTCCCATTGTAAACTGGGCGTGCCATCGCACACATCGTACATGTGTGTTAACCCACTTGTATGCGACAGACTTTGTGTGTTGCATGACATCGAGATGTATTGACGTCTGTGTCAATACAGGACTCTCTATAAGCCGGGAGCTGGACGCTAACGACCCGTGCATGCGCCACACAAAAGGTATCGTACATGTGCTAACCCACCTGTATGCGACAGACTTTGTGTGTTGCATGACATCGAGATGTATTGACGTCTGTGTCAATACAGGACTCTCTAAGCTGGGAGCTGGACGCTAACAACCCGTGCATGCGCCACACAAAAGGTATCGTACATGTGTTAACCCACCTGTATGCGACAGACTTTGTGTGTTGCATGACATCGAGATGTATTGACGTCTGTGTCAATACAGGACTCTCTAAGCTGGGAGCTGGACGATAACGACCCGTGCAAGCGCCACACAAAAGGTAACTCGACTAACTACAAAACGCATATTGTGATGTAGAAAGTTGGCTCGACTGTTTGAATCAGCTGCAGCTGCGGTTTACTCACAAAGTGAATCGCACGCTTGTTAGAAGTACATTCGGAGCACTTAAAAAATACATCGCTCTCATCGAGTTCCGTCTCAGCGTTCACCGGCTGATGGGCAAGAGCGTGACATGGGATCGCCAGGAACTTACTTAAGGACTATCATCTCATTTGGCATTTACTCACGGACCCAAGAAACCAGTTCCGAAAAATGGTCGAGAATTATAACTTGTCTAATAGCAACTGGAAGATATGTTGCGTCATAAGCCTCTGATGGTTCACAAGGTGCACGGTCCACTCGAAATCCTAATGCTGTATTTGTAGTACATACACTAAGTCTTCTCTGTTGATGTCGGACTAGAGTTTTATTAGAGTTTTACTTTGCAACAATGGGATTCGAGCAATTGATGTGTATATTTTTAATAGTGCACAATGCTACTATTCCTAGGCTGAATGTACGACATGGCTCTTATGTATCATTATGTATCGTTTCCATTAAGTACTAATGGCATTTACTCACGGACCCAAGAAACCAGTTCCGAAAAATGGTCGAGAATTATAACTTGTCTAATAGCAACTGGAAGATATGTTGCGTCATAAGCCTCTGATGGTTCACAAGGTGCACGGTCCACTCTAAATCCTAATGCTGTATTTGTAGTACATACACTAATTCTTCTCTGTTGATGTCAGACTAGAGTTTTATTAGAGTTTTACTTTGCAACAATGGGATTCGAGCAATTGATGTGTATATTTTTAATAGTGCACAATGCTACTATTCCTAGGCTGAATGTGTGACATGGCTCTTATGTATCATTATGTATCGTTTCCATTAAGTACTAATTTAAATAAAGTCCCTCTGTCCTCAGTGCTAGGTTGTGGGTTTAAGTGCCAAGACGCTCCTCGGGGCGCATATTGCTTGGACCTCTCTCCTGGATGCCCTCTGTCAGACCGAGTGTTGACATGTGGCAAGACTCTCCTCGGGGCGCGTCTTGCTTGGGCTTCTCTCATGGAGGCCGTCAGTCAGACCCAGTGTTGACATGTGTCAAGACGCTCCTCGGGGCGTGTCTTGCTTGGGCCTCTCTCCTGGAGGCGCTCAGTCAGACCCAGTGTTGACATGTGGCAAGACGCTCCTCGGGGCACGTCTTGCTTGGGCCTCTCTCCTGGAGGCGCTCAAACAGACCGAGTAGTGACATGTGGCAAGACGCTCCTCTGGGCGCGTCTTGCTGGGGCTTCTCTCATGGAGGCACTCAGTCAGACCCAGTGTTGACATGTGTCAAGACGCTCCTCGGGGGGCGTCTTGCTTTGGCCTCTCTCCTGGAGGCACTCAGTCAGACCGAGTGCTGACATGTGGCAAGAAGCTCCTCGGGGCGCGTCTTGCTTGGACTTCTCTCCCGGAGGCCCTCAGTAAGAACCATTGTTGACATGTGGCAAGACGCTCCTCGGGACGCGTCTTGCTTGGGCCTCTCTCCAGAAGGCCCTCAATCAGACCCAGTGTTGACACGTGGCAAGACGCTCCTCGGGGCGCGTCTTGCTTGGGCCTCTCTCCTGGAGGCGCTCAGTCAGACTGAGTAGTGACATGTGGCCTGACGCTCCTCGGGGCGCGTGTTGCTTGGGCCTCTCTCCTGGAGGCGCTCAGTCAGACCAAGTGGTGACATGTGGCAAGACAATCCTCGGGGCGCATCTTGCTTGGGCCTCTCTCCTGGAGGCTCTCTGTCAGACCCAGTGTTGACATGTGGCAAGACACTCCTCGGGGCGCGTCTTGCTTGGGCCTCTCTCATGGAGGCCCTCTGTCAGACCCAGTGTTGACATGTGTCAAGACGCTCCTCGGGGCGCGTCTTGCTTTGGCCTCTCTCCTGGAGGCGCTCAGTCAGACCGAGTGCTGACATGTGGCAAGAAGCTCCTCGGGGCGCGTCTTGCTTGGGCTTCTCTCCTGGAGGCCCTCAGTAAGACCCATTGTTGACATGTGGCAAGACGCTCCTCGGGGCGCGTCCTGCTTGGGCCTCTCTCCTGGAGGCGCTCAGTCAGACTGAGTAGTGACATGTAACCTGACGCTCCTCGGGGCGCGTGTTGCTTGGGCCTCTCTCCTGCAGGCGCTCAGTCAGACCAAGTGGTGACATGTGGCAAGACACTCCTCGGGGCGCTTCTTGCTTGGGCCTCTCTCCTGGAGGCCCTCTGTCATACCCAGTGTTGACATGTGTCAAGACGCTCCTCGGGGCGCGTCTTGCTTGGGCTTCTCTCCTGGAGGCCCTCAGTCAGACCCATTGTTGGCATGTGGCAAGACGCTCCTCGGGGCGCGTCTTGCTTGGGCCTCTCTCCTGGAGGCGCTCAGTCAGACCGAGTGCTGACATGTGGCAAGACGCTCCTCGGGCCGCGTGTTGCTTGGGCTTCTCTCCTGGAGGCCCTCAGTCAGACCCATTGTTGACATGTGGCCTGACGCTCCTCGGGGCGCGTGTTGCTTGGGCCTCTCTCCTGGAGGCGCTCAGTCAGACCAAGTGGTGACATGTGGCAAGACACTCCTCGGGGCGCGTCTTGCTTGGGCCTCTCTCCTGGAGGCCCTCTGTCATACCCAGTGTTGACATGTGTCAAGACGCTCCTCGGGGCGCGTCTTGCTTGGGCTTCTCTCCTGGAGGCCCTCAGTCAGACCCATTGTTGGCATATGGCAAGACGCTCCTCGGGGCGCGTCTTGCTTGGACCTCTCTCCTGGAGGCGCTCAGTCAGACCGAGTGCTGACATGTGGCAAGACGCTCCTCGGGCCGCGTGTTGCTTGGGCTTATCTCCTGGAGGCCCTCAGTCAGACCCATTGTTGACATGTGGCAAGACGCTCCTCGGGGCGCGTCTTGCTTGGGCCTCTCTCCTGGAGGCGCTCAGTCAGACCGAGTGCTGACATGTGGCAAGACGCTCCTCGGGGCGCGTCTTGATTGGGCCTCTCTCCTGGAGGCGCTCAGTCAGACTTAGTAGTGACATGTGGCCTGACGATCCTCGGGGCACGTCTTGCTTGGGCCTCTCTCCTGGAGGCGCTCAGTCAGACCCAGTGGTGACATGTGGCAAGACACTCCTCGGGGCGCGTCTTGCTTGGGCTTCTCTCCTGGAGGCCCTCAGTCAGACCCATTGTTGACATGTGGCAAGACGCTCCTCGGGGCGCGTCTTGCTTGGGCTTCTCTCCTGGAGGCGCTCAGACAGACCCAGTGTTGACATGTGACAAGACGCTCCTCGGGGCGCGTGTTGCTTGGGCCTCTCTCCTGGAGGCGCTTAGTCAGAACCAGAGGTGACATGTGGCAAGACGCTCCTCGGGGCGCGTCTTGCTTGGTCCTCTCTCCTGGAGGCCCTCTGTCAGACCCAGTGTTGACATGTGGCAAGACGCTCCTTCGGGCGCATCTTGCTTGGGCCTCTCTCCTGGAGGCCCTCAGTCAGACCCATTGTTGACATGTGGCAAGACGCTCCTCGGGGCGCGTCTTGCTTGGGCCTCTCTCCTGGAGGCGCTCAGTCAGACCGAGTGTTGACATGTGGCAAGACGCTCCTCGGGGCGCGTCTTGCTTGGGCCCCTCTCCTGGAGGCGCTCAGTCAGACCCAGTGTTGACATGTGGCAAGACGCTCCTCGGGGCGCGTCTTGCTTGGGCCTCTCTCCTGGAGGCGCTCAGTCAGACCCAGTGGTGACACGTGGAAAGACGCTCCTCGGGGCACGTCTTGCTTGGGCCTCTCTCCTGGAGGCGCTCAGTCAGACCCAGTGGTGACACGTGGAAAGATGCTCCTCGGGGCACGTCTTGCTTGGGCCTCTCTCCTGGAGGCGCTCAGTCAGACCCAGTGTTGACACGTGGCAAGACGCTCCTCGGGGCGCGTCTTGCTTGGGCCTCTCTCCTGGAGGCGCTCAGTCAGACCCAGTGTTGGCATGTGGCAAGACACTCCTCGGGGCGCGTCCTGGTTGGGCCTCTCTCCTGGAGGCGCTCATTCAGACCCAGTGGTGACATGTGGCAAGACGCTCCTCGGGGCGCGTATTGCTTGGGCCTCTCTCCTGAATGCCCTCTGTCAGACCGAGTGTTGACATGTGGCAAGACTCTCCTCGGGGCGCATTTTGCTTGGGCTTCTCTCATGGAGGCCCTCAGTCCGACCCAGTGTTGACATGTGTCAAGACGCTCCTCGGGGCGTCTCTTGCTTGGGCCTCTCTCCTGGAGGCGCTCAGTCAGACCCAGTGTTGACATGTGGCAAGACGCTCCTCTGGGCGCGTCTTGCTTGGGCTTCTCTCCTGGAGGCCCTCAGTCAGACCCATTGTTGACATGTGGCAAGACGCTCCTCGGGGCATGTCTTGTTTGGGCCTCTCTCCTGGAGGCGCTCAGTCAGACAGAGTAGTGACATGTGGCAAGACGCTCCTCGGGGCGCGTCTTGCTTGGACCTCCCTCCTGGAGGCGCTCAGTCAGACCGAGTAGTGACATTTGGCAAGACGCTCCTCGGGGCGCATCTTGCTTGGACCTCTCTCCTGGAGGCGCTCAGTTAGACCGAGTAGTGACATGTGGCAAGACGCTCCTCGGGGCGCGTCTTGCTTGGGCCTCTCTCCTGGAGGCGCTCAGTCAGACCGAGTGCTGACATAAGGCAAGACGCTCCTCGGGGCGCGTCTTGCTGGGGCCTCTCTCCTGGAGGTGCTCAATCAGACCCAGTGGTGACACGTGGCAAGACGCTCCTCTGGGCGCGTCTTGCTTGGGCCTCTCTCCTGGAGGAGCTCAGTCAGACCCAGTGGTGACACGTGGCAAGACGCTCCTCGGGGCGCATCTTGCTTGGGCCTCTCTCCTGGAGGCGCTAAGTCAGACCCAGTGTTGACACGTGGCAAGACGCTCCTCGGGGCGCGTCTTGCTTGGGCCTCTCTCCTGGAGGCGCTCAGTCAGACACAGTGTTGACATGTGGCAAGACACTCCTCGGGGCGTGTCTTGCTTGGGCTTCTCTAATGGAGGCCCACAGTAAGACCCATTGTTGACATCTGGAAAGAAGCTCCTCGGGGCGCGTCTTGCTTTGGCCCCTCTCCTGGAGGCCCTCAGTCAGACCCATTGTTGACATGTGGCAAGACGCTCCTCGGGGCGCGTATTGCTTGGGCCTCTCTCATGGAGGCCCTCAGTCAGACCCAGTGTTGACATGTGTCAAGACGCCCCTCGGGGCGTGTCTTGCTTGGGCCTCTCTCCTGGAGGCGCTCAGTCAGACCCAGTGTTGACATGTGGCAAGACGCTCCTCGGGGCGCTTCTTGCTTGGGCTTCTCTCCTGGAGGCCCTCAGTAAGACCCATTGTTGACATGTGGCAAGACGCTCCTCGGGGCACGTCTTGCTTGGGCCTCTCTCCTGGAGGCGCTCCGTCAGACCGAGTAGTGACATGTGGCAAGACGCTCCTCGGGGCGCGTCTTGCTGGGGCTTCTCTCATGGAGGCACTCAGTCAGACCCAGTGTTGACATGTGGCAAGACACTCCTCGGGGCGCGTGTTGCTTGGACCTCTCTCCTGGAGGCGCTCAGTCAGACCGAGTAGTGACATGTGGCAAGACGCTCCTCGGGGCGCGTCTTGCTGGGGCCTCTCTCCTGGAGGCGCTCAGTCAGACCCAGTGTTGACATGTGTCAAGACGCTCCTCGGGCGTTTCTTGCTTGCGCCTCTCTCCTGGAGGCGCTCAGTCAGACCCAGAGGTGACATGTGGCAAGACGCTCCTCGGGCCTCTCTCCTGGAGGCGCTCAGTCAGACCCAGTGTTGACATGTGGCAAGACGCTCCTCGGGGCGCGTCTTGCTTGGGCCTCTCTCCTTGAGGTGCTCAGTCAGACCCAGTGTTGACATGTGGCAAGACGCTCCTCGGGGCGCGTCTTGCTGGGGCTTCTCTCATGGAGGCACTCAGTCAGACCCAGTGTTGACATGTGGCAAGATGCTCCTCGGGGCACGTCTTGCTTGGGCCTCTCTCCTGGAGGCGCTCAGTCAGACCCAGAGGAGACATGTGTCAAGACGCTCCTCGGGGAGCGTCTTGCTTGGGCCTCTCTCCTGAAGGCGCTCAGTCAGACCGAGTGCTGACATTGCTAACGTGTGGACCGTCGACGGCCGTTTGCCAGCGGCTGAAAATGACAGTTGACGAAATGGAAACGCCGACCGTCGATAGTGCACTCTCGCAAGTTCCAACCGCACCATCTCAGGAGACAGACCACAGAGTCATATTAGCGGAGGGTAGATAGAAAATGCGCAAACCGCCGCAACCGCCCATATACATACTATACGAGTTCAACATAGAGTGGAGTAAGAAGTTACTACCGATTGTATTTCCAACGTGCAAGCAGCTGGTGTTTGACGCTTTACTTGAGTATCACAGAGGTTGCGATGTCCTGTGTTCCACGAGCGCATGGAAACAAGTGAACAAACTTCTACGGACCGTACTGTTGGGGTATGAGCGAGCTGTAAAATCAATACACGCTAGACACGCGGACTTTGCCGCGTTACTGGACACGCATATCGCCACAACAAAACCGGGTCAAGTGTTCGGGGCGTCACCGCGCTCGACTATACACGTCTTGGCCTACCACGAGTACATGAGCCCACAGATCCTAAGCGAGGTAGAAGCCGTTGTGTCTACCCAACGCAAATTCAGCACAGCCGTGCGCGCTAAGACAAGTCCCTCTAGACTGCTGGAAATTTTGGAAACGTGGAAGGCTGGCGTGTACGCGCTTTCTACACATCTCAACGGTATGATCGCGATACTCTCGGCCGCACAACAACTAATGGTCATGTGTTCGGAAGGTCTGATCAGGTCTGACATGACCGGTTGTCAATCGACGTCGAGCGTGCACTCACACACGGATATCCTGGCGTACAGTAAAGCGACGTCGACCTCTAAGCTCACGTTGATCGCCGATGTTTCGAAGGGCAATCGAGTGTGTTGGCTGATGAAAGCTATGGTGACCGACGGTCGCGTCGACTACAATGTGCCTCATTGCGACTGGAGAGGCGTATGTGATCCTTTGCAAATCGATAACACCACCGCGGTCGAGTGCGAAGTCACGGTCGGCGGCGTGTTGTCCTTACTGTGCCCCATACAATGTGACGGTCCGTTTCACGGACCGGTGTGTTACGACCCGACTAACGAAACGTACCAGGTGATAACATTGCATCCGCCCATTACAGCGGAGCGAGCGTTTTGCCACACTCCCAAACCAAGGTTAATAGTTGTAGCGCACGCCCTTTCGGACCTCGGTGCACGTGAAAAACTGGCGTACACTCACAACATCACGCTCGAGACAGCTCAAGCGTTACGCGAAACAAAGGACGTGTTCAAATCCATAGAGAATATACGGTCTTTAGCGTATGCGTATATAAAGGAGGTCGATGACATTTACAGACCTGGCGGCGTGGGCACCACAGTAGAACAACAAGGTGCTCTCAAGCGCACACAGATACTGGCCGCATTATCACTCGCGATGTCTATCCTGACATGCCCGTTTCTGATTTCTATGTATATTAAATTATGACAAGAGCTACGGTGGTTACGATTACACTCTGACCACGTGCCTTAGTTTCTGCTAGTGACCTATAAATACATTTGCCCACTTGCTCTCACTGCCATTAAAGCGGCTGTACCCACACGTACAACACCCAAGAAAAAAAAAGATCTCGCTGTCTGTACTGGGTGTACTCTCAGTAGTCGCAGTTGTTCAGGCCATGGTGGTACGCTCACATAACGCCTCTGAGATACGTCCCATCACACCACCTCCTACACTACTCGCGAAGGAGTATTCAACACCCCCTTTGTACGAAGACAACCATTATAACGAGCACAGCACAACGCTTGCCGCACGTGAAGACAACATGCAGGAGACAACGCTACCACCTGTCGTGAGAACAACGGATTCGAGTGACAACGATCGCGACTATGACGAGCACATTACAGCACCCTCTGTGCACGAAGACCAGGTGCAGGAGACAACGCTACCACCTGTCGTGAGAAACAAGAGTTTGGTTAACAATGATCATCGTCGTGTCCCATTGTAAACTGGGCGTGCCATCGCACACATCGTACATGTGTGTTAACCCACCTGTATGCGACAGACTTTGTGTGTTGCATGACATCGAGATGTATTGACGTCTGTGTCAATACAGGACTCTCTATAAGCCGGGAGCTGGACGCTAACGACCCGTGCATGCGCCACACAAAAGGTATCGTACATGTGCTAACCCACCTGTATGCGACAGACTTTGTGTGTTGCATGACATCGAGATGTATTGACGTCTGTGTCAATACAGGACTCTCTAAGCTGGGAGCTGGACGCTAACAACCCGTGCATGCGCCACACAAAAGGTATCGTACATGTGTTAACCCACCTGTATGCGACAGACTTTGTGTGTTGCATGACATCGAGATGTATTGACGTCTGTGTCAATACAGGACTCTCTAAGCTGGGAGCTGGACGATAACGACCCGTGCATGCGCCACACAAAAGGTAACTCGACTAACTACAAAACGCATATTGTGATGTAGAAAGTTGGCTCGACTGTTTGAATCAGCTGCAGCTGCGGTTTACTCACGAAGTGAATCGCACGCTTGTTAGAAGTACATTCGGAGCACTTAAAAAATACATCGCTCTCATCGAGTTCCGTCTCAGCGTTCACCGGCTGATGGGCAAGAGCGTGACATGGGATCGCCAGGAACTTACTTAAGGACTATCATCTCATTTGGCATTTACTCACGGACCCAAGAAACCAGTTCCGAAAAATGGTCGAGAATTATAACTTGTCTAATAGCAACTGGAAGATATGTTGCGTCATAAGCCTCTGATGGTTCACAAGGTGCACGGTCCACTCGAAATCCTAATGCTGTATTTGTAGTACATACACTAAGTCTTCTCTGTTGATGTCGGACTAGAGTTTTATTAGAGTTTTACTTTGCAACAATGGGATTCGAGCAATTGATGTGTATATTTTTAATAGTGCACAATGCTACTATTCCTAGGCTGAATGTATGACATGGCTCTTATGTATCATTATGTATCGTTTCCATTAAGTACTAATTTAAATAAAGTCCCTCTGTCCTCAGTGCTAGGTTGTGGGTTTAATACACATTATTATGATCAACCTGTTGAATAGTATAATAACAATATTCCTGTAAAAGTCATTTAGTAATGAACAACCTCAGTTCTGTGAAAGCACATCATGTCTCTGATGTGTACACTGCAGGCCTGACCGGGGTTTGCATGCAAGGGCCTGTGTGTGTGTGTGTGTGTGTGTGTGTGTGTGCGCGCGCGTGTGTGTGTGTGTGTGTGTGTGTGTGTGTGTGTGTGTGTGTGTGTGTGTGTGTGTGTGTGTGTGTGTGTGTGAAACAAATAAAGATAAATATAGCTAGTGCGGCCACGAGCGGTCGTGCAGGGTAGAGGCTGCGCGAAAACGCCTCTAAAAACAAGCGCGTGCCCACGCCCGATCCGTGGAAGCACGTAGACCTAGCAAACGTACTAGCAGAAATCAACGATCGCACACGGGTCATTGAGTGTGTACAGGGTTCGTCTGCGTGTGTGGCATTGGGCAATCTAGCGGCACAAGAGTGGCCTGAAGGCGGAACCGGCCAACCCGTTGCCCTCACCATCGTTGCGCTTCGAGATGAACTATTGCTAAAGATGATCGTCCTCATCAACCACGGCGCTACCAGAGTAGCTCGTAACGAAGACCCTCTCCGCGACCTCGCGGCCAGTGTGCGCAGTGTACAGCAAATGACTAACGATGTTGCGAGCGATATATCGGAAAAACTTTGCACTGATGCGACGGTCGCCACTGCAGGTTGTGTGAGTCTCGCGCAAAGGACCATATCAAACGTGCGCAAGCTAGTGACAAGCAACTTCACCAGATCCGTAGATTCTGCATACGCTTGAATACCAACGAAAGTATCGAGAGATAACACCGACACGAGTTGCGCGACGGCGCTGGCTGCAGTCGCTACAACACTGGATTTATTAATCAACGTAATTGTGATCGTAATGGCGTATCGAGTGTGCACCAGAAACTACAACCAGTACTACAGAAAACTGGCATGAGGGTCGCGGTCTAACGTTATGTTGGTGTCTCGCATCGACCGTCGACGGCCGTTTGCCAGCGGCTGAAAATGGCACAGTTGACGAAATGGAAACGCCGACCGTCCATAGTGCACTCTCGCAAGTTCCAACCGCACCATCTCAGGAGACAGACCACAGAGTCATATTAGCGGAGGGTAGATAGAAAATGCGCAAACCGCCGCAACCGCCCATATACATACTATACGAGTTCAACATAGAGTGGAGTAAGAAGTTACTACCAATTGTATTTACAACGTGCAAGCAGCTGGTGTGTGACGCTTTACTTGATTATCACAGAGGTTGCGATGTCCTGTGTTCCACGAGCGCATGGAAACAAGTGAACGAACTTCTACGGACCGTACTGTTGGGGTATGAGCGAGCTGTAAAATCAATACACGCTAGACACGCGGACTTTGCCGCATTACTGGACACGCATATCGCCACAACAAAACCGGGTCAAGTGTTCGGGGCGTCACCGCGCTCGACTATACACGTCTTGGCCTACCACGAGTACATGAGCCCACAAGATCCTAAGCGAGATAGAAGCCGTTGTGTCTCCCCAACGCAAATTCAGCACAGCCGTGCGCGCTAAGACAAGTCCCTCTAGATTGCTGGAAACTTTGGAAACGTGGAAGGCTGGCGTGTACGCGCTTTCTACACATCTCAACGGTATGATCGCGATACTCTCGGCCGCACAACAACTAATGGTCATGTGTTCGGAAGGTCTCATCAGGTCTGACATGACCGGTTGTCAATCGACGTCGAGCGTGCACTCACACACGGATATCCTGGCGTACAGTAAAGCGACAGCGACCTCTACGCTCACGTTGATTGCCGATGTTTCGAAGGGCAATCGAGTGTGTTGGCTGACGAAAGCTATGGTGACCGACGGTCGCGTCGACTACAATGTGCCTCATTGCGACTTTAGAGGCGTATGTGATCCTTTGCAAATCGACAACACCACCGCGGTCGAGTGCGAAGTCACGGTCGGTGGCGTGTTGTCCTTACTGTGCCCCATACAATGTGACGGTCCGTGTCACGGACCGGTGTGTTACGACCCGACTAACGAAAAGTACCAGGTGATAACATTGCATCTGCCCATTACAGCGGAGCGAGCGTTTCGCCACACTCCCAAACCAAGGTTAATAGTTGTAGCGCACACCCTTTCGGACATCGGTGCACGTGAAACACTGGCGTACACTCACAAAATCACGCTCGAGACAGCTCAAGTGTTACGCAAAACAAAGGACGTGTTCAAATCCATAGAGAATATACGGTCTTTAGCGTATGCGTATATAAAGAAGGTCGATGACATTTACAGACCCGGCGGCGTGGGCACCACAGTAGAACAACAAGGTGCTCTCAAGCGCACACAGATACTGGCCGCATTATCACTCGCGATGTCTATCCTGACATGCCCGTTTCTGATTTCTATGTTAATTAAATTATGACAAGAGCTACGGTGGTTACGATTACACTCTGACCACGTGCCTTAGTTTCTGCTAGTGACCTATAAATACATTTGACCACTTGCTCTCACTGCCATTAAAGCGGCTGTACCCACACGTACAACACCCAAGTAAAAAAATGATCTCGCTGTCTGTACTGGGTGTACTCTCAGTAGTCGCAGTTGCTCAGGCCATGGTGGTACGCTCACATAACGCCTCTGAGATACGTCCCATCACACCACCTCCTACACTACTCGCGAAGGAGTATTCAACACCCCCTTTGTACGAAGACAACCATTATAACGAGCACAGCACAACGCTTGCCGCACGCGAAGACAACATGCAGGAGACAACGCTACCACCTGTCGTGAGAACAACGGATTCGAGTGACAACGATCGCGACTATGACGAGCACATTACAGCACCCTCTGTGCACGAAGACCAGGTGCAGGAGACAACGCTACCACCTGTCGTGAGAAACAAGAGTTTGGTTAACAATGATCATCGTCGTGTCCCATTGTAAACTGGGCGTGCCATCGCACACATCGTACATGTGTGTTAACCCACCTGTATGCGACAGACTTTGTGTGTTGCATGACATCGAGATGTATTGACGTCTGTGTCAATACAGGACTCTCTATAAGCCGGGAGCTGGACGCTAACGACCCGTGCATGCGCCACACAAAAGGTATTGTACATGTGTTAACCCACCTGTATGCGACACACTTTGTGTGTTGCATGACATCGAGATGTATTGACGTCTGTGTCAATACAGGACTCTCTAAGCTGGAAGCTGGACGCTAACGACCCGTGCATGCGCCACACAAAAGGTAACTCGACTAACTACAAAACGAATATTGTGATGTAGAAAGTTGGCTCGACTGTTTGAATCAGCTGCAGCTGCGGTTTACTCACGAAGTGAATCGCACGCTTGTTAGAAGTACATTCGGAGCACTTAAAAAATACATCGCTCTCATCGAGTTCTGTCTCAGCGTTCACCGGCTGATGGGCAAGAGCGTGACATGGGATCGCAAGGAACTTACTTAAGGACTATCATCTCATTTGGCATTTACTCACGGACCCAAGAAACCAGTTCCGAAAAATGGTCGAGAATTATAACTTGTCTAATAGCAACTGGAAGATATGTTGCGTCATAAGCCTCTGATGGTTCACAAGGTGCACGGTCCACTCGAAATCCTAATGCTGTATTTGTAGTGCATACACTAAGTCTTCTCTGTTGATGTCAGACTAGAGTTTTATTAGAGTTTTACTTTGCAACAATGGGATTCGAGCAATTGATGTGTATATTTTTAATAGTGCACAATGCTACTATTCCTAGGCTGAATGTATGACATGGCTCTTGTGTATCATTATGTATCGTTTCCATTAAGTAGTAATTTAAATAAAGTCCCTCTGTCCTCAGTGCTAGGTTGTGGGTTTAATACACATTATTATGATCAACCTGTTGAATAGTATAATAACAATATTCCTGTAAAAGTCATTTAGTAATGAACAACCTCAGTTCTGTGAAAGAACATCATGTCTCTGATGTGTACACTGCAGGCCTGACGGGTCTTGCTGGGGCCTCTCTCCTGGAGGCGCTCAATCAGACCCAGTGGTGACACGTGGCAAGAAGCTCCTCGGGGCGCGTCTTGCTTGGGCCTCTCTCCTGGAGGCGCTCAGTCAGACCCAGTGGTGACACGTGGCAAGAAGCTCCTCGGGGCGCGTCTTGCTTGGACTTCTCTCCTGGAGGCCCTCAGTAAGAACCATTGTTGACATGTGGCAAGACGCTCCTCGGGACGCGTCTTGCTTGGGCCTCTCTCCAGAAGGCCCTCAATCAGACCCAGTGTTGACACGTGGCAAGATGCTCCTCGGGGCGCGTGTTGCTTGGGCCTTTCTCCTGGAGGCGCTCAGTCAGACCAAGTGATGACATGTGGCAAGACAATCCTCGGGGCGCATCTTGCTTGGGCCTCTCTCCTGGAGGCTCTCTGTAAAACCCAGTGTTGACATGTGGCAAGACACTCCTCGGGGCGCGTCTTGCTTGGGCCTCTCTCATGGAGGCCCTCTGTCAGACCCAGTGTTGACATGTGTCAAGACGCTCCTCGGGGCGCGTCTTGCTTGGCCTCTCTCCTGGAGGCGCTCAGTCAGACCGAGTGCTGACATGTGGCAAGAAGCTCCTCGGGGCGCGTCTTGCTTGGGCTTCTCTCCTGGAGGCCCTCAGTAAGACCCATTGTTGACATGTGGCAAGACGCTCCTCGGGGCGCGTCCTGCTTGGGCCTCTCTCCTGGAGGCGCTCAGTCAGACTGAGTAGTGACATGTGGTCTGACGCTCCTCGGGGCGCGTGTTGCTTGGGCCTCTCTCCTGCAGGCGCTCAGTCAGACCAAGTGGTGACATGTGGCAAGACACTCCTCGGGGCGCTTCTTGCTTGGGCCTCTCTCCTGGAGGCCTCTCTGTCATACCCAGTGTTGACATGTGTCAAGACGCTCCTCGGGGCGCGTCTTGCTTGGGCTTCTATCCTGGAGGCCCTCAGTCAGACCCATTAATGGCATGTGGCAAGAAGCTCCTTGGGGCGCGTCTTGCTTGGGCCTCTCTCCTGGAGGCGCTCAGTCAGACCGAGTGCTGACATGTGGCAAGACGCTCCTCGGGCCGCGTGTTGCTTGGGCTTCTCTCCTGGAGGCCCTCATTCAGACCCATTGTTGACATGTGGCCTGACGCTCCTCGGGGCGCGTGTTGCTTGGGCCTCTCTCCTGGAGGCGCTCAGTCAGACCAAGTGGTGACATGTGGCAAGACACTCCTCGGGGCGCGTCTTGCTTGGGCCTCTCTCCTGGAGGCGCTCAGTCAGACCGAGTGCTGACATGTGGCAAGACGCTCCTCGGGCCGCGTGTTGCTTGGGCTTCTCTCCTGGAGGCCCTCAGTCAGACCCATTGTTGACATGTGGCAAGACGCTCCTCGGGGCGCGTCTTGCTTGGGCCTCTCTCCTGGAGGCGCTCAGTCAGACCGAGTGCTGACATGTGGCAAGACGCTCCTCGGGGCGCGTCTTGATTGGGCCTCTCTCGTGGAGGCGCTCAGTCAGACTGAGTAGTGACATGTGGCCTGACGATCCTCGGGGCACGTCTTGCTTGGGCCTCTCTCCTGGAGGCGCTCAGTCAGACCCATTGTTGACATGTGGCAAGACGCTCCTCGGGGCGCGTCTTGCTTGGGCTTCTCTCCTGGAGGCGCTCAGACAGACCCAGTGTTGACATGTGACAAGACGCTCCTCGGGGCGCGTCTTGCTTGGGCCTCTCTCCTGGAGGCGCTTAGTCAGAACCAGAGGTGACATGTGGCAAGACGCTCCTCGGGGCGCGTCTTGCTTGGTCCTCTCTCCTGGAGGCCCTCTGTCAGACCCAGTGTTGACATGTGGCAAGACGCTCCTTCGGGCGCATCTTGCTTGGGCCTCTCTCCTGGAGGCCCTCAGTCAGACCCATTGTTGACATGTGGCAAGACGCTCCTCGGGGCGCGTCTTGCTTGGGCCTCTCTCCTGGAGGCGCTCAGTCAGACCGAGTGTTGACATGTGGCAAGACGCTCCTCGGGGCGCTTCTTGCTTGGGCCTCTCTCCTGGAGGCGCTCAGTCAGACCCAGTGTTGACATGTGGCAAGACGCTCCTCGGGGCGCGTCTTGCTTGGGCCTCTCTCCTGGAGGCGCTCAGTCAGACCCAGTGGTGACACGTGGAAAGATGCTCCTCGGGGCACGTCTTGCTTGGGCCTCTCTCCTGGAGGCGCTCAGTCAGACCCAGTGTTGACACGTGGCAAGACGCTCCTCGGGGCGCGTCTTGCTTGGGCCTCTCTCCTGGAGGCGCTCAGTCAGACCCAGTGTTGGCATGTGGCAAGACACTCCTCGGGGCGCGTCTTGGTTGGGCCTCTCTCCTGGAGGCGCTCATTCAGACCCAGTGGTGACATGTGGCAAGACGCTCCTCGGGGCGCGTATTGCTTGGGCCTCTCTCCTGAATGCCCTCTGTCAGACCGAGTGTTGACATGTGGCAAGACTCTCCTCGGGGCGCGTCTTGCACTCGGGCTGACTGAGCGCCTCCAGGAGAGAGGCCCAAGCAAGACGCGCCCCGAGGAGCGTCTTGCGACATGTCGCTACTCGGTCTAACTGAGCGCCTCCAGGAGAGAGGTCCAAGCAAGACGCACCCCGAGGAGCGTCTTGCCACATGTCACTACTCGGTCTGACTGAGTGCCTCCAGGAGAGAGGCCCAAGCAAGACGTGCCCCGAGGAGCGTCTTGCCACATGTCAACAATGGGTCTGACTGAGGGCCTCCAGGAGAGAAGCCCAAGCAAGACGCGCCCCGAGGAGCGTCAGGCCACATGTCAACACTGGGTCTGACTGAGCGCCTCCAGGAGAGAGGCCCCAGCAAGACGCGCCCCGAGGAGCGTCTTGCCACATGTCAGCACTCGGTCTGACTGAGCGCCTCCAGGAGAGAGGCCCAAGCAAGAAGCACCCCGAGGAGCTTCTTGCCACATGTTAACAATGGGTCTCACTGAGGGCCTCCAGGAGAGAAGCCCAAGCAAGACGCGCCCCGAGGAGCGTCTTGCCACAGGTCAACACTGGGTCTAATTGAGCGCCTCCAGGAGAGAGGCCCAAGCAAGACATAGCCCGAGGAGCGTCTTGCCACATGTCACTACTCGGTCTGACTGAGCGCCTCCAGGAGAGAGGTACAAGCAACACGTGCCCCGAGGAGCGTCTTGCCACATGTCAACAATGGGTCTGACTGAGGGCCTCCAGGAGAGAAGCCCAAGCAAGAAGCGCCCCGAGGAGCGTCTTGCCACATGTCAACACTGGGTCTGACTGAGCGCCTCCAGGAGAGAGGCCCAAGCAAGACACACCCCGAGGAGCGTCTTGACACATGTCAACACTGGGTCTGACTGAGGGCCTCCATGAAAGAAGCCCAAGCAAGACGCGCCCCGAGGAGAGTCTTGCCACATGTCAACACTGGGTCTGACAGAGGGCATCCAGGAGAGAGGCCCAAGCAATACGCGCCCCGAGGAGCGTCTTGCCACATGTCAACAATGGGTCTTACTGAGGGCCTCCAGGAGAGAAGCCAAAGCAAGACGCGCCCCGAGGAGCTTCTTTCCACATGTCAACAATGGGTCTTACTGAGGGCCTCCATGAGAGAAGCCCAAGCAAGACGCGCCCCGAGGAGTGTCTTGCCACATGTCAACACTGTGTCTGACTGAGCGCCTCCAGGAGAGAGGCCCAAGCAAGACGCGCCCCGAGGAGCGTCTTGCCACGTGTCAACACTGGGTCTGACTTAGCGCCTCCAGGAGAGAGGCCCAAGCAAGATGCGCCTCGAGGAGCGTCTTGCCACTTGTCACCACTGGGTCTGATTGAGCACCTCCAGGAGAGAGGCCCCAGCAAGACGCGCCCAGAGGAGCGTCTTGCCTTATGTCAGCACTCGGTCTGACTGAGCGCCTCCAGGAGAGAGGCCCAAGGAAGACGCGCCCCGAGGAGCGTCTTGCCAAATGTCACTACTCGGTCTGACTGAGCGCCTCCAGGAGGGAGGTCCAAGCAAGACGCGCCCCGAGGAGCGTCTTGCCACATGTCACTACTCGGTCTGACTGAGCGCCTCCAGGAGAGAGGCCCAAGCAAGACGTGCCCCGAGGAGCGTCTTGCCACATGTCAACAATTGGTCTGACTGAGGGCCTCCAGGAGAGAAGCCCAAGCAAGACGCGCCCAGAGGAGCGTCTTGCCACATGTCAACACTGGGTCTGACTGAGCGCCTCCAGGAGAGAGGCCCAAGCAAGACACGCCCCGAGGAGCGTCTTGACACATGTCAACACTGGGTCGGACTGAGGGCCTCCATGAGAGAAGCCCAAGCAAGACGCGCCCCGAGGAGAGTCTTGCCACATGTCAACACTCGGTCTGACAGAGGGAATTCAGGAGAGAGGCCCAAGCAATGAGCGCCCCGAGGAGCGTCTTGCCTTATGTCAGCACTCGGTCTTACTGGGCGCCTCCAGGAGAGAGGCCCAAGCAAGACGCGCCCCGAGGAGCGTCTTGCCACATGTCAACAATGGGTCTGACTGAGGGCCTCCAGGAGAGAGGCCAAGGCAAGATGCGCCCGGAGGAGCGTCTTGCCACATGTCAACACTGGGTCTGACAGAGGGCCTCCAGGAGAGAGGCCCAAGCAAGATGCGCCCCGAGGAGCGTCTTGCCACATGTCACCTCTGGTTCTGACTGAGCGCCTCCAGGAGAGAGGCCCAAGCAAGACGCGCCCCGAGGAGCGTCTTGTCACATGTCAACACTGGGTCTGTCTGAGCGCCTCCAGGACAGAAGCCCAAGCAAGACGTGCCCCGAGGAGTGTCTTGCCAAATGTCAGCACTCGGTCTGACTGAGCGCCTCCAGGAGAGAGGCCCAAGCAAGACGCGCTGCGAGGAGCGTCTTGCCACATGTCAACAATGGGTCTGACTGAGGGCCTCCAGGAGAGAAGCCCAAGCAACACGCGGCCCGAGGAGCGTCTTGCCACATGTCAGCACTCGGTCTGACTGAGCGCCTCCAGGAGAGAGGCCAAAGCAAGACGCGCCCCGAGGAGCGTCTTGACACATGTCAACACTGGGTCTGACAGAGGGCCTCCATGAGAGAGGCCCAAGCAAGACGCGCCCCGAGGAGTGTCTTGCCACATGTCAACACTGGGTCTGACAGAGGGCCTCCAGGAGAGAGGCCCAAGCAAGACGCGCCCCGAGGAGTGTCTTGCCACATGTCACCACTTGGTCTGACTGAGCGCCTCCAGGAGAGAGGCCCAAGCAACACGCGCCTCGAGGAGCGTCAGGCCACATGTCAACACTGGGTCTGACAGAGGGCCTCCATGAGAGAGGCCCAAGCAAGACGCGCCCCGAGGAGTGTCTTGCCAAATGTCAACAATGGGTCTGACTGAGCGCCTCAGGGAGAGAGGTCCAAACAAGACGCGCCCCGAGGAGCGTCTTACCACAGGTCACTACTCGGTCTGACTGAGCGCCTCAGGGAGAGAGGTCCAAGCAAGACGCGCCCCGAGGAGCGTCTTGCCACATATCAACACTGGATCTGACTGAGTGCCTCCTTGAGAGAAGCCCCAGCAAGACGCGCCCCGAGGAGCGTCTTGCCACATGTCACTACTCGGTCTGTTTGAGCGCCTCCAGGAGAGAGGCCCAAGCAAGACGCGCCCCGAGGAGCGTCTTGCCACATGTCAACACTGGGTCTGACTGAGCGCCTCCAGGAGAGAGGCCTAAGCAAGACACACCCCGAGGAGCGTCTTGACACATGTCAACACTGGGTCTGACTGAGGGCCTCCATGAGAGAAGCCCAAGCAAGACGCGCCCCGAGGAGAGTCTTGCCACATGTCAACACTCGGTCTGACTGTGCGCCTCCAGGAGAGAGGCCCAAGCAAGACGCGCCCCGAGGAGCGTCAGGCCACATGTCACTACTCAGTCTGACTGAGCGCCTCCAGGAGAGAGGCACAAGCAAGACGCGCCCCGAGGAGCGTCTTGCCACGTGTCAACACTGGGTCTTATTGAGGGCCTTCTGGAGAGAGGCCCAAGCAAGACGCGCCCCGAGGAGCGTCTTGCCACATGTCAACAATGGGTCTTACTGAGGGCCTCCAGGAGAGAAGCCCAAGCAACACGCGCCCCGAGGAGCTTCTTGCCACATGTCAGCACCCGGTCTGACTGAGCGCCTCCAGGAGAGAGGCCAAAGCAAGACGCGCCCCGAGGAGCGTCTTGACACATGTCAACACGGGGTCTGACAGAGGGCCTCCATGAGAGAGGTCCAAGCAAGACGCGCCCCGAGGAGCGTCTTGCCACATGTCACTACTCGGTCTGACTGAGCGCCTCCAGGAGAGAGGCCCAAGCAAGACGTGCCCCGAGGAGCGTCTTGCCACATGTCAACAATGGGTCTGACTGAGGGCCTCCAGGAGAGAAGCCCAAGCAAGACGCGCCCCGTGGAGCGTCTTGCCACATGTCAACACTGGGTCTGACTGAGCGCCTCAAGGAGAGAGGCCCAAGCAAGACGCGCCCCGAGGAGCGTCTTGCCACATGTCAACAATGGGTCTGACTGTGGGCCTCCAGGAGAGAAGCCCAAGCAAGACGCGCCCCGTGGAGCGTCTTGCCACATGTCAACACTGGGTCTTATTATGGGCCTTCTGGAGAGAGGCCCAAGCAAGACGCGCCCCGAGGATCGTCTTGCCACATGTCAACAATGGGTCTTACTGAGGGCCTCCAGGAGAGAGGCCCAAGCATGATGCGCCCGGAGGAGCGTCTTGCCACATGTCAACACTGGGTCTGACAGAGGGCCTCCAGGAGAGAGGCCCAAGCAAGACACGCCCCGAGGAGCGTCTTGCCACATGTCACCTCTGGTTCTGACTGAGCGCCTCCAGGAGAGAGGCCCAAGCAAGACACGCCCCGAGGAGTGTCTTGCCACATGTCACCACTGGGTCTGACTGAGCGCCTCCAGGAGAGAGGCCCAAGCAAGACGCGCCCCGAGGAGCGTCTTGCCACATGTCAGCACTCGGTCTGACTGAGCGCCTCCAGGAGAAAGGCCCAAGCAAGGCGCGCCCTGAGGAGCGTCTTGCCACATGTCAACATTGGGTCTGACTGAGGGCCTCCAGGAGAGAGGCCCAAGCAAGATGCGCCCGGAGGAGCGTCTTGCCACATGTCAACACTGGGTCTGACAGACGGCCTCCAGGAGAGAGGCCCAAGTAAGACGCGCCCCGAGGAGCGTCTTTCCACATGTCAGCACTCGGTCTGACTGAGCGCCTCCAGGAGAGAGGCCCAAGCAAGACGCGCCCAAAGGAGCGTCAGGCCACATGTCACTACTCAGTCTGACTGAGCGCCTCCAGGAGAGAGGCCCAAGCAAGACGCGCCCCGAGGAGCGTCTTGCCACGTGTCAACACTGGGTCTGATTGAGGGCCTTCTGGAGAGAGGCCCAAGCTAGACGCGCCCCGAGGAGCGTCTTGCCACATGTCAACAATGGGTCTTACTGAGGGCCTCCAGGAGAGAAGCCCAAGCAACACGCGCCCCGAGGAGCTTCTTGCCACATGTCAGCACTCGGTCTGACTGAGCGCCTCCAGGAGAGAGGCCAAAGCAAGACGCGCCCCGAGGAGCGTCTTGACACATGTCAACACTGGGTCTGACAGAGGGCCTCCATGAGAGAGGCCCAAGCAAGATGCGCCCCGAGGAGCGTCTTGCCACGTGTCAACACTGGGTCTGACTGAGCGCCTCCAGGAGAGAGGCCCAAGCAAGATGCGCCCCGAGGAGCGTCTTGCCACATGTCACCACTGGGTCTGACTGAGCGCCTCTAGGAGAGAGGCCCAAGCAAGACGCGCCCCGAGGAGCGTCTTGCCTTATATCAGCACTCGGTCTGACTGAGCGCCTCCAGGAGAGAGGCCCAAGCAAGACGCGCCCCGAGGAGCGTCTTGCGACATATCACTACTCGGTCTAACTGAGCGCCTCCAGGAGAGAGGTCCAAGCAAGACGCACCCCGAGGAGCGTCTTGCCACATGTCACTACTCGGTCTGACTGAGCGCCTCCAGGAGAGAGGCCCAAGCAAGACGTGCCCCGAGGAGCGTCTTGCCACATGTCAACAATGGGTCTGACTGAGGTCCTCCAGGAGAGAAGCCCAAGCAAGACGCGCCCCGAGGAGCGTCAGGCCACATGTCAACACTGGGTCTGACTGAGCGCCTCCAGGAGAGAGGCCCCAGCAAGACGCGCCCCAAGGAGCGTCTTGCCACATGTCAGCACTCAGTCTGACTGAGCGCCTCCAGGAGAGATGCCCAAGCAAGAAGCGCCCTGAGGAGCTTCTTGCCACATGTCAACAATGGGTCTGACTGACGGCCTCCAGGAGAGAAGCCCAAGCAAGACGCGCCCCGAGGAGCGTTTTTCCACATATCAACACTGGGTCTAATTGAGCGCCTCCAGGAGAGAGGCCCAAGCAAGACGCACCCCGAGGAGCGTCTTGCCACATGTCACTACTCGGTCTGACTGAGCGCCTCCAGGAGAGAGGTCCAAGAAACACGCGCCCCGAGGAGCGTCTTGCCACATGTCAACACAGGGTTTGACTGAGCGCCTCCAGGAGAGAGTCCCCAGCAAGACGCGCCCCGAGGAGCGTCTTGCCACATGTCACTACTCGGTCTGACTGAGCGCCTCCAGGAGAGAGGCCCAAGCAAGACGTGCCCCGAGGAGCGTCTTGCAACATGTCAGCACTCGGTCTGACTGAGCGCCTCCAGGAGAGAGGCCCAAGCAAGACACGCCCCGAGGAGCGTCTTGACACATGTCAACACTGGGTCTGACTGAGGGCCTCCATGAGAGAAGCCCAAGCAAGACGCGCCCCGAGGAGAGTCTTGCCACATGTCAACTCTGGGTCTGACAGAGGGCATCCAGGAGAGAGGCCCAAGCAATACGCGCCCCGAGGAGCGTCTTGCCACATGTCAACAATGGGTCTGACTGAGGGCCTCCAGGAGAGAAGCCAAAGCAAGACGCGCCCCGAGAAGCTTCTTTCCAAATGTCAACAATGGGTCTTACTGAGGGCCTCCATGAGAGAAGCCCAAGCAAGACGCGCCCCGAGGAGTGTCTTGCCACATGTCAACACTGTGTCTGACTGAGCGCCTCCAGGAGAGAGGCCCAAGCAAGACACGCCCCGAGGAGCGTCTTGCCACGTGTCAGCACTGGGTCTGACTTAGCGCCTCCAGGAGAGAGGCCCAAGCAAGATGCGCCTCGAGGAGCGTCTTGCCACGTGTCACCACTGGGTCTGACTGAGCTCCTCCAGGAGAGAGGCC
Organism: Nothobranchius furzeri; assembly: GCF_043380555.1. Taxonomy (NCBI): domain Eukaryota; kingdom Metazoa; phylum Chordata; class Actinopteri; order Cyprinodontiformes; family Nothobranchiidae; genus Nothobranchius; species Nothobranchius furzeri. The sequence goes on from NC_091741.1 coordinate 4,098,101, forward strand.
CCAGCAAGACGCGCCCCGAGGAGCGTCTTGCCTTATGTCAGCACTCGGTCTGACTGAGCGCCTCCAGGAGAGAGGCCCAAGCAAGACGCGCCCCGAGGAGCGACTTGCCAAATGTCACTACTCGGTCTGACTGAGCGCCTCCAGGAGGGAAGTCCAAGTAAGACGCGCCCCGAGGAGCGTCTTGCCACATGTCACTACTCGGTCTGACTGAGCGCCTCCAGGAGAGAGGCCCAAGCAAGACGTGCCCCGAGGAGCGTCTTGCCACATGTCAACAATGGGTCTGACTGAGGGCCTCCAGGAGAGAAGCCCAAGCAAGACACGCCCAGAGGAGCGTCTTGCCACATGTCAACACTGGGTCTGACTGAGCGCCTCCAGGAGAGAGGCCCAAGCAAGACACGCCCCGAGGAGCGTCTTGACACATGTCAACACTGGGTCGGACTGAGGGCCTCCATGAGAGAAGCCCAAGCAAGACGCGCCCCGAGGAGCGTCTTTCCACGTGTCACCACTGGGTCTGATTGAGCACCTCCAGGAGAGAGGCCCCAGCAAGACGCGCCCCGAGGAGCGTCTTGCCTTATGTCAGCACTCGGTCTGACTGAGCGCCTCCAGGAGAGAGGCCCAAGCAAGACGCGCCCTGAGGAGCGTCTTGCCACATGTCAACAATGGGTCTGACTGAGGGCCTCCAGGAGAGAGGCCCAAGCAAGATGCGCCCGGAGGAGCGTCTTGCCACATGTCAACACTGGGTATGACAGAGGGCCTCCAGGAGAGAGGCCCAAGCAAGACGCGCCCCGAGGAGCGTCTTGCCACATGTCACCTCTGGTTCTGACTGAGCGCCTCCAGGAGAGAGGCCCAAGCAAGACGTGCCCCGAGGAGCGTCTTGTCACATGTCAACACTGGGTCTTTCTGAGCGCCTCCAGGAGAGAAGCCCAAGCAAGACGTGCCCCGAGGAGCGTCTTGCCACATGTCAGCACTCGGTCTGACTGAGCGCCTCCAGGAGAGAGGCCAAAGCAAGACGCGCCCCGAGGAGCGTCTTGACACATGTCAACACTGGGTCTGACAGAGGGCCTCCATGAGTGACGCCCAAGCAAGATGCGCCCCGAGGAGTGTCTTGCCACATGTCACCACTTGGTCTGACTGAGCGCCTCCAGGAGAGTGGCCCAAGCAACACGCGCCCCGAGGAGCGTCAGGCCACATGTCAATACTCAGTCCGACTGAGCACCTCCAGGAAAGATGCCCAAGCAAGACGCGCCCCGAGGAGCGTCTTGCCACATGTCAACAATGGGTCTTACTGAGGGCCTCCAGGAGAGAAGCCCAAGCAAGACGCGCCCCGAGGAGCTTCTTGCCACATGTCAGCACTCGGTCTGACTGAGCACCTCCAGGAGAGAGGCCAAAGCAAGACGCGCCCCGAGGAGCGTCCTCACACATGTCAACACTGGGTCTGACAGAGGGCCTCCATGAGAGAGGCCCAAGCAAGACGCGCCCCGAGGAGTGTCTTGCCACATGTCAACACTGGGTCTGACAGAAGGCCTCCAGGAGAGAGGCCCAAGCAAGACGCGCCCCGAGGAGTGTCTTGCCACATGTCACCACTTGGTCTGACAGAGCGCCTCCAGGAGAGAGGCCCAAGCAACACGCGCCCCGAGGAGCGTCAGGCCACATGTCACTTTTCAGTCTGACTGAGTGCCTCCAGGAGAGAGGCCCAAGCAAGACGCGCCCCGAGGAGCGTCTTGCCACGTGTCAACACTGGGTCTGATTGAGGGCCTTCTGGAGAGAGGCCCAAGCAAGACGCGCCCCGAGGAGCGTCTTGCCACATGTCAACAATGGTTCTTACTGAGGGCCTCCAGGAGAGAAGCCCAAGCAAGACGCGCCCCGAGGAGCTTCTTGCCACATGTCAGCACTCGGTCTGACTGAGCGCCTCCAGGAGAGAGGCCAAAGCAAGACGCCCCCCGAGGAGCGTCTTGACACATGTCAACACTGGGTCTGACAGAGGGCCTCCATGAGAGAGGCCCAAGCAAGACGCGCCCCGAGGAGTGTCTTGCCAAATGTCAACACTGGGTCTGACTGAGCGCCTCAGGGAGAGAGGTCCAAGCAAGACGCGCCCCGAGGAGCGTCTTGCCACATGTCACTACTCGGTCTGACTGAGCGCCTCAGGGAGAGAAGCCCCAGCAAGACGCGCCCCGAGGAGCGTCTTGCCACATGTCACTACTCGGTCTGTTTGAGCGCCTCCAGGAGAGAGGCCCAAGCAAGACGCGCCCCGAGGAGCGTCTTGCCACATGTCACTACTCGGTCTGTTTGAGCGCCTCCAGGAGAGAGGCCCAAGCAAGACGCGCCCCGAGGAGCGTCTTGCCACATGTCAACACTGGGTCTGACTGAGCGCCTCCAGGAGAGAGGCCCAAGCAAGACACGCCCCGAGGAGCGTCTTGACACATGTCAACACTGGGTCTGACTGAGTGCCTCCATGAGAGAAGCCCAAGCAAGACGCGCCCCGAGGAGAGTCTTGCCACATGTCATCACTCGGTCTGACAGAGGGCCTCCAGGAGAGAGGCCCAAGCAAGACGCGCCCCGAGGAGTGTCTTGCCACATGTCACCACTGGGTCTGACTGAGCGCCTCCAGGAGAGAGGCCCAAGCAAGACGCGCCCCGAGGAGCGTCTTGTCACATGTCAACACTTGGTCTTTCTGAGCGCCTCCAGGAGAGAAGCCCAAGCAAGACGCGCCCCGAGGAGCGTCTTTCCACATGTCAGCACTCGGTCTGACTGAGCGCCTCCAGGAGAGAGGCCCAAGCAAAACGCGCCCCGAGGAGCGTCAGGCCACATGTCACTACTCAGTCTGACTGAGCGCCTCAAGGAGAGAGCCCCAAGCAAGACGCGCCCCGAGGAGCGTCTTGCCACATGTCAACAATGGGTCTTACTGAGGGCCTCCAGGAGAGAAGCCCAAGCAACACGCGCCCCGAGGAGCTTCTTGCCACATGTCAGCACCCGGTCTGACTGAGCGCCTCCAGGAGAGAGTCCAAAGCAAGACGTGCCCCGAGGAGCGTCTTGACACATGTCAACACTGGGTCTGACAGAGGGCCTCCATGAGAGAGGCCCAAGCAAGACGCGCCCCGAGGATTGTCTTGCCACATGTCAACACTGGGTCTGACTGAGCGGCTCCAGGAGAGAGGCCCAAGCAAGACGTGCCCCGAGGAGCATCTTGCCACGTGTCAACACTGGGTCTGACTGAGCGCCTCCAGGAGAGAGGCCCAAGCAAGATGCGCCCCGAGGAGCGTCTTGCCACATGTCACCACTGGGTCTGACTGAGCGCCTCCAGGAGAGAGGCCCAAGCAAGACGCGCCCCGAGGAGCATCTTGCCTTATGTCAGCACTCGGTCTGACTGAGCGCCTCCAGGAGAGAGGCCCAAGCAAGACGCGCCCCGAGGAGCGTCTTGCGACATGTCACTACTCGGTCTAACTGAGCGCCTCCAGGAGAGAGGTCCAAGCAAGACGCACCCCGAGGAGCGTCTTGCCACATGTAACTACTCGGTCTGACTGAGCGCCTCCAGGAGAGAGGCCCAAGCAAGACGTGCCCCGAGGAGCGTCTTGCCACATGTCAACAATGGGTCTGACTGAGGGCCTCCAGGAGAGAAGCCCAAACAAGATGCGCCCCGTGGAGCGTCTTGCCACATGTCAACACTGGGTCTGACTGAGCGCCTCCAGGAGAGAGGCCCAAGCAAGATGCGCCCCGAGGAGCGTCAGGCCACATGTCACTACTCAGTCTGACTGAGCGCCTCCAGGAGTGAGGCCCAAGCAAGACGCGCCCCCGAGGAGCGTCTTGCCACATGTCAACACTGGGTCTGATTGAGGGCCTTCTGGATAGAGGCCCAAGCAAGATGCGCCCCGAGGAGCGTCTTGCCACATTTCAACAATGGGTCTTACTGAGGGCCTCCAGGAGAGAGGCCCAAGCAAGATGCGCCCCGAGGAGCGTTTTGCCACATGTCAACACTGGGTCTGACAGAGGGCCTCCAGGAGAGAGGCCCAAGCAAGACGCACCCCGAGGAGCGTCTTGCCACATGTCACCTCTGGTTCTGACTGAGCGCCTCCAGGAGAGAGGCCCAAGCAAGACGCGCCCCGAGGAGCGTCTTGCGACATGTCACTACTCGGTCTAACTGAGCGCCTCCAGGAGAGAGGTCCAAGCAAGACGCGCCCCGAGGAGCGTCTTGCCACATGTCACTACTCGGTCTGACTGAGCGCCTCCAGGAGAGAGAACCAAGCAAGACGTGCCCCGAGGAGCGTCTTGCCACATGTCAACAATGGGTCTGATTGAGGGCCTCCAGGAGAGAAGCCCAAGCAAGACGCGCCCCGTGGAGCGTCTTGCCACATGTCAACACTGGGACTGACTGAGCGCCTCCAGGAGAGAGGCCCAAGCAAGACGCGCCCCGAGGAGCGTCTTGCCACATGTCAACACTGGGTCTGACTGAGCGCCTCCAGGAGAGAGGCCCAAGCAAGACGCGCCCCGTGGAGCGTCTTGCCACATGTCAACACTGGGTCTTATTGAGGGCCTTCTGGAGAGAGGCCCAAGCAAGACGCGCCCCGAGGAGCGTCTTGCCACATGTCAACAATGGGTCTTACTGAGGGCCTCCAGGAGAGAGGCCCAAGCAAGATGCGCCGGGAGGAGCGTCTTGCCACATGTCAACACTGGGTCTGACAGAGGGCCTCCAGGAGAGAGGCCCAAGCAAGACACGCCCCGAGGAGCGTCTTGCCACATGTCACCTCTGGTTCTGACTGAGCGCCTCCAGGAGAGAGACCCAAGCAAGACGCGCCCCGAGGAGCGTCTTGCCACATGTCAACAATGGGTCTGACTGAGGGCCTCCAGGAGAGAAGCCCAAGCAACACGCTGCCCGAGGAGCGTCTTGCCACATGTCAGCACTTGGTCTGACTGAGCGCCTCCAGGAGAGAGGCCAAAGCAAGACGCGCCCCGAGGAGCGTCTTGTCACATGTCAACACTGGGTCTTTCTGAGCGCCTCCAGGAGAGAAGCCCAAGCAAGACGCGCCCCGAGGAGCGTCTTGCCACATGTCAGCACTCGGTCTGACTGAGCGCCTCCAGGAGAGAGGCCCAAGCAAGACGCGCCCCGAGGAGCGTCTTGCCACATGTCAAAGATGGGTCTGACTGAGGGCCTCCAGGAGAGAAGCCCAAGCAACACGCGGCCCGAGGAGCGTCTTGCTACATGTCAGCACTCGGTCTAACTGAGCGCCTCCAGGAGAGAGGCCAAAGCAAGACGCACCCCGAGGAGCGTCTTGCCACATGTCAACACTGGGTCTGACAGAGGGCCTCCAGGAGAGAGGCCCAAGCAAGACGCGCCCCGAGAAGTGTCTTGCCATGTGTCACCACTTGGTCTGACTGAGCGCCTCCAGGAGAGAGGCCCAAGCAACACGCACCCCGAGGAGCGTCAGACCACATGTCACTACTCATTCTGACTGAGCGCCTCCAGGAGAGAGGCCCAAGCAAGACGAGCCCCGAGGAGCGTCTTGCCACGTGTCAACACTGGGTCTGATTGAGGGCCTTCTGGAGAGAGGCCCAAGCAAGACGCGCCCCGAGGAGCGTCTTGCCACATGTCACCACTTGGTCTGACTGAGCGCCTCCAGGAGAGAGGCCCAAGCAAGACGCGCCCCGAGGAGCGTCTTGCCACATGTCACCTCTGGTTCTGACTGAGCGCCTTCAGGAGAGAGGCCCCATCAAGACGTGCCCCGAGGAGCGTCTTGCCACATGTCAACACTGGGTCTGACTGAGCGCCTCCAGGAGAGAGGCCCAAGCAAGACACGCCCCGAGGAGCGTCTTGACACATGTCAGCACTCGGTCTGACTGAGTGCCTCCAGGAGAGAGGCCAAAGCAAGACGCCCCCAGAGGAGCATCTTGACACATGTCAACACTGGGTCTGACAGAGGGCCTCCATGAGAGAGGCCCAAGCAAGACGCGCCCCGAGGAGTGTCTTGCCAAATGTCAACACTGGGTCTGACTGAGCGCCTCAGGGAGAGAGGTCCAAGCAAGACGCGCCCCGAGGAGCGTCTTGCCACATGTCACTACTCGGTCTGACTGAGCGCCTCAGGGAGAGAGGTCCAAGCAAGACGCGCCCCGAGGAGCGTCTTGCCACATGTCAACACTGGATCTGACTGAGTGCCTCCATGAGAGAAGCCCCAGCAAGACGCGCCCCGAGGAGCGTCTTGCCACATGTCACTACTCGGTCTGTTTGAGCGCCTCCAGGAGAGAGGCCCAAGCAAGACGTGCCCCGAGGAGCGTCTTGCCACATGTCAACACTGGGTCTGACTGAGCGCCTCCAGGAGAGAGGCCTAAGCAAGACACGCCCCGTGGAGCATCTTGACACATGTAAACACTGGGTCTGACTGAGGGCCTCCATGAGAGAAGCCCAAGCAAGACGCGCTCCGAGGAGAGTCTTGCCACATGTCAACAATGGGTCTGACTGAGGGCCTCCAGGAGAGAAGCCCAAGCAACACGCTGCCCGAGGAGCGTCTTGCCACATGTAAACAATGGGTCTGACTGAGGGCCTCCAGGAGAGAAGCCCAAGCAACACGCTGCCCGAGGAGCGTCTTGCCACATGTCAGCACTTGGTCTGACTGAGCGCCTCCAGGAGAGAGGCCAAAGCAAGACGCGCCCCGAGGAGCGTCTTGTCACATGTCAACACTGGGTCTTTCTGAGCGCCTCCAGGAGAGAAGCCCAAGCAAGACGCGCCCCGAGGAGCGTCTTGCCACATGTCAGCACTCGGTCTGACTGAGCGCCTCCAGGAGAGAGGCCAAAGCAAGACGCGCCCCGAGGAGCGTCTTGCCACATGTCAACAATGGGTCTGACTGAGGGCCTCCAGGAGAGAAGCCCAAGCAACACGCGGCCCGAGGAGCGTCTTGCTACATGTCAGCACTCGGTCTAACTGAGCGCCTCCAGGAGAGAGGCCAAAGCAAGACGCACCCCGAGGAGCGTCTTGACACATGTCAACACTGGGTCTGACAGAGGGCCTCCATGAGAGAGGCCCAAGCAAGACGCGCCCCGAGGAGTGTCTTGCCACATGTCAACACTGGGTCTGACAGAGGGCCTCCAGGAGAGAGGCCCAAGCAAGACGCGCCCCGAGAAGTGTCTTGCCACATGTCACCACTTGGTCTGACTGAGCGCCTCCAGGAGAGAGGCCCAAGCAACACGCACCCCGAGGAGCGTCAGACCACATGTCACTACTCCTTCTGACTGAGCGCCTCCAGGAGAGAGGCCCACGCAAGACGAGCCCCGAGGAGCGTCTTGCCACGTGTCAACACTGGGTCTGATTGAGGGCCTTCTGGAGAGAGGCCCAAGCAAGACGCGCCCCGAGGAGCGTCTTGCCACATGTCACCACTTGGTCTGACTGAGCGCCTCAAGGAGAGAGGCCCAAGCAAGACGCGCCCCGAGGAGCGTCTTGCCACATGTCACCTCTGGTTCTGACTGAGCGCCTTCAGGAGAGAGGCCCCATCAAGACGTGCCCCGAGGAGCGTCTTGCCACATGTCAACACTGGGTCTGACTGAGCGCCTCCAGGAGAGAGGCCCAAGCAAGACACGCCCCGAGGAGCGTCTTGACACATGTCAGCACTCGGTCTGACTGAGTGCCTCCAGGAGAGAGGCCAAAGCAAGACGCCCCCAGAGGAGCATCTTGACACATGTCAACACTGGGTCTGACAGAGGGCCTCCATGAGAGAGGCCCAAGCAAGACGCGCCCCGAGGAGTGTCTTGCCAAATGTCAACACTGGGTCTGACTGAGCGCCTCAGGGAGAGAGGTCCAAGCAAGACGCGCCCCGAGGAGCGTCTTGCCACATGTCACTACTCGGTCTGACTGAGCGCCTCAGGGAGAGAGGTCCAAGCAAGACGCGCCCCGAGGAGCGTCTTGCCACATGTCAACACTGGATCTGACTGAGTGCCTCCATGAGAGAAGCCCCAGCAAGACGCGCCCCGAGGAGCGTCTTGCCACATGTCACTACTCGGTCTGTTTGAGCGCCTCCAGGAGAGAGGCCCAAGCAAGACGTGCCCCGAGGAGCGTCTTGCCACATGTCAACACTGGGTCTGACTGAGCGCCTCCAGGTGAGAGGCCTAAGCAAGACACGCCCCGTGGAGCGTCTTGACACATGTAAACACTGGGTCTGACTGAGGGCCTCCATGAGAGAAGCCCAAGCAAGACGCGCTCCGAGAAGAGTCTTGCCACATGTCAACACTCGGTCTGACAGAGGGCATCCAGGAGAGAGGCCCAAGCAATACGCGCCCCGAGGAGCGTCTTGCCACATGTCACCACTGGGTCTGACTGAGCGCCTCCAGGAGAGAGGCCCAACCAAGACTTGCCCTGAGGAGCGTCTTGCCACATGTCACCACTGGGTCTGACTGAGCGCCTCCTGGAGAGAGGCCCAAGCAAGACGCGCCCCGAGGAGCATCTTGCCTTATGTCAGCACTCGGTCTGACTGAGCGCCTCCAGGAGAGAGGCCCAAGCAAGACGCGCCCCGAGGAGCGTCTTGCGACATGTCACTACTCGGTCTAACTGAGCGCCTCCAGGAGAGAGGTCCAAGCAAGACGTGCCCCGAGGAGCGTCTTGCCACATGTCAACAATGGGTCTGACTGAGGGCCTCCAGGAGAGAAGCCCAAGCAAGACGCGCCCCGTGGAGCGTCTTGCCACATGTCAACACTGGGTCTGACTGAGCGCCTCCAGGAGAGAGGCCCAAGCAAGACGCGCCCCGAGGAGCGTCAGGCCACATGTCACTACTCAGTCTGACTGAGCGCCTCCAGGAGAGAGGCCCAAGCAAGACGCGCCCCGAGGAGCGTCTTGCCACATGTCAACACTGGGTCTGATTGAGGGCCTTCTGGAGAGAGGCCCAAGCAAGACGTTCCCCGAGGAGCGTCTTGCCACATGTCAACAAAGGGTCTTACTGTGGGCTTCCAGGAGAGAGGCCCAAGCAAGATGCTCCCGGAGGAGCGTTTTGCCACATGTCAACACTGGGTCTGACAGAGGGCCTCCAGGAGAGAGGCCCAAGCAAGATGCGCCCCGAGGAGCGTCTTGCCACATGTCACCTCTGGTTCTGACTGAGCGCCTCCAGGAGAGAGGCCCAAGCAAGATGCGCCCCGAGGAGCGTCTTGCCACATGTCAACACTGGGTCTGACAGAGGGCCTCCATGAGAGAGGCCCAAGCAAGACGCGCCCCGAGGAGCGTCTTGCGACATGTCACTACTCGGTCTAACTGAGCACCTCCAGGAGAGAGGTCCAAGCAAGACGCGCCCCGAGGAGCGTCTTGCCCTATGTCACTACTCGGTCTGACTGAGCGCCTCCAGGAGAGAGGTCCAAGCAAGACGTGCCCCGAGGAGCGTCTTGCCACATGTCAACAATGGGTCTGACTGAGGGCCTCCAGGAGAGAAGCCCAAGCAAGACGCGCCCCGTGGAGCGTCTTGCCACATGTCAACACTGGGTCTGACTGAGCGCCTCCAGGAGAGAGGCCCAAGCAAGACGCGCCCCGAGGAGCGTCTTGCCACATGTCAACAATGGGTCTGACTGAGGGCCTCCAGGAGAGAAGCCCAAGCAAGACGCGCCCCGTGGAGCGTCTTGCCACATGTCAACACTGGGTCTTAATGAGGGCCTTCTGGAGAGAGGCCCAAGCAAGACGCGCCCCGAGGAGCGTATTGCCACATGTCAACAATGGGTCTTACTGAGGGCCTCCAGGAGAGAGGCCCAAGCAAGATGCGCCCGGAGGAGCGTCTTGCCAAATGTCAACACTGGGTCTGACAGAGGGCCTCCAGGAGAGAGGCCCAAGCAAGACACGCCCCGAGGAGCGTCTTGCCACATGTCACCTCTGGTTCTGACTGAGCGCCTCCAGGAGAGAGGCCCAAGCAAGACGCACCCCGAGGAGCGTCTTTCCACATGTCAACAATGGGTCCGACTGAGGGCCTCCAGGAGAGAAGCCCAAGCAAGACGCGCCCTGTGGAGCGTCTTGACACATGTCAACACTGGGTCTGACAGAGGGCCTCCAGGAGAGAGGCCCAAGCAAGACGCGCCCCGAGGAGTGTCTTGCCACATGTCACCACTGGGTCTGACTGAGCGCCTCCAGGAGAGAGGCCTAAGCAAGACGCGCCCCGAGGAGCGTCAGGCCACATGTCACTACTCAGTCTGACTGAGCGCCTCCAGGAGAGAGGCCCAAGCAAGACGCGCCCCGAGGAGCGTCTTGCCACATGTCAACAATGGGTCTGACTGAGGGCCTCCAGGAGAGAAGCCCAAGCAACACGCGGCCCGAGGAGCGTCTTGCCATATGTCAGCACTCGGTCTGACTGAGCGCCTCCAGGAGAGAGGCCAAAGCAAGACGCACCCCGAGGAGCGTCTTGACACATGTCAACACTGGGTCTGACAGAGGGCCTCCATGAGAGAGGCCCAAGCAAGACGCGCCCCGAGGAGTGTCTTGCCACATGTCAACACTGGGTCTGACTGAGCGCCTCCAGGAGAGAGACCCAAGCAACACGCGCCCCGAGGAGCGTCAGACCACATGTCACTACTAAATCTGACTGAGCGCCTCCAGGAGAGAGGCCCAAGCAAGACGCGCCCCGAGGAGCGTCTTGCCACGTGTCAACACTGGGTCTGATTGAGGGCCTTCTGGAGAGAGGCCCAAGCAAGACGCGCCCCGAGGAGCGTCTTGCCACATGTCACCACTTGGTCTGACTGAGCGCCTCCAGGAGAGAGGCCCAAGGAACACGCGCCCCGAGGAGCGTCTGGCCACATGTCACTACTCAGTCTGACTGAGCGCCTCCAGGAGAGAGGCCCAAGCAAGACGCGCCCCGAGGAGCGTCTTGCAACATGTCCACAATGGGTCTTACTGAGGGCCTCCAGGAGAGAAGCCCAAGAAAGACACGCCCCGAGGAGCTTCTTGCCACATGTCAGCACTCGGTCTGACTGAGCGCCTCCAGGAGAGAGGCCAAAGCAAGACGCGCCCCGAGGAGCGTCTTGACACATGTCAACACTGGGTCTGACAGAGGGCCTCCATGAGAGAGGCCCAAGCAAGACGCGCCCCGAGGAGTGTCTTGCCACATGTCAACACTGGGTCTGACAGAGGGCCTCCAGGAGAGAGGCGCAAGCAAGACGCGCCCCGAGGAGTGTCTTGCCACAGGTCACCACTTGGTCTGACTGAGCGCCTCCAGGAGAGAGGCCCAAGCAACACGCGCCCCGAGGAGCGTCTTGACACATGTCAACACTGGGTCTGACAGAGGGCCTCCAGGAGAGAGGCCCAAGCAAGACGCGCCCCGAGGAGTGTCTTGCCACATGTCACCACTGGGTCTGACTGAGCGCCTCCAGGAGAGAGGCCTAAGCAAGACGCGCCCCGAGGAGCGTCAGGCCACATGTCACTACTCAGTCTGACTGAGCGCCTCCAGGAGAGAGGCCCAAGCAAGATGCGCCCCGAGGAGCGTCTTGCCACGTGTCAACACTGGGTCTGATTGAGGGCCTTCTGGAGAGAGGCCCAAGCAAGACGCGCCACGAGGAGCGTCTTGCCACATGTCAACAATGGGTCTTACTGAGGGCCTCCAGGAGAGAAGCCCAAGCAAGACGCGCCCCGAGGAGCTTCTTGCCACATGTCAGCACTCGGTCTGACTGAGCGCCTCCAGGAGAGAGGCCCAAGCAAGACGCGCCCCGAGGAGCGTCTTGCCACATGTCAATAATGGGTCTGACTGAGGGCCTCCAGGAGAGAAGCCCAAGCAACACGCGGCCCGAGGAGCGTCTTGCCACATGTCAGCACTCGGTCTGACTGAGCGCCTCCAGGAGAGAGGCCAAAGCAAGACGCGCCCCGAGGAGCGTCTTGACACATGTCAACACTGGGTCTGACAGAGGGCCTCCATGAGAGAGGCCCAAGCAAGACGCGCCCCGAGGAGTGTCTTGCCACATGTCAACACTGGGTCTGACAGAGGGCCTCCAGGAGAGAGGCCCAAGCAAGACGCGCCCCAAGAAGTGTCTTGCCACATGTCACCACTTGGTCTGACTGAGCGCCTCCAGGAGAGAGGCCCAAGCAACACGCGCCCCGAGGAGCGTCAGACCACATGTCACTACTAAATCTGACTGAGCGCCTCCAGGAGAGAGGCCCAAGCAAGACGCGCCCCGAGGAGCGTCTTGCCACATGTCAACACTGGGTCTGATTGAGGGCCTTCTGGAGAGAGGCCCAAGCAAGACGCGCCCCGAGGAGCGTCTTGCCACATGTCACCACTTGGTCTGACTGAGCGCCTCAAGGGGAGAGAGGCCCAAGGAACACGCGCCCCGAGGAGCGTCAGGCCACATGTCACTACTCAGTCTGACTGAGCGCCTCCAGGAGAGAGGCCCAAGCAAGATGCGCCCCGAGGAGCGTCTTGCAACATGTCAACAATGGGTCTTACTGAGGGCCTCCAGGAGAGAAGCCCAAGAAAGACACGCCCCGAGGAGCTTCTTGCCACATGTCAGCACTCGGTCTGACTGAGCGCCTCCAGGAGAGAGGCAGAAGCAAGACGCGCCCCGAGGAGCGTCTTGACACATGTCAACACTGGGTCTGACAGAGGGCCTCCATGAGAGAGGCCCAAGCAAGATGCGCCCCGAGGAGTGTCTTGCCACACGTCAACACTGGGTCTGACAGAGGGCCTCCAGGAGAGAGGCCCAAGCAAGACGCGCCCCGAGGAGTGTCTTGCCACAGGTCACCACTTGGTCTGACTGAGCGCCTCCATGAGAGAGGCCCAAGCAACACGCGCCCCGAGGAGCGTCAGGCCACATGTCACTACTCAGTCTGACTGAGCGCCTCCAGGAGAGAGGCCCAAGCAAGACGCGCCCCGAGGAGCGTCTTGCCACATGTCAACACTGGGTCTGATTGAGGGCCTTCTGGAGAGAGGCCCAAGCAAGACGCGCCCCGAGGAGCGTCTTGCCACATGTCAACAATGGTTCTTACTGAGGGCCTCCAGGAGAGAAGCCCAAGCAAGACGCCCCCCGAGGAGCTTCTTGCCACATGTCAGCACTCGGTCTGACTGAGCGCCTCCAGGAGAGAGGCCAAAGCAAGACGCCCCCCGAGGAGCGTCTTGACACATGTCAACACTGGGTCTGACAGAGGGCCTCCATGAAAGAGGCCCAAGCAAGACGCGCCCTGAGGACTGTCTTGCCAAATGTCAACACTGGGTCTGACTGAGCGCCTCAGGGAGAGAGGTCCAAGCAAGACGCGCCCCGAGGAGCGTCTTGCCACATGTCAACACTGGATCTGACTGAGTGCCTCCATGAGAGAAGCCCCAGCAAGACGCGCCCCGAGGAGCGTCTTGCCACATGTCAGCACTCGGTCTGTTTGAGCGCCTCCAGGAGAGAGGCCCAAGCAAGACGCGCCCCGAGGAGCGTCTTGCCACATGCCAACACTGGGTCTGACAGAGGGCCTCCATGAGAGAGGCCCAAGCAAGACACGCCCCGAGGAGTGTCTTGCCACATGTCAACACTGGGTCTGACTGAGCGGCTCCAGGAGAGAGGCCCAAGCAAGACGCGCCCCGAGGAGCGTCTTGCCACGTGTCAACACTGGGTCTGACTGAGCGCCTCCAGGAGAGAGGCCCAGGCAAGATGCGCCCCGAGGAGCGTCTTGCCACATGTCACCACTGGGTCTGACTGAGCGCCTCCAGGAGAGAGGCCCAAGCAAGACGCGCCCCGAGGAGCGTCTTGCAACATGTCACTACTCGGTCTAACTGAGCGCCTCCAGGAGAGAGGTCCAAGCAAGACGCGCCCCGAGGAGCGTCAGGCCACATGTCACTACTCAGTCTGACTGAGCGCCTCCAGGAGAGAGGCCCAAGCAAGACGCGCCCCGAGGAGCGTCAGGCCACATGTCACTACTCAGTCTGACTGAGCGCCTCCAGGAGAGAGGCCCAAGCAAGACGCGCCCCGAGGAGCGTCTTGCCACATGCCAACACTGGGTCTGACAGAGGGCCTCCATGAGAGAGGCCCAAGCAAGACACGCCCCGAGGAGTGTCTTGCCACATGTCAACACTGGGTCTGACTGAGCGGCTCCAGGAGAGAGGCCCAAGCAAGACGCGCCCCGAGGAGCGTCTTGCCACGTGTCAACACTGGGTCTGACTGAGCGCCTCCAGGAGAGAGGCCCAGGCAAGATGCGCCCCGAGGAGCGTCTTGCCACATGTCACCACTGGGTCTGACTGAGCGCCTCCAGGAGAGAGGCCCAAGCAAGACGCGCCCCGAGGAGCGTCTTGCAACATGTCACTACTCGGTCTAACTGAGCGCCTCCAGGAGAGAGGTCCAAGCAAGACGCGCCCCGAGGAGCGTCAGGCCACATGTCACTACTCAGTCTGACTGAGCGCCTCCAGGAGAGAGGCCCAAGCAAGACGCGCCCCGAGGAGCGTCAGGCCACATGTCACTACTCAGTCTGACTGAGCGCCTCCAGGAGAGAGGCCCAAGCAAGATGCGCACCGAGGAGCGTCTTGCCACATGTCAACACTGGGTCTGATTGAGGGCCTTCTGGAGAGAGGCCCAAGCAAGACGCGCCCCGAGGAGCGTCTTGCCACATGTCAACAATGGGTCTGACTGAGGGCCTCCAGGAGAGAAGCCCAGGCAAGACGGGCCCCGTGGAGCGTCTTGACACATGTCAACACTGGGTCTGACAGAGGGCCTCCAGGAGAGAGGCCCAAGCAAGACGCGCCCCGAGGAGTGTCTTGCCACATGTCACCACTGGGTCTGACTGAGCTCCTCCAGGAGAGAGGCCCAAGCAAGACGCGCCCCGAGGAGCGTCAGGCCACATGTCACTACTCAGTCTGACTGAGCGCCTCCAGGAGAGAGGCCCAAGCAAGATGCGCCCGGAGGAGCGTCTTGCCACAAGTCAACACTGGGTCTGATTGAGGGCCTTCTGGAGAGAGGCCCAAGCAAGACGCGCCCCGAGGAGCGTCTTGCCACGTGTCACCACTGGGTCTGATTGAGCGCCTCCAGGAGAGAGGCCCCAGCAAGACCGGTCAGGCCTGCTGTGTACACATCAGAGACATGATGTTCTTTCACAGAACTGAGGTTGTTCATTACTGAATGACTTTTACAGGAATATTGTTATTATACTATTCAACAGGTTGATCATAATAATGTGTATTAAACCCACAACCTAGCACTGAGGACAGAGGGACATTATTTAAATTAGTACTTAATGGAAACGATACATAATGATACACAAGAGCCATGTCATACATTCAGCCTAGGAATAGTAGCATTGTGCACTATTAAAAATATACACATCAATTGCTCGAATCCCATTGTTGCAAAGTAAAACTCTAATAAAACTCTAGTCTGACATCAACAGAGAAGACTTAGTGTATGCACTACAAATACAGCATTAGGATTTCGAGTGGACCGTGCACCATGTGAACCATCAGAGGCTTATGACGCAACATATCTTCCAGTTGCTATTAGACAAGTTATAATTCTCGACCATTTTTCGGAACTGGTTTCTTGGGTCCGTGAGTAAATGCCAAATGAGATGATAGTCCTTAAGTAAGTTCCTTGCGATCCCATGTCACGCTCTTGCCCATCAGCCGGTGAACGCTGAGACGGAACTCGATGAGAGCGATGTATTTTTTAAGTGCTCCGAATGTACTTCTAACAAGCGTGCCATTCACTTCGTGAGTAAACCGCAGCTGCAGCTGATTCAAACAGTCGAGCCAACTTTCTACATCACAATATTCGTTTTGTAGTTAGTCGAGTTACCTTTTGTGTGGCGCATGCACGGGTTGTTAGCGTCCAGCTCCCAGCTTAGAGAGTCCTGTATTGACACAGACGTCAATACATCTCGATGTCATGCAACACACAAAGTCTGTCGCATACAGGTGGGTTAACACATGTACGATACCTTTTGTGTGGCGCATGCACGGGTCGTTAGCGTCCAGCTCCCGGCTTATAGAGAGTCCTGTATTGACACAGACGTCAATACATCTCGATGTCATGCAACACACAAAGTCTGTCGCATACAGGTGGGTTAACACACATGTACGATGTGTGCGATGGCACGCCCAGTTTACAATGGGACACGACGATGATCATTGTTAACCAAACTCTTGTTTCTCACGACAGGTGTTAGCGTTGTCTCCTGCACCTGGTCTTCGTGCACAGAGGGTGCTGTAATGTGCTCGTCATAGTCGCGATCGTTGTCACTCGAATCCGTTGTTCTCACGACAGGTGGTAGCGTTGTCTCCTGCATGTTGTCTTCGCGTACGGCAAGCGTTGTGCTGTGCTCGTTATAATGGTTGTCTTCGTACAAAGGGGGTGTTGAATACTCCTTCACGAGTAGTGTAGGCGGTGGTGTGATGGGACGTATCTCAGAGGCGTTATGTGAGCGTACCACCATGGCCTGAGCAACTGCGACTACTGAGAGTACACCCAGTACAGACAGCGAGATCATTTTTTTTCTTGGGTGTTGTAAGGGCGCAAGGGCCTGTGTGTGTGTGTGTGTGTGTGCGTGTGTGTGTGTGTGTGTGTGTGTGTGTGTGTGTGTGTGTGTGTGTGTGTGTGTGTGTGTGTGTGTGTGTGTGTGTGTGTGTGTGTGAAACAAATAAAGATAAATATAGCTAGTGCGGCCACGAGCGGTCGTGCAGGGTAGAGGCTGCGCGAAATTGCCTCTAAAACAAGCGCGTGCCCACGCCCGATCCGTGGAAGCACGTAGAACTAGCAAACGTACTAGCAGAAATCAACGATCGCACACGGGTCATTGAGTGTGTACAGGGTTCGTCTGCGTGTGTGGCATTGGGCAATCTAGCGGCAACCGAGTGGCCTGAAGGCGGAACCGGCCAACCCGTCGCCCTCACCATCGTTGTGCTTCGAGATGAACTATTGCTGAAGATGATCGTCCTCGTCAACCACGGCGCTACCAGAGTTACCACGACATGCGCCTTAAAAGCGTTCTCGTTTGGGTCAGCGCCACCAGAATTGAATCGGCAAGTCAGCGGATATTACACAACTCGTAACGAAGACCCTCTCCGCGACCTCTCGGCCAGTGTGCGCAGTGTACAGCAAATGACAAACGATGTTGCGAGCGATATATCGGAAAAACTTTGCACTGACGCGACGGTCGCCACTGCAGGTTGTGTAGGAGGTGGTGTGATGGGACGTATCTCAGAGGCGTTATGTGAGCGTACCACCATGGCCTGAGCAACTGCGACTACTGAGAGTACACCCAGTACAGACAGTGAGATCATTTTTTTACTTGGGTGTTGTACGTGTGGGTACAGCCGCTTTAATGGCAGTGAGAGCAAGTGGTCAAATGTATTTATAGGTCACTAGCAGAAACTAAGGCACGTGGTCAGAGTGTAATCGTAACCACCGTAGCTCTTGTCATAATTTAATTAACATAGAAATCAGAAACGGGCATGTCAGGCTAGACATCGCGAGTGATAATGCGGCCAGTATCTGTGTGCGCTTGAGAGCACCTTGTTGTTCTACTGTGGTGCTCACGCCGCCGGGTCTGTAAATGTCATCGACCTTCTTTATATACGCATAAGCTAAAGACCGTATATTCTCTATGGATTTGAACACGTCCTTTGTTTTGCGTAACACTTGAGCTGTCTCGAGCGTGATTTTGTGAGTGTACGCAGGTGTTTCGCGTGCACCGAGGTCCGAAAGGGCGTGCGCTACAACTATTAACCTTGGTTTGGGAGTGTGGCGAAACGCTCGCTCCGCTGTAATGGGCAGATGCAATGTTATCACCTGGTACGTTTCGTTAGTCGGGTCGTAACACACCGGTCCGTGACACGGACCGTCACATTGTATGGGGCACAGTAAGGACAGCACGCCGCCGACCGTGACTTCGCACTCGACCGCGGTGGTGTTGTCGATTTGCAAAGGATCACATACGCCTCTCCAGTCGCAATGAGGCACATTGTAGTCGACGCGACCGTCGGTCACCATAGCTTTCGTCAGCCAACACACTCGATTGCCCTTCGAAACATCGGCGATCAACGTGAGCGTAGAGGTCGCTGTCGCTTTACTGTACGCCAGGATATCCGTGTGTGAGTGCACGCTCGACGTCGATTGACAACCGGTCATGTCAGACCTGATCAGACCTTCCGAACACATGACCATTAGTTGTTGTGCGGCCGAGAGTATCGCGATCATACCGTTGAGATGTGTAGAAAGCGCGTACACGCCAGCCTTCCACGTTTCCAAAGTTTCCAGCAATCTAGAGGGACTTGTCTTAGCGCGCACGGCTGTGCTGAATTTGCGTTGGGTAGACACAACGGCTTCTACCTCGCTTAGGATCTTGTGGGCTAATGTACCCGTGGTAGGCCAAGACGTGTATAGTCGAGCGCGGTGACGCCCCGAACACTTGACCCGGTTTTGTTGTGGCGATATGCGTGTCCAGTAACGCGGCAAAGTCCGCGTGTCTAGCGTGTATTGATTTTACAGCTCGCTCATACCCCAACAGTACGGTCCGTAGAAGTTCGTTCACTTGTTTCCATGCGCTCGTGGAACACAGGACATCGCAACCTCTGTGATAATCAAGTAAAGCGTCACACACCAGCTGCTTGCACGTTGTAAATACAATCGGTAGTAACTTCTTACTCCACTCTATGTTGAACTCGTATAGTATGTATATGGGCGGTTGCGGCGGTTTGCGCATTTTCTATCTACCCTCCGCTAATATGACTCTGTGGTCTGTCTCCTGAGATGGTGCGGTTGGAACTTGCGAGAGTGCACTATGGACGGTCGGCGTTTCCATTTCGTCAACTGTGCCATTTTCAGCAGCTGGCAAACGGCCGTCGACGGTCGATGCGAGACACCAACATAACGTTAGACCGCGACCCTCATGCCAGTTTTCTGTAGTACTGGTTGTAGTTTCTGGTGCACACTCGATACGCCATTACGATCACAATTACGTTGATTAATAAATCCAGTGTTGTAGCGACTGCAGCCAGCGCCGTCGCGCAACTCGTGTCGGTGTTATCTCTCGATACTTTTGTTGGTATTCAAGCGTATGCAGAATCTACGGATCTGGTGAAGTTGCTTGTCACTAGCTTGCACACGTTTGATATGGCACTTTGCGCGAGACTCACACAACCTGCAGTGGCGACCGTCCCGTCAGTGCAAAGTTTTTCCGATATATCGCTCGCAACATCGTTTGTCATTTGCTGTACACTGCGCACACTGGCCGCGAGGTCGCGGAGAGGGTCTTCGTTACGAGCTACTCTGGTAGCGCCGTGGTTGACGAGGACGATCATCTTTAGCAATAGTTCATCTCGAAGCACAACGATGGTGAGGGCGACGGGTTGGCCGGTTCCGCCTTCAGGCCACTCGATTGCCGCTAGATTGCCCAATGCCACACACGCAGACGAACCCTGTACACACTCAATGACACGTGTGCGATCGTTGATTTCTGCTAGTACGTTTGCTAGTTCTAAGTGCTTCCACGGATCGGGCGTGGGCACGCGCTTGTTTTAGAGGCGTTTTCGCGCAGCCTCTACCCTGCACGACCGCTCGTGGCCGCACTACCTATGTTTATCTTTATTTGTTTCACACACACACACACACACACACACACACACACACACACACACACACACACACACACACACACACAAACACACACACACACACACACACACACACACACACACACACACACACACACACACACACGCACGCACGCACGCACACACACACACACACACACACACACAGGCCCTTGCGTGCAAACCCCGGTCAGGCCTGCAGTGTACACATCAGAGACATGATGTGCTTTCACAGAACTGAGGTTGTTCATTACTAAATGACTTTTACAGGAATATTGTTATTATACTATTCATAGGTTGATCATAATAATGTGTATTAAACCCACAACCTAGCACTGAGGACAGAGGGACTTTATTTAAATTAGTACTTAATGGAAACGATACATAATGATACATAAGAGCCATGTCATACATTCAGCCTAGGAATAGTAGCATTGTGCATTATTAAAAATATACAGATCAATTGCTCGAATCCCATTGTTGCAAAGTAAAACTCTAATAAAACTCTAGTCTGACATCAACAGAGAAGACTTAGTGTATGTACTACAAATACAGCATTAGGATTTCGAGTGGACCGTGCACCTTGTGAACCATCAGAGGCTTATGACGCAACATATCTTCCAGTTGCTATTAGACAAGTTATAATTCTCGACCATTTTTCGGAACTGGTTTCTTGGGTCCGTGAGTAAATGCCAAATGAGATGATAGTCCTTAAGTAAGTTCCTGGCGATCCCATGTCACGCTCTTGCCCATCAGCCGGTGAATGCTGAGACGGAACTCGATGAGAGCGATGTATTTTTTAAGTGCTCCGAATGTACTTCTAACAAGCGTGCGATTCACTTCGTGAGTAAACCGCAGCTGCAGCTGATTCAAACAGTCGAGCCAACTTTCTACATCACAATATGCGTTTTGTAGTTAGTCGAGTAACCTTTTGTGTGGCGCATGCACGGGTCGTTAGCGTCCAGCTCCCAGCTTAGAGAGTCCTGTATTGACACAGACGTCAATACATCTCGATGTCATGCAACACACAAAGTCTGTCGCATACAGGTGGGTTAACACATGTACGATACCTAATGTGTGGCGCATGCACGGGTCGTTAGCGTCCAGCTCCTGGCTTATAGAGAGTCCTGTATTGACACAGACGTCAATACATCTCGATGTCATGCAACACACAAAGTCTGTCCTATACAGGTGGGTTAACACACATGTACGATGTGTGCGATGGCACGCCCGTTTACAATGGGACACGACGATGATCATTGTTAACCAAACTCTTGTTTCTCACGACAGGTGGTAGCGTTGTCTCCTGCACCTGGTCTTCGTGCACAGAGGGTGTTGTAATGTGCTCGTCATAGTCGCGATCGTTGTCACTCGAATCCGTTGTTCTCAAGACAGGTGGTAGCGTTGTCTCCTGCATGTTGTCTTCGCGTGCAGCAAGCGTTGTGCTGTGCTCGTTATAATGGTTGTCTTCGTACAAAGGGGGTGTTGAATACTCCTTCGCAAGTAGTCTAGGAGGTGGTGTGATGGGACGTATCTCAGGGGCGTTATGTGAGCGTACCACCATGGCCTGAGCAACTGCGACTACTGAGAGTACACCCAGTACAGACAGCGAGATCATTTTTTTTCTTGGGTGTTGTACGTGTGGGTACAGCCGCTTTAATGGCAGTGAGAGCAAGTGGTCAAACGTATTTATAGGTCACTAGCAGAAACTAAGGCACGTGGTCAGAGTGTAATCGTAACCACCGTAGCTCTTGTCATAATTTAATATACATAGAAATCAGAAACGGGCATGTCAGGATAGACATCGCGAGTGATAATGCGGTCAGTATCTGTGTGCACTTGAGAGCACCTTGTTGTTCTACTGTGGTGCCCACGCCGCCGGGTCTGTAAATGTCATCGACCTTCTTTACATACGCATACGCTAAAGACCGTATATTCTCTATGGAATTGAACACGTCCTTTGTTTCGCGTAACGCTTGAGCTGTCTCGAGCGTGATGTTGTGAGTGTACGCCAGTGTTTCGCGTGCACCGAGGTCCGAAAGGGCGTGCGCTACAACTATTAACCTTGGTTTGGGAGTGTGGCGAAACGCTCGCTCCGCTGTAATGGGCAGATGCAATGTTATCACCTGGTACGTTTCGTTAGTGGGGTCGTAACACACCGGTCCGTGACACGGACCGTCACATTGTATGGGGCACAGTAAGGACAACACGCCGCCGACCGTGACTTCGCACTCGACCGCGGTGGTGTTGTCGATTTGCAAAGGATCACATATGCCTCTCCAGTCGCAATGAGGCACATTGTAGTCGACGCGACCGTCGGTCACCATAGCTTTCGTCAGCCAACACACTCGATTGCCCTTCGAAACATCGGCGATCAACGTGAGCGTAGACGTCGCTGTCGCTTTACTGTACGCCAGGATATCCGTGTGTGAGTGCACGCTCGACGTCGATTGACAACCGGTCATGTCAGACCTGATCAGACCTTCCGAACACATGACCATTAGTTGTTGTGCGGCCGAGAGTATTGCAATCATACCGTTGAGATTTGTAGAAAGCGCGTACACGCCAGCCTTCCACGTTTCCAAAGTTTCCAGCAGTCTAGAGGGACTTGTCTTAGCGCGCACGGCTGTGCTGAATTTGCGTTGGGTAGACACAACGGCTTCGACTTCGCTTAGGATCTTGTGGGCTCATGTACTCGTGGTAGGCCAAGACGTGTATAGTCGAGGGTCACACACCCGCTGCTTGCACGTTGGAAATACAATCGGTAGTAACTTCTTACTCCACTCTATGTTGAACTCGTATAGTATGTATATGGGCGGTTGTGGCGGTTTGCGCATTTTCTATCTACCCTCCGCTAATATGACTCTGTGGTCTGTCTCCTGAGATCGTGCGGTTGGAACTTGCGAGAGTGCACTATCGACGGTCGGCGTTTCCATTTCGTCAACTGTGCCATTTTTAGCCGCTGGCAAACGGCCGTCGACGGTCGATGCGAGACACCAACATAACGTTAGACCGCGACCCTCATGCCAGTTTTCTGTAGAACTGGTTTTAGTTTCTGGTGCACACTCGATACGCCATTACGATCACAATTACGTTGATTATTAAATCCAGTGTTGGAGCGACTGCAGCCAGCGCCGTCGCGCAACTCGTGTCGGTGTTATCTCTCGATACTTTCATTCGTATCCAAGCGTATGCAGAATCTATGGATCTGGTGAAGTTGCTTGTCACTAGCTTGCGCACGTTTGATATGGCACTTTGCGCGAGACTCACACAACCTGCAGTGGCGACCATCGCGTCAGTGCAAAGTTTTTCCGATATATCGCTCGCAACATCGTTTGTCATTTGCTGTACACTGCGCACACTGGCCGCGAGGTCGCGGAGAGGGTCTTCGTTACGAGTTGTGTAATATCCGCTGACTTGCCGATTCAATTCTGGTGGCGCTGACCCAAACGAGAACGCTTTTAAGGCGCATGTCGTGGTAACTCTGGTAGCGCCGTGGTTGACGAGGACGATCATCTTTAGCAATAGTTCATCTCGAAGCACAACGATGGTGAGGGCGACGGGTTGGCCGGTTCCGCCTTCAGGCCACTCGGTTGCCGCTAGATTGCCCAATGCCACACACGCAGACGAACCCTGTACACACTCAATGACCCGTGTGCGATCGTTGATTTCTGCTAGTACGTTTGCTAGTTCTACGTGCTTCCAGGGATCGGGCGTGGGCACGCGCTTGTTTTATAGGCAATTTCGCGCAGCCTCTACCCTGCACGACCGCTCGTGGCAGCACTAGCTATATTTATCTTTATTTGTTTCACACACACACACACACACACACACACACACACACACACACACACACACACACACACACACACACACACACACACACACACGCACACACACACACACACACACACAGGCCCTTGCGCCCTTACAACACCCAAGAAAAAAAATGATCTCGCTGTCTGTACTGGGTGTACTCTCAGTAGTCGCAGTTGCTCAGGCCATGGTGGTACGCTCACATAACGCCTCTGAGATACGTCCCATCACACCACCTCCTAGACTACTCGCGAAGGAGTATTCAACACCCCCTTTGTACGAAGACAACCATTATAACGAGCACAGCACAACGCTTGCCGCACGCGAAGACAACATGCAGGAGACAACGCTACCACCTGTCGTGAGAACAACGGATTCGAGTGACAACGATCGCGACTATGACGAGCACATTACAACACCCTCTGTGCACGAAGAACAGGTGCAGGAGACAACGCTACCACCTGTCGTGAGAAACAAGAGTTTGGTTAACAATGATCATCGTCGTGTCCCATTGTAAACGGGCGCGCCATTGCACACATCGTACATGTGTGTTAACCCACCTGTATGCGACAGACTTTGTGTGTTGCATGACATCGAGATGTATTGACGTCTGTGTCAATACAGGACTCTCTAAGCTGGGAGCTGGACGCTAATGACCCGTGCATGCGCCACACAAAAGGCAACTCGACTAACTACAAAACGAATATTGTGATGTAGAAAGTTGGCTCGACTGTTTGAATCAGCTGCAGCTGCGGTTTACTCACGAAGTGAATCGCACGCTTGTTAGAAGTACATTCGGAGCACTTAAAAAATACATCGCTCTCATCGAGTTCCGTCTCAGCGTTCACCGGCTGATGGGCAAGAGCGTGACATGGGATCGCCAGGAACTTACTTAAGGACTATCATCTCATTTGGCATTTACTCACGGACCCAAGAAACCAGTTCCGAAAAATGGTCGAGAATTATAACTTGTCTAATAGCAACTGGAAGATATGTTGCGTCATAAGCCTCTGATGGTTCACAAGGTGCACGGTCCACTCGAAATCCTAATGCTGTATTTGTAGTACATACACTAAGTCTTCTCTGTTGATGTCAGAGTAGAGTTTTATTAGAGTTTTACTTTGCAACAATGGGATTCGAGCAATTGATGTGTATATTTTTAATAGTGCACAATGCTACTATTCCTAGGCTGAATGTGTGACATGGCTCTTATGTATCATTATGTATCGTTTCCATTAAGTACTAATGGCATTTACTCACGGACCCAAGAAACCAGTTCCGAAAAATGGTCGAGAATTATAACTTGTCTAATAGCAACTGGAAGATATGTTGCGTCATAAGCCTCTGATGGTTCACAAGGTGCACGGTCCACTCGAAATCCTAATGCTGTATTTGTAGTACATACACTAAGTCTTCTATGTTGATGTCAGGCTAGAGTTTTATTAGAGTTTTACTTTGCAACAATGGGATTCGAGCAATTGATGTGTATATTTTTAATAGTGCACAATGCTACTATTCCTAGGCTGAATGTGTGACATGGCTCTTATGTATCATTATGTATCGTTTCCATTAAGTACTAATTTAAATAAAGTCCCTCTGTCCTCAGTGCTAGGTTGTGGGTTTAAGTGGCAAGACGCTCCTCGGGGCGCATATTGCTTGGGCCTCTCTCCTGGATGCCCTCTGTCAGACCGAGTGTTGACATGTGGCAAGACTCTCCTCGGGGCGCGTCTTGCTTGGGCTTCTCTCATGGAGGCCCTCAGTCAGACCCAGTGTTGACATTTGTCAAGACGCTCCTCGGGGCGTGTCTTGCTTGGGCTTCTCTCCTGGAGGCCCTCAGTCAGACCCATTGTTGACATGTGGCAAGACGCTCCTCGGGGCACGTCTTGCTTGGGCCTCTCTCCTGGAGGCGCTCAAACAGACCGAGTAGTGACATGTGGCAAGACGCTCCTCGGGGCGCATCTTGCTGGGGCTTCTCTCATGGAGGCACTCAGTCAGACCCAGTGTTGACATGTGGCAAGACGCTCCTCGGGGCGCGTCTTGCTTGGACCTCTCTCCCTGAGGTGCTCAGTAAGACCGAGTAGTGACATGTGGCAAGACTCTCCTCGGGGCGCGTCTTGCTTGGGCCTCTCTCATGGAGGCCCTCTGTCAGACCCAGTGTTGACATGTGTCAAGACGCTCCTCGGGGGGCGTCTTGCTTTGGCCTCTCTCCTGGAGGCACTCAGTCTGACCGAGTGCTGACATGTGGCAAGAAGCTCCTCGGGGCGCGTCTTGCTTGGACTTCTCTCCCGGAGGCCCTCAGTAAGAACCATTGTTGACATGTGGCAAGACGCTCCTCGGGGCGCGTCTTGCTTGGGCCACTCTCCAGAAGGCCCTCAATCAGACCCAGTGTTGACACGTGGCAAGACACTCCTCGGGGCGCGTCTTGCATTGGCCTCTCTCCTGGAGGCCCTCTGTCATACCCAGTGTTGACATGTGTCAAGACGCTCCTCGGGGCGCGTCTTGCTTGGGCTTCTCTCCTGGAGGCCCTCAGTCAGACCCATTGTTGGCATGTGGCAAGACGCTCCTCGGGGCGCGTCTTGCTTGGGCCTCTCTCCTGGAGGCGCTCAGTCAGACCGAGTGCTGACATGTGGCAAGACGCTCCTCGGGCCGCGTGTTGCTTGGGCTTCTCTCCTGGAGGCCCTCAGTCAGACCCATTGTTGACATGTGGCAAGACGCTCCTCGGGGCGCGTCTTACTTGGGCCTCTCTCCTGGAGGCGCTCAGTCAGACCGAGTGCTGACATGTGGCAAGACGCTCCTCGGGGCGCGTCTTGCTTGGGCCTCTCTCCTGGAGGCGCTCAGTCAGAACCAGAGGTGACATGTGGCAAGACGCTCCTCGGGGCGCGTCTTGCTTGGGCCTCTCTCCTGGAGGCCCTCTGTCAGACCCAGTGTTGACATGAGGCAAGACGCTCCTCCGGGCGCATCTTGCTTGGGCCTCTCTCCTGGAGGCCCTCAGTCAGACCCATTGTTGACATGTGGCAAGACGCTCCTCGGGGCGCGTGTTGCTTGGGCTTCTCTCCTGGAGGCCCTCAGTCAGACCCATTGTTGACATGTGGCAAGACGCTCCTCGGGGCGCGTCTTACTTGGGCCTCTCTCCTGGAGGCGCTCAGTCAGACCGAGTGCTGACATGTGGCAAGACGCTCCTCGGGGCGCGTCTTGCTTGGGCCTCTCTCCTGGAGGCGCTCAGTCAGAACCAGAGGTGACATGTGGCAAGACGCTCCTCGGGGCGCGTCTTGCTTGGGCCTCTCTCCTGGAGGCCCTCTGTCAGACCCAGTGTTGACATGAGGCAAGACGCTCCTCCGGGCGCATCTTGCTTGGGCCTCTCTCCTGGAGGCCCTCAGTCAGACCCATTGTTGACATGTGGCAAGACGCTCCTCGGGGCGCGTCTTGCTTGGGCCTCTCTCCTGGAGGCGCTCAGTCAGACCGAGTGCTGACATAAGGCAAGACGCTCCTCGGGGCGCGTCTTGCTGGGGCCTCTCTCCTGGAGGCGCTCAGTCAGACCCAGTGCTGACATGTGGCAAGACGCTCCTCGGGGCGCGTCTTGCTTGGGCCTCTCTCCTGGAGGCGCTCAGTCAGACTGAGTAGTGACATGTGGCCTGACGATCCTCGGGGCAC
This sequence comes from Nothobranchius furzeri, assembly GCF_043380555.1. NCBI lineage: Eukaryota > Metazoa > Chordata > Actinopteri > Cyprinodontiformes > Nothobranchiidae > Nothobranchius > Nothobranchius furzeri. The sequence goes on from NC_091741.1 coordinate 4,125,055, forward strand.
GTCTTGCTTGGGCCTCTCTCCAGGAGGCGCTCAGTCAGACCCAGTGGTGACATGTGGCAAGACACTCCTCGGGGCGCGTCTTGCTTGGGCCTCTCTCGTGGAGGCCCTCTGTCAGACCCAGTGTTGACATGTGTCAAGACGCTCCTCGGGGCGCGTCTTGCTTGGGCTTCTCTCCTGGAGGCCCTCAGTGAGACCCATTGTTGACATGTGGCAAGACGCTCCTCGGGGCGCGTCTTGCTTGGGCTTCTCTCCTGGAGGCGCTCAGACAGACCCAGTGTTGACATGTGACAAGACGCTCCTCGGGGCGCGTCTTGCTTGGGCCTCTCTCCTGGAGGCGCTCAGTCAGAACCAGAGGTGACATGTGGCAAGACGCTCCTCGGGGCGCGTCTTGCTTGGGCCTCTCTCCTGGAGGCCCTCTGTCAGACCCAGTGTTGACATGTGGCAAGACGCTCCTCCGGGCGCATCTTGCTTGGGCCTCTCTCCTGGAGGCGCTCAGTCAGACTGAGTAGTGACATGTTGCAAGACGCTCCTCGGGGCGCGTCTTGCTTGGGCCTCTCTCCTGGAGGCGCTCAGTCAGACTGAGTAGTGACATGTGGCCTGACGCTCCTCGGGGCGCGTGTTGCTTGGGCCTCTCTCCTGGAGGCGCTCAGTCTGACCAAGTGGTGACATGTGGCAAGACACTCCTCGGGGCGTGTCTTGCTTGGGCCTCTCTCCTGGAGGCCCTCTGTCATACCCAGTGTTGACATGTGTCAAGACGCTCCTCGGGGCGCGTCTTGCTTGGGCTTCTCTCCTGGAGGCCCTCAGTCAGACCCATTGTTGGCATGTGGCAAGACGCTCCTCGGGGCGCGTCTTGCTTGGGCCTCTCTCCTGGAGGCGCTCAGTCAGACCGAGTGCTGACATGTGGCAAGACGCTCCTCGGGCCGCGTGTTGCTTGGGCTTCTCTCCTGGAGGCCCTCAGTCAGACCCATTGTTGACATGTGGCAAGACGCTCCTCGGGACGCGTCTTGCTTGGGCCTCTCTCCTGGAGGCGCTCAGTCAGACCGAGTGCTGACATGTTGCAAGACGCTCCTCGGGGCGCGTCTTGCTTGGGCTTCTCTCCTGGAGGCGCTCAGAAAGACCCAGTGTTGACATGTGACAAGACGCTCCTCGGGGCGTGTCTTGCTTGGGCCTCTCTCCTGGAGGCGCTCAGTCAGAACCAGAGGTGACATGTGGCAAGACGCTCCTCGGGGCGCGTCTTGCTTGGGCCTCTCTCCTGGAGGCCCTCTGTCAGACCCAGTGTTGACATGTGGCAAGACGCTCCTCCGGGCGCATCTTGCTTGGGCCTCTCTCCTGGAGGCCCTCAGTCAGACCCATTGTTGACATGTGGCAAGACGCTCCTCGGGGCGCGTCTTGCTTTGGCCTCTCTCCTGGAGGCGCTCAGTCAGACTGAGTAGTGACATGTGGCCTGACGATCCTCGGGGCACGTCTTGCTTGGGCCTCTCTCCTGGAGGCTCTCAGTCAGACCCAGTGGTGACATGTGGCAAGACACTCCTCGGGGCGCGTCTTGCTTGGGCCTCTCTCGTGGAGGCCCTCTGTCAGACCCAGTGTTGACATGTGTCAAGACGCTCCTCGGGGCGCGTCTTGCTTGGGCCTCTCTCCTGGAGGCCCTCTGTCAGACCCAGTGTTGACATGTGGCAAGACGCTCCTCCGGGCGCATCTTGCTTGGGCCTCTCTCCTGGAGGCGCTCAGTCAGACTGAGTAGTGACATGTGGCAAGACACTCCTCGGGGCGCGTCTTGGTTGGGCCTCTCTCCTGGAGGCGCTCATTCAGACCCAGTGGTGACATGTGGCAAGACGCTCCTCGGGGCGCGTATTGCTTGGGCCTCTCTCCTGAATGCCCTCTGTCAGACCGAGTGTTGACATGTGGCAAGACTCTCCTCGGGGCGCGTCTTGCTTGGGCTTCTCTCATGGAGACCCTCAGTCCGACCCAGTGTTGACATGTGTCAAGACGCTCCTCGGGGCGTGTCTTGCTTGGGCCTCTCTCCTGGAGGCACTCAGTCAGACCCAGTGTTGACATGTGGCAAGACGCTCCTCTGGTCGCGTCTTGCTTGGGCTTCTCTCCTGGAAGCCGTCAGTCAGACCCATTGTTGACATGTGGCAAAACGCTCCTCGGGGCACGTCTTGCTTGTGCCTCTCTCCTGGAGGCGCTCAGTCAGACCGAGTAGTGACATGTGGCAAGACGCTCCTCGGGGCGCGTCTTGCTTGGACCTCCCTCCTGGAGGCGCTCAGTCAGACCGAGTAGTGACATTTGGCAAGACGCTCCTCGGGGCGCGTCTTGCTTGGACCTCTCTCCTGGAGGAGCTCAGTTAGATCGAGTAGTGACATGTGGCAAGACGCTCCTCGGGGCGCGTCTTGCTTGGGCCTCTCTCCTGGAGGCGCTCAGTCAGACCGAGTGCTGACATAAGGCAAGACGCTCCTCGGGGCGCGTCTTGCTGGGGCCTCTCTCCTGGAGGTGCTCAATCAGACCCAGTGGTGACACGTGGCAAGACGCTCCTCTGGGCGCGTCTTGCTTGGGCCTCTCTCCTGGAGGAGCTCAGTCAGACCCAGTGGTGACACGTGGCAAGACGCTTCTCGGGGCGCGTCTTGCTTGGGCCTCTCTCCTGGAGGCGCTCAGTCAGACACAGTGTTGACATGTGGCAAGACACTCCTCGGGGCGCGTCTTGCCTGGGCTTCTCTCATGGAGGCCCACAGTAAGACCCATTGTTGACATGTGGAAAAAAGGTCCTCGGGGCGCGTCTCGCTTTGGCTTCTCTCCTGGAGGCCCTCAGTCAGACCCATTGTTGACATGTGGCAAGACGCTCCTCGGGGCGCGTATTGCTTTGGCCTCTCTCCTGGATGCCCTCTGTCAGACCCAGTGTTGACATGTGGCAAGACTCTCCTCGGGGCGCGTCTTGCTTGGGCTTCTCTCATGAAGGCCCTCAGTCAGACCCAGTGTTGACATGTGTCAAGACGCTCCTCGGGCCGTGTCTTGCTTGGGCCTCTCTCCTGGAAGCGCTCAGTCATACCCAGTGTTGACATGTGGCAAGACGCTCCTCGGGGCACTACTTGCTTGGGCTTCTCTCCTGGAGGCCCTCAGTCAGACCCATTGTTGACATGTGGCAAGACGCTCCTCGGGGCACGTCTTGCTTGGGCCTCTCTCCTGGAGGCGCTCAGTCAGACCGAGTAGTGACATGTGGCAAGACGCTCCTCGGGGCGCGTCTTGCTGGGGCTTCTCTCATGGAGGCACTCAGTCAGACCCAGTGTTGACATGTGGCAAGACGCTCCTCGGGGCGTGTGTTGCTTGGACCTCTCTCCTGGAGGCGCTCAGTCAGACCGAGTAGTGACATGTGGCAAGACGCTCCTCGGGGCGCGTCTTGCTGGGGCCTCTCTCCTGGAGGCGCTCAGTCAGACCCAGTGTTGACATGTGTCAAGACGCTCCTCGGGCGTTTCTTGCTTGCGCCTCTCTCCTGGAGGCGCTCAGTCAGACCCAGAGGCGACATGTGGCAAGACGCTCCTCGGGCCTCTCTCCTGGAGGCGCTCAGTCAGACCCAGTGTTGACATGTGGCAAGACGTTCCTCGGGGCGCGTCTTGCTTGGGCCTCTCTCCTGGAGGCGCTCAGTCAGACCGAGTGCTGACATGTTGCAAGACGCTCCTCCGGGCGCGTCTTGCTTGGGCCTCTCTCCTGGAGGCGCTCAGTCAGACCGAGTGCTGACATGTGGCAAGAACATCCTCGGGGCGCATCTTGCTTGGGCTTCTCTCCTGGAGGCCCTCAGTCAGACCCAGTGTTGACATGTGGCAAGACGCTCCTCGGGGCGCGTCTTATTTGGGCCTCTCTCCTGGGGGCCCTCAGTCAGACCCAGTGTTGACATGTGGCAAGACGCTCCTCGGGGCGCGTCTTGCTTGGGCTTCTCTCCTGGAGGCCCTCAGTCAGACCCATTGTTGACATGTGGGAAGACGCTCCTCGGGGCACGTCTTGCTTGGGCCTCTCTCCTGGAGGTGCTCAGTCAGACCGAGTAGTGACATGTGGCAAGACGCTCCTCGGGGCGCGTCTTGCTTGGACCTCCCTCCTGGAGGCGCTCAGTCAGACCGAGTAGTGACATGTGGCAAGACGCTCCTCGGGGCGTGTCTTGCTTGGACCTCTCTCCTGGAGGCGCTCAGTTAGACCGAGTAGTGACATGTGGCAAGACGCTCCTCGGGGCGGGTCTTGCTTGGGCCTCTCTCCTGGAGGCGCTCAGTCAGAACTGGAAGATATGTTGCGTCATAAGCCTCTGATGGTTCACCAGGTGCACGGTCCACTCGAAATCCTAATGCTGTATTTGTAGTACATACACTAAGTCTTCTCTGTTGATGTCAGACTAGAGTTTTATTAGAGTTTTACTTTGCAACAATGGGATTCGAGCAATTGATGTGTATATTTTTAATAGTGCACAATGCTACTATTCCTAGGCTGAATGTATGACATGGCTCTTATGTATCATTATGTATTGTTTCCATTAAGTACTAATTTAAATAAAGTCCCTCTGTCCTCAGTGCTAGGTTGTGGGTTTAATACACATTATTATGATCAACCTGTTGAATAGTATAAGCCCCATACAATGTTACGGTCCGTTGTGACGGACCGGTGTGTTACGACCCGACTAACGAAATGTACCAGGTGATAACATTGCATCTGCCCATTACAGCGGAGCGAGCGTTTCGCCACACTCCCAAACCAAGGTTAATAGTTGTAGCGCACGCCCTTTCGGACCTCGGTGCACGCGAAACACTGGTGTACACTCACAACATCACGCTCGAGACAGCTCAAGCGTTACGCGAAACAAAGGACGTGTTCAAATCCATAGAGAATATACGGTCTTTAGCATATGCGTATATAAAGAAGGTCGATGACATTTACAGACCCGGCGGCGTGGGCACCACAGTAGAACAACAAGGTGCTCTCAAGCGCACACAGATACTGGCCGCATTATAACTCGCGATGTCTATCCTGACATACCCGTTTCTGATTTCTATGTATATTAAATTATGACAAGAGCTACTTTAGGTGGTTACGATTACACTCTGACCACGTGCCTTAGTTTCTGCTAGTGACCTATAAATACATTTGCCCACTTGCTCTCACTGCCATTAAAGCGGCTGTACCCACACGTACAACACCCAAGAAAAAAAATTGATCTCGCTGTCTGTACTGGGTGTACTCTCAGTAGTCGCAGTTGCTCAGGCCATGGTGGTACGCTCACATAACGCCTCTGAGATACGTTCCATCACACCACCTCCTAGACTACTCGCGAAGGAGTATTCAACACCCCCTTTGTACGAAGACAACCATTATAACGAGCACAGCACAACGCTTGCCGCACGCGAAGACAACATGCAGGAGACAACGCTACCACCTGTCGTGAGAACAACGGATTCGAGTGACAACGATCGCGACTATGACGAGCACATTATAACACCCTCTGTGCACGAAGACCAGGTGCAGGAGACAACGCTACCACCTGTCGTGAGAAACAAGAGTTTGGTTAACAATGATCATCGTCGTGTCCCATTGTAAACGGGCGCGCCATCGCACAAATCGTACATGTGTGTTAACCCACCTGTATGCGACAGACTTTGTGTGTTGCATGACATCGAGATGTATTGACGTCTGTGTCAATACAGGACTCTCTATAAGCCAGGAGCTGGACCTTAACGACCCGTGCATGCGCCACACAAAAGGTATCGTACATGTGTTAACCCACCTGTATGTGACAGACTTTGTGTGTTGCATGACATCGAGATGTATTGACGTCTGTGTCAATACAGGACTCTCTAAGCTGGGCGCTGGACGCTAACGACCCGTGCATGCGCCACACAAAAGGTAACTTGACTAACTACAAAACGCATATTGTGATGTAGAAAGTTGGCTCGACTGTTTGAATCAGCTGCAGCTGCGGTTTACTCACGAAGTGAATCGCACGCTTGTTAGAAGTACATTCGGAGCACTTAAAAAATACATCGCTCTCATCGAGTTCCGTCTCAGCATTCACCGGCTGATGGGCAAGAGCGTGACATGGGATCGCCAGGAACTTACTTAAGGACTATCATCTCATTTGACATTTACTCACGGACCCAAGAAACCAGTTCCGAAAAATGGTCGAGAATTATAACTTGTCTAATAGCAACTGGAAGATATGTTGCGTCATAAGCCTCTGATGGTTCACAAGGTGCACGGTCCACTCGAAATCCTAATGCTGTATTTGTAGTACATACACTAAGTCTTCTCTGTTGATGTCAGACTAGAGTTTTATTAGAGTTTTACTTTGCAACAATGGGATTCGAACAATTGATCTGTATATTTTTAATAATGCACAATGCTACTATTCCTAGGCTGAATGTATGACATGGCTCTTATGTATCATTATGTATCGTTTCCATTAAGTACTAATTTAAATAAAGTCCCTCTGTCCTCAGTGCTAGGTTGTGGGTTTAATACACATTATTATGATCAACCTGTTGAATAGTATAATAACAATATTCCTGTAAAAGTCATTTAGTAATGAACAACCTCAGTTCTGTGAAAGAACATCATGTCTCTGATGTGTACACTGCAGGCCTGACCGGTCTTGCTGGGGCATCTCTCCTGGAGGCGCTCAATCAGACCCAGTGGTGACACGTGGCAAGACGCTCCTCGGGGCGCGTCTTGCTTGGGCCTCTCTCCTGGAGGCGCTCAGTCAGACCCAGTGGTGACACGTGGCAAGAAGCTCCTCGGGGCGCGTCTTGCTTGGGCCTCTCTCCTGGAGGCGCTCAGTCAGACCCAGTGTTGACATGTGTCAAGACGCTCCTCGGGGCGTGTCTTGCTTGGGCCTCTCTCCTGGAGGCGCTCAGTCAGACCCAGTGTTGACACGTGGCAAGACGCTCCTCGGGGCGCGTCTTGCTTGGGCCTCTCTCCTGGAGGGGCTCAGTCAGACTGAGTAGTGACATGTGGCCTGACGCTCCTCGGGGCGCGTCTTGCCTGGGCCTCTCTCCTGGAGGCGCTCAGTCAGACCCAGTGGTGACATGTGGCAAGACACTCCACGGGGCGCGTCTTGCTTGGGCTTCTCTCCTGGAGGCCCTCAGTCAGACCCATTGTTGACATGTGGCAAGACGCTCCTCGGGGCGCGTCTTGCTTGGGCCTCTCTCCTGGAGGCGCTCAGTCAGAACCAGAGTTGACATGTGGCAAGACGCTCCTCGGGGCGCGTCTTGCTTGGGCCTCTCTCCTGGAGGCCCTCTGTCAGACCCAGTGTTGACATGTGGCAAGACGCTCCTCCGGGCGCATCTTGCTTGGGCCTCTCTCCTGGAGGCCCTCAGTAAGACCCATTGTTGACATGTGGCAAGACGCTCCTCGGGGCGCGTATTGCTTGGGCCTCTCTCCAGAAGGCCCTCAATAAGACCCAGTGTTGACATGTGGCAAGACGCTCCACGGGGCGCGTCTTGCTTGGGCTTCTCTCCTGGAGGCCCTCAGTCAGACCCATTGTTGACATGTGGCAAGACGCGCCCCGAGGAGCGTCTTGCTTGGGCCTCTCTCCTGGAGACGCTCAGTCAGACCCAGTGTTGACATGTGGCAAGACGCTCCACGGGGCGCGTCTTGCTTGGGCTTCTCTCCTGGAGGCCCTCAGTCAGACCCATTGTTGACATGTGGCAAGACGCTCCTCGGGGCACGTCTTGCTTGGGCCTCTCTCCTGGAGGCGCTCAGTCAGACCGAGTAGTGACATGTGGCAAGAAGCTCCTCGGGGCGCGTCTTGCTTGGACCTCTCTCCTGGAGGCGCTCAGTTAGACCGAGTAGTGACATGTCGCAAGACGCTCCTCGGGGCGCGTCTTGCTTGGGCCTCTCTCATGGAGGCCCTCTTTCAGACCCAGTGTTGACATGTGGCAAGACGCTCCTCGGGGCGCGTCTTGCTTGGGCCTCTCTCCTGGAGGCGCTCAGTCAGAACCAGAGGTGACATGTGGCAAGACGCTCCTCGGGGTGCGTCTTGCTTGGGCCTCTCTCCTGGAGGCCCTCTGTCAGACCCAGTGTTGACATGTGGCAAAACGCTCCTCCGGGCGCATCTTGCTTGGGCCTCTCTCCTGGAGGCCCTCAGTAAGACCCATTGTATACATGTGGCAAGACGCTCCTCGAGGCGCGTCTTGCTTGGGCCTCTCTCCAGAAGGCCCTCAATCAGACCCAGTGTTGACATGTGGCAAGACGCTCCTCGGGGCGCGTCTTGCTTGGGCTTCTCTCATGGAGGCCCTCAGTCAGACCCAGTGTTGACATGTGTCAAGAGGCTCCTCGGGGCGTGTCTTGCTTGGGCCTCTCTCCTGGAGGCGCTCAAACAGACCGAGTAGTGACATGTGGCAAGACGCTCCTCGGGGCGCGTCTTGCTGGGGCTTCTCTCATGGAGGCACTCAGTCAGATCCAGTGTTGACATGTGGCAAGACGCTCCTCGGGGCGTGTCTTGCTTGGACCTCTCTCCCTGAGGCGCTCAGTCAGACCGAGTAGTGACATGTGGCAAGACGCTCCTCGGGGCGCGTCTTGCTTGGACCTCTATCCCTGAGGCGCTCAGTCAGACCCAGTGTTGACATTTGGCAAGACACTCCTCGGGGCGCGTCTTGCTTGGGCCTCTCTCATGGAGGCCCTCTGTCAGACCCAGTGTTGACATGTGTCAAGACGCTCCTCGGGGGGCGTCTTGCTTTGGCCTCTCTCCTGGAGGCGCTCAGTCTGACCGAGTGCTGACATGTGGCAAGAAGCTCCTCGGGGCGCGTCTTGCTTGGGCTTCTCACCTGGAGGCCCTCAGTAAGAACCATTGTTGACATGTGGCAAGACGCTCCTCGGGGCGCGTCTTGCTTGGGCCTCTCTCCAGAAGGCCCTCAATCAGACCCAGTGTTGACACGTGGCAAGACGCTCCTCGGGGCGCGTCTTGCTTGGGCTTCTCTCCTGGAGGCCCTCAGTCAGACCCATTGTTGACATGTGGCAAGACGCTCCTCGGGGCGCGTCTTGCTTGGGCCTCTCTCCTGGAGACGCTCAGTCAGACCCAGTGTTGACATGTGGCAAGACGCTCCACGGGGCGCGTCTTGCTTGGGCTTCTCTCCTGGAGGCCCTCAGTCAGACCCATTGTTGACATGTGGCAAGACGCTCCTCGGGGCACGTCTTGCTTGGGCCTCTCTCCTGGAGGCGCTCAGTCAGACCGAGTAGTGACATGTGGCAAGACGCTCCTCGGGGCGCGTCTTGCTTGGACCTCTCTCCTGGAGGCGCTCAGTTAGACCGAGTAGTGACATGTCGCAAGACGCTCCTCGGGGCGCGTCTTGCTTGGGCCTCTCTCATGGAGGCCCTCTTTCAGACCCAGTGTTGACATGTGGCAAGACGCTCCTCGGGGCGCGTCTTGCTTGGGCCTCTCTCCTGGAGGCGCTCAGTCAGAACCAGAGGTGACATGTGGCAAGACGCTCCTCGGGGTGCGTCTTGCTTGGGCCTCTCTCCTGGAGGCGCTCAGTCAGAACCAGAGGTGACATGTGGCAAGACGCTCCTCGGGGCGTGTCTTGCTTGGGCCTCTCTCCTGGAGGCCCTCTGTCAGACCCAGTGTTGACATTTGGCAAGACGCTCCTCCGGGCGCATCTTGCTTGGGCCTCTCTCCTGGAGGCCCTCAGTAAGACCCATTGTTGACATGTGGCAATACGCTCCTCGGGGCGCGTCTTGCTTGGGCCTCTCTCCAGAAGGCCCTCAATAAGACCCAGTGTTGACATGTGGCAAGACACTCCACGGGGCGCGTCTTGCTTGGGCTTCTCTCCTGGAGGCCCTCAGTCAGACCCATTGTTGACATGTGGCAAGACGCTCCTCGGGGCGCGTCTTGCTTGGGCCTCTCTCCTGGAGGCGCTCAGTCAGACCCAGTGTTGACATGTGGCAAGACGCTCCACGGGGCGCGTCTTGCTTGGGCTTCTCTCCTGGAGGCCCTCAGTCAGACCCATTTTTGACATGTGGCAAGACGCTCCTCGGGGCACGTCTTGCTTGGACCTCTCTCCTGGAGGCGCTCAGTCAGACCGAGTAGTGACATAGGGCAAGACGCTCCTCGGGGCGCGTCTTGCTTGGACCTCTCTCCTGGAGGCGCTCAGTTAGACCGAGTAGTGACATGTCGCAAGACGCTCCTCGGGGCGCGTCTTGCTTGGGCCTCTCTCATGGAGGCCCTCTGTCAGACCCAGTGTTGACATGTGGCAAGACGCTCCTCGGGGCGCATCTTGCTTGGGCCTCTCTCCTGGAGGCGCTCAGTCAGAACCAGAGGTGACATGTGGCAAGACGCTCCTCGGGGTGCGTCTTGCCTGGGCCTCTCTCCTGGAGGCCCTCTGTCAGACCCAGTGTTGACATGTGGCAAAACGCTCCTCCGGGCGCATCTTGCTTGGGCCTCTCTCCTGGAAGCCCACAGTAAGACCCATTGTTGACATGTGGCAAGACGCTCCTCGGGGCGCGTCTTGCTTGGGCCTCTCTCCAGAAGGCCCTCAATCAGACCCAGTGTTGACATGTGGCAAGACGCTCCTCGGGGCGCGTCTTGCTTGGGCCTCTCTCCTGGAGGCGCTCAGTCAGACTGAGTAGTGACATGTGGCCTGACGCTCCTCGGGGCGCGTCTTGCTTGGGCCTCTCTCCTGGAGGCGCTCAGTCAGACCCAGTGTTGACATGTGGCAAGACGCTCCACGGGGCGCGTCTTGCTTGGGCTTCTCTCCTGGAGGCCCTCAGTCAGACCCATTGTTGACATGTGGCAAGACGCTCCTCGGGGCACGTCTTGCTTGGACCTCTCTCCTGGAGGCGCTCAGTTAGACCGAGTAGTGACATGTCGCAAGACGCTCCTCGGGGCGCGTCTTGCTTGGGCCTCTCTCCTGGAGGCGCTCAGTCAGACCGAGTGCTGACATAAGGCAAGATGCTCCTCGGGGCGCATCTTGCTTGGGCCTCTCTCCAGGAGGCGCTCAGTCAGACCCAGTGGTGACCTGTGGCAAGACGCTCCTTGGGGCGCATCTTGCTTGGGCCTCTCTCCTGGAGGCGCTCAGTCAGACCCAGTGTTGACACGTGGCAAGACGCTCCTCGGGGCGCGTCTTGCTTGGGCCTCTCTCCTGGAGGCGCTCAGTCAGACCGAGTGCTGACATGTGGAAAGACGCTCCTTGGGGCGCGTCTTGCTTGGGCTTCTCTCCTGGAGGCGCTCAGAAAGACCCAGTGTTGACATGTGACAAGACGCTCCTTGGGGCACGTCTTGCTTGGGCCTCTCTCCTGGAGGCGCTCAGTCAGACCCAGTGGTGACATGTGGCAAGACACTCCTCGGGGCGCGTCTTGCTTGGGCCTCTCTCCCCTGGAGGCCCTCTGTCAGACCCAGTGTTGGCATGTGGCAAGACGCTCCTCAGGGCGCGTCTTGGTTGGGCCTCTCTCCTGGAGGCGCTCAGTCAGACCCAGTGGTGACATGTGGCAAGACGCTCCTCGGGGCGCGTATTGCTTGGGCCTCTCTCCTGGATGCCCTCTGTCAGACCGAGTGTTGACATGTGGCAAGACTCTCCTCGGGGCGCGTCTTGCTTGGGCTTCTCTCATGGAGGCCCTCAGTCAGACCCAGTGTTTACATGTGTCAAGACGCTCCTCGGGGCGTGTCTTGCTTAGGCCTCTCTCCTGGAGGCGCTCAGTCAGATCCAGTGTTGACATGTGGCAAGACGCTCCTCGGGGCACGTCTTGCTTGGGCCTCTCTCCTGGAGGCGCTCAAACAGACCGAGTAGTGACATGTGGCAAGACGCTCCTTGGGGCGCGTCTTGCTGGGGCTTCTCTCATGGAGGCACTCAGTCAGATCCAGTGTTGACATGTGGCAAGACGCTCCTCGGGGCGCGTCTTGCTTGGACCTCTCTCCCTGAGGCGCTCAGTCAGACCCATTGTTGACATGTGGCAAGACGCTCCTCGGGGCGCGTCTTGCTTGGGCCTCTCTCCTGGAGGCGCTCAGTCAGACCCAGTGTTGACATGTGGCAAGACGCTCCACGGGGCGCGTCTTGCTTGGGCTTCTCTCCTGGAGGCCCTCAGTCAGACCCATTGTTGACATGTGGCAAGACGCTCCTCGGGGCACGTCTTGCTTGGACCTCTCTCCTGGAGGCGCTCAGTCAGACCGAGTAGTGACATAGGGCAAGACGCTCCTCGGGGCGCGTCTTGCTTGGACCTCTCTCCTGGAGGCGCTCAGTTAGACCGAGTAGTGACATGTCGCAAGACGCTCCTCGGGGCGCGTCTTGCTTGGGCCTCTCTCATGGAGGCCCTCTGTCAGACCCAGTGTTGACATGTGGCAAGACGCTCCTCGGGGCGCATCTTGCTTGGGCCTCTCTCCTGGAGGCGCTCAGTCAGAACCAGAGGTGACATGTGGCAAGACGCTCCTCGGGGTGCGTCTTGCCTGGGCCTCTCTCCTGGAGGCCCTCTGTCAGACCCAGTGTTGACATGTGGCAAAACGCTCCTCCGGGCGCATCTTGCTTGGGCCTCTCTCCTGGAAGCCCACAGTAAGACCCATTGTTGACATGTGGCAAGACGCTCCTCGGGGCGCGTCTTGCTTGGGCCTCTCTCCAGAAGGCCCTCAATCAGACCCAGTGTTGACATGTGGCAAGACGCTCCTCGGGGCGCGTCTTGCTTGGGCCTCTCTCCTGGAGGCGCTCAGTCAGACTGAGTAGTGACATGTGGCCTGACGCTCCTCGGGGCGCGTCTTGCTTGGGCCTCTCTCCTGGAGGCGCTCAGTCAGACCCAGTGTTGACATGTGGCAAGACGCTCCACGGGGCGCGTCTTGCTTGGGCTTCTCTCCTGGAGGCCCTCAGTCAGACCCATTGTTGACATGTGGCAAGACGCTCCTCGGGGCACGTCTTGCTTGGACCTCTCTCCTGGAGGCGCTCAGTTAGACCGAGTAGTGACATGTCGCAAGACGCTCCTCGGGGCGCGTCTTGCTTGGGCCTCTCTCCTGGAGGCGCTCAGTCAGACCGAGTGCTGACATAAGGCAAGATGCTCCTCGGGGCGCGTCTTGCTTGGGCCTCTCTCCAGGAGGCGCTCAGTCAGACCCAGTGGTGACCTGTGGCAAGACGCTCCTTGGGGCGCATCTTGCTTGGGCCTCTCTCCTGGAGGCGCTCAGTCAGACCCAGTGTTGACACGTGGCAAGACGCTCCTCGGGGCGCGTCTTGCTTGGGCCTCTCTCCTGGAGGCGCTCAGTCAGACCGAGTGCTGACATGTGGAAAGACGCTCCTTGGGGCGCGTCTTGCTTGGGCTTCTCTCCTGGAGGCGCTCAGAAAGACCCAGTGTTGACATGTGACAAGACGCTCCTTGGGGCACGTCTTGCTTGGGCCTCTCTCCTGGAGGCGCTCAGTCAGACCCAGTGGTGACATGTGGCAAGACACTCCTCGGGGCGCGTCTTGCTTGGGCCTCTCTCCCCTGGAGGCCCTCTGTCAGACCCAGTGTTGGCATGTGGCAAGACGCTCCTCAGGGCGCGTCTTGGTTGGGCCTCTCTCCTGGAGGCGCTCAGTCAGACCCAGTGGTGACATGTGGCAAGACGCTCCTCGGGGCGCGTATTGCTTGGGCCTCTCTCCTGGATGCCCTCTGTCAGACCGAGTGTTGACATGTGGCAAGACTCTCCTCGGGGCGCGTCTTGCTTGGGCTTCTCTCATGGAGGCCCTCAGTCAGACCCAGTGTTTACATGTGTCAAGACGCTCCTCGGGGCGTGTCTTGCTTAGGCCTCTCTCCTGGAGGCGCTCAGTCAGATCCAGTGTTGACATGTGGCAAGACGCTCCTCGGGGCACGTCTTGCTTGGGCCTCTCTCCTGGAGGCGCTCAAACAGACCGAGTAGTGACATGTGGCAAGACGCTCCTTGGGGCGCGTCTTGCTGGGGCTTCTCTCATGGAGGCACTCAGTCAGATCCAGTGTTGACATGTGGCAAGACGCTCCTCGGGGCGCGTCTTGCTTGGACCTCTCTCCCTGAGGCGCTCAGTCAGACCGAGTAGTGACATGTGGCAAGACGCTCCTCGGGGCACATCTTGCTTGGACCTCTCTCCCTGAGGTGCTCAGTCAGACCCAGTGTTGACATTTGGCAAGACACTCCTCGGGGCGCGTCTTGCTTGGGCCTCTCTCCTGGAGGCACTCGCGCGTCTTGCTTGGGCCTCTCTCCTGGAGGCGCTCAGTCAGACTGAGTAGTGACATGTGGCCTGACGATCCTCGGGGCACGTCTTGCTTGGGCCTCTCTCCTGGAGGCGCTCAGTCAGACCCAGTGGTGACATGTGGCAAGACACTCCTCGGGGCGCGTCTTGCTTGGGCCTCTCTCGTGGAGGCCCTCTGTCAGACCCAGTGTTGACATGTGTCAAGACGCTCCTCGGGGCGCGTCTTGCTTGGGCTTCTCTCCTGGAGGCCCTCAGTCAGACCCATTGTTGACATGTGGCAAGACGCTCCTCGGGGCGCGTCTTGCTTGGGCCTCTCTCCTGGAGGCGCTCAGTCAGAACCAGAGGTGACATGTGGCAAGACGCTCCTTGGGGCGCATCTTGCTTGGTCCTATCTAATGGAGGCCCACAGTAAGACCCATTGTTGACATCTGGAAAGAAGCTCCTCGGGGCGCGTCTTGCTTTGGCTTCTCTCCTGGAGGCCCTCAGTCAGACCCATTGTTGGAATGTGGCAAGAGGCTCCTCGGGGCGCGTCTTGCTGGGGCTTCTCTCATGGAGGCACTCAGTCAGACCCAGTGTTGACATGTGGCAAGACGCTCCTCGGGGCGCGTGTTGCTTGGACCTCTCTCCTGGAGGCGCTCAGTCAGACCGAGTAGTGACATGTGGCAAGACGCTCCTCGGGGCGCGTCTTGCTGGGGCCTCTCTCCTGGAGGCGCTCAGTCAGACCCAGTGTTGACATGTGTCAAGACGCTCCTCGGGCGTTTCTTGCTTGCGCCTCTCTCCTGGAGGCGCTCAGTCAGACCCAGAGGTGACATGTGGCAAGACGCTCCTCGGGCCTCTCTCCTGGAGGCGCTCAGTCAGACCCAGTGTTGACATGTGGCAAGACGCTCCTCGGGGCACGTCTTGCTTGGGCCTCTCTCCTGGAGGTGCTCAGTCAGACCCAGTGTTGACATGTGGCAAGACGCTCCTCGGGGCGCGTCTTGCTGGGGCTTCTCTCATGGAGGCACTCAGTCAGACCCAGTGTTGACATGTGGCAAGATGCTCCTCGGGGCACGTCTTGCTTGGGCCTCTCTCCTGGAGGCGCTCAGTCAGACCCAGAGGAGACATGTGTCGAGACGCTCCTCGGGGAGCGTCTTGCTTGGGCCTCTCTCCTGGAGGCGCTCAGTCAGACCGAGTGCTGACATGTTGCAAGACGCTCCTCCGGGCGCGTCTTGCTTGGGCCTATCTCCTGGAGGCGCTCAGTCAGACCCAGTGTTCACATGTGGCAAGACGCTCCTCGGGGCGCGTCTTGCTTGGGCCTCTCTCCTGGAGGCGCTCAGTCAGACCCAGTGTTGACATGTGGCAAGACGCTCCTCGGGGCGCGTCTTGCTTGGGCCTCCTTCCTGGAGGCGCTCAGTCAGACCGAGTGCTGACATGTGGCAAGACGCTCATCGGGGCGCATCTTGCTTGGGCTTCTCTCCTGGAGGCCCTCAGTCAGACCCAGTGTTGACATGTGGCAAAACGCTCCTCGGGGCGCGTCTTATTTGGGCCTCTCTCCTGGGGGCCCTCAGTCAGACCCAGTGTTGACAAGTGGCAAGACGCTCCTTCGGGCGCATCTTGCTTGGGCCTCTCTCCTGGAGGCCCTCAGTCAGACCCATTGTTGACATGTGGCAAGATGCTCCTCGGGGCGCATCTTGCTTGGGCCTCTCTCCTGGAGGCGCTCAGTCAGACCCAGTGTTGACATGTGGCAAGACGCTCCTCGGGGCGCGTCTTGCTTGGGCCTCTCTCCTGGAGGCGCTCAGTCAGACCCAGTGTTGACATGTGGCAAGACGCTCCTCGGGGCGCGTCTTGCTTGGGCCTCTCTCCTGGAGGCGCTCAGTCAGACCCAGTGGTGACACGTGGAAAGACGCTCCTCGGGGCACGTCTTGCTTGGGCCTCTCTCCTGGAGGCGCTCAGTCAGACCCAGTGTTGACACGTGGCAAGACGCTCCTCGGGGCGCGTCTTGCTTGGGCCTCTCTCCTGGAGGCGCTCAGTCAGACCCAGTGTTGGCATGTGGCAAGACACTCCTCGGGGCGCGTCTTGGTTGGGCCTCTCTCCTGGAGGCGCTCATTCAGACCCATTGGTGACATGTGGCAAGACGCTCCTCGGGGCGCGTATTGCTTGGGCCTCTCTCCTGAATGCCCTCTGTCAGACCGAGTGTTGACATGTGGCAAGACTCTCCTCGGGGTGCGTCTTGCTTGGGCTTCTCTCATGGAGGCCCTCAGTCCGACCCAGTGTTGACATGTGTCAAGACGCTCCTCGGGGCGTGTCTTGCTTGGGCCTCTCTCCTGGAGGCGCTCAGTCAGACCCAGTGTTGACATGTGGCAAGACGCTCCTCTGGGCGCGTCTTGCTTGGGCTTCTCTCCTGGAGGCCCTCAGTCAGACCCATTGTTGACATGTGGCAAGACGCTCCTCGGGGCATGTCTTGCTTGGGCCTCTCTCCTGAAGGCGCTCAGTCAGACAGAGTAGTGACATGTGGCAAGACGCTCCTCGGGGCGCGTCTTGCTTGGACCTCCCTCCTAGAGGCGCTCAGTCAGACCGAGTAGTGACATTTGGCAAGACGCTCCTCGGGGCGCGTCTTGCTTGGACCTCTCTCCTGGAGGCGCTCAGTTAGACCGAGTAGTGACATGTGGCAAGACGCTCCTCGGGGCGCGTCTTGCTTGGGCCTCTCTCCTGGAGGCGCTCAGTCAGACCGAGTGCTGACATAAGGCAAGACGCTCCTCGGGGCGCGTCTTGCTGGGGCCTCTCTCCTGGAGGTGCTCAATCAGACCCAGTGGTGACACGTGGCAAGACGCTCCTCTGGGCGCGTCTTGCTTGGGCCTCTCTCCTGGAGGAGCTCAGTCAGACCCAGTGGTGACACGTGGCAAGACGCTCCTCGGGGCGCATCTTGCTTGGGCCTCTCTCCTGGAGGCGCTAAGTCAGACCCAGTGTTGACACGTGGCAAGACGCTCCTCGGGGCGCGTCTTGCTTGGGCCTCTCTCCTGGAGGCGCTCAGTCAGACACAGTGTTGACATGTGGCAAGACACTCCTCGGGGCGCGTCTTGCTTGGGCTTCTCTAATGGAGGCCCACAGTAAGACCCATTGTTGACACCTGGAAAGAAGCTCCTCGGGGCGCGTCTTGCTTGGGCTTCTCTCCTGGAGGCCCTCAGTCAGACCCATTGTTGACATGTGGCAAGACGCTCCTCGGGGCGCGTATTGCTTGGGCCTCTCTCATGGAGGCCCTCAGTCAGACCCAGTGTTGACATGTGTGAAGACGCTCCTCGGGGCGTGTCTTGCTTGGGCCTCTCTCCTGGAGGCGCTAAGTCAGACCCAGTGTTGACATGTGGCAAGACGCTCCTCGGGGCGCTTCTTGCTTGGGCTTCTCTCCTGGAGGCCCTCAGTAAGACCCATTGTTGACATGTGGCAAGACGCTCCTCGGGGCACGTCTTGCTTGGGCTTCTCTCATGGAGGCCCTCAGTCCGACCCAGTGTTGACATGTGTCCAGACGCTCCTCGGGGCGTGTCTTGCTTGGGCCTCTCTCCTGGAGGCGCTCAGTCAGACCCAGTGTTGACAGGTGGCAAGACGCTCCTCTGGGCGCGTCTTGCTTGGGCTTCTCTCCTGGAGGCCCTCAGTCAGACCCATTGTTGACATGTGGCAAGACGCTCCTCGGGGCATGTCTTGCTTGGGCCTCTCTCCTGAAGGCGCTCAGTCAGACAGAGTAGTGACATGTGGCAAGACGCTCCTCGGGGCGCGTCTTGCTTGGACCTCCCTCCTGGAGGCGCTCAGTCAGACCGAGTAGTGACATTTGGCAAGACGCTCCTCGGGGCCCGTCTTGCTTGGACCTCTCTCCTGGAGGCGCTCAGTTAGACCGAGTAGTGACATGTGGCAAGACGCTCCTCGGGGCGCGTCTTGCTTGGGCCTCTCTCCTGGAGGCGCTCAGTCAGACCGAGTGCTGACATAAGGCAAGACGCTCCTCGGGGCGCGTCTTGCTGGGGCCTCTCTCCTGGAGGTGCTCAATCAGACCCAGTGGTGACACGTGGCAAGACGCTCCTCTGGGCGCGTCTTGCTTGGGCCTCTCTCCTGGAGGAGCTCAGTCAGACCCAGTGGTGACACGTGGCAAGACGCTCCTCGGGGCGCATCTTGCTTGGGCCTCTCTCCTGGAGGCGCTAAGTCAGACCCAGTGTTGACACGTGGCAAGACGCTCCTCGGGGCGCGTCTTGCTTGGGCCTCTCTCCTGGAGGCGCTCAGTCAGACCCATTGTTGACATGTGGCAAGACGCTCCTCGGGGCGCGTATTGCTTGGGCCTCTCTCATGGAGGCCCTCAGTCAGACCCAGTGTTGACATGTGTCAAGACGCTCCTCGGGGCGTGTCTTGCTTGGGCCTCTCTCCTGGAGGCGCTCAGTAAGACCGAGTAGTGACATGTGGCAAGACGATCCTCGGGCCTCTCTCCTGGAGGCGCTCAGTCAGACCCAGTGTTGACATGTGGCAAGACGCTCCTCGGGGCACGTCTTGCTTGGGCCTCTCTCCTGGAGGCGCTCAGTCAGACCGAGTAGTGACATGTGGCAAGATGCTCCTCTGGGCGCGTCTTGCTGGGGCCTCTCTCCTGGAGGCGCTCAGTCAGACCCAGTGTTCACATGTGGCAAGACGCTCCTCGGGGCGCGTCTTGCTTGGGCCTCTCTGCTGGAGGCGCTCAGTCAGACCCAGTGTTGACATGTGGCAAGACGCTCCTCGGGGCGCGTCTTGCTTGGGCCTCCTTCCTGGAGGCGCTCAGTCAGACCGAGTGCTGACATGTGGCAAGACGCTCCTTGGGGCGCATCTTGCTTGGGCTTCTCTCCTGGAGGCCCTCAGTCAGACCCAGTGTTGACATGTGGCAAAACGCTCCTCGGGGCGCGTCTTATTTGGGCCTCTCTCCTGGGGGCCCTCAGTCAGACCCAGTGTTGACATGTGGCAAGACGCTCCTCGGGGCGCGTCTTGCTTGGGCTTCTCTCCTGGAGGCCCTCAGTCAGACCCATTGTTGACATGTGGCAAGACGCTCCTCGGGGCACGTCTTGCTTGGGCCTCTCTCCTGGAGGCGCTCAGTCAGACCGAGTAGTGACATGTGGCAAGACGCTCCTCGGGGCGTGTCTTGCTTGGACCTCTCTCCTGGAGGCGCTCAGTTAGACCGAGTAGTGACATTTGGCAAGACGCTCGTCGGGGCGGGTCTTGCTTGGGCCTCTCTCCTGGAGGCGCTCAGTCAGAACTGGAAGATATGTTGCGTCATAAGCCTCTGATGGTTCACCAGGTGCACGATCCACTCGAAATCCTAATGCTGTATTTGTAGTACATACACTAAGTCTTCTCTGTTGATGTCAGACTAGAGTTTTATTAGAGTTTTACTTTGCAACAATGGGATTCGAGCAATTGATGTGTATATTTTTAATAGTGCACAATGCTACTATTCCTAGGCTGAATGTATGACATGGCTCTTATGTATCATTATGTATCGTTTCCATTAAGTACTAATTTAAATAAAGTCCCTCTGTCCTCAGTGCTAGGTTGTGGGTTTAATACACATTATTATGATCAACCTGTTGAATAGTATAAGCCCCATACAATGTGACGGTCCGTGTGACGGACCGGTGTGTTACGACCCGACTAACGAAACGTACCAGGTGATAACATTGCATCTGCCCATTACAGCGGAGCGAGCGTTTTGCCACACTCCCAAACCAAGGTTAATAGTTGTAGCGCACGCCTTTTCGGACCTCGGTGCACGCGAAACACTGGTGTACACTCACAACATCACGCTCGAGACAGCTCAAGCGTTACGCGAAACAAAGGACGTGTTCAAATCCATAGAGAATATACGGTCTTTAGCGTATGCGTATATAAAGAAGGTCGATGACATTTACAGACCCGGCGGCGTGGGCACCACAGTAGAACAACAAGGTGCTCTCAAGCGCACACAGATACTGGCCGCATTATCACTCGCGATGTCTATCCTGACATACCCGTTTCTGATTTCTGTGTATATTAATTTATGACAAGAGCTACTTTAGGTGGTTACGATTACACTCTGACCACGTGCCTTAGTTTCTGCTAGTGACCTATAAATACATTTGCCCACTTGCTCTCACTGCCATTAAAGCGGCTGTACCCACACGTACAACACCCAAGAAAAAAAATTGATCTCGCTGTCTGTACTGGGTGTACTCTCAGTAGTCGCAGTTGCTCAGGCCATGGTGGTACGCTCACATAACGCCTCTGAGATACGTCCCATCACACCACCTCCTACACTACGCGCGAAGGAGTATTCAACACCCCCTTTGTACGAAGACAACCATTATAACGAGCACAGCACAACGCTTGCCGCACGCGAAGACAACATGCAGGAGACAACGCTACCACCTGTCGTGAGAACAACGGATTCGAGTGACAACGATCGCGACTATGACGAGCACATTACAGCACCCTCTGTGCACGAAGACCAGGTGCAGGAGACAACGCTACCACCTGTCGTGAGAAACAAGAGTTTGGTTAACAATGTTCATCGTCGTGTCCCATTGTAAACTGGGCGTGCCATCGCACACATCGTACATGTGTGTTAACCCACCTGTATGCGACAGACTTTGTGTGTTGCATGACATCGAGATGTATTGACGTCTGTGTCAATACAGGACTCTCTATAAGCCGGGAGCTGGACGCTAACGACCCGTGCATGCGCCACACAAAAGGTATCGTACATGTGTTAACCCACCTGTATGCGACAGACTTTGTGTGTTGCATGACATCGAGATGTATTGACGTCTGTGTCAATACAGGACTCTCTAAGCTGGGAGCTGGACGCTAACGACCCGTGCATGCGCCACACAAAAGGTAACTCGACTAACTACAAAACGCATATTGTGATGTAGAAATTTGGCACGACTGTTTGAATCAGCTGCAGCTGCGGTTTACTCACGAAGTGAATCGCACGCTTGTTAGAAGTACATTCGGAGCACTTAAAAAATACATCGCTCTCATCGAGTTCCGTCTCAGCGTTCACCGGCTGATGGGCAAGAGCGTGACATGGGATCGCCAGGAACTTACTTAAGGACTATCATCTCATTTGGCATTTACTCACGGACCCAAGAAACCAGTTCCGAAAAATGGTCGAGAATTATAACTTGTCTAATAGCAACTGGAAGATATGTTGCGTCATAAGCCTCTGATGGTTCACAAGGTGCACGGTCCACTCGAAATCCTAATGCTGTATTTGTAGTGCATACACTAAGTCTTCTCTGTTGATGTCAGACTAGAGTTTTATTAGAGTTTTACTTTGCAACAATGGGATTCGAGCAATTGATGTGTATATTTTTAATAGTGCACAATGCTACTATTCCTAGGCTGAATGTATGACATGGCTCTTGTGTATCATTATGTATCGTTTCCATTAAGTACTAATTTAAATAAAGTCCCTCTGTCCTCAGTGCTAGGTTGTGGGTTTAATACACATTATTATGATCAACCTGTTGAATAGTATAATAACAATATTCCTGTAAAAGTCATTTAGTAATGAACAACCTCAGTTCTGTGAAAGAACATCATGTCTCTGATGTGTACACTGCAGGCCTGACCGGTCTTGCTGGGGCCTCTCTCCTGGAGGCGCTCAATCAGACCCAGTGGTGACACGTGGCAAGACGCTCCTCGGGGCGCGTCTTGCTTGGGCCTCTCTCCTGGAGGCGCTCAGTCAGACCCAGTGGAGACACGTGGCAAGAAGCTCCTCGGGGCGCGTCTTGCTTGGGCCTCTCTCCTGGAGGCGCTCAGTCAGACCCAGTGTTGACATGTGTCAAGACGCTCCTCGGGGCGTGTCTTGCTTGGGCCTCTCTCCTGGAGGCGCTCAGTCAGACCCAGTGTTGACATGTGGCAAGACGCTCCTCTGGGCGCGTCTTGCTTGGGCTTCTCTCCTGGAGGCGCTCAGTCAGACCGAGTGCTGACATGTGGCAAGAAGCTCCTCGGGGCGCGTCTTGCTTGGGCTTCTCTCCTGGAGGCCCTCAGTAAGACCCATTGTTGACATGTGGCAAGACGCTCCTCGTGGTGCGTCTTGCTTGGGCCTCTCTCCAGAAGGCCCTCAATCAGACCCAGTGTTGACACGTGGCAAGACGCTCCTCGGGGCGCGTCTTGCTTGGGCCTCTCTCCTTGAGGGGCTCAGTCAGACTGAGTAGTGACATGAGGCCTGACGCTCCTCGGGGCGCGTCTTGCCTGGGCCTCTCTCCTGGAGGCGCTCAGTCAGACCCAGTGGTGACATGTGGCAAGACGCTCCTCGGGGCGCGTCTTGCTTGGGCCTCTCTCCTGGAGGCGCTCAGTCAGAACCAGAGGTGACATGTGGCAAGACGCTCCTCGGGGCGCGTCTTGCTTGGGCCTCTCTCCTGGAGGCCCTCTGTCAGACCCAGTGTTGACATGTGGCAAGACGCTCCTCCGGGCGCATCTTGCTTGGGCCTCTCTCCTGGAGGCCCTCAGTAAGACCCATTGTTGACATGTGGCAAGACGCTCCTCGGGGCGCGTATTGCTTGGGCCTCTCTCCAGAAGGCCCTCAATAAGACCCAGTGTTGACATGTGGCAAGACGCTCCACGGGGCGCGTCTTGCTCGGGCTTCTCTCCTGGAGGCCCTCAGTCAGACCCATTGTTGACATGTGGCAAGACGCTCCTCGGGGCGCGTCTTGCTTGGGCCTCTCTCCTGGAGGCGCTCAGTCAGACCCAGTGTTGACATGTGGCAAGACGCTCCACGGGGCGCGTCTTGCTTGGGCTTCTCTCCTGGAGGCGCTCAGTCAGACCCAGTGTTGACATGTGGCAAGACGCTCCTCGGGGCACGTCTTGCTTGGGCCTCTCTCCTGGAGGCGCTCAGTCAGACCGAGTAGTGACATGTGGCAAGACGCTCCTCGGGGCGCGTCTTGCTTGGACCTCTTTCCTGGAGGCGCTCAGTTAGACCGAGTAGTGACATGTCGCAAGACGCTCCTCGGGGCGCGTCTTGCTTGGGCCTCTCTCATGGAGGCCCTCTGTCAGACCCAGTGTTGACATGTGGCAAGACGCTCCTCGGGGCGCGTCTTGCTTGGGCCTCTCTCCTGGAGGCGCTCAGTCAGAACCAGAGGTGACATGTGGCACGACGCTCCTCGGGGTGCGTCTTGCTTGGGCCTCTCTCCTGGAGGCCCTCTGTCAGACCCAGTGTTGACATGTGGCAAAACGCTCCTCCGGGCGCATCTTGCTTGGGCCTCTCTCCTGGAGGCCCTCAGTAAGACCCATTGTATACATGTGGCAAGACGCTCCTCGAGGCGCGTCTTGCTTGGGCCTCTCTCCAGAAGGCCCTCAATCAGACCCAGTGTTGACATGTCGCAAGACGCTCCTCGGGGCGCGTCTTGCTTGGGCTTCTCTCATGGAGGCCCTCAGTCAGACCCAGTGTTGACATGTGTCAAGACGCTCCTCGGGGCGTGTCTTGCTTGGGCCTCTCTCCTGGAGGCGCTCAAACAGACCGAGTAGTGACATGTGGCAAGACGCTCCTCGGGGCGCGTCTTGCTGGGGCTTCTCTCATGGAGGCACTCAGTCAGATCCAGTGTTGACATGTGGCAAGACGCTCCTCGGGGCGTGTCCTGCTTGGACCTCTCTCCCTGAGGCGCTCAGTCAGACCGAGTAGTGACATGTGGCAAGACGCTCCTCGGGGCGCGTCTTGCTTGGACCTCTCTCCCTGAGGCGCTCAGTCAGACCCAGTGTTGACATTTGGCAAGACACTCCTCGGGGCGCGTCTTGCTTGGGCCTCTCTCATGGAGGCCCTCTGTCAGACCCAGTGTTGACATGTGTCAAGACGCTCCTCGGGGGGCATCTTGCTTTGGCCTCTCTCCTGGAGGCGCTCAGTCTGACCGAGTGCTGACATGTGGCAAGAAGCTCCTCGGGGCGCGTCTTGCTTGGGCTTCTCACCTGGAGGCCCTCAGTAAGAACCATTGTTGACATGTGGCAAGACGCTCCTCGGGGCGCGTCTTGCTTGGGCCTCTCTCCAGAAGGCCCTCAATCAGACCCAGTGTTGACACGTGGCAAGACGCTCCTCGGGGCGCGTCTTGCTTGGGCCTCTCTCCTGGAGGCGCTCAGTCAGACCAAGTGGTGACATGTGGCAAGACACTCCTCGGGGCGCGTCTTGCTTGGGCCTCTCTCCTGGAGGCCCTCTGTCAGACCCAGTGTTGACATGTGGCAAGACACTCCTCGGGGCGCGTCTTGCTTGGGCCTCTCTCATGGAGTCCCTCTGTCAGACCCAGTGTTGACATGTGTCAAGACGCTCCTCGGGGCGCGTCTTGCTTTGGCCTCTCTCATGGAGGCGCTCAGTCAGACCGAGTGCTGACATGTGGCAAGAAGCTCCTCGGGGCGCGTCTTGCTTGGGCTTCTCTCCTGGAGTTCCTCAGTAAGACCCATTGTTGACATGTGGCAAGACGCTCCTCGTGGTGCGTCTTGCTTGGGCCTCTCTCCTGGAGGCGCTCAGTCAGACTGAGTAGTGACATGTGGCCTGACGCTCCTCGGGGCGCGTCTTGCCTGGGCCTCTCTCCTGGAGGCGCTCAGTCAGACCCAGTGGTGACATGTGGCAAGACACTCCTCGGGGCACGTCTTTCTTGGGCCCCTCTCCTGGAGGCCCTCTGTCAGACCCAGTGTTGACATGTGTCAAGACGCTCCACGGGGCGCGTCTTGCTTGGGCTTCTCTCCTGGAGGCCCTCAGTCAGACCCATTGTTGACATGTGGCAAGACGCTCCTCGGGGCGCGTCTTGCTTGGGCCTCTCTCCTGGAGGCGCTCAGTCAGAACCAGAGGTGACATGTGGCAAGACGCTCCTCGGGGCGCGTCTTGCTTTGGCCTCTCTCCTGGAGGCCCTCTGTCAGACCCAGTGTTGACATGTGGCAAGACGCTCCTCCGGGCGCATCTTGCTTGGGCCTCTCTCCTGGAGAACCTCAGTAAGACCCATTGTTGACATGTGGCAAGACGCTCCTCGGGGCGCGTATTGCTTGGGCCTCTCTCCAGAAGGCCCTCAATAAGACCCAGTGTTGACATGTGGCAAGACGCTCCACGGGGCGCGTCTTGCTTGGGCTTCTCTCCTGGAGGCCCTCAGTCAGACCCATTGTTGACATGTGGCAAGACGCTCCTCGGGGCGCGTCTTGCTTGGGCCTCTCTCCTGGAGGCGCTCAGTCAGACCCAGTGTTGACATGTGGCAAGACGCTCCACGGGGCGCGTCTTGCTTGGGCTTCTCTCCTGGAGGCCCTCAGTCAGACCCATTGTTGACATGTGGCAAGACGCTCCTCGGGGCGCGTCTTGCTTGGGCCTCTCTCCAGAAGGCCCTCAATCAGACCCAGTGTTGACATGTGGCAAGACGCTCCTCGGGGCGCGTCTTGCTTGGGCTTCTCTCATGGAGGCCCTCAGTCAGACCCAGTGTTGACATGTGTCAAGACGCTCCTCGGGGCGTGTCTTGCTTGGGCCTCTCTCATGGAGGCCCTCTGTCAGACCCAGTGTTGACATGTGTCAAGACGCTCCTCGGGGGGCGTCTTGCTTTGGCCTCTCTCCTGGAGGCGCTCAGTCTGACCGAGTGCTGACATGTGGCAAGAAGCTCCTCGGGGCGCGTCTTGCTTGGGCTTCTCACCTGGAGACCCTCAGTAAGAACCATTGTTGAGATGTGGCAAGACGCTCCTCGGGGCGCGTCTTGCTTGGGCCTCTCTCCAGAAGGCCCTCAATCAGACCCAGTGTTGACACGTGGCAAGACGCTCCTCGGGGCGCGTCTTGCTTGGGCCTCTCTCCTGGAGGCGCTCAGTCAGACCAAGTGGTGACATGTGGCAAGACACTCCTCGGGGCGCGTCTTGCTTGGGCCTCTCTCCTGGAGGCCCTCTGTCAGACCCAGTGTTGACATGTGGCAAGACACTCCTCGGGGCGCGTCTTGCTTGGGCCTCTCTCATGGAGGCGCTCAGTCAGACCGAGTGCTGACATGTGGCAAGAAGCTCCTCGGGGCGCATCTTGCTTGGGCTTCTCTCCTGGAGGCCCTCAGTAAGACTCATTGATGACATGTGGCAAGACGCTCCTCGGGGCGCGTCTTGCTTGGGCCTCTCTCCTGGAGGCGCTCAGTCAGACTGAGTAGTGACATGTGGCCTGACGCTCCTCGGGGCGCGTGTTGCTTGGGCCTCTCTCCTGGAGGCGCTCAGTCAGACCAAGTGGTGACATGTGGCAAGACGCTCCTCGGGGCGCGTCTTGCTTGGGCCTCTCTCCAGAAGGCCCTCAATCAGACCCAGTGTTGACACGTGGCAAGACGCTCCTCGGGGCGCGTCTTGCTTGGGCCTCTCTCCTGGAGGCGCTCAGTCAGAATGAGTAGTGACATGCGGTCTGACGCTCCTCGGGGCGCGTGTTGCTTGGGCCTCTCTCCAGGAGGCGCTCAGTCAGACCAAGTGGTGACATGTGGCAAGACACTTCTCGGGGCGCGTCTTGCTTGGGCCTCTCTCCTGGAGGCCCTCTGTCAGACCCAGAGGAGACATGTGGCAAGACGCTCCACGGGGCGCGTCTTGCTTGGGCTTCTCTCCTGGAGGCCCTCAGTCAGACCCATTGTTGACATGTGGCAAGACGCTCCTCGGGGCACGTCTTGCTTGGGCCTCTCTCCTGGAGGCGCTCAGTCAGACCGAGTAGTGACATGTGGCAAGACGCTCCTCGGGGCGCGTCTTGCTTGGACCTCTCTCCTGGAGGCGCTCAGTTAGACCGAGTAGTGACATGTCGCAAGACGCTCCTCGGGGCGCGTCTTGCTTGGGCCTCTCTCATAGAGGCCCTCTGTCAGACCCAGTGTTTACATGTGGCAAGACGCTCCTCGGGGTGCGTCTTGCTTGGGCCTCTCTCCTGGAGGCCCTCTGTCAGACCCAGTGTTGACATGTGGCAAAACGCTCCTCCGGGCGCATCTTGCTTGGGCCTCTCTCCTGGAGGCCCTCAGTAAGACCCATTGTATACATGTGGCAAGACGCTCCTCGGGGCGCGTCTTGCTTGGGCCTCTCTCCAGAAGGCCCTCAATCAGACCCAGTGTTGACATGTGGCAAGACGCTCCTCGGGGCGCGTCTTGCTTGGGCTTCTCTCATGGAGGCCCTCAGTCAGACCCAGTGTTGACATGTGTCAAGACGCTCCTCGGGGCGTGTCTTGCTTGGGTCTCTCTCCTGGAGGCGCTCAAACAGACCGAGTAGTGACATGTGGCAAGACGCTCCTCGGGGCGCGTCCTCCTGGGGCTTCTCTCATGGAGGCACTCAGTCAGATCCAGTGTTGACATGTGGCAAGACGCTCCTCGGGGCACGTCTTGCTTGGACCTCTCTCCCTGAGGCGCTCAGTCAGACCGAGTAGTGACATGTGGCAAGACGCTCCTCGGGGCGCGTCTTGCTTGGACCTCTCTCCCTGAGGCGCTCAGTCAGACCCAGTGTTGACATTTGGCAAGACACTCCTCGGGGCGCGTCTTGCTTGGGCCTCTCTCATGGAGGCCCTCTGTCAGACCCAGTGTTGACATGTGTCAAGACGCTCCTCGGGGGGCGTCTTGCTTTGGCCTCTCTCCTGGAGGCGCTCAGTCTGACCGAGTGCTGACATGTGGCAAGAAGCTCCTCGGGGCGCGTCTTGCTTGGGCTTCTCACCTGGAGGCCCTCAGTAAGAACCATTGTTGACATGTGGCAAGACGCTCCTCGGGGCGCGTCTTGCTTGGACCTCTCTCCTGGAGGCGCTCAGTTAGACCGAGTAGTGACATGTCGCAAGACGCTCCTCGGGGCGCGTCTTGCTTGGGCCTCTCTCATAGAGGCCCTCTGTCAGACCCAGTGTTTACATGTGGCAAGACGCTCCTCGGGGTGCGTCTTGCTTGGGCCTCTCTCCTGGAGGCCCTCTGTCAGACCCAGTGTTGACATGTGGCAAAACGCTCCTCCGGGCGCATCTTGCTTGGGCCTCTCTCCTGGAGGCCCTCAGTAAGACCCATTGTATACATGTGGCAAGACGCTCCTCGGGGCGCGTCTTGCTTGGGCCTCTCTCCAGAAGGCCCTCAATCAGACCCAGTGTTGACATGTGGCAAGACGCTCCTCGGGGCGCGTCTTGCTTGGGCTTCTCTCATGGAGGCCCTCAGTCAGACCCAGTGTTGACATGTGTCAAGACGCTCCTCGGGGCGTGTCTTGCTTGGGTTTCTCTCCTGGAGGCGCTCAAACAGACCGAGTAGTGACATGTGGCAAGACGCTCCTCGGGGCGCGTCCTCCTGGGGCTTCTCTCATGGAGGCACTCAGTCAGATCCAGTGTTGACATGTGGCAAGACGCTCCTCGGGGCACGTCTTGCTTGGACCTCTCTCCCTGAGGCGCTCAGTCAGACCGAGTAGTGACATGTGGCAAGACGCTCCTCGGGGCGCGTCTTGCTTGGACCTCTCTCCCTGAGGCACTCAGTCAGACCCAGTGTTGACATTTGGCAAGACACTCCTCGGGGCGCGTCTTGCTTGGGCCTCTCTCATGGAGGCCCTCTGTCAGACCCAGTGTTGACATGTGTCAAGACGCTCCTCGGGGGGCGTCTTGCTTTGGCCTCTCTCCTGGAGGCGCTCAGTCTGACCGAGTGCTGACATGTGGCAAGAAGCTCCTCGGGGCGCGTCTTGCTTGGGCTTCTCACCTGGAGGCCCTCAGTAAGAACCATTGTTGACATGTGGCAAGACGCTCCTCGGGGCGCGTCTTGCTTGGACCTCTCTCCTGGAGGCGCTCAGTTAGACCGAGTAGTGACATGTCGCAAGACGCTCCTCGGGGCGCGTCTTGCTTGGGCCTCTCTCATAGAGGCCCTCTGTCAGACCCAGTGTTTACATGTGGCAAGACGCTCCTCGGGGTGCGTCTTGCTTGGGCCTCTCTCCTGGAGGCCCTCTGTCAGACCCAGTGTTGACATGTGGCAAAACGCTCCTCCGGGCGCATCTTGCTTGGGCCTCTCTCCTGGAGGCCCTCAGTAAGACCCATTGTATACATGTGGCAAGACGGTCCTCGGGGCGCGTCTTGCTTGGGCCTCTCTCCAGAAGGCCCTCAATCAGACCCAGTGTTGACACGTGGCAAGACGCTCCTCGGGGCGCGTCTTGCTTGGGCCTCTCTCCTGGAGGCGCTCAGTCAGACCAAGTGGTGACATGTGGCAAGACACTCCTCGGGGCGCGTCTTGCTTGGGCCTCTCTCCTGGAGGCCCTCTGTCAGACCCAGTGTTGACATGTGGCAAGACACTCCTCGGGGCGCGTCTTGCTTGGGCCTCTCTCATGGAGGCGCTCAGTCAGACCGAGTGCTGACATGTGTCAAGAAGCTCCTCGGGGCACGTCTTGCTGGGGCTTCTCTCATGGAGGCACTCAGTCAGATCCAGTGTTGACATGTGGCAAGACGCTCCTCGGGGCACGTCTTGCTTGGACCTCTCTCCCTGAGGCGCTCAGTCAGACCGAGTAGTGACATGTGGCAAGACGCTCCTCGGGGCGCGTCTTGCTTGGACCTCTCTCCCTGAGGCGCTCAGTCAGACCCAGTGTTGACATTTGGCAAGACACTCCTCGGGGCGCGTCTTGCTTGGGCCTCTCTCATGGAGGCCCTCTGTCAGACCCAGTGTTGACATGTGTCAAGACGCTCCTCGGGGGGCGTCTTGCTTTGGCCTCTCTCCTGGAGGCGCTCAGTCTGACCGAGTGCTGACATGTGGCAAGAAGCTCCTCGGGGCGCGTCTTGCTTGGGCTTCTCACCTGGAGGCCCTCAGTAAGAACCATTGTTGACATGTGGCAAGACGCTCCTCGGGGCGCGTCTTGCTTGGGCCTCTCTCCTGGAGGCGCTCAGTCAGACCAAGTGGTGACATGTGGCAAGACACTCCTCGGGGCGCGTCTTGCTTGGGCCTCTCTCCAGAAGGCCCTCAATCAGACCCAGTGTTGACACGTGGCAAGACGCTCCTCGGGGCGCGTCTTGCTTGGGCCTCTCTCCTGGAGGCGCTCAGTCAGACCAAGTGGTGACATGTGGCAAGACACTCCTCGGGGCGCGTCTTGCTTGGGCCTCTCTCCTGGAGGCCCTCTGTCAGACCCAGTGTTGACATGTGGCAAGACACTCCTCGGGGCGCGTCTTGCTTGGGCCTCTCTCATGGAGGCGCTCAGTCAGACCGAGTGCTGACATGTGGCAAGACGCTCCTCGGGGCGCGTCTTGCTTGGGCCTCTCTCCTGGAGGCGCTCAGTCAGACTGAGTAGAGACATTTGGCCTGACGCTCCTCGGGGCGCGTGTTGCTTGGGCCTCTCTCCTGGAGGCGCTCAGTCAGACCAAGTGGTGACATGTGGCAAGACGCTTCTCGGGGCGCGTCTTGCTTGGGCCTCTCTCCTGGAGGCCCTCTGTCAGACCCAGTGTTGACATGTGGCAAGACACTCCTCGGGGCGCGTCTTGCTTGGGCCTCTCTCATGGAGGCCCTCTGTCAGACCCAGTGTTGACATGTGTCAAGACGCTCCTCGGGGCGCGTCTTGCTTTGGCCTCTCTCCTGGAGGCGCTCAGTCAGACCGAGTGCTGACATGTGGCAAGACGCTCCTCGGGCCGCGTGTTGCTTGGGCTTCTCTCCTGGAGGCCCTCAATCAGACCCATTGTTGACATGTGGCAAGACGCTCCTCGGGGCGCGTCTTGCTTGGGCCTCTCTCCTGGAGGCGCTCAGTCAGACCGAGTGCTGACATTTGGCAAGACACTCCTCGGGGCGCGTCTTGCTTGGGCTTCTCTCCTGGAGGCGCTCAGACAGACCCAGTGTTGACATGTGACAAGACGCTCCTCGGGGCGCGTCTTGCTTGGGCCTCTCTCCTGGAGGCGCTCAGTCAGAACCAGAGGTGACATGTGGCAAGACGCTCCTCGGGGCGCGTCTTGCTTGGGCCTCTCTCCTGGAGGCCCTCTGTCAGACCCAGTGTTGACATGTGGCAAGACGCTCCTCCGGGCGCATCTTGCTTGGGCCTCTCTCCTGGAGGCCCTCAGTCAGACCCATTGTTGACATGTGGCAAGACGCTCCTCGGGGCGCGTCTTGCTTGGGCCTCTCTCCTGGAGGCGCTCAGTAAGACCGAGTGCTGACATAAGGCAAGACGCTCCTCGGGGCGCTCATTGCTTGGGCCTCTCTCCTGAATTCCCTCTGTTAGACTGAGTGTTGACATGTGGCAAGACTCTCCTCGGGGCGCGTCTTGCTTGGGCTTCTCTCATGGAGGCCCTCAGTCCGACCCAGTGTTGACATGTGTCAAGACGCTCCTCGGGGCGTGTCTTGCTTGGGCCTCTCTCCTGGAGGCGCTCAGTCAGACCCAGTGTTGACATGTGGCAAGACGCTCCTCTGGGCGCGTCTTGCTTGGGCTTCTCTCCTGGAGGCCCTCAGTCAGACCCATTGTTGACATGTGGCAAGACGCTCCTCGGGGCACGTCTTGCTTGGGCCTCTCTCCTGGAGGCGCTCAGTCAGACCGAGTAGTGACATGTGGCAAGACGCTCCTCGGGGCGCGTCTTGCTTGGACCTCCCTCCTGGAGGCGCTCAGTCAGACCGAGTAGTGACATTTGGCAAGACGCTCCTCGGGGCGCGTCTTGCTTGGGCCTCTCTCCTGGAGGCGCTCAGTCAGACCGAGTGCTGACATAAGGCAAGACGCTCCTCGGGGCGCGTCTTGCTGGGGCCTCTCTCCTGGAGGTGCTCAATCAGACCCAGTGGTGACAAGTGGCAAGACGCTCCTCTGGGCGCGTCTTGCTTGGGCCTCTCTCCTGGAGGAGCTCAGTCAGACCCAGTGGTGACACGTGGCAAGACGCTCCTCGAGGCGCATCTTGCTTGGGCCTCTCTCCTGGAGGCGCTAAGTCAGACCCAGTGTTGACACGTGGCAAGACGCTCCTCGGGGCGCGTCTTGGTTGGGCCTCTCTCCTGGAGGCGCTCAGTCAGACACAGTGTTGACATGTGGCAAGACACTCCTCGGGGCGCGTCTTGCTTTGGCTTCTCTCCTGGAGGCCCTCAGTCAGACCCATTGTTGACATGTGGCAAGACGCTCCTCGGGGCGCGTATTGCTTGGGCCTCTCTCCTGGATGCCCTCTGTCAGACCCAGTGTTGACATGTGGCAAGACTCTCCTCGGGGCGTGTCTTGCTTGGGCTTCTCTCATGGAGGCCCTCAGTCAGACCCAGTGTTGACATGTGTCAAGACGCTCCTCGGGGCGTGTCTTGCTTGGGCCTCTCTCCTGGAGGCGCTCAGTCAGACCCAGTGTTGACATGTGGCAAGACGCTCCTCGGGGCGCTTCTTGCTTGGGCTTCTCTCCTGGAGGCCCTCAGTCAGACCCATTGTTGACATGTGGCAAGACGCTCCTCGGGGCACGTGTTGCTTGGACCTCTCTCCTGGAGGCGCTCAGTCAGACCGAGTAGTGACATGTGGCAAGACGCTCCTCGGGGAAGGTCTTGCTTGGGCCTCTCTCCTGGAGGCGCTCAATTAGACCCAGTGTTGACATGTGGCAAGACGCTTCTCTGGGCGCGTCTTGCTTGGGCTTCTCTCCTGGAGGCTCTCAGTCAGACCCATTGTTGACATATGGCAAGACGCTCCTCGGGGCACGTCTTGCTTGGGCCTCTCTCCTGGAGGCGCTCAGTCAGACCGAGTAGTGACATGTGGCAAGACGCTCCTCGGGGCGCGTCTTGCTTGGACCTCCCTCCTGGAGGCGCTCAGTCAGACCGAGTAGTGACATGTGGCAAGACGCTCCTCGGGGCGCGTCTTGCTTGGACCTCCCTCCTGGAGGCGCTCAGTCAGACCGAGTAGTGACATTTGGCAAGACGCTCCTCTGGGCGCGTCTTGCTTGGGCCTCTCTCCTGGAGGCGCTCAGTCAGACCGAGTGCTGACATAAGGCAAGACGCTCCTCGGGGCGCGTCTTGCTGGGGCCTCTCTCCTGGAGGTGCTCAATCAGACCCAGTGGTGACAAGTGGCAAGACGCTCCTCTGGGCGCGTCTTGCTTGGGCCTCTCTCCTGGAGGAGCTCAGTCAGACCCAGTGGTGACACGTGGCAAGACGCTCCTCGAGGCGCATCTTGCTTGGGCCTCTCTCCTGGAGGCGCTAAGTCAGACCCAGTGTCTACACGTGGCAAGACGCTCCTCGGGGCGCGTCTTGCTTGGGCCTCTCTCCTGGAGGCGCTCAGTCAGACACAGTGTTGACATGTGGCAAGACACTCCTCGGGGCGCGTCTTGCTTTGGCTTCTCTCCTGGAGGCCCTCAGTCAGACCCATTGTTGACATGTGGCAAGACGCTCCTCGGGGCGCGTATTGCTTGGGCCTCTCTCCTGGATGCCCTCTGTCAGACCCAGTGTTGACATGTGGCAAGACTCTCCTCGGGGCGTGTCTTGCTTGGGCTTCTCTCATGGAGGCCTCAGTCAGACCCAGTGTTGACATGTGTCAAGACGCTCCTCGGGGCGTGTCTTGCTTGGGCCTCTCTCCTGGAGGCGCTCAGTCAGACCCAGTGTTGACATGTGGCAAGACGCTCCTCGGGGCGCTTCTTGCTTGGGCTTCTCTCCTGGAGTCCCTCAGTCAGACCCATTGTTGACATGTGGCAAGACGCTCCTCGGGGCACGTGTTGCTTGGACCTCTCTCCTGGAGGCGCTCAGTCAGACCGAGTAGTGACATGTGGCAAGACGCTCCTCGGGGAAGGTCTTGCTTGGGCCTCTCTCCTGGAGGCGCTCAATTAGACCCAGTGTTGACATGTGGCAAGACGCTCCTCGGGGCGCGTCTTGCTTGGGCTTCTCTCCTGGAGGCCCTCAGTGAGACCCATTGTTGACATGTGGCAAGAAGCTCCTCGGGGCGCTTCTTGCTTGGGCCTCTCTCCTGGAGGCGCTCAGTCAGACCGAGTGCTGACATGTGGCAAGACGCTCCTCGGGGCGCGTCTTGCTGGGGCCTCTCTCCTGGAGGCGCTCAGTCAGACCCAGTGTTGACATGTGGCCTGACGCTCCTCGGGGCGCGTCTTGCTTGGGCTTCTCTCCTGGAGGCCCTCAGTCAGACCCATTGTTGACATGTGGCAAGACGCTCCTCGGGGCACGTCTTGCTTGGGCCTCTCTCCTGGAGGCACTCAGTCAGACCGAGTAGTGACATGTGGCAAGACGCTCCTCGGGGTGCGTCTTGCTTGGACCTCTCTCCTGGAGGCGCTCAGTTAGACCGAGTAGTGACATGTCGCAAGACGCTCCTCGGGGCGCGTCTTGCTTGGGCCTCTCTCCTGGAGGCGCTCAGTCAGCCCGAGTGCTGACATAAGGCAAGACGCTCCTCGGGGCGCGTCTTGCTTGGGCCTCTCTCCTGGAGGCGCTCAGTCAGACCCAGTGGTGACATGTGGCAAGACGCTCCTCGAAGCGCATCTTGCTTGGGCCTCTCTCCTGGAGGCGCTCAGTCAGACCCAGTGTTGACACGTGGCAAGACGCTCCTCGGGGCGCGTCTTGCTTGGGCCTCTCTCCTGGAGGCGCTCAGTCAGACCCAGTGTTGACATGTGGCAAGACACTCCTCGGGGCGCGTCTTGCTTGGGCCTGTCTCCTGGAGGCGCTCAGTCAGACCGAGTGCTGACATGTGGCAAGAAGCTCCTCGGGGTGCGTGTTGCTTGGGCTTCTCTCCTGGAGGCCCTCAGTAAGACCCATTGTTGACATGTGGCAAGACGCTCCTCGGGGCGCGTCTTGCTTGGGCCTCTCTCCAGAAGGCCCTCAATCAGACCCAGTGTTGACACGTGGCAAGACGCTCCGCGGGGCGCGTCTTGCTTGGGCCTCTCTCCTGGAGGCGCTCAGTCACACTGAGTAGTGACATGTGGCCTGACGCTCCTCGGGGCGCGTGTTGCTTGGGCCTCTCTCCTGGAGGCGCTCAGTCAGACCCATTGTTGACATGTTGCAAGACGCTCCTTTGGGCGCGTCTTGCTTGGTCCTCTCTCCTGGAGGCGCTCAGTCCGACCGAGTGCTGACATGTGGAAAGACGCTCCTCGGGGCGCCTCTTGCTTGGGCCTCTCTCCTGGAGGCCCTCTGTCAGACCCAGTGTTGACATGTGGCAAGACGCTCCTCCGGGGGCATCTTGCTTGGGCCTCTCTCCTGGAGGCCCTCAGTCAGACCCATTGTTGACATGTGGCAAGACGCTCCTCAGGGCGCGTCTTGCTTGGGCCTTTCTCCTGGAGGCGCTCAGTCAGACCGAGTGCTGACATGTGGCAAGACGCTCCTCGGGGCGCGTCTTGCTTGGACCTCTCTCCTGGAGGCGCTCAGTCAGACTGAGTAGTGACATGTGGCCTGACGCTCCCCGGGGCACGTCTTGCTTGGGCCTCTCTCCTGGAGGCGCTCAGTCAGACCCAGTGGTGACATGTGGCAAGACACTCCTCGGGGCGCGTCTTGCTTGGGCCTCTCTCCTGGAGGCCCTCAGTCATACCCAGTGTTGACATGTGTCAAGACGCTCCTCGGGGCGCGTCTTGCTTGGGCCTCTCTCCTGGAGGCCCTCAGTCAGACCCATATTTGACATGTGGCAAGACGCTCCTCGGGGCGCGTCTTGCTTGGGCTTCTCTCCTGGAGGCGCTCAGACAGACCCAGTGTTGACATGTGACAAGACGCTCCTCGGGGCGCGTCTTGCTTGGGCCTCTCTGCTGGAGGCGCTCAGTCAGAACCAGAGGTGACATGTGGCAAGTCAACAATGGGTCTTACTGAGGGCCTCCATGAGAGAAGCCCAAGCAAGACACGCCCCGAGGAGTGTCTTGCCACATGTCAACACTGTGTCTGACTGAGCACCTCCAGGAGAGAGGCCCAAGCAAGACGCGCCCCGAGGAGCGTCTTGCCACGTGTCAACACTGGGTCTGACTTAGCGCCTCCAGGAGAGAGGCCCAAGCAAGATGCGCCCCGAGGAGCGTCTTGCCACGTGTCACCACTGGGTCTGACTGAGCTCCTCCAGGAGAGAGGCCAAAGCAAGACGCGCCCAGAGGAGCGTCTTGCCACGTGTAACCACTGGGTCTGATTGAGCACCTCCAGTAGAGAGGCCCCAGCAAGACGCGCCCCGAGGAGCGTCTTGCCTTATGTCAGCACTCGGTCTGACTGAGCGCCTCCAGGAGAGAGGCCCAAGCAAGACGCGCCTCGAGGAGCGTCTTGCCAAATGTCACTACTCGGTCTGACTGAGCGCCTCCAGGAGGGAGGTCCAAGCAAGACGCGCCCCGAGGAGCGTCTTGCCACATGTCACTACTCGGTCTGACTGAGCGCCTCCAGGAAAGAGGCCCAAGCAAGACGTGCCCCGAGGAGCGTCTTGCCACATGTCAACAATGGGTCGGACTGAGGGCCTCCATGAGAGAAGCCCAAGCAAGACGCGCCCCGAGGAGAGTCTTGCCACATGTCAACACTCGGTCTGACAGAGGGCGTTCAGGAGAGAGGCCGAAGCAATACGCGCCCCGAGGAGCGTCTTGCCACATGTCACCACTGGGTCTGAATGAGCGCCTCCAGGAGAGAGGCCCAACCAAGACGCGCCCCGAGGAGTGTCTTGCCACATGCCAACACTGGGTCTGACTGAGCGCCTCCAGGAGAGAGGCCCAAGTAAGACGCGCCCCGAGGAGCGTCTTGCCAAATGTCAACACTGGGTCTGACTGAGCGCCTCCAGGAGAGAGGCCCAAGCAAGACGCGCCCCGAGGAGCGTCTTGCCACATGTCAACACTGGGTCTGACTGAGCGCCTCCAGGAGAGAGGCCCAAGCAAGACGCGCCCTGAGGAGCGTCTTGCCACATGTCAACAATGTGTCTGACTGAGGGCCTCCAGGAGAGAGGCCCAAGCAAGATGCGCCCGGAGGAGCGTCTTGCCACATGTCAACACTGGGTCTGACAGAGGGCCTCCAGGAGAGAAGCCCAAGCAAGACGCGCCCCGAGGAGCGTCTTGCCACATGTCAACAATGGGTCTGACTGAGGGCCTCCAGGAGAAAGGCCCAAGCAAGACGCGCCCTGAGGAGCGTCTTGCCACATGTCAACAATGGGTCTGACTGAGGGCCTCCAGGAGAGAGGCCCAAGCAAGATGTGCCCGGAGGAGCGTCTTGCCACATGTCAACACTGGGTCTGACAGAGGGCCTCCAGGAGAGAGGCCCAAGCAAGACGCGCCCCGAGGAGCGTCTTTCCACATGTCAGCACTCGGTCTGACTGAGCGCCTCCAGGAGAGAGGCCCAAGCAAGACGCGCCCAAAGGAGCGTCTTGCAACATGTCAACAATGGGTCTGACTGAGCGCCTCCAGGAGAGAGGCCCAAGCAACACGCGCCCCGAGGAGCGTCAGGCCACATGTCACTACTCAGTCTGACTGAGCGCCTCCAGGAGAGAGGACCAAGCAAGACGCGCCCCGAGGAGCGTCTTGCCACGTGTCAACACTGGGTCTGAATGAGGGCCTTCTGGAGAGAGGCCCAAGCAAGATGCGCCCCGAGGAGCGTCTTGCCACATGTCAACAATGGGTCTTACTGAGGGCCTCCAGGAGAGAAGCCCAACCAACACGCGCCCCGAGGAGCTTCTTGCCACATGTCAGCACTCGGTCTGACTGAGCGCCTCCAGGAGAGAGGCCAAAGCAAGACGCGCCCCGAGGAGCGTCTTGACACATGTCAACACTGGGTCTGACAGAGGGCCTCCATGAGAGAGGCCCAAGCAAGACGCGCCCCGAGGAGTGTCTTGCCACATGTCAACACTGGGTCTGACTGAGCGGCTCAGGAGAGAGGCCCAAGCAAGACACGCCCCGAGGAGCGTCTTGCCACGTGTCAACACTGGGTCTGACTGAGCGCCTCCAGGAGAGAGGCCCAAGCAAGACGCGCCCCGAGGAGCGTCTTGCCTTATGTCAGCACTCGGTCTGACTGAGCGCCTCCAGGAGAGAGGCCCAAGCAAGACGCGCCCCGAGGAGCGTCTTGCGACATGTCACTACTCGGTCTAACTGAGTGCCTCCAGGAGAGAGGTCCAAGCAAGACGCACCCCGAGGAGCGTCTTGCCACATGTCACTACTCGGTCTGACTGAGTGCCTCCAGGAGAGAGGCCCAAGCAAGACGTGCCCCGAGGAGCGTCTTGCCACATGTCAACAATGGGTCTGACGAGGGCCTCCAGGAGAGAAGCCCAAGCAAGACGCGCCCCGAGGAGCGTCTTGCCACATGTCACTACTCGGTCTGACTGAGCGCCTCTAGGAGAGAGGTCCAAGCAACACGTGCCCTGAGGAGCGTCTTGCCACATGTCAACAATGGGTCTGACTGAGGGCCTCCAGGAGAGAAGCCCAAGCAAGAAGCGCCCCGAGGAGCGTCTTGCCACATGTCAACACTGGGTCTGACAGAGGGCATCCAGGAGAGAGGCCCAAGCAATACGCGCCCCGAGGAGCGTCTTGCCACATGTCAACAATGGGTCTGACTGAGGGCCTCCAGGAGAGAAGCCAAAGCAAGACGCGCCCCGAGGAGCTTCTTTCCACATGTCAACAATGGGTCTTACTGAGGGCCTCCATGAGAGAAGCCCAAGCAAGACGCGCCCCGAGGAGTGTCTTGCCAATTGTCAACACTGTGTCTGACTGAGCGCCTCCAGGAGAGAGGCCCAAGCAAGACGCGCCCAGAGGAGCGTCTTGCCACGTGTCACCACTGGGTCTGATTGAGCACCTCCAGGAGAGAGGCCCCAGCAAGACGTGCCCCGAGGAGCGTCTTGCCTTATGTCAGCACTCGGTCTGACTGAGCGCCTCCAGGAGAGAGGCCCAAGCAAGACGCGCCCCGAGGAGCGTCTTGCCAAATGTCACTACTCGGTCTGACTGAGCGCCTCCAGGAGGGAGGTCCAAGCAAGACGCGCCCCGAGGAGCGTCTTGCCACATGTCACTACTCGGTCTGACTGAGCGCCTCCAGGAGAGAGGCCCAAGCAAGACGTGCCCCGAGGAGCGTCTTGCCATATGTCAACAATGGGTCTGACTGAGAGCCTCCAGGAGAGAAGCCCAAGCAAGACGCGCCCAGAGGAGCGTCTTGCCACATGTCAACACTGGGTCTGACTGAGCGCCTCCAGGAGAGAGGCCCAAGCAAGACACGCCCCGAGGAGCGTCTTGACACATGTCAACACTGGGTCGGACTGAGGGCCTCCATGAGAGAAGCCCAAGCAAGACGCGCCCCGAGGAGAGTCTTGCCACATGTCAACACTCGGTCTGACAGAGGGAATTCAGGAGAGAGGCCCAAGCAATGAGCGCCCCGAGGAGCGTCTTGCCTTATGTCAGCACTCGGTCTTACTGAGCGCCTCCAGGAGAGAGGCCCAAGCAAGACGCGCCCCGAGGAGCGTCTTGCCACATGTCAACAATGGGTCTGACTGAGGGCCTCCAGGAGAGAGGCCCAAGCAAGACGCGCCCCGAGGAGCGTCTTGTCACATGTCACCTCTGGTTCTGACTGAGCGCCTCCAGGAGAGAGGCCCAAGCAAGACGCGCCCCGAGGAGCGTCTTGTCACATGTCAACACTGGGTCTGTCTGAGCGCCTCCAGGAGAGAAGCCCAAGCAAGACGCGCCCCGAGGAGTGTCTTGCCAAATGTCAGCACTCGTTCTGACTGAGCGCCTCCAGGAGAGAGGCCCAAGCAAGACGCGCCCCGAGGAGCGTCTTGCCACATGTCAACAATGGGTCTGACTGAGGGCCTCCAGGAGAGAAGCCCAAGCAACACGCGGCCCGAGAAGCGTCTTGCCACATGTCAGCACTCGGTCTGACTGAGCGCCTCCAGGAGAGAGGCCAAAGCAAGACGCGCCCCGAGGAGCGTCTTGACACATGTCAACACTGGGTCTGACAGAGGGCC
The DNA here is from genome assembly GCF_043380555.1 of Nothobranchius furzeri. Lineage (NCBI taxonomy): Eukaryota > Metazoa > Chordata > Actinopteri > Cyprinodontiformes > Nothobranchiidae > Nothobranchius > Nothobranchius furzeri. The sequence goes on from NC_091741.1 coordinate 4,164,882, forward strand.
TCCATGAGAGAGGCCCAAGCAAGACGCGCCCCGAGGAGCGTCTTGCCACATGTCACCTCTGGTTCTGACTGAGCGCCTCCAGGAGAGAGGCCCAAGCAAGACGCGCCCCGAGGAGCGTCTTGTCACATGTCAACACTGGGTCTGTCTGAGCGCCTCCAGGAGAGAAGCCCAAGCAAGACGCGCCCCGAGGAGTGTCTTGCCAAATGTCAGCACTCGGTCTGACTGAGCGCCTCCAGGAGAGAGGCCCAAGCAAGACGCGCCCCGAGGAGCGTCTTGCCACGTGTCAACACTGGGTCTGATTGAGGGCCTTCTGGAGAGAGGCCCAAGCAAGACGCGCCCCGAGGAGCGTCTTGCCACATGTCACCACTTGGTCTGACTGAGCGCCTCCAGGAGAGAGGCCCAAGCAACACGCGCCCCGAGGAGCGTCAGGCCACATGTCACTACTCAGTCTGACTGAGCGCCTCCAGGAGAGAGGCCCAAGCAAGACGCGCCCCGAGGAGCGTCTTGCCACATGTCAACAATGGGTCTTAGTGAGGGCCTCCAGGAGAGAAGCCCAAGCAAGACGCGCCCCGAGGAGCTTCTTGCCACATGTCAGCACTCGGTCTGACTGAGCGCCTCCAGGAGAGAGGCCAAAGCAAGACGCGCCCCGAGGAGCGTCTTGACACATGTCAACACTGGGTCTGACAGAGGGCCTCCAGGAGAGAGGCCCAAGCAAGACGCGCCCCGAGGAGTGTCTTGCCACATGTCACCACTTGGTCTGACTGAGCGCATCCAGGAGAGAGGCCCAAGCAATACGCGCCCCGAGGAGCGTCTTGCCACATGTCAACAATGGGTCTGACTGAGGGCCTCCAGGAGAGAAGCCAAAGCAAGACGCGCCCCGAGGAGCTTCTTTCCACATGTCAACAATGGGTCTTACTGAGGGCCTCCATGAGAGAAGCCCAAGCAAGACGCGCCCCGAGGAGTGTCTTGCCAATTGTCAACACTGTGTCTGACTGAGCGCCTCCAGGAGAGAGGCCCAAGCAAGACGCGCCCAGAGGAGCGTCTTGCCACGTGTCACCACTGGGTCTGATTGAGCACCTCCAGGAGAGAGGCCCCAGCAAGACGTGCCCCGAGGAGCGTCTTGCCTTATGTCAGCACTCGGTCTGACTGAGCGCCTCCAGGAGAGAGGCCCAAGCAAGACGCGCCCCGAGGAGCGTCTTGCCAAATGTCACTACTCGGTCTGACTGAGCGCCTCCAGGAGGGAGGTCCAAGCAAGACGCGCCCCGAGGAGCGTCTTGCCACATGTCACTACTCGGTCTGACTGAGCGCCTCCAGGAGAGAGGCCCAAGCAAGACGTGCCCCGAGGAGCGTCTTGCCATATGTCAACAATGGGTCTGACTGAGAGCCTCCAGGAGAGAAGCCCAAGCAAGACGCGCCCAGAGGAGCGTCTTGCCACATGTCAACACTGGGTCTGACTGAGCGCCTCCAGGAGAGAGGCCCAAGCAAGACACGCCCCGAGGAGCGTCTTGACACATGTCAACACTGGGTCGGACTGAGGGCCTCCATGAGAGAAGCCCAAGCAAGACGCGCCCCGAGGAGAGTCTTGCCACATGTCAACACTCGGTCTGACAGAGGGAATTCAGGAGAGAGGCCCAAGCAATGAGCGCCCCGAGGAGCGTCTTGCCTTATGTCAGCACTCGGTCTTACTGAGCGCCTCCAGGAGAGAGGCCCAAGCAAGACGCGCCCCGAGGAGCGTCTTGCCACATGTCAACAATGGGTCTGACTGAGGGCCTCCAGGAGAGAGGCCCAAGCAAGACGCGCCCCGAGGAGCGTCTTGTCACATGTCACCTCTGGTTCTGACTGAGCGCCTCCAGGAGAGAGGCCCAAGCAAGACGCGCCCCGAGGAGCGTCTTGTCACATGTCAACACTGGGTCTGTCTGAGCGCCTCCAGGAGAGAAGCCCAAGCAAGACGCGCCCCGAGGAGTGTCTTGCCAAATGTCAGCACTCGTTCTGACTGAGCGCCTCCAGGAGAGAGGCCCAAGCAAGACGCGCCCCGAGGAGCGTCTTGCCACATGTCAACAATGGGTCTGACTGAGGGCCTCCAGGAGAGAAGCCCAAGCAACACGCGGCCCGAGAAGCGTCTTGCCACATGTCAGCACTCGGTCTGACTGAGCGCCTCCAGGAGAGAGGCCAAAGCAAGACGCGCCCCGAGGAGCGTCTTGACACATGTCAACACTGGGTCTGACAGAGGGCCTCCATGAGAGAGGCCCAAGCAAGACGCGCCCCGAGGAGCGTCTTGCCACATGTCACCTCTGGTTCTGACTGAGCGCCTCCAGGAGAGAGGCCCAAGCAAGACGCGCCCCGAGGAGCGTCTTGTCACATGTCAACACTGGGTCTGTCTGAGCGCCTCCAGGAGAGAAGCCCAAGCAAGACGCGCCCCGAGGAGTGTCTTGCCAAATGTCAGCACTCGGTCTGACTGAGCGCCTCCAGGAGAGAGGCCCAAGCAAGACGCGCCCCGAGGAGCGTCTTGCCACGTGTCAACACTGGGTCTGATTGAGGGCCTTCTGGAGAGAGGCCCAAGCAAGACGCGCCCCGAGGAGCGTCTTGCCACATGTCACCACTTGGTCTGACTGAGCGCCTCCAGGAGAGAGGCCCAAGCAACACGCGCCCCGAGGAGCGTCAGGCCACATGTCACTACTCAGTCTGACTGAGCGCCTCCAGGAGAGAGGCCCAAGCAAGACGCGCCCCGAGGAGCGTCTTGCCACATGTCAACAATGGGTCTTAGTGAGGGCCTCCAGGAGAGAAGCCCAAGCAAGACGCGCCCCGAGGAGCTTCTTGCCACATGTCAGCACTCGGTCTGACTGAGCGCCTCCAGGAGAGAGGCCAAAGCAAGACGCGCCCCGAGGAGCGTCTTGACACATGTCAACACTGGGTCTGACAGAGGGCCTCCAGGAGAGAGGCCCAAGCAAGACGCGCCCCGAGGAGTGTCTTGCCACATGTCACCACTTGGTCTGACTGAGCGCCTCCAGGAGAGAGGCCCAAGCAAGACGCGCCCCGAGGAGCGTCTTGCCACGTGTCAACACTGGGTCTGATTGAGGGCCTTCTGGAGAGAGGCCCAAGCAAGATGCGCCCCGAGGAGCGTCTTGCCACATGTCAACAATGGTTCTTACTGAGGGCCTCCAGGTGAGAAGCCCAAGCAAGACGCGCCCCGAGGAGCTTCTTGCCACATGTCAGCACTCGGTCAGACTGAGCGCCTCCAGGAGAGAGGCCAAAGCAAGACGCCCCCCGAGGAGCGTCTTGACACATGTCAACACTGGGTCTGACAGAGGGCCTCCATGAGAGAGGCCCAAGCAAGACGCGCCCCGAGGAGTGTCTTGCCAAATATCAACACTGGGTCTGACTGAGCGCCTCCAGGAGAGAGGCCCAAGCAAGATGCGCCTCGAGGAGCGTCTTGCCACGTGTCATCACTGAGTCTGACTGAGCTCCTCCAGGAGAGAGGCCCAAGCAAGACGCGCCCAGAGGAGCGTCTTGACACATGTCAACACTGGGTCTGACAGAGGGCCTCCATGAGAGAGGCCCAAGCAAGACGCGCCCCGAGGAGTGTCTTGCCACATGTCACCACTTGGTCTGACTGAGCGCCTCCAGGAGAGAGGCCCAAGCAAGACGCGCCCCGAGGAGCGTCTTGCCACGTGTCAACACTGGGTCTGATTGAGGGCCTTCTGGAGAGAGGCCCAAGCAAGATGCGCCCCGAGGAGCGTCTTGCCACATGTCAACAATGGTTCTTACTGAGGGCCTCCAGGTGAGAAGCCCAAGCAAGACGCGCCCCGAGGAGCTTCTTGCCACATGTCAGCACTCGGTCAGACTGAGCGCCTCCAGGAGAGAGGCCAAAGCAAGACGCCCCCCGAGGAGCGTCTTGACACATGTCAACACTGGGTCTGACAGAGGGCCTCCATGAGAGAGGCCCAAGCAAGACGCGCCCCGAGGAGTGTCTTGCCAAATATCAACACTGGGTCTGACTGAGCGCCTCCAGGAGAGAGGCCCAAGCAAGATGCGCCTCGAGGAGCGTCTTGCCACGTGTCATCACTGAGTCTGACTGAGCTCCTCCAGGAGAGAGGCCCAAGCAAGACGCGCCCAGAGGAGCGTCTTGCCACGTGTCACCACTGGGTCTGATTGAGCACCTCCAGGAGAGAGGCCCCAGCAAGACGTGCCCCGAGGAGCGTCTTGCCTTATGTCAGCACTCGGTCTGACTGAGCGCCTCCAGGAGAGAGGCCCAAGCAAGACGCGCCCCGAGGAGCGTCTTGCCAAATGTCACTACTCGGTCTGACTGAGCGCCTCCAGGAGGGAGGTCCAAGCAAGACGCGCCCCGAGGAGCGTCTTGCCACATGTCACTACTCGGTCTGACTGAGCGCCTCCAGGAGGGAGGTCCAAGCAAGACGCGCCCCGAGGAGCGTCTTGCCACATGTCACTACTCGGTCTGACTGAGCGCCTCCAGGAGAGAGGCCCAAGCAAGACGTGCCCCGAGGAGCGTCTTGCCATATGTCAACAATGGGTCTGACTGAGAGCCTCCAGGAGAGAAGCCCAAGCAAGACGCGCCCAGAGGAGCGTCTTGCCACATGTCAACACTGGGTCTGACTGAGCGCCTCCAGGAGAGAGGCCCAAGCAAGACACGCCCCGAGGAGCGTCTTGACACATGTCAACACTGGGTCGGACTGAGGGCCTCCATGAGAGAAGCCCAAGCAAGACGCGCCCCGAGGAGAGTCTTGCCACATGTCAACACTCGGTCTGACAGAGGGAATTCAGGAGAGAGGCCCAAGCAATGAGCGCCCCGAGGAGCGTCTTGCCTTATGTCAGCACTCGGTCTTACTGAGCGCCTCCAGGAGAGAGGCCCAAGCAAGACGCGCCCCGAGGAGCGTCTTGCCACATGTCAACAATGGGTCTGACTGAGGGCCTCCAGGAGAGAGGCCCAAGCAAGACGCGCCCCGAGGAGCGTCTTGCCACATGTCAACAATGGGTCTGACTGAGGGCCTCCAGGAGAGAAGCCCAAGCAACACGCGGCCCGAGAAGCGTCTTGCCACATGTCAGCACTCGGTCTGACTGAGCGCCTCCAGGAGAGAGGCCAAAGCAAGACGCGCCCCGAGGAGCGTCTTGACACATGTCAACACTGGGTCTGACAGAGGGCCTCCATGAGAGAGGCCCAAGCAAGACGCGCCCCGAGGAGCGTCTTGCCACATGTCACCTCTGGTTCTGACTGAGCGCCTCCAGGAGAGAGGCCCAAGCAAGACGCGCCCCGAGGAGCGTCTTGTCACATGTCAACACTGGGTCTGTCTGAGCGCCTCCAGGAGAGAAGCCCAAGCAAGACGCGCCCCGAGGAGTGTCTTGCCAAATGTCAGCACTGGGTCTGACTGAGCGCCTCCAGGAGAGAGGCCCAAGCAAGACGCGCCCCGAGGAGCGTCTTGCCACATGTCAACAATGCGTCTGACTGAGGGCCTCCAGGAGAGAAGCCCAAGCAAGACGCGCCCTGAGGAGCGTCTTGTCACATGTCAACACTGGGTCTGTCTGAGCGCCTCCAGGAGAGAATCCCAAGCAAGACGCGCCCCGAGGACTGTCTTGCCAAATGTCAGCACTCGGTCTGACTGAGCGCCTCCAGGAGAGAGGCCCAAGCAAGACGCGCCCCGAGGAGCGTCTTGCCACATGTCAACAATGGGTCTGACTGATGGCCTCCAGGAGAGAAGCCCAAGCAACACGCGGCCCGAGGAGCGTCTTGCCACATGTCAGCACTCGGTCTGACTGAGCGCCTCCAGGAGAGAGGCCAAAGCAAGACGCGCCCCGGGGAGCGTCTTGACACATGTCAACACTGGGTCTGACAGAGGGCCTCCATGAGAGAGGCCCAAGCAAGACGCGCCCCGAGGAGTGTCTTGCCACATGTCAACACTGGGTCTGACAGAGGGCCTCCAGGAGAGAGGCCCAAGCAAGACGCGCCCCGAGAAGTGTCTTGCCACATGTCACCACTTGGTCTGACTGAGCGCCTCCAGGAGAGAGGCCCAAGCAACACGCGCCCCGAGGAGCGTCAGACCGCATGTCACTACTCATTCTGACTGAGCGCCTCCAGGAGAGAGGCCCAAGCAAGACGCGCCCCGAGGAGCGTCTTGCCACGTGTCAACACTGGGTCTGATTGAGGGCCTTCTGGAGAGAGGCCCAAGCAAGACGCGCCCCGAGGAGCGTCTTGCCACATGTCACCACTTGGTCTGACTGAGCGCCTCCAGGAGAGAGACCCAAGCAACACGCGCCCCGAGGAGCGTCAGGCCACATGTCACTACTCAGTCTGACTGAGCGCCTCCAGGAGAGAGGCCCAAGCAAGACGCGCCCCGAGGAGCGTCTTGCCACATGTCAACAATGGCTCTTAGTGAGGGCCTCCAGGAGAGAAGCCCAAGCAAGACGCGCCCCGAGGAGCTTCTTGCCACATGTCAGCACTCGGTCTGACTGAGCGCCTCCAGGAGAGAGGCCAAAGCAAGACGCGCCCCGAGGAGCGTCTTGACACATGTCAACACTGGGTCTGACAGAGGGCCTCCATGAGAGAGGCCCAAGCAAGACGCGCCCCGAGGAGTGTCTTGTCCCATGTCAACACTGGGTCTGACAGAGGGCCTCCAGGAGAGAGGCCCAAGCAAGACGCGCCCCGAGGAGTGTCTTGCCACATGTCACCACTTGGTCTGACTGAGCGCCTCCAGGAGAGAGGCCCAAGCAAGACGCGCCCCGAGGAGCGTCTTGCCACGTGTCAACACTGGGTCTGATTGAGGGCCTTCTGGAGAGAGGCCCAAGCAAGACGCGCCCCGAGGAGCGTCTTGCCACATGTCAACAATGGTTCTTACTGAGGGCCTCCAGGTGAGAAGCCCAAGCAAGACGCGCCCCGAGGAGCTTCTTGCCACATGTCAGCACTCGGTCAGACTGAGCGCCTCCAGGAGAGAGGCCAAAGCAAGACGCCCCCCGAGGAGCGTCTTGACACATGTCAACACTGGGTCTGACAGAGGGCCTCCATGAGAGAGGCCCAAGCAAGACGCGCCCCGAGGAGTGTCTTGCCAAATGTCAACACTGGGTCTGACTGAGCGCCTCAGGGAGAGAGGTCCAAGCAAGACGCGCCCCGAGGAGCGTCTTGCCTCATGTCACTACTCGGTCTGACTGAGCGCCTCAGGGAGAGAGGTCCAAGCAAGACGCGCCCCGAGGAGCGTCTTGCCACATGTCAACACTGGATCTGACTGAGTGCCTCCATGAGAGAAGCCCCAGCAAGACGCGCCCCGAGGAGCGTCTTGCCACATGTCACTACTCGGTCTGTTTGAGCGCCTCCAGGAGAGAGGCCCAAGCAAGACACGCCCCGAGGAGCGTCTTGACACATGCAAACACTGGGTCTGACTGAGGGCCTCCATGAGAGAAGCCCAAGCAAGACGCGCCCCGAGGAGCGTCTTGCCACATGTCAACACTGGGTCTGATTGAGGGCCTCCATGAGAGAGGCCCAAGCAAGACGCGCCCCGAGGAGCGTCTTGCCACATGTATACAATGGGTCTGTTTGAGCGCCTCCAGGAGAGAGGCCCAAGCAAGACACGCCCCGAGGAGCGTCTTGACACATGTCAACACTGGGTCTGACTGAGGGCCTCCATGAGAGAAGCCCAAGCAAGACACGCCCCGAGGAGCGTCTTGACACATATCAACACTGGGTCTGACTGAGGGCCTCCATGAGAGAGGCCCAAGCAAGACGCGCCCCGAGGAGCGTCTTGCCACATGTATACAATGGGTCTGACTGAGGGCCTCCAGGAGAGAAGCCCAAGCAAGACGCGCCCCGTGGAGCGTCTTGCCACATGTCACCTCTGGTTCTGACTGAGCGCCTCCAGGAGAGAGGCCCAAGCAAGACATGCCCCGAGGAGCGTCTTGCCACATGTCAACACTGGGTCTGACACAGGGCCTCCATGAGAGAGGCCCAAGCAAGACGCGCCCCGAGGAGCGTCTTGCGACATGTCACTACTCGGTCTAACTGAGCGCCTCCAGGAGAGAGGCCCAAGCAAGACGTGCCCCGAGGAGCGTCTTGCCACATGTCAACACTGGGTCTGACTGAGGGCCTCCAGGAGAGAAGCCCAAGCAAGACGCGCCCCGTGGAGCGTCTTGCCACATGTCAACACTGGGTCTGACTGAGCGCCTCCAGGAGAGAGGCCCAAGCAAGACGCGCCCCGAGGAGCGTCTTGCCACATGTCAACAATGGGTCTGACTGAGGGCCTCCAGGAGAGAAGCCCAAGCAAGACGCGCCCCGTGGAGCGTCTTGCCACATGTCAACACTGGGTCTTATTGAGGGCCTTCTGGAGAGAGGCCCAAGCAATACGCGCCCCGAGGAGCGTCTTGCCACATGTCAACAATGGGTCTTACTGAGGGCCTCCAGGAGAGAGGCCCAAGCAAGATGCGCCCGGAGGAGCGTCTTGCCACAAGTCAACACTGGGTCTGACAGAGGGCCTCCAGGAGAGAGGCCCAAGCAAGACGCGCCCCGAGGAGCGTCTTGCCACATGTCACCTCTGGTTCTGACTGAGCGCCTCCAGGAGAGAGGCCCAAGCAAGACGCGCCCCGAGGAGCGTCTTGCCACAAGTCAACAATGAGTCTGACTGAGGGCCTCCAGGAGAGAAGCCCAAGCAAGATGCGCCCCGTGGAGCGTCTTGACACATGTCAACACTGGGTCTGACAGAGGGTCTCCAGGAGAGGGGCCCAAGAAAGACGCGCCCCGAGGAGTGTCTTGCCACATGTCACCACTGGGTCTGACTGAGCGCCTCCAGGAGAGAGGCCCAGGCAAGACGCGCCCCGAGGAGCGTCTTGCCACATGTCACTACTCGGTCTGACTGAGCGCCTCCAGGAGAGAGGCCCAAGCAAGACGTGCCCCGAGGAGCGTCTTGCCATATGTCAACAATGGGTCTGACTGAGAGCCTCCAGGAGAGAAGCCCAAGCAAGACGCGCCCAGAGGAGCGTCTTGCCACATGTCAACACTGGGTCTGACTGAGCGCCTCCAGGAGAGAGGCCCAAGCAAGACACGCCCCGAGGAGCGTCTTGACACATGTCAACACTGGGTCGGACTAAGGGCCTCCATGAGAGAAGCCCAAGCAAGACGCGCCCCGAGGAGAGTCTTGCCACATGTCAACACTCGGTCTGACAGAGGGAATTCAGGAGAGAGGCCCAAGCAATGAGCGCCCCGAGGAGCGTCTTGCCTTATGTCAGCACTCGGTCTTACTGAGCGCCTCCAGGAGAGAGGCCCAAGCAAGACGCGCCCCGAGGAGCGTCTTGCCACATGTCAACAATGGGTCTGACTGAGGGCCTCCAGGAGAGAGGCCCAAGCAAGATGCGCCCGGAGGAGCGTCTTGCCACATGTCAACACTGGGTCTGACAGAGGGCCTCCAGGAGAGAGGCCCAAGCAAGACGCGCCCCGAGGAGCGTCTTGTCACATGTCACCTCTGGTTCTGACTGAGCGCCTCCAGGAGAGAGGCCCAAGCAAGATGCGCCCCGAGGAGCGTCTTGTCACATGTCAACACTGGGTCTGTCTGAGCGCCTCCAGGAGAGAAGCCCAAGCAAGACGCGCCCCAAGGAGTGTCTTGCCAAATGTCAGCACTCGGTCTGACTGAGCGCCTCCAGGAGAGAGGCCCAAGCAAGACGCGCCCCGAGGAGCGTCTTGCCACATGTCAACAATGGGTCTGACTGAGGGCCTCCAGGAGAGAAGCCCAAGCAACACGCGGCCCGAGAAGCGTCTTGCCACATGTCAGCACTCGGTCTGACTGAGCGCCTCCAGGAGAGAGGCCAAAGCAAGACGCGCCCCGAGGAGCGTCTTGACACATGTCAACACTGGGTCTGACAGAGGGCCTCCATGAGAGAGGCCCAAGCAAGACGCGCCCCGAGGAGCGTCTTGCCACATGTCACCTCTGGTTCTGACTGAGCGCCTCCAGGAGAGAGGCCCAAGCAAGACGCGCCCCGAGGAGCGTCTTGTCACATGTCAACACTGGGTCTGTCTGAGCGCCTCCAGGAGAGAAGCCCAAGCAAGACGTGCCCCGAGGAGTGTCTTGCCAAATGTCAGCACTCGGTCTGACTGAGCGCCTCCAGGAGAGAGGCCCAAGCAAGACGCGCCCCGAGGAGCGTCTTGCCACATGTCAACAATGCGTCTGACTGAGGGCCTCCAGGAGAGAAGCCCAAGCAAGACGCGCCCTGCGGAGCGTCTTGTCACATGTCAACACTGGGTCTGTCTGAGCGCCTCCAGGAGAGAAGCCCAAGCAAGACGCGCCCCGAGGACTGTCTTGCCAAATGTCAGCACTCGGTCTGACTGAGCGCCTCCAGGAGAGAGGCCCAAGCAAGACGCGCCCCGAGGAGCGTCTTACCACATGTCAACAATGGGTCTGACTGAGGGCCTCCAGGAGAGAAGCCCAAGCAACACGCGGCCCGAGGAGCGTCTTGCCACATGTCAGCACTCGGTCTGACTGAGCGCCTCCAGGAGAGAGGCCAAAGCAAGACGCGCCCCGAGGAGCGTCTTGACACATGTCAACACTGGGTCTGACAGAGGGCCTCCATGAGAGAGGCCCAAGCAAGACGCGCCCCGAGGAGTGTCTTGCCACATGTCAACACTGGGTCTGACAGAGGGCCTCCAGGAGAGAGGCCCAAGCAAGACGCGCCCCGAGAAGTGTCTTGCCACATGTCACCACTTGGTCTGACTGAGCGCCTCCAGGAGAGAGGCCCAAGCAACACGCGCCCCGAGGAGCGTCAGACCGCATGTCACTACTCATTCTGACTGAGCGCCTCCAGGAGAGAGGCCCAAGCAAGACGCGCCCCGAGGAGCGTCTTGCCACGTGTCAACACTGGGTCTGATTGAGGGCCTTCTGGAGAGAGGCCCAAGCAAGACGCGCCCCGAGGAGCGTTTTGCCACATGTCACCACTTGGTCTGACTGAGCGCCTCCAGGAGAGAGGCCCAAGCAACACGCGCCCCGAGGAGCGTCAGGCCACATGTCACTACTCAGTCTGACTGAGCGCCTCCAGGAGAGAGGCCCAAGCAAGACGCGCCCCGAGGAGCGTCTTGCCACATGTCAACAATGGGTCTTACTGAGGGCCTCCAGGAGAGAAGCCCAAGCAAGACGCGCCCCGAGGAGCTTCTTGCCACATGTCAGCACTCGGTCTGACTGAGCGCCTCCAGGAGAGAGGCCAAAGCAAGACGCGCCCCGAGGAGCGTCTTGACACATGTCAACACTGGGTCTGACAGAGGGCCTCCATGAGAGAGGCCCAAGCAAGACGCGCCCCGAGGAGTGTCTTGCCACATGTCAACACTGGGTCTGACAGAGGGCCTCCAGGAGAGAGGCCCAAGCAAGACGCGCCCCGAGGAGTGTCTTGCCACATGTCACCACTTGGTCTGACTGAGCGCCTCCAGGAGAGAGGCCCAAGCAAGACGCGCCCCGAGGAGCGTCTTGCCACGTGTCAACACTGGGTCTGATTGAGGGCCTTCTGGAGAGAGGCCCAAGCAAGACGCGCCCCGAGGAGCGTCTTGCCACATGTCAACAATGGTTCTTACTGAGGGCCTCCAGGTGAGAAGCCCAAGCAAGACGCGCCCCAAGGAGCTTCTTGCCACATGTCAGCACTCGGTCAGACTGAGCGCCTCCAGGAGAGAGGCCAAAGCAAGACGCCCCCCGAGGAGCGTCTTGACACATGTCAACACTGGGTCTGACAGAGGGCCTCCATGAGAGAGGCCCAAGCAAGACGCGCCCCGAGGAGTGTCTTGCCAAATGTCAACACTGGGTCTGACTGAGCGCCTCAGGGAGAGAGGTCCAAGCAAGACGCGCCCCAAGGAGCGTCTTGCCTCATGTCACTACTCGGTCTGACTGAGCGCCTCAGGGAGAGAGGTCCAAGCAAGACGCGCCCCGAGGAGCGTCTTGCCACATGTCAACACTGGATCTGACTGAGTGCCTCCATGAGAGAAGCCCCAGCAAGACGCGCCCCGAGGAGCGTCTTGCCACATGTCACTACTCGGTCTGTTTGAGCGCCTCCAGGAGAGAGGCCCAAGCAAGACACGCCCCGAGGAGCGTCTTGACACATGTCAACACTGGGTCTGACTGAGGGCCTCCATGAGAGAAGCCCAAGCAAGACGCGCCCCGAGGAGCGTCTTGCCACATGTCAAAACTGGGTCTGATTGAGGGCCTCCATGAGAGAGGCCCAAGCAAGACGCGCCCCGAGGAGCGTCTTGCCACATGTATACAATGGGTCTGTTTGAGCGCCTCCAGGAGAGAGGCCCAAGCAAGACACGCCCCGAGGAGCGTCTTGACACATGTCAACACTGGGTCTGACTGAGGGCCTCCATGAGAGAAGCCCAAGCAAGACACGCCCCGAGGAGCGTCTTGACACATGTCAACACTGGGTCTGACTGAGGGCCTCCATGAGAGAGGCCCAAGCGAGACGCGCCCCGAGGAGCGTCTTGCCACATGTATACAATGGGTCTGACTGAGGGCCTCCAGGAGAGAAGCCCAAGCAAGACGCGCCCCGTGGAGCGTCTTGCCACATGTCACCTCTGGTTCTGACTGAGCGCCTCCAGGAGAGAGGCCCAAGCAAGACGTGCCCCGAGGAGCGTCTTGCCACATGTCAACACTGGGTCTGACACAGGGCCTCCATGAGAGAGGCCCAAGCAAGACGCGCCCCGAGGAGCGTCTTGCGACATGTCACTACTCGGTCTAACTGAGCGCCTCCAGGAGAGAGGCCCAAGCAAGACGTGCCCCGAGGAGCGTCTTGCCACATGTCAACACTGGGTCTGACTGAGGGCCTCCAGGAGAGAAGCCCAAGCAAGACGCGCCCCGTGGAGCGTCTTGCCACATGTCAACACTGGGTCTGACTGAGCGCCTCCAGGAGAGAGGCCCAAGCAAGACGCGCCCCGAGGAGCGTCTTGCCACATGTCAACAATGGGTCTGACTGAGGGCCTCCAGGAGAGAAGCCCAAGCAAGACGCGACCCGTGGAGCGTCTTGCCACAGGTCAACACTGGGTCTTATTGAGGGCCTTCTGGAGAGAGGCCCAAGCAAGACGCGCCCCGAGGAGTGTCTTGCCAAATGTCAACACTGGGTCTGACTGAGCGCCTCAGGGAGAGAGGTCCAAGCAAGACGCGCCCCGAGGAGCGTCTTGCCACATGTCACTACTCGGTCTGACTGAGCGCCTCAGGGAGAGAGGTCCAAGCAAGACGCGCCCCGAGGAGCGTCTTGCCACATGTCAACACTGGATCTGACTGAGTGCCTCCATGAGAGAAGCCCCAGCAAGACGCGCCCCGAGGAGCGTCTTGCCACATGTCACTACTCGGTCTGTTTGAGCGCCTCCAGGAGAGAGGCCCAAGCAAGACGTGCCCCGAGGAGCGTCTTGCCACATGTCAACACTGGGTCTGACTGAGCGCCTCCAGGAGAGAGGCCTAAGCAAGACACGCCCCGTGGAGCGTCTTGACACATGTAAACACTGGGTCTGACTGAGGGCCTCCAGGAGAGAGGCCCAAGCAATACGCGCCCTGAGGAGCGTCTTGCCACATGTCAGCACTGGGTCTGACTGAGCGCCTCCAGGAGAGAGGCCCAACCAAGACGCGCCCTGAGGAGCGTCTTGCCACATGCCAACACTGGGTCTGACAGAGGGCCTCCAGGAGAGAGGCCCAAGCAAGACGCGCCCCGAGGAGTGTCTTGCCACATGTCACCACTGGGTCTGACTGAGCGCCTCCAGGAGAGAGGCCCAAGCAAGACGTGCCCCGAGGAGCGTCTTGTCACATGTCAACACTGGGTCTTTCTGAGCGCCTCCAGGAGAAAAGCCCAAGCAAGACGCGCCCCGAGGAGCGTCTTTCCACATGTCAGCACTCGGTCTGACTGAGCGCCTCCAGGAGAGAGGCCCAAGCAAGACGCGCCCCGAGGAGCGTCTTGCCACGTGTCAACACTGGGTCTGACTGAGCGCCTCCAGGAGAGAGGCCCAAGCAAGATGCGCCCCGAGGAGCGTCTTGCCACATGTCACCACTGGGTCTGACTGAGCGCCTCCTGGAGAGAGGCCCAAGCAAGACGCGCCCCGAGGAGCATCTTGCCTTATGTCAGCACTCGGTCTGACTGAGCGCCTCCAGGAGAGAGGCCCAAGCAAGACGCGCCCCGAGGAGCGTCTTGCGACATGTCACTACTCGGTCTAACTGAGCGCCTCCAGGAGAGAGGTCCAAGCAAGACGTGCCCTGAGGAGCGTCTTGCCACATGTCAACAATGGGTCTGACTGAGGGCCTCCAGGAGAGAAGCCCAAGCAAGACGCGCCCCGTGGAGCGTCTTGCCACATGTCAACACTGGGTCTGACTGAGCGCCTCCAGGAGAGAGGCCCAAGCAAGACGCGCCCCGAGGAGCGTCAGGCCACATGTCACTACTCAGTCTGACTGAGCGCCTCCAGGAGAGAGGCCCAAGCAAGACGCGCCCCGAGGAGCGTCTTGCCACATGTCAACACTGGGTCTGATTGAGGGCCTTCTGGAGAGAGGCCCAAGCAAGACGCGCCCCGAGGAGCGTCTTGCCACATGTCAACAATGGGTCTTACTGTGGGCTTCCAGGAGAGAGGCCCAAGCAAGATGCGCCCGGAGGAGCGTTTTGCCACATGTCAACACTGGGTCTGACAGAGTGCCTCCAGGAGAGAGGCCCAGGCAAGACGCACCCCGAGGAGCGTCTTGCCACATGTCACCTCTGGTTCTGACTGAGCGCCTCCAGGAGAGAGGCCCAAGCAAGATGCGCCCCGAGGAGCGTCTTGCCACATGTCAACACTGGGTCTGACAGAGGGCCTCCATGAGAGAGGCCCAAGCAAGACGCGCCCCGAGGAGCGTCTTGCGACATGTCACTACTCGGTCTAACTGAGCGCCTCCAGGAGAGAGGTCCAAGCAAGACGCGCCCCGAGGAGCGTCTTGCCCTATGTCACTAATCGGTCTGACTGAGCGCCTCCAGGAGAGAGGTCCAAGCAAGACGTGCCCCGAGGAGCGTCTTGCCACATGTCAACAATGGGTCTGACTGAGGGCCTCCAGGAGAGAAGCCCAAGCAAGATGCGCCCCGTGGAGCGTCTTGCCACATGTCAACACTGGGTCTGACTGAGCGCCTCCAGGAGAGAGGCCCAAGCAAGACGCGCCCCGAGGAGCGTCTTGCCACATGTCAACAATGGGTCTGACTGAGGGCCTCCAGGAGAGAAGCCCAAGCAAGACGCGCCCCGTGGAGCGTCTTGCCACATGTCAACACTGGGTCTTATTGAGGGCCTTCTGGAGAGAGGCCCAAGCAAGACGCGCCCCGAGGAGCGTATTGCCACATGTCAACAATGGGTCTTACTGAGGGCCTCCAGGATGAAAGGCCCAAGCAAGATGCGCCCGGAGGAGCGTCTTGCCAAATGTCAACACTGGGTCTGACAGAGGGCCTCCAGGAGAGAGGCCCAAGCAAGACACGCCCCGAGGAGCATCTTGCCACATGTCACCTCTGGTTCGGACTGAGCGCCTCCAGGAGAGAGGCCCAAGCAAGACGCGCCCCGAGGAGCGTCTTGCCACATGTCAACAATGGGTCTGACTGAGGGCCTCCAGGAGAGAAGCCCAAGCAAGACGCGCCCTGTGGAGCGTCTTGACACATGTCAACACTGGGTCTGACAGAGGGCCTCCAGGAGAGAGGCCCAAGCAAGACGCGCCCCGAGGAGTGTCTTGCCACATGTCACCACTGGGTCTGACTGAGCGCCTCCAGGAGAGAGGCCTAAGCAAGACGCGCCCCGAGGAGCGTCAGGCCACATGTCACTACTCAGTCTGACTGAGCGCCTCCAGGAGAGAGGCCCAAGCAAGACGCGCCCCGAGGAGCGTCTTGCCACGTGTCAACACTGGGTCTGATTGAGGGCCTTCTGGAGAGAGGCCCAAGCAAGACGCGCCACGAGGAGCGTCTTGCCACATGTCAACAATGGGTCTTACTGAGGGCCTCCAGGAGAGAAGCCGAAGCAAGACGCGCCCCGAGGAGCTTCTTGCCACATGTCAGCACTCGGTCTGACTGAGCGCCTCCAGGAGAGAGGCCCAAGCAAGACGCGCCCCGAGGAGCGTCTTGCCACATGTCAACAATGGGTCTGACTGAGGGCCTCCAGGAGAGAAGCCCAAGCAACACGCGGCCCGAGGAGCGTCTTGCCACATGTCAGCACTCGGTCTGACTGAGCGCCTCCAGGAGAGAGGCCAAAGCAAGACGCACCCCGAGGAGCGTCTTGACACATGTCAACACTGGGTCTGACAGAGGACCTCCATGAGAGAGGCCCAAGCAAGACTCGCCCCGAGGAGTGTCTTGCCAAATGTCAACACTGGGTCTGACAGAGGGCCTCCAGGAGAGAGGCCCAAAAAAGACGTGCCCCAAGAAGTGTCTTGCCACATGTCACCACTTGGTCTGACTGAGCGCCTCCAGGAGAGAGACCCAAGCAACACGCGCCCCGAGGAGCGTCAGACCACATGTCACTACTAAATCTGACTGAGCGCCTCCAGGAGAGAGGCCCAAGCAAGACGCGCCCCGAGGAGCGTCTTGCCACGTGTCAACACTGGGTCTGATTGAGGGCCTTCTGGAGAGAGGCCCAAGCAAGACGCGCCCCGAGGAGCGTCTTGCCACATGTCACCACTTGGTCTGACTGAGCGCCTCCAGGAGAGAGGCCCAAGGAACACGCGCCCCGAGGAGCGTCAGGCCACATGTCACTACTCAGTCTGACTGAGCGCCTCCAGGAGAGAGGCCCAAGCAAGACGCGCCCCGAGGAGCGTCTTGCAACATGTCAACAATGGGTCTTACTGAGGGCCTCCAGGAGAGAAGCCCAAGAAAGACACGCCCCGAGGAGCTTCTTGCCACATGTCAGCACTCGGTCTGACTGAGTGCCTCCAGGAGAGAGGCCCAAGCAAGACGCGCCCCGAGGAGCGTCTTGCCACATGTCAACACTGGGTCTGATTGAGGGCCTTCTGGAGAGAGGCCCAAGCAAGACGCGCCCCGAGGAGCGTCTTGCCACATGTCACTACTCGGTCTAACTGAGCGCCTCCAGGAGAGAGGTCCAAGCAAGACGCGCCCCGAGGAGCGTCTTGCCCTATGTCACTACTCGGTCTGACTGAGCGCCTCCAGGAGAGAGGTCCAAGCAAGACGTGCCCCGAGGAGCGTCTTGCCACATGTCAACAATGGGTCTGACTGAGGGCCTCCAGGAGAGAAGCCCAAGCAAGACGCGCCCCGTGGAGCGTCTTGCCACATGTCAACACTGGGTCTGACTGAGCGCCTCCAGGAGAGAGGCCCAAGCAAGACGCGCCCCGAGGAGCGTCTTGCCACATGTCAACAATGGGTCTGACTGAGGGCCTCCAGGAGAGAAGCCCAAGCAAGACGCGCCCCGTGGAGCGTCTTGCCACATGTCAACACTGGGTCTTATTGAGGGCCTTCTGGAGAGAGGCCCAAGCAAGACGCGCCCCGAGGAGCGTATTGCCACATGTCAACAATGGGTCTTACTGAGGGCCTCCAGGAGAAAGGCCCAAGCAAGATGCGCCCGGAGGAGCGTCTTGCCAAATGTCAACACTGGGTCTGACAGAGGGCCTCCAGGAGAGAGGCCCAAGCAAGACACGCCCCGAGGAGCATCTTGCCACATGTCACCTCTGGTTCTGACTGAGCGCCTCCAGGAGAGAGGCCCAAGCAAGACGCGCCCCGAGGAGCGTCTTGCCACATGTCAACAATGGGTGTGACTGAGGGCCTCCAGGAGAGAAGCCCAAGCAAGACGCGCCCTGTGGAGCGTCTTGACACATGTCAACACTGGGTCTGACAGAGGGCCTCCAGGAGAGAGGCCCAAGCAAGACGCGCCCCGAGGAGTGTCTTGCCACATGTCACCACTGGGTCTGACTGAGCGCCTCCAGGAGAGAGGCCTAAGCAAGACGCGCCCCGAGGAGCGTCAGGCCACATGTCACTACTCAGTCTGACTGAGCGCCTCCAGGAGAGAGGCCCAAGCAAGACGCGCCCCGAGGAGCGTCTTGCCACGTGTCAACACTGGGTCTGATTGAGGGCCTTCTGGAGAGAGGCCCACGCAAGACGCGCCACGAGGAGCGTCTTGCCACATGTCAACAATGGGTCTTACTGAGGGCCTCCAGGAGAGAAGCCGAAGCAAGACGCGCCCCGAGGAGCTTCTTGCCACATGTCAGCACTCGGTCTGACTGAGCGCCTCCAGGAGAGAGGCCCAAGCAAGACGCGCCCCGAGGAGCGTCTTGCCACATGTCAACAATGGGTCTGACTGAGGGCCTCCAGGAGAGAAGCCCAAGCAACACGCGGCCCGAGGAGCGTCTTGCCACATGTCAGCACTCGGTCTGACTGAGCGCCTCCAGGAGAGAGGCCAAAGCAAGACTCACCCCGAGGAGCGTCTTGACACATGTCAACACTGGGTCTGACAGAGGGCCTCCATGAGAGAGGCCCAAGCAAGACGCGCCCCGAGGAGTGTCTTGCCAAATGTCAACACTGGGTCTGACAGAGGGCCTCCAGGAGAGAGGCCCAAAAAAGACGCGCCCCAAGAAGTGTCTTGCCACATGTCACCACTTGGTCTGACTGAGCGCCTCCAGGAGAGAGACCCAAGCAACACGCGCCCCGAGGAGCGTCAGACCACATGTCACTACTAAATCTGACTGAGCGCCTCCAGGAGAGAGGCCCAAGCAAGACGCGCCCCGAGGAGCGTCTTGCCACGTGTCAACACTGGGTCTGATTGAGGGCCTTCTGGAGAGAGGCCCAAGCAAGACGCGCCCCGAGGAGCGTCTTGCCACATGTCACCACTTGGTCTGACTGAGCGCCTCCAGGAGAGAGGCCCAAGGAACACGCGCCCCGAGGAGCGTCAGGCCACATGTCACTACTCAGTCTGACTGAGCGCCTCCAGGAGAGAGGCCCAAGCAAGACGCGCCCCGAGGAGCGTCTTGCAACATGTCAACAATGGGTCTTACTGAGGGCCTCCAGGAGAGAAGCCCAAGAAAGACACGCCCCGAGGAGCTTCTTGCCACATGTCAGCACTCGGTCTGACTGAGCGCCTCCAGGAGAGAGGCCAAAGCAAGACGCGCCCCGAGGAGCGTCTTGACACATGTCAACACTGGGTCTGACAGAGGGCCTCCATGAGAGAGGCCCAAGCAAGACGCGCCCCGAGGAGTGTCTTGCCACATGTCAACACTGGGTCTGACAGAGGGCCTCCAGGAGAGAGGCCCAAGCAAGACGCGCCCCGAGGAGTGTCTTGCCACAGGTCACCACTTGGTCTGACTGAGCGCCTCCAGGAGAGAGGCCCAAGCAACACGCGCCCCGAGGAGCGTCTTGACACATGTCAACACTGGGTCTGACAGAGGGCCTCGAGGAGAGAGGCCCAATTAAGACGCGCCCCGAGGAGTGTCTTGCCACATGTCACCACTGGGTCTGACTGAGCGCCTCCAGGAGAGAGGCCTAAGCAAGACGCGCCCCGAGGAGCGTCAGGCCACATGTCACTACTCAGTCTGACTGAGCGCCTCCAGGAGAGAGGCCCAAGCAAGACGCGCCCCGAGGAGCGTCTTGCCACGTGTCAACACTGGGTCTGATTGAGGGCCTTCTGGAGAGAGGCCCAAGCAAGACGCGCCACGAGGAGCGTCTTGCCACATGTCAACAATGGGTCTTACTGAGGGCCTCCAGGAGAGAAGCCCAAGCAAGACGCGCCCCGAGGAGCTTCTTGCCACATGTCATTACTGGGTCTGACTGAGCGCCTCCAGGAGAGAGGCCCAAGCAAGACGCGCCCCGAGGAGCATCAGGCCACATGTCACTACTCAGTCTGACTGAGCGCCTCCAGGAGAGAGGCCCAAGCAAGATGCGCCCCGAGGAGCGTCTTGCCACATGTCAACACTGGGTCTGATTGAGGGCCTTCTGGAGAGAGGCCCAAGCAAGACGCGCCCCGAGGAGCGTCTTGCCACATGTCAACAATGGGTCTGACTGAGGGCCTCCAGGAGAGAAGCCCAGGCAAGACGGGCCCCGTGGAGCGTCTTGACACATGTCAACACTGGGTCTGACAGAGGGCCTCCAGGAGAGAGGCCCAAGCAAGACGCGCCCCGAGGAGTTTCTTGCCACATGTCACCACTGGGTCTGACTGAGCTCCTCCAGGAGAGAGGCCCAAGCAAGACGCGCCCCGAGCAGCGTCAGGCCACATGTCACTACTCAGTCTGACTGAGCGCCTCCAGGAGAGAGGCCCAAGCAAGACGCGCCCGGAGGAGCGTCTTGCCACAAGTCAACACTGGGTCTGATTGAGGGCCTTCTGGAGAGAGGCCCAAGCAAGACGCGCCCCGAGGAGCGTCTTGCCACGTGTCACCACTGGGTCTGATTGAGCGCCTCCAGGAGAGAGGCCCCAGCAAGACCGGTCAGGCCTGCTGTGTACACATCAGAGACATGATGTTCTTTCACAGAACTGAGGTTGTTCATTACTAAATGACTTTTACAGGAATATTGTTATTATACTATTCAACAGGTTGATCATAATAATGTGTATTAAACCCACAACCTAGCACTGAGGACAGAGGGACATTATTTAAATTAGTACTTAATGGAAACGATACATAATGATACACAAGAGCCATGTCATACATTCAGCCTAGGAATAGTAGCATTGTGCACTATTAAAAATATACACATCAATTGCTCGAATCCCATTGTTGCAAAGTAAAACTCTAATAAAACTCTAGTCTGACATCAACAGAGAAGACTTAGTGTATGCACTACAAATACAGCATTAGGATTTCGAGTGGACCGTGCACCTTGTGAACCATCAGAGGCTTATGACGCAACATATCTTCCAGTTGCTATTAGACAAGTTATAATTCTCGACCATTTTTCGGAACTGGTTTCTTGGGTCCGTGAGTAAATGCCAAATGAGATGATAGTCCTTAAGTAAGTTCCTTGCGATCCCATGTCACGCTCTTGCCCATCAGCCGGTGAACGCTGAGACGGAACTCGATGAGAGCGATGTATTTTTTAAGTGCTCCGAATGTACTTCTAACAAGCGTGCCATTCACTTCGTGAGTAAACCGCAGCTGCAGCTGATTCAAACAGTCGAGCCAACTTTCTACATCACAATATTCGTTTTGTAGTTAGTCGAGTTACCTTTTGTGTGGCGCATGCACGGGTTGTTAGCGTCCAGCTCCCAGCTTAGAGAGTCCTGTATTGACACAGACGTCAATACATCTCGATGTCATGCAACACACAAAGTCTGTCGCATACAGGTGGGTTAACACATGTACGATACCTTTTGTGTGGCGCATGCACGGGTCGTTATCGTCCAGCTCCCGGCTTATAGAGAGTCCTGTATTGACACAGACGTCAATACATCTCGATGTCATGCAACACACAAAGTCTGTCGCATACAGGTGGGTTAACACACATGTACGATGTGTGCGATGGCACGCCCAGTTTACAATGGGACACGACGATGATCATTGTTAACCAAACTCTTGTTTCTCACGACAGGTGTTAGCGTTGTCTCCTGCACCTGGTCTTCGTGCACAGAGGGTGCTGTAATGTGCTCGTCATAGTCGCGATCGTTGTCACTCGAATCCGTTGTTCTCACAACAGGTGGTAGCGTTGTCTCCTGCATGTTGTCTTCGCGTGCGGCAAGCGTTGTGCTGTGCTCGTTATAATGGTTGTCTTCGTACAAAGGGGGTGTTGAATACTCCTTCACGAGTAGTGTAGGCGGTGGTGTGATGGGACGTATCTCAGAGGCGTTATGTGAGCGTACCACCATGGCCTGAGCAACTGCGACTACTGAGAGTACACCCAGTACAGACAGCGAGATCATTTTTTTTCTTGGGTGTTGTAAGGGCGCAAGGGCCTGTGTGTGTGTGTGTGTGTGTGTGTGCGTGTGTGTGTGTGTGTGTGTGTGTGTGTGTGTGTGTGTGTGTGTGTGTGTGAAACAAATAAAGATAATTATAGCTAGTGCGGCCACGAGCGGTCGTGCAGGGTAGAGGCTGCGCGAAATTGCCTCTAAAACAAGCGCGTGCCCACGCCCGATCCGTGGAAGCACGTAGAACTAGCAAACGTACTAGCAGAAATCAACGATCGCACACGGGTCATTGAGTGTGTACAGGGTTCGTCTGCGTGTGTGGCATTGGGCAATCTAGCGGCAACCGAGTGGCCTGAAGGCGGAACCGGCCAACCCGTCGCCCTCACCATCGTTGTGCTTCGAGATGAACTATTGCTAAAGATGATCGTCCTCGTCAACCACGGCGCTACCAGAGTTACCACGACATGCGCCTTAAAAGCGTTCTCGTTTGGGTCAGCGCCACCAGAATTGAATCGGCAAGTCAGCGGATATTACACAACTCGTAACGAAGACCCTCTCCGCGACCTCGCGGCCAGTGTGCGCAGTGTACAGCAAATGACAAACGATGTTGCGAGCGATATATCGGAAAAACTTTGCACTGACGTGACGGTCGCCACTGCAGGTTGTGTAGGAGGTGGTGTGATGGGACGTATCTCAGAGGCGTTATGTGAGCGTACCACCATGGCCTGAGCAACTGCGACTACTGAGAGTACACCCAGTACAGACAGTGAGATCATTTTTTTACTTGGGTGTTGTACGTGTGGGTACAGCCGCTTTAATGGCAGTGAGAGCAAGTGGTCAAATGTATTTATAGGTCACTAGCAGAAACTAAGGCACGTGGTCAGAGTGTAATCGTAACCACCGTAGCTCTTGTCATAATTTAATTAACATAGAAATCAGAAACGGGCATGTCAGGATAGACATCGCGAGTGATAATGCGGCCAGTATCTGTGTGCGCTTGAGAGCACCTTGTTGTTCTACTGTGGTGCTCACGCCGCCGGGTCTGTAAATGTCATCGACCTTCTTTATATACGCATACGCTAAAGACCGTATATTCTCTATGGATTTGAACACGTCCTTTGTTTTGCGTAACACTTGAGCTGTCTCGAGCGTGATTTTGTGAGTGTACGCAGGTGTTTCGCGTGCACCGAGGTCCGAAAGGGCGTGCGCTACAACTATTAACCTTGGTTTGGGAGTGTGGCGAAACGCTCGCTCCGCTGTAATGGGCAGATGCAATGTTATCACCTGGTACGTTTCGTTAGTCGGGTCGTAACACACCGGTCTGTGACACGGACCGTCACATTGTATGGGGCACAGTAAGGACAGCACGCCGCCGACCGTGACTTCGCACTCGACCGCGGTGGTGTTGTTGATTTGCAAAGGATCACATACGCCTTTCCAGTCGCAATGAGGCACATTGTAGTCGACGCGACCGTCGGTCACCATAGCTTTCGTCAGCCAACACACTCGATTGCCCTTCGAAACATCGGCGATCAACGTGAGCGTAGAGGTCGCTGTCGCTTTACTGTACGCCAGGATATCCGTGTGTGAGTGCACGCTCGACGTCGATTGACAACCGGTCATGTCAGACCTTATCAGACCTTCCGAACACATGACCATTAGTTGTTGTGCGGCCGAGAGTATCGCGATCATACCGTTGAGATGTGTAGAAAGCGCGTACACGCCAGCCTTCCACGTTTCCAAAGTTTCCAGCAATCTAGAAGGACTTGTCTTAGCGCGCACGGCTGTGCTGAATTTGCGTTGGGTAGACACAACGGCTTCTACCTCGCTTAGGATCTTGTGGGCTAATGTACCCGTGGTAGGCCAAGACGTGTATAGTCGAGCGCGGTGACGCCCCGAACACTTGACCCGGTTTTGTTGTGGCGATATGCGTGTCCAGTAACGCGGCAAAGTCCGCGTGTCTAGCGTGTATTGATTTTACAGCTCGCTCATACCCCAACAGTATGGTCCGTAGAAGTTCGTTCACTTGTTTCCATGCGCTCGTGGAACACAGGACATCGCAACCTCTGTGATAATCAAGTAAAGCGTCACACACCAGCTGCTTGCGCGTTGTAAATACAATCGGTAGTAACTTCTTACTCCACTCTATGTTGAACTCGTATAGTATGTATATGGGCGGTTGCGGCGGTTTGCGCATTTTCTATCTACCCTCCGCTAATATGACTCTGTGGTCTGTCTCCTGAGATGGTGCGGTTGGAACTTGCGAGAGTGCACTATGGACGGTCGGCGTTTCCATTTCGTCAACTGTGCCATTTTCAGCAGCTGGCAAACGGCCGTCGACGGTCGATGGGAGACACCAACATAACGTTAGACCGCGACCCTCATGCCAGTTTTCTGTAGTACTGGTTGTAGTTTCTGGTGCACACTCGATACGCCATTACGATCACAATTACGTTGATTAATAAATCCAGTGTTGTAGCGACTGCAGCCAGCGCCGTCGCGCAACTCGTGTCGGTGTTATCTCTCGATACTTTCGTTGGTATTCAAGCGTATGCAGAATCTACGGATCTGGTGAAGTTGCTTGTCACTAGCTTGCGCACGTTTGATATGGCACTTTGCGCGAGACTCACACAACCTGCAGTGGCGACCGTCCCGTCAGTGCAAAGTTTTTCGATATATCGCTCGCAACATCGTTTGTCATTTGCTGTACACTGCGCACACTGGCCGCGAGGTCGCGGAGAGGGTCTTCGTTACGAGCTACTCTGGTAGCGCCGTGGTTGACGAGGACGATCTTCTTTAGCAATAGTTCATCTCGAAGCACAACGATGGTGAGGGCGACGGGTTGGCCGGTTCCGCCTTCAGGCCACTCGATTGCCGCTAGATTGCCCAATGCCACACACGCGGACGAACCCTGTACACACTCAATGACACGTGTGCGATCGTTGATTTCTGCTAGTACGTTTGCTAGTTCTAAGTGCTTCCACGGATCGGGCGTGGGCACGCGCTTGTTTTAGAGGCGTTTTCGCGCAGCCTCTACCCTGCACGACCGCTCGTGGCCGCACTACCTATATTTATCTTTATTTGTTTCACACACACACACACACACACACACACACACACACACACACACACACACACACACACACACATACACACACACACACACACACACACACACACACACACACACGCACGCACACACACACACACACACACACACACACACACAGGCCCTTGCGTGCAAACCCCGGTCAGGCCTGCAGTGTACACATCAGAGACATGATGTGCTTTCACAGAACTGAGGTTGTTCATTACTAAATGACTTTTACAGGAATATTGTTATTATACTATTCAACAGGTTGATCATAATAATGTGTATTAAACCCACAACCTAGCACTGAGGACAGAGGGACTTTATTTAAATTAGTACTTAATGGAAACGATACATAATGATACATAAGAGCCATGTCATACATTCAGCCTAGGAATAGTAGCATTGTGCATTATTAAAAATATACAGATCAATTGCTCGAATCCCATTGTTGCAAAGTAAAACTCTAATAAAACTCTAGTCTGACATCAACAGAGAAGACTTAGTGTATGTACTACAAATACAGCTTTAGGATTTCGAGTGGACCGTGCACCTTGTGAACCATCAGAGGCTTATGACGCAACATATCTTCCAGTTGCTATTAGACAAGTTATAATTCTCGACCATTTTTCGGAACTGGTTTCTTGGGTCCGTGAGTAAATGCCAAATGAGATGATAGTCCTTAAGTAAGTTCCTGGCGATCCCATGTCACGCTCTTGCCCATCAGCCGGTGAATGCTGAGACGGAACTCGATGAGAGCGATGTATTTTTTAAGTGCTCCGAATGTACTTCTAACAAGCGTGCGATTCACTTCGTGAGTAAACCGCAGCTGCAGCTGATTCAAACAGTCGAGCCAACTTTCTACATCACAATATGCGTTTTGTAGTTAGTCGAGTAACCTTTTGTGTGGCGCATGCACGGGTCGTTAGCGTCCAGCTCCCAGCTTAGAGAGTCCTGTATTGACACAGACGTCAATACATCTCGATGTCATGCAACACACAAAGTCTGTCGCATACAGGTGGGTTAACACATGTACGATACCTAATGTGTGGCGCATGCACGGGTCGTTAGCGTCCAGCTCCTGGCTTATAGAGAGTCCTGTAATGACACAGACGTCAATACATCTCGATGTCATGCAACACACAAAGTCTGTCCTATACAGGTGGGTTAACACACATGTACGATGTGTGCGATGGCACGCCCGTTTACAATGGGACACGACGATGATCATTGTTAACCAAACTCTTGTTTCTCACGACAGGTGGTAGCGTTGTCTCCTGCACCTGGTCTTCGTGCACAGAGGGTGTTGTAATGTGCTCGTCATAGTCGCGATCGTTGTCACTCGAATCCGTTGTTCTCAAGACAGGTGGTAGCATTGTCTCCTGCATGTTGTCTTCGCGTGCGGCAAGCGTTGTGCTGTGCTCGTTATAATGGTTGTCTTCGTACAAAGGGGGTGTTGAATACTCCTTCGCAAGTAGTCTAGGAGGTGGTGTGATGGGACGTATCTCAGGGGCGTTATGTGAGCGTACCACCATGGCCTGAGCAACTGCGACTACTGAGAGTACACCCAGTACAGACAGCGAGATCATTTTTTTTCTTGGGTGTTGTACGTGTGGGTACAGCCGCTTTAATGGCAGTGAGAGCAAGTGGTCAAATGTATTTATAGGTCACTAGCAGAAACTAAGGCACGTGGTCAGAGTGTAATCGTAACCACCGTAGCTCTTGTCATAATTTAATATACATAGAAATCAGAAACGGGCATGTCAGGATAGACATCGCGAGTGATAATGCGGTCAGTATCTGTGTGCACTTGAGAGCACCTTGTTGTTCTACTGTGGTGCCCACGCCGCCGGGTCTGTAAATGTCATCGACCTTCTTTACATACGCATACGCTAAAGACCGTATATTCTCTATGGATTTGAACACGTCCTTTGTTTCGCGTAACGCTTGAGCTGTCTCGAGCGTGATGTTGTGAGTGTACACCAGTGTTTCGCGTGCACCGAGGTCCGAAAGGGCGTGCGCTACAACTATTAACCTTGGTTTGGGAGTGTGGCGAAACGCTCGCTCCGCTGTAATAGGCAGATGCAATGTTATCACCTGGTACGTTTCGTTAGTGGGGTCGTAACACACCGGTCCGTGACACGGACCGTCACATTGTATGGGGCACAGTAAGGACAACACACCGCCGACCGTGACTTCGCACTCGACCGCGGTGGTGTTGTCGATTTGCAAAGGATCACATACGCCTCTCCAGTCGCAATGAGGCACATTGTAGTCGACGCGACCGTCGGTCACCATAGCTTTCGTCAGCCAACACACTCGATTGCCCTTCGAAACATCGGCGATCAACGTGAGCGTAGACGTCGCTGTCGCTTTACTGTACGCCAGGATATCCGTGTGTGAGTGCACGCTCGACGTCGATTGACATCCGGTCATGTCAGACCTGATCAGACCTTCCGAACACATGACCATTAGTTGTTGTGCGGCCGAGAGTATCGCAATCATACCATTGAGATTTGTAGAAAGCGCGTACACGCCAGCCTTCCACGTTTCCAAAGTTTCCAGCAGTCTAGAGGGACTTGTCTTAGCGCGCACGGCTGTGCTGAATTTGCGTTGGGTAGACACAACGGCTTCGACTTCGCTTAGGATCTTGTGGGCTCATGTACTCGTGGTAGGCCAAGACGTGTATAGTCGAGGGTCACACACCAGCTGCTTGCACGTTCGAAATACAATCGGTAGTAACTTCTTACTCCACTCTATGTTGAACTCGTATAGTATGTATATTGGCGGTTGTGGCGGTTTGCGCATTTTCTATCTACCCTCCGCTAATATGACTCTGTGGTCTGTCTCCTGAGATGGTGCGGTTGGAACTTGCGAGAGTGCACTATCGACGGTCGGCGTTTCCATTTCGTCAACTGTGCCATTTTTAGCCGCTGGCAAACGGCCGTCGACGGTCGATGCGAGACACCAACATAACGTTAGACCGCGACCCTCATGCCAGTTTTCTGTAGAACTGGTTTTAGTTTCTGGTGCACACTCGATACGCCATTACGATCACAATTACGTTGATTATTAAATCCAGTGTTGGAGTGACTGCAGCCAGCGCCGTCGCGCAACTCGTGTCGGTGTTATCTCTCGATACTTTCATTCGTATCCAAGCGTATGCAGAATCTACGGATCTGGTGAAGTTGCTTGTCACTAGCTTGCGCACGTTTGATATGGCACTTTGCGCGAGACTCACACAACCTGCAGTGGCGACCGTCGCGTCAGTGCAAAGTTTTTCCGATATATCGCTCGCAACATCGTTTGTCATTTGCTGTACACTGCGCACACTGGCCGCGAGGTCGCGGAGAGGGTCTTCGTTACGAGTTGTGTAATATCCGCTGACTTGCCGATTCAATTCTGGTGGCGCTGACCCAAACGAGAACGCTTTTAAGGCGCATGTCGTGGTAACTCTGGTAGCGCCGTGGTTGACGAGGACGATCATCTTTAGCAATAGTTCATCTCGAAGCACAACGATGGTGAGGGCGACGGGTTGGCCGGTTCCGCCTTCAGGCCACTCGGTTGCCGCTAGATTGCCCAATGCCACACACGCAGACGAACCCTGTACACACTCAATGACCCGTGTGCGATCGTTGATTTCTGCTAGTACGTTTGCTAGTTCTACGTGCTTCCACGGATCGGGCGTGGGCACGCGCTTGTTTTAGAGGCAATTTCGCGCAGCCTCTACCCTGCACGACCGCTCGTGGCCGCACTAGCTATATTTATCTTTATTTGTTTCACACACACACACACACACACACACACACACACACACACACACACACACACACGCACACACACACACACACACACAGGCCCTTGCGCCCTTACAACACCCAAGAAAAAAAATGATCTCGCTGTCTGTACTGGGTGTACTCTCAGTAGTCGCAGTTGCTCAGTCCATGGTGGTACGCTCACATAACGCCTCTGAGATACGTCCCATCACACCACCTCCTAGACTACTCGCGAAGGAGTATTCAACACTCCCTTTGTACGAAGACAACCATTATAACTAGCACAGCACAACGCTTGCCGCACGCGAAGACAACATGCAGGAGACAACGCTACCACCTGTCGTGAGAACAACGGATTCGAGTGACAACGATCGCGACTATGACGAGCACATTACAACACCCTCTGTGCACGAAGACCAGGTGCAGGAGACAACGCTACCACCTGTCATGAGAAACAAGAGTTTGGTTAACAATGATCATCGTCGTGTCCCATTGTAAACGGGCGCGCCATTGCACACATCGTACATGTGTGTTAACCCACCTGTATGCGACAGACTTTGTGTGTTGCATGACATCGAGATGTATTGACGTCTGTGTCAATACAGGACTCTCTATAAGCCGGGAGCTGGACGCTAACGACCCGTGCATGCGCCACACAAAAGGTATCGTACATGTGTTAACCCACCTGTATGCGACAGACTTTGTGTGTTGCATGACATCGAGATGTATTGACGTCTGTGTCAATACAGGACTCTCTAAGCTGGGAGCTGGACGCTAATGACCCGTGCATGCGCCACACAAAAGGCAACTCGACTAACTACAAAACGAATATTGTGATGTAGAAAGTTGGCTCGACTGTTTGAATCAGCTGCAGCTGCGGTTTACTCACGAAGTGAATCGCACGCTTGTTAGAAGTACATTCGGAACACTTAAAAAATACATCGCTCTCATCGAGTTCCGTCTCAGCGTTCACCGGCTGATGGGCAAGAGCGTGACATGGGATCGCCAGGAACTTACTTAAGGACTATCATCTCATTTGGCATTTACTCACGGACCCAAGAAACCAGTTCCGAAAAATGGTCGAGAATTATAACTTGTCTAATAGCAACTGGAAGATATGTTGCGTCATAAGCCTCTGATGGTTCACAAGGTGCACGGTCCACTCGAAATCCTAATGCTGTATTTGTAGTACATACACTAAGTCTTCTCTGTTGATGTCAGAGTACAGTTTTATTAGAGTTTTACTTTGCAACAATGGGATTCGAGCAATTGATGTGTATATTTTTAATAGTGCACAATGCTACTATTCCTAGGCTGAATGTGTGACATGGGTCTTATGTATCATTATGTATCGTTTCCATTAAGTACTAATGGCATTTACTCACGGACCCAAGAAACCAGTTCCGAAAAATGGTCGAGAATTATAACTTGTCTAATAGCAACTGGAAGATATGTTGCGTCATAAGCCTCTGATGGTTCACAAGGTGCACGGTCCACTCGAAATCCTAATGCTGTATTTGTAGTACATACACTAAGTCTTCTCTGTTGATGTCAGACTAGAGTTTTATTAGAGTTTTACTTTGCAACAATGGGATTCGAGCAATTGATGTGTATATTTTTAATAGTGCACAATGCTACTATTCCTAGGCTGAATGTGTGACATGGCTCTTATGTATCATTATGTATCGTTTCCATTAAGTACTAATTTAAATAAAGTCCCTCTGTCCTCAGTGCTAGGTTGTGAATTTAAGTGGCAAGACGCTCCTCGGGGCGCATATTGCTTGGGCCTCTCTCCTGGATGCCCTCTGTCAGACCGAGTGTTGACATGTGGCAAGACTCTCCTCGGGGCGCGTCTTGCTTGGGCTTCTCTCATGGAGGCCCTCAGTCAGACCCAGTGTTGACATTTGTCAAGACGCTCCTCGGGGCGTGTCTTGCTTGGGCTTCTCTCCTGGAGGCCCTCAGTCAGACCCATTGTTGACATGTGGCAAGACGCTCCTCGGGGCACGTCTTGCTTGGGCCTCTCTCCTGGAGGCGCTCAAACAGACCGAGTAGTGACATGTGGCAAGACGCTCCTCGGGGCGCGTCTTGCTGGGGCTTCTCTCATGGAGGCACTCAGTCAGACCCAGTGTTGACATGTGGCAAGACGCTCCTCGGGGCGCGTCTTGCTTGGACCTCTCTCCCTGAGGCGCTCAGTAAGACCGAGTAGTGACATGTGGCAAGACGCTCCTCGGGGCGCGTCTTGCTTGGGCCTCTCTCATGGAGGCCCTCTGTCAGACCCAGTGTTGACATGTGTCAAGACGCTCCTCGGGGGGCGTCTTGCTTTGGCCTCTCTCCTGGAGGCACTCAGTCTGACCGAGTGCTGACATGTGGCAAGAAGCTCCTCGGGGCGCGTCTTGCTTGGACTTCTCTCCCGGAGGCCCTCAGTAAGAACCATTGTTGACATGTGGCAAGACGCTCCTCGGGGCGCGTCTTGCTTGGGCCTCTCTCCAGAAGGCCCTCAATCAGACCCAGTGTTGTCACGTGGCAAGACACTCCTCGGGGCGCGTCTTGCTTGGGCCTCTCTCCTGGAGGCCCTCTGTCATACCCAGTGTTGACATGTGTCAAGACGCTCCTCGGGGCGCGTCTTGCTTGGGCTTCTCTCCTGGAGGCCCTCAGTCAGACCCATTGTTGGCATGTGGCAAGACGCTCCTCGGGGCGCGTCTTGCTTGGGCCTCTCTCCTGGAGGCGCTCAGTCAGACCGAGTGCTGACATGTGGCAAGACGCTCCTCGGGGCGCGTCTTGCTTGGGCTTCTCTCCTGGAGGCGCTCAGAACGACCCAGTGTTGACATGTGACAAGACGCTCCTCGGGGCGCGTCTTGCTTGGGCCTCTCTCCTGGAGGCGCTCAGTCAGAACCAGAGGTGACATGTGGCAAGACGCTCCTCGGGGCGCGTCTTGCTTGGGCCTCTCTCCTGGAGGCCCTCTGTCAGACCCAGTGTTGACATGTGGCAAGACGCTCCTCCGGGCGCATCTTGCTTGGGCCTCTCTCCTGGAGGCCCTCAGTCAGACCCATTGTTGACATGTGGCAAGACGCTCCTCGGGGCGCGTCTTGCTTGGGCCTCTCTCCTGGAGGCGCTCAGTCAGACCGAGTGCTGACATAAGGCAAGACGCTCCTCGGGGCGCGTCTTGCTGGGGCCTCTCTCCTGGAGGCGCTCAGTCAGACCCAGTGCTGACATGTGGCAAGACGCTCCTCGGGGCGCGTCTTGCTTGGTTCTCTCTCCTGGAGGCGCTCAGTCAGACTGAGTAGTGACATGTGGCCTGACGATCCTCGGGGCACGTCTTGCTTGGGCCTCTCTCCAGGAGGCGCTCAGTCAGACCCAGTGGTGACATGTGGCAAGACACTCCTCGGGGCGCGTCTTGCTTGGGCCTCTCTCGTGGAGGCCCTCTGTCAGACCCAGTGTTGACATGTGTCAAGACGCTCCTCGGGGCGCGTCTTGCTTGGGCTTCTCTCCTGGAGGCCCTCAGTGAGACCCATTGTTGGCATGTGGCAAGACGCTCCTCGGGGCGCGTCTTGCTTGGGCTTCTCTCCTGGAGGCGCTCAGACAGACCCAGTGTTGACATGTGACAAAACGCTCCTCGGGGCGCGTCTTGCTTGGGCCTCTCTCCTGGAGGCGCTCAGTCAGAACCAGAGGTGACATGTGGCAAGACGCTCCTCGGGGCGCGTCTTGCTTGGGCCTCTCTCCTGGAGGCCCTCTGTCAGACCCAGTGTTGACATGTGGCACGACGCTCCTCCGGGCGCATCTTGCTTGGGCCTCTCTCCTGGAGGCGCTCAGTCAGACTGAGTAGTGACATGTTGCAAGACGCTCCTCGGGGCGCGTCTTGCTTGGGCCTCTCTCCTGGAGGCGCTCAGTCAGACTGAGTAGTGACATGTGGCCTGACGCTCCTCGGGGCGCGTGTTGCTTGGGCCTCTCTCCTGGAGGCGCTCAGTCTGACCAAGTGGTGACATGTGGCAAGACACTCCTCGGGGCGTGTCTTGCTTGGGCCTCTCTCCTGGAGGCCCTCTGTCATACCCAGTGTTGACATGTGTCAAGAGGCTCCTCGGGGCGCGTCTTGCTTGGGCTTCTCTCCTGGAGGCCCTCAGTCAGACCCATTGATGGCATGTGGCAAGACGCTCCTCGGGGCGCGTCTTGCTTGGGCCTCTCTCCTGGAGGCGCTCAGTCAGACCGAGTGCTGACATGTGGCAAGACGCTCCTCGGGCCGCGAGTTGCTTGGGCTTCTCTCCTGGAGGCCCTCAGTCAGACCCATTGTTGACATGTGGCAAGACGCTCCTCGGGGCGCGTCTTGCTTGGGCCTCTCTCCTGGAGGCGCTCAGTCAGACCGAGTGCTGACATGTGGCAAGACGCTCCTCGGGGCGCGTCTTGCTTGGGCTTCTCTCCTGGAGGCGCTCAGAAAGACCCAGTGTTGACATGTGACAAGACGCTCCTCGGGGCGTGTCTTGCTTGGGCCTCTCTCCTGGAGGCGCTCAGTCAGAACCAGAGGTGACATGTGGCAAGACGCTCCTCGGGGCGCGTCTTGCTTGGGCCTCTCTCCTGGTGGCCCTCTGTCAGACCCAGTGTTGACATGTGGCAAGACGCTCCTCCGGGCGCATCTTGCTTGGGCCTCTCTCCTGGAGGCCCTCAGTCAGACCCATTGTTGACATGTGGCAAGACGCTCCTCGGGGCGCGTCTTGCTTGGGCCTCTCTCCTGGAGGCGCTCAGTCAGACCGAGTGCTGACATAAGGCAAGACGCTCCTCGGGGCGCGTCTTGATGGGGCCTCTCTCCTGGAGGCGCTCAGTCAGACACAGTGCTGACATGTTGCAAGACGCTCCTCGGGGCGCGTCTTGCTTGGGCCTCTCTCCTGGAGGCGCTCAGTCAGACCCAGTGGTGACATGTGGCAAGACACTCCTCGGGGCGCGTCTTGCTTGGGCTTCTCTCCTGGAGGCCCTCAGTAAGACCCATTGTTGACATGTGGCAAGACGCTCCTCGGGGCGCGTCTTGCTTGGGCCTCTCTCCTGGAGGCGCTCAGTCAGACTGAGTAGTGACATGTGGCCTGACGCTCCTCGGGGCGCGTGTTGCTTGGGCCTCTCTCCTGGAGGCGCTCAGTCAGACCAAGTGGTGACATGTGGCAAGACGCTCCTCGGGGCGCGTCTTGCTTGGGCCTCTCTCCAGAAGGCGCTCAGTCAGAATGAGTAGTGACATGCGGTCTGACGCTCCTCGGGGCGCGTGTTGCTTGGGCCTCTCTCCTGGAGGCGCTCAGTCAGACCAAGTGGTGACATGTGGCAAGACACTTCTCGGGGCGCGTCTTGCTTGGGCCTCTCTCCTGGAGGCCCTCTGTCAGACCCAGTGTTGACATGTGGCAAGACACTCCTCGGGGCGCGTCTTGCTTGGGCCTCTCTCATGGAGGCCCTCTGTCAGACCCAGTGTTGACATGTGTCAAGACGCTCCTCGGGGCGCGTCTTGCTTTGGCCTCTCTCCTGGAGGCGCTCAGTCAGACCGAGTGCTGACATGTGGCAAGACGCTCCTCGGGCCGCGTGTTGCTTGGGCTTCTCTCCTGGAGGCCCTCAGTCAGACCCATTGTTGACATGTGGCAAGACGCTCCTCGGGGCGCGTCTTGCTTGGGCCTCTCTCCTGGAGGCGCTCAGTCAGACCGAGTGCTGACATTTGGCAAGACACTCCTCGGGGCGCGTCTTGCTTGGGCTTCTCTCCTGGAGGCGCTCAGACAGACCCAGTGTTGACATGTGACAAGACGCTCCTCGGGGCGCGTCTTGCTTGGGCCTCTCTCCTGGAGGCGCTCAGTCAGAACCAGAGGTGACATGTGGCAAGACGCTCCTCGGGGCGCGTCTTGCTTGGGCCTCTCTCCTGGAGGCGCTCAGTCAGAATGAGTAGTGACATGCGGTCTGACGCTCCTCGGGGCGCGTGTTGCTTGGGCCTCTCTCCTGGAGGTGCTCAGTCAGACCAAGTGGTGACATGTGGCAAGACACTTCTCGGGGCGCGTCTTGCTTGGGCCTCTCTCCTGGAGGCCCTCTGTCAGACCCAGAGGAGACATGTGGCAAGACGCTCCACGGGGCGCGTCTTGCTTGGGCTTCTCTCCTGGAGGCCCTCAGTCAGACCCATTGTTGACATGTGGCAAGACGCTCCTCGGGGCACGTCTTGCTTGGGCCTCTCTCCTGGAGGCGCTCAGTCAGACCGAGTAGTGACATGTGGCAAGACGCTCCTCGGGGCGCGTCTTGCTTGGACCTCTCTCCTGGAGGCGCTCAGTTAGACCGAGTAGTGACATGTCGCAAGACGCTCCTCGGGGCGCGTCTTGCTTGGGCCTCTCTCATAGAGGCCCTCTGTCAGACCCAGTGTTGACATGTGGCAAGACGCTCCTCGGGGTGCGTCTTGCTTGGGCCTCTCTCCTGGAGGCCCTCTGTCAGACCCAGTGTTGACATGTGGCAAAACGCTCCTCCGGGCGCATCTTGCTTGGGCCTCTCTCCTGGAGGCCCTCAGTAAGACCCGTTGTATACATGTGGCAAGACGCTCCTCGGGGCGCGTCTTGCTTGGGCCTCGCTCCAGAAGGCCCTCAATCAGACCCAGTGTTGACATGTGGCAAGACGCTCCTCGGGGCGCGTCTTGCTTGGGCTTCTCTCATGGAGGCCCTCAGTCAGACCCAGTGTTTACATGTGTCAAGACGCTCCTCGGGGCGTGTCTTGCTTGGGCCTCTCTCCTGGAGGCGCTCAAACAGACCGAGTAGTGACATGTGGCAAGACGCTCCTCGGGGCGCGTCTTGCTGGGGCTTCTCTCATGGAGGCACTCAGTCAGATCCAGTGTTGACATGTGGCAAGACGCTCCTCGGGGCACGTCTTGCTTGGACCTCTCTCCCTGAGGCGCTCAGTCAGACCGAGTAGTGACATGTGGCAAGACGCTCCTCGGGGCGCGTCTTGCTTGGACCTCTCTCCCTGAGGCGCTCAGTCAGACCCAGTGTTGACATTTGGCAAGACACTCCTCGGGGCGCGTCTTGCTTGGGCCTCTCTCATGGAGGCCCTCTGTCAGACCCAGTGTTGACATGTGTCAAGACGCTCCTCGGGGGGCGTCTTGCTTTGGCCTCTCTCCTGGAGGCGCTCAGTCTGACCGAGTGCTGACATGTGGCAAGAAGCTCCTCGGGGCGCGTCTTGCTTGGGCTTCTCACCTGGAGGCCCTCAGTAAGAACCATTGTTGACATGTGGCAAGACGCTCCTCGGGGCGCGTCTTGCTTGGGCCTCTCTCCAGAAGGCCCTCAATCAGACCCAGTGTTGACACGTGGCAAGACGCTCCTCGGGGCGCGTCTTGCTTGGGCCTCTCTCCTGGAGGCGCTCAGTCAGACCAAGTGGTGACATGTGGCAAGACACTCCTCGAGGCGCGTCTTGCTTGGGCCTCTCTCCTGGAGGCCCTCTGTCAGACCCAGTGTTGACATGTGGCAAGACACTCCTCGGGGCGCGTCTTGCTTGGGCCTCTCTCATGGAGGCGCTCAGTCAGACCGAGTGCTGACATGTGGCAAGAAGCTCCTCGGGGCGTGTCTTGCTTGGGCTTCTCTCCTGGATGCCCTCAGTAAGACTCATTGTTGACATGTGGCAAGACGCTCCTCGGGGCGCGTCTTGCTTGGGCCTCTCTCCTGGAGGCGCTCAGTCAGACTGAGTAGTGACATGTGGCCTGACACTCCTCGGGGCGCGTGTTGCTTGGGCCTCTCTCCTGGAGGCGCTCAGTCAGACCAAGTGGTGACATGTGGCAAGACGCTCCTCGGGGCGCGTCTTGCTTGGGCCTCTCTCCAGAAGGCCCTCAATCAGACCCAGTGTTGACACGTGGCAAGACGCTCCTCGGGGCGCGTCTTGCTTGGGCCTCTCTCCTGGAGGCGCTCAGTCAGAATGAGTAGTGACATGCGGTCTGACGCTCCTCGGGGCGCGTGTTGCTTGGGCCTCTCTCCTGGAGGCGCTCAGTCAGACCAAGTGGTGACATGTGGCAAGACACTTCTCGGGGCACGTCTTGCTTGGGCCACTCTCCTGGAGGCCCTCTGTCAGACCCAGTGTTGACATGTGGCAAGACACTCCTCGGGGCGCGTCTTGCTTGGGCCTCTCTCATGGAGGCCCTCTGTCAGACCGAGTGCTGACATGTGGCAAGACGCTCCTCGGGCCGCGTGTTGCTTGGGCTTCTCTCCTGGAGGCCCTCACTCAGACCCATTGTTGACATGTGGCAAGACGCTCCTCGGGGTGCGTCTTGCTTGGGCCTCTCTCCTGGAGGCGCTCAGTCAGACCGAGTGCTGACATTTGGCAAGACACTCCTCGGGGCGCGTCTTGCTTGGGCTTCTCTCCTGGAGGCGCTCAGACAGACCCAGTGTTGACATGTGACAAGACGCTCCTCGGGGCGCGTCTTGCTTGGGCCTCTCTCCTGGAGGCGCTCAGTCAGAACCAGAGGTGACATGTGGCAAGACGCTCCTCGGGGCGCGTCTTGCTTGGGCCTCTCTCCTGGAGGCCCTCTGTCAGACCCAGTGTTGACATGTGGCAAGACGCTCCTCCGGGCGCATCTTGCTTGGGCCTCTCTCCTGGAGGCCCTCAGTCAGACCCATTGTTGACATGTGGCAAGACGCTCCTCGGGGCGCGTCTTGCTTGGGCCTCTCTCCTGGAGGCGCTCAGTAAGACCGAGTGCTGACATAAGGCAAAACGCTCCTCGGGGCGCTCATTGCTTGGGCCTCTCTCCTGAATTCCCTCTGTCAGACCGAGTAGTGACATGTGGCAAGACGCTCCTCGGGGCGCGTCTTGCTTGGACCTCCCTCCTGGAGGCGCTCAGTTAGACCGAGTAGTGACATTTGGCAAGACGCTCCTCGGGGCGCGTCTTGCTTGGGCCTCTCTCCTGGAGGCGCTCAGTCAGACCGAGTGCTGACATAAGGCAAGACGCTCCTCGGGGCGCGTCTTGCTTGGGCCTCTCTCCTGGAGGCGCTCAGTCAGACACAGTGTTGACATGTGGCAAGACACTCCTCGGGGCGCGTCTTGCTTGGGCTTCTCTCATGGAGGCCCTCAGTAAGACCCATTGTTGACATGTGGAAAGAAGCTCCTCGGGGCGCGTCTTTCTTTGGCTTCTCTCCTGGAGGCCCTCAGTCAGACCCATTGTTGACATGTGGCAAGACGCTCCTCGGGGCGCGTATTGCTTGGGCCTCTCTCCTGGAGGCCCTCAGTCAGACCCATTGTTGACATTTGGCAAGACGCTCCTCGGGGCACGTGTTGCTTGGACCTCTCTCCTGGAGGCGCTCAGTCAGACCGAGTAATGACATGTGGCAAGACGCTCCTCGGGGTATGTCTTGCTTGGGCCTCTCTCCTGGAGGCGCTCAATTAGACCCAGTGTTGACATGTGGCAAGACGCTCCTCGGGGCGCGTCTTGCTTGGGCTTCTCTCCTGGAGGCCCTCAGTGAGACCCATTGTTGACATGTGGCAAGAAGCTCCTCGGGGCGCTTCTTGCTTGGGCCTCTCTCCTGGAGGCGCTCAGTCAGACCGAGTGCTGACATGTGGCAAGACGCTCCTCGGGGCGCGTCTTGCTGGGGCCTCTCTCCTGGAGGCGCTCAGTCAGACCCAGTGTTGACATGTGGCCTGACGCTCCTCGGGGCGCGTCTTGCTTGGGCTTCTCTCCTGGAGGCCCTCAGTCAGACCCATTGTTGACATGTGGCAAGACGCTCCTCGGGGCACGTCTTGCTTGGGCCTCTCTCCTGGAGGCACTCAGTCAGAACGAGTAGTGACATGTGGCAAGACGCTCCTCGGGGTGCGTCTTGCTTGGACCTCTCTCCTGGAGGCGCTCAGTTAGACCGAGTAGTGACATGTCGCAAGACGCTCCTCGGGGCGCGTCTTGCTTGGGCCTCTCTCCTGGAGGCGCTCAGTCAGCCCGAGTGCTGACATAAGGCAAGACGCTCCTCGGGGCGCGTCTTGCTTGGGCCTCTCTCCTGGAGGCGCTCAGTCAGACCCAGTGGTGACATGTGGCAAGACGCTCCTCGGGGCGCATCTTGCTTGGGCCTCTCTCCTGGAGGCGCTCAGTCAGACCCAGTGTTGACACGTGGCAAGACGCTCCTCGGGGCACGTCTTGCTTTGGCCTCTCTCCTGGAGGCGCTCAGTCAGACCGAGTGCTGACATGTGGCAAGAAGCTACTCGGGGCGCGTCTTGCTTGGGCTTCTCTCCTGGAGGCCCTCAGTAAGACCCATTGTTGACATGTGGCAAGACGCTCCTCGGGGCGCGTCCTGCTTGGGCCTCTCTCCTGGAGGCGCTCAGTCAGACTGAGTAGTGACATGTGGCCTGACGCTCCTCGGGGCGCGTGTTGCTTTGGCCTCTCTCCTGCAGGCGCTCAGTCAGACCAAGTGGTGACATGTGGCAAGACACTCCTCGGGGCGCTTCTTGCTTGGGCCTCTCTCCTGGAGGCCCTCTGTAATACCCAGTGTTGACATGTGTCAAGACGCTCCTCGGGGCGCGTCTTGCTTGGGCCTCTCTCCTGGAGGCCCTCTGTCATACCCAGTGTTGACATGTGTCAAGACGCTCCTCGGGGCGCGTCTTGCTTGGGCTTCTCTCCTGGAGGCCCTCAGTCAGACCCATTGTTGGCATGTGGCAAGACGCTCCTCGGGGCGCGTCTTGCTTGGGCCTCTCTCCTGGAGGCGCTCAGTCAGACCGAGTGCTGACATGTGGCAAGACGCTCCTCGGGCCGCGTGTTGCTTGGGCTTCTCTCCTGGAGGCCCTCAGTCAGACCCATTGTTGACATGTGGCAAGACGCTCCTCGGGGCGCGTCTTGATTGGGCCTCTCTCCTGGAGGCGCTCAGTCAGACTGAGTAGTGACATGTGGCCTGACGATCCTCGGGGCACGTCTTGCTTGGGCCTCTCTCCTGGAGGCGCTCAGTCAGACCCAGTGGTGACATGTGGCAAGACACTCCTCGGGGCGCGTCTTGCTTGGGCTTCTCTCCTGGAGGCCCTCAGTCAGACCCATTGTTGACATGTGGCAAGACGCTCCTCGGGGCGCGTCTTGCTTGGGCTTCTCTCCTGGAGGCGCTCAGACAGACCCAGTGTTGACATTTGACAAGACGCTCCTCGGGGCGCGTCTTGCTTGGGCCTCTCTCCTGGAGGCGCTTAGTCAGAACCAGAGGTGACATGTGGCAAGACGCTCCTCGGGGCGCGTCTTGCTTGGTCCTCTCTCCTGGAGGCCCTCTGTCAGACCCAGTGTTGACATGTGGCAAGACGCTCCTTCGGGCGCATCTTGCTTGGGCCTCTCTCCTGGAGGCCCTCAGTCAGACCCATTGTTGACATGTGGCAAGACGCTCCTCGGGGCGCGTCTTGCTTGGGCCTCTCTCCTGGAGGCGCTCAGTCAGACCGAGTGTTGACATGTGGCAAGACGCTCCTCGGGGCGCGTCTTGCTTGGGCCTCTCTCCTGGAGGCGCTCAGTCAGACCCAGTGTTGACATGTGGCAAGACGCTCCTCGGGGCGCGTCTTGCTTGGGCCTCTCTCCTGGAGGCGCTCAGTCACACCCAGTGTTGACACGTGGCAAGACGCTCCTCGGGGCGCGTCTTGCTTGGGCCTCTCTCCTGGAGGCGCTCAGTCAGACCCAGTGTTGGCATGTGGCAAGACACTCCTCGGGGCGCGTCTTGGTTGGGCCTCTCTCCTGGAGGCGCTCATTCAGACCCAGTGGTGACATGTGGCAAGACGCTCCTCGGGGCGCGTATTGCTTGGGCCTCTCTCCTGAATGCCCTCTGTCAGACCGAGTGTTGACATGTGGCAAGACTCTCCTCGGGGCGCGTCTTGCACTCGGGCTGACTGAGCGCCTCCAGGAGAGAGGCCCAAGCAAGACGCGCCCCGAGGAGCGTCTTGCGACATGTCACTACTCGGTCTAACTGAGCGCCTCCAGGAGAGAGGTCCAAGCAAGACGCACCCCGAGGAGCGTCTTGCCACATGTCACTACTCGGTCTGACTGAGTGCCTCCAGGAGAGAGGCCCAAGCAAGACGTGCCCCGAGGAGCGTCTTGCCACATGTCAACAATGGGTCTGACTGAGGGCCTCCAGGAGAGAAGCCCAAGCAAGACGCGCCCCGAGGAGCGTCTTGCCACATGTCAGCACTCGGTCTGACTGAGCGCCTCCAGGAGAGAGGCCCAAGCAAGAAGCGCCCCGAGGAGCTTCTTGCCACATGTCACCAATGGGTCTCACTGAGGGCCTCCAGGAGAGAAGCCCAAGCAAGACGCGCCCCGAGGAGCGTCTTGCCACATGTCAACACTGGGTCTAATTGAGCGCCTCCAGGAGAGAGGCCCAAGCAAGACATACCCCGAGGAGCGTCTTGCCACATGTCACTACTCGGTCTGACTGAGCGCCTCCAGGAGAGAGGTCCAAGCAACCCGTGCCCCGAGGAGCGTCTTGCCACATGTCAACAATGGGTCTGACTGAGGGCCTCCAGGAGAGAAGCCCAAGCAAGAAGCGCCCCGAGGAGCGTCTTGCCACATGTCAACACTGGGTCTGACTGAGCGCCTCCAGGAGAGAGGCCCAAGCAAGACACGCCCCGAGGAGCGTCTTGACACATGTCAACACTGGGTCTGACTGAGTGCCTCCATGAGAGAAGCCCAAGCAAGACGCGCCCCGAGGAGAGTCTTGCCACATGTCAACACTGGGTCTGACAGAGGGCATCCAGGAGAGAGGCCCAAGCAATACGCGCCCCGAGGAGCGTCTTGCCACATGTCAACAATGGGTCTGACTGAGGGCCTCCAGGAGAGAAGCCAAAGCAAGACGCGCCCCGAGGAGCTTCTTTCCACATGTCAACAATGGGTCTTACTGAGGGCCTCCATGAGAGAAGCCCAAGCAAGACGCGCCCCGAGGAGTGTCTTTCCACATGTCAACACTGTGTCTGACTGAGTGCCTCCAGGAGAGAGGCCCAAGCAAGACGCGCCCAGAGGAGCGTCTTGCCACGTGTCAACACTGGGTCTGACTTAGCGCCTCCAGGAGAGAGGCCCAAGCAAGATGCGCCTCGAGGAGCGTCTTGCCACGTGTCACCACTGGGTCTGACTGAGCTCCTCCAGGAGAGAGGCCCAAGCAAGACGCGCCCAGAGGAGCGTCTTGCCACTTGTCACCACTGGGTCTGATTGAGCACCTCAAGGAGAGAGGCCCCAGCAAGACGCGCCCCGAGGAGCGTCTTGCCTTATGTCAGCACTCGGTCTGACTGAGCGCCTCCAGGAGAGAGGCCCAAGGAAGACGCGCCCCGAGGAGCGTCTTGCCAAATGTCACTACTCGGTCTGACTGAGCGCCTCCAGGAGGGAGGTCCAAGCAAGACGCGCCCCGAGGAGCGTCTTGCCACATGTCACTACTCGGTCTGACTGAGCGCCTCCAGGAGAGAGGCCCAAGAAGACGTGCCCCGAGGAGCGTCTTGCCACATGTCAACAATGGGTCTGACTGAGGGACTCCAGGAGAGAAGCCCAAGCAAGACGCGCCCAGAGGAGCGTCTTGCCACATGTCAACACTGGGTCTGACTGAGCGCCTCCAGGAGAGAGGCCCAAGCAAGACACGCCCCGAGTAGCGTCTTGACACATGTCAACACTTGGTCGGACTGAGGGCCTCCATGAGAGAAGCCCAAGCAAGACGCGCCCCGAGGAGAGTCTTGCCACATGTCAACACTCGGTCTGAAAGAGGGAATTCAGGAGAGAGGCCCAAGCAATGAGCGCCCCGAGGAGCGTCTTGCCTTATGTCAGCACTCGGTCTTACTGAGCGCCTCCAGGAGAGAGGCCCAAGCAAGACGCGCCCCGAGGAGCGTCTTGCCACATGTCAACAATGGGTCTGACTGAGGGCCTCCAGGAGAGAGGCCCAAGCAAGATGCGCCCGGAGGAGCGTCTTGCCACATGTCAACACTGGGTCTGACAGAGGGCCTCCAGGAGAGAGGCCCAAGCAAGACGCGCCCCGAGGAGCGTCTTGCCACATGTCACCTCTGGTTCTGACTGAGCGCCTCCAGGAGAGAGGCCCAAGCAAGACGCGCCCCGAGGAGCGTCTTGTCACATGTCAACACTGGGTCTGTCTGAGCGCCTCCAGGAGAGAAGCCCAAGCAAGACGCGCCCCGAGGAGTGTCTTGCCAAATGTCGGCACTCGGTCTGACTGAGCGCCTCCAGGAGAGAGGCCCAAGCAAGACGCGCCCCGAGGAGCGTCTTGCCACATGTCAACAATGTGTCTGACTGAGGGCCTCCAGGAGAGAAGCCCAAGCAACACGCGGCCCGAGGAGCGTCTTGCCACATGTCAGCACTCGGTCTGACTGAGCGCCTCCAGGAGAGAGGCCAAAGCAAGACGCGCCCCGAGGAGCGTCTTGACACATGTCAACACTGGGTCTGACAGAGGGCCTCCATGAGAGAGGCCCAAGCAAGACGCGCCCGGAGGAGCGTCTTGCCACATGTCAACACTGGGTCTGACAGAGGATCTCCAGGAGAGAGGCCCAAGCAAGATGCGCCCCGAGGAGCGTCTTGCCACATGTCACCTCTGGTTCTGACTGAGCGCCTCCAGGAGAGAGGCCCGAGCAAGATGCGCCCCGAGGAGCGTCTTGTCACATGTCAACACTGGGTCTGTCTGAGCGCCTCCAGGAGAGAAGCCCAAGCAAGACGCGCCCCGAGGAGTGTCTTGCCAAATGTCAGCACTCGGTCTGACTGAGCGCCTCCAGGAGAGAGGCCCAAGCAAGACGCGCCCCGAGGAGCATCTTGCCACATGTCAACAATGGGTCTGACTGAGCGCCTCAAGGAGAGAGGCCCAAGCAAGACGCGCCCAAAGGAGCGTCTTGCAACATGTCAACAATGGGTCTGACTGAGCGCCTCCAGGAGAGAGGCCCAAGCAACACGCGCCCCGAGGAGCGTCAGGCCACATGTCACTACTCAGTCTGACTGAGCGCCTCCAGGAGAGAGGCCCAAGCAAGACGCGCCCCGAGGAGCGTCTTGCCACGTGTCAACACTGGGTCTGATTGTGGGCCTTCTGGAGAGAGGCCCAAGCAAGACGCGCCCCGAGGAGCGTCTTGCCACATGTCAACAATGGGTCTTACTGAGGGCCTCCAGGAGAGAAGCCCAAGCAACACGCACCCCGAGGAGCTTCTTGCCACATGTCAGCACTCGGTCTGACTGAGCGCCTCCAGGAGAGAGGCCCAAGCAAGACGCGCCCCGAGGAGTGTCTTGCCACATGTCAACACTCGGTCTGACAGAGGGAATTCAGGAGAGAGGCCCAAGCAATGAGCGCCCCGAGGAGCGTCTTGCCTTATGTCAGCACTCGGTCTTACTGAGCGCCTCCAGGAGAGAGGCCCAAGCAAGACGCGCCCCGAGGAGCGTCTTGCCACATGTCAACAATGGGTCTGACTGAGGGCCTCCAGGAGAGAGGCCCAAGCAAGATGCGCCCGGAGGAGCGTCTTGCCACATGTCAACACTGGGTCTGACAGAGGGCCTCCAGGAGAGAGGCCCAAGCAAGACGCGCCCCGAGGAGCGTCTTGCCACATGTCACCTCTGGTTCTGACTGAGCGCCTCCAGGAGAGAGGCCCAAGCAAGACGCGCCCCGAGGAGCGTCTTGTCACATGTCAACACTGGGTCTGTCTGAGCGCCTCCAGGAGAGAAGCCCAAGCAAGACGCGCCCCGAGGAGTGTCTTGCCAAATGTCGGCACTCGGTCTGACTGAGCGCCTCCAGGAGAGAGGCCCAAGCAAGACGCGCCCCGAGGAGCGTCTTGCCACATGTCAACAATGTGTCTGACTGAGGGCCTCCAGGAGAGAAGCCCAAGCAACACGCGGCCCGAGGAGCGTCTTGCCACATGTCAGCACTCGGTCTGACTGAGCGCCTCCAG
Source organism: Nothobranchius furzeri (assembly GCF_043380555.1). Classification (NCBI taxonomy): domain Eukaryota; kingdom Metazoa; phylum Chordata; class Actinopteri; order Cyprinodontiformes; family Nothobranchiidae; genus Nothobranchius; species Nothobranchius furzeri. The sequence continues at coordinate 4,209,340 of NC_091741.1, forward strand.
GAGAGAGGCCAAAGCAAGACGCGCCCCGAGGAGCGTCTTGACACATGTCAACACTGGGTCTGACAGAGGGCCTCCATGAGAGAGGCCCAAGCAAGACGCGCCCGGAGGAGCGTCTTGCCAAATGTCAGCACTCGGTCTGACTGAGCGCCTCCAGGAGAGAGGCCCAAGCAAGACGCGCCCCGAGGAGCATCTTGCCACATGTCAACAATGGGTCTGACTGAGCGCCTCAAGGAGAGAGGCCCAAGCAAGACGCGCCCAAAGGAGCGTCTTGCAACATGTCAACAATGGGTCTGACTGAGCGCCTCCAGGAGAGAGGCCCAAGCAACACGCGCCCCGAGGAGCGTCAGGCCACATGTCACTACTCAGTCTGACTGAGCGCCTCCAGGAGAGAGGCCCAAGCAAGACGCGCCCCGAGGAGCGTCTTGCCACGTGTCAACACTGGGTCTGATTGAGGGCCTTCTGGAGAGAGGCCCAAGCAAGACGCGCCCCGAGGAGCGTCTTGCCACATGTCAACAATGGGTCTTACTGAGGGCCTCCAGGAGAGAAGCCCAAGCAACACGCACCCCGAGGAGCTTCTTGCCACATGTCAGCACTCGGTCTGACTGAGCGCCTCCAGGAGAGAGGCCCAAGCAAGACGCGCCCCGAGGAGTGTCTTGCCACATGTCAACACTGGGTCTGATTGAGGGCCTTCTGGAGAGAGGCCCAAGCAAGACGCGTCCCGAGGAGCGTCTTGCCACATGTCAACAATGGTTCTTACTGAGGGCCTCCGGGAGAGAAGTCCAAGCAAGACGCGCCCCGAGGAGCTTCTTGCCACGTGTCACCACTGGGTCTGATTGAGCGCCTCCAGGAGAGAGGCCCCAGCAAGACCGGTCAGGCCTGCAGTGTACACATCAGAGACATGATGTTCTTTCACAGAACTGAGGTTGTTCATTACTAAATGACTTTTACAGGAATATTGTTATTATACTATTCAACAGGTTGATCATAATAATGTGTATTAAACCCACAACCTAGCACTGAGGACAGAGGGACTTTATTTAAATTAGTACTTAATGGAAACGATACATAATGATACACAAGAGCCATGTCATACATTCAGCCTAGGAATAGTACCATTGTGCACTATTAAAAATATACACATCAATTGCTCGAATCCCATTGTTGCAAAGTAAAACTCTAATAAAACTCTAGTCTGACATCAACAGAGAAGACTTAGTGTATGCACTACAAATACAGCATTAGGATTTCGAGTGGACCGTGCACCTTGTGAACCATCAGAGGCTTATGACGCAACATATCTTCCAGTTGCTATTAGACAAGTTATAATTCTCGACCATTTTTCGGAACTGGTTTCTTGGGTCCGTGAGTAAATGCCAAATGAGATGATAGTCCTTAAGTAAATTCCTTGCGATCCCATGTCACGCTCTTGCCCATCAGCCGGTGAACGCTGAGACGGAACTCGATGAGAGCGATGTATTTTTTAAGTGCTCCGAATGTACTTCTAACAAGCGTGCGATTCACTTCGTGAGTAAACCGCAGCTGCAGCTGATTCAAACAGTCGAGCCAACTTTCTACATCACAATATTCATTTTGTAGTTAGTCGAGTTACCTTTTGTGTGGCGCATGCACGGGTCGTTAGCGTCCAGCTCCCAGCTTAGAGAGTCCTGTATTGACACAGACGTCAATACATCTCGATGTCATGCAACACACAAAGTCTGTCGCATACAGGTGGGTTAACACATGTACGATACCTTTTGTGTGGCGCATGCACGGGTCGTTAGCGTCCAGCTCCCGGCTTATAGAGAGTCCTGTATTGACACAGACGTCAATACATCTCGATGTCATGCAACACACAAAGTCTGTCGCATACAGGTGGGTTAACACACATGTACGATGTGTGCGATGGCACGCCCAGTTTACAATGGGAAATGACGATGATCATTGTTAACCAAACTCTTGTTTCTCACGACAGGTGGTAGCGTTGTCTCCTGCACCTGGTCTTCGTTTACAGAGGGTGCTGTAATGTGCTCGTCATAGTCGCGATCGTTGTCACTCGAATCCGTTGTTCTCACGACAGGTGGTAGCGTTGTCTCCTGCATGTTGTCTTCGCGTGCGGCAAGCGTTGTGCTGTGCTCGTTATAATGGTTGTCTTCGTACAAAGGGGGTGTTGAATACTCCTTCGCGAGTAGTGTAGGAGGTGGTGTGATGGGACGTATCTCAGAGGCGTTATGTGAGCGTACCACCATGGCCTGAGCAACTGCGACTACTGAGATTACACCCAGTACAGACAGCGAGATCATTTTTTTACTTGGGTGTTGTACGTGTGGGTACAGCCGCTTTAATGGCAGTGAGAGCAAGTGGTCAAATGTATTTATAGGTCACTAGCAGAAACTAAGGCACGTGGTCAGAGTGTAATCGTAACCACCGTAGCTCTTGTCATAATTTAATTAACATAGAAATCAGAAACGGGCATGTCAGGATAGACATCGCGAGTGATAATGTGGCCAGTATCTGTGTGCGCTTGAGAGCACCTTGTTGTTCTACTGTGGTGCCCACGCCGCCGGGTCTGTAAATGTCATCGACCTTCTTTATATACGCATACGCTAAAGACCGTATATTCTCTATGGATTTGAACACGTCCTTTGTTTTGCGTAACACTTGAGCTGTCTCGAGCGTGATTTTGTGAGTGTACGCCAGTGTTTCGCGTGCACCGAGGTCCGAAAGGGTGTGCGCTACAACTATTAACCTTGGTTTGGGAGTGTGGCGAAACGCTCGCTCCGCTGTAATGGGCAGATGCAATGTTATCACCTGGTACTTTTCGTTAGTCGGGTCGTAACACACCGGTCCGTGACACGGACCGTCACATTGTATGGGGCACAGTAAGGACAACACGCCACCGACCGTGACTTCGCACTCGACCGCGGTGGTGTTGTCGATTTGCAAAGGATCACATACGCCTCTAAAGTCGCAATGAGGCACATTGTAGTCGACGCGACCGTCGGTCACCATAGCTTTCGTCAGCCAACACACTCGATTGCCCTTCGAAACATCGGCGATCAACGTGAGCGTAGAGGTCGCTGTCGCTTTACTGTACGCCAGGATATCCGTGTGTGAGTGCACGCTCGACGTCGATTGACAACCGGTCATGTCAGACCTGATCAGACCTTCCGAACACATGACCATTAGTTGTTGTGCGGCCGAGAGTATCGCGATCATACCGTTGAGATGTGTAGAAAGCGCGTACACGCCAGCCTTCCACGTTTCCAAAGTTTCCAGCAATCTAGAGGGACTTGTCTTAGCGCGCACGGCTGTGCTGAATTTGCGTTGGGTAGACACAACGGCTTCTACCTCGCTTAGGATCTTGTGGGCTCATGTACTCGTGGTAGGCCAAGACGTGTATAGTCGAGCGCGGTGACGCCCCGAACACTTGACCCGGTTTTGTTGTGGCGATATGCGTGTCCAGTAATGCGGCAAAGTCAGAAATCAGAAACGGGTATGTCAGGATAGAGTGCTCGTTATAATGGTTGTCTTCGTACAAAGCGGGTGTTGAATACTCCTTCGCGAGTAGTCTAGGAGGTGGTGTGATGGAACGTATCTCAGAGGCGTTATGTGAGCGTACCACCATGGCCTGAGCAACTGCGACTACTGAGAGTACACCCAGTACAGACAGCGAGATCAATTTTTTTTCTTGGGTGTTGTACGTGTGGGTACAGCCGCTTTAATGGCAGTGAGAGCAAGTGGGCAAATGTATTTATAGGTCACTAGCAGAAACTAAGGCACGTGGTCAGAGTGTAATCGTAACCACCTAAAGTAGCTCTTGTCATAATTTAATATACATAGAAATCAGAAACGGGTATGCCAGGATAGACATCGCGAGTGATAATGCGGCCAGTATCTGTGTGCGCTTGAGAGCACCTTGTTGTTCTACTGTGTTGCCCACGCCGCCGGGTCTGTAAATGTCATCGACCTGCTTGGGCCTCTCTCCTGGAGGCGCTCAGTCAGACCGAGTAGTGACATGTGGCAAGACGCTCCTCGGTGCGCGTCTTGCTTGGACCTCCCTCCTGGAGGCGCTCAGTCAGACCGAGTAGTGACATGTGGCAAGACGCTCCTCGGGGCGTGTCTTGCTTGGACCTCTCTCCTGGAGGCGCTCAGTTAGACCGAGTAGTGACATGTGGCAAGACGCTCCTCGGGGCGGGTCTTGCTTGGGCCTCTCTCCTGGAGGCGCTCAGTCAGAACTGGAAGATATGTTGCGTCATAAGCCTCTGATGGTTCACCAGGTGCATGGTCCACTCGAAATCCTAATGCTGTATTTGTAGTACATACACTAAGTCTTCTCTGTTGATGTCAGACTAGAGTTTTATTAGAGTTTTACTTTGCAACAATGGGATTCGAGCAATTGATGTGTATATTTTTAATAGTGCACAATGCTACTATTCCTAGGCTGAATGTATGACATGGCTCTTATGTATCATTATGTATCGTTTCCATTAAGTACTAATTTAAATAAAGTCCCTCTGTCCTCAGTGCTAGGTTGTGGGTTTAATGTACATTATTATGATCAACCTGTTGAATAGTATAAGCCCCATACAATGTGACGGTCCGTGTGACGGACCGGTGTGTTACGACCCGACTAACGAAACGTACCAGGTGATAACATTGCATCTGCCCATTACAGCGGAGCGAGCGTTTCGCCACACTCCCAGCCCCAGGTTAATAGTTGTAGCGCACGCCCTTTCGGACCTCGGTGCACGCGAAACACTGGTGTACACTCACAACATCACGCTCGAGACAGCTCAAGCGTTACGCGAAACAAAGGACGTGTTCAAATCCATAGAGAATATACGGTCTTTAGCATATGCGTATATAAAGAAGGTCGATGACATTTACAGACCCGGCGGCGTGGGCACCACAGTAGAACAACAAGGTGCTCTCAAGCGCACACAGATACTGGCCGCATTATCACTCGCGATGTCTATCCTGGCATACCCGTTTCTGATTTCTATGTATATTAAATTATGACAAGAGCTACTTTAGGTGGTTACGATTACACTCTGACCACGTGCCTTAGTTTCTGCTAGTGACCTATAAATACATTTGCCCACTTGCTCTCACTGCCATTAAAGCGGCTGTACCAACACGTACAACACCCAAGAAAAAAAATTGATCTCGCTGTCTGTACTGGGTGTACTCTCAGTAGTCGCAGTTGCTCAGGCCATGGTGGTACGCTCACATAACGCCTCTGAGATATGTTCCATCACACCACCTCCTAGACTACTCGCGAAGGAGTATTCAACACCCGCTTTGTACGAAGACAACCATTATAACGAGCACAGCACAACGCTTGCCGCACGCGAAGACAACATGCAGGAGACAACGCTACCACCTGTCGTGAGAACAACGGATTCGAGTGACAACGATCGCGACTATGACGAGCACATTACAACACCCTCTGTGCACGAAGACCAGGTGCAGGAGACAACGCTACCACCTGTCGTGAGAAACAAGAGTTTGGTTAACAATGATCATCGTCGTGTCCCATTGTAAACGGGCGCGCCATCGCACACATCGTACATGTGTGTTAACCCACCTGTATGCGACAGACTTTGTGTGTTGCATGACATCGAGATGTATTGACGTCTGTGTCAATACAGGACTCTCTATAAGCCAGGAGCTGGACGCTAACGACCCGTGCATGCGCCACACAAAAGGTATCGTACATGTGTTAACCCACCTGTATGCGACAGACTTTGTGTGTTGCATGACATCGAGATGTATTGACGTCTTTGTCAATACAGGACTCTCTAAGCTGGGAGCTGGACGCTAACGACCCGTGCATGCGCCACACAAAAGGTAACTCGACTAACTACAAAACGCATATTGTGATGTAGAAAGTTGGCTCGACTGTTTGAATCAGCTGCAGCTGCGGTTTACTCACGAAGTGAATCGCACGCTTGTTAGAAGTACATTCGGAGCACTTAAAAAATACATCGCTCTCATCGAGTTCCGTCTCAGCATTCACCGGCTGATGGGCAAGAGCGTGACATGGGATCGCCAGGAACTTACTTAAGGACTATCATCTCATTTGGCATTTACTCACGGACCCAAGAAACCAGTTCCGAAAAATGGTCGAGAATTATAACTTGTCTAATAGCAACTGGAAGATATGTTGCGTCATAAGCCTCTGATGGTTCACAAGGTGCACGGTCCACTCGAAATCCTAATGCTGTATTTGTAGTACATACACTAAGTCTTCTCTGTTGATGTCAGACTAGAGTTTTATTAGAGTTTTACTTTGCAACAATGGGATTCGAGCAATTGATCTGTATATTTTTAATAATGCACAATGCTACTATTCCTAGGCTGAATGTATGACATGGCTCTTATGTATCATTATGTATCGTTTCCATTAAGTACTAATTTAAATAAAGTCCCTCTGTCCTCAGTGCTAGGTTGTGGGTTTAATACACATTATTATGATGAACCTGTTGAATAGTATAATAACAATATTCCTGTAAAAGTCATTTAGTAATGAACAACCTCAGTTCTGTGAAAGCACATCATGTCTCTGATGTGTACACTGCAGGCCTGACCGGGGTTTGCACGCAAGGGCCTGTGTGTGTGTGTGTGTGTGTGTGTGCGTGCGTGTGTGTGTGTGTGTGTGTGTGTTTGTGTGTCTGTGTGTGTGTGTGTGTGTGTGTGTGTGTGTGTGTGTGTGTGTGTGTGTGTGTGTGTGTGTGTGTGTGTGTGAAAAAAATAAAGATAAATATAGCTAGTGCGGCCACGAGCGGTCGTGCAGGGTAGAGGCTGCGCGAAAACGCCTCTAAAAACAAGCGCGTGCCCACGCCCGATCCGTGGAAGCAAGTAGACCTAGCAAACGTACTAGCAGAAATCAACGATCGCACACGGGTCATTGAGTGTGTACAGGGTTCGTCTGCGTGTGTGGCATTGGGCAATCTAGCGGCACAAGAGTGGCCTGAAGGCGGAACCGGCCAACCCGTTGCCCTCACCATCGTTGCGCTTCGAGATGAACTATTGCTAAAGATGATCGTCCTCATCAACCACGGCGCTACCAGAGTAGCTCGTAACGAAGACCCTCTCCGCGACCTCGCGGCCAGTGTGCACAGTGTACAGCAAATGACAAACGATGTTGCGAGCGATAAATCGGAAAAACTTTGCACTGACGCGACGGTCGCCACTGCAGGTTGTGTGAGTCTCGCGCAAAGTGCCATATCAAACGTGCGCAAGCTAGTGACAAGCAACTTCACCAGATCCGTAGATTCTGCATACGCTCGGATACGAATGAAAGTATCGAGAGATAACACCGACACAAGTTGCGCGACGGCGCTGGCTGCTGTCGCTACAACACTGGATTTATTAATCAATGTAATTGTGATCGTAATGGCGTTTCGAGTGTGCACCAGAAACTACAACCAGTACTACAGAAAACTGGCATGAGGGTCGCGGTCTAACGTTATGTCGGTGTCTCGCATCGACCGTCGACGGCCGTTTGCCAGCGGCTGAAAATGGCAGTTGACGAAATGGAAACGCCGACCGTCGATAGTGCACTCTCGCAAGTTCCAACCGCACCATCTCAGGAGACAGACCACAGAGTCATATTAGCGGAGGGTAGATAGAAAATGCGCAAACCGCCGCAACCGCCCATATACATACTATACGAGTTCAACATAGAGTGGAGTAAGAAGTTACTACCGATTGTATTTCCAACGTGCAAGCAGCTGGTGTTTGACGCTTTACTTGAGTATCACAGAGGTTGCGATGTCCTGTGTTCCACGAGCGCATGGAAACAAGTGAACAAACTTCTACGGACCGTACTGTTGGGGTATGAGCGAGCTGTAAAATCAATACACGCTAGACACGCGGACTTTGCCGCGTTACTGGACACGCATATCGCCACAACAAAACCGGGTCAAGTGTTCGGGGCGTCACCGCGCTCGACTATACACGTCTTGGCCTACCACGAGTACATGAGCCCACAGATCCTAAGCGAGGTCGAAGCCATTGTGTCTACCCAACGCAAATTCAGCACAGCCGTGCGCGCTAAGACAAGTCCCTCTAGACTGCTGGAAATTTTGGAAACGTGGAAGGCTGGCGTGTACGCGCTTTCTACACATCTCAACGGTATGATCGCGATACTCTCGGCCGCACAACAACTAATGGTCATGTGTTCGGAAGGTCTGATCAGGTCTGACATGACCGGTTGTCAATCGACGTCGAGCGTGCACTCACACACGGATATCCTGGCGTACAGTAAAGCGACGTCGACCTCTAAGCTCACGTTGATCGCCGATGTTTCGAAGGGCAATCGAGTGTGTTGGCTGACGAAAGCTATGGTGACCGACGTTCGCGTCGACTACAATGTGCCTCATTGCGACTGGAGAGGCGTATGTGATCCTTTGCAAATCGATAACACCACAGCGGTCGAGTGCGAAGTCACGGTCGGCGGCGTGTTGTCCTTACTGTGCCCCATACAATGTGACGGTCCGTTTCACGGACCGGTGTGTTACGACCCGACTAACGAAACGTACCAGGTGATAACATTGCATCCGCCCATTACAGTGGAGCGAGCGTTTTGCCACACTCCCAAACCAAGGTTAATAGTTGTAGCGCACGCCCTTTCGGACCTCGGTGCACGTGAAACACTGGCGTACACTCACAACATCACGCTCGAGACAGCTCAAGCGTTACGCGAAACAAAGGACGTGTTCAAATCCATAGAGAATATACGGTCTTTAGCGTATGTGTATATAAAGGAGGTCGATGACATTTACAGACCTGGCGGCGTGGGCACCACAGTAGAACACCAAGGTGCTCTCAAGCGCACACAGATACTGGCCGCATTATCACTCGCGATGTCTATCCTGACATGCCCGTTTCTGATTTCTATGTATATTAAATTATGACAAGAGCTACGGTGGTTACGATTACACTCTGACCACGTGCCTTAGTTTCTGCTAGTGACCTATAAATACATTTGCCCACTTGCTCTCACTGCCATTAAAGCGGCTGTACCCACACGTACAACACCCAAGAAAAAAAAGATCTCGCTGTCTGTACTGGGTGTACTCTCAGTAGTCGCAGTTGCTCAGGCCATGGTGGTACGCTCACATAACGCCTCTGAGATACGTCCCATCACACCACCTCCTACACTACTCGCGAAGGAGTATTCAACACCCCCTTTGTACGAAGACAACCATTATAACGAGCACAGCACAACGCTTGCCGCACGTGAAGACAACATGCAGGAGACAACGCTACCACCTGTCGTGAGAACAACGGATTCGAGTGACAACGATCGCGACTATGACGAGCACATTACAGCACCCTCTGTGCACGAAGACCAGGTGCAGGAGACAACGCTACCACCTGTCGTGAGAAACAAGAGTTTGGTTAACAATGATCATCGTCGTGTCCCAATTTTAAACTGGGCGTGCCATCGCACACATCGTACATGTGTGTTAACCCACCTGTATGCGACAGACTTTGTGTGTTGCATGACATCGAGATGTATTGACGTCTGTGTCAATACAGGACTCTCTATAAGCCGGGAGCTGGACGCTAACGACCCGTGCATGCGCCACACAAAAGGTATCGTACATGTGCTAACCCACCTGTATGCGACAGACTTTGTGTGTTGCATGACATCGAGATGTATTGACGTCTGTGTCAATACAGGACTCTCTAAGCTGGGAGCTGGACGCTAACAACCCGTGCATGCGCCACACAAAAGGTATCGTACATGTGTTAACCCACCTGTATGCGACAGACTTTGTGTGTTGCATGACATCGAGATGTATTGACGTCTGTGTCAATACAGGACTCTCTAAGCTGGGAGCTGGACGATAACGACCCGTGCATGCGCCACACAAAAGGTAACTCGACTAACTACAAAACGCATATTGTGATGTAGAAAGTTGGCTCGACTGTTTGAATCAGCTGCAGCTGCGGTTTACTCACAAAGTGAATCGCACGCTTGTTAGAAGTACATTCGGAGCACTTAAAAAATACATCGCTCTCATCGAGTTCCGTCTCAGCGTTCACCGGCTGATGGGCAAGAGCGTGACATGGGATCGCCAGGAACTTACTTAAGGACTATCATCTCATTTGGCATTTACTCACGGACCCAAGAAACCAGTTCCGAAAAATGGTCGAGAATTATAACTTGTCTAATAGCAACTGGAAGATATGTTGCGTCATAAGCCTCTGATGGTTCACAAGGTGCACGGTCCACTCGAAATCCTAATGCTGTATTTGTAGTACATACACTAAGTCTTCTCTGTTGATGTCGGACTAGAGTTTTATTAGAGTTTTACTTTGCAACAATGGGATTCGAGCAATTGATGTGTATATTTTTAATAGTGCACAATGCTACTATTCCTAGGCTGAATGTACGACATGGCTCTTATGTATCATTATGTGTCGTTTCCATTAAGTACTAATGGCATTTACTCACGGACCCAAGAAACCAGTTCCGAAAAATGGTCGAGAATTATATCTTGTCTAATAGCAACTGGAAGATATGTTGCGTCATAAGCCTCTGATGGTTCACAAGGTGCACGGTCCACTCTAAATCCTAATGCTGTATTTGTAGTACATACACTAAGTCTTCTCTGTTGATGTCAGACTAGAGTTTTATTAGAGTTTTACTTTGCAACAATGGGATTCGAGCAATTGATGTGTATATTTTTAATAGTGCACAATGCTACTATTCCTAGGCTGAATGTGTGACATGGCTCTTATGTATCATTATGTATCGTTTCCATTAAGTACTAATTTAAATAAAGTCCCTCTGTCCTCAGTGCTAGGTTGTGGGTTTAAGTGGCAAGACGCTCCTCGGGGCGCATATTGCTTGGGCCTCTCTCCTGGATGCCCTCTGTCAGACCGAGTGTTGACATGTGGCAAGACTCTCCTCGGGGCGCGTCTTGCTTGGGCTTCTCTCATGGAGGCCGTCAGTCAGACCCAGTCTTGACATGTGTCAAGACGCTCCTCGGGGCGTGTCTTGCTTGGGCCTCTCTCCTGGAGGCGCTCAGTCAGACCCAGTGTTGACATGTGGCAAGACGCTCCTCGGGGCGCGTCTTGCTTGGGCTTCTCTCCTGGAGGCCCTCAGTCAGACCCATTGTTGACATGTGGCAAGACGCTCCTCGGGACGCGTCTTGCTTGGGCCTCTCTCCTGGAGGCGCTCAAACAGACCGAGTAGTGACATGTGGCAAGACGCTCCTCTGGGCGCGTCTTGCTGGGGCTTCTCTCATGGAGGCGCTCAGTCAGACCCAGTGTTGACATGTGGCAAGACACTCCTCGGCGCGCGTCTTGCTTGGACCTCTCTCCTGGAGGCCCTCTGTCAGACCCAGTGTTGACATGTGGCAAGACACTCCTCGGGGCGCGTCTTGCTTGGGCTTCTCTCATGGAGGCCCTCTGTCAGACCCAGTGTTGACATGTTTCAAGACGCTCCTCGGGGCGCGTCTTGCTTTGGCCTCTCTCCTGGAGGCGCTCAGTCAGAACGAGTGCTGACATGTGGCACGAAGCTCCTCGGGGCGCGTCTTGCTTGGGCTTCTCTCCTGGAGGCCCTCAGTAAGACCCATTGTTGACATGTGGCAAGACGCTCCTCGGGGCGCGTCTTGCTTGGGCCTCTCTCCTGGAGGCGCTCAGTCAGACTGAGTAGTGACATGTGGCCTGACGCTCCTCGGGGCGCGTGTTGCTTGGGCCTCTCTCCTGGAGGCGCTCAGTCAGACCAAGTGGTGACATGTGGCAAGACACTCCTCGGGGCGCGTCTTGCTTGGGCCTCTCTCCTGGAGGCCCTCTGTCATACCCAGTGTTGACATGTGTCAAGACGCTCCTCGGGGCGCGTCTTGCTTGGGCTTCTCTCCTGGAGGCCCTCAGTCAGACCCATTGTTGGCATGTGGCAAGACGCTCCTCGGGGCGTGTCTTGCTTGGGCCTCTCTCCTGGAGGCGCTCAGTCAGACCGAGTGCTGACATGTGGCAAGACGCTCCTCGGGCCGCATGTTGCTTGGGCTTCTCTCCTGGAGGCCCTCAGTCAGACCCATTGTTGACATGTGGCAAGACGCTCCTCGGGGCGCGTCTTGCTTGGGCCTCTCTCCTGGAGGGGCTCAGTCAGACCGAGTGCTGACATGTGGCAAGACGCTCCTCGGGGCGCGTCTTGCTTGGGCCTCTCTCCTGGAGGCGCTCAGTCAGACTGAGTAGTGACATGTGGCCTGACGATCCTCGGGGCACGTCTTGCTTGGGCCTCTCTCCTGGAGGCGCTCAGTCAGACCCAGTGGTGACATGTGGCAAGACACTCCTCGGGGCGCGTCTTGCTTGGGCCTCTCTCGTGGAGGCCCTCTGTCAGACCCAGTTTTGACATGTGTCAAGACGCTCCTCGGGGCGCGTCTTGCTTGGGCTTCTCTCCTGGAGGCCCTCAGTCAGACCCATTGTTGACATGTGGCAAGACGCTCCTCGGGGCGCGTCTTGCTTGGGCTTCTCTCCTGGAGGCGCTCAGACAGACCCAGTGTTGACATGTGACAAGACACTCCTCGGGGCGCGTCTTGCTTGGGCCTCTCTCCTGGAGGCGCTCAGTAAGAACCAGAGGTGACATGTGGCAAGACGCTCCTCGGGGCGCGTCTTGCTTGGGCCTCTCTCCTGGAGGCCCTTTGTCAGACCCAGTGTTGACATGTGGCAAGACGCTCCTTCGGGCGCATCTTGCTTGGGCCTCTCTCCTGGAGGCCCTCAGTCAGACCCATTGTTGACATGTGGCAAGACACTCCTCGGGGCGCGTCTTGCTTGGGCCTCTCTCCTGGAGGCGCTAAGTCAGACCCAGTGTTGACACGTGGCAAGACGCTCCTCGGGGCGCGTCTTGCTTGGGACTCTCTCCTGGAGGCGCTCAGTCAGACACAGTGTTGACATGTGGCAAGACACTCCTCGGGGCGCGTCTTGCTTGGGCTTCTCTGATGGAGGCCCACAGTAAGACCCATTGTTGACATCTGGAAAGAAGCTCCTCGGGGCGCGTCTTGCTTTGGCTTCTCTCCTGGAAGCCCTCAGTCAGACCCATTGTTGACATGTGGCAAGACGCTCCTCGGGGCGCGTATTGCTTGGGCCTCTCTCATGGAGGCCCTCAGTCAGACCCAGTGTTGACATGTGTCAGGACGCTCCTCGGGGCGTGTCTTGCTTGGGCCTCTCTCCTGGAGGCGCTCAGTCAGACCCAGTGTTGACATGTGGCAAGACGCTCCTCGGGGCGCTTCTTGCTTGGGCTTCTCTCCTGGAGGCCCTCAGTCAGACCCATTGTTGACATGTGGCAAGACGCTCCTCGGGGCACGTCTTGCTTGGGCCTCTCTCCTGGAGGCGCACAGTCAGACCGAGTAGTGACATGTGGCAAGACGCTCCTCGGGGCGCGTCTTGCTGGGGCTTCTCTCATGGAGGCAATCAGTCAGACCCAGTGTTGACATGTGGCAAGACGCTCCTCGGTGCGCGTGTTGCTTGGACCTCCCTCCTGGAGGCGCTCAGTCAGACCGAGTAGTTACATGTGGCAAGACGCTCCTCGGGGCGCGTCTTGCTGGGGCCTCTCTCCTGGAGGCGCTCAGTCAGACCCAGTGTTGACATGTGTCAAGACGCTCCTCGGGCGTTTCTTGCTTGCGCCTCTCTCCTGGAGGCGCTCAGTCAGACCCAGAGGTGACATGTGGCAAGACGCTCCTCGGGCCTCTCTCCTAGAGGCGCTCAGTCAGACCCAGTGTTGACATGTGGCAAGACGCTCCTCGGGGCGCGTCTTGCTTGGGCCTCTCTCCTGGAGGTGCTCAGTCAGACCCAGTGTTGACATGTGGCAAGACGCTCCTCAGGGCGCGTATTGCTGGGGCTTCTCTCATGGAGGCACCCAGTCAGACCCAGTGTTGACATGTGGCCAGATGCTCCTCGGGGCACGTCTTGCTTGGGCCTCTCTCCTGGAGGCGCTCAGTCAGACCCAGTGTTGACATGGGGCAAGACGCTCCTCGGGGCGCGTCTTAATTGGGCCTCCTTCCTGGAGGCGCTCAGTCAGACCGAGTGCTGACATGTGGCAAGACGCTCCTCGGAGCGCATCTTGCTTGGGCTTCTCTCCTGGAGGCCCTCAGTCAGACCCAGTGTTGACATGTGGCAAAACGCTCCTCGGGGCGCGTCTTATTTGGGCCTCTCTCCTGGGGGCCCTCAGTCAGACCCAGTGTTGACATGTGGCAAGACGCTCCTCGGGGCGCGTCTTGCTTGGGCTTCTCTCCTGGATGCCCTCAGTCAGCCCCATTGTTGACATGTGGCAAGACGCTCCTCGGGGCACGTCTTGCTTGGGCCTCTCTCCTGGAGGCGCTCAGTCAGACCGAGTAGTGACATGTGGCAAGACGCTCCTCGGGGCGCGTCTTGCTTGGACCTCCCTCCTGGAGGCGCTCAGTCAGACCGAGTAGTGACATGTGGCAAGACGCTCCTCGGGGCGCGTCTTGCTTGGACCTCTCTCCTGGAGGCGCTCAGTCAGAACTGGAAGATATGTTGCGTCATAAGCCTCTGATGGTTCACCAGGTGCACGGTCCACTCGAAATCCTAATGCTGTTTTTGTAGTACATACACTAAGTCTTCTCTGTTGATGTCAGACTAGAGTTTTATTAGAGTTTTACTTTGCAACAATGGGATTCGAGCAATTGATGTGTATATTTTTAATAGTGCACAATGCTACTATTCCTAGGCTGAATGTATGACATGGCTCTTATGTATCATTATGTATCGTTTCCATTAAGTACTAATTTAAATAAAGTCCCTCTGTCCTCACTGCTAGGTTGTGGGTTTAATACACATTATTATGATCAACCTGTTGAATAGTATAAGCCCCATACAATGTGACGGTCCGTGTGACGGACCGGTGTGTGACGACCCGACTAACGAAACGTACCAGGTGATAACATTGCATCTGCCCATTACAGCGGAGCGAGCGTTTCGCCACAATCCCAAACCAAGGTTAATAGTTGTAGCGCACGCCTTTTCGGACCTCGGTGCACGCGAAACACTGGTGTACACTCACAACATCACGCTCGAGACAGCTCAAGCGTTACGCGAAACAAAGGACGTGTTCAAATCCATAGAGAATATACGGTCTTTAGCGTATGCGTATATAAAGATGGTCGATGACATTTACAGACCCGGCGGCGTGGGCACCACAGTAGAACAACAAGGTGCTCTCAAGCGCACACAGATACTGGCCGCATTATCACTCGCGATGTCTATCCTGACATACCCGTTTCTGATTTCTATGTATATTAAATTATGACAAGAGCTACTTTAGGTGGTTACGATTACACTCTGACCACGTGCCTTAGTTTCTGCTAGTGACCTATAAATACATTTGCCCACTTGCTCTCACTGCCATTAAAGCGGCTGTACCCACACGTACAACACCCAAGAAAAAAAATTGATCTCGCTGTCTGTACTGGGTGTACTCTCAGTAGTCGCAGTTGCTCAGGCCATGGTGGTACGCTCACATAACGCCTCTGAGATACGTTCCATCACACCACCTCCTAGACTACTCGCGAAGGAGTATTCAACACCCCCTTTGTACGAAGACAACCATTATAACGAGCACAGCACAACGCTTGCCGCACGCGAAGACAACATGCAGGAGACAACGCTACCACCTGTCGTGAGAACAACGGATTCGAGTGACAACGATCGCGACTATGACGAGCACATTACAACACCCTCTGTGCACGAAGACCAGGTGCAGGAGACAACGCTACCACCTGTCGTGAGAAACAAGAGTTTGGTTAACAATGATCATCTTCGTGTCCCATTGTAAACGGGCGCGCCATCGCACACATCGTACATGTGTGTTAACCCACCTGTATGCGACAGACTTTGTGTGTTGCATGACATCGAGATGTATTGACGTCTGTGTCAATACAGGAGTCTCTATAAGCCAGGAGCTGGACGCTAACGACCCGTGCATGCGCCACACAAAAGGTATCGTACATGTGTTAACCCACCTGTATGCGACAGACTTTGTGTGTTGCATGACATCGAGATGTATTGACGTCTGTGTCAATACAGGACTCTCTAAGCTGGGAGCTGGACGCTAACGACCCGTGCATGCGCCACACAAAAGGTAACTCGACTAACTACAAAACGAATATTGTGATGTAGAAAGTTGGCTCGACTCTTTGAATCAGCTGCAGCTGCGGTTTACTCACGAAGTGAATCGCACGCTTGTTAGAAGTACATTCGGAGCACTTAAAAAATACATCGCTCTCATCGAGTTCCGTCTCAGCGTTCACCGGCTGATGGGCAAGAGCGTGACATGGGATCTCAAGGAACTTACTTAAGGACTATCATCTCATTTGGCATTTACTCACGGACCCAAGAAACCAGTTCCGAAAAATGGTCGAGAATTATAACTTGTCTAAAAGCAACTGGAAGATATGTTGCGTCATAAGCCTCTGATGGTTCACAAGGTGCACGGTCCACTCGAAATCCTAATGCTGTATTTGTAGTGCATACACTAAGTCTTCTCTGTTGATGTCAGACTAGAGTTTTACTAGAGTTTTACTTTGCAACAATGGGATTCGAGCAATTGATGTGTATATTTTTAATAGTGCACAATGCTACTATTCCTAGGCTGAATGTATGACATGGCTCTTGTGTATCATTATGTATCGTTTCCATTAAGTACTAATTTAAATAAAGTCCCTCTGTCCTCAGTGCTAGGTTGTGGGTTTAATACACATTATTATGATCAACCTGTGGAATAGTATAATAACAATATTCCTGTAAAAGTCATTTAGTAATGAACAACCTCAGTTCTGTGAAAGAATATCATGTCTCTGATGTGTGCACTGCAGGCCTGACCGGGGTTTGCACGCAAGGGCCTGTGTGTGTGTGTGTGTGTGTGTGTGTGTGCGTGCGTGTGTGTGTGTGTGTGTGTGTGTGTGAGAGAGAGAGTGTGTGCTGGGGCCTCTCTCCTGCAGGCGCTCAATCAGACCCAGTGGTGACACGTGGCAAGACGCTCCTCGGGGCGCGTCTTGCTTGGGCCTCTCTCCTGGAGGCGCTCAGTCAGACCCAGTGGTGACACGTGGCAAGAAGCTCCTCGGGGCGCATCTTGCTTGGGCCTCTCTCCTGGAGGCGCTCAGTCAGACCCAGTGTTGACATGTGGAAAGACACTCCTCGGGGCGCGTCTTGCTTGGGCCTCTCTCATGGAGGCCCTCTGTCAGACCCAGTGTTGACATGTGTCAAGACGCTCCTCGGGGCGCGTCTTGCTTTGGCTTCTCTCCTGGAGGCGCTCAGTCAGACCGAGTACTGACATGTGTCAAGAAGCTCCTCGGGGCGCGTCTTGCTTGGGCTTCTCTCCTGGAGGCCCTCAGTCAGACCCATTGTTGACATGTGGCAAGATGCTCCTCGTGGTGCGTCTTGCTTGGGCCTCTCTCCAGAAGGCCCTCAATCAGACCCAGTGTTGACACGTGGCAAGACGCTCCTCGAGGCGCGTCTTGCTTGGGCCTCTCTCCTGGAGGCGCTCAGTCAGACTGAGTAGTGACATGTGGCCTGACGCTCCTCGGGGCGCGTCTTGCTTGGGCCGCTCTCCTGGAGGCGCTCAGTCAGACCCAGTGTTGACATGTGTCAAGACGCTCCACGGGGCGCGTCTTGCTTGGGCTTCTCTCCTGGAGGCCCTCAGTCAGACCCATTGTTGACATGTGGCAAGACGCTCCTCGGGGCGCGTCTTGCTTGGGCCTCTCTCCTGGAGGCCCTCTGTCAGACCCAGTGTTGACATGTGGCAAGACACTCCTCCGGGCGCATCTTGCTTGGGCCTCTCTCCTGGAGGCCCTCAGTAAGACCCATTGTTGACATGTGGCAAGACGCTCCTCGGGGCGCGTCTTGCTTGGGCCTCTCTCCAGAAGGCCCTCAATAAGACCCAGTGTTGACATGTGGCAAGACGCTCCACGGGGCGCGTCTTGCTTGGGCTTCTCTCCTGGAGGCCCTCAGTCAGACCCATTGTTGACATGTGGCAAGACGCTCCTCGGGGCGCGTCTTGCTTGGGCCTCTCTCCTGGAGGCGCTCAGTCAGACCCAGTGTTGACATGTGGCAAGACGCTCCACGGGGCGCGTCTTGCTTGGGCTTCTCTCCTGGAGGCCCTCAGTCAGACCCATTGTTGACATGTGGCAAGACGCTCCTCGGGGCGCATCTTGCTTGGACCTCTCTCCTGGAGGCGCTCAGTTAGACCGAGTAGTGACATGTCGCAAGACACTCCTCGGGGCGCGTCTTGCTTGGGCCTCTCTCCTGGAGGCGCTCAGTCAGAACCAGAGGTGACATGTGGCCAGACGCTCCTCGGGGTGCGTATTGCTTGGGCCTCTCTCCTGGAGGCCCTCTGTCAGACCCAGTGTTGACATGTGGCAAAACGCTCCTCCGGGCGCATCTTGCTTGGGCCTCTCTCCTGGAGGCCCTCAGTAAGACCCATTGTTGACATGTGGCAAGACGCTCCTCGGGGCGCGTCTTGCTTGGGCCTCTCTCCAGAAGGCCCTCAATCAGACCCAGTGTTGACATGTGGCAAGACGCTCCTCGGGGCGCGTCTTGCTTGGGCCTCTCTCCTGGAGGCGCTCAGTCAGACTGAGTGGTGACATGTGGCCTGACGCTCCTCGGGGCGCGTCTTGCTTGGGCCTCTCTCCTGGAGGCGCTCAGTCAGACCGAGTGTTGACATGTGGCAAGATGCTCCTCGTTGTGCGTCTTGCTTGGGCCTCTCTCCAGAAGGCCCTTAATCAGACCCAGTGTTGACACGTGGCAAGACGCTCCTCGGGGCGCGTCTTGCTTGGGCCTCTCTCCTGGAGGCGCTCAGTCAGAATGAGTAGTGACATGTGGCCTGACGGTCCTCGGGGCGCGTCTTGCTTGGGCCGCTCTCCTGGAGGCGCTCAGTCAGACCCAGTGGTGACATGTGGCAAGACACTCCTCGGGGCGCGTCTTGCTTGGGCCCCTCTCCTGGAGGGCCTCTGTCAGACCCAGTGATTACATGTGTCAAGACGCTCCACGGGGCGCGTCTTGCTTGGGCTTTTCTCCTGGAGGCCCTCAGTCAGACCCATTGTTGACATGTGGCAAGACGCTCCTCGGGGCGCGTCTTGCTTGGGCCTCTCTCCTGGAGGCCCTCTGTCAGACCCAGTGTTGACATGTGGCAAGACGCTCCTCCGGGCGCATCTTGCTTGGGCCTCTCTCCTGGAGGCGCTAAGTCAGACTGAGTAGTGACATGTGGCCTGACGCTCCTCGGGGCGCGTCTTGCTTGGGCCTCTCTCCAGAAGGCCCTCAATAAGACCCAGTGTTGACATGTGGCAAGACGCTCCACGGGGCGCATCTTGCTTGGGCTTCTCTCCTGGAGGCCCTCAGTCAGACCCATTGTTGACATGTGGCAAGACGCTCCTCGGGGCGCGTCTTGCTTGGGCCTCTCTCCTGGAGGCGCTCAGTCAGACCCAGTGTTGACATGTGGCAAGACGCTCCACGGGGCGCGTCTTGCTTGGGCTTCTCTCCTGGAGGCCCTCAGTCAGACCCATTGTTGACATGTGGCAAGACGCTCCTCGGGGCGCGTCTTGCTTGGACCTCTCTCCTGGAGGCGCTCAGTTAGACCGAGTAGTGACATGTCGCAAGACACTCCTCGGGGCGCGTCTTGCTTGGGCCTCTCTCATGGAGGCCCTCTGTCAGACCCAGTGTTGACATGTGGCAAGACGCTCCTCGGGGCGCGTCTTGCTTGGGCCTCTCTCCTGGAGGCGCTCAGTCAGAACCAGAGGTGACATGTGGCAAGACGCTCCTCGGGGTGCGTCTTGCTTGGGCCTCTCTCCTGGAGGCTCTCTGTCAGACCCAGTGTTGACATGTGGCAAAACGCTCCTCCGGGCGCATCTTGCTTGGGCCTCTCTCCTGGAGGCCCTCAGTAAGACCCATTGTTGACATGTGGCAAGACGCTCCTCGGGCCGCGTCTTGCTTGGGCCTCTCTCCAGAAGGCCCTCAATCAGACCCAGTGTTGACATGTGGCAAGACGCTCCTCGGGGCGCGTCTTGCTTGGGCCTCTCTCCTGGAGGCGCTCAGTCAGACTGAGTAGTGACATGTGGCCTGACGCTCCTCGGGGCGCGTCTTGCTTGGGCCTCTCTCCTGGAGGCGCTCAGTCAGACCGAGTGTTGACATGTGGGAAGACTCTCCTCGGGGCGCGTCTTGCTTGGGCTTCTCTCATGGAGGCCCTCAGTCAGACCCAGTGTTGACATGTGTCAAGACGCTCCTCGGGGCGTGTCTTGCTTGGGCCTCTCTCCTGGAGGCGCTCAGTCAGACCAAGTGGTGACATGTGGCAAGACACTCCTCGGGGCGTGTCTTGCTTGGGCCTCTCTCCTGGAGGCCCTCTGTCAGACCCAGTGTTGACATGTGGCAAGACGCTCCTCGGGGCGCGTCTTGCTTGGGCCTCTCTCCAGAAGGCCCTCAATCAAACCCAGTGTTGACACGTGGCAAGACGCTCCTCGGGGCGCGTCTTGCGTTGGCCTCTCTCCTGGAGGCGCTCAGTCAGACCGAGTGCTGACATGTGGCAAGAAGCTCCTCGGGGAGCGTCTTGCTTGGGCTTCTCTCCTGGAGGCCCTCAGTAAGACCCATTGTTGACATGTTGCAAGACGCTCCTCGGGGCGCGTCTTGTTTGGGCCTCTCTCCTGGAGGCGCTCAGTCAGACTGAGTAGTGACATGTGGCCTGACGCTCCTCGGGGCGCGTGTTGCTTGGGCCTCTCTCCTGGAGGCGCTCAGTCTGACCAAGTGGTGACATGTGGCAAGACACTCCTCGGGGCGCGTCTTGCTTGGGCCTCTCTCCTGGAGGCCCTCTGTCATACCCAGTGTTGACATGTGTCAAGACTCTCCTCGGGGCGCGTCTTGCTTGGGCTTCTCTCCTGGAGGCCCTCAGTCAGACCCATTGTTGGCATGTGGCAAGACGCTCCTCGGGGCGCGTCTTGCTTGGGCCTCTCTCCTGGAGGCGCTCAGTCAGACCGAGTGCTGACATGTGGCAAGACGCTCCTCGGGCCGCGTGTTGCTTGGGCTTCTCTCCTGGAGGCCCTCAGTCAGACCCATTGTTGACATGTGGCAAGACGCTCCTCGGGGCGCGTCTTGCTTGGGCCTCTCTCCTGGAGGCGCTCAGTCAGACCGAGTGCTGACATGTGGCAAGATGCTCCTCGGGGCGCGTCTTGCTTGGGCTTCTCTCCTGGAGGCGCTCAGAAAGACCCAGTGTTGACATGTGACAAGACGCTCCTCGGGGCGCGTCTTGCTTGGGCCTCTCTCCTGGAGGCGCTCAGTCAGAACCAGAGGTGACATGTGGCAAGACGCTCCTCGGGGCGCGTCTTGCTTGGGCCTCTCTGCTGGAGGCCCTCTGTCAGACCCAGTGTTGACATGTGGCAAGACGCTCCTACGGGCGCATCTTGCTTGGGCTTCTCTCCTGGAGGCCCTCAGTCAGACCCATTGTTGACATGTGGCAAGACGCTCCTCGGGGCGCGTCTTGCTTGGGCCTCTCTCCTGGAGGCGCTCAGTAAGACCGAGTGCTGACATGTGGCAAGACGCTCCTCGGGGCGCGTCTTGCTTGGGCTTCTCTCCTGGAGGCGCTCAGAAAGACCCAGTGTTGACATGTGACAAGACGCTCCTCGGGGCGCGTCTTGCTTGGGCCTCTCTCCTGGAGGCGCTCAGTCAGAACCAGAGGTGACATGTGGCAAGACGCTCCTCGGGGCGCGTCTTGCTTGGGCCTCTCTCCTGGAGGCCCTCTGTCAGACCCAGTGTTGACATGTGGCAAGACGCTCCTCCGGGCGCATCTTGCTTGGGCCTCTCTCCTGGAGGCCCTCAGTAAGACCCATTGTTGACATGTGGCAAGACGCTCCTCGGGGCGCGTCTTGCTTGGGCCTCTCTCCTGGAGGCGCTCAGTCAGACCGAGTGCTGACATAAGGCAAGACGCTCCTCGGGGCGCGTCTTGCTGGGGCCTCTCTCCTGGAGGCGCTCAGTCAGACACAGTGCTGACATGTGGCAAGACGCTCCTCGGGGCGCGTCTTGCTTGGGCCTCTCTCCTGGAGGCGCTCAGTCAGACTGAGTAGTGACATGTGGCCTGACGATCCTCGGGGCACGTCTTGCTTGGGCCTCTCTCCTGGAGGCGCTCAGTCAGACCCAGTGGTGACATGTGGCAAGACACTCCTCGGGGCGCGTCTTGCTTGGGCCTCTCTCGTGGAGGCCCTCTGTCAGACCCAGTGTTGACATGTGTCAAGACGCTCCTCGGGGCACGTCTTGCTTGGGCTTCTCTCCTGGAGGCCCTCAGTCAGACCCATTGTTGACATGTGGCAAGACGCTCCTCGGGGTGCGTCTTGCTTGGGCTTCTCTCCTGGAGGCGCTCAGACAGACCCAGTGTTGACATGTGACAAGACGCTCCTCGGGGCGCGTCTTGCTTGGGCCTCTCTCCTGGAGGCGCTCAGTCAGAACCAGAGGTGACATGTGGCAAGACGCTCCTCGGGGCGCGTCTTGCTTGGGCCTCTCTCCTGGAGGCCCTCTGTCAGACCCAGTGTTGACATGTGGCAAGACGCTCCTCCGGGCGCATCTTGCTTGGGCCTCTCTCCTGGAGGCGCTCAGTCAGACTGAGTAGTGACATGTGGCAAGACACTCCTCGGGGCGCGTCTTGGTTGGGCCTCTCTCCTGGAGGCGCTCATTCAGACCCAGTGGTGACATGTGGCAAGACGCTCCTCGGGGCGCGTATTGCTTGGGCCTCTCTCCTGAATGCCCTCTGTGAGACCGAGTGTTGACATGTGGCAAGACTCTCCTCGGGGCGCGTCTTGCTTGGGCTTTTCTCATGGAGGCCCTCAGTCCGACCCAGTGTTGACATGTGTCAAGACGCTCCTCGGGGCGTGTCTTGCTTGGGCCTCTCTCCTGGAGGCGCTCAGTCAGACACAGTGCTGACATAAGGCAAGACGCTCCTCGGGGCGCGTCTTGCTGGGGCCTCTCTCCAGAAGGCCCTCAATCAGACCCAGTGTTGACACGTGGCAAGAAGCTCCTCGGGGCGCGTCTTGCTTTGACCTCTCTCCTGGAGGCGCTCAGTCAGACCCAGTGTTGACATGTGGCAAGACACTCCTCGGGGCGCGTCTTGCTTGGGCCTCTCTCATGGAGGCCCTCTGTCAGACCCAGTGTTGACATGTGTCAAGACGCTCCTCGGGGTGCGTCTTGCTTTGGCCTCTCTCCTGGAGGCGCTCAGTCAGACCGAGTGCTGACATGTGGCAAGAAGCTCCTCGGGGCGCGTCTTGCTTGGGCTTCACTCCTGGAGGCCCTCAGTAAGACCCATTGTTGACATGTGGCAAGACGCTCCTCGGGGCGCGTCTTGCTTGGGCCTCTCTCCTGGAGGCGCTCAGTCAGACTGAGTAGTGACATGTGGCCTGACGCTCCTCGGGGCGCGTGTTGCTTGGGCCTCTCTCCTGGAGGCGCTCAGTCAGACCAAGTGGTGACATGTGGCAAGACGCTCCTCGGGGCGCGTCTTGCTTGGGCCTCTCTCCTGGAGGCGCTCAGTCAGACTGAGTAGTGACATGTGGCCTGACGCTCCACGGGGCGCGTCTTGCTTGGGCCTCTCTCCTGGAGGCGCTCAGTCAGACCCAGTGGTGACATGTGGCAAGACACTCCTCGGGGCGCGTCTTGCTTGGGCCTCTCTCCTTGAGGCCCTCTGTCAGACCCAGTGTTGACATGTGTCAAGACGCTCCTCGGGGCGCGTCTTGCTTTTGCTTCTCTCCTGGAGGCCCTCAGTCAGACCCATTGTTGACATGTGGCAAGACGCTCCTCGGGGCGCGTCTTGCTTGGACCTCCCTCCTGGAGGCGCTCAGTCAGACCGAGTAGTGACATTTGGCAAGACGCTCCTCGGGGCGCGTCTTGCTTGGGCCTCTATCCTGGAGGCGCTCAGTCAGACCGAGTGCTGACATAAGGCAAGACGCTCCTCGGGGCGCATCTTGCTGGGGCCTCTCTCCTGGAGGTGCTCAATCAGACCCAGTGGTTACACGTGGCAAGACGCTCCTCTGGGCGCGTCTTGCTTGGGCCTCTCTCCTGGAGGAGCTCAGTCAGACCCAGTGGTGACACGTGGCAAGACGCTCCTCGAGGCGCATCTTGCTTGGGCCTCTCTCCTGGAGGCGCTAAGTCAGACCCAGTGTTGACACGTGGCAAGACGCTCCTCGGGGCGCGTCTTGCTTGGGCCTCTCTCCTGGAGGCGCTCAGTCAGACACAGTGTTGACATGTGGCAAGACACTCCTCGGGGCGCGTCTTGCTTGGGCTTCTCTCATGGAGGCCCTCAGTAAGACCCATTGTTGACATGTGGAAAGAAGCTCCTCGGGGCGCGTCTTGCTTTGGCTTCTCTCCTGGAGGCCCTCAGTTAGACCCATTGTTGACTTGTGGCAAGACGCTCCTCGGGGCGCGTATTGCTTGGGCCTCTCTCCTGGATGCCCTCTGTCAGACCCAGGTTTGACATGTGGCAAGACGCTCCTCGGGGCGCTTCTTGCTTGGGCTTCTCTCCTGGAGACCCTCAGTCAGACCCATTGTTGACATGTGGCAAGACGCTCCTCGGGGCACGTGTTGCTTGGACCTCTCTCCTGGAGGCGCTCAGTCAGACCGAGTAGTGACCTGTGGCAAGACGCTCCTCGGGGTATGTCTTGCTTGGGCCTCTCTCCTGGAGGCGCTCAATTAGACCCAGTGTTGACATGTGGCAAGACGCTCCTCGGGGCGCGTCTTGCTTGGGCTTCTCTCCTGGAGGCCCTCAGTGAGACCCATTGTTGACATGTGTTAAGAAGCTCCTCGGGGCGCTTCTTGCTTGGGCCTCTCTCCTGGAGGCGCTCAGTCAGACCGAGTGCTGACATGTGGCAAGACGCTCCTCGGGGCGCGTCTTGCTGGGGCCTCTCTCCTGGAGGCGCTCAGTCAGACCCAGTGTTGACATGTGGCCTGACGCTCCTCGGGGCGCATCTTGCTTGGGCTTCTCTCCTGGAGGCCCTCAGTCAGACCCATTGTTGACATGTGGCAAGACGCTCCTCGGGGCACGTCTTGCTTGGGCCTCTCTCCTGGAGGCGCTCAGTCAGACCGAGTAGTGACATGTGGCAAGACGCTCCTCGGGGTGCGTCTTGCTTGGACCTCTCTCCTGGAGGTGCTCAGTTAGACCGAGTAGTGACATGTCGTAAGACGCTCCTCGGTGCGCGTCTTGCTTGGGCCTCTCTCCTGGAGGCGCTCAGTCAGACCGAGTGCTGACATGTCGCAAGACGCTCCTCGGTGCGCGTCTTGCTTGGGCCTCTCTCCTGGAGGCGTTCAGTCAGACCAAGTGTTGACCCGTGGCAAGACGCTCCTCGGGGCGCGTCTTGCTTGGGCCTCTCTCCTGGAGCCGCTCAGTCAGACCCAGTGTTGACATATGGCAAGACACTCCTCGGGGCACGTCTTGCTTGGGCCTCTCTCCTGGAGGCACTCAGTCAGACCGAGTAGTGACATGTGGCAAGACGCTCCTCGGGGTGCGTCTTGCTTGGACCTCTCTCCTGGAGGCGCTCAGTTAGACCGAGTAGTGACATGTCGCAAGACGCTCCTCGGTGCGCGTCTTGCTTGGGCCTCTCTCCTGGAGGCGCTCAGTCAGACCGAGTGCTGACATAAGGCAAGACGCTCCTCGGGGCGCGTCTTGCTTGGACCTCTTTCCTGGAGGCGCTCAGTTAGACCGAGTAGTGACATGTGGCAAGACGCTCCTCGGGGTGCGTCTTGCTTGGACCTCTCTCCTGGAGGCGCTCAGTTAGACCGAGTAGTGACATGTCGCAAGACGCTCCTCGGTGCGCGTCTTGCTTGGGCCTCTCTCCTGGAGGCGCTCAGTCAGACCGAGTGATGACATAAGGCAAGACGCTCCTCGGGGCGCATCTTGCTTGGACCTCTCTCCTGGAGGCGCTCAGTTAGACCGAGTAGTGACATGTCGCAAGACGCTCCTCGGTGCGCGTCTTGCTTGGGCCTCTCTCCTGGAGGCGCTCAGTCAGACCCAGTGTTGACCCGTGGCAAGACGCTCCTCGGGGCGTGTCTTGCTTGGGCCTCTCTCCTGGAGCCGCTCAGTCAGACCCAGTGTTGACATATGGCAAGACACTCCTCGGGGCGCGTCTTGCTTGGGCCTCTCTCATGGAGGCCCTCTGTCAGACCCAGTGTTGACATGTGTCAAGACGCTCCTCGGGGCGCGTCTTGCTTTGGCCTCTCTCCTGGAGGCGCTCAGTCAGACCGAGTGCTGACATGTGGCAAGAAGCTCCTTGGGGCGCGTGTTGCTTGGGCTTCTCTCCTGGAGGCCCTCAGTAAGACCCATTGTTGACATGTGGCAAGACGCTCCTCGGGGCGCGTCTTGCTTGGGCCTCTCTCCAGAAGGCCCCCAATCAGACCCAGTGTTGACACGTGGCAAGACGCTCCTCGGGGCGCGTCTTGCTTGGGCCTCTCTCCTGGAGGAGCTCAGTCAGACTGAGTAGTGACATGTGGCCTGACGCTCCTCGGGGCGCGTGTTGCTTGGGCCTCTCTCCTGGAGGCGCTCAGTCAGACCCATTGTTGACATGTTGCAAGACGCTCCTTTGGGCGCGTCTTGCTTGGGCCTCTCTCCTGGAGGCGCTCAGTCAGACCGAGTGCTGACATGTGGAAAGACGCTCCTCGGGGCGCGTCTTGCTTGGGCCTCTCTCCTGGAGGCCCTCTGTCAGACCCAGTGTTGACATGTGGCAAGACGCTCCTCCGGGCGCATCTTGCTTGGGCCTCTCTCCTGGAGGCCCTCAGTCAGACCCATTGTTGACATGTGGCAAGACGCTCCTCAGGGCGCGTCTTGCTTGGGCCTTTCTCCTGGAGGCGCTCAGTCAGACCGAGTGCTGACATGTGGCAAGATGCTCCTCGGGGCGCGTCTTGCTTGGGCCTCTCTCCTGGAGGCGCTCAGTCAGACTGAGTAGTGACATGTGGCCTGACGCTCCCCGGGGCGCGTCTTGCTTGGGCCTCTCTCCTGGAGGCGCTCAGTCAGACCCAGTGGTGACATGTGGCAAGACACTCCTCGGGGCGCGTCTTGCTTGGGCCTCTCTCCTGGAGGCCCTCAGTCATACCCAGTGTTGACATGTGTCAAGACGCTCCTCGGGGCGCGTCTTGCTTGGGCCTTACTCCTGGAGGCCCTCAGTCAGACCCATTGTTGACATGTGGCAAGACGCTCCTCGGGCCGCGTCTTGCTTGGGCTTCTCTCCTGGAGGCGCTGAGACAGACCCAGTGTTGACATGTGACAAGACGCTCCTCGGGGCGCGTCTTGCTTGGGCCTCTCTCCTGGAGGCGCTCAGTCAGAACCAGAGGTGACATGTGGCAAGACGCTCCTCGGGGCGCGTCTTGCTTGGGCCTCTCTCCTGGAGGCCCTCTGTCAGACCCAGTGTTGACATGTGGCAAGACGCTCCTCCGGGCGCATCTTGCTTGGGCGTCTCTCCTGGAGGCCCTCAGTCAGACACATTGTTGACATGTGTCAAGACGCTCCTCGGGGCGTGTCTTGCTTGGGCCTCTCTCCTGGAGGCGCTCAGTCAGACCCAGTGTTGACATGTGGCAAGACGCTCCTCTGGGCGCGTCTTGCTTGGGCCTCTCTCCTGGAGGCGCTCAGTCAGACCCAGTGTTGACACGTGGCAAGACGCTCCTCGGGGCGCGTCTTGCTTGGGCCTCTCTCCTGGAGGCGCTCAGTCAGACCCAGTGTTGGCATGTGGCAGCAAATGACAAACGATGTTGCGAGCGATATATCGGAAAAACTTTGCACTGACGCCACGGTCGCCACTGCAGGTTGTGCGAGTCTCGCGCAAAGTGCCATATCAAACGTGCGCAAGCTAGTGACAAGCAACTTCACCAGATCCGTAGATTCTGCATACGCTCGGGTACGAATGAAAGTATCGAGAGATAACACCGACACAAGTTGCGCGACGGCGCTGGCTGCAGTCGCTACAACACTGGATTTAATAATCAACGTAATTGTGATCGTAATGGCGTTTCGAGTGTGCACCAGAAACTACAACCAGTACTACAGAAAACTGGCATGAGGGTCGCGGTCTAACGTTATGTTGGTGTCTCGCATCGACCGTCAACGGCCGTTTGCCAGCGGCTGAAAATGGCAGTTGACGAAATGGAAACGCCGACCGTCGATAGTGCACTCTCGCAAGTTCCAACCGCACCATCTCAGGAGACAGACCACAGAGTCATATTAGCGGAGGGTAGATAGAAAATGCGCAAACCGCCGCAACCGCCCATATACATACTATACGAGTTCAACATTGAGTGGAGTAAGAAGTTACTACCGATTGTATTTCCAACGTGCAAGCAGCTGGTGTTTGACGCTTTACTTGAGTATCACAGAGGTTGCGATGTCCTGTGTTCCACGAGCGCATGGAAACAAGTGAACAAACTTCTACGGACCGTACTGTTGGGGTATGAGCGAGCTGTAAAATCAATACACGCTAGACACGCGGACTTTGCCGCGTTACTGGACACGCATATCGCCACAACAAAACCGGGTCAAGTGTTCGGGGCGTCACCGCGCTCGACTATACACGTCTTGGCCTACCACGAGTACATGAGCCCACAGATCCTAAGCGAGGTCGAAGCCGTTGTGTCTACCCAACGCAAATTCAGCACAGCCGTGCGCGCTAAGACAAGTCCCTCTAGACTGCTGGAAATTTTGGAAATGTGGAAGGCTGGCGTGTACGCGCTTTCTACACATCTCAACGGTATGATCGCGATACTCTCGGCCGCACAACAACTAATGGTCATGTGTTCGGAAGGTCTGATCAGGTCTGACATGACCGGTTGTCAATCGACGTCGAGCGTGCACTCACACACGGATATCCTGGCGTACAGTAAAGCGACGTCGACCTCTAAGCTCACTTTGATCGCCGATGTTTCGAAGGGCAATCGAGTGTGTTGGCTGACGAAAGCTATGGTGACCGACGGTCGCGTCGACTACAATGTGCCTCATTGCGACTGGAGAGGCGTATGTGATCCTTTGCAAATCGATAACACCACCGCGGTCGAGTGCGAAGTCACGGTCGCCGGCGTGTTGTCCTTACTGTGCCCCATACAATGTGACGGTCCGTGTGACGGACCGGTGTGTTACGACCCGTCTAACGAAACGTACCAGGTGATAACATTGCATCCGCCCATTACAGCGGAGCGAGCGTTTCGCCACACTCCCAAACCAAGGTTAATAGTTGTAGGGCACGCCCTTTCGGACCTCGGTGCACGTGAAACACTGGCGTACACTCACAACATCACGCTCGAGACAGCTCAAGCGTTACGCGAAACAAAGGACGTGTTCAAATCCATAGAGAATATACGGTCTTTAGCGTATGCGTATATAAAGGAGGTCGATGACATTTACAGACCTGGCGGCGTGGGCACCACAGTAGAACAACAAGGTGCTCTCAAGCGCACACAGATACTGGCCGCATTATCACTCGCGATGTCTATCCTGACATGCCCGTTTCTGATTTCTATGTATATTAAATTATGACAAGAGCTACGGTGGTTACGATTACACTCTGACCACGTGCCTTAGTTTCTGCTAGTGACCTATAAATACATTTGCCCACTTGCTCTCACTGCCATTAAAGCGGCTGTACCCACACGTACAACACCCAAGAAAAAAAAAGATCTCGCTGTCTGTACTGGGTGTACTCTCAGTAGTCGCAGTTGCTCAGGCCATGGTGGTACGCTCACATAACGCCTCTGAGATACGTCCCATCACACCACTTCCTACACTACTCGCGAAGGAGTATTCAACACCCCCTTTGTACGAAGACAACCATTATAACGAGCACAGCACAACGCTTGCCGCACGCGAAGACAACATGCAGGAGACAACGCTACCACCTGTCGTGAGAACAACGGATTCGAGTGACAACGATCGCGACTATGACGAGCACATTACAGCACCCTCTGTGCACGAAGACCAGGTGCAGGAGACAACGATACCACCTGTCGTGAGAAACAAGAGTTTGGTTAACAATGATCATCGTCGTGTCCCATTGTAAACTGGGCGTGCCATCGCACACATCGTACATGTGTGTTAACCCACCTGTATGCGACAGACTTTGTGTGTTGCATGACATCGAGATGTATTGACGTCTGTGTCAATACAGGACTCTCTATAAGCCGGGAGCTGGACGCTAACGACCCGTGCATGCGCCACACAAAAGGTATCGTACATGTGTTAACCCACCTGTATGCGACAGACTTTTTGTGTTGCATGACATCGAGATGTATTGACGTCTGTGTCAATACAGGACTCTCTAAGCTGGGAGCTGGACGCTAACAACCCGTGCATGCGGCACACAAAAGGTATCGTACATGTGTTAACCCACCTGTATGCGACAGACTTTGTGTGTTGCATGACATCGAGATGTATTGACGTCTGTGTCAATACAGGACTCTCTAAGCTGGGAGCTGGACGATAACGACCCGTGCATGCGCCACACAAACGGTAACTCGACTAACTACAAAACGCATATTGTGATGTAGAAAGTTGGCTCGACTGTTTGAATCAGCTGCAGCTGCGGTTTACTCACAAAGTGAATCGCACGCTTGTTAGAAGTACATTCGGAGCACTTAAAAATACATCGCTCTCATCGAGTTCCGTCTCAGCGTTCACCGGCTGATGGGCAAGAGCGTGACATGGGATCGCCAGGAACTTACTTAAGGACTATCATCTCATTTGGCATTTACTCACGGACCCAAGAAACCAGTTCCGAAAAATGGTCGAGAATTATAACTTGTCTAATAGCAACTGGAAGATATGTTGCGTCATAAGCCTCTGATGGTTCACAAGGTGCACGGTCCACTCGAAATCCTAATGCTGTATTTGTAGTACATACACTAAGTCTTCTCTGTTGATGTCAGACTAGAGTTTTATTAGAGTTTTACTTTGCAACAATGGGATTCGAGCAATTGATGTGTATATTTTTAATAGTGCACAATGCTACTATTCCTAGGCTGAATGTACGACATGGCTCTTATGTATCATTATGTATCGTTTCCATTAACTACAAATTTAAATAAAGTCCCTCTGTCCTCAGTGCTAGGTTGTGGGTTTAATACACATTATTATGATCAACCTGTTGAACAGTATAGTAACAATATTCCTGTAAAAGTAATTTAGTAATGAACAACCTCAGTTCTGTGAAAGAACATCATGTCTCTGATGTGTACACTGCAGGCCTGACCGGGGTTTGCATGCAAGGGCCTGTGTGTGTGTGTGTGTGTGTGTGTGTGTGTGTGTGTGTGTGTGTGTGTGTGTGTGTGTGTGTGTGTGAAACAAATAAAGATAAATATAGCTAGTGCGGCCACGAGCGGTCGTGCAGGGTAGAGGCTGCGCGAAAACGCCTCTAAAAACAAGCGCGTGCCCACGCCCGATCCGTGGAAGCACGTAGACCTAACAAACGTACTAGCAGAAATCAACGATCGCACACGGGTCATTGAGTGTGTACAGGGTTCGTCTGCGTGTGTGGCATTGGGCAATCTAGCGGCAAACTTGTGGCCTGAAGGCGGAACCGGCCAACCCGTCGCCCTCACCATCGTTGCGCTTCGAGATGAACTATTGCTAAAGATTATCGTCCTCATCAACCACGGCGCTACCAGAGTAGCTCGTAACAAAGACCCTCTCTGCGACCTCGCGGCCAGTGTGCGCAGTGTACAGCAAATGACAAACGATGTTGCGAGCGATATATTGGAAAAACTTTGCACTGACGCGACGGTCGCCACTGCAGGTTGTGCGAGTCTCGCGCAAAGTGCCATATCAAACGTGCGCAAGCTAGTGACAAGCAACTTCACCAGATCCGTAGATTCTGCATACGCTCGGATACGAATGAAAGTATCGAGAGATAACACCGACACAAGTTGCGCGACGGCGCTGGCTGCAGTCGCTACAACACTGTATTTATTAATCAACGTAATTGTGATCGTAATGGCGTTTCGAGTGTGCACCAGAAACTAAAACCAGTCCTACAGAAAACTGGCTGAGGGTCGCGGTCTAACGTTATGTTGATGTCTCGCATCGACCGTCGACGGCCGTTTGCCAGCGGCTGAAAATGGCAGTTGACGAAATGGAAACGCCGACCGTCGATAGTGCACTCTCGCAAGTTCCAACCGCACCATCTCAGGAGACAGACCACAGAGTCATATTAGCGGAGGGTAGATAGAAAATGCGCAAACCGCCGCAACCGCCCATATACATACTATACGAGTTCAACATAGAGTGGAGTAAGAAGTTACTACCGATTGTATTTTCAACGTGCAAGCAGCTGGTGTTTGACGCTTTACTTGAGTATCACAGAGGTTGCGATGTCCTGTGTTCCACGAGAGCATGGAAACAAGTGAACGAACTTCTACGGACCGTACTGTTGGGGTATGAGCGAGCTGTAAAATCAATACATGCTAGACACGCGGACTTTGCCGCGTTACTGGACACACATATCGCCACAACAAAACCGGGTCAAGTGTTCGGGGCGTCACCGCGCTCGACTATACACGTCTTGGCCTACCACGAGTACATGAGCCCACAGATCCTAAGCGAGGTAGAAGCCGTTGTGTCTACCCAACGCAAATTCAGCACAGCCGTGCGCGCTAAGACAAGTCCCTCTAGACTGCTGGAAATTTTGGAAACGTGGAAGGCTGGCGTGTACGCGCTTTCTACACATCTCAACGGTATGATCGCGATACTCTCGGCCGCACAACAACTAATGGTCATGTGTTCGGAAGGTCTGATCAGGTCTGACATGACCGGTTGTCAATCGACGTCGAGCGTGCACTCACACACGGATATCCTGGCGTACAGTAAAGCACATCGACCTCTAAGCTCACGTTGATCGCCGATGTTTCGAAGGGCAATCGAGTGTGTTGGCTGACGAAAGCTATGGTGACCGACGGTCGTGTCGACTACAATGTGCCTCATTGCGACTGGAGAGGCGTATGTGATCCTTTGCAAATCGATAACACCACCGCGGTCGAGTGCGAAGTCACGGTCGGCGGCGTGTTGTCCTTACTGTGCCCCATACAATGTGACGGTCCGTTTCACGGACCGGGGTGTTACGACCCGACTAACGAAACGTACCAGGTGATAACATTGCATCCGCCCATTACAGCGGAGCGAGCGTTTTGCCACACTCCCAAACCAAGGTGAATAGTTGTAGCGCACGCCCTTTCGGACCTCGGTGCACGTGAAACACTGGCGTACACTCACAACATCACGCTCGAGACAGCTCAAGCGTTACGCGAAACAAAGGACGTGCTCAAATCCATAGAGAATATACGGTCTTTAGCGTATGCGTATATAAAGGAGGTCGATGACATTTACAGACCTGGCGGCGAGGGCACCACAGTAGAACAACAAGGTGCTCTCAAGCGCACACAGATACTGGCCGCATTATCACTCGCGATGTCTATCCTGACATGCCCGTTTCTGATTTCTATGTATATTAAATTATGACAAGAGCTACGGTGGTTACGATTACACTCTGACCACGTGCCTTAGTTTCTGCTAGTGACCTATAAATACATTTGCCCACTTGCTCTCACTGCCATTAAAGCGGCTGTACCCACACGTACAACACCCAAGAAAAAAAAAGATCTCGCTGTCTGTAGTGGGTGTACTCTCAGTAGTCGCAGTTGCTCAGGCCATGGTGGTACGCTCACATAACGCCTCTGAGATACGTCCCATCACACCACCTCCTACACTACTCGCGAAGGAGTATTCAACACCCCCTTTGTACGAAGACAACCATTATAACGAGCACAGCACAACGCTTGCCGCACGTGAAGACAACATGCAGGAGACAAAGCTACCACCTGTCGTGAGAACAACGGATTCGAGTGACAACGATCGCGACTATGACGAGCACATTACAGCACCCTCTGTGCACGAAGACCAGGTGCAGGAGATAACGCTACCACCTGTCGTGAGAAACAAGAGTTTGGTAAACAATGATCATCGTCGTGTCCCATTGTAAACTGGGCGTGCCATCGCACACATCATACATGTGTGTTAACCCACCTGTATGCGACAGACTTTGTGTGTTGCATGACATCGAGATGTATTGACGTCTGTGTCAATACAGGACTCTCTATAAGCCGGGAGCTGGACGCTAACGACCCGTGCATGCGCCACACAAAAGGTATCGTACATGTGCTAACCCACCTGTATGCGACAGACTTTGTGTGTTGCATGACATCGAGATGTATTGACGTCTGTGTCAATACAGGACTCTCTAAGCTGGGAGCTGGACGCTAACAACCGGTGCATGCGCCACACAAAAGGTATCGTACATGTGTTAACCCACCTGTATGCGACAGACTTTGTGTGTTGCATGACATCGAGATGTATTGACGTCTGTGTCAATACAGGACTCTCTAAGCTGGGAGCTGGACGATAACGACCCGTGCATGCGCCACACAAAAGGTAACTCGACTAACTACAAAACGCATATTGTGATGTAGAAAGTTGGCTCGACTGTTTGAATCAGCTGCAGCTGCGGTTTACTCACAAAGTGAATCGCACGCTTGTTAGAAGTACATTCGGAGCACTTAAAAAATACATCGCTCTCATCGAGTTCCGTCTCAGCGTTCACCGGCTGATGGGCAAGAGCGTGACATGGGATCGCCAGGAACTTACTTAAGGACTATCATCTCATTTGGCATTTACTCACGGACCCAAGAAACCAGTTCCGAAAAATGGTCGAGAATTATAACTTGTCTAATAGCAACTGGAAGATATGTTGCGTCATAAGCCTCTGATGGTTCACAAGGTGCACGGTCCACTCGAAATCCTAATGCTGTATTTGTAGTACATACACTAAGTCTTCTCTGTTGATGTCGGACTAGAGTTTTATTAGAGTTTTACTTTGCAACAATGGGATTCGAGCAATTGATGTGTATATTTTTAATAGTGCACAATGCTACTATTCCTAGGCTGAATGTACGACATGGCTCTTATGTATCATTATGTATCGTTTCCATTAAGTACTAATGGCATTTACTCACGGACCCAAGAAACCAGTTCCGAAAAATGGTCGAGAATTATAACTTGTCTAATAGCAACTGGAAGATATGTTGCGTCATAAGCCTCTGATGGTTCACAAGGTGCACGGTCCACTCTAAATCCTAATGCTGTATTTGTAGTACATACACTAAGTCTTCTCTGTTGATGTCAGACTAGAGTTTTATTAGAGTTTTACTTTGCAACAATGGGATTCGAGCAATTGATGTGTATATTTTTAATAGTGCACAATGCTACTATTCCTAGGCTGAATGTGTGACATGGCTCTTATGTATCATTATGTATCGTTTCCATTAAGTACTAATTTAAATAAAGTCCCTCTGTCCTCAGTGCTAGGTTGTGGGTTTAAGTGGCAAGACGCTCCTCGGGGCGCATATTGCTTGGGCCTCTCTCCTGGATGCCCTCTGTCAGACCGAGTGTTGACATGTGTCAAGACGCTCCTCGGGGCGTGTCTTGCTTGGGCCTCTCTCCTGGAGGCGCTCAGTCAGACCCAGTGTTGACATGTGGCAAGACGCTCCTCGGGGCGCTTCTTGCTTGGGCTTCTCTCCTGGAGGCCCTCAGTCAGACCCATTGTTGACATGTGGCCAGACGCTCCTCGGGGCACGTCTTGCTTGGGCCTCTCTCCTCGAGGCGCTCAAACAGACCGAGTAGTGACATGTGGCAAGACGCTCCTCTGGGCACGTCTTGCTGGGGCTTCTCTCATGGAGGCACTCAGTCAGACCCAGTGTTGACATGTGGCAAGACGCTCCTCGGCGCGCGTCTTGCTTGGACCTCTCTCCCTGAGGCGCTCAGTAAGACCGAGTAGTGACATGTGGCAAGACGCTCCTCGGGGCGCGTCTTGCTTGGGCCTCTCTCATGGAGGCCCTCTGTCAGACCCAGTGTTGACATGTGTCAAGACGCTCCTCGGGGGGCGTCTTGCTTTGGCCTCTCTCCTGGAGGCACTCAGTCAGACCCAGTGGTGACATGTGGCAAGACACTCCTCGGGGTGCGTCTTGCTTGGGCCTCTCTCCTGGAGGCCCTCTGTCAGACCCAGTGTTGACATGTGTCAAGACGCTCCTCGGGGCGCGTCTTGCTTTTGCTTCTCTCCTGGAGGCCCTCAGTCAGACCCATTGTTGACATGTGGCAAGACACTCCTCGGGGCGCGTCTTGCTTGGGCTTCTCTCCTGGAGGCGCTCAGACAGACCCAGTGTTGACATGTGACAAGACGCTCCTCGGGGCGCGTCTTGCTTGGGCCTCTCTCCTGGAGGCGCTCAGTCAGAACCAGAGGTGACATGTGGCAAGACGCTCCTCGGGGCGCGTCTTGCTTGGGCCTCTCTCCTGGAGGCCCTCTGTCAGACCCAGTGTTGACATGTGGCAAGACGCTCCTCCGGGCGCGTCTTGCTTGGGCCTCTCTCCTGGAGGAGCTCAGTCAGACCCAGTGGTGACACGTGGCAAGACGCTCCTCGAGGCGCATCTTGCTTGGGCCTCTCTCCTGGAGGCGCTCAGTCAGACACAGTGTTGACATGTGGCAAGACACTCCTCGGGGCGCGTCTTGCTTGGGCTTCTCTCATGGAGGCCCTCAGTAAGACCCATTGTTGACATGTGGAAAGAAGCTCCTCGGGGCGTGTCTTGCTTTGGCTTCTCTCCTGGAGGCCCTCAGTCAGACCCATTGTTGACATGTGGCAAGACGCTCCTCGGGGCGCGTCTTGCTTGGGCCTCTCTCCTGGATGCCCTCTGTCAGACCCAGGTTTGACATGTGGCAAGACTCTCCTCGGGGCGCGTCTTGCTTGGGCTTCTCTCATGGAGGCCCTCTGTCAGACCCAGTGTTGACATGTGTCAAGACGCTCCTCGGGGCGTGTCTTGCTTGGGCCTCTCTCCTGGAGGCGCTCAGTCAGACCCAGTGTTGACATGTGGCAAGACGCTCCTCGGGGCACGTGTTGCTTGGACCTCTCTCCTGGAGGCGCTCAGTCAGACCGAGTAGTGACATGTGGCAAGACGCTCCTCGGGGTATGTCTTGCTTGGGCCTCTCTCCTGGAGGCGCTCAATTAGACCCAGTGTTGACATATGGCAAGACGCTCCTCGGGGCGCGTCTTGCTTGGGCTTCTCTCCTGGAGGCCCTCAGTGAGACCCATTGTTGACATGTGGCAAGAAGCTCCTCGGGGCGCTTCTTGCTTGGGCCTCTCTCCTGGAGGCGCTCAGTCAGACCGAGTGCTGACATGTGGCAAGACGCTCCTCGGGGCGCGTCTTGCTGGGGCCTCTCTCCTGGAGGCGCTCAGTCAGACCCAGTGTTGACATGTGGCCTGACGCTCCTCGGGGCGCGTCTTGCTTGGGCTTCTCTCCTGGAGGCCCTCAGTCAGACCCATTGTTGACATGTGGCAAGACGCTCCTCGGTGCGCGTCTTGCTTGGGCCTCTCTCCTGGAGGCGCTCAGTCAGACCCAGTGTTGACCTGTGGCAAGACGCTCCTCGGGGCGCGTCTTGCTTGGGCCTCTCTCCTGGAGCCGCTCAGTCAGACCCAGTGTTGACATGTGGCAAGACACTCCTCGGGGCGCGTCTTGCTTGGGCCTCTCTCCTGGAGGCGCTCAGTCAGACCCAGTGTTGACATGTGGCAAGACGCTCCTCGGGGCGCGTCTTGCTTGGGCCTCCTTCCTGGAGGCGCTCAGTCAGACCGAGTGCTGACATGTGGCAAGACGCTCCTCGGGGCGCATCTTGCTTGGGCTTCTCTCCTGGAGGCTCTCAGTCAGACCCAGTGTTGACATGTGGCAAAACGCTCCTCGGGGCGCGTCTTATTTGGGCCTCTCTCCTGGGGGCCCTCAGTCAGACCCAGTGTTGACATGTGGCAAGACGCTCCTTCGGGCGCATCTTGCTTGGGCCTCTCTCCTGGAGACCCTCAGACAGACCCATTGTTGACATGTGGCAAGACGCTCCTCGGGGCGCATCTTGCTTGGGCCTCTCTCCTGGAGGCGCTCAGTCAGACCCAGTGTTGACATGTGGCAAGACGCTCCTCGGGGCGCGTCTTGCTTGGGACTCTCTCCTGGAGGCGCTCAGTCAGACCCAGTGTTGACATGTGGCAAGACGCTCCTCGGGGCGCGTCTTGCTTGGGCCTCTCTCCTGGAGGCGCTCACTCAGACCCAGTGGTGACATGTGGCAAGACGCTCCTCGGGGCGCGTATTGCTTGGGCCTCTCTCCTGAATGCCCTCTGTCAGACCGAGTGTTGACATGTGGCAAGACTCTCCTCGGGGCGCGTCTTGCTTGGGCTTCTCTCATGGAGGCCCTCAGTCCGACCCAGTGTTGACATGTGTCAAGACGCTCCTCGGGGCGTGTCTTGCTTGGGCCTCTCTCCTGGAGGCGCTCAGTCAGACCCAGTGTTGACATGTGGCAAGACGCTCCTCTGGGCGCGTCTTGCTTGGGCTTCTCTCCTGGAGGCCCTCAGTCAGACCCATTGTTGACATGTGGCAAGACGCTCCTCGGGGCATGTCTTGCTTGGGCCTCTCTCCTGAAGGCGCTCAGTCAGACAGAGTAGTGACATGTGGCAAGACGCTCCTCGGGGCGCGTCTTGCTTGGACCTCTCTCCTGGAAGCGCTCAGTTAGACCGAGTAGTGACATGTGGCAAGACGCTCCTCGGGGCATGTCTTGCTTGGGCCTCTCTCCTGAAGGCGCTCAGTCAGACAGAGTAGTGACATGTGGCAAGACGCTCCTCGGGGCGCGTCTTGCTTGGACCTCTCTCCTGGAGGCGCTCAGTTAGACCGAGTAGTGACATGTGGCAAGACGCTCCTCGGGGCGCGTCTTGCTTGGGCCTCTCTCCTGGAGGCGCTCAGTCAGACCGAGTGCTGACATAAGGCAAGACGCTCCTCGGGGCGCGTCTTGCTGGGGCCTCTCTCCTGGAGGTGCTCAATCAGACCCAGTGGTGACACGTGGCAAGACGCTCCTCTGGGCGCGTCTTGCTTGGGCCTCTCTCCTGGAGGAGCTCAGTCAGACCCAGTGGTGACACGTGGCAAGACGCTCCTCGGGGCGCATCTTGCTTGGGCCTCTCTCCTGGAGGCGCTAAGTCAGACCCAGTGTTGACACGTGGCAAGACGCTCCTCGGGGCGCGTCTTGCTTGGGCCTCTCTCCTGGAGGCGCTCAGTCAGACACAGTGTTGACATGTGGCAAGACACTCCTCGGGGCGCGTCTTGCTTGGGCTTCTCTAATGGAGGCCCACAGTAAGACCCATTGTTGACATCTGGAAAGAAGCTCCTCGGGGCGTGTCTTGCTTGGGCTTCTCTCCTGGAGGCCCTCAGTCAGACCCATTGTTGACATGTGGCAAGACGCTCCTCGGGGCCCGTATTGCTTGGGCCTCTCTCATGGAGGCCCTCAGTCAGACCCAGTGTTGACATGTGTCAAGACGCTCCTCGGGGCGTGTCTTGCTTGGGCCTCTCTCCTGGAGGCCCTAAGTCAGACCCAGTGTTGACATGTGGCAAGACGCTCCTCGGGGCGCTTCTTGCTTGGGCTTCTCTCCTGGAGGCCCTCAGTAAGACCCATTGTTGACATGTGGCAAGACGCTCCTCGGGGCACGTCTTGCTTGGGCTTCTCTCATGGAGGCCCTCAGTCCGACCCAGTGTTGACATGTGTCCAGACGCTCCTCGGGGCGTGTCTTGCTTGGGCCTCTCTCCTGGAGGCGCTCAGTCAGACCCAGTGTTGACATGTGGCAAGACGCTCCTCTGGGCGCGTCTTGCTTGGGCTTCTCTCCTGGAGGCCCTCAGTCAGACCCATTGTTGACATGTGGCAAGACGCTCCTCGGGGCATGTCTTGCTTGGGCCTCTCTCCTGAAGGCGCTCAGTCAGACAGAGTAGTGACATGTGGCAAGACGCTCATCGGGGCGCGTCTTGCTTGGACCTCCCTCCTGGAGGCGCTCAGTCAGACCGAGTAGTGACATTTGGCAAGACGCTCCTCGGGGCGCGTCTTGCTTGGACCTCTCTCCTGGAGGCGCTCAGTTAGACCGAGTAGTGACATGTGGCAAGACGCTCCTCGGGGCGCGTCTTGCTGGGGCCTCTCTCCTGGAGGCGCTCAGTCAGACCGAGTGCTGACATAAGGCAAGACGCTCCTCGGGGCGCGTCTTGCTGGGGCCTCTCTCCTGGAGGTGCTCAATCAGACCCAGTGGTGACACGTGGCAAGACGCTCCTCTGGGCGCGTCTTGCTTGGGCCTCTCTCCTGGAGGAGCTCAGTCAGACCCAGTGGTGACACGTGGCAAGACGCTCCTCGGGGCGCATCTTGCTTGGGCCTCTCTCCTGGAGGCGCTAAGTCAGACCCAGTGTTGACACGTGGCAAGACGCTCCTCGGGGCGCGTCTTGCTTGGGCCTCTCTCCTGGAGGCGCTCAGTCAGACACAGTGTTGACATGTGGCAAGACACTCCTCGGGGCGCGTCTTGCTTGGGCTTCTCTAATGGAGGCCCACAGTAAGACCCATTGTTGACATCTGGAAAGAAGCTCCTCGGGGCGCGTCTTGCTTTGGCTTCTCTCCTGGAGGCCCTCAGTCAGACCCATTGTTGACATGTGGCAAGACGCTCCTCGGGGCGCGTATTGCTTGGGCCTCTCTCATGGAGGCCCTCAGTCAGACCCAGTGTTGACATGTGTCAAGACGCTCCTCGGGGCGTGTCTTGCTTGGGCCTCTCTCCTGGAGGCGCTCAGTCAGACCGAGTAGTGACATGTGGCAAGACGCTCCTCGGGCCTCTCTCCTGGAGGCGCTCAGTCAGACCCAGTGTTGACATGTGGCAAGACGCTCCTCGGGGCACGTCTTGCTTGGGCCTCTCTCCTGGAGGCGCTCAGTCAGACCGAGTAGTGACATGTGGCAAGACGCTCCTCTGGGCCCGTCTTGCTGGGGCCTCTCTCCTGGAGGCGCTCAGTCAGACCCAGTGTTGACATGTGTCAAGACGCTCCTCGGGCGTTTCTTGCTTGCGCCTCTCTCCTGGAGGCGCTCAGTCAGACCCAGAGGTGACATGTGGCAAGACGCTCCTCGGGCCTCTCTCCTGGACACGCTCAGTCAGACCCAGTGTTGACATGTGGCAAGACGCTCCTCGGGGCGCGTCTTGCTTGGGCCTCTCTCCTGGAGGCCCTCTGTCATACCCAGTGTTGACATGTGTCAAGACGCTCCTCGGGGCGCGTCT
Source organism: Nothobranchius furzeri (assembly GCF_043380555.1). Classification (NCBI taxonomy): domain Eukaryota; kingdom Metazoa; phylum Chordata; class Actinopteri; order Cyprinodontiformes; family Nothobranchiidae; genus Nothobranchius; species Nothobranchius furzeri. Next base: position 4,250,497 of record NC_091741.1, read on the forward strand.
TGCTTGGGCTTCTCTCCTGGAGGCCCTCAGTCAGACCCATTGTTGGCATGTGGCAAGACGCTCCTCGGGGCGCGTCTTGCTTGGGCCTCTCTCCTGGAGGCGCTCAGTCAGACCGAGTGCTGACATGTGGCAAGACGCTCCTCGGGCCGCGTGTTGCTTGGGCTTCTCTCCTGGAGGCCCTCAGTCAGACCCATTGTTGACATGTGGCAAGACGCTCCTCGGGGCGCGTCTTGCTTGGGCCTCTCTCCTGGAGGCGCTCAGTCAGACCGAGTGCTGACATGTGGCAAGACGCTCCTCGGGGCGCGTCTTGCTTGGGCCTCTCTCCTGGAGGCGCTCAGTCAGACTGAGTAGTGACATGTGGCCTGACGATCCTCGGGGCACGTCTTGCTTGGGCCTCTCTCCTGGAGGCGCTCAGTCAGACCCAGTGGTGACATGTGGCAAGACACTCCTCGGGGCGCGTCTTGCTTGGGCCTCTCTCGTGGAGGCACTCAGTCAGACCCAGTGTTGACATGTGGCAAGACGCTCCTCGGGGCGCGTGTTGCTTGGGCCTCTCTCCTGGAGGCCCTCTGTCAGACCCAGTGTTGACATTTGGCAAGACGCTCCTCCGGGCGCATCTTGCTTGGGCCTCTCTCCTGGAGGCCCACAGTAAGACCCATTGTTGACATGTGGCAATACGCTCCTCGGGGCGCGACTTGCTTGGGCCTCTCTCCAGAAGGCCCTCAATAAGACCCAGTGTTGACATGTGGCAAGACGCTCCACGGGGCGCGTCTTGCTTGGGCTTCTCTCCTGGAGGCCCTCAGTCAGACCCATTGTTGACATGTGGCAAGACGCTCCTCGGGGCGCGTCTTGCTTGGGCCTCTCTCCTGGAGGCGCTCAGTCAGACCCAGTGTTGACATGTGGCAAGACGCTCCACGGGGCGCGTCTTGCTTGGGCTTCTCTCCTGGAGGCCCTCAGTCAGACCCATTGTTGACATGTGGCAAGACGCTCCTCGGGGAACGTCTTGCTTGGACCTCTCTCCTGGAGGCGCTCAGTCAGACCGAGTAGTGACATAGGGCAAGACGCTCCTCGGGGCGCGTCTTGCTTGGACCTCTCTCCTGGAGGCGCTCAGTTAGACCGAGTAGTGACATGTCGCAAGACGCTCCTCGGGGCGCGTCTTGCTTGGGCCTCTCTCATGGAGGCCCTCTGTCAGACCCAGTGTTGACATGTGGCAAGACGCTCCTCGGGGCGCATCTTGCTTGGGCCTCTCTCCTGGAGGCGCTCAGTCAGAACCAGAGGTGACATGTGGCAAGACGCTCCTCGGGGTGCGTCTTGCCTGGGCCTCTCTCCTGGAGGCCCTCTGTCAGACCCAGTGTTGACATGTGGCAAAACGCTCCTCCGGGCGCATCTTGCTTGGGCCTCTCTCCTGGAAGCCCACAGTAAGACCCATTGTTGACATGTGGCAAGACGCTCCTCGGGGCGCGTCTTGCTTGGGCCTCTCTCCAGAAGGCCCTCAATCAGACCCAGTGTTGACATGTGGCAAGACGCTCCTCGGGGCGCGTCTTGCTTGGGCCTCTCTCCTGGAGGCGCTCAGTCAGACTGAGTAGTGACATGTGGCCTGACGCTCCTCGGGGCGCGTCTTGCTTGGGCCTCTCTCCTGGAGGCGCTCAGTCAGACCCAGTGTTGACATGTGGCAAGACGCTCCACGGGGCGCGTCTTGCTTGGGCTTCTCTCCTGGAGGCCCTCAGTCAGACCCATTGTTGACATGTGGCAAGACGCTCCTCGGGGCGCGTCTTGCTTGGGCCTCTCTCCTGGAGGCGCTCAGTCAGACCGAGTGCTGACATAAGGCAAGATGCTCCTCGGGGCGCGTCTTGCTTGGGCCTCTCTCCAGGAGGCGCTCAACCAGACCCAGTGGTGACATGTGGCAAGACGCTCCTCGGGGCGCATCTTGCTTGGGCCTCTCTCCTGGAGGCGCTCAGTCAGACCCAGTGTTGACACGTGGCAAGACGCTCCTCGGGGCGCGTCTTGCTTGGGCCTCTCTCCTGGAGGCGCTCAGTCAGACCGAGTGCTGACATGTGGAAAGACGCTCCTCGGGGCGCGTCTTGCTTGGGCTTCTCTCCTGGAGGCGCTCAGAAAGACCCAGTGTTGACATGTGACAAGACGCTCCTCGGGGCACGTCTTGCTTGGGCCTCTCTCCTGGAGGCGCTCAGTCAGACCCAGTGGTGACATGTGGCAAGACACTCCTCGGGGCGCGTCTTGCTTGGGCCTCTCTCCTGGAGGCCCTCTGTCAGACCCAGTGTTGGCATGTGGCAAGACGCTCCTCAGGGCGCGTCTTGGTTGGGCCTCTCTCCTGGAGGCGCTCAGTCAGACCCAGTGGTGACATGTGGCAAGACGCTCCTCGGGGCGCGTATTGCTTGGGCCTCTCTCCTGGATGCCCTCTGTCAGACCGAGTGTTGACATGTGGCAAGACTCTCCTCGGGGCGCGTCTTGCTTGGGCTTCTCTCATGGAGGCCCTCAGTCAGACCCAGTGTTTACATGTGTCAAGACGCTCCTCGGGGCGTGTCTTGCTTAGGCCTCTCTCCTGGAGGCGCTCAGTCAGACCCAGTGTTGACATGTGGCAAGACGCTCCTCGGGGCACGTCTTGCTTGGGCCTCTCTCCTGGAGGCGCTCAAACAGACCGAGTAGTGACATGTGGCAAGACGCTCCTCGGGGCGCGTCTTGCTGGGGCTTCTCTCATGGAGGCACTCAGTCAGATCCAGTGTTGACATGTGGCAAGACGCTCCTCGGGGCGCGTCTTGCTTGGACCTCTCTCCCTGAGGCGCTCAGTCAGACCGAGTAGTGACATGTGGCAAGACGCTCCTCGGGGCGCGTCTTGCTTGGACCTCTCTCCCTGAGGCGCTCAGTCAAACCCAGTGTTGACATTTGGCAAGACACTCCTGAGGGCGCGTCTTGCTTGGGCCTCTCTCATGGAGGCCCTCTGTCAGACCCAGTGTTGACATGTGTCAAGACCCTCCTCTGGGGGCGTCTTGCTTGGGCCTCTCTCCTGAAGGCGCTCAGTCAGAACCAGAGGTGACATGTGGCAAGACGCTCCTCGGGGCAGTCTTGCTTGGGCCTCTCTCCTGGAGGCCCTCTGTCAGACCCAGAGTTGACATGTGGCAAGACACTCCTCGGGGCGCGTCTTGCTTGGGCCTCTCTCATGGAGGCCCTCTGTCAGACCCAGTGTTGACATGTGTCAAGACGCTCCTCGGGGCGCTTTTTGCTTTGGCCTCTCTCCTGGAGGCGCTCAGTCAGACCGAGTGCTGACATGTGGCAAAAAGCTCCTCGGGGCGCGTCTTGCTTGGGCTTCTCTCCTGGAGGCCCTCAGTAAGACCCATTGTTGACATGTGGCAAGACGCTCCTCGGGGCGTGGCTTGCTTGGGCCTCTCTCCTGGAGGCGCTCAGTCAGACTGAGTAGTGACATGTGGCCTGACGCTCCTCGGGGAGCGTGTTGCTTGGGCCTCTCTCCTGGAGGCGCTCAGTCAGACCAAGTGGTGACATGTGGCAAGACGCTCCTCGGGGCGCGTCTTGCTTGGGCCTCTCTCCAGAAGGCCCTCAATCAGACCCAGTGTTGACACGTGGCAAGACGCTCCTCGGGGCTCGTCTTGCTTGGGCCTCTCTCCTGGAGGCGCTCAGTCAGAATGAGTAATGACATGTGGTCTGACGCTCCTCGGGGTGCGTGTTGCTTGGGCCTCTCTCCTGGAGGCGCTCAGTCAGACCCAGTGTTGACATGTGGCAAGACACTCCTCGGGGCGCGTCTTGCTTTGGCCTCTCTCCTGGAGGCGCTCAGTTAGACCGAGTGCTGACATGTGGCAAGACGCTCCTCGGGCCGCGTGTTGCTTGGGCTTCTCTCCTGGAGGCCCTCAGTCAGACCCATTGTTGACATGTGGCAAGACGCTCCTCGGGGCGCATCTTGCTTGGGCCTCTCTCCTGGAGGCGCTCAGTCAGACCGAGTGCTGACATGTGGCAAGATGCTCCTCGGGGCGCGTCTTGCTTGGGCTTCTCTCCTGGAGGCGCTCAGAAAGACCCAGTGTTGACATGTGACAAGACGCTCCTCGGGGCGCGTCTTGCTTTGGCCTCTCTCCTGGAGGCCCTCAGTCAGACCAAGTGCTGACATGTGGCAAGACGCTCCTCGGGCCGCGTGTTGCTTGGGCTTCTCTCCTGGAGGCCCTCAGTCAGACCCATTGTTGACATGTGGCAAGACGCTCCTCGGGGCGCGTCTTGCTTGGGTCTCTCTCCTGGAGGCGCTCAGTCAGAACCAGAGGTGACATGTGGCAAGACGCTCCTCGGGGCGTGTATTGCTTGGGCCTCTCTCCTGGAGGCCCTCTGTCAGACCCAGTGTTGACATGTGGCAAGACGCTCCTCCCGGCGCATCTTGCTTGGGCCTCTCTCCTGGAGGCCCTCAGTAAGACCCATTGTTGACATGTGGCAAGACGCTCCTCGTGGCGCGTCTTGCTTGGGCCTCTCTCCAGAAGGCCCTCAATAAGACCCAGTGTTGACATGTGGCAAGACGCTCCACGGGGCGCGTCTTGCTTGGGCCTCTCTCCTGGAGGCGCTCAGTCAGACCCAGTGTTGACATGTGGCAAGACGCTCCTCGGGGCGCGTCTTGCTTGGGCCTCTCTCCTGGAGGCGCTCAGTCAGACCCAGTGTTGACATGTGGCAAGACGCTCCACGGGGCGCGACTTGCTTGGGCTTCTCTCCTGGAGGCCCTCAGTCAGACCCATTGTTGACATGTGGCAAGACGCTCCTCTGGGCACGTCTTGCTTGGGCCTCTCTCCTGGAGGCGCTCAGTCAGACCGAGTAGTGACATGTGGCAAGACGCTCCTCGGGGCGCGTCTTGCTTGGACCTCTCTCCTGGAGGCGCTCAGTTAGACCGAGTAGTGACATGTCGCAAGACGCTCCTCGGGGCGCGTCTTGCTTGGGCCTCTCTCATGGAGGCCCTCTGTCAGACCCAGTGTTGACATGTGGCAAGACGCTCCTCGGGGCGCATCTTGCTTGGGCCTCTCTCCTGGAGGCGCTCAGTCAGAACCAGAGGTGACATGTGGCAAGACGCTCCTCGGGGTGCGTCTTGCTTGGGCCTCTCTCCTGGAGGCCCTCTGTCAGACCCAGTGTTGACATGTGGCAAAACGCTCCTCCGGGCGCATCTTGCTTGGGCCTCTCTCCTGGAGGCCCTCAGTAAGACCCATTGTTGACATGTGGCAAGACGCTCCTCGGGGCGCATCTTGCTTGGGCCTCTCTCCAGAAGGCCCTCAATCAGACCCAGTGTTGACATGTGGCAAGACGCTCCTCGGGGGCGCGTCTTGCTTGGGCCTCTCTCCTGGAGGCGCTCAGTCAGACTGAGTAGTGACATGTGGCCTGACGCTCCTCGGGGCGCGTCTTGCTTGGGCCTCTCTCCTGGAGGCGCTCAGTCAGACCCAGTGTTGACATGTGGCAAGACGCTCCACGGGGCGCATCTTGTTTGGGCTTCTCTCCTGGAGGCCCTCAGTCAGACCCATTGTTGACATGTGGCAAGACGCTCCTCGGGGCACGTCTTGCTTGGGCCTCTCTCCTGGAGGCGCTCAGTCAGACCGAGTAGTGACATGTGGCAAGACGCTCCTCGGGGTGCGTCTTGCTTGGACCTCTCTCCTGGAGGCGCTCAGTTAGACCGAGTAGTGACATGTCGCAAGACGCTCCTCGGGGCGCGTCTTGCTTGGGCCTCTCTCCTGGAGGCGCTCAGTCAGACCGAGTGCTGACATAAGGCAAGAAGCTCCTCGGGGCGCGTCTTGCTTGGGCCTCTCTCCTGGAGGCGCTCAGTCAGACCCAGTGGTGACATGTGGCAAGACGCTCCTCGGGGCGCATCTTGCTTGGGCCTCTCTCCTGGAGGCGCTCAGTCAGACCCAGTGTTGACACGTGGCAAGACGCTCCTCGGGGCACGTTTTGCTTGGGCCTCTCTCCTGGAGCCGCTCAATCAGACCCAGTGTTGACATGTGGCAAGACACTCCTCGGGGCGCGTCTTGCTTGGGCCTCTCTCATGGAGGCCCTCTGTCAGACCCAGTGTTGACATGTGTCAAGACGCTCCTCGGGGCACGTCTTGCTTTGGCCTCTCTCCTGGAGGCGCTCAGTCAGACCGGGTGCTGACATGTGGCCTGACGCTCCTCGGGGCGCGTCTTGCTTGGGCCTCTCTCCTGGAGGCGCTCAGTCAGACCCAGTGTTGACATGTGGCAAGACGCTCCACGGGGCGCATCTTGTTTGGGCTTCTCTCCTGGAGGCCCTCAGTCAGACCCATTGTTGACATGTTGCAAGACGCTCCTCGGGGCACGTCTTGCTTGGGCCTCTCTCCTGGAGGCGCTCAGTCAGACCGAGTAGTGACATGTGGCAAGACGCTCCTCGGGGTGCGTCTTGCTTGGACCTCTCTCCTGGAGGCGCTCAGTTAGACCGAGTAGTGACATGTCGCAAGACGCTCCTCGGGGCGCGTCTTGCTTGGGCCTCTCTCCTGGAGGCGCTCAGTCAGACCGAGTGCTGACATAAGGCAAGATGCTCCTCGGGGCGCGTCTTGCTTGGGCCTCTCTCCTGGAGGCGCTCAGTCAGACCCAGTGGTGACATGTGGCAAGACGCTCCTCGGGGCGCATCTTGCTTGGGCCTCTCTCCTGGAGGCGCTCAGTCAGACCCAGTGTTGACACGTGGCAAGACGCTCCTCGGGGCACGTTTTGCTTGGGCCTCTGTCCTGGAGCCGCTCAATCAGACCCAGTGTTGACATGTGGCAAGACACTCCTCGGGGCGCGTCTTGCTTGGGCCTCTCTCATGGAGGCCCTCTGTCAGACCCAGTGTTGACATGTGTCAAGACGCTCCTCGGGGCACGTCTTGCTTTGGCCTCTCTCCTGGAGGCGCTCAGTCAGACCGGGTGCTGACATGTGGCAAGAAGCTCCTCGGGGCGCGTGTTGCTTGGGCTTCTCTCCTGGAGGCCCTCAGTAAGACCCATTGTTGACATGTGGCAAGACGCTCCTCGGGGCGCGTCTTGCTTGGGCCTCTCTCCTGGAGGCGCTCAGTCAGACTGAGTAGTGACATGTGGCCTGACGCTCCTCGGGGCGCGTCTTGCTTGGGCCTCTCTCCTGGAGGCGCTCAGTCAGACCGAGTGCTGACATGTGGAAAGACGCTCCTCGGGGCGCGTCTTGCTTGGGCTTCTCTCCTGGAGGCGCTCAGAAAGACCCAGTGTTGACATGTGACAAGACGCTCCTCGGGGCGCGTCTTGCTTGGGCCTCTCTCCTGGAGGCGCTCAAACAGACCGAGTAGTGACATGTGGCAAGACGCTCCTCGGGGCGCGTCTTGCTGGGGCTTCTCTCCCTGAGGCGCTCAGTCAGACCGAGTAGTGACATGTGGCAAGACGCTCCTCGGGGCGCGTCTTGCTTGGACCTCTCTCCCTGAGGCGCTCAGTCAGACCCAGTGTTGACATATGGCAAGACACTCCTCGGGGCGCGTCTTGCTTGGGCCTCTCTCATGGAGGCCCTCTGTCAGACCCAGTGTTGACATGTGTCAAGACGCTCCTCGGGGGGCGTCTTGCTTTGGCCTCTCTCCTGGAGGCGCTCAGTCAGACCGAGTGCTGACATGTGGCAAGAAGCTCCTCGGGGCGCGTCTTGCTTGGGCTTCTCTCCTGGAGGCCCTCAGTAAGAACCATTGTTGACATGTGGCAAGACGCTCCTCGGGGCGCGTCTTGCTTGGGCCTCTCTCCAGAAGGCCCTCAATCAGACCCAGTGTTGACACGTTGCAAGACGCTCCTCGGGGCGCGTCTTGCTTGGGCCTCTCTCCTGGAGGCACTCAGTCAGACTGAGTAGTGACATGTGGCCTGACGCTCCTCGGGGCGCGTGTTGCTTGGGCCTCTCTCCTGGAGGCGCTCAGTCAGACTGAGTAGTGACATGTGGCAAGACGCTCCTCGGGGTGCGTCTTGCTTGGACCTCTCTCCTGGAGGCGCTCAGTTAGACCGAGTAGTGACATGTCGCAAGACGCTCCTCGGGGCGCGTCTTGCTTGGGCCTCTCTCCTGGAGGCGCTCAGTCAGACCGAGTGCTGACATAAGGCAAGATGCTCCTCGGGGCGCGTCTTGCTTGGGCCTCTCTCCTGGAGGCGCTCAGTCAGACCCAGTGGTGACATGTGGCAAGACGCTCCTCGGGGCGCATCTTGCTTGGGCCTCTCTCCTGGAGGCGCTCAGTCAGACCCAGTGTTGACACGTGGCAAGACGCTCCTCGGGGCACGTTTTGCTTGGGCCTCTCTCCTGGAGCCGCTCAGTCAGACCCAGTGTTGACATGTGGCAAGACACTCCTCGGGGCGCGTCTTGCTTGGGCCTCTCTCATGGAGGCCCTCTGTCAGACCCAGTGTTGACATGTGTCAAGACGCTCCTCGGGGCACGTCTTGCTTTGGCCTCTCTCCTGGAGGCGCTCAGTCAGACCGGGTGCTGACATGTGGCAAGAAGCTCCTCGGGGCGCGTGTTGCTTGGGCTTCTCTCCTGGAGGCCCTCAGTAAGACCCATTGTTGACATGTGGCAAGACGCTCCTCGGGGCGCGTCTTGCTTGGGCCTCTCTCCTGGAGGCGCTCAGTCAGACTGAGTAGTGACATGTGGCCTGACGCTCCTCGGGTTGCGTCTTGCTTGGGCCTCTCTCCTGGAGGCGCTCAGTCAGACCGAGTGCTGACATGTGGAAAGACGCTCCTCGGGGCGCGTCTTGCTTGGGCTTCTCTCCTGGAGGCGCTCAGAAAGACCCAGTGTTGACATGTGACAAGACGCTCCTCGGGGCGCGTCTTGCTTGGGCCTCTCTCCTGGAGGCGCTCAAACAGACCGAGTAGTGACATGTGGCAAGAGGCTCCTCGGGGCGCGTCTTGCTGGGGCTTCTCTCCCTGAGGCGCTCAGTCAGACCGAGTAGTGACATGTGGCAAGACGCTCCTCGGGGCGCGTCTTGCTTGGACCTCTCTCCCTGAGGCGCTCAGTCAGACCCAGTGTTGACATGTGTCAAGACGCTCCTCGGGGGGCGTCTTGCTTTGGCCTCTCTCCTGGAGGCGCTCAGTCAGACCGAGTGCTGACATGTGGCAAGAAGCTCCTCGGGGCGCGTCTTGCTTGGGCTTCTCTCCTGGAGGCCCTCAGTAAGAACCATTGTTGACATGTGGCAAGACGCTCCTCGGGGCGCGTCTTGCTTGGGCCTCTCTCCAGAAGGCCCTCAATCAGACCCAGTGTTGACACGTGGCAAGACGCTCCTCGGGGCGCGTCTTGCTTGGGCCTCTCTCCTGGAGGCACTCAGTCAGACTGAGTAGTGACATGTGGCCTGACGCTCCTCGGGGCGCGTGTTGCTTGGGCCTCTCTCCTGGAGGCGCTCTGTCAGACCAAGTGGTGACATGTGGCAAGACACTCCTCGGGGCGCGTCTTGCTTGGGCCTCTCTCCTGGAGGCCCTCTGTCCGACCCAGTGTTGACATGTGGCAAGACACTCCTCGGGGCGCGTCTTGCTTGGGCCTCTCTCATGGAGGCCCTCTGTCAGACCCAGTGTTGACATGTGTGAGGACGCTCCTCGGGGCGCGTCTTGCTTTGGCCTCTCTCCTGGAGGCGCTCAGTCAGACCGAGTGCTGACATGTGGCAAGAAGCTCCTCGGGGCGCGTCTTGCTTGGGCTTCTCTCCTGGAGGCCCTCAGTAAGACCCATTGTTGACATGTGGCAAGACGCTCCTCGGGGCGCGTCATGCTTGGGCATCTTTCCTGGAGGTGCTCAGTCAGACTGAGTATTGACATGTGGCCTGACGCTCCTCGGGGCGCGTGTTGCTTGGGCCTCTCTCCTGGAGGCGCTCAGTCAGACCAAGTGGTGACATGTGGCAAGACACTCCTCGGGGCGCATCTTGCTTGGGCGTCTCTCATGGAGGCCCTCTGTCAGACCCAGTGTTGACATGTGTCAAGACGCTCCTCGGGGCGCGTCTTGCTTTGGCCTCTCTCCTGGAGGCGCTCAGTCAGACCGAGTGCTGACATGTGGCAAGACGCTCCTCGGGGCACGTCTTGCTTGGGCTTCTCTCCTGGAGGCGCTCAGAAAGACCCAGTGTTGACATGTGACAAGACGCTCCTCGGGGCACGTCTTGCTTGGGCCTCTCTCCTGGAGGCGCTCAGTCAGAACCAGAGGTGACATGTGGCAAGACGCTCCTCGGGGCGCGTCTTGCTTGGGCCTCTCTCCTGGAGGCCCTCTGTCATACCCAGTGTTGACATGTGGCAAGACGCTCCTCCGGGCGCATCTTGCTTGGGCCTCTCTCCTGGAGGCCCTCAGTCAGACCCATTGTTGACATGTGGCAAGACGCTCCTCGGGGCGCGTCTTGCTTGGGCCTCTCTCCTGGAGGCGCTCAGTCAGACCGAGTGCTGACATAAGGCAAGACGCTCCTCGGGGCGCGTCTTGCTGGGGCCTCTCTCCTGGAGGTGCTCAATCAGACCCAGTGGTGACACGTGGAAAGACGCTCCTCGGGGCGCGTCTTGCTTGGGCCTCTCTCCTGGAGGCGCTCAGTCAGACCCAGTGTTGACACGTGGCAAGACGCTCCTCGGGGCGCGTCTTGCTTGGGCCTCTCTCCTGGAGGCGCTCAGTCAGACTCAGTATTGGCATGTGGCAAGACACTCCTCGGGGCGCGTCTTGGTTGGGCCTTTCTCCTGGAGGCGCTCATTCAGACCCAGTGGTGACATGTGGCAAGACGCTCCTCGGGGCGCTCATTGCTTGGGCCTCTCTCCTGAATGCCCTCTGTCAGACCGAGTGTTGACATGTGGCAAGACTCTCCTCGGGGCGCGTCTTGCTTGGGCTTCTCTCATGGAGGCCCTCAGTCCGACCCAGTGTTGACATGTGTCAAGACGCTCCTCGGGGCGTGTCTTGCTTGGGCCTCTCTCCTGGAGGCGCTCAGTCAGACCCAGTGTTGACATGTGGCAAGACGCTCCTCTGGGCGCGTCTTGCTTGGGCTTCTCTCCTGGAGGCCCTCAGTCAGACCCATTGTTGACATGTGGCAAGACGCTCCTCGGGGCACGTCTTGCTTGGGCCTCTCTCCTGGAGGCGCTCAGTCAGACCGAGTAGTGACATGTGGCAAGACGCTCCTCGGGGCGCGTCTTGCTTGGACTTCCCTCCTGGAGGCGCACAGTCAGACCGAGTAGTGACATTTGGCAAGACGCTCCTCGGGGCGCGTCTTGCTTGGGCCTCTCTCCTGGAGGCGCTCAGTCAGACCGAGTGCTGACATAAGGCAAGACGCTCCTCGGGGCGCGTCTTGCTGGGGCCTCTCTCCTGGAGGTGCTCAATCAGACCCAGTGGTGACACGTGGCAAGGCGCTCCTCTGGGCGCGTCTTGCTTGGGCCTCTCTCCTGGAGGAGCTCAGTCAGACCCAGTGGTGACACGTGGCAAGACGCTCCTCGAGGCGCATCTTGCTTGGGCCTCTCTCCTGGAGGCGCTAAGTCAGACCCAGTGCTGACACGTGGCAAGACGCTCCTCGGGGCGTGTCTTGCTTGGGCCTCTCTCCTGGAGGCGCTCAGTCAGACACAGTGTTGACATGTGGCAAGACACTCCTCGGGGCGCGTCTTGCTTGGGCTTCTCTCATGGAGGCCCTCAGTAAGACCCATTGTTGACATTTGGAAAGAAGCTCCTCGGGGCGCGTCTTGCTTTGGCTTCTCTCCTGGAGGCCCTCAGTCAGACCCATTGTTGACATGTGGCAAGACGCTCCTCGGGGCGCGTATTGCTTGGGCCTCTCTCCTGGATGCCCTCTGTCAGACCCAGATTTGACATGTGGCAAGACTCTCCTCGGGGCGCGTCTTGCTTGGGCTTCTCTCATGGAGGCCCTCAGTCAGACCCAGTGTTGACATGTGTCAAGACGCTCCTCTGGGCGTGTCTTGCTTGGGCCTCTCTCCTGGAGGCGCTCAGTCAGACCGAGTGCTGACATGTGGCAAGACGCTCCTCGGGGCACGTCTTGCTTGGGCCTCTCTCCTGGAGGCGCTCAGTCAGACCGAGTAGTGACATGTGGCAAGACGCTCCTCGGGGCGCGTCTTGCTGGGGACTCTCTCCTGGAGGCGCTCAGTCAAACCCTGTGTTGACATGTGGCAAGACGCTCCTCGGGGCGCGTGTTGCTTGGACCTCTCTCCTGGAGGCGCTCAGTCAGACCGAGTAGTGACATGTGGCAAGACGCTCCTCGGGGTGCGTCTTGCTTGGGCCTCTCTCCTGGAGGCGCTCAATTAGACCCAGTGTTGACATGTGGCAAGACGCTCCTCGGGGCGCGTCTTGCTTGGGCTTCTCTCCTGGAGGCCGTCAGTCAGACCCATTGTTGACATGTGGCAAGAAGCTCCTCGGGGCGCTTCTTGCTTGGGCATCTCTCCTGGAGGCGCTCAGTCAGACCGAGTGCTGACATGTGGCAAGACGCTCCTCGGGGCGCGTCTTGCTTGGGCCTCTCTCCTGGAGGCACTCAGTCAGACTGAGTAGTGACATGTGGCCTGACGCTCCTCGGGGCGCGTGTTGCTTGGGCCTCTCTCCTGGAGGCGCTCTGTCAGACCAAGTGGTGACATGTGGCAAGACACTCCTCGGGGCGCGTCTTGCTTGGGCCTCTCTCCTGGAGGCCCTCTGTCCGACCCAGTGTTGACATGTGGCAAGACACTCCTCGGGGCGCGTCTTGCTTGGGCCTCTCTCATGGAGGCCATCTGTCAGACCCAGTGTTGACATGTGTGAGGACGCTCCTCGGGGCGCGTCTTGCTTTGGCCTCTCTCCTGGAGGCGCTCAGTCAGACCGAGTGCTGACATGTGGCAAGAAGCTCCTCGGGGCGCGTCTTGCTTGGGCTTCTCTCCTGGAGGCCCTCAGTAAGACCCATTGTTGACATGTGGCAAGACGCTCCTCGGGGCGCGTCATGCTTGGGCATCTTTCCTGGAGGTGCTCAGTCAGACTGAGTATTGACATGTGGCCTGACGCTCCTCGGGGCGCGTGTTGCTTGGGCCTCTCTCCTGGAGGCGCTCAGTCAGACCAAGTGGTGACATGTGGCAAGACACTCCTCGGGGCGCATCTTGCTTGGGCGTCTCTCATGGAGGCCCTCTGTCAGACCCAGTGTTGACATGTGTCAAGACGCTCCTCGGGGCGCGTGTTGCTTGGGCCTCTCTCCTGGAGGCGCTCAGTCAGAACCAGAGGTGACATGTGGCAAGACGCTCCTCGGGGCGCGTCTTGCTTGGGCCTCTCTCCTGGAGGCCCTCTGTCATACCCAGTGTTGACATGTGGCAAGACGCTCCTCCGGGCGCATCTTGCTTGGGCCTCTCTCCTGGAGGCCCTCAGTCAGACCCATTGTTGACATGTGGCAAGACGCTCCTCGGGGCGCGTCTTGCTTGGGCCTCTCTCCTGGAGGCGCTCAGTCAGACCGAGTGCTGACATAAGGCAAGACGCTCCTCGGGGCGCGTCTTGCTGGGGCCTCTCTCCTGGAGGTGCTCAATCAGACCCAGTGGTGACACGTGGAAAGACGCTCCTCGGGGCGCGTCTTGCTTGGGCCTCTCTCCTGGAGGCGCTCAGTCAGACCCAGTGTGGACACGTGGCAAGACGCTCCTCGGGGCGCGTCTTGCTTGGGCCTCTCTCCTGGAGGCGCTCAGTCAGACTCAGTATTGGCATGTGGCAAGACACTCCTCGGGGCGCGTCTTGGTTGGGCCTTTCTCCTGGAGGCGCTCATTCAGACCCAGTGGTGACATGTGGCAAGACGCTCCTCGGGGCGCTCATTGCTTGGGCCTCTCTCCTGAATGCCCTCTGTCAGACCGAGTGTTGACATGTGGCAAGACTCTCCTCAGGGCGCGTCTTGCTTGGGCTTCTCTCATGGAGGCCCTCAGTCCGACCCAGTGTTGACATGTGTCAAGACGCTCCTCGGGGCGTGTCTTGCTTGGGCCTCTCTCCTGGAGGCGCTCAGTCAGACCCAGTGTTGACATGTGGCAAGACGCTCCTCTGGGCGCGTCTTGCTTGGGCTTCTCTCCTGGAGGCCCTCAGTCAGACCCATTGTTGACATGTGGCAAGACGCTCCTCGGGGCACGTCTTGCTTGGGCCTCTCTCCTGGAGGCGCTCAGTCAGACCGAGTGCTGACATGTGGCAAGACGCTCCTCGGGGCGCGTCTTGCTTGGACTTCCCTCCTGGAGGCGCACAGTCAGACCGAGTAGTGACATTTGGCAAGACGCTCCTCGGGGCGCGTCTTGCTTGGGCCTCTCTCCTGGAGGCGCTCAGTCAGACCGAGTGCTGACATAAGGCAAGACGCTCCTCGGGGCGCGTCTTGCTGGGGCCTCTCTCCTGGAGGTGCTCAATCAGACCCAGTGGTGACACGTGGCAAGACGCTCCTCTGGGCGCGTCTTGCTTGGGCCTCTCTCCTGGAGGAGCTCAGTCAGACCCAGTGGTGACACGTGGCAAGACGCTCCTCGAGGCGCATCTTGCTTGGGCCTCTCTCCTGGAGGCGCTAAGTCAGACCCAGTGCTGACACGTGGCAAGACGCTCCTCGGGGCGTGTCTTGCTTGGGCCTCTCTCCTGGAGGCGCTCAGTCAGACACAGTGTTGACATGTGGCAAGACACTCCTCGGGGCGCGTCTTGCTTGGGCTTCTCTCATGGAGGCCCTCAGTAAGACCCATTGTTGAGATTTGGAAAGAAGCTCCTCGGGGCGCGTCTTGCTTTGGCTTCTCTCCTGGAGGCCCTCAGTCAGACCCATTGTTGACATGTGGCAAGACGCTCCTCGGGGCGCGTATTGCTTGGGCCTCTCTCCTGGATGCCCTCTGTCAGACCCAGAGTTGACATGTGGCAAGACTCTCCTCGGGGCGCGTCTTGCTTGGGCTTCTCTCATGGAGGCCCTCAGTCAGACCCAGTGTTGACATGTGTCAAGACGCTCCTCTGGGCGTGTCTTGCTTGGGCCTCTCTCCTGGAGGCGCTCAGTCAGACCGAGTGCTGACATGTGGCAAGACGCTCCTCGGGGCACGTCTTGCTTGGGCCTCTCTCCTGGAGGCGCTCAGTCAGACCGAGTAGTGACATGTGGCAAGACGCTCCTCGGGGCGCGTCTTGCTGGGGACTCTCTCCTGGAGGCGCTCAGTCAAACCCTGTGTTGACATGTGGCAAGACGCTCCTCGGGGCGCGTGTTGCTTGGACCTCTCTCCTGGAGGCGCTCAGTCAGACCGAGTAGTGACATGTGGCAAGACGCTCCTCGGGGTGCGTCTTGCTTGGGCCTCTCTCCTGGAGGCGCTCAATTAGACCCAGTGTTGACATGTGGCAAGACGCTCCTCGGGGCGCGTCTTGCTTGGGCTTCTCTCCTGGAGGCCGTCAGTCAGACCCATTGTTGACATGTGGCAAGAAGCTCCTCGGGGCGCTTCTTGCTTGGGCATCTCTCCTGGAGGCGCTCAGTCAGACCGAGTGCTGACATGTGGCAAGACGCTCCTCGGGGCGCGTCTTGCTTGGGCCTCTCTCCTGGAGGCACTCAGTCAGACTGAGTAGTGACATGTGGCCTGACGCTCCTCGGGGCGCGTGTTGCTTGGGCCTCTCTCCTGGAGGCGCTCTGTCAGACCAAGTGGTGACATGTGGCAAGACACTCCTCGGGGCGCGTCTTGCTTGGGCCTCTCTCCTGGAGGCCCTCTGTCCGACCCAGTGTTGACATGTGGCAAGACACTCCTCGGGGCGCGTCTTGCTTGGGCCTCTCTCATGGAGGCCCTCTGTCAGACCCAGTGTTGACATGTGTGAGGACGCTCCTCGGGGCGCGTCTTGCTTTGGCCTCTCTCCTGGAGGCGCTCAGTCAGACCGAGTGCTGACATGTGGCAAGAAGCTCCTCGGGGCGCGTCTTGCTTGGGCTTCTCTCCTGGAGGCCCTCAGTAAGACCCATTGTTGACATGTGGCAAGACGCTCCTCGGGGCGCGTCATGCTTGGGCATCTTTCCTGGAGGTGCTCAGTCAGACTGAGTATTGACATGTGGCCTGACGCTCCTCGGGGCGCGTGTTGCTTGGGCCTCTCTCCTGGAGGCGCTCAGTCAGACCAAGTGGTGACATGTGGCAAGACACTGCTCGGGGCGCATCTTGCTTGGGCGTCTCTCATGGAGGCCCTCTGTCAGACCCAGTGTTGACATGTGTCAAGACGCTCCTCGGGGCGCGTCTTGCTTTGGCCTCTCTCCTGGAGGCGCTCAGTCAGACCGAGTGCTGACATGTGGCAAGACGCTCCTCGGGGCACGTCTTGCTTGGGCTTCTCTCCTGGAGGCGCTCAGAAAGACCCAGTGTTGACATGTGACAAGACACTCCTCGGGGCACGTCTTGCTTGGGCCTCTCTCCTGGAGGCGCTCAGTCAGAACCAGAGGTGACATGTGGCAAGACGCTCCTCGGGGCGCGTCTTGCTTGGGCCTCTCTCCTGGAGGCCCTCTGTCATACCCAGTGTTGACATGTGGCAAGACGCTCCTCCGGGCGCATCTTGCTTGGGCCTCTCTCCTGGAGGCCCTCAGTCAGACCCATTGTTGACATGTGGCAAGACGCTCCTCGGGGCGCGTCTTGCTTGGGCCTCTCTCCTGGAGGCGCTCAGTCAGACCGAGTGCTGACATAAGGCAAGACGCTCCTCGGGGCGCGTCTTGCTGGGGCCTCTCTCCTGGAGGTGCTCAATCAGACCCAGTGGTGACACGTGGAAAGACGCTCCTCGGGGCGCGTCTTGCTTGGGCCTCTCTCCTGGAGGCGCTCAGTCAGACCCAGTGTTGACACGTGGCAAGACGCTCCTCGGGGCGCGTCTTGCTTGGGCCTCTCTCCTGGAGGCGCTCAGTCAGACTCAGTATTGGCATGTGGCAAGACACTCCTCGGGGCGCGTCTTGGTTGGGCCTTTCTCCTGGAGGCGCTCATTCAGACCCAGTGGTGACATGTGGCAAGACGCTCCTCGGGGCGCTCATTGCTTGGGCCTCTCTCCTGAATGCCCTCTGTCAGACCGAGTGTTGACATGTGGCAAGACTCTCCTCGGGGCGCGTCTTGCTTGGGCTTCTCTCATGGAGGCCCTCAGTCCGACCCAGTGTTGACATGTGTCAAGACGCTCCTCGGGGCGTGTCTTGCTTGGGCCTCTCTCCTGGAGGCGCTCAGTCAGACCCAGTGTTGACATGTGGCAAGACGCTCCTCTGGGCGCGTCTTGCTTGGGCTTCTCTCCTGGAGGCCCTCAGTCAGACCCATTGTTGACATGTGGCAAGACGCTCCTCGGGGCACGTCTTGCTTGGGCCTCTCTCCTGGAGGCGCTCAGTCAGACCGAGTAGTGACATGTGGCAAGACGCTCCTCGGGGCGCGTCTTGCTTGGACTTCCCTCCTGGAGGCTCACAGTCAGACCGAGTAGTGACATTTGGCAAGACGCTCCTCGGGGCGCGTCTTGCTTGGGCCTCTCTCCTGGAGGCGCTCAGTCAGACCGAGTGCTGACATATGGCAAGACGCTCCTCGGGGCGCGTCTTGCTGGGGCCTCTCTCCTGGAGGTGCTCAATCAGACCCAGTGGTGACACGTGGCAAGACGCTCCTCTGGGCGCGTCTTGCTTGGGCCTCTCTCCTGGAGGAGCTCAGTCAGACCCAGTGGTGACACGTGGCAAGACGCTCCTCGAGGCGCATCTTGCTTGGGCCTCTCTCCTGGAGGCGCTAAGTCAGACCCAGTGCTGACACGTGGCAAGACGCTCCTCGGGGCGTGTCTTGCTTGGGCCTCTCTCCTGGAGGCGCTCAGTCAGACACAGTGTTGACATGTGGCAAGACACTCCTCGGGGCGCGTCTTGCTTGGGCTTCTCTCATGGAGGCCCTCAGTAAGACCCATTGTTGACATTTGGAAAGAAGCTCCTCGGGGCGCGTCTTGCTTTGGCTTCTCTCCTGGAGGCCCTCTGTCAGACCCATTGTTGACATGTGGCAAGACGCTCCTCGGGGCGCGTATTGCTTGGGCCTCTCTCCTGGATGCCCTCTGTCAGACCCAGAGTTGACATGTGGCAAGACTCTCCTCGGGGCGCGTCTTGCTTGGGCTTCTCTCATGGAGGCCCTCAGTCAGACCCAGTGTTGACATGTGTCAAGACGCTCCTCTGGGCGTGTCTTGCTTGGGCCTCTCTCCTGGAGGCGCTCAGTCAGACCGAGTGCTGACATGTGGCAAGACGCTCCTCGGGGCACGTCTTGCTTGGGCCTCTCTCCTGGAGGCGCTCAGTCAGACCGAGTAGTGACATGTGGCAAGACGCTCCTCGGGGCGCGTCTTGCTGGGGACTCTCTCCTGGAGGCGCTCAGTCAAACCCTGTGTTGACATGTGGCAAGACGCTCCTCGGGGCGCGTGTTGCTTGGACCTCTCTCCTGGAGGCGCTCAGTCAGACCGAGTAGTGACATGTGGCAAGACGCTCCTCGGGGTGCGTCTTGCTTGGGCCTCTCTCCTGGAGGCGCTCAATTAGACCCAGTGTTGACATGTGGCAAGACGCTCCTCGGGGCGCGTCTTGCTTGGGCTTCTCTCCTGGAGGCCGTCAGTCAGACCCATTGTTGACATGTGGCAAGAAGCTCCTCGGGGCGCTTCTTGCTTGGGCATCTCTCCTGGAGGCGCTCAGTCAGACCGAGTGCTGACATGTGGCAAGACGCTCCTCGGGGCGCTTCTTGCTTGGACCTCTCTCCTGGAGGCGCTCAGTTAGACCGAGTAGTGACATGTCGCAAGACGCTCCTCGGGGCGCGTCTTGCTTGGGCCTCTCTCCTGGAGGCGCTCAGTCAGACCGAGTGCTGATATAAGGCAAGACGCTCCTCGGGGCGCGTCTTGCTTGGGCCTCTCTCCTAGAGGCGCTCAGTCAGACCCAGTGGTGACATGTGGCAAGACGCTCCTCGGGGCGCATCTTGCTTGGGCCTCTCTCCTGGAGGCGCTCAGTCAGACCCAGTGTTGACACGTGGCAAGACGCTCCTCGGGGCGCGTCTTGCTTGGGCCTCTCTCATGGAGGCCCTCTGTCAGACCCAGTGTTGACATGTGTCAAGACGCTCCTCGGGGCGCGTCTTGCTTTGGCCTCTCTCCTGGAGGCGCTCAGTCAGACCGAGTGCTGACATGTGGCAAGAAGCTCCTCGGGGCGCGTGTTGCTTGGGCTTCTCTCCTGGAGGCCCTCAGTAAGACCCATTGTTGACATGTGGCAAGATGCTCCTCGGGGCGCGTCTAGCTTGGGCCTCTCTCCAGAAGGCCCTCAATCAGACCCAGTGTTGACACGTGGCAAGACGCTCCTCGGGGCGCGTCTTGCTTGGGCCTCTCTCCTGGAGGCGCTCAGTCAGACTGAGTAGTGACATGTGGCCTGACGCTCCTTTGGGCGCGTCTTGCTTGGGCCTCTCTCCTGGAGGCGCTCAGTCAGACCGAGTGCTGACATGTGGAAAGACGCTCCTCGGGGCGCGTCTTACTTGGGCCTCTCTCCTGGAGGCCGTCTGTCAGACCCAGTGTTGACATGTGGCAAGACGCTCCTCCGGGCGTATCTTGCTTGGGCCTCTCTCCTGGAGGCCCTCAGTCAGACCCAATGTTGACATTTGGCAAGATGCTCCTCAGGGCGTGCCTTGCTTGGGCCTTTCTCCTGGAGGCGCTCAGTCAGACCGAGTGCTGACATGTGGCAAGATGCTCCTCGGGGCGCGTCTTGCTTGGGCCTCTCTCCTGGAGGCGCTCAGTCAGACCCAGTGGTGACATGTGGCAAGACACTCCTCGGGGCGTGTCTTGCTTGGGCCTCTCTCCTGGAGAACGGGTGGGGGATGGGTGACGGACTCCACTTGACCCTTTGGTTCAGAACGGGCTACTTGTCTTCATTTTGGGATGCACGGGGGATGGGTGGAGACCCAGAAACATGTGAAACAGTGCTTTGTGTGACATAATTATGGGTGCCATTTAATAACTGTACATCCTATCGACTCAATTCCTTCTGTTCTAGATACAGACCATTAATTGAAGTATTTTACAACAGACCTAACCTCTCTAGGACATTCAGAAGCCAAGTTATAAGCCCACAGCTGTTTTGGTGAGCAGCACGTCTCCGTTTTGGGCTAACTTTTGAAAGTAGCCCGAAATAAAGTGTATAGTGTCTGCCACCCAGTCAAAAGGTCAGGTCAGAACGGGTGGGGGATGGGCGACGGACTCCACTTGACCCTTTGGTTCAGAACGGGCTACTTTTCCTCCATTTTGGGACAGATGGGGGTGGGGGGTGGGGGGGGCTGAGGTGGGCAGGTCAGCGGACCAGGATTCAGAACGGGCTACTTTTCCTCCATTTTGGGACACATGGGGGTGGGGGGGGTGGGGGTGGGGTGGGGGGGGGGCTGAGGTGGGCCGGTCAGCGGACCAGGGGGAGGTCTCTGGGGCGGCGACCTCAAAACGGGTTACTTTGGGGAGGGGGAAGGTGTGGGGTGTTCTGCTCCAATGGATTCAGAAGGGGTGAGTTTGGGCGCGATACGGGTCACTTTTAAATTTCTTGTCCAAGGGCTCCCCTAGTGTCCAAGTCCCAAAGTGAAGCAAAAGTAACCCATTCTGAGTCCAGGGGTGTGCCAAAATGTAAAAAGTAACCCAAATTTAAGGAGCCCAATTCCATTGGGGCCACTTTTGACGCAGTGTGCCAAAAAGCGCATTTTAGAATGCCCAAAATGAAGCAATCCCTCAGGGGGTCAAACCATGTCCCAAAGGTCACCGGATCTGGTGTCAATTTAAAGAAGTAGTCCAGTTACACATTTGTGGGCTTATAACTTGGCTTCTGAATGTCCTAGAGAGATCAGGTTTGTTTTAGTATACTCCAGTCAACAGCCCCTACAACCACAAAAAGGAATGGAGTCATTAGCACTTATGGTTTTTAAATGGCACCCAGAATTATGTTGCACGAAGCACAATTTCACATCATTCTGGGTTCATTTGTGTGAAAACAAGGTCCAATCAGGCTGAAACTTTACAGAAAGGTAGAATCTATTGAGTTGTAAGTGATCTGAACGTTTCATGATGATAGCACTTTCCTAAGGGGTCAAACCATGTCCCAAAGGTCACCGGATCTGGTGTCAATTTAAAGAAGTAGTCCAGTTACACATTTGTGGGCTTATAACTTGGCTTCTGAATGTCCTAGAGAGATCAGGTTTGTTTTAGTATACTCCAGTCAACAGCCCCTACAACCACAAAAAGGAATGGAGTCATTAGCACTTATGGTTTTTAAATGGCACCCAGAATTATGTTGCACGAAGCACAATTTCACATCATTCTGGGTTCATTTGTGTGAAAACAAGGTCCAATCAGGCTGAAACGTTACAGGAAGGTAGAATCTATTGAGTTGTAAGTGATCTGAACGTTTCATGATGATAGCACTTTCCTAAGGGGGTCAAACCATGTCCCAAAGGTCACCTTGATCTTGTGTCAATTTAAAGAAGTAGTCCAGTTACACATTTGTGGGCTTATAACTTGGCTTCTGAATGTCCTAGAGAGATCAGGTTTGTTTTAGTATACTCCAATCAACAGCCCCTACAACCACAAAAAGGAATGGAGTCATTAGCACTTATGGTTTGTAAATGGCACCCAGAATTATGTTGCACGAAGCACAATTTCACATCATTCTGGGTCCATTTGTGTGAAAACAAGGTCCAATCAGGCTGAAACGTTACAAGAAGGTAGAATCTATTGAGTTGTAAGTGATCTGAACATTTCAAGATGATCGCACATTCCTATAGGGGGTAAAACCATCTCCCAAAGGTCACCGGGCCTGGTGTCACTTTAAAGAAGTAGTCCAGTTACACCTTTGTGGGCTTATAACTTGGCTTCTGAATATCCTAGAGAGGTCAGGTTTGTTTTAGAGTACTCCAATTAACAGCCCCTATTACCACTAAAAGGAATGGAGTCGCTCCTCCTTGAACCGTCACCTTATCGTGGTGGAGGAGTTTGAGTGCCCTAATGATCCTAGGAGCTATGTTGTCTGGGGCACTTAGTGCCCCTGGTAGGGTCTCCCATGACAAATTGGTCTTAGGTGAAGGGTGAGACAAAGAACGGTTCGAAGGATCTTTCATGGCGGTTAAAACGAAGAGTCGGAGTACCCGGCCCGGAGGGTTACCGGGGTCCCACCCTGGAGCCAGGCCTGGGGTTGGGGCCCGTGAGTGAGCGCCTGGTGGCCGGGCTTTCGCCCATGGGGCCCGGTCGGGCCCAGCCCGAACCGGATACATGGGCTCGTCCAACTGTGGACCCACCACCCGCAGGAGGAACATGAAGGGTCCGGTGCAATGCGAATCGGGTGGCAGACCAAGGCGGGAGCCTTGGCGGTCCAATCCCCGGACAAGAAAACTAGTTTTTGGGACATGGAACGTCACCTCGCTGGCAGGGAAGGAGCCGGAGCTT
This sequence comes from Nothobranchius furzeri, assembly GCF_043380555.1. Classification (NCBI taxonomy): domain Eukaryota; kingdom Metazoa; phylum Chordata; class Actinopteri; order Cyprinodontiformes; family Nothobranchiidae; genus Nothobranchius; species Nothobranchius furzeri. The sequence continues at coordinate 4,272,765 of NC_091741.1, forward strand.
GTGGCAGAGGTTGAGCGGTACCGGCTAGATATAGTCGGACTCACCTCGACACATTGCATTGGCTCTGGAACCCGAGACCTGGAGAGGGGTTGGACACTCTACTTTGCTGGAGTTGCTCCGGGTGAGAGGCGGAGGGCTGGGGTTGGCTTTTTGTTAGCCCCGAGACTCTCTGCCTGTGTGTTGGGATTTACCCCGGGGGACAAGAGGTCAGCTTCCTTGCGCCTTCGGGTCGGGGAACGGGTCCTGACTGTTGTTTGTGCTTATGGGCCAAATATCAGTTCAGAGTACCCACCCTTTTTGGAGTCCCTGGGACGAGTGCTAGATAGTGCTCCATCAGGGGACTCCATTGTCCTGCTGGGGGACTTCAATGCTCACGTGGGCAATGACAGCTTGACCTGGAGGGGTGTGATTGGGAGGAACGGCCCACCTAATCTGAACTCGAGCGGTGTTTTGTTATTGGACTTCTGTGCAAGCCGCAGTTTGGCCATAACGAACACCATGTTCGAACATAAGGATGCCCACCGGTACACTTGGTACCAGGGCAGCCTAGGTCACAGGTCGATGATAGATTTTGTAGTCGTATCATCTGACCTGCGGCCGTATGTTTTGGACACCCGAGTGAAGAGAGGGGCGGAGCTGTCAACTGATCACCACCTGGTGGTGAGTTGGATCAGATGGCAAGGGAACATGCCGCGTAGACCTGGCAGACCCAAACGCATAGTGAGGGTCTGCTGGGAACGCCTGGCAGAAGAACCTGTCAAGACGGTCTTCAACTCCCACCTCCGGCAGAGCTTTGACCACGTCCCGAGAGCAGTGGGGGACATTGAGTCCGAGTGGGCCCTGTTCCACTCTGCGATTGTCGAGGCGGCTGTTGCTAGCTGTGGTCGTAAGGTGGCCGGTGCCAGTCGTGGTGGCAACCCCCGTACCCGCTGGTGGACACCAGAGGTTCGGGGAGCCGTCAGGCTGAAGAAGGAGGCCTACAGGGCGTGGCTGGTCTGTGGGACTCCGGAGGCAGCAGACAGGTACCGGATAGCCAAGCTGGGTGCAGCAGTGGCAGTTGCCGAGGCAAAATTTCGGGCGTGGGAGGAGTTTGGTGAGGCCATGGAGAAAGACTATCGATCGGCTCCAAAGAGGTTCTGGCAAACTGTCCGGCGCCTCAGGAGAGGAAGGCAGCAACTCGCTCACACTGTTTACAGTGGGGATGGGGAGCTGCTGACGTCAACTGAGGCTATAGTCGGACGGTGGAAGGAATACTTTGAGGAGCTCCTCAATCCCACCAATGCGCATTCCGAGGAGGAACCAGAGCTGGGAGGCCTGGGGATGGACTGTCCGATCTCGGGGGCAGAAGTTGCTGAGGTAGTCATGTTGCAAGTCCGAGCAACCAGTCAAGGCTTAGAAACAGTGGTCAGAGACAAGGGTCACACAAGGGTCAAGAGGACAAGAGTTCAGGACTTGCTGGTGAGGACAGAACTAGGCAAAGGGTCAAAAGACATGCTGGCTTTTGTGGATCCACCCATGGACACACCCCTGGGCCCGCCCCTAACTCCACCTCTGGCGGGAAAAGAAGGACTGGCATGGAGTGAGGAGAAGTCCAGCTGGACCCAGGAGCTCTCAGGAATGCTGGAGGAAGATCTACAATTTGCTACCAATATGAAGATTTATGACCTGTGCTCTCATTCCAGGAGTGCAGCATGTAACTTTTGTGCCCTCATGTGAATACTGCATGTAGTGAAATGATACTAAATGTCTTATGTAGAGCTAAAAAAGTGTATTTGGTAAATGACCCCTTGACCTAAACTGTCAGGAGAGAATGACTTGTGACTCTTACATTGTTTAGAGCAGTCTCAGAAGTGATATAAAAGGATGCAGCTCAGATCGAGCGGGGCTTCGTTCTTGGGGAGATTCTGAGAAGACGAGAGCTAGTGTAAACTAACTCTTATTTAATCATTTTGAACTAATTCCTCCGTGGGGGATAGTAGTTGCTTTTCACTTTACCCATTTTTGTATTTTGATTTTGTAATAAACCTTTTTTGAAAAAGAAACATAATCCTGATTCTTTCAGGTTTTCTCTAAAGCTTCACGTTTGGGGCCCTGGCCATAATTTGCACAGAGGTAAGCATGTCGAAGATCGGTCTCTGAATTATCAGGACTTACTTTACAGTTTATAACAGAATAATATAAAGAAACCTTAAGATAAGGGAAGTTTTAATTTCCCCCTCCTTGCGAGTAACGAGTTGTCTTAAGGGCGATAAAAGCAAAATATTCGAGGTTATTTTGGCTCTGATTGCAGGTTGAAAAAGTCTCTAATCAGCTGGAAGGTTGGATTAATAAATAAATTGATAAACTTATGATAGCCTGATCAACTAGCATAACTCATTTTATAGTTACCAACCTCCCACATAAGCTGTTAGAGGCGCAATTAATTCCGGGTAGCCCAAACAATTGCTGAGAGGCTTGGCTTGCCTCCAGACTTCTCTCTAGTATCTTAACCAAAAGGTAACGAGTTTAAAAGAAGTGTAGCACCCTGGGGCTGGCTATTCGTGCAAGTCATTTCACCTTTAAAATAAAAGACAAGATTCTATTTAGATAGTCCAAACCCGGATCTAGTACGATTATACTCGTCGATACACCCCCGAACCCTGATGGATGCACCGTCTCATAAGTTCTAACGGAACTGGGTTTTAAAGGAACCGGTAAATGGGACGGGCACGCGACATGGCGCCTGCAACGTGGAGCTAATCGGCGAAGGTTCAAATATTAGATACCGGACTATTCGACGTAGAACTATGTCTTTTAGGCTGATAAAAGCTTACGCATTATGGACCTGATACGCTTATAACCTTGGAGCGAAAACCGCACCAATTTCTCGAAAAGGAAGGAAATTTGGGAGAATGGACGATTAACTCAAAGAGGTATAAAGAAATCACGGCTTTCCGACGTAAGAAAAGCCAAGGATAAAAGCTAGGCAAAAAATAAAAAGGAATAAAGAGTAAAAATAAAGAATAAGACGTGAAAACGAATAAAAATAATACAAATAATTAAAAAGAGAAACTTTCAACCAGCCATGGCAGATAGATCTTTAACGGTAAAACCGGAAAATGTTCTCCTTAATGTGAGATTTGTCACCGGAGAAATAGCGACATTTCAAGGTGAACCACAAAGCGTTTTGGCAGTATCCTGTAACCGGAGTTTTCATAACAAGGCCGGAACGGCTCAAGCCGCAGCGGAGCGCTGTCCGAATGCTGAAACTCAAGTAAAGAATAATCATGTATTTCCGTTAGTGGGTGATTTGGTGATTCTAGCAGAACAACAAAATGATCCTGTTTTTAATCAGATAGCGTGGTGTTGTTGGGAAAATCCAGCGAAACTCCCCACGGGCGAGCAGTCTAAAGATTTCCAGAAAACTGATGGAGAAAGATTGGAACACGCTGACTTGTGGACTTTAGTATCGTGTTATAAGAAAAAATTAAGATGAAATCGGAAACGCAGAAGTGGATGAATTAGTACAAGCTCGCGCTTTGTTTCTACCCACAGCGTTTTTACAGAACAGGAGCGCTGCAGCTGATGAAGAGCTGGTGACATTTGCGCATAAAAATTACGGACACGTAGGAGTATTACGGTTGCGTGAGATTTTCAAAAAAGAAAATATTTCTGTACCAAAGCTGAAAGAACTAACAGCACGAGTAAAAGCGACGTGTGAGTCGTGTAAAGTAAAAGGAGGGGCTCAACCCGTGATTTATGACCATCTGCCCATCATGTGTGATGTGCCGGGGGTGCATTTCAGCACGGATGTTGGTGAATGTGCCTCTAGAGGAGTGAACGGACATAAGTTCTTTTTGGTAATCAAAGATAATGGACCAGGTGATCAGAGCAAGATAATACCGCTGAAACGTGTCACAGGAAATACGGTCAGCATGGCCTTATCTCTACACCTTCCCCTCACGTGTGAGTCACTCCGTTTGGATGGAGGACCTGAATTTAAGAATGACAAAGTTTCTTGTCTGCTTGAATCGAGAGGGATAAGACACATTTTTTCTATCCCATACGAGTCCCACACTAACGGAATAGCAGAAAGAGCAGTTAGGACGATAAAAAATCACATCCTGACTAACCTGAGCTCCCGATGGGATACGCCGGAGGGAGTTTCAGAACTAAATGTGATCCTTAATATGACGAAACTGAAAAGAACTGAGAAAAAAACTAACCCGGAACACGTCTCTGTGTTACAGAAAGGTGAAAGAATTTGGGTCAAAAGAGGACCGGTTCGAAAAGGAGATTGCATTAAGCATAACGTAAGTGGTCCCTTTATGATAAAAGACGTAACTGGGAACGTGGTTTTAACTGACACTGGTTTGCGCGTTCACCCTCATCAAGTTATAAAATAACTCTGAAAAATAAAAGTAATTAATTGAAAAAATAAATAAATAAATAAATAAATAAATAAAAAATTTTTTAAATTAATTACTTGATTAAAGGTCATGGCTGGGCCAAAATCTAGTGAAGAAATGACTTGTAAGATCTCAGGTGCTACGGGCCTAATTTTGCTAACGAAGGGGGATGGTGTTAGAGATTGTAAAGTGGCTATGTTTCCGGGCTTCATAGAATCTGCAAATGTGTATCGTTACGCGCAATGGGGAGGCTTGAAGCCGGGCACATGCGTGATATGCGGATATCTGTGCACCCTAATTAAATGGTCGGGGCTCCGGGAGCAGAAGCCCACTCACCTGGAGAGAGGAACAGACTTGCATACAGGTGCGGTGGAGCTGTCTGCTCCCATTAAAATATGTTTTTGCGGAACCTGCTTGAGGAATAATCCAGGCATCATCTCCTGGCAGGTCTGTGAATGCACCCACAGAGGTGAAATCAAAGATGGGTGCTGTTTCACGAAGAATGGTGTTTTGACTACCTGCTTACCGACAAGCCAGCCAAGTATGTTTTTTGTAGGAGAGCTGCTCAGGAATCCTAGCCTGGTGAAGCCGGTTAGAGATTTATGGGTGGAAGCTTATCCATTTGTGTTCAAGCTCAAGACCAGAGAAAAAGGACTGGAAGAGCTTCAGGCTCGGTCCAAATTTGAGTCTATTAAGAGCTTGATATTAGGACAACAATTTGGTACGCTGGCTGATGCATGGGAAACAGGTACACAGATTGGGGTAACTCAAGAGTATAAAGACGACAGATGGGGAACTTATCTGTCAGGGACTCTGGACTGGCATACAGGATTGTCTGTTCAGGAGCCCCCAGGGATGCGTAAGCGTGTTACATCATACCTGGTTGAGCTGAAGAGTCTTGGACCAGGGGCGGAGCGTAAGTTCATGCCTTATCAGTTAACTTTGATAGAGGTAATAGACCTGTCGGGTCGCGTTTGCAGCTCGGCTGTTAACATAGTGACCACCCGGAGAGGAGAGGCATATTGGCCTAAGATTTATGGGACTGCTCACACTAGAATGTCTCGTAGAAGGCTGGTCCCCAATCTGACTCTACCTAACTAGAGCAGAGCGCTTTCATTTCCTGCTGATTTTTATGCTTCTGTCTTACAGATGTTATCTACGCAGAAGCATAAGAGGGAAAGCAGCAGAAAACGAAAAGTGGTCAGGTATGCAACTCCGGCGGGAGTTGACCCCAAAGTTAAAAAGAGAAATGTAAATATTCCGAAAGGAAAGGATTGGATAATAAAATGGATTAAATGGGCCTTTTTTATCCTTTTCGAATTTAGCCTCATAGGATTAAGTATAGCGATTGCATATGGGGTACATGTATATCTCCGAACGTATCATGTGTCCTCGGTGACATATAACATAACTCACGGAGGACCGCAACAATTAATAGGGAATTGGAATGTATCCAAAATTAAGCTGTTATGGCCCAAAGAAGATTTTAATGAGAATATAACCACCTGCATGATAGCAACACAGATTGGATTCAAGATTTGTAGTGTAACAGGGAACAAAACTGGCTGCCTGCGCTTGCCCTGTGGAGAAAATGGATTTGACCGGATCATGGCTACACCCTCCGTGACATCATTTTCTGCAGCAGAGCAGGAGGAGAAGAATGACACGGAGTGTGGTGAGACCGGCCCATGGGCGGAGTATATGGCAGTCTTAATGGATCAGACAGGATCCACAGAGCTTGATCGATCTTGTCAGATAATATTGAGGAAAAAGAAAATCTTAAATCAAACTTCAGGTGAAGTAGAGTTGTGGGTTTACAAATATTGCCTTAGAAATGATTTAGAATGGGGACACAACTTCACCACTTTCAAAGTGATAAAGATAGAAAGATGGTGGCCTCGTAGAATCGAATTTGGGTGTTTTCAGACCAAAGACAGTAGTTTAAGTTCCTGGCAAACAGGAAATATTACGCATTGGTATCAAAGATTATCAAGAGGGAGGGAACGAAGAGATGTTTGCCCGACCCCCCCTCCTAACACAACACTAAAATATGATTCCTTGTCCATGATAGGAGAGAGTCACATGTGGCAGAAAGTAAAAGATAATGTGATTAAATGGTTATCAAAAGTACCCCCTGCAATGTCTGACCCCCTGGCTGAGGCAGAGGAAGGTGAAGAGACCGTTCCTCTCTTTCTAGAGCCCGGTGTGCGGGGTAAGAGATCTACTTCAGACTTAGCTCGACTCTTACGTAAAAGTCATAGTGAATATGCAAATTACACAGGATATCAGAATTATATACTTCCCACTAATAGTACATATTTTAACTGGACATTTTTCTGCCTCCATAATGAGGTAGGCCTTCAGCCTCAAGGATGGGAACTGCATCCAATACGACACACTCTTTATACAGAATGGGTTTATGAGGTTCCTAATTTTAAACACCCAAAAGTAGTGCAGTGGATGAAAAAGGATCAAGCTGATCCCACTAACTTAGATACAGGATTTCATGCATGGAATGAAGAAACTAGACTCTGTTTAACCAGGAAAGCGAATAATAGCGCTGTATGGCAAGGAGGCGAGCCACTTAGAATAAGGATCGCAGGAGCATATTATCAAAAAGGTACAGCTACTCCTGATAGTATAATTGAGGCAGACTCCATCTTCGAAGCAGTAAATGAAATGATTAGACCAACCCATAAGAAAGATTTTTATCAAAGTCCCACATGGGCTAGAAATTACACCTTAATGCTTGAAGGATGTCAGGTGGAAGTCTGTAATAATACTAAAGGGTTAACTAGAAGGATGTGTATTTTTTGGTATTCACAACTATATGGATTAACAGTTGGGGTCTGCGTCCAGACACATTAGGAGATCGAGAGTTTTTTAAACCTAGGCCTCCTTATCTAAACATAGCTACTTTAGGAACTGGAGAATTATGCTATAAAGTCTTACGTGGTTATATGCAAAGAGATATTCCAGAAGATTATAGATATTATAGAAAAGGAATGTACGAGACATATCCTATGACATACTGGTATGGAGAGGGATATAATAAGCAAAAATATGATTATTACCCCCAGGACACAAGGATTGAAGCAGAAACATTTGAAAGAAAATTAGTGGGAACTAAAACTCTTGTGATGGAACATGGTCAACTTCGAGTTAAAACAAATTGGTTTTCTATTGATAAAACAAATACTTGGGAAGTAAATGATACAAAAACAGGAAATGGTCTTTTAGATCGTATAATGATTATGAATGATAAAGTTGGAGACTTAGTGCCACCTGGATTTACAGCCCCAGGAACCACTAAGTGGGGAGCGTTTAGTCTGGTCAATTTCAATTACCTTAACGGGTTAGGCATAGACCATCATGTGTGTTTTAATGAACCGAGAATAGGGAAAAATCCTCAACCTGAAAGATTCACAATTGACCCTGATGCACCCAAAGAGTTTCCTAACTTCAGAAATTTCCCAAATTGGGATCTGAGAAGTGGTTTTTGCTCACCATTTCGAAGATCGTTAGATCAGCAAAAAGCTGACTGGTTTGATTATTTTGCATATGGCATAAATGGCACATTATGTCATGTGAGTCTGATAGTACGTGGTGTGAATGAAATTATGAGTGACAGTGTAGTGCAGGTTTCTAACAATGTAATTCAAGGAACTTCTGATTCAATGGGCATGTTGGTAAAAGGAGTGAGAGAGCACATCATTAGGCCTGTCTGGGACGCTCTGTTCTGGCCCCTCTGCGCTCTCGGATTAATGTGTGGGGTGATTATTTTAATAATCGGTATGATTTTGGCCTGTAAAAACAACAAATGGCAGTTGACAGGAAGAAAGCTGTTAGGAGAAAGGAGAAAGGACCTGGTAGATCCAGATAAGATGGGAAGAGAGGTGTCAAGGTAGAGGGAGCATTAGCCCCCCTTCTTGTTACTCCTGTTTAAGTGCAGGCCTCTCTGCACCGCGTGTCACTTGCTCCTTAACTGTCAGTCTGTAACTTGAAGTGAACCAATGGCTCATCAAACTCACCCTGAAGCTGAGCTGATTGACGCTCTGAATCTGGAGGTATGTCAGGATTTTGTAACTATTTTATCCAGTTTGTCTTTAGGATGTTGTAGACATTTTATAACTGGTGTACACTTGTTGTGAGGATTATTGTTGTAAAACTATGCCTGCAGATAGGAATTGTAGTGTGGTTCTTCCTGCAGCTTCTGATGATTTATTTTCTCCTATAATTAAGAAGTGTTTATGCAGTAATGCAGTTACTTATTGCTTCATGGAATGAGTTATATATCTCATGTGGAACATATTTTATGTTCCTTCCAGATGGACTCGATTCGGCAGAATATCATAGAGGGATTAATCCCTCCGCAGGTCCATCAACTGTTTTCTCTCTGAATGGCGCATACTATTTGTGCACCGTGAATCGCGGGAGGGATGGATTGCCTCAGACTAAGACAATCGGGCTCCAGTGTGAACATGCTACGATGAATAAACGCTGCGTGTCTTGCAGGTTTATTCAGTACATCCAGACCAAATGGAAAAGGGATTCAAGCGGGAGACTGATCAGGAAGACGACATACTAATGTTGTCCTCCCCGGGAGTACATGCCCTGCTTGAGCAGGCCCACGACGAGGAGCTGACAACGGCGCCCTCATCTGACGTGGCTGAAGAGGTTGTATCAGTAATGACGGCAGCTTCGACATGCGTCCCGTGTCCTGATGTGATACGTGAAATCCCTATGGTCTGTCTAAGTAGTGAGCCAGCAGGCATTCCTTCCCCTGTCCGAATTGCACCTGGGAGAGAAATGAGATGGAGGATTAAATCCCAGAAGGGGTGTTACTTTGTTTGTCAAGGCAAGATTATAGATTGCTTTCAGTTTATGAATATTTTGTCTGTAAAGACTGGATGGTTCGGCCCAGAAGTCTGTAACTCTTTTGGGACCGCACCTTTGTTGGATACGAAAAATCATGTTTTGGTTTTCAGCGCCAGCTTCCCACCTCAAATGATGGGATCGCTTCCGCGTGGAGAGGCTCCGGTGATGGATTTATCTTTATTCTTTCTGGGCGAAGATCCCACAGATGGGAGAAAGCTGTTTAAAGGTTATGTAACAACCCGCAAAGGGACCTTGTGCTTACCCGTAGCTGATGATGGCATTATGATGAGAATGAGGGTTGATGTGGAGGCCACAGTTAGGTGTCTGAGTGTTCAGCCGTTCCTGAGTGAGATGGATGCTAGATTTATGAAAGCTTGCATTGCTGCTCTATCTTTTTATGGTCCTTTGCCTCAGTTCGTCCTCATGGGGGATGTTGCAAGTCCGAGCAACCAGTCAAGGCTTAGAAACAGTGGTCAGAGACAAGGGTCACACAAGGGTCAAGAGGACAAGAGTTCAGGACTTGCTGGTGAGGACAGGACTAGGCAAAGGGTCAAAAGACACGCTGGCTTTTGTGGATCCACCCATGGACACACCCCTGGGCCCGCCCCTAACTCCACCTCTGGCGGGAAAAGAAGGACTGGCATGGAGTGAGGAGAAGTCCAGCTGGACCCAGGAGCTCTCAGGAATGCTGGAGGAAGATCTACAATTTGCTACCAATATGAAGATTTATGACCTGTGCTCTCATTCCAGGAGTGCAGCATGTAACTTTTGTGTCCTCATGTGAATACTGCATGTAGTGAAATGATACTAAATGTCTTATGTAGAGCTAAAAAAGTGTATTTGGTAAATGACCCCTTGACCTAAACTGTCAGGAGAGAATGACTTGTGACTCTTACATTGTTTAGAGCAGTCTCAGAAGTGATATAAAAGGATGCAGCTCAGATCGAGCGGGGCTTCGTTCTTGGGGAGATTCTGAGAAGACGAGAGCTAGTGTAAACTAACTCTTATTTAATCATTTTGAACTAATTCCTCCGTGGGGGATAGTAGTTGCTTTTCACTTTACCCATTTTTGTATTTTGATTTTGTAATAAACCTTTTTTGAAAAAGAAACATAATCCTGATTCTTTCAGGTTTTCTCTAAAGCTTCACGTTTGGGGCCCTGGCCATAATTTGCACAGAGGTAAGCATGTCGAAGATCGGTCTCTGAATTATCAGGACTTACTTTACAGTTTATAACAGAATAATATAAAGAAACCTTAAGATAAGGGAAGTTTTAATTTCCCCCTCCTTGCGAGTAACGAGTTGTCTTAAGGGCGATAAAAGCAAAATATTCGAGGTTATTTTGGCTCTGATTGCAGGTTGAAAAAGTCTCTAATCAGCTGGAAGGTTGGATTAATAAATAAATTGATAAACTTATGATAGCCTGATCAACTAGCATAAATCATTTTATAGTTACCAACCTCCCACATAAGCTGTTAGAGGCGCAATTAATTCCGGGTAGCCCAAACAATAGACGCAGCCGTGGTGTGGAGTGTGTCGAGTTTGGTGGCAGGAGAATCTCGTCTCTGCTTTTTGCGGATGATGTGGTCCTCCTAGCTTCATCCAGCTCTGACCTTCAGCTCTTGCTGGGTAGGTTCGCGGCCGAATGTGAAGCGGCTGGGATGAGGATCAGCACCTCCAAATCTGAGACCATGGTTCTCGACCGGAAAAGGGTGGCTTGCCACCTCCGGGTCGGGGGAGAGGTCCTACCTCAAGTGGAGGAGTTTAAGTATCTCGGGGTCTTGTTCACGAGTGAGGGTAGGAGGGATCGGGAGATCGACAGGCGGATTGGTTCGGCATCTGCAGTGATGCGGACGCTGAGCCGATCTGTCGTGGGGAAGAGGGAGCTGAGCCAGAAAGCCAGGCTCTCGATTTACCGGTCGATCTACGTCCCAATCCTCACCTATGGTCATGAGCTTTGGGTAATGACCGAAAGAACGAGATCGCGGATACAAGCGGCCGAAATGAGTTTCCTCCGTAGGGTGGCCGGGCTCAGCCTTAGAGATAGGGTGAGGAGCTCGGACATTCGGGAGGGACTCGGAGTAGAACCGCTGCTCCTCCGGATCGAAAGGAGCCAGTTGAGGTGGTTTGGGCATCTGGTCAGGATGCCTCCTGGACGCCTCCCTGGGGAGGTGTTTCGGGCATGTCCTGCCGGCAGAAGGCCCCCGGGTCGACCCAGGACACGTTGGAGAAGTTACATCTCCAATCTGGTCCGGGAACGCCTTGGGGTCCTGCCGGAGGAGCTGGTGGACAAGGCCGGGGAGAGGACGGCCTGGAGCTCCCTAGTTGGGATGCTGCCCCCGCGACCCGGACCCGGATAAGCGGAGGAAGACGAGACGAGACGAGGCCAAACAATTGCTGAGAGGCTTGGCTTGCCTCCAGACTTCTCTCTAGTATCTTAACCAAAAGGTAACGAGTTTAAAAGAAGTGTAGTACTCTGGGGCTGGCTATTCGTGCAAGTCATTTCACCTTTAAAATAAAAGACAAGATTCTAATTAGATAGTCCAAACCCGGATCTAGTACGATTATACTCGTCGATACACCCCCGAACCCTGATGGATGCACCGTCTCATAAGTTCTAACGGAACTGGGTTTTAAAGGAACCGATAAATGGGACGGGCACGCGACAGTCAAACAACTACACAGCGGCGGAGCCCCGGGGGCGGATGAGGTTTGTCCTGGGTATCTCAAGGCTATGGATGTTGTAGGGCTGTCATGGTTGACACGTCTCTACAACATTGCGTGGTCATCGGGGGCAGTTCCTAGGGAGTGGCAGACCGGGGTGGTGGTCCCCATCTTTAAGAAGGGTGACCTGAGGGTGTGTTCCAACTATAGGGGGATCACACTCCTCAGCCTCCCTGGAAAGGTCTACGCCAAGGTACTGGAGAGGAGTGTCCGATCGATAGTTGAATCTCAGATAGAGGAGGAGCAATGTGGTTTTCGTCCTGGCCGTGGAACTGTGGACCAGCTCTATACCCTTGCAAGGGTGATGGAGGGGGCATGGGAGTTTGCCCAACCAATCCACATGTGCTTTGTGGATTTGGAGAAGGCTTATGACCGTGTCCCCAGGGGCACCCTGTGGGGGACACTCCAGGAGTATGGGGTGGGTGGCTTTCTGTTAAGGGCCATTCAGTCCCTTTACCAGAGGAGCGTGAGTTTGGTCCGCATAGCCGGTAGTAAGTCGGACCTGTTCCCAGTGAGGGTTGGACTCCGCCAGGGCTGCCCTTTGTCACCGGTTCTGTTCATCACTTTTATGGACAGAATTTCTAGACGCAGCCGTGGTGTGGAGTGTGTCGAGTTGGTGGCAGGAGAATCTCGTCTCTGCGTTTTGCGGATGATGTGGTCCTCCTAGCTTCATCCAGCTCTGACCTTCAGCTCTTGCTGGGTAGGTTCGCGGCCGAATGTGAAGCAGCTGGGATGAGGATCAACACCTCCAAATCTGAGACCATGGTTCTCGACCGGAAAAGGGTGGCTTGCCACCTCCGGGTCGGGGGAGAGGTCCTACCTCAAGTGGAGGAGTTTAAGTATCTCGGGGTCTTGTTCACGAGTGAGGGTAGGAGGGATCGGGAGATCGACAGGCGGATTGGTTCGGCGTCTGCAGTGATGCGGGCGCTGAGCCGATCTGTCGTGGGGAAGAGGGAGCTGAGCCAGAAAGCCAGGCTCTCGATTTACCAGTCGATCTACGTCCCAATCCTCACCTATGGTCATGAGCTTTGGCTAATGCCCGAAAGAACGAGATTGCGGATACAAGCGGCCGAAATGAGTTTCCTCCGTAGGGTGGCCGGGCTCAGCCTTAGAGATAGGGTGAGGAGCTCGGACATTCGGGAGGGACTCGGAGTAGAACCGCTGCTCCTCCGGATCGAAAGGAGCCAGTTTAGGTGGTTTGGGCATCTGGTCAGGATGCCTCCTGGACGCCTCCCCGGGGAGGTGTTTCGGGCATGTCCTGCCGGCAGAAGGCCCCCGGGTCGACCCAGGACACGTTGGAGAGGTTACATCTCCAATCTGGTCCGGGAACGCCTTGTGGTCCTGCCGGACGAGCTGGTGGACAAGGCCGGGGAGAGGACGGCCTGGAGCTCCCTAATTGGGATGCTGCCCCCGCGACCCGGACCCGGATAAGCGGAGGAAGATGAAGATGAAGACGAAGACGAAGAAGGAATGGAGTCATTAGCACTTATGGTTTTTAAATGGCACCCAGAATTATGTTGCACAAAGCACAATTTCACATCATTCTGTGTTCATTTGTGTGAAAACAAGGTCCAATCAGGCTGAAACGTTACAGGAAGGTAGAATCTGATGGGACGTATCTCAGAGGCGTTATGTGAGCGTACCACCATGGCCTTAGCAACTGCGACTACTGAGAGTACACCCAGTACAGACAGCGAGATCTTTTTTTTTCTTGGGTGTTGTACGTGTGGGTACAGCCGCTTTAATGGCAGTGAGAGCAAGTGGGCAAATGTATTTATAGGTCACTAGCAGAAACTAAGGCACGTGGTCAGAGTGTAATCGTAACCACCGTAGCTCTTGTCATAATTTAATATACATAGAAATCAGAAACGGGCATGTCAGGATAGACATCGCGAGTGATAATGCGGCCAGTATCTGTGTGCGCTTGAGAGCACCTTGTTGTTCTACTGTGGTGCCCACGCCGCCAGGTCTGTAAATGTCATCGACCTCCTTTATATACGCATACGCTAAAGACCGTATATTCTCTATGGATTTGAACACGTCCTTTGTTTTGCGTAACACTTGAGCTGTCTCGAGCGTGATGTTGTGAGTGTACGCCAGTGTTTCACGTGCACCGAGGTCCGAAAGGGCGTGCGCTACAACTATTAACCTTGGTTTGGGAGTGTGGCGAAACGCTCGCTCCGCTGTAATGGGCGGATGCAATGTTATCACCTGGTATGTTTCGTTAGTCGGGTCGTAACACACCGGTCCGTCACACGGACCGTCACATTGTATGGGGCACAGTAAGGACAACACGCCGCCGACCGTGACTTCGCACTCGACCGCGGTGGTGTTATCGATTTGCAAAGGATCACATACGCCTCTCCAGTCGCAATGAGGCACATTGTAGTCGACGCGACCGTCGGTCACCATAGCTTTCGTCAGCCAACACACTCGATTGCCCTTCGAAACATCGGCGATCAACGTGAGCTTAGAGGTCGACGTCGCTTTACTGTACGCCAGGATATCCGTGTGTGAGTGCACGCTCGACGTCGATTGACGACCGGTCATGTCAGACCTGATCAGACCTTCCGAACACATGACCATTAGTTGTTGTGCGGCCGAGAGTATCGCGATCATACCGTTGAGATGTGTAGAAAGCGCGTACACGCCAGCCTTCCACGTTTCCAAAATTTCCAGCAGTCTAGAGGGACTTGTCTTAGCGCGCACGGCTGTGCTGAATTTGCGTTGGGTAGACACAACGGCTTCGACCTCGCTTAGGATCTGTGGGCTAATGTACTCGTGGTAGGCCAAGACGTGTATAGTCGAGCGCGGTGATGCCCCGAACACTTGACCCGGTTTTGTTGTGGCGATATGCGTGTCCAGTAACGCGGCAAAGTCCGCGTGTCTAGCGTGTATTGATTTTACAGCTCGCTCATACCCCAACAGTACGGTCCGTAGAAGTTTGTTCACTTGTTTCCATGCGCTCGTGGAACACAGGACATCGCAACCTCTGTGATACTCAAGTAAAGTGTCAAACACCAGCTGCTTGCACGTTGGAAATACAATCGGTAGTAACTTCTTACTCCACTCTATGTTGAACTCGTATAGTATGTATATGGGCGGTTGCGGCGGTTTGCGCATTTTCTATCTACCCTCCGCTAATATGACTCTGTGGTCAGTCTCCTGAGATGGTGCGGTTGGAACTTGCGAGAGTGCACTATCGACGGTCGGCGTTTCCATTTCGTCAACTGTCATTTTCAGCCGCTGGCAAACGGCCGTCGAAGGTCGATGCGAGACACCAACATAACGTTAGACCGCGACCCTCATGCCAGTTTTCTGTAGTACTGGTTGTAGTTTCTGGTGCACACTCGAAACGCCATTACGATCACAATTACGTTGATTAATAAATCCAGTGTTGTAGCGACTGCAGCCAGCGCCGTCGCGCAACTTGTGTCGGTGTTATCTCTCGATACTTTCATTCGTATCCGAGCGTATGCAGAATCTACGGATCTGGTGAAGTTGCTTGTCACTAGCTTGCGCACGTTTGATATGGCACTTTGCGCGAGACTCGCACAACCTACAGTGGCGACCGTCGCGTCAGTGCAAAGTTTTTCCGATATATCGCTCGCAACATCGTTTGTCATTTGCTGTACACTGCGCACACTGGCCGCGAGGTCGCGGAGAGGGTCTTCATTACGAGTTGTGTAATATCCGCTGACTTGCCGATTCAATTCTGGTGGCGCTGACCCAAACGAGAACGCTTTTAAGGCGCATGTCGTGGTAACTCTGGTAGCGCCGTGGTTGACGAGGACGATCATCTTTAGCAATAGTTCATCTCGAAGCACAACGATGGTGAGGGCGACGGGTTGGCCGGTTCCGCCTTCAGGCCACTCGGTTGCCGCTAGATTGCCCAATGCCACACACGCAGACGAACCCTGTACACACTCAATGACCCGTGTGCGATCGTTGATTTCTGCTAGTACGTTTGCTAGTTCTAAGTGCTTCCACGGATCGGGCGTGGGCACGCGCTTGTTTTAGAGGCGTTTTCGCGCAGCCTCTACCCTGCACGACCGCTCGTGGCCGCACTAGCTATATTTATCTTTATTTGTTTCACACACACACACACACACACACACAACACACACACACACACACACACACACACACACACACACACACACACACACACACACACACACACACACACACACATACATACACACACACACACACACACACACACACACACACACACACACACACACACACACACAGGCCCTTGCGTGCAAACCCCGGTCAGGTCTGCAGTGTACACATCAGAGACATGATGTGCTTTCACAGAACTGAGGTTGTTCATTACAAAATGACTTTTACAGGAATATTGTTATTATACTATTCAACAGGTTGATCATAATAATGTGTATTAAACCCACAACCTAGCACTGAGGACAGAGGGACTTTATTTAAATTAGTACTTAATGGAAACGATACATAATGATACATAAGAGCCATGTCATACATTCAGCCTAGGAATAGTAGCATTGTGCATTATTAAAAATATACAGATCAATTGTTCGAATCCCATTGTTGCAAAGTAAAACTCTAATAAAACTCTAGTCTGACATCAACAGAGAAGACTTCGTGTATGTACTACAAATACAGCATTAGGATTTCGAGTGGACCGTGCACCTTGTGAACCATCAGAGGCTTATGACACAACATATCTTCCAGTTGCTATTAGACAAGTTATAATTCTCGACCATTTTTCGGAACTGGTTTCTTGGGTCCGTGTGTAAATGCCAAATGAGATGATAGTCCTTAAGTAAGTTCCTGGCGATCCCATGTCACGCTCTTGCCCATCAGCCGGTGAATGCTGAGACGGAACTCGATGAGAGCGATGTATTTTTTAAGTGCTCCGAATGTACTTCTAACAAGCGTGCGATTCACTTCGTGAGTAAACCGCAGCTGCAGCTGATTCAAACAGTCGAGCCAACTTTCTACATCACAATATGCGTTTTGTAGTTAGTCAAGTTACCTTTTGTGTGGCGCATGCATGGGTCGTTAGCGTCCAGCTCCCAGCTTAGAGAGTCCTGTATTGACACAGACGTCAATACATCTCGATGTCATGCAACACACAAAGTCTGTCGCATACAGGTGGGTTAACACATGTACGATACCTTTTGTGTGGCGCATGCACGGGTCGTTAGCGTCCAGCTCCTGGCTTATAGAGAGTCCTGTATTGACACAGACGTCAATACATCTCGATGTCATGCAACACACAAAGTCTGTCGCATACAGGTGGGTTAACACAGATGTACGATGTGTGCGATGGCGCGCCCGTTTACAATGGGACACGACGATGATCATTGTTAACCAAACTCTTGTTTCTCACGACAGGTGGTAGCGTTGTCTCCTGCACCTGGTCTTCGTGCACAGAGGGTGTTGTAATGTGCTCGTCATAGTCGCGATCGTTGTCACTCGAATCCGTTGTTCTCACGACAGGTGGTAGCGTTGTCTCCTGCATGTTGTCTTCGCGTGCGGCAAGCGTTGTGCTGTGCTCGTTATAATGGTTGTCTTCGTACAAAGGGGGTGTTGAATACTCCTTCGTGAGTAGTCTAGGAGGTGGTGTGATGGAACGTATCTCAGAGGCGTTATGTGAGCGTACCACCATGGCCTGAGCAACTGCGACTACTGAGAGTACACCCAGTACAGACAGCGAGATCAATTTTTTTTCTTGGGTGTTGTACGTGTGGGTACAGCCGCTTTAATGGCAGTGAGAGCAAGTGGGCAAATGTATTTATAGGTCACTAGCAGAAACTAAGGCACGTGGTCAGAGTGTAATCGTAACCACTTAAAGTAGCTCTTGTCATAATATAATATACATAGAAATCAGAAACGGGTATGTCAGGATAGACATCGCGAGTGATAATGCGGCCAGTATCTGTGTGCGCTTGAGAGCACCTTGTTGTTCTACTGTGGTGCCCACGCCGCCGGGTCTGTAAATGTCATCGACCTTCTTTATATACGCATATGCTAAAGACCGTATATTCTCTATGGATTTGAACACGTCCTTTGTTTCGCGTAACGCTTGAGCTGTCTCGAGCGTGATGTTGTGAGTGTACACCAGTGTTTCGCGTGCACCGAGGTCCGAAAGGGCGTGCGCTACAACTATTAACCTTGGTTTGGGAGTGTGGCGAAACGCTCGCTCCGCTGTAATGGGCAGATGCAATGTTATCACCTGGTACGTTTCGTTAGTCGGGTCGTAACACACCGGTCCGTCACAAGGACCGTCACATTGTATGGGGCTTATACTATTCAACAGGTTGATCATAATAATGTGTATTAAACCCACAACCTAGCACTGAGGACAGAGGGACTTTATTTAAATTAGTACTTAATGGAAACAATACATAATGATACATAAGAGCCATGTCATACATTCAGCCTAGGAATAGTAGCATTGTGCACTATTAAAAATATACACATCAATTGCTCGAATCCCATTGTTGCAAAGTAAAACTCTAATAAAACTCTAGTCTGACATCAACAGAGAAGACTTAGTGTATGTACTACAAATACAGCATTAGGATTTCGAGTGGACCGTGCACCTGGTGAACCATCAGAGGCTTATGACGCAACATATCTTCCAGTTCTGACTGAGCGCCTCCAGGAGAGAGGCCCAAGCAAGACACGCCCCGAGGAGAGTCTTGCCACATGTCACTACTCGGTCTGACTGAGCACCTCCAGGAGAGAGGTCCAAGCAAGACACGCCCCGAGGAGCGTCTTGCCACATGTCACTACTCGGTCTGACTGAGCGCCTCCAGGAGGGAGGTCCAAGCAAGACGCGCCCCGAGGAGCGTCTTGCCACATGTCACTACTCGGTCTGACTGAGCGCCTCCAGGAGGGAGGTCCAAGCAAGACGCGCCCCGAGGAGCGTCTTGCCACATGTCACTACTCGGTCTGACTGAGCACCTCCAGGAGAGAGGCCCAAGCAAGACGTGCCCCGAGGAGCGTCTTGCCACATGTCAACAATGGGTCTGACTGAGGGCCTCCAGGAGAGAAGCCCAAGCAAGACGCGCCCCGAGGAGCGTCTTGCCACATGTCAACACTGGGTCTGACTGAGGGCCCCCAGGAGAGAGGCCCAAATAAGACGCGCCCCGAGGAGCGTCTTGCCACATGTCAACACTGGGTCTGACTGAGGGCCTCCAGGAGAGTAGCCCAAGCAAGATGCGCCCCGAGGAGCGTCTTGCCACATGTCAGCACTCGGTCTGACTGAGCGCCTCCAGGAGAGAGGCCCAAGCAAGACGCGCCCCGAGGAGCGTCTTTCCACATGTCAACACTGGGTCTGACTGAGCGCCTCCAGGAGAGAGGCCCAAGCAAGACGCGCCCCGAGGAGCGTCTTGCCACATGTGAACACTGGGTCTGACTGAGCGCCTCCAGGAGAGAGGCCCAAGCAAGACGCGCCCGGAGGAGCGTCTTGCAACATGTCAGCACTCGGTCTGACTGAGCGCCTCCAGGAGAGAGGCCCAAGCAAGACGCGCCCCGAGGAACGTCTTGCCACATGTCAACACTGGGTCTGACTGAGCGCCTCCAGGAGAGAGGCCCGAGGAGCGTCTTGCCACATGTCACCTCTGGGTCTGACTGAGCGCCTCCAGGAGAGAGGCGCAAGCAAGAAACGCCCGAGGAGCGTCTTGACACATGCCAACACTGGGTCTGACTGAGCGCCTCCAGGAGAGAGGCCCAAGCAAGACGCGCCCCGAGGAGCGTCTTGCCACATGTCACTACTCGGTCTGACTGAGCGCCTCCAGGAGAGAGGTCCAAGCAACACGCGCCCCGAGGAGCGTCTTGCCACATGTCAACACTGGGTCTGACTGAGTGCCTCCATGAGAGAAGCCCCAGCAAGACGCGCCCCGAGGAGCGTCTTGCCACATGTCACAACTCGGTCTGACTGAGCGCCTCCAGGAGAGAGGCCCAAGCAAGACGTGCCCCGAGGAGCGTCTTGCCACATGTCAACAATGGGTCTGACTGAGGGCCTCCAGGAGAGAAGCCCAAGCAAGAAGCGCCCCGAGGAGCATCTTGCCACATGTCAACACTGGGTCTGACTGAGCGCTTCCAGGAGAGAAGCCCAAGCAAGACACTGCCCGAGGAGCGTCTTGACACATGTCAACACTGGATCTGACTGAGGGCCTCCATGAGAGAAGCCCAAGCAAGACGCGCCCCGAGGAGAGTCTTGCCACATGTCAACACTGGGTCTGACAGAGGGCATCCAGGAGAGAGGCCCAAGCAATACGCGCCCCGAGGAGCGTCTTGCCACATGTCAACAATGGGTCTGACTGAGGGCCTCCAGCAGAGAAGCCAAAGCAAGACGCGCCCCGAGGACCTTCTTTCCACATGTCAACAATGGGTCTTACTGTGGGCCTCCATGAGAGAAGCCCAGGCAAGACGCGCCCCGAGGAGTGTCTTGCCACATGTCAACGCTGTGTCTGACTGAGCACCTCCAGGAGAGAGGCCCAAGCAAGACGCGCCCCGAGGAGCGTCTTGTCTCGTGTCACCACTGGGTCTGACTGAGCTCCTCCAGGAGAGAGGCCCAAGCAAGACGCGCCCAGAGGAGCGTCTTGCCACGTGTCACCACTGGGTCTGATTGAGCACCTCCAGGAGAGAGGCCCCAGCAAGACGCGCCCCGAGGAGCGTCTTGCCTTATGTCAGCACTCGGTCTGACTGAGCGCCTCCAGGAGAGAGGCCCAAGCAAGACGCGCCCCGAGGAGCGTCTTGCCACATGTCACTACTCGATCTAACTGAGCTCCTCCAGGAGAGAGGTCCAAGCAAGACGCGCCCCGAGGAGCGTCTTGCCAAATGTCACTACTCGGTCTGACTGAGCGCCTCCAGGAGGGAGGTCCAAGCAAGACGCGCCCCGAGGAGCGTCTTGCCACATGTCACTACTCGGTCTGACTGAGCGCCTCCAGGAGAGAGGCACAAGCAAGACGTGCCCCGAGGAGCGTTTTGCCACATGTCAACACTGGGTCGGACTGAGGGCCTCCATGAGAGAAGCCCATGCAAGACGCGCCCCGAGGAGAGTCTTGCCACATGTCAACACTCGGTCTGACAGAGGGCATTCAGGAGAGAGGCCGAAGCAATACGCCCCCCGAGGAGCGTCTTGCCACATGTCACCACTGGGTCTGAATGAGCGCCTCCAGGAGAGAGGCCCAACCAAGACGCGCCCCGAGGAGTGTTTTGCCACATGCCAACACTGGGTCTGACTGAGCGCCTCCAGGAGAGAGGCCCAAGCAAGACGCGCCCCGAGGAGCGTCTTGCCACGTGTCAACACTGGGTCTGACTGAGCGCCTCCAGGAGAGAGGCCCAAGCAAGACGCGCCCCGAGGAGCGTCTTGCCACATGTCAGCACTGGGTCTGACTGAGCGCCTCCAGGAGAGAGGCCCCAGCAAGACGCGCCCCGAGGAGCGTCTTGCCTTATGTCAGCACTCGGTCTGACTGAGCGCCTCCAGGAGAGAGGCCCAAGCAAGACGCGCCCCGAGGAGCGTCTTGCCACATGTCAACAATGGGTCTGACTGAGGGCCTAAAGGAGAGAGGCCCAAGCAAGATGCGCCCAGAGGAGCGTCTTGCCACATGTCAACACTGGGTCTGACAGAGGGCCTCCAGGAGAGAGGCCCAAGCAAGACGAGCCCCGAGGAGCGTCTTGCCACATGTCACCTCTGGTTCTGACTGAGCGCCTCCAGGAGAGAGGCCCAAGCAAGACGCGCCCCGAGGAGCGTCTTGTCACATGTCAACACTGGGTCTGTCTGAGCGCCTCCAGGAGAGAAGCCCAAGCAAGACGCGCCCCGAGCAGCGTCTTGCCACATGTCAACAATGGGTCTGACTGAGGGCCTCCAGGAGAGAAGCCCAAGCAAGACGCGCCCCGAGGAGCGTCTTGACACATGTCAACACTGGGTCTGACAGAGGGCCTCCAGGAGAGAGGCCCAAGCAAGACGCGCCCCGAGGAGTGTCTTGCCACATGTCACCACTGGGTCTGACTGAGCGCCTCCAGGAGAGAGGCCCAAGCAAGACGCGCCCCGAGGAGCGTCAGGCCACATGTCACTACTCAGTCTGACTGAGCTCCTCCAGGACAGAGGCCCAAGCAAGACGCGCCCCGAGGAGCGTCTTGCCACATGTCAGCACTGGGTCCGACTGAGCGCCTCCAGGAGAGAGGCCCCAGCAAGACGCGCCCCGAGGAGAGTCTTGCCACATGTCAACACTCGGTCTGACAGAGGGCATTCAGGAGAGAGGTCCAAGCAATACGCGCCCCGAGGAGTGTCTTGCCACATGTCACCACTGGGTCTGAATGAGCGCCTCCAGGAGAGAGGCCCAACCAAGATGCGCCCCGAGGAGCGTCTTGCCACGTGTCAACACTGGGTCTGTCTGAGCGCCTCCAGGAGAGAGGCCCAAGCAAGACGCGCCCAGAGGAGCGTCTTGCCACATGTGAACACTGGGTCTGACTGAGCGCCTCCAGGAGAGAGGCCCAAGCAAGACGCGCCCCGAGGAGCATCTTGACACATGTCTCCTCTGGGTCTGACTGAGCGCCTCCAGGAGAGAGGCCCAAGCAAGACGTGCCCCGACGAGCATCTTGCCACATGTCAACACTGGGGCGGACTGAGTGCCTCCATGAGAGAAGCCCCAGCAAGACGCGCCCCGAGGAGCATCTTGCCACATGTCAACACTGGGTCTGACTGAGCACCTCCAGGAGAGAGGCCCAAGCAAGAAGCGCCCCGAGGAGCGTCTTGCCACATGTCAACACTGGGTCTGACCGAGCGCCTCCAGGAGAGAGGCCCGAGGAGCGTCTTGCCACATGTCACCTCTGGGTCTGACTGAGCGCCTCCAGGAGAGAGGCGCAAGCAAGAAACGCCCGAGGAGCGTCTTGACACATGTCAACAATGGGTCTGACTGAGGGCCTCCAGGAGAGAGGCCCAAGCAAGATGCGCCCGGAGGAGCGTCTTGCCACATGTCAACACTGGGTCTGACAGAGGGCATTCAGGAGAGAGGCCGAAGCAATACGCCCCCCGAGGAGCGTCTTGCCACATGTCACCACTGGGTCTGAATGAGCGCCTCCAGGAGAGAGGCCCAACCAAGACGCGCCCCGAGGAGTGTTTTGCCACATGCCAACACTGGGTCTGACTGAGCGCCTCCAGGAGAGAGGCCCAAGCAAGACGCGCCCCGAGGAGCGTCTTGCCACGTGTCAACACTGGGTCTGACTGAGCGCCTCCAGGAGAGAGGCCCAAGCAAGACGCGCCCCGAGGAGCGTCTTGCCACATGTCAGCACTGGGTCTGACTGAGCGCCTCCAGGAGAGAGGCCCCAGCAAGACGCGCCCCGAGGAGCGTCTTGCCTTATGTCAGCACTCGGTCTGACTGAGCGCCTCCAGGAGAGAGGCCCAAGCAAGACGCGCCCCGAGGAGCGTCTTGCCACATGTCAACAATGGGTCTGACTGAGGGCCTAAAGGAGAGAGGCCCAAGCAAGATGCGCCCAGAGGAGCGTCTTGCCACATGTCAACACTGGGTCTGACAGAGGGCCTCCAGGAGAGAGGCCCAAGCAAGACGAGCCCCGAGGAGCGTCTTGCCACATGTCACCTCTGGTTCTGACTGAGCGCCTCCAGGAGAGAGGCCCAAGCAAGACGCGCCCCGAGGAGCGTCTTGTCACATGTCAACACTGGGTCTGTCTGAGCGCCTCCAGGAGAGAAGCCCAAGCAAGACGCGCCCCGAGCAGCGTCTTGCCACATGTCAACAATGGGTCTGACTGAGGGCCTCCAGGAGAGAAGCCCAAGCAAGACGCGCCCCGAGGAGCGTCTTGACACATGTCAACACTGGGTCTGACAGAGGGCCTCCAGGAGAGAGGCCCAAGCAAGACGCGCCCCGAGGAGTGTCTTGCCACATGTCACCACTGGGTCTGACTGAGCGCCTCCAGGAGAGAGGCCCAAGCAAGACGCGCCCCGAGGAGCGTCAGGCCACATGTCACTACTCAGTCTGACTGAGCTCCTCCAGGACAGAGGCCCAAGCAAGACGCGCCCCGAGGAGCGTCTTGCCACATGTCAGCACTGGGTCCGACTGAGCGCCTCCAGGAGAGAGGCCCCAGCAAGACGCGCCCCGAGGAGAGTCTTGCCACATGTCAACACTCGGTCTGACAGAGGGCATTCAGGAGAGAGGTCCAAGCAATACGCGCCCCGAGGAGTGTCTTGCCACATGTCACCACTGGGTCTGAATGAGCGCCTCCAGGAGAGAGGCCCAACCAAGATGCGCCCCGAGGAGCGTCTTGCCACGTGTCAACACTGGGTCTGTCTGAGCGCCTCCAGGAGAGAGGCCCAAGCAAGACGCGCCCAGAGGAGCGTCTTGCCACATGTGAACACTGGGTCTGACTGAGCGCCTCCAGGAGAGAGGCCCAAGCAAGACGCGCCCCGAGGAGCATCTTGACACATGTCTCCTCTGGGTCTGACTGAGCGCCTCCAGGAGAGAGGCCCAAGCAAGACGTGCCCCGACGAGCATCTTGCCACATGTCAACACTGGGGCGGACTGAGTGCCTCCATGAGAGAAGCCCCAGCAAGACGCGCCCCGAGGAGCATCTTGCCACATGTCAACACTGGGTCTGACTGAGCACCTCCAGGAGAGAGGCCCAAGCAAGAAGCGCCCCGAGGAGCGTCTTGCCACATGTCAACACTGGGTCTGACCGAGCGCCTCCAGGAGAGAGGCCCGAGGAGCGTCT
Organism: Nothobranchius furzeri; assembly: GCF_043380555.1. Taxonomy (NCBI): domain Eukaryota; kingdom Metazoa; phylum Chordata; class Actinopteri; order Cyprinodontiformes; family Nothobranchiidae; genus Nothobranchius; species Nothobranchius furzeri. Next base: position 4,297,478 of record NC_091741.1, read on the forward strand.
TGCCACATGTCACCTCTGGGTCTGACTGAGCGCCTCCAGGAGAGAGGCGCAAGCAAGAAACGCCCGAGGAGCGTCTTGACACATGTCAACAATGGGTCTGACTGAGGGCCTCCAGGAGAGAGGCCCAAGCAAGATGCGCCCGGAGGAGCGTCTTGCCACATGTCAACACTGGGTCTGACAGAGGGCCTCCAAGAGAGAGGCCCAAGCAAGACGCGCCCCGAGGAGCGTCTTGCCACATGTCACCTCTGGTTCTGACTGAGCGCCTCCAGGAGAGAGGCCCAAGCAAGACGCGCCCCAAGGAGCGTCTTGTCACATGTCAACACTGGGTCTGTCTGAGCGCCTCCAGGAGAGAAGCCCAAGCAAGACGCGCCCCGAGGAGCGTCTTGCCAAATGTTAGCACTCGGTCTGACTGAGCGCCTCCAGGAGAGAGGCCAAAGCAAGACGCGCCCCGAGGAGCGTCTTGACACATGTCAACACTGGGTCTAACAGAGGGCCTCCATGAGAGAGGCCCAAGCAAGACACGCCCCGAGAAGTGTCTTGCCACATGTCACCACTTGGTCTGACTGAGCGCCTCCAGGAGAGAGGCCCAAGCAACACGCGCCCCGAGGAGCGTCAGGCCACATGTCACTACTCAGTCTGACTGAGCGCCTCCAGGAGAGAGGCCCAAGCAAGACGCGCCCCGAGGAGCGTCTTGCCACATGTCAACAATGGGTCTTACTGAGGGCCTCCAGGAGAGAAGCCCAAGCAAGACGCGCCCCGAGGAGCTTCTTGCCACATGTCAGCACTCGGTCTGACTGAGCGCCTCCAGGAGAGAGGCCAAAGCAAGACGCGCCCCGAGGAGCGTCTTGACACATGTCAACACTGGGTCTGACAGAGGGCCTCCATGAGAGAGGCCCAAGCAAGACGCGCCCCGAGGAGTGTCTTGCCACATGTCAACACTGGGTCTGACAGAGGGCCTCCAGGAGAGAGGCCCAAGCAAGACGCGCCCCGAGGAGTGTCTTGCCACATGTCACCACTTGGTCTGACTGAGCGCCTCCAGGAGAGAGGCCCAAGCAAGACGCGCCCCGAGGAGCGTCTTGCCACGTGTCAACACTGGGTCTGATTGAGGGCCTTCTGGAGAGAGGCCCAAGCAAGACGCGCCCCGAGGAGCGTCTTGCCACATGTCAACAATGGTTCTTACTGAGGGCCTCCAGGTGAGAAGCCCAAGCAAGACGCGCCCCGAGGAGCTTCTTGCCACATGTCAGCACTCGGTCAGACTGAGCGCCTCCAGGAGAGAGGCCAAAGCAAGACGCCCCCCGAGGAGCGTCTTGACACATGTCAACACTGGGTCTGACAGAGGGCCTCCATGAGAGAGGCCCAAGCAAGACGCGCCCCGAGGAGTGTCTTGCCAAATGTCAACACTGGGTCTGACTGAGCGCCTCAGGGAGAGAGGTCCAAGCAAGACGCGCCCCGAGGATCGTCTTGCCACATGTCACTACTCGGTCTGACTTAGCGCCTCAGGGAGAGAGGTCCAAGCAAGACGCGCCCCGAGGAGCGTCTTGCCACATGTCAACACTGGATCTGACTGAGTGCCTCCATGAGAGAAGCCCCAGCAAGACGCGCCCCGAGGAGCGTCTTGCCACATGTCACTACTCGGTCTGTTTGAGCGCCTCCAGGAGAGAGGCCCAAGCAAGACACGCCCCGAGGAGCGTCTTGACACATGTCAACACTGGGTCTGACTGAGGGCCTTCTGGAGAGAGGCCCAAGCAAGACGCCTCCCGAGGAGCGTCTTGCCACATGTATACAATGGGTCTTACTGAGGGCCTCCAGGAGAGAGGCCCAAGCAAGATGCGCCCGGAGGAGCGTTTTGCCACATGTCAACACTGGGTCTGACAGAGGGCCTCCAGGAGAGAGGCCCAAGCAAGACGCACCCCGAGGAGCATCTTGCCACATGTCACCTCTGGTTCTGACTGAGCGCCTCCAGGAGAGAGGCCCAAGCAAGACGCGCCCCGAGGAGCGTCTTGCCACATGTCAACACTGGGTCTGACAGAGGGCCTCCATGAGAGAGGCCCAAGCAAGACGCGCCCCGAGGAGCGTCTTGCGACATGTCACTACTCGGTCTAACTGAGCGCCTCCAGGAGAGAGGCCCAAGCAAGACGTGCCCCGAGGAGCGTCTTGCCACATGTCAACAATGGGTCTGACTGAGGGCCTCCAGGAGAGAAGCCCAAGCAAGACGCGCCCCGTGGAGCGTCTTGCCACATGTCAACACTGGGTCTGACTGAGCGCCTCCAGGAGAGAGGCCCAAGCAAGACGCGCCCCGAGGAGCGTCTTGCCACATGTCAACAATGGGTCTGACTGAGGGCCTCCAGGAGAGAAGCCCAAGCAAGACGCGCCCCGTGGAGCGTCTTGCCACATGTAAACACTGGGTCTTATTGAGGGCCTTCTGGAGAGAGGCCCAAGCAATACGCGCCCCGAGGAGCGTCTTGCCACATGTCAACAATGGGTCTTACTGAGGGCCTCCAGGAGAGAGGCCCAAGCAAGATGCGCCCGGAGGAGCGTCTTAACACATGTCAACACTGGGTCTGACAGAGGGCCTCCAGGAGAGAGGCCCAAGCAAGACGCGCCCCGAGGAGCGTCTTGCCACATGTCACCTCTGGTTCTGACTGAGCGCCTCCAGGAGAGAGGCCCAAGCAAGACGCGCCCCGAGGAGCGTCTTGCCACATGTCAACAATGGGTCTGACTGAGGGCCTCCAGGAGAGAAGCCCAAGCAAGACGCGCCCCGTTGAGCGTCTTGACACATGTCAACACTGGGTCTGACAGAGGGCCTCCAGGAGAGGGGCCCAAGAAAGACGCGCCCCGAGGAGTGTCTTGCCACATGTCACCACTGGGTCTTACTGAGCGCCTCCAGGAGAGAGGCCCAGGCAAGACGCGCCCCGAGGAGCGTCAGGCCACATGTCACTACTCAGTCTGACTGAGCCCCTCCAGGAGAGAGGCCCAAGCAAGACGCGCCCCGAGGAGCGTCTTGCCACGTGTCAACACTGGGTCTGATTGAGGGCCTTCTGGAGAGAGGCCCAAGCAAGACGCACCACGAGGAGCGTCTTGCCACATGTCAACAATGGGTCTTACTGAGGGCCTCCAGGAGAGAAGCCCAAGCAAGACGCGCCCCGAGGAGCTTCTTGCCACATGTCAGCACTCGGTCTGACTGAGCGCCTCCAGGAGAGAAGCCAAAGCAAGACGCGCCCCGAGGAGCGTCTTGACACATGTCAACACTGGGTATGACAGAGGGCCTCCATGAGAGAGGCCCACGCAAGACGCGCCCCGAGGAGTGTCTTTCCACATGTCAACACTGGGTCTGACTGAGCGCCTCCAGGAGAGAGGCCCAAGCAAGACGCGCCCCGAGGAGCTTCTTGCCACGTGTCACCACTGGGTCTGACTGAGCGCCTCCAGGAGAGAGGCCCAAGCAAGACGCGCCCCGAGGAGCGTCTTGCCACGTGTCACCACTGGGTCTGATTGAGCGCCTCCAGGAGAGAGGCCCCAGCAAGACCGGTCAGGCCTGCAGTGTACACATCAGAGACATGATGTTCTTTCACAGAACTGAGGTTGTTCATTACTAAATGACTTTTACAAGAATATTGTTATTATACTATTCAACAGGTTGATCATAATAATGTGTATTAAACCCACAACCTAGCACTGAGGACAGAGGGACTTTATTTAAATTAGTACTTAATGGAAACGATACATAATGATACACAAGAGCCATGTCATACATTCAGCCTAGGAATAGTAGCATTGTGCACTATTAAAAATATACACATCAATTGCTCGAATCCCATTGTTGCAAAGTAAAACTCTAATAAAACTCTAGTCTGACATCAACAGAGAAGACTTAGTGTATGCACTACAAATACAGCATTAGGATTTCGAGTGGACCGTGCACCTTGTGAACCATCAGAGGCTTATGACGCAACATATCTTCCAGTTGCTATTAGACAAGTTATAATTCTCGACCATTTTTCGGAACTGGTTTCTTGGGTCCGTGAGTAAATGCCAAATGAGATGATAGTCCTTAAGTAAGTTCCTTGCGATCCCATGTCACGCTCTTGCCCATCAGCCGGTGAACGCTGAGACGGAACTCGATGAGAGCGATGTATTTTTTAAGTGCTCCGAATGTACTTCTAACAAGCGTGCGATTCACTTCGTGAGTAAACCGCAGCTGCAGCTGATTCAAACAGTCGAGCCAACTTTCTACATCACAATATTCGTTTTGTAGTTAGTCGAGTTACCTTTTGTGTGGCACATGCACGGGTCGTTAGCGTCCAGCTCCCAGCTTAGAGAGTCCTGTATTGACACAGACGTCAATACATCTCGATGTCATGCAACACACAAAGTCTGTCGCATACAGGTGGGTTAACACATGTACGATACCTTTTGTGTGGCGCATGCACGGGTCGTTAGCGTCCAGCTCCCGGCTTATAGAGAGTCCTGTATTGACACAGACGTCAATACAGCTCGATGTCATGCAACACACAAAGTCTGTCGCATACAGGTGGGTTAACACACATGTACGATGTGTGCGATGGCATGCCCAGCTTACAATGGGACACGACGATGATCATTGTTAACCAAACTCTTGTTTCTCACGACAGGTGGTAGCGTTGTCTCCTGCACCTGGTCTTCGTGCACAGAGGGTGCTGTAATGTGCTCGTCATAGTCGCGATCGTTGTCACTCGAATCCGTTGTTCTCACGACAGGTGGTAGCGTTGTCTCCTGCATGTTGTCTTCGCGTGCGGCAAGCGTTGTGCTGTGCTCGTTATAATGGTTGTCTTCGTACAAAGGGGGTGTTGAATACTCCTTCGCGAGTAGTGTAGGAGGTGGTGTGATGGGACGTATCTCAGAGGCGTTATGTGAGCGTACCACCATGGCCTGAGCAACTGCGACTACTGAGAGTACACCCAGTACAGACAGCGAGATCATTTTTTTACTTGGGTGTTGTACGTGTGGGTACAGCCGCTTTAATGGCAGTGAGAGCAAGTGGTCAAATGTATTTATAGGTCACTAGCAGAAACTAAGGCACGTGGTCAGAGTGTAATCGTAACCACCGTAGCTCTTGTCATAATTTAATTAACATAGAAATCAGAAACGGGCATGTCAGGATAGACATCGCGAGTGATAATGCGGCCAGTATCTGTGTGCGCTTGACAGCACCTTGTTGTTCTACTGTGGTGCCCACGCCGCCGGGTCTGTAAATGTCATCGACCTTCTTTATATACGCATACGCTAAAGACCGTATATTCTCTATGGATTTGAACACGTCCTTTGTTTTGCGTAACACTTGAGCTGTCTCGAGCGTGATGTTGTGAGTGTACGCCAGTGTTTCGCGTGCACCGAGGTCCGAAAGGGTGTGCGCTACAACTATTAACCTTGGTTTGGGAGTGTGGCGAAACGCTCGCTCCGCTGTAATGGGCAGATGCAATGTTATCACCTGGTACTTTTCGTTAGTCGGGTCGTAACACACCGGTCCGTGACACGGACCGTCACATTGTATGGGGCACAGTAAGGACAACACGCCACCGACCGTGACTTCGCACTCGACCGCGGTGGTGTTGTCGATTTGCAAAGGATCACATACGCCTCTAAAGTCGCAATGAGGCACATTGTAGTCGACGCGACCGTCGGTCACCATAGCTTTTGTCAGCCAACACACTCGATTGCCCTTCGAAACATCGGCGATCAACGTGAGCGTAGAGGTCGCTGTCGCTTTACTGTACGCCACGATATCCGTGTGTGAGTGCACGCTCGACGTCGATTGACAACCGGTCATGTCAGACCTGATCAGACCTTCCGAACACATGACCATTAGTTGTTGTGCGGCCGAGAGTATCGCGATCATACCGTTGAGATGTGTAGAAAGCGCGTACACGCCAGCCTTCCACGTTTCCAAAGTTTCCAGCAATCTAGAGGGACTTGTCTTAGCGCGCACGGCTGTGCTGAATTTGCGTTGGGTAGACACAACGGCTTCTACCTCGCTTAGGGTCTTGTGGGCTCATGTACTCGTGGTAGGCCAAGACGTGTATAGTCGAGCGCGGTGACGCCCCGAACACTTGACCCGGTTTTGTTGTGGCGATATGCGTGTCCAGTAATGCGGCAAAGTCCGCGTGTCTAGCGTGTATTGATTTTACAGCTCGCTCATACCCCAACAGTACGGTCCGTAGAAGTTCGTTCACTTGTTTCCATGCGCTCGTGGAACACAGGACATCGCAACCTCTGTGATAATCAAGTAAAGCGTCACACACCAGCTGCTTGCACGTTGTAAATACAATCGGTAGTAACTTCTTACTCCACTCTATGTTGAACTCGTATAGTATGTATATGGGCGGTTGCGGCGGTTTGCGCATTTTCTATCTACCCTCCGCTAATATGACTCTGTGGTCTGTCTCCTGAGATGGTGCGGTTGGAACTTGCGAGAGTGCACTATGGACGGTCGGCGTTTCCATTTCGTCAACTGTGCCATTTTCAGCCGCTGGCAAACGGCCGTCGACGGTCGATGCGAGACACCAACATAACGTTAGACCGCGACCCTCATGCCAGTTTTCTGTAGTACTGGTTGTAGTTTCTGGTGCACACTCGATACGCCATTACGATCACAATTACGTTGATTAATAAATCCAGTGTTGTAGCGACTGCAGCCAGCGCCGTCGCGCAACTCGTGTCGGTGTTATCTCTCGATACTTTCTTTGGTATTCAAGCGTATGCAGAATCTATGGATCTGGTGAAGTTGCTTGTCACTAGCTTGCGCACGTTTGATATGGCACTTTGCGCGAGACTCACACAACCTGCAGTGGCGACCGTCGCGTCAGTGCCTCTCTCCTGGAGGCGCTCAGTCAGAACCAGAGGTGACATGTGGCAAGACGCTCCTCGGGGCGCGTCTTGCTTGGGCCTCTCTCCTGGAGGCCCTCTGTCAGACCCAGTGTTGACATGTGGCAAGACGCTCCTCCGGGCGCATCTTGCTTGGGCCTCTCTCCTGGAGGCCCTAAGTCAGACCCATTGTTGACATGTGGCAAGACGCTCCTCGGGGCGCGTCTTGCTTGGGCCTCTCTCCTGGAGGCGCTCAGTCAGACCGAGTGCTGACATAAGGCAAGACGCTCCTCGGGGCGCGTATTGCTTGGGCTTCTCTCCTGGAGGCCCTCAGTCAGACCCATTGTTGACATGTGGCAAGACGCTCCTCGGGGCGCGTCTTGCTTGGGCTTCTCTCCTGGAGGCGCTCAGACAGACCCAGTGTTGACATGTGACAAGAGGCTCCTTGGGGCACGTCTTGCTTGGGCCTCTCTCCTGGAGGCGCTCAGTCGGAACCAGAGGTGACATGTGGCAAGACGCTCCTCGGGGCGCGTCTTGCTTGGGCCTCTCTCTTGGAGGCCCTCTGTCAGACCCAGTGTTGACATGTGGCAAGACGCTCCTCCGGGCGCATCTTGCTTGGGCCTCTCTCCTGGAGGCCCTCAGTCAGACCCATTGTTGAAATGTGGCAAGACGCTCCTCGGGGCGCGTCTTGCTTGGGCCTCTCTCCTGGAGGCGCTCAGTCAGACCGAGTGCTGACATAAGGCAAGACGCTCCTCGGGGCGCATCTTGCTGGGGCCTCTCTCCTGGAGGCGCTCAGTCAGACCCAGTGCTGACATGTGGCAAGACGCTCCTCGGGGCGCGTCTTGCTTGGGCCTCTCTGCTGGAGGCGCTCAGTCAGACCCAGTGTTGACATGTGGCAAGACGCTCCTCGGGGCGCGTCTTGCTTGGGCCTCTCTCCTGGAGGCGCTCAGTCAGACCCAGTGTTGACATGTGGCAAGACGCTCCTCGGGGTGCGTTTTGCTGGGGCCTCTCTCCTGGAGGCGCTCAGTCAGACCCAGTGCTGACATGTGGCAAGACGCTCCTCGGGGCGCGTCTTGCTTGGGCCTCTCTCCTGGAGGCGCTCAGTCAGACTGAGTAGTGACATGTGGCCTGACGCTCCTCGGGGCGCGTCTTGCTTGGGCCTCTCTCCTGGAAGCGCTCAGTCAGACCCAGTGGTGACATGTGGCAAGACACTCCTCTGGGCGCGTCTTGCTTGGGCCTCTCTCCTGGAGGCCCTCTGTCAGACCCAGTGTTGACATGTGTCAAGACACTCCTCGGGGCGCGTCTTGCTTGGGCTTCTCTCCTGGAGGCCCTCAGTCAGACCCATTGTTGACATGTGGCAAGACGCTCCTCGGGGCGCGTCTTGCTTGGGCTTCTCTCCTGGAGGCGCTCAGACAGACCCAGTGTTGACATGTGACAAGAGACTCCTCGGGGCACATCTTGCTTGGGCCTCTCTCCTGGAGGCGCTCAGTCAGAACCAGAGGTGACATGTGGCAAGACGCTCCTCGGGGCGCGTCTTGCTTGGGCCTCTCTCCTGGAGGCCCTCTGTCAGACCCAGTGTTGACATGTGGCAAGACGCTCCTCCGGGCGCATCTTGCTTGGGCCTCTCTCCTGGAGGCCCTCAGTCAGACCCATTGTTGACATGTGGCAAGACTCTCCTCGGGGCGCGTCTTGCTTGGGCCTCTCTCCTGGAGGCGCTCAGTCAGACCGAGTGCTGACATAAGGCAAGACGCTCCTCGGGGCGCGTCTTGCTGGGGCCTCTCTCCTGGAGGCGCTCAGTCAGACCCAGTGCTGACATGTGGCAAGACGCTCCTCGGGGCGCGTCTTGCTTGGGCCTCTCTCCTGGAGGCGCTCAGTCAGACCCAGTGTTGACATGTGGCAAGACGCTCCTCGGGGCGTGTCTTGCTTGGGCCTCTCTCCTGGAGGCGCTCAGTCAGACCCAGTGATGACACATGGAAAGACGCTCCTCGGGGCACATCTTGCTTGGGCCTCTCTCCTGGAGGCGCTCAGTCAGACCCAGTGATGACACGTGGCAAGACGCTCCTCGTGGCGCGTCTTGCTTGGGCCTCTCTCCTGGAGGCGCTCAGTCAGACCCAGTGTTGGCATGTGGCAAGACACTCCTCGGGGCGCGTCTTGGTTGGGCCTCTCTCCTGGAGGCGCTCATTCAGACCCAGTGGTGACATGTGGCAAGACGCTCCTCGGGGCGCGTATTGCTTCGGCCTCTCTCCTGAATGCCCTCTGTCAGACCGAGTGTTGACATGTGGCAAGACTCTCCTCGGGGCGCGTCTTGCTTGGGCTTCTCTCATGGAGGCCCTCAGTCCGACCCAGTGTTGACATATGTCAAGACGCTCCTCGGGGCGTGTCTTGCTTGGGCCTCTCTACTGGAGGCGCTCAGTCAGACCCAGTGTTGACATGTGGCAAGACGCTCCTCTGGGCGCGTCTTGCTTGGGCTTCTCTCCTGGAGACCCTCAGTCAGACCCATTGTTGACATATGGCAAGACGCTCCTCGGGGCAAGTCTTGCTTGGGCCTCTCTCCTGGAGGCGCTCAGTCAGACGGAGTAGTGACATGTGGCCTGACGCTCCTCGGGGCGCGTATTGCTTCGGCCTCTCTCCTGAATGCCCTCTGTCAGACCGAGTGTTGACATGTGGCAAGACTCTCCTCGGGGCGCGTCTTGCTTGGGCTTCTCTCATGGAGGCCCTCAGTCCGACCCAGTGTTGACATATGTCAAGACGCTCCTCGGGGCGTGTCTTGCTTGGGCCTCTCTACTGGAGGCGCTCAGTCAGACCCAGTGTTGACATGTGGCAAGACGCTCCTCTGGGTGCGTATTGCTTGGGCTTCTCTCCTGGAGACCCTCAGTCAGACCCATTGTTGACATGTGGCAAGACGCTCCTCGGGGCAAGTTTTGCTTGGGCCTCTCTCCTGGAGGCGCTCAGTCAGACTGAGTAGTGACATGTGGCCTGACGCTCCTCGGGGCGCGTCTTGCTTGGGCCTCTCTCCTGGAGGCGCTCAGTCAGACCCAGTGGTGACATGTGGCAAGACACTCCTCTGGGCGCGTCTTGCTTGGGCCTCTCTCCTGGAGGCCCTCTGTCAGACCCAGTGTTGACATGTGTCAAGACGCTCCTCGGGGCGCGTCTTGCTTGGGCTTCTCTCCTGGAGGCCCTCAGTCAGACCCATTGTTGACATGTGGCAAGACGCTCCTCGGGGCGCGTCTTGCTTGGGCCTCTCTCCTGGAGGCGCTCAGTCAGACCGAGTGCTGACATAAGGCAAGACGCTCCTCGGGGCGCATCTTGCTGGTGCCTCTCTCCTGGAGGCGCTCAGTCAGACCCAGTGCTGACATGTGGCAAGACGCTCCTCGGGGCGCGTCTTGCTTGGGCCTCTCTGCTGGAGGCGCTCAGTCAGACCCAGTGTTGACATGTGGCAAGACGCTCCTCGGGGCGCGTCTTGCTTGGGCCTCTCTCCTGGAGGCGCTCAGTCAGACCCAGTGTTGACATGTGGCAAGACGCTCCTCGGGGCGCGTCTTGCTGGGGCCTCTCTCCTGGAGGCGCTCAGTCAGACCCAGTGCTGACATGTGGCAAGACGCTCCTCGGGGCGTGTCTTGCTTGGGCCTCTCTCCTGGAAGCGCTCAGTCAGACTGAGTAGTGACATGTGGCCTGACGCTCCTCGGGGCGCGTCTTGCTTGGGCCTCTCTCCTGGAAGCGCTCAGTCAGACCCAGTGGTGACATGTGGCAAGACACTCCTCTGGGCGCGTCTTGCTTGGGCCTCTCTCCTGGAGGCCCTCTGTCAGACCCAGTGTTGACATGTGTCAAGACGCTCCTGGGGGCGCGTCTTGCTTGGGCTTCTCTCCTGGAGGCCCTCAGTCAGACCCATTGTTGACATGTGGCAAGACGCTCCTCGGGGCGCGTCTTGCTTGGGCTTCTCTCCTGGAGGCGCTCAGACAGACCCAGTGTTGACATGTGACAAGAGGCTCCTCGGGGCACATCTTGCTTGGGCCTCTCTCCTGGAGGCGCTCAGTCAGAACCAGAGGTGACATGTGGCAAGACGCTCCTCGGGGCGCGTCTTGCTTGGGCCTCTCTCCTGGAGGCCCTCTGTCAGACCCAGTGTTGACATGTGGCAAGACGCTCCTCCGGGCGCATCTTGCTTGGGCCTCTCTCCTGGAGGCCCTCAGTCAGACCCATTGTTGACATGTGGCAAGACTCTCCTCGGGGCGCGTCTTGCTTGGGCCTCTCTCCTGGAGGCGCTCAGTCAGACCGAGTGCTGACATAAGGCAAGACGCTCCTCGGGGCGCGTCTTGCTTGGGCCTCTCTCCTGGAGGCGCTCAGTCAGACCCAGTGATGACACATGGAAAGACGCTCCTCGGGGCACATCTTGCTTGGGCCTCTCTCCTGGAGGCGCTCAGTCAGACCCAGTGATGACACGTGGCAAAACGCTCCTCGTGGCGCGTCTTGCTTGGGCCTCTCTCCTGGAGGCGCTCAGTCAGACCCAGTGTTGGCATGTGGCAAGACACTCCTCGGGGCGCGTCTTGGTTGGGCCTCTCTCCTGGAGGCGCTCATTCAGACCCAGTGGTGACATGTGGCAAGACGCTCCTCGGGGCGCATATTGCTTCGGCCTCTCTCCTGAATGCCCTCTGTCAGACCGAGTGTTGACATGTGGCAAGACTCTCCTCGGGGCGCGTCTTGCTTGGGCTTCTCTCATGGAGGCCCTCAGTCCGACCCAGTGTTGACATATGTCAAGACGCTCCTCGGGGCGTGTCTTGCTTGGGCCTCTCTACTGGAGGCGCTCAGTCAGACCCAGTGTTGACATGTGGCAAGACGCTCCTCTGGGCGCGTCTTGCTTGGGCTTCTCTCCTGGAGACCCTCAGTCAGACCCATTGTTGACATATGGCAAGACGCTCCTCGGGGCAAGTCTTGCTTGGGCCTCTCTCCTGGAGGCGCTCAGTCAGACCGAGTAGTGACATGTGGCCTGACGCTCCTCGGGGCGCGTATTGCTTCGGCCTCTCTCCTGAATGCCCTCTGTCAGACCGAGTGTTGACATGTGGCAAGACTCTCCTCGGGGCGCGTCTTGCTTGGGCTTCTCTCATGGAGGCCCTCAGTCCGACCCAGTGTTGACATATGTCAAGACGCTCCTCGGGGCGTGTCTTGCTTGGGCCTCTCTACTGGAGGCGCTCAGTCAGACCCAGTGTTGACATGTGGCAAGACGCTCCTCTGGGCGCGTCTTGCTTGGGCTTCTCTCCTGGAGACCCTCAGTCAGACCCATTGTTGACATGTGGCAAGACGCTCCTCGGGGCAAGTTTTGCTTGGGCCTCTCTCCTGGAGGCGCTCAGTCAGACTGAGTAGTGACATGTGGCCTGACGCTCCTCGGGGCGCGTCTTGCTTGGGCCTCTCTCCTGGAGGCGCTCAGTCAGACCCAGTGGTGACACGTGGCAAGACACTCCTCTGGGCGCGTCTTGCTTGGGCCTCTCTCCTGGAGGCCCTCTGTCAGACCCAGTGTTGACATGTGTCAAGATGCTCCTCGGGGCGCGTCTTGCTTGGGCTTCTCTCCTGGAGGCCCTCAGTCAGACCCATTGTTGACATGTGGCAAGACGCTCCTCGGGGCGCGTCTTGCTTGGGCTTCTCTCCTGGAGGCGCTGAGACAGACCCAGTGTTGACATGTGACAAGAGGCTCCTCGGGGCACGTCTTGCTTGGGCCTCTCTCCTGGAGGCGCTCAGTCAGAACCAGAGGTGACATGTGGCAAGATGCTCCTTGGGGCGCGTCTTGCTTGGGCCTCTCTCCTGGAGGCCCTCTGTCAGACCCAGTGTTGACATGTGGCAAGACGCTCCTCCGGGCGCATCTTGCTTGGGCCTCTCTCCTGGAGGCCCTCAGTCAGACCCATTGTTGACATGTGGCAAGACGCTCCCCGGGGCGCGTCTTGCTTGGGCCTCTCTCCTGGAGGCGCTCAGTCAGACCGAGTGCTGACATAAGGCAAGACGCTCCTCGGGGCGCGTCTTGCAGGGGCCTCTCTCCTGGAGGCGCTCAGTCAGACCCAGTGCTGACAAGTGGCAAGACGCTCCTCGGGGCGCGTCTTGCTTGGGCCTCTCTCCTGGAGGCACTCAGTCAGACCCAGTGGTGACACGTGGAAAGACGCTCCTCGGGGCACATCTTGCTTGGGCCTCTCTCCTGGAGGCGCTCAGTCAGACCCAGTGTTGGCATGTGGCAAGACACTCCTCGGGGCGCGTCTTGGTTGGGCCTCTCTCCTGGAGGCGCTCATTCAGACCCAGTGGTGACATGTGGCAAGACGCTCCTCGGGGCGCGTATTGCTTCGGCCTCTCTCCTGAATGCCCTCTGTCAGACCGAGTGTTGACATGTGGCAAGACTCTCCTCGGGGCGCGTCTTGCTTGGGCTTCTCTCATGGAGGCCCTCAGTCCGACCCAGTGTTGACATATGTCAAGACGCTCCTCGGGGCGTGTCTTGCTTGGGCCTCTCTACTGGAGGCGCTCAGTCAGACCCAGTGTTGACATGTGGCAAGACGCTCCTCTGGGTGCGTCTTGCTTGGGCTTCTCTCCTGGAGACCCTCAGTCAGACCCATTGTTGACATGTGGCAAGACGCTCCTCGGGGCGCGTCTTGCTTGGACCTCTCTCCTGGAGGCGCTCAGTTAGACCGAGTAGTGACATGTGGCAAGACGCTCCTCGGGGCGCGTCTTGCTTCGGCCTCTCTCCTGGAGGCGCTCAGTCAGACCGAGTGCTGACATAAGGCAAGACGCTCCTCGGGGCGCGTCATGCTGGGGCCTCTCTCCTGGAGGTGCTCAATCAGACCCAGTGGTGACACGTGGCAAGACGCTCCTCTGGGCGCGTCTTGCTTGGGCCTCTCTCCTGGAGGAGCTCAGTCAGACCCAGTGGTGACACGTGGCAAGACGCTCCTCGGGGCGCATCTTGCTTGGGCCTCTCTCCTGGAGGCACTAAGTCAGACCCAGTGTTGACACGTGGCAAGACGCTCCTCGGGGCGCGTCTTGCTTGGGCCTCTCTCCTGGAGGCGCTCAGTCAGACACAGTGTTGACATGTGGCAAGACACTCCTCGGGGCGCGTCTTGCTTTGGCTTCTCTCCTGGAGCCCCTCAGTCAGACCCATTGTTGACATGTGGCAAGACGCTCCTCGGGGCGCGTATTGCTTGGGCCTCTCTCCTGGATGCCCTCTGTCAGACCCAGTGTTGACATGTGGCAAGACTCTTCTCGGGGCGCGTCTTGCTTGGACCTCTCTCCTGGAGGCGCTCAGTCAGACCGAGTAGTGACATGTGGCAAGACGCTCCTCGGGGCGCGTCTTGCTTGGGCTTCTCTCCTGGAGGCCCTCAGTCAGACCCATTGTTGACATGTGGCAAGACGCTCCTCGGGGCGCTTCTTGCTTGGGCCTCTCTCCTGGAGGCGCTCAGTCAGACCGAGTGCTGACATGTGGCAAGACGCTCCTCGGGGCGCGTCTTGCTGGGGCCTCTCTCCTGGAGGCGCTCAGTCAGACCCAGTGTTGACATGTGTCAAGACGCTCCTCGGGCGTTTCTTGCTTGCGCCTCTCTCCTGGAGGCGCTCAGTCAGACCCAGAGGTGACATGTGGCAAGACGCTCCTCGGGCCTCTCTCCTGGAGGCGCTTGGTCAGACCCAGTGTTGACATGTGGCAAGACGCTCCTCGGGGCGCTTCTTGCTTGGGCCTCTCTCCTGGAGGTGCTCAGTCAGACCCAGTGTTGACATGTGGCAAGATGCTCCTCGGGGCGCGTCTTGCTGGGGCTTCTCTCATGGAGGCACTCAGTTAGACCCAGTGTTGACATGTGGCAAGATGCTCGTCGGGGCACGTCTTGCTTGGGCCTCTCTCCTGGAGGCGCTCAGTCAGACCCAGAGGAGACATGTGTCAAGATGCTCCTCGGGGCGCGTCTTGCTTGGGCCTCTCTCCTGGAGGCGCTCAGTCAGACCCAGTGTTCACATGTGGCAAGAAGCTCCTCGGGGCGCGTCTTGCTTGGGCCTCTCTCCTGGAGGCGCTCAGTCAGACCCAGTGTTGACACGTGGCAAGACGCTCCTCGGGGCGCGTCTTGGTTGGGCCTCTCTCCTGGAGGCGCTCATTCAGACCCAGTGGTGACATGTGGCAAGATGCTCCTCGGGGCGCGTATGGCTTGGACCTCTCTCCTGAATGCCCTCTGTCAGACCGAGTGTTGACATGTGGCAAGACTCTCCTCGGGGCGCGTCTTGCTGGGGCCTCTCTCCTGGAGGCGCTCAGTCGGACCCAGTGCTGACATGTGGCAAGACGCTCCTCGGGGCGCGTCTTGCTTGGGCCTCTCTCCTGGAGGCGCTCAGTCAGACCCAGTGGTGACATGTGGCAAGACACTCCTCGGGGCGCGTCTTGCTTGGGCCTCTCTCCTGGAGGCCCTCTGTCAGACCCAGTGTTGACATGTGTCAAGACGCTCCTCGGGGCGCGTCTTGCTTGGGCTTCTCTCCTGGAGGCCCTCAGTCAGACCCATTGTTGACATGTGGCAAGACGCTGCTCGGGGCGCGTCTTGCTTGGGCTTCTCTCCTGGAGGCGCTCAGACAGACCCAGTGTTGACATGTGACAAGACGCTCCTCGGGGCGCGTCTTGCTTGGGCCTCTCTCCTGGAGGCGCTCAGTCAGAACCAGAGGTGACATGTGGCAAGACGCTCCTCGGGGCTCGTCTTGCTTGGGCCTCTCTCCTGGAGGCCCTCTGTCAGACACAGTGTTGACATGTGGCAAGACACTCCTCGGGGCGCGTCTTGCTTTGGCTTCTCTCCTGGAGCCCCTCAGTCAGACCCATTGTTGACATGTGGCAAGACGCTCCTCGGGGCGCGTATTGCTTGGGCCTCTCTCCTGGATGCCCTCTGTCAGACCCAGTGTTGACATGTGGCAAGACTCTCCTCGGGGCGCTTCTTGCTTGGGCCTCTCTCCTGGAGGTGCTCAGTCAGACCGAGTGCTGACATGTGGCAAGACGCTCCTCGGGGCGCGTCTTGCTGGGGCCTCTCTCCTGGAGGCGCTCAGTCAGACCCAGTGTTGACATGTGTCAAGACGCTCCTCGGGCGTTTCTTGCTTGCGCCTCTCTCCTGGAGGCGCTCAGTCAGACCCAGAGGTGACATGTGGCAAGACGCTCCTCGGGCCTCTCTCCTGGAGGCGCTTGGTCAGACCCAGTGTTGACATGTGGCAAGACGCTCCTCGGGGCGCTTCTTGCTTGGGCCTCTCTCCTGGAGGTGCTCAGTCAGACCCAGTGTTGACATGTGGCAAGATGCTCCTCGGGGCGCGTCTTGCTGGGGCTTCTCTCATGGAGGCACTCAGTTAGACCCAGTGTTGACATGTGGCAAGATGCTCGTCGGGGCACGTCTTGCTTGGGCCTCTCTCCTGGAGGCGCTCAGTCAGACCCAGAGGAGACATGTGTCAAGATGCTCCTCGGGGCGCGTCTTGCTTGGGCCTCTCTCCTGGAGGCGCTCAGTCAGACCCAGTGTTCACATGTGGCAAGACGCTCCTCGGGGCGGGTCTTGCTTGGGCCTCTCTCCTGGAGGCGCTCAGTCAGACCCAGTGTTGACACGTGGCAAGACGCTCCTCGGGGCGCGTCTTGGTTGGGCCTCTCTCCTGGAGGCGCTCATTCAGACCCAGTGGTGACATGTGGCAAGACGCTCCTTGGGGCGCGTATTGCTTGGACCTCTCTCCTGAATGCCCTCTGTCAGACCGAGTGTTGACATGTGGCAAGACTCTCCTCGGGGCGCGTCTTGCTGGGGCCTCTCTCCTGGAGGCGCTCAGTCGGACCCAGTGCTGACATGTGGCAAGACGCTCCTCGGGGCGCGTCTTGCTTGGGCCTCTCTCCTGGAGGCGCTCAGTCAGACCCAGTGGTGACATGTGGCAAGACACTCCTCGGGGCGCGTCTTGCTTGGGCCTCTCTCCTGGAGGCCCTCTGTCAGACCCAGTGTTGACATGTGTCAAGACGCTCCTCGGGGCGCGTCTTGCTTGGGCTTCTCTCCTGGAGGCCCTCAGTCAGACCCATTGTTGACATGTGGCAAGACGCTGCTCGGGGCGCGTCTTGCTTGGGCTTCTCTCCTGGAGGCGCTCAGACAGACCCAGTGTTGACATGTGACAAGACGCTCCTCGGGGCGCGTCTTGCTTGGGCCTCTCTCCTGGAGGCGCTCAGTCAGAACCAGAGGTGACATGTGGCAAGACGCTCCTCGGGGCTCGTCTTGCTTGGGCCTCTCTCCTGGAGGCCCTCTGTCAGACCCAGTGTTGACATGTAGCAAGACGCTCCTCTGGGCGCATCTTGCTTGGACCTCTCTCCTGGAGGCGCTCAGTTAGACCGAGTAGTGACATGTGGCAAGACGCTCCTCGGGGCGCGTCTTGCTTGGGCCTCTCTCCTGGAGGCGCTAAGTCAGACCCAGTGTTGACACGTGGCAAGACGCTCCTCGGGGCGCGTCTTGCTTGGGCCTCTCTCCTGGAGGCGCTCAGTCAGACACAGTGTTGACATGTGGCAAGACACTCCTCGGGGCGCGTCTTGCTTTGGCTTCTCTCCTGGAGCCCCTCAGTCAGACCCATTGTTGACATGTGGCAAGACGCTCCTCGGGGCGCGTATTGCTTGGGCCTCTCTCCTGGATGCCCTCTGTCAGACCCAGTGTTGACATGTGGCAAGACTCTCCTCGGGGCGCGTCTTGCTTGGACCTCTCTCCTGGAGGCGCTCAGTCAGACCGAGTAGTGACATGTGGCAAGACGCTCCTCGGGGCGCGTCTTGCTTGGGCCTCTCTCCTGGAGGCGCTCAATTAGACCCAGTGTTGAAATGTGGCAAGACGCTCCTCGGGGCGCGTCTTGCTTGGGCTTCTCTCCTGGAGGCCCTCAGTCAGACCCATTGTTGACATGTGGCAAGACGCTCCTCGGGGCGCTTCTTGCTTGGGCCTCTCTCCTGGAGGCGCTCAGTCAGACCGAGTGCTGACATGTGGCAAGACGCTCCTCGGGGCGCGTCTTGCTGGGGCCTCTCTCCTGGAGGCGCTCAGTCAGACCCAGTGTTGACATGTGTCAAGACGCTCCTCGGGCGTTTCTTGCTTGCGCCTCTCTCCTGGAGGCGCTCAGTCAGACCCAGAGGTGACATGTGGCAAGACGCTCCTCGGGCCTCTCTCCTGGAGGCGCTTGGTCAGACCCAGTGTTGACATGTGGCAAGACGCTCCTCGGGGCGCTTCTTGCTTGGGCCTCTCTCCTGGAGGTGCTCAGTCAGACCCAGTGTTGACATGTGGCAAGATGCTCCTCGGGGCGCGTCTTGCTGGGGCTTCTCTCATGGAGGCACTCAGTTAGACCCAGTGTTGACATGTGGCAAGATGCTCGTCGGGGCACGTCTTGCTTGGGCCTCTCTCCTGGAGGCGCTCAGTCAGACCCAGAGGAGACATGTGTCAAGATGCTCCTCGGGGCGCGTCTTGCTTGGGCCTCTCTCCTGGAGGCGCTCAGTCAGACCCAGTGTTCACATGTGGCAAGACGCTCCTCGGGGCGCGTCTTGCTTGGGCCTCTCTCCTGGAGGCGCTCAGTCAGACCCAGTGTTGACACGTGGCAAGACGCTCCTCGGGGCGCGTCTTGGTTGGGCCTCTCTCCTGGAGGCGCTCATTCAGACCCAGTGGTGACATGTGGCAAGATGCTCCTCGGGGCGCGTATTGCTTGGACCTCTCTCCTGAATGCCCTCTGTCAGACCGAGTGTTGACATGTGGCAAGACTCTCCTCGGGGCGCGTCTTGCTGGGGCCTCTCTCCTGGAGGCGCTCAGTCGGACCCAGTGCTGACATGTGGCAAGATGCTCCTCGGGGCGCGTCTTGCTTGGGCCTCTCTCCTGGAGGCGCTCAGTCAGACCCAGTGGCGACATGTGGCAAGACACTCCTCGGGGGCGCGTCTTGCTTGGGCCTCTCTCCTGGAGGCCCTCTGTCAGACCCAGTGTTGACATGTGTCAAGACGCTCCTCGGGGCGCGTCTTGCTTGGGCTTCTCTCCTGGAGGCCCTCAGTCAGACCCATTGTTGACATGTGGCAAGACGCTGCTCGGGGCGCGTCTTGCTTGGGCTTCTCTCCTGGAGGCGCTCAGACAGACCCAGTGTTGACATGTGACAAGACGCTCCTCGGGGCGCGTCTTGCTTGGGCCTCTCTCCTGGAGGCGCTCAGTCAGAACCAGAGGTGACATGTGGCAAGACGCTCCTCGGGGCTCGTCTTGCTTGGGCCTCTCTCCTGGAGGCCCTCTGTCAGACACAGTGTTGACATGTGGCAAGACACTCCTCGGGGCGCGTCTTGCTTTGGCTTCTCTCCTGGAGCCCCTCAGTCAGACCCATTGTTGACATGTGGCAAGACGCTCCTCGGGGCGCGTATTGCTTGGGCCTCTCTCCTGGATGCCCTCTGTCAGACCCAGTGTTGACATGTGGCAAGACTCTCCTCGGGGCGCTTCTTGCTTGGGCCTCTCTCCTGGAGGTGCTCAGTCAGACCGAGTGCTGACATGTGGCAAGACGCTCCTCGGGGCGCGTCTTGCTGGGGCCTCTCTCCTGGAGGCGCTCAGTCAGACCCAGTGTTGACATGTGTCAAGACGCTCCTCGGGCGTTTCTTGCTTGCGCCTCTCTCCTGGAGGCGCTCAGTCAGACCCAGAGGTGACATGTGGCAAGACGCTCCTCGGGCCTCTCTCCTGGAGGCGCTTGGTCAGACCCAGTGTTGACATGTGGCAAGACGCTCCTCGGGGCGCTTCTTGCTTGGGCCTCTCTCCTGGAGGTGCTCAGTCAGACCCAGTGTTGACATGTGGCAAGATGCTCCTCGGGGCGCGTCTTGCTGGGGCTTCTCTCATGGAGGCACTCAGTTAGACCCAGTGTTGACATGTGGTAAGATGCTCGTCGGGGCACGTCTTGCTTGGGCCTCTCTCCTGGAGGCGCTCAGTCAGACCCAGAGGAGACATGTGTCAAGATGCTCCTCGGGGCGCGTCTTGCTTGGGCCTCTCTCCTGGAGGCGCTCAGTCAGACCCAGTGTTCACATGTGGCAAGACGCTCCTCGGGGCGGGTCTTGCTTGGGCCTCTCTCCTGGAGGCGCTCAGTCAGACCCAGTGTTGACACGTGGCAAGACGCTCCTCGGGGCGCGTCTTGGTTGGGCCTCTCTCCTGGAGGCGCTCATTCAGACCCAGTGGTGACATGTGGCAAGACGCTCCTCGGGGCGCGTATTGCTTGGACCTCTCTCCTGAATGCCCTCTGTCAGACCGAGTGTTGACATGTGGCAAGACTCTCCTCGGGGCGCGTCTTGCTGGGGCCTCTCTCCTGGAGGCGCTCAGTCGGACCCAGTGCTGACATGTGGCAAGACGCTCCTCGGGGCGCGTCTTGCTTGGGCCTCTCTCCTGGAGGCGCTCAGTCAGACCCAGTGGTGACATGTGGCAAGACACTCCTCGGGGCGCGTCTTGCTTGGGCCTCTCTCCTGGAGGCCCTCTGTCAGACCCAGTGTTGACATGTGTCAAGACGCTCCTCGGGGCGCGTCTTGCTTGGGCTTCTCTCCTGGAGGCCCTCAGTCAGACCCATTGTTGACATGTGGCAAGACGCTGCTCGGGGCGCGTCTTGCTTGGGCTTCTCTCCTGGAGGCGCTCAGACAGACCCAGTGTTGACATGTGACAAGACGCTCCTCGGGGCGCGTCTTGCTTGGGCCTCTCTCCTGGAGGCGCTCAGTCAGAACCAGAGGTGACATGTGGCAAGACGCTCCTCGGGGCTCGTCTTGCTTGGGCCTCTCTCCTGGAGGCCCTCTGTCAGACCCAGTGTTGACATGTGGCAAGACGCTCCTCTGGGCGCATCTTGCTTGGACCTCTCTCCTGGAGGCGCTCAGTTAGACCGAGTAGTGACATGTGGCAAGACGCTCCTCGGGGCGCGTCTTGCTTGGGCCTCTCTCCTGGAGGCGCTCAGTCAGACCGAGTGCTGACATAAGGCTAGACGCTCCTCGGGGCGCGTCTTGCTGGGGCCTCTCTCCTGGAGGTGCTCAATCAGACCCAGTGGTGACACGTGGCAAGACGCTCCTCTGGGCGCGTCTTGCTTGGGCCTCTCTCTTGGAGGAGCTCAGTCAGACCCAGTGGTGACACGTGGCAAGACGCTCCTCGGGGCGCATCTTGCTTGGGCCTCTCTCCTGGAGGCGCTAAGTCAGACCCAGTGTTGACACGTGGCAAGACGCTCCTCGGGGCGCGTCTTGCTTGGGCCTCTCTCCTGGAGGCGCTCAGTCAGACACAGTGTTGACATGTGGCAAGACACTCCTCGGGGCGCGTCTTGCTTGGGCTTCTCTAATGGAGGCCCACAGTAAGACCCATTGTTGACATCTGGAAAGAAGCTCCTCGGGGCGCATCTTGCTTTGGCTTCTCTCCTGGAGGCCCTCAGTCAGACCCATTGTTGACATGTGGCAAGACGCTCCTCGGGGCGCGTATTGCTTGGGCCTCTCTCCTGGAGGCGCTCAGTCAGACCCAGTGTTGACATGTGGCAAGACGCTCCTCGGGGCGCTTCTTGCTTGGGCTTCTCTCCTGGAGGCCCTCAGTAAGACGCATTGTTGACATGTGGCAAGACGCTCCTCGGGGCACGTCTTGCTTGGGCCTCTCTCCTGGAGGCGCTCAGTCAGACCGAGTAGTGACATGTGGCAAGACGCTCCTCGGGGCGCGTCTTGCTGGGGCTTCTCTCATGGAGGCACTCAGTCAGACCCAGTGTTGACATGTGGCAAGACGCTCCTCGGGGCGCGTGTTGCTTGGACCTCTCTCCTGGAGGTGCTCAGTCAGACCGAGTAGTGACATGTGGCAAGACGCTCCTCGGGGCGCGTCTTGCTGGGGCCTCTCTCCTGGAGGCGCTCAGTCAGACCCAGTGTTGACATGTGTCAAGACGCTCCTCGGGCGTTTCTTGCTTGCGCCTCTCTCCTGGAGGCGCTCAGTCAGACCCAGAGGTGACATGTGGCAAGACGCTCCTCGGGCCTCTCTCCTGGAGGCGCTCAGTCAGACCCAGTGTTGACATGTGGCAAGACGCTCCTCGGGGCGCGTCTTGCTTGGGCCTCTCTCCTGAAGGCGCTCAGTCAGACCGAGTGCTGACATGTTGCAAGACGCTCCTCCGGGCGCGTCTTGCTTGGGCCTCTCTCCTGGAGGCGCTCAGTCAGACCCAGTGTTCACATGTGGCAAGACGCTCCTCGGGGGGCGTCTTGCTTGGGCCTCTCTCCTGGAGGCGCTCAGTCAGACCCAGTGTTGACATGTGGCAAGACGCTCCTCGGGGCGCGTCTTGCTTGGGCCTCCTTCCTGGAGGCGCTCAGTCAGACCGAGTGCTGACATGTGGCAAGACGCTCCTCGGGGCGCATCTTGCTTGGGCTTCTCTCCTGGAGGCCCTCAGTCAGACCCAGTGTTGACATGTGGCAAAACGCTCCTCGGGGCGCGTCTTATTTGGGCCTCTCTCCTGGGGGCCCTCAGTCAGACCCAGTGTTGACATGTGGCAAGACGCTCCTCGGGGCGCGTCTTGCTTGGGCTTCTCTCCTGGAGGCCCTCAGTCAGACCCATTGTTGACATGTGGCAAGACGCTCCTCGGGGCACGTCTTGCTTGGGCCTCTCTCCTGGAGGCGCTCAGTCAGACCGAGAAGTCACATGTGGCAAGACGCTCCTCGGGGCGCGTCTTGCTTGGACCTCCCTCCTGGAGGCGCTCAGTCAGACCGAGTAGTGGCATGTGGCAAGACGCTCCTCGGGGCGTGTCTTGCTTGGACCTCTCTCCTGGAGGCGCTCAGTTAGACCGAGTAGTGACATGTGGCAAGACGCTCGTCGGGGCGGGTCGTGCTTGGGCCTCTCTCCTGGAGGCGCTCAGTCAGAACTGGAAGATATGTTGCGTCATAAGCCTCTGATGGTTCACCAGGTGCACGGTCCACTCGAAATCCTAATGCTGTATTTGTAGTACATACACTAAGTCTTCTCTGTTGATCTCAGACTAGAGTTTTATTAGAGTTTTACTTTGCAACAATGGGATTCGAGCAATTGATGTGTATATTTTTAATAGTGCACAATGCTACTATTCCTAGGCTGAATGTATGACATGGCTCTTATGTATCATTATGTATCGTTTCCATTAAGTACTAATTTAAATAAAGTCCCTCTGTCCTCAGTGCTAGGTTGTGGGTTTAATACACATTATTATGATCAACCTGTTGAATAGTATAATAACAATATTCCTGTAAAAGTCATTTAGTAATGAACAACCTCAGTTCTGTGAAAGCACATCATGTCTCTGATGTGTACACTGCAGGCCTGACCGGGGTTTGCATGCAAGGGCCTGTGTGTGTGTGTGTGTGTGTGTGTGTGCGTGCGTGTGTGTGTGTGTGTGTGTGTGTGTGTGTGTGTGTGTGTGTGTGTGTGTGTGTGTGTGAAACAAATAAAGATAAATATAGCTAGTGCGGCCACGAGCGGTCGTGCAGGGTAGAGGCTGCGCGAAAACGCCTCTAAAAACAAGCGCGTGCCCACGCCCGATCCGTGGAAGCACGTAGACCTAGCAAACGTACTAGCAGAAATCAACGATCGCACACGGGTCATTGAGTGTGTACAGGGTTCGTCTGCGTGTGTGGCATTGGGCAATCTAGCGGCAACCGTGTGGCCTGAAGGCGGAACCGGCCAACCCGTCGCCCTCACCATCGTTGCGCTTCGAGATGAACTATTGCTAAAGATGATCGTCCTCATCAACCACGGCGCTACCAGAGTAGCTCGTAACGAAGACCCTCTCCGCGACCTCGCGGCCAGTGTGCGCAGTGTACAGCAAATGACAAACGATGTTGCGAGCGATATATCGGAAAAACTTTGCACTGACGCGACGGTCGCCACTGCAGGTTGTGTGAGTCTCGCGCAAAGTGCCATATCAAACGTGCGCAAGCTAGTGACAAGCAACTTCACCAGATCCGTAGATTCTGCATACGCTTGAATACCAACGAAGGTATCGAGAGATAACACCGACACGAGTTGCGCGACGGCGCTGGCTGCAGTCGCTACAACACTGGATTTATTAATCAACGTAATTGTGATCGTAATGGCGTATCGAGTGTGCACCAGAAACTACAACCAGTACTACAGAAAACTGGCATGAGGGTCGCGGTCTAACGTTATGTTGGTGTCTCGCATCGACCGTCGACGGCCGTTTTCCAGCGGCTGAAAATGGCACAGTTGACGAAATGGAAACGCCGACCGTCCATAGTGCACTCTCGCAAGTTCCAACCGCACCATCTCAGGAGACAGACCACAGAGTCATATTAGCGGAGGGTAGATAGAAAATGCGCAAACCGCCGCAACCGCCCATATACATACTATACGAGTTCAACATAGAGTGGAGTAAGAAGTTACTACCGATTGTATTTACAACGTGCAAGCAGCTGGTGTGTGACGCTTTACTTGATTATCACAGAGGTTGCGATGTCCTGTGTTCCACGAGCGCATGGAAACAAGTGAACGAACTTCTACGGACCGTACTTTTGGGGTATGAGCGAGCTGTAAAATCAATACACGCTAGACACGCGGACTTTGCCGCATTACTGGACACGCATATCGCCACAACAAAACCGGGTCAAGTGTTCGGGGCGTCACCGCGCTCGACTATACACGTCTTGGCCTACCACGAGTACATGAGCCCACAAGATCCTAAGCGAGGTAGAAGCCGTTGTGTCTACCCAACGCAAATTCAGCACAGCCGTGCGCGCTAAGACAAGTCCCTCTAGATTGCTGGAAACTTTGGAAACGTGGAAGGCTGGCGTGTACGCGCTTTCTACACATCTCAACGGTATGATCGCGATACTCTCGGCCGCACAACAACTAATGGTCATGTGTTCGGAAGGTCTGATCAGGTCTGACATGACCGGTTGTCAATCGACGTCGAGCGTGCACTCACACACGGATATCCTGGCGTACAGTAAAGCGACAGCGACCTCTACGCTCACGTTGATCGCCGATGTTTCGAAGGGCAATCGAGTGTGTTGGCTGACGAAAGCTATGGTGACCGACGGTCGCGTCGACTACAATGTGCCTCATTGCGACTGGAGAGGCGTATGTGATCCTTTGCAAATCGACAACACCACCGCGGTCGAGTGCGAAGTCACGGTCGGTGGCGTGTTGTCCTTACTGTGCCCCATACAATGTGACGGTCCGTGTCACGGACCGGTGTGTTACGACCCGACTAATGAAACGTACCAGGTGATAACATTGCATCTGCCCATTACAGCGGAGCGAGCGTTTCGCCACACTCCCAAACCAAGGTTAATAGTTGTAGCGCACGCCCTTTCGGACCTCGGTGCACGCGAAACACTGGCGTACACTCACAAAATCACGCTCGAGACAGCTCAAGTGTTACGCAAAACAAAGGACGTGTTCAAATCCATAGAGAATATACGGTCTTTAGCGTATGCGTATATAAAGAAGGTCGATGACATTTACAGACCCGGCGGCGTGGGCACCACAGTAGAACAACAAGGACCTCTCAAGCGCACACAGATACTGGCCGCATTATCACTCGCGATGTCTATCCTGACATGCCCGTTTCTGATTTCTATGTTAATTAAATTATGACAAGAGCTACGGTGGTTACGATTACACTCTGACCACGTGCCTTAGTTTCTGCTAGTGACCTATAAATACATTTGACCACTTGCTCTCACTGCCATTAAAGCGGCTGTACCCACACGTACAACACCCAAGTAAAAAAATGATCTCGCTGTCTGAACTGGGTGCACTCTCAGTAGTCGCAGTTGCTCAGGCCATGGTGGTACGCTCACATAACGCCTCTGAGATACGTCCCATCACACCACCTCCTACACTACTCGCGAAGGAGTATTCAACACCCCCTTTGTACGAAGACAACCATTATAACGAGCACAGCACAACGCTTGCCGCACGCGAAGACAACATGCAGGAGACAACGCTACCACCTGTCGTGAGAACAACGGATTCGAGTGACAACGATCGCGACTATGACGAGCACATTACAGCACCCTCTGTGCACGAAGACCAGGTGCAGGAGACAACGCTACCACCTGTCGTGAGAAACAAGAGTTTGGTTAACAATGATCATCGTCGTGTCCCATTGTAAACTGGGCGTGCCATCGCACACATCGTACATGTGTGTTAACCCACCTGTATGCGACAGACTTTGTGTGTTGCATGACATCGAGATGTATTGACGTCTGTGTCAATACAGGACTCTCTATAAGCCGGGAGCTGGACGCTAACGACCCGTGCATGCGCCACACAAAAGGTATCGTACATGTGTTAACCCACCTGTATGCGACAGACTTTGTGTGTTGCATGACATCGAGATGTATTGACGTCTGTGTCAATACAGGACTCTCTAAGCTGGGAGCTGGACGCTAATGACCCGTGCATGCGCCACACAAAAGGTAACTCGACTAACTACAAAACGAATATTGTGATGTAGAAAGTTGGCTCGACTGTTTGAATCAGCTGCAGCTGCGGTTTACTCACGAAGTGAATCGCACGCTTGTTAGAAGTACATTCGGAGCACTTAAAAAATACATCGCTCTCATCGAGTTCCGTCTCAGCGTTCACCGGCTGATGGGCAAGAGCGTGACATGGGATCGCAAGGAACTTACTTAAGGACTATCATCTCATTTGGCATTTACTCACAGACCCAAGAAACCAGTTCCGAAAAATGGTCGAGAATTATAACTTGTCTAATAGCAACTGGAAGATATGTTGCGTCATAAGCCTCTGATGGTTCACAAGGTGCACGGTCCACTCGAAATCCTAATGCTGTATTTGTAGTGCATACACTAAGTCTTCTCTGTTGATGTCAGACTAGAGTTTTATTAGAGTTTTACTTTGCAACAATGGGATTCGAGCAATTGATGTGTATATTTTTAATAGTGCACAATGCTACTATTCCTAGGCTGAATGTATGACATGGCTCTTGTGTATCATTATGTATCGTTTCAATTAAGTACTAATTTAAATAAAGTCCCTCTGTCCTCAGTGCTAGGTTGTGGGTTTAATACACATTATTATGATCAACCTGTTGAATAGTATAATAACAATATTCCTGTAAAAGTCATTTAGTAATGAACAACCTCAGTTCTGTGAAAGAACATCATGTCTCTGATGTGTACACTGCAGGCCTGACCGGTCTTGCTGGGGCCTCTCTCCTGGAGGCGCTCAATCAGACCCAGTGGTGACACGTGGCAAGACGCTCCTCGGGGCGCGTCTTGCTTGGGCCTCTCTCCTGGAGGCGCTCAGTCAGACCCAGTGGTGACACGTGGCAAGAAGCTCCTCGGGGCGCGTCTTGCTTGGGCCTCTCTCCTGGAGGCGCTCAGTCAGACCCAGTGTTGACATGTGGAAAGACACTCCTCGGGGCGCGTCTTGCTTGGGCCTCTCTCATGGAGGCCCTCTGTCAGACCCAGTGTTGACATGTGTCAAGACGCTCCTCGGGGCGCGTCTTGCTTTGGCTTCTCTCCTGGAGGCGCTCAGTCAGACCGAGTGCTGACATGTGGCAAGAAGCTCCTCGGGGCGCGTCTTGCTTGGGCTTCTATCCTGGAGGCCCTCAGTAAGACCCATTGTTGACATGTGGCAAGACGCTCCTCGTGGTGCGTCTTGCTTGGGCCTCTCTCCAGAAGGCCCTCAATCAGACCCAGTGTTGACACGTGGCAAGACGCTCCTCGGGGCGCGTCTTGCTTGGGCCTCTCTCCTGGAGGCGCTCAGTCAGACTGAGTAGTGACATGTGGCCTGACGCTCCTCGGGGCGCGTCTTGCCTGGGCCTCTCTCCTGGAGGCGCTCAGTCAGACCCAGTGGTGACATGTGGCAAGACACTCCTCGGGGCGCGTCTTTCTTGGGCCCCTCTCCTGGAGGCCCTCTGTCAGACCCAGTGTTGACATGTGTCAAGACGCTCCACGGGGCGCGTCTTGCTTGGGCTTCTCTCCTGGAGGCCCTCAGTCAGACCCATTGTTGACATGTGGCAAGACGCTCCTCGGGGCGCATCTTGCTTGGGCCTCTCTCCTGGAGGCGCTCAGTCAGAACCAGAGGTGACATGTGGCAAGACGCTCCTCGGGGCGCGTCTTGCTTGGGCCTCTCTCCTGGAGGCCCTCTGTCAGACCCAGTGTTGACATGTGGCAAGACGCTCCTCCGGGCGCATCTTGCTTGGGCCTCTCTCCTGGAGGCCCTCAGTAAGACCCATTGTTGACATGTGGCAAGACGCTCCTCGGGGCGCGTATTGCTTGGGCCTCTCTCCAGAAGGCCCTCAATAAGACCCAGTGTTGACATGTGGCAAGACGCTCCACGGGGCGCGTCTTGCTTGGGCTTCTCTCCTGGAGGCCCTCAGTCAGACCCATTGTTGACATGTGGCAAGACGCTCCTCGGGGCGCGTCTTGCTTGGGCCTCTCTCCTGGAGGCGCTCAGTCAGACCCAGTGTTGACATGTGGCAAGACGCTCCACGGGGCGCGTCTTGCTTGGGCTTCTCTCCTGGAGGCCCTCAGTCAGACCCATTGTTGACATGTGGCAAGACGCTTCTCGGGGCACGTCTTGCTTGGGCCTCTCTCCTGGAGGCGCTCAGTCAGACCGAGTAGTGACATGTGGCAAGACGCTCCTCGGGGCGCGTCTTGCTTGGACCTCTCTCCTGGAGGCGCTCAGTTAGACCGAGTAGTGACATGTCGCAAGACGCTCCTCGGGGCGCGTCTTGCTTGGGCCTCTCTCATGGAGGCCCTCTGTCAGACCCAGTGTTGACATGTGGCAAGACGCTCCTCGGGGCGCGTCTTGCTTGGGCCTCTCTCCTGGAGGCGCTCAGTCAGAACCAGAGGTGACATGTGGCAAGACGCTCCTCGGGGTGCGTCTTGCTTGGGCCTCTCTCCTGGAGGCCCTCTGTCAGACCCAGTGTTGACATGTGGCAAAACGCTCCTCCGGGCGCATCTTTCGTGGGCCTCTCTCCTAGAGGCCCTCAGTAAGACCCATTGTATACATGTGGCAAGACGCACCTCGGGGCGCGTCTTGCTTGGGCCTCTCTCCAGAAGGCCCTTAATCAGACCCAGTGTTGACATGTGGCAAGACGCTCCTCGGGGCGCGTCTTGCTTGGGCTTCTCTCATGGAGGCCCTCAGTCAGACCCAGTGTTGACATGTGTCAAGACGCTCCTCGGGGCGTGTCTTGCTTGGGCCTCTCTCCTGGAGGCGCTCAAACAGACCGAGTAGTGACATGTGGCAAGACGCTCCTCGGGGCGCGTCTTGCTGGGGCTTCTCTCATGGAGGCACTCAGTCAGATCCAGTGTTGACATGTGGCAAGACGCTCCTCGGGGCGTGTCTTGCTTGGACCTCTCTCCCTGAGGCGCTTAGTCAGACCGAGTAGTGACATGTGGCAAGACGCTCCTCGGGGCGCGTCTTGCTTGGACCTCTCTCCCTGAGGCGCTCAGTCAGACCCAGTGTTGACATTTGGCAAGACACTCCTCGGGGCGCGTCTTGCTTGGGCCTCTCTCATGGAGGCCCTCTGTCAGACCCAGTGTTGACATGTGTCAAGACGCTCCTCGGGGGGCGTCTTGCTTTGGCCTCTCTCCTGGAGGCGCTCAGTCTAACCGAGTGCTGACATGTGGCAAGAAGCTCCTCGGGGCGCGTCTTGCTTGGGCTTCTCACCTGGAGGCCCTCAGTAAGAACCATTGTTGACATGTGGCAAGACCCTCCTCGGGGCGCGTCTTGCTTGGGCCTCTCTCCAGAAGGCCCTCAATCAGACCCAGTGTTGACACGTGGCAAGACGCTCCTCGGGGCGCGTCTTGCTTGGGCCTCTCTCCTGGAGGCGCTCAGTCAGACCAAGTGGTGACATGTGGCAAGACACTCCTCGGGGCGCGTCTTGCTTGGGCCTCTCTCCTGGAGGCCCTCTGTCAGACCCAGTGTTGACATGTGGCAAGACACTCCTCGGGGCGCGTCTTGCTTGGGCCTCTCTCATGGAGGCCCTCTGTCAGACCCAGTGTTGACATGTGTCAAGACGCTCCTCGTGGCGCGTCTTGCTTTGGCCTCTCTCCTGGAGGCGCTCAGTCAGACCGAGTGCTGACATGCGGCAAGAAGCTCCTCGGGGCGCGTCTTGCTTGGGCTTCTCTCCTGGAGGCCCTCAGTAAGACCCATTGTTGACATGTGGCAAGACGCTCCTCGTGGTGCGTCTTGCTTGGGCCTCTCTCCAGAAGGCCCTCAATCAGACCCAGTGTTGACACGTGGCAAGACGCTCCTCGGGGCGCGTCTTGCTTGGGCCTCTCTCCTTGAGGCGTTCAGTCAGACTGGGTAGTGACATGTGGCCTGACGCTCCTCGGGCCGCGTCTTGCCTGGGCCTCTCTCCTGGAGGCGCTCAGTCAGACCCAGTGGTGACATGTGGCAAGACGCTCCTCGGGGCGCGTCTTTCTTGGGCCTCTCTCCAGAAGGCCCTCAATCAGACCCAGTGTTGACACGTGGCAAGACGCACCTCGGGGCGCGTCTTGCTTGGGCCTCTCTCCTGGAGGCGCTCAGTCAGACCAAGTGGTGACATGTGGCAAGACACTCCTCGGGGCGCGTCTTGCTTGGGCCTCTCTCATGGAGGCCCTCTGTCTGACCCAGTGTTGACATGTGTCAAGACGCTCCTCGGGGTGCGTCTTGCTTTGGCCTCTCTCCTGGAGGCGCTCAGTCAGACCGAGTGCTGACATGTGGCAAGAAGCTCCTCTGGGCGCGTCTTGCTTGGGCCTCTCTCCAGAAGGCCCTCAATCAGACCCAGTGTTGACATGTGGCAAGACGCTCCTCGGGGCGCGTCTTGCTTGGGCTTCTCTCATGGAGGCCCTCAGTCAGACCCAGTGTTGACATGTGTCAAGACGCTCCTCGGGGTGTGTCTTGCTTGGGCCTCTCTCCTGGAGGCGCTCAAACAGACCGAGTAGTGACATGTGGCAAGACGCTCCTCGGGGCGCGACTTGCTGGGGCTTCTCTCATGGAGGCACTCAGTCAGATCCAGTGTTGACATGTGGCAAGACGCTCCTCTGGGCGCGTCTTGCTTGGACCTCTCTCCCTGAGGCGCTCAGTCAGACCGAGTAGTGACATGTGGCAAGACGCTCCTCGGGGCGCGTCTTGCTTGGACCTCTCTCCCTGAGGCGCTCAGTCAGACCCAGTGTTGACATTTGGCAAGACACTCCTCGGGGCGCGTCTTGCTTGGGCCTCTCTCATGGAGGCCCTCTGTCAGACCCAGTGTTGACATGTGTCAAGACGCTCCTCGGGGGGCGTCTTGCTTTGGCCTCTCTCCTGGAGGCGCTCAGTCTGACCGAGTGCTGACATGTGGCAAGAAGCTCCTCGGGGCGCGTCTTGCTTGGGCTTCTCACCTGGAGGCCCTCAGTAAGAACCATTGTTGACATGTGGCAAGACGCTCCTCGGGGCGCGTCTTGCTTGGGCCTCTCTCCAGAAGGCCCTCAATCAGACCCAGTGTTGACACGTGGCAAGACGCTCCTCGGGGCGCGTCTTGCTTGGGCCTCTCTCCTGGAGGCGCTCAGTCAGACCAAGTGGTGACATGTGGCAAGACACTCCTCGGGGCGCGTCTTGCTTGGGCCTCTCTCATGGAGGCCCTCTGTCAGACCCAGTGTTGACATGTGTCAAGACGCTCCTCGGTGCGCGTCTTGCTTTGGCCTCTCTCCTGGAGGCGCTCAGTCAGACCGAGTGCTGACATGTGGCAAGAAGCTCCTCTGGGCGCGTCTTGCTTGGGCTTCTCACCTGGAGGCCCTCAGTAAGACCCATTGTTGACATGTGGCAAGACGCTCCTCGGGGCGCGTCTTGCTTGGGCCTCTCTCCTGGAGGCGCTCAGTCAGACTGAGTAGTGACATGTGGCCTGACGCTCCTCGGGGCGCGTGTTGCTTGGGCCTCTCTCCTGGAGGCGCTCAGTCAGACCAAGTGGTGACATGTGGCAAGACGCTCCTCGGGGCGCGTCTTGCTTGGGCCTCTCTCCAGAAGGCCCTCAATCAGACCCAGTGTTGACAAGTGGCAAGACGCTCCTCGGGGCGCGTCTTGCTTGGGCCTCTCTCCTGGAGGCGCTCAGTCAGAATGAGTAGTGACATGCGGTCTGACGCTCCTCGGGGCGCGTGTTGCTTGGGCCTCTCTCCTGGAGGCGCTCAGTCAGACCAAGTGGTGACATGTGGCAAGACACTTCTCGGGGCGCGTCTTGCTTGGGCCTCTCTCCTGGAGGCCCTCTGTCAGACCCAGTGTTGACATGTGGCAAGACACTCCTCGGGGCGCGTCTTGCTTGGGCCTCTCTCATGGAGGCCCTCTGTCAGACCCAGTGTTGACATGTGTCAAGACGCTCCTCGGGGCGCGTCTTGCTTTGGCCTCTCTCCTGGAGGCGCTCAGTCAGACCGAGTGCTGACATGTGGCAAGACGCTCCTCGGGCCGCGTGTTGCTTGGGCTTCTCTCCTGGAGGCCCTCAGTCAGACCCATTGTTGACATGTGGCAAGACGCTCCTCGGGGCGCGTCTTGCTTGGGCCTCTCTCCTGGAGGCGCTCAGTCAGACCGAGTGCTGACATTTGGCAAGACGCTCCTCGGGGCGCGTCTTGCTTGGGCTTCTCTCCTGGAGACGCTCAGACAGACCCAGTGTTGACATGTGACAAGACGCTCCTCGGGGCGCGTCTTGCTTGGGCCTCTCTCCTGGAGGCGCTCAGTCAGAACCAGAGGTGACATGTGGCAAGACGCTCCTCGGGGCGCGTCTTGCTTGGGCCTCTCTCCTGGAGGCCCTCTGTCAGACCCAGTGTTGACATGTGGCAAGACGCTCCTCCGGGCGCATCTTGCTTGGGCCTCTCTCCTGGAGGCCCTCAGTCAGACCCATTGTTGACATGTGGCAAGACGCTCCTCGGGGCGCGTCTTGCTTGGGCCTCTCTCCTGGAGGCACTCAGTAAGACCGAGTGCTGACAGAAGGCAAGACGCTCCTCGGGGCGCTCATTGCTTGGGCCTCTCTCCTGAATGCCCTCTGTCAGACCGAGTGTTGACATGTGGCAAGACTCTCCTCGGGGCGCGTCTTGCTTGGGCTTCTCTCATGGAGGCCCTCAGTCCGACCCAGTGTTGACATGTGTCAAGACGCTCCTCTGGGCGTGTCTTGCTTGGGCCTCTCTCCTGGAGGCGCTCAGTCAGACCCAGTGTTGACATGTGGTAAGACGCTCCTCGGGGCACGTCTTGCTTGGACCTCTCTCCTGGAGGCGCTCAGTTAGACCGAGTAGTGACATGTCGCAAGACGCTCCTCGGGGCGCGTCTTGCTCTGGCCTCTCTCATGGAGGCCCTCTGTCAGACCCAGTGTTGACATGTGGCAAGACGCTCCACGGGGCGCGTCTTGCTTGGGCTTCTCTCCTGGAGGCCCTCAGTCAGACCCATTGTTGACATGTGGCAAGACGCTCCTCGGGGCGCGTCTTGCTTGGGCCTCTCTCCTGGAGTCGCTCAGTCAGACCCAGTGTTGACATGTGGCAAGACGCTCCACGGGGCGCGTCTTGCTTGGGCTGCTCTCCTGGAGGCCCTCAGTCAGACCCATTGTTGACATGTGGCAAGACGCTCCTCGGGGCGCGTCTTGCTTGGGCCTCTCTCCTGGAGGCGCTCAGTCAGACCGAGTGCTGACATTTGGCAAGACGCTCCTCGGGGCGCGTCTTGCTTGGGCTTCTCTCCTGGAGACGCTCAGACAGACCCAGTGTTGACATGTGACAAGACGCTCCTCGGGGCGCGTCTTGCTTGGGCCTCTCTCCTGGAGGCGCTCAGTCAGAACCAGAGGTGACATGTGGCAAGACGCTCCTCGGGGCGCGTCTTGCTTGGGCCTCTCTCCTGGAGGCCCTCTGTCAGACCCAGTGTTGACATGTGGCAAGACGCTCCTCCGGGCGCATCTTGCTTGGGCCTCTCTCCTGGAGGCCCTCAGTCAGACCCATTGTTGACATGTGGCAAGACGCTCCTCGGGGCGCGTCTTGCTTGGGCCTCTCTCCTGGAGGCACTCAGTAAGACCGAGTGCTGACAGAAGGCAAGACGCTCCTCGGGGCGCTCATTGCTTGGGCCTCTCTCCTGAATGCCCTCTGTCAGACCGAGTGTTGACATGTGGCAAGACTCTCCTCGGGGCGCGTCTTGCTTGGGCTTCTCTCATGGAGGCCCTCAGTCCGACCCAGTGTTGACATGTGTCAAGACGCTCCTCGGGGCGTGTCTTGCTTGGGCCTCTCTCCTGGAGGCGCTCAGTCAGACCCAGTGTTGACATGTGGCAAGACGCTCCTCGGGGCACGTCTTGCTTGGACCTCCCTCCTGGAGGCGCTCAGTCAGACCGAGTGCTGACATGTGGCAAGAAGCTCCTCTGGGCGCGTCTTGCTTGGGCTTCTCTCCTGGAGGCCCTCAGTAAGACCCATTGTTGACATGTGGCAAGACGCTCCTCGGGGCGCGTCTTGCTTGGGCCTCTCTCCTGGAGGCGCTCAGTCAGACTGAGTAGTGACATGTGGCCTGACGCTCCTCGGGGCGCGTGTTGCTTGGGCCTCTCTCCTGGAGGCGCTCAGTCAGACCAAGTGGTGACATGTGGCAAGACGCTCCTCGGGGCGCGTCTTGCTTGGGCCTCTCTCCAGAAGGCCCTCAATCAGACCCAGTGTTGACAAGTGGCAAGACGCTCCTCGGGGCGCGTCTTGCTTGGGCCTCTCTCCTGGAGGCGCTCAGTCAGAATGAGTAGTGACATGCGGTCTGACGCTCCTCGGGGCGCGTGTTGCTTGGGCCTCTCTCCTGGAGGCGCTCAGTCAGACCAAGTGGTGACATGTGGCAAGACACTTCTCGGGGCGCGTCTTGCTTGGGCCTCTCTCCTGGAGGCCCTCTGTCAGACCCAGTGTTGACATGTGGCAAGACACTCCTCGGGGCGCGTCTTGCTTGGGCCTCTCTCATGGAGGCCCTCTGTCAGACCCAGTGTTGACATGTGTCAAGACGCTCCTCGGGGCGCGTCTTGCTTTGGCCTCTCTCCTGGAGGCGCTCAGTCAGACCGAGTGCTGACATGTGGCAAGACGCTCCTCGGGCCGCGTGTTGCTTGGGCTTCTCTCCTGGAGGCCCTCGGTCAGACCCATTGTTGACATGTGGCAAGACGCTCCTCGGGGCGCGTCTTGCTTGGGCCTCTCTCCTGGAGGCGCTCAGTCAGACCGAGTGCTGACATTTGGCAAGACGCTCCTCGGGGCGCGTCTTGCTTGGGCTTCTCTCCTGGAGACGCTCAGACAGACCCAGTGTTGACATGTGACAAGACGCTCCTCGGGGCGCGTCTTGCTTGGGCCTCTCTCCTGGAGGCGCTCAGTCAGAACCAGAGGTGACATGTGGCAAGACGCTCCTCGGGGCGCGTCTTGCTTGGGCCTCTCTCCTGGAGGCCCTCTGTCAGACCCAGTGTTGACATGTGGCAAGACGCTCCTCCGGGCGCATCTTGCTTGGGCCTCTCTCCTGGAGGCCCTCAGTCAGACCCATTGTTGACATGTGGCAAGACGCTCCTCGGGGCGCGTCTTGCTTGGGCCTCTCTCCTGGAGGCACTCAGTAAGACCGAGTGCTGACAGAAGGCAAGACGCTCCTCGGGGCGCTCATTGCTTGGGCCTCTCTCCTGAATGCCCTCTGTCAGACCGAGTGTTGACATGTGGCAAGACTCTCCTCGGGGCGCGTCTTGCTTGGGCTTCTCTCATGGAGGCCCTCAGTCCGACCCAGTGTTGACATGTGTCAAGACGCTCCTCGGGGCGTGTCTTGCTTGGGCCTCTCTCCTGGAGGCGCTCAGTCAGACCCAGTGTTGACATGTGGTAAGACGCTCCTCGGGGCACGTCTTGCTTGGACCTCTCTCCTGGAGGCGCTCAGTTAGACCGAGTAGTGACATGTCGCAAGACACTACTCGGGGCGCGTCTTGCTCTGGCCTCTCTCATGGAGGCCCTCTGTCAGACCCAGTGTTGACATGTGGCAAGACGCTCCACGGGGCGCGTCTTGCTTGGGCTTCTCTCCTGGAGGCCCTCAGTCAGACCCATTGTTGACATGTGGCAAGACGCTCCTCGGGGCGCGTCTTGCTTGGGCCTCTCTCCTGGAGTCGCTCAGTCAGACCCAGTGTTGACATGTGGCAAGACGCTCCACGGGGCGCGTCTTGCTTGGGCTGCTCTCCTGGAGGCCCTCAGTCAGACCCATTGTTGACATGTGGCAAGACGCTCCTCGGGGCGCGTCTTGCTTGGGCCTCTCTCCTGGAGGCGCTCAGTCAGACCGAGTGCTGACATTTGGCAAGACGCTCCTCGGGGCGCGTCTTGCTTGGGCTTCTCTCCTGGAGACGCTCAGACAGACCCAGTGTTGACATGTGACAAGACGCTCCTCGGGGCGCGTCTTGCTTGGGCCTCTCTCCTGGAGGCGCTCAGTCAGAACCAGAGGTGACATGTGGCAAGACGCTCCTCGGGGCGCGTCTTGCTTGGGCCTCTCTCCTGGAGGCCCTCTGTCAGACCCAGTGTTGACATGTGGCAAGACGCTCCTCCGGGCGCATCTTGCTTGGGCCTCTCTCCTGGAGGCCCTCAGTCAGACCCATTGTTGACATGTGGCAAGACGCTCCTCGGGGCGCGTCTTGCTTGGGCCTCTCTCCTGGAGGCACTCAGTAAGACCGAGTGCTGACAGAAGGCAAGACGCTCCTCGGGGCGCTCATTGCTTGGGCCTCTCTCCTGAATGCCCTCTGTCAGACCGAGTGTTGACATGTGGCAAGACTCTCCTCGGGGCGCGTCTTGCTTGGGCTTCTCTCATGGAGGCCCTCAGTCCGACCCAGTGTTGACATGTGTCAAGACGCTCCTCGGGGCGTGTCTTGCTTGGGCCTCTCTCCTGGAGGCGCTCAGTCAGACCCAGTGTTGACATGTGGCAAGACGCTCCTCGGGGCACGTCTTGCTTGGACCTCCCTCCTGGAGGCGCTCAGTCAGACCGAGTAGTGAAATTTGGCAAGACGCTCCTCGGGGCGCGTCTTGCTTGGGCCTCTCTCCTGGAGGAGCTCAGTCAGACCCAGTGGTGACACGTGGCAAGACGCTCCTCGAGGCGCATCTTGCTTGGGCCTCTCTCCTGGAGGCGCTAAGTCAGACCCAGTGTTGACACGTGGCAAGACGCTCCTCGGGGCGCGTCTTGCTTGGGCCTCTCTCCTGGAGGCGCTCAGTCAGACACAGTGTTGACATGTGGCAAGACACTCCTCGGGGCGCATCTTGCTTGGGCTTCTCTCATGGAGGCCCTCAGTAAGACCCATTGTTGACATGTGGAAAGAAGCTCCTCGGGGCGCGTCTTGCTTTGGCTTCTCTCCTGGAGGCCCTCAGTCAGACCCATTGTTGACATGTGGCAAGACGCTCCTCGGGGCGCGTATTGCTTGGGCCTCTCTCCTGGATGACCTCTGTCAGACTCAGTGTTGACATGTGGCAAGACTCTCCTCGGGGCGCGTCTTGCTTGGGCTTCTCTCATGGAGGCCCTCAGTCAGACCCAGTGTTGACATGTGTCAAGACGCTCCTCGGGGCGTGTCTTGCTTGGGCCTCTCTCCTGGAGGCGCTCAGTCAGACACAGTGTTGACATGTGACAAGACGCTCCTCGGGGCGCTTCTTGCTTGGGCTTCTCTCCTGGAGGCCCTCAGTCAGACCCATTTTTGACATGTGGCAAGACGCTCCTCGGGGCACGTCTTGCTTGGGCCTCTCTCCTGGAGGCGCTCAGTCAGACCGAGTAGTGACATGTGGCAAGACGCTCCTCGTGGCGCGTCTTGCTTGGACCTCTCTCCTGGAGGCGCTCAGTTAGACCGAGTAGTGACATGTCGCAAGACGCTCCTCGGGGTGCGTCTTGCTTGGGCCTCTCTCCTGGAGGCCCTCTGTCAGACCCAGTGTTGACATGTGGCAAAACGCTCCTCCGGGCGCATCTTGCTTGGGCCTCTCTCCTGGAGGCCCTCAGTCAGACCCATTGTTGACATGTGGCAAGACGCTCCTCGGGGCACGTCTTGCTTGGGCCTCTCTCCTGGAGGCGCTCAGTCAGACCGAGTAGTGACATGTGGCAAGACGCTCCTCGGGGCGCGTCTTGCTTGGACCTCTCTCCTGGAGGCGCTCAGTTAGACCGAGTAGTGACATGTCGCAAGACGCTCCTCGGGGCGCGTCTTGCTTGGGCCTCTCTCATGGAGGCCCTCTGTCAGACCCAGTGTTGACATGTGGCAAGACGCTCCTCGGGGCGCGTCTTGCTTGGGCCTCTCTCCTGGAGGCGCTCAGTCAGAACCAGAGGTGACATGTGGCAAGACGCTCCTCGGGGTGCGTCTTGCTTGGTCCTCTCTCCTGGAGGCCCTCTGTCAGACCCAGTGTTGACATGTGGCAAAACGCTCCTCCGGGCGCATCTTGCTTGGGCCTCTCTCCTGGAGGCCCTCAGTAAGACCCATTGTATACATGTGGCAAGACGCTCCTCGGGGCGCGTCTTGCTTGGGCCTCTCTCCAGAAGGCCCTCAATCAGACCCAGTGTTGACATGTGGCAAGACGCTCCTCGGGGCGCGTCTTGCTTGGGCTTCTCTCATGGAGGCCCTCAGTCAGACCCAGTGTTGACATGTGTCAAGACGCTCCTCGGGGCGTGTCTTGCTTGGGCCTCTCTCCTGGAGGCGCTCAAACAGACTGACTAGTGACATGTGGCAAGACGCTCCTCGGGGCGCGTCTTGCTGGGGCTTCTCTCATGGAGGCACTCAGTCAGATCCAGTGTTGACATGTGGCAAGACGCTCCTCGGGGCGCGTCTTGCTTGGACCTCTCTCCCTGAGGCGCTCAGTCAGACCGAGTAGTGACATGTGGCAAGACGCTCCTCGGGGCGCATCTTGCTTGGACCTCTCTCCCTGAGGCGCTCAGTCAGACCCAGTGTTGACATTTGGCAAGACACTCCTCGGGGCGCGTCTTGCTTGGGCCTCTCTCATGGAGGCCCTCTGTCAGACCCAGTGTTGACATGTGTCAAGACGCTCCTCGGGGGGCGTCTTGCTTTGGCCTCTCTCCTGGAGGCGCTCAGTCTGACCGAGTGCTGACATGTGGCAAGAAGCTCCTCGGAGCGCGTCTTGCTTGGGCTTCTCACCTGGAGGCCCTCAGTAAGAACCATTGTTGACATGTGGCAAGACGCTCCTCGGGGCACGTCTTGCTTGGGCCTCTCTCCAGAAGGCCCTCAATCAGACCCAGTGTTGACACGTGGCAAGACGCTCCTCGGGGCGCGTCTTGCTTGGGCCTCTCTCCTGGAGGCGCTCAGTCAGACCAAGTGGTGACATGTGGCAAGACACTCCTCGGGGCGCGTCTTGCTTGGGCCTCTCTCCTGGAGGCCCTCTGTCAGACCCAGTGTTGACATGTGGCAAGACACTCCTCGGGGCGCGTCTTGCTTGGGCCTCTCTCATGGAGGCCCTCCGTCAGACCCAGTGTTGACATGTGTCAAGACGCTCCTCGGGGCGCGTCTTGCTTTGGCCTCTCTCCTGGAGGCGCTCAGTCAGACCGAGTGCTGACATGTGGCAAGACGCTCCTCGGGCCGCGTGTTGCTTGGGCCTCTCTCCTTGAGGCGCTCAGTCAGACCAAGTGGTGACATGTGGCAAGACACTCCTCGGGGCGCGTCTTTCTTGGGCCTCTCTCCTGGAGGCCCTCTGTCAGACAAAGTGTTGACATGTGGCAAGACACTCCTCGGGGCGCGTCTTGCTTGGGCCTCTCTCATGGAGGGCCTCTGTCAGACCCAGTGTTGACATGTGTCAAGACGCTCCTCGGGGCGCGTCTTGCTTTGGCCTCTCTCCTGGAGGCGCTCAGTCAGACCGAGTGCTGACATGTGGCAAGAAGCTCCTCGGGGCGCGTCTTGCTTGGGCTTCTCTCCTGGAGGCCCTCAGTAAGACCCATTGTTGACATGTGGCAAGACGCTCCTCGTGGTGCGTCTTGCTTGGGCCTCTCTCCAGAAGGCCCTCAATCAGACCCAGTGTTGACACGTGGCAAGACGCTCCTCGGGGCGCGTCTTGCTTGGGCCTCTCTCCTGGAGGCGCACAGTCAGACTGAGTAGTGACATGTGGCCTGACGCTCCTCGGGGCGCGTCTTGCCTGGGCCTCTCTCCTGGAGGCGCTCAGTCAGACCCAGTGGTGACATGTGGCAAGACACTCCTCGGGGCGCGTCTTTCTTGGGCCCCTCTCCTGGAGGCCCTCTGTCAGACCCAGTGTTGACATGTGTCAAGACGCTCCACGGGGCGCGTCTTGCTTGGGCTTCTCTCCTGGAGGCCCTCAGTCAGACCCATTGTTGACTTGTGGCAAGATGCTCCTCGGGGCGCGTCTTGCTTGGGCCTCTCTCCTGGAGGCGCTCAGTCAGAACCAGAGGTGACATGTGGCAAGACGCTCCTCGGGGCGCGTCTTGCTTGGGCCTCTCTCCTGGAGGCCCTCTGTCAGACCCAGTGTTGACATGTGGCAAGACGCTCCTCCGGGCGCATCTTGCTTGGGCCTCTCTCCTGGAGGCCCTCAGTAAGACCCATTGTTGACATGTGGCAAGACTCTCCTCGGGGCGCGTATTGCTTGGGCCTCTCTCCAGAAGGCCCTCAATAAGACCCAGTGTTGACATGTGGCAAGACGCTCCACGGGGCGCGTCTTGCTTGGGCTTCTCTCCTGGAGGCCCTCAGTCAGACCCATTGTTCACATGTGGCAAGACGCTCCTCGGGGCGCGTCTTGCTTGGGCCTCTCTCCTGGAGGCGCTCAGTCAGACCCAGTGTTGACATGTGGCAAGACGCTCCACGGGGCGCGTCTTGCTTGGGCCTCTCTCCTGGAGGCGCTCAGTCAGAACCAGAGGTGACATGTGGCAAGACGCTCCACGGGGCGCGTTTTGCTTGGGCTTCTCTCCTGGAGGCCCTCAGTCAGACCCATTGTATACATGTGGCAAGACGCTCCTCGGGGCGCATCTTGCTTGGGCCTCTCTCATGGAGGCCCTCAGTCAGACCCAGTGTTGACATGTGTCAAGACGCTCCTCGGGGCGTGTCTTGCTTGGGCTTCTCTCATGGAGGCCCTCAGTCAGACCCAGTGTTGACATGTGTCAAGACGCTCCTCGGGGCGTGTCTTGCTTGGGCCTCTCTCCTGGAGGCGCTCAAACAGACCCATTGTATACATGTGGCAAGACGCTCCTCGGGGCGCGTCTTGCTTGGGCCTCTCTCATGGAGGCCCTCAATCAGACCCAGTGTTGACATGTGGCAAGACGCTCCTCGGGGCGCGTCTTGCTTGGGCTTCTCTCATGGAGGCCCTCAGTCAGACCCAGTGTTGACATGTGTCAAGACGCTCCTCGGGGCGTGTCTTGCTTGGGCCTCTCTCCTGGAGGCACTCAAACAGACCGAGTAGTGACATGTGGCAAGACGCTCCTCGGGGCGCGTCTTGCTGGGGCTTCTCTCATGGAGGCACTCAGTCAGATCCAGTGTTGACATGTGGCAAGACGCTCCTCGGGGCGCATCTTGCTTGGACCTCTCTCCCTGAGGCGCTCAGTCAGACCGAGTAGTGACATGAGGCAAGACGCTCCTCGGGGCGCGTCTTGCTTGGACCTCTCTCCCTGAGGCGCTCAGTCAGACCCAGTGTTGACATTTGGCTAGACACTCCTCGGGGCGCGTCTTGCTTGCGCCTCTCTCATGGAGGCCCTCTGTCAGACCCAGTGTTGACATGTGTCAAGACGCTCCTCGGGGGGCGTCTTGCTTTGGCCTCTCTCCTGGAGGCGCTCAGTCTGACCGAGTGCTGACATGTGGCAAGAAGCTCCTCGGGGCGCGTCTTGCTTGGGCTTCTCACCTGGAGGCCCTCAGTAAGAACCATTGTTGACATGTGGCAAGACGCTCCTCGGGGCGCGTCTTGCTTGGGCCTCTCTCCAGAAGGCCCTCAATCAGACCCAGTGTTGACACGTGGCAAGACGCTCCTCGGGGCGCGTCTTGCTTGGGCCTCTCTCCTGGAGGCGCTCAGTCAGACCAAGTGGTGACATGTGGCAAGACACTCCTCGGGGTGCGTCTTGCTTGGGCCTCTCTCCTGGAGGCCCTCTGTCAGACCCAGTGTTGACATGTGGCAAGACGCTCCTCGGGGCGCGTCTTGCTTGGGCCTCTCTCATGGAGGCCCTCTGTCAGACCCAGTGTTGACATGTGTCAAGACGCTCCTCGGGGCGCGTCTTGCTTTGGCCTCTCTCCTGGAGGCGCTCAGTCAGACCGAGTGCTGACATGTGGCAAGAAGCTCCTCGGGGCGCGTCTTGCTTGGGCTTCTCTCCTGGAGGCCCTCAGTAAGACCCATTGTTGACATGTGGCAAGACGCTCCTCGGGGCGCGTCTTGCTTGGGCCTCTCTCCTGGAGGCGCTCAGTCAGACTGAGTAGAGACATGTGGCCTGACGCTCCTCGGGGCGCGTGTTGCTTGGGCCTCTCTCCTGGATGCGCTCAGTCAGACCAAGTGGTGACATGTGGCAAGACGCTCCTCGGGGCGCGTCTTGCTTGGGCCTCTCTCCAGAAGGCCCTCAATCAGACCCAGTGTTGACACGTGGCAAGACGCTCCTCGGGGCGCGTCTTGCTTGGGCCTCTCTCCTGGAGGCGCTCAGTCAGAATGAGTAGTGACATGCGGTCTGACGCTCCTCGGGGCGCGTGTTGCTTGGGCCTCTCTCCTGGAGGCGCTCAGTCAGACCAAGTGGTGACATGTGGCAAGACACTTCTCGGGGCGCGTCTTGCTTGGGCCTCTCTCCCTGAGGCGCTCAGTCAGACCGAGTAGTGACATGTGGCAAGACGCTCCTCGGGGCGCGTCTTGCTTGGACCTCTCTCCCTGAGGCGCTCAGTCAGACCCAGTGTTGACATTTGGCAAGACACTCCTCGGGGCGCGTCTTGCTTGGGCCTCTCTCATGGAGGCCCTCTGTCAGACCCAGTGTTGACATGTGTCAAGACGCTCCTCGGGGGGCGTCTTGCTTTGGCCTCTCTCCTGGAGGCGCTCAGTCTGACCGAGTGCTGACATGTGGCAAGAAGCTCCTCGGGGCGCGTCTTGCTTGGGCTTCTCACCTGGAGGCCCTCAGTAAGAACCATTGTTGACATGTGGCAAGACGCTCCTCGGGGCGCGTCTTGCTTGGGCCTCTCTCCAGAAGGCCCTCAATCAGACCGAGTGTTGACACGTGGCAAGACGCTCCTCGGGGCGCGTCTTGCTTGGGCCTCTCTCCTGGAGGCGCTCAGTCAGACCAAGTGGTGACATGTGGCAAGACACTCCTCGGGGCGCGTCTTGCTTGGGCCTCTCTCCTGGAGGCCCTCTGTCAGACCCAGTGTTGACATGTGGCAAGACACTCCTCGGGGCGCGTCTTGCTTGGGCCTCTCTCATGGAGGCCCTCTGTCAGACCCAGTGTTGACATGTGTCAAGACGCTCCTCGGGGCGCGTCTTGCTTTGGCCTCTCTCCTGGAGGCGCTCAGTCAGACAGAGTGCTGACATGTGGCAAGAAGCTCCTCGGGGCACGTCTTGCTTGGGCTTCTCTCCTGGAGGCCCTCAGTAAGACCCATTGTTGACATGTGGCAAGACGCTCCTCGTGGTGCGTCTTGCTTGGGCCTCTCTCCAGAAGGCCCTCAATCAGACCCAGTGTTGACACGTGGCAAGACGCTCCTCGGGGTGCATCTTGCTTGGGCCTCTCTCCTGGAGGCGCTCAGTCAGACTGAGTAGTGACATGTGGCCTGACGCTCCTCGGGGCGGGTCTTGCCTGGGCCTCTCTCCTGGAGGCGCTCAGTCAGACCCAGTGGTGACAGGTGGCAAGACACTCCTCGGGGCGCGTCTTTCTTGGGCCCCTCTCCTGGA
Source organism: Nothobranchius furzeri (assembly GCF_043380555.1). Lineage (NCBI taxonomy): Eukaryota > Metazoa > Chordata > Actinopteri > Cyprinodontiformes > Nothobranchiidae > Nothobranchius > Nothobranchius furzeri. The sequence goes on from NC_091741.1 coordinate 4,341,000, forward strand.
GGCCCTCTATCAGACCCAGTGTTGACATTTGTCAAGACGCTCCACGGGGCGCGTCTTGCTTGGGCTTCTCTCCTGGAGGCCCTCAGTCAGACCCATTGTTGACTTGTGGCAAGACGCTCCTCGGGGCACGTCTTGCTTGGGCCTCTCTCCTGGAGGCGCTCAGTCAGAACCAGAGGTGACATGTGGCAAGTCAACAATGGGTCTTACTGAGGGCCTCCATGAGAGAAGCCCAAGCAAGACGCGCCCCGAGGAGTGTCTTGCCACATGTCACCACTGGGTCTGACTGAGCACCTCCAGGAGAGAGGCCCAAGCAAGACGTGCCCCGGGGAGCGTCAGGCCACATGTCACTACTCAGTCTGACTGAGCGCCTCCAGGAGAGAGGCCCAAGCAAGAAGCGACCCGAGGAGCGTCTTGCCACATGTCAGCACTCGGTCTGACTGAGCGCCTCCAGGAGAAAGGCCCAAGCAAGACGCGCCCTGAGGAGCGTCTTGCCACATGTCAACAATGGGTCTGACTGAGGGCCTCCAGGAGAGAGGCCCAAGCAAGATGCGCCCGGAGGAGCGTCTTGCCACATGTCAACACTGGGTCTGACAGAGGGCCTCCAGGAGAGAGGCCCAAGCAAGAGGCGCCCCGAGGAGCGTCTTTCCACATGTCAGCACTCGGTCTGACTGAGCGCCTCCAGGAGAGAGGCCCAAGCAAGACGCGCCCAAAGGAGCGTCTTGCAACATGTCAACAATGGGTCTGACTGAGCGCCTCCAGGAGAGAGGCCCAAGCAACACGCGCCCCGAGGAGCGTCAGGCCACATGTCACTACTCAGTCTGACTGAGCGCCTCCAGGAGAGAGGCCCAAGCAAGACGCGCCCCAAGGAGCGTCTTGCCACGTGTCAACACTGGGTCTGATTGAGGGCCTTCTGGAGAGAGGCCCAAGCAAGACGCGCCCCGAGGAGCGTCTTGCCACATGTCAACAATGGGTCTTACTGAGGGCCTCCAGGAGAGAAGCCCAAGCAACACGCACCCCGAGGAGCTTCTTGCCACATGTCAGCACTCGGTCTGACTGAGCGCCTCCAGGAGAGATGCCCAAGCAAGACGCGCCCCGAGGAGTGTCTTGCCACATGTCAACACTGGGTCTGACTGAGCGCCTCCAGGAGAGAGGCCCAAGCAAGACGCGCCCCGAGGAGCGTCTTGCCACGTGTCAACACTGGGTCTGACTGAGCGCCTCCAGGAGAGAGGCCCAAGCAAGATGCGCCCCGAGGAGCGTCTTGCCTTATGTCAGCACTCGGGCTGACTGAGCGCCTCCAGGAGAGAGGCCCAAGCAAGACGCGCCCCGAGGAGCGTCTTGCGACATGTCACTACTCGGTCTAACTGAGCGCCTCCAGGAGAGAGGTCCAAGCAAGACGCACCCCGAGGAGCGTCTTGCCACATGTCACTACTCGGTCTGACTGAGTGCCTCCAGGAGAGAGGCCCAAGCAAGACGTGCCCCGAGGAGCGTCTTGCCACATGTCAACAATGGGTCTGACTGAGGGCCTCCAGGAGAGAAGCCCAAGCAAGACGTGCCCCGAGGAGCGTCAGGCCACATGTCAACACTGGGTCTGACTGAGCGCCTCCAGGAGAGAGGCCCCAGCAAGACGCGCCCCGAGGAGCGTCTTGCCACATGTCAGCACTCGGTCTGACTGAGCGCCTCCAGGAGAGAGGCCCAAGCAAGAAGCGCCCCGAGGAGCTTCTTGCCACATGTCAACAATGGGTCTCACTGAGGGCCTCCAGGAGAGAAGCCCAAGCAAGACGCGCCCCGAGGAGCGTCTTGCCACATGTCAACACTGGGTCTAATTGAGCGCCTCCAGGAGAGAGGCCCAAGCAAGACATACCCCGAGGAGCGTCTTGCCACATGTCACTACTCGGTCTGACTGAGCGCCTCCAGGAGAGAGGTCCAAGCAACACGTGCCCCGAGGAGCGTCTTGCCACATGTCAACAATGGGTCTGACTGAGGGCCTCCAGGAGAGAAGCCCAAGCAAGAAGCGCCCCGAGGAGCGTCTTGCCACATGTCAACACTGGGTCTGACTGAGCGCCTCCAGGAGAGAGGCCCAAGCAAGACACGCCCCGAGGAGCGTCTTGACACATGTCAACACTGGGTCTGACTGAGGGCCTCCATGAGAGAAGCCCAAGCAAGACGCGCCCCGAGGAGAGTCTTGCCACATGTCAACACTGGGTCTGACAGAGGGCATCCAGGAGAGAGGCCCAAGCAATACGCGCCCCGAGGAGCGTCTTGCCACATGTCAACAATGGGTCTGACTGAGGGCCTCCAGGAGAGAAGCCAAAGCAAGACGCGCCCCGAGGAGTGTCTTGCCACATGTCAACACTGTGTCTGACTGAGCGCCTCCAGGAGAGAGGCCCAAGCAAGACGCGCCCCGAGGAGCGTCTTGCCACGTGTCAACACTGGGTCTGACTTAGCGCCTCCAGGAGAGAGGCCCAAGCAAGATGCGCCTCGAGGAGCGTCTTGCCACGTGTCACCACTGGGTCTGACTGAGCTCCTCCAGGAGAGAGGCCCAAGCAAGACGCGCCCAGAGGAGCGTCTTGCCACTTGTCACCACTGGGTCTGATTGAGCACCTCCAGGAGAGAGGCCCCAGCAAGACGCGCCACGAGGAGCGTCTTGCCTTATGTCAGCACTCGGTCTGACTGAGCGCCTCCAGGAGAGAGGCCCAAGCAAGACGCGCCCCGAGGAGCGTCTTGCCAAATGTCACTACTCGGTCTGACTGAGCGCCTCCAGGAGGGAGGTCCAAGCAAGACGCGCCCCGAGGAGCGTCTTGCCACATGTCACTACTCGGTCAGACTGAGCGCCTCCAGGAGAGAGGCCCAAGCAAGACGTGCCCCGAGGAGCGTCTTGCCACATGTCAACAATGGGTCTGACTGAGGGCCTCCAGGAGAGAAGCCCAAGCAAGACGCGCCCAGAGGAGCGTCTTGACACATGTCAACACTGGGTCTGACTGAGCGCCTCCAGGAGAGAGGCCCAAGCAAGACACGCCCCGAGGAGCGTCTTGACACATGTCAACACTGGGTCGGACTGAGGGCCTCCATGAGAGAAGCCCAAGCAAGACGCGCCCCGAGGAGAGTCTTGCCACATGTCAACACTCAGTCTGACAGAGGGAATTCAGGAGAGAGGCCAAAGCAATGAGCGCCCCGAGGAGCGTCTTGCCTTATGTCAGCACTCGGTCTTACTGAGCGCCTCCAGGAGAGAGGCCCAAGCAAGACGCGCCCCGAGGAGCGTCTTGCCACATGTCAACAATGGGTCTGACTGAGGGCCTCCAGGAGAGAGGCCCAAGCAAGATGCGCCCGGAGGAGCGTCTTGCCACATGTCAACACTGGGTCTGACAGAGGGCCTCCAGGAGAGAGGCCCAAGCAAGACGCGCCCCGAGGAGCGTCTTGCCACATGTCACCTCTGGTTCTGACTGAGCGCCTCCAGGAGAGAGGCCCAAGCAAGACGCGCCCCGAGGAGCGTCTTGTCACATGTCAACACTGGGTCTGTCTGAGCGCCTCCAGGAGAGAAGCCCAAGCAAGACGCGGTTTGAGGAGTGTCTTGCCAAATGTCAGCACTCGGTCTGACTGAGCGCCTCCAGGAGAGAGGCCCAAGCAAGACGCGCCCCGAGGAGCGTCTTGCCACATGTCAACAATGGGTCTGACTGAGGGCCTCCAGGAGAGAAGCCCAAGCAACACGCGGCCCGAGGAGCGTCTTGCCACATGTCAGCACTCGGTCTGACTGAGCGCCTCCAGGAGAGAGGCCAAAGCAAGACGCGCCCCGAGGAGCGTCTTGACACATGTCAACACTGGGTCTGACAGAGGGCCTCCATGAGAGAGGCCCAAGCAAGACGCTTCCCGAGGAGTGTCTTGCCACATGTCACCACTTGGTCTGACTGAGCGCCTCCAGGAGAGAGGCCCAAGCAAGACGCGCCCCGAGGAGCGTCAGACCGCATGTCACTACTCATTCTGACTGAGCGCCTCCAGGAGAGAGGCCCAAGCAAGACGCGCCCCGAGGAGCGTCTTGCCACGTGTCAACACTGGGTCTGATTGAGGGCCTTCTGGAGAGAGGCCCAAGCAAGACGCGCCCCGAGGAGCGTCTTGCCACATGTCACCACTTGGTCTGACTGAGCGCCTCCAGGAGAGAGGCCCAAGCAACACGCGCCCCGAGGAGCGTCAGGCCACATGTCTCTACTCAGTCTGACTGAGCGCCTCCAGGAGAGAGGCCCAAGCAAGACGCGCCCCGAGGAGCTTCTTGCCACATGTCAGCACTCGGTCTGACTGAGCGCCTCCATGAGAGAGGCCCAAGCAAGACGCGCCCCGAGGAGTGTCTTGCCACATGTCAACACTGGGTCTGACAGAGGGCCTCCAGGAGAGAGGCCCAAGCAAGACGCGCCCCGAGGAGTGTCTTGCCACATGTCACCACTTGGTCTGACTGAGCGCCTCCAGGAGAGAGGCCCAAGCAAGACGCGCCCCGAGGAGCGTCTTGCCACGTGTCAACACTGGGTCTGATTGAGGGCCTTCTGGAGAGAGGCCCAAGCAAGACGCGCCCCGAGGAGCGTCTTGCCACATGTCACCAATGGTTCTTACTGAGGGCCTCCAGGTGAGAAGCCCAAGCAAGACGCGCCCCGAGGAGCTTCTTGCCACATGTCAGCACTCGGTCAGACTGAGCGCCTCCAGGAGAGAGGCCAAAGCAAGACGCCCCCCGAGGAGCGTCTTGACACATGTCAACACTGGGTCTGACAGAGGGCCTCCATGAGAGAGGCCCAAGCAAGACGCGCCCCGAGGAGTGTCTTGCCAAATGTCAACACTGGGTCTGACTGAGCGCCTCAGGGAGAGAGGTCCAAGCAAGACGCGCCCCGAGGAGCGTCTTGCCACATGTCACTACTCGGTCTGACTGAGCGCCTCAGGGAGAGAGGTCCAAGCAAGACGTGCCCCGAGGAGCGTCTTGCCACATGTCAACACTGGATCTGACTGAGTGCCTCCATGAGAGAAGCCCCAGCAAGACGCGCCCCGAGGAGCGTCTTGCCACATGTCACTACTCGGTCTGTTTGAGCACCTCCAGGAGAGAGGCCCAAGCAAGACACGCCCCGAGGAGCGTCTTGACACATGTCAACACTGGGTCTGACTGAGGGCCTCCATGAGAGAAGCCCAAGCAAGACGCGCCCCGAGGAGCGTCTTGCCACATGTCAACACTGGGTCTGATTGAGGGCCTTCTGGAGAGAGGCCCAAGCAAGACGCGCCCCGAGGAGCGTCTTGCCACATGTATACAATGGGTCTTACTGAGGGCCTCCAGGAGAGAGGCCCAAGCAAGATGCGCCCGGAGGAGCGTTTTGCCACATGTCAACACTGGGTCTGACAGAGGGCCTCCAGGAGAGAGGCCCAAGCAAGACGCACCCCGAGGAGCGTCTTGCCACATGTAAACACTGGGTCTGACAGAGGGCCTCTATGAGAGAGGCCCAAGCAAGATGCGCCCCGAGGAGCGTCTTGCGACATGTCACTACTCGGTCTAACTGAGCACCTCCAGGAGAGAGGTCCAAGCAAGACGCGCCCCGAGGAGCGTCTTGCCACATGTCACTACTCGGTCTGACTGAGCGCCTCCAGGAGAGAGGCCCAAGCAAGACGTGCCCCGAGGAGCGTCTTGCCACATGTCAACAATGGGTCTGACTGAGGGCCTCCAGGAGAGAAGCCCAAGCAAGACGCGCCCCGTGGAGCGTCTTGCCACATGTCTCCTCTGGGTCTGACAGAGGGCCTCCAGGAGAGAGGCCCAAGCAAGACGCGCCCCGAGAAGTGTCTTGCCACATGTCACCACTTGGTCTGACTGAGCGCCTCCAGGAGAGAGGCCCAAGCAACACGCGCCCCGAGGAGCGTCAGACCGCATGTCACTACTCATTCTGACTGAGCGCCTCCAGGAGAGAGGCCCAAGCAAGACGCGCCCCGAGGAGCGTCTTGCCACGTGTCAACACTGGGTCTGATTGAGGGCCTTCTGGAGAGAGGCCCAAGCAAGACGCGCCCCGAGGAGCGTCTTGCCACATGTCACCACTTGGTCTGACTGAGCGCCTCCAGGAGAGAGGCCCAAGCAACACGCGCCCCGAGGAGCGTCAGGCCACATGTCACTACTCAGTCTGACTGAGCGCCTCCAGGAGAGAGGCCCAAGCAAGACGCGCCCCGAGGAGCGTCTTGCCACATGTCATCAATGAGTCTTACTGAGGGCCTCCAGGAGAGAAGCCCAAGCAAGATGCGCCCCGAGGAGCTTCTTGCCACATGTCAGCACTCGGTCTGACTGAGCGCCTCCATGAGAGAGGCCCAAGCAAGACGCGCCCCGAGGAGTGTCTTGCCACATGTCAACACTGGGTCTGACAGAGGGCCTCCAGGAGAGAGGCCCAGGCAAGACGCGCCCCGAGGAGCGTCAGGCCACATGTCACTACTCAGTCTGACTGAGCGCCTCCAGGAGAGAGGCCCAAGCAAGACGCGCCCCGAGGAGCGTCTTGCCACGTGTCAACACTGGGTCTGATTGAGGGCCTTCTGGAGAGAGGCCCAAGCAAGACGCGCCCCGAGGAGCGTCTTGCCACATCTCAACAATGGTTCTTACTGAGGGCCTCCAGGTGAGAAGCCCAAGCAAGACACGCCCCGAGGAGCTTCTTGCCACATGTCAGCACTCGGTCAGACTGAGCGCCTCCAGGAGAGAGGCCAAAGCAAGACGCCCCCCGAGGAGCGTCTTGACACATGTCAACACTGGGTCTGACAGAGGGCCTCCATGAGAGAGGCCCAAGCAAGACGCGCCCCGAGGAGTGTCTTGCCAAATGTCAACACTGGGTCTGACTGAGCGCCTCAGGGAGAGAGGTCCAAGCAAGACGCGCCCCGAGGAGCGTCTTGCCACATGTCACTACTCGGTCTGACTGAGCGCCTCAGGGAGAGAGGTCCAAGCAAGACGTGCCCCGAGGAGCGTCTTGCCACATGTCAACACTGGATCTGACTGAGTGCCTCCATGAGAGAAGCCCCAGCAAGACGCGCCCCGAGGAGCGTCTTGCCACATGTCACTACTCGGTCTGTTTGAGCGCCTCCAGGAGAGAGGCCCAAGCAAGACACGCCCCGAGGAGCGTCTTGACACATGTCAACACTGGGTCTGACTGAGGGCCTCCATGAGAGAAGCCCAAGCAAGACGCGCCCCGAGGAGCGTCTTGCCACATGTCAACACTGGGTCTGATTGAGGGCCTTCTGGAGAGAGGCCCAAGCAAGACGCGCCCCGAGGAGCGTCTTGCCACATGTATACAATGGGTCTTACTGAGGGCCTCCAGGAGAGAGGCCCAAGCAAGATGCGCCCCGAGGAGCGTCTTGCCACATGTCAACAATGGGTCTGACTGAGGGCCTCCAGGAGAGAAGCCCAAGCAAGACGCGCCCCGTGGAGCGTCTTGCCACATGTAAACACTGGGTCTGACTGAGCGCCTCCAGGAGAGAGGCCCAAGCAAGACGCGCCCCGAGGAGCGTCTTGCCACATGTCAACAATGGGTCTGACTGAGGGCCTCCAGGAGAGAAGCCCAAGCAAGACGCGCCCCGAGGAGCGTCTTGCCACATGTATACAATGGGTCTTACTGAGGGCCTCCAGGAGAGAGGCCCAAGCAAGATGCGCCCCGAGGAGCGTCTTGCCACATGTCAACAATGGGTCTGACTGAGGGCCTCCAGGAGAGAAGCCCAAGCAAGACGCGCCCCGTGGAGCGTCTTGCCACATGTAAACACTGGGTCTGACTGAGCGCCTCCAGGAGAGAGGCCCAAGCAAGACGCGCCCCGAGGAGCGTCTTGCCACATGTCAACAATGGGTCTGACTGAGGGCCTCCAGGAGAGAAGCCCAAGCAAGACGCGCCCCGTGGAGCGTCTTGCCACATGTCAACACTGGGTCTTATTGAGGGCCTTCTGGAGAGAGGCCCAAGCAATACGCGCCCCGAGGAGCGTCTTGCCACATGTCAACAATGGGTCTTACTGAGGGCCTCCAGGAGAGAGGCCCAAGCAAGATGCGCCCGGAGGAGCGTCTTGCCACATGTCAACCCTGGGTCTGACAGAGGGCCTCCAGGAGAGAGGCCCAAGCAAGACGCGCCCCGAGGAGCGTCTTGCCACATGTCAACAATGGGTCTGACTGAGGGCCTCCAGGAGAGAAGCCCAAGCAAGACGCGCCCCGTGGAGCGTCTTGACACATGTCAACACTGGGTCTGAAAGAGGGCCTCCAGGAGAGGGGCCCAAGAAAGACGCGCCCCGAGGAGTGTCTTGCCACATGTCACCACTGGGTCTGACTGAGCGCCTCCAGGAGAGAGGCCCAGGCAAGACGCGCCCCGAGGAGCGTCAGGCCACATGTCACTACTCAGTCTGACTGAGCACCTCCAGGAGAGAGGCCCAAGCAAGACGCGCCCCGAGGAGCGTCTTGCCACGTGTCAACACTGGGTCTGATTGAGGGCCTTCTGGAGAGAGGCCCAAGCAAGACGCACCACGAGGAGCGTCTTGCCACATGTCAACAATGGGTCTTACTGAGGGCCTCCAGGAGAGAAGCCCAAGCAAGACGCGCCCCGAGGAGCTTCTTGCCACATGTCAGCACTCGATCTGACTGAGCGCCTCCATGAGAGAGGCCAAAGCAAGACGCGCCCCGAGGAGCGTCTTGACACATGTCAACACTGGGTCTGACAGAGGGCCTCCATGAGAGAGGCCCAAGCAAGACGCGCCCCGAGGAGTGTCTTGCCACATGTCAACACTGGGTCTGACAGAGGGCCTCCAGGAGAGAGGCCCAAGCAAGACGCGCCCCGAGGAGTGTCTTGCCACATGTCACCACTTGGTCTGACTGAGCGCCTCCAGGAGAGAGGCCCAAGCAAGACGCGCCCCGAGGAGCGTCTTGCCACTTGTCAACACTGGGTCTGATTGAGGGCCTTCTGGAGAGAGGCCCAAGCAAGACGCGCCCCGAGGAGCGTCTTGCCACATGTCAACAATGGTTCTTTCTGAGGGCCTCCAGGTGAGAAGCCCAAGCAAGACGCGCCCCGAGGAGCTTCTTGCCACATGTCAGCACTCGGTCAGACTGAGCGCCTCCAGGAGAGAGGCCAAAGCAAGACGCCCCCCGAGGAGCGTCTTGACACATGTCAACACTGGGTCTGACAGAGGGCCTCCATGAGAGAGGCCCAAGCAAGACGCGCCCCGAGGAGCGTCTTGCCAAATGTCAACACTAGGTCTGACTGAGCGCCTCAGGGAGAGAGGTCCAAGCAAGACGCGCCCCGAGGAGCGTCTTGCCACATGTCACTACTCGGTCTGACTGAGCGCCTCAGGGAGAGAGGTCCAAGCAAGACGCGCCCCGAGGAGCGTCTTGCCACATGTCAACACTGGATCTGACTGAGTGCCTCCATGAGAGAAGCCCCAGCAAGACGCGCCCCGAGGAGCCTCTTACCACATGTCACTACTCAGTCTGTTTGAGCGCCTCCAGGAGAGAGGCCCAAGCAAGACACGCCCCGAGGAGCGTCTTGACACATGTCAACACTGGGTCTGACTGAGGGCCTCCATGAGAGAAGCCCAAGCAAGACGCGCCCCGAGGAGCGTCTTGCCACATGTCAACACTGGGTCTGATTGAGGGCCTTCTGGAGAGAGGCCCAAGCAAGACGCGCCCCGAGGAGCGTCTTGCCACATGTATACAATGGGTCTTACTGAGGGCCTCCAGGAGAGAGGCCCAAGCAAGATGCGCCCGGAGGAGCGTTTTGCCACATGTCAACACTGGGTCTGACAGAGGGCCTCCAGGAGAGAGGCCCAAGCAAGACGCACCCCGAGGAGCGTCTTGCCACATGTCACCTCTGGTTCTGACTGAGCGCCTCCAGGAGAGAGGCCCAAGCAAGACGCGCCCCGAGGAGCGTCTTGCCACATGTCAACACTGGGTCTGACAGAGGGCCTCCATGAGAGAGGCCCAAGCAAGACGCGCCCCGAGGAGCGTTTTGCGACATGTCACTACTCGGTCTAACTGAGCGCCTCCAGGAGAGAGGTCCAAGCAAGACGCGCCCCGAGGAGCGTGTTGCCACATGTCACTACTCAATCTGACTGAGCGCCTCCAGGAGAGAGGCCCAAGCAAGACGTGCCCCGAGGAGCGTCTTGCCACATGTCAACACTGGGTCTGACAGAGGGCATCCAGGAGAGAGGCCCAAGCAATACGCGCCCCGAGGAGCGTCTTGCCACATGTCAACAATGGGTCTGACTGAGGGCCTCCAGGAGAGAAGCCAAAGCAAGACGCGCCCCGAGGAGCTTCTTTCCACATGTCAACAATGGGTCTTACTGAGGGCCTCCATGAGAGAAGCCCAAGCAAGACGCGCCCCGAGGAGTGTCTTGCCACATGTCAACACTGTGTCTGACTGAGCGCCTCCAGGAGAGAGGCCCAAGCAAGACGCGCCCCGAGGAACGTCTTGCCACATGTCAACACTGGGTCTGACTTAGCGCCTCCAGGAGAGAGGCCCAAGCAAGATGCGCCTCGAGGAGCGTCTTGCCACGTGTCACCACTGGGTCTGACTGAGCTCCTCCAGGAGAGAGGCCCAAGCAAGACGCGCCCAGAGGAGCGTCTTGCCACGTGTCACCACTGGGTCTGATTGAGCACCTCCAGGAGAGAGGCCCCAGCAAGACGCGCCCCGAGGAGCGTCTTGCCTTATGTCAGCACTCGGTCTGACTGAGCGCCTCCAGGAGAGAGGCCCAAGCAAGACGCGCCCCGAGGAGCGTCTTGCCAAATGTCACTACTCGGTCTGACTGAGCGCCTCCAGGAGGGAGGTCCAAGCAAGACGAGCCCCGAGGAGCGTCTTGCCACATGTCACTACTCGGTCTGACTGAGCGCCTCCAGGAGAGAGGCCCAAGCAAGACGTACCCCGAGGAGCGTCTTGCCACATGTCAACAATGGGTCTGACTGAGGGCCTCCAGGAGAGAAGCCCAAGCAAGACGCGCCCAGAGGAGCGTCTTGCCACATGTCAACACTGGGTCTGACTGAGCGCCTCCAGGAGAGAGGCCAAAGCAAGACACGCCCCGAGGAGCGTCTTGACACATGTCAACACTGGGTCGGACTGAGGGCCTACATGAGAGAAGCCCAAGCAAGACGCGCCCCGAGGAGAGTCTTGCCACATGTCAACACTCGGTCTGACAGAGGGCATTCAGGAGAGAGGCCCAAGCAATGAGCGCCCCGAGGAGCGTCTTGCCTTCTGTCAGCACTCGGTCTTACTGAGCGCCTCCAGGAGAGAGGCCCAAGCAAGACGCGCCCCGAGGAGCGTCTTGATACATGTCAACAATGGGTCTGACTGAGGGCCTCCAGGAGAGAGGCCCAAGGAAGATGCGCCCGGAGGAGCGTCTTGCCACATGTCAACACTGGGTCTGACAGAGGGCCTCCAGGAGAGAGGCCCAAGCAAGACGCGCCCCGAGGAGCATCTTGCCACATGTCACCTCTGGTTCTGACTGAGCACATCAGGGAGAGAGGCCCAAGCAGGATGCGCCCCAAGGAGCGTCTTGTCACATGTCAACACTGGGTCTGTCTGAGCGCCTCCAGGAGAGAAGCCCAAGCAAAACGCGCCCCGAGAAGCGTCTTGCCAAATGTCAGCACTCGGTCTGACTGAGCGCCTCCAGGAGAGAGGCCCCAGCAAGACGCGCCCCGAGGAGCGTCTTGCCACATGTCAACAATGGGTCTGACTGAGGGCCTCCAGGAGAGAAGCTTAAGCAACACGCGGCCCGAGGAGCGTCTTGCCACATGTCAGCACTCGGTCTGACTGAGCGCCTCCAGGAGAGAGGCCAAAGCAAGACGCGCCCCGAGATGCGTCTTGACACATGTCAACACTGGGTCTGACAGAGGGCCTCCATGAGAGAGGCCCAAGCAAGACGCGCCCCGAGGAGTGTCTTGCCACATGTCAACACTGGGTCTGACAGAGGGCCTCCAGGAGAGAGGCCCAAGCAAGACGCGCCCCGAGAAGTGTCTTGCCACATGTCACCACTTGGTCTGACTGAGCGCCTCCAGGAGAGAGGCCCAAGCAACACGCGCACCGAGGAGCGTCAGACCGCATGTCACTACTCATTCTGACTGAGCGCCTCCAGGAGAGAGGCCCAAGCAAGACGCGCCCCGAGGAGCGTCTTGCCACTTGTCATCAATGAGTCTTACTGAGGGCCTCCAGGAGAGAAGCCCAAGCAAGATGCGCCCCGAGGAGCTTCTTGCCACATGTCAGCACTCGGTCTGACTGAGCGCCTCCATGAGAGAGGCCCAAGCAAGACGCGCCCCGAGGAGTGTCTTGCCACATGTCAACACTGGGTCTGACAGAGGGCCTCCAGGAGAGAGGCCCAAGCAAGACGCGCCCCGAGGAGTGTCTTGCCACATGTCACCACTTGGTCTGACTGAGCGCCTCCAGGAGAGAGGCTCAAGCAAGACGCGCCTCGAGGAGCGTCTTGCCACGTGTCAACACTGGGTCTGATTGAGGGCCTTCTGGAGAGAGGCCCAAGCAAGACGCGCCCCGAGGAGCGTCTTGCCACATGTCAACAATGGTTCTTACTGAGGGCCTCCAGGTGAGAAGCCCAAGCAAGACGCGCCCCGAGGAGCTTCTTGCCACATGTCAGCACTCGGTCAGACTGAGCGCCTCCAGGAGAGAGGCCAAAGCAAGACGCCCCCCGAGGAGCGTCTTGACACATGTCAACACTGGGTCTGACAGAGGGCCTCCATGAGAGAGGCCCAAGCAAGACGCGCCCCGAGGAGTGTCTTGCCAAATGTCAACACTGGGTCTGACTGAGCGCCTCAGGGAGAGAGGTCCAAGCAAGACGCGCCCCGAGGAGCGTCTTGCCACATGTCAACAATGGGTCTGACTGAGGGCCTCCAGGAGAGAGGCCCAAGCAAGATGCGCCTCGAGGAGCGTCTTGCCACGTGTCAACACTGGGTCTGACTGAGCTCCTCCAGGAGAGAGGCCCAAGCAAGACGCGCCCAGAGGAGCGTCTTGCCACTTGTCACCACTGAGTCTGATTGAGCACCTCCAGGAGAGAGGCCCCAGCAAGACGCGCCCCGAGGAGCGTCTTGCCTTATGTCAGCACTCGGTCTGACTGAGCGCCTCCAGGAGAGCGGCCCAAGCAAGACGCGCCCCGAGGAGCGTCTTGCCAAATGTCACTACTCGGTCTGACTGAGCTTCTCCAGGAGGGAGGTCCAAGCAAGACGCGCCCCGAGGAGCGTCTTGCCACATGTCACTACTCGGTCTGACTGAGCGCCTCCAGGAGAGAGGCCCAAGCAAGACGTGCCCCGAGGAGCGTCTTGCCACATGTCAACAATGGGTCTGACTGAGGGCCTCCAGGAGAGAAGCCCAAGCAAGACGCGCCCAGAGGAGCGTCTTGCCACATGTCAACACTGGGTCTGACTGAGCGCCTCCAGGAGAGAGCCCAAGCAAGACACGCCCCGAGGAGCGTCTTGACACATGTCAACACTGGGTCAGACTGAGGGCCTCCATGAGAGAAGCCCAAGCAAGACGCGCCCCGAGGAGAGTCTTGCCACATGTCAACACTCGGTCTGACAGAGGGAATTCAGGAGAGAGGCCCAAGCAATGAGCGCCCCGAGGAGCGTCTTGCCTTATGTCAGCACTCGGTCTTACTGAGCGCCTCCAGGAGAGAGGCCCAAGCAAGACGCGCCCCGAGGAGCGTCTTGCCACATGTCAACAATGGGTCTGACTGAGGGCCTCCAGGAGAGAGGCCCAAGCAAGATGCGCCCGGAGGAGCGTCTTGACACATGTCACCTCTGGTTCTGACTGAGCGCCTCCAGGAGAGAGGCCCAAGCAAGACGCGCCCCGAGGAGCGTCTTGTCACATGTCAACACTGGGTCTGTCTGAGCGCCTCCAGGAGAGAAGCCCAAGCAAGACGCGCCCCGAGGAGTGTCTTGCCAAATGTCAGCACTCGGTCTGACTGAGCGCCTCCAGGAGAGAGGCCCAAGCAAGACGCGCCCCGAGGAGCGTCTTGCCACATGTCAACAATGGGTCTGACTGAGGGCCTCCAGGAGAGAAGCCCAAGCAACACGCGGCCCGAGGAGCGTCTTGCCACATGTCAGCACTCGGTCTGACTGAGCGCCTCCAGGAGAGAGGCCAAAGCAAGACGCGCCCCGAGGAGCGTCTTGACACATGTCAACACTGGGTTTCACAGAGGGCCTCCATGAGAGAGGCCCAAGCAAGACGCGCCCCGAGGAGTGTCTTGCCACATGTCAACACTGGGTCTGACAGAGGGCCTCCAGGAGAGAGGCCCAAGCAAGACGCGCCCCGAGAAGTGTCTTGCCACATGTCACCACTTGGTCTGACTGAGCGCCTCCAGGAGAGAGGCCCAAGCAACACGCTCCCCGAGGAGCGTCAGACCGCATGTCACTACTCATTCTGACTGAGCGCCTCCAGGAGAGAGGCCCAAGCAAGACGCACCCCGAGGAGCGTCTTGCCACGTGTCAACACTGGGTCTGATTGAGGGCCTTCTGGAGACAGGCCCAAGCAAGACGCGCCCCGAGGAGCGTCTTGCCACATGTCACCACTTGGTCTGACTGAGCGCCTCCAGGAGAGAGGCCCAAGCAACACGCGCCCCGAGGAGCGTCAGGCCACATGTCACTACTCAGTCTGACTGAGCGCCTCCAGGAGAGAGGCCCAAGCAAGACGCGCCCCGAGGAGCGTCTTGCCACATGTCAACAATGAGTCTTACTGAGGGCATCCAGGAGAGAAGCCCAAGCAATTCGCGCCCCGAGGAGCTTCTTGCCACATGTCAGCACTCGGTCTGACTGAGCGCCTCCATGAGAGAGGCCCAAGCAAGACGCGCCCCGAGGAGTGTCTTGCCACATGTCAACACTGGGTCTGACAGAGGGCCTCCAGGAGAGAGGCCCAAGCAAGACGCGCCCCGAGGAGTGTCTTGCCACATGTCACCACTTTGTCTGACTGAGCGCCTCCAGGAGAGAGGCCCAAGCAAGACGCGCCCCGAGGAGCGTCTTGCCACGTGTCAACACTGGGTCTGATTGAGGGCCTTCTGGAGAGAGGCCCAAGCAAGACGCGCCCCGAGGAGCGTCTTGCCACATGTCAACAATGGTTCTTACTGAGGGCCTCCAGGTGAGAAGCCCAAGCAAGACGCGCCCCGAGGAGCTTCTTGCCACATGTCAGCACTCGGTCAGACTGAGCGCCTCCAGGAGAGAGGCCAAAGCAAAACGCCCCCCGAGGAGCGTCTTGACACATGTCAACACTGGGTCTGACAGAGGGCCTCCATGAGAGAGGCCCAAGCAAGACGCGCCCCGAGGAGTGTCTTGCCAAATGTCAACACTGGGTCTGACTGAGCGCCTCAGGGAGAGAGGTCCAAGCAAGACGCGCCCCGAGGAGCGTCTTGCCACATGTCACTACTCGGTCTGACTGAGCGCCTCAGGGAGAGAGGTCCAAGCAAGACGTGCCCCGAGGAGCGTCTTGCCACATGTCAACACTGGATCTGACTGAGTGCCTCCATGAGAGAAGCCCCAGCAAGACACGCCCCGAGGAGCGTCTTGACACATGTCAACACTGGGTCTGACTGAGGGCCTCCATGAGAGAAGCCCAAGCAAGACGCGCCCCGAGGAGCGTCTTGCCACATGTCAACACTGGGTCTGATTGAGGGCCTTCTGGAGAGAGGCCCAAGCAAGACGCGCCCCGAGGAGCGTCTTGCCACATGTATACAATGGGTCTTACTGAGGGCCTCCAGGAGAGAGGCCCAAGCAAGATGCGCCCGGAGGAGCGTTTTGCCACATGTCAACACTGGGTCTGACAGAGGGCCTCCAGGAGAGAGGCCCAAGCAAGACGCACCCCGAGGAGCGCCTTGCCACATGTAAACACTGGGTCTGACAGAGGGTTTCTATGAGAGAGGCCCAAGCAAGACGCGCCCCGAGGAGCGTCTTGCGACATGTCACTACTCGGTCTAACTGAGCGCCTCCAGGAGAGAGGTCCAAGCAAGACGCGCCCCGAGGAGCGTCATGCCACATGTCACTACTCGGTCTGACTGAGCGCCTCCATGAGAGAGGCCCAAGCAAGACGCGCCCCGAGGAGTGTCTTGCCACATGTCAACACTGGGTCTGACAGAGGGCCTCCAGGAGAGAGGCCCAAGCAAGACGCGCCCCGAGGAGTGTCTTGCCACATGTCACCACTTGGTCTGACTGAGCGCCTCCAGGAGAGAGGCCCAAGCAAGACGCGCCCCGAGGAGCGTCTTGCCACGTGTCAACACTGGGTCTGATTGAGGGCCTTCTGGAGAGAGGCCCAAGCAAGACGCGCCCCGAGGAGCGTCTTGCCACATGTCAACAATGGTTCTTACTGAGGGCCTCCAGGTGAGAAGCCCAAGCAAGACGCGCCCCGAGGAGCTTCTTGCCACATGTCAGCACTCGGTCAGACTGAGCGCCTCCAGGAGAGAGGCCAAAGCAAGACGCCCCCCGAGGAGCGTCTTGACACATGTCAACACTGGGTCTGACAGAGGGCCTCCATGAGAGAGGCCCAAGCAAGACGCGCCCCGAGGAGTGTCTTGCCAAATGTCAACACTGGGTCTGACTGAGCGCCTCAGGGAGAGAGGTCCAAGCAAGACGCGCCCCGAGGAGCGTCTTGCCACATGTCACTACTCGGTCTGACTGAGCGCCTCAGGGAGAGAGGTCCAAGCAAGACGTGCCCCGAGGAGCGTCTTGCCACATGTCAACACTGGATCTGACTGAGTGCCTCCATGAGAGAAGCCCCAGCAAGACGCGCCCCGAGGAGCGTCTTGCCACATGTCACTACTCGGTCTGTTTGAGCACCTCCAGGAGAGAGGCCCAAGCAAGACACGCCCCGAGGAGCGTCTTGACACATGTCAACACTGGGTCTGACTGAGGGCCTCCATGAGAGAAGCCAAAGCAAGACGCGCCCCGAGGAGCGTCTTGCCACATGTCAACACTGGGTCTGATTGAGGGCCTTCTGGAGAGAGGCCCAAGCAAGACGCGCCCCGAGGAGCGTCTTGCCACATGTATACAATGGGTCTTACTGAGGGCCTCCAGGAGAGAGGCCCAAGCAAGATGCGCCCGGAGGAGCGTTTTGCCACATGTCAACACTGGGTCTGACAGTGGGCCTCCAGGAGAGAGGCCCAAGCAAGACGCACCCCGAGGAGCGCCTTGCCACATGTAAACACTGGGTCTGACAGAGGGTTTCTATGAGAGAGGCCCAAGCAAGACGCGCCCCGAGGAGCGTCTTGCGACATGTCACTACTCGGTCTAACTGAGCACCTCCAGGAGAGAGGTCCAAGCAAGACGCGCCCCGAGGAGCGTCATGCCACATGTCACTACTCGGTCTGACTGAGCGCCTCCAGGAGAGAGGCCCAAGCAAGACGTGCCCCGAGGAGCGTCTTGCCACATGTCAACAATGGGTCTGACTGAGGGCCTCCAGGAGAGAAGCCCAAGCAAGACGCGCCCCGTGGAGCGTCTTGCCACATGTCTAGTCTGGGTCTGACAGAGGGCCTCCAGGAGAGAGGCCCAAGCAAGACCCGCCCCGAGAAGTGTCTTGCCACATGTCACCACTTGGTCTGACTGAGCGCCTCCAGGAGAGAGGCCCAAGCAACACGCGCCCCGAGGAGCGTCAGACCGCATGTCACTACTCATTCTGACTGAGCGCCTCCAGGAGAGAGGCCCAAGCAAGACGCGCCCCGAGGAGCGTCTTGCCACGTGTCAACACTGGGTCTGATTGAGGGCCTTCTGGAGAGAGGCCCAAGCAAGACGCGCCCCGAGGAGCGTCTTGCCACATGTCACCACTTGGTCTGACTGAGCGCCTCCAGGAGAGAGGCCCAAGCAACACGCGCCCCGAGGAGCGTCAGGCCACATGTCACTACTCAGTCTGACTGAGCGCCTCCAGGAGAGAGGCCCAAGCAAGACGCGCCCCGAGGAGCGTCTTGCCACATGTCATCAATGAGTCTTACTGAGGGCCTCCAGGAGAGAAGCCCAAGCAAGATGCGCCCCGAGGAGCTTCTTGCCACATGTCAGCACTCGGTCTGACTGAGCGCCTCCATGAGAGAGGCCCAAGCAAGACGCGCCCCGAGGAGCGTCTTGCCACGTGTCAACACTGGGTCTGATTGAGGGCCTTCTGGAGAGAGGCCCAAGCAAGACGCGCCCCGAGGAGCGTCTTGCCACATGTCAACAATGGTTCTTACTGAGGGCCTCCAGGTGAGAAGCCCAAGCAAGACGCGCCCCGAGGAGCTTCTTGCCACATGTCAGCACTCGGTCAGACTGAGCGCCTCCAGGAGAGAGGCCAAAGCAAGACGCCCCCCGAGGAGCGTCTTGACACATGTCAACACTGGGTCTGACAGAGGGCCTCCATGAGAGAGGCCCAAGCAAGACGCGCCCCGAGGAGTGTCTTGCCAAATGTCAACACTGGGTCTGACTGAGCGCCTCAGGGAGAGAGGTCCAAGCAAGACGCGCCCCGAGGAGCGTCTTGCCACATGTCAACAATGGGTCTGACTGAGGGCCTCCAGGAGAGAGGCCCAAGCAAGATGCGCCTCGAGGAGCGTCTTGCCACGTGTCACCACTGGGTCTGACTGAGCTCCTCCAGGAGGGAGGTCCAAGCAAGACGCGCCCCGAGGAGCGTCTTGCCACATGTCACTACTCGGTCTGACTGAGCACCTCCAGGAGAGAGGCCCAAGCAAGACGTGCCCCGAGGAGCGTCTTGCCACATGTCAACAATGGGTCTGACTGAGGGCCTCCAGGAGAGAAGCCCAAGCAAGACGCGCCCAGAGGAGCGTCTTGCCACATGTCAACACTGGGTCTGACTGAGCGCCTCCAGGAGAGAGGCCCAAGCAAGACACGCCCCGAGGAGCGTCTTGACACATGTCAACACTGGGTCAGACTGAGGGCCTCCATGAGAGAAGCCCAAGCAAGACGCGCCCCGAGGAGAGTCTTGCCACATGTCAACACTCGGTCTGACAGAGGGAATTCAGGAGAGAGGCCCAAGCAATGAGCGCCCCGAGGAGCGTCTTGCCTTATGTCAGCACTCGATCTTACTGAGCGCCTCCAGGAGAGAGGCCCAAGCAAGACGCGCCCCGAGGAGCGTCTTGCCACATGTCAACAATGGGTCTGACTGAGGGCCTCCAGGAGAGAGGCCCAAGCAAGATGCGCCCGGAGGAGCGTCTTGCCACATGTCAACACTGGGTCTGACAGAGGGCCTCCAGGAGAGAGGCCCAAGCAAGACGCGCCCCGAGGAGCGTCTTGCCACATGTCACCTCTGGTTCTGACTGAGCGCCTCCAGGAGAGAGGCCCAAGCAAGACGCGCCCCGAGGAGCGTCTTGCCACATGTCAACAATGGGTCTGACTGAGGGCCTCCAGGAGAGAAGCCCAAGCAACACGCGGCCCGAGGAGCGTCTTGCCACATGTCAGCACTCGGTCTGACTGAGCGCCTCCAGGAGAGAGGCCAAAGCAAGACGCGCCCCGAGGAGCGTCTTGACACATGTCAACACTGGGTCTCACAGAGGGCCTCCATGAGAGAGGCCCAAGCAAGACGCGCCCCGAGGAGTGTATTGCCACATGTCAACACTGGGTCTGACAGAGGGCCTCCAGGAGAGAGGCCCAAGCAAGACGCGCCCCGAGAAGTGTCTTGCCACATGTCACCACTTGGTCTGACTGAGCGCCTCCAGGAGAGAGGCCCAAGCAACACGCGCCCCGAGGAGCGTCAGACCGCATGTCACTACTCATTCTGACTGAGCGCCTCCAGGAGAGAGGCCCAAGCAAGACGCACCCCGAGGAGCGTCTTGCCACATGTCACCACTTGGTCTGACTGAGCGCCTCCAGGAGAGAGGCCCAAGCAACACGCGCCCCGAGGAGCGTCAGGCCACATGTCACTACTCAGTCTGACTGAGCGCCTCCAGGAGAGAGGCCCAAGCAAGACGCGCCCCGAGGAGCTTCTTGCCACATGTCAGCACTCGGTCTGACTGAGCGCCTCCAGGAGAGAGGCCAAAGCAAGACGCGCCCCGAGGAGCGTCTTGACACATGTCAACACTGGGTCTGACTGAGCGCCTCCATGAGAGAGGCCCAAGCAAGACGCGCCCCGAGGAGTGTCTTGCCACATGTCAACACTGGGTCTGACAGAGGGCCTCCAGGAGAGAGGCCCAAGCAAGACGCGCCCCGAGGAGTGTCTTGCCACATGTCACCACTTGGTCTGACTGAGCGCCTCCGGGAGAGAGGCCCAAGCAAGACGCGCCCCGAGGAGCGTCTTGCCACGTGTCAACACTGGGTCTGATTGAGAGCCTTCTGGAGAGAGGCCCAAGCAAGACGCGCCCCGAGGAGCGTCTTGCCACATGTCAACAATGGTTCTTACTGAGGGCCTCCAGGTGAGAAGCCCAAGCAAGACGCGCCCCGAGGAGCTTCTTGCCACATGTCAGCACTCGGTCAGACTGAGCGCCTCCAGGAGAGAGGCCAAAGCAAGACGCCCCCCGAGGAGCGTCTTGACACATGTCAACACTGGGTCTGACAGAGGGCCTCCATGAGAGAGGCCCAAGCAAGACGCGCCCCGAGGAGTGTCTTGCCAAATGTCAACACTGGGTCTGACTGAGCGCCTCAGGGAGAGAGGTCCAAGCAAGACGCGCCCCGAGGAGCGTCTTGCCACATGTCACTACTCGGTCTGACTGAGCGCCTCAGGGAGAGAGGTCCAAGCAAGACGCGCCCCGAGGAGCGTCTTGCCACATGTCAACACTGGATCTGACTGAGTGCCTCCATGAGAGAAGCCCCAGCAAGACGCGCCCCGAGGAGCGTCTTGCCACATGTCACTACTCAGTCTGTTTGAGCGCCTCCAGGAGAGAGGCCCAAGCAAGACACGCCCCGAGGAGCATCTTGACACATGTCAACACTGGGTCTGACTGAGGGCCTCCATGAGAGAAGCCCAAGCAAGACGCGCCCCGAGGAGCGTCTTGCCACATGTCAACACTGGGTCTGATTGAGGGCCTTCTGGAGAGAGGCCCAAGCAAGACGCGCCCCGAGGAGCGTCTTGCCACATGTATACAATGGGTCTTACTGAGGGCCTCCAGGAGAGAGGCCCAAGCAAAATGCGCCCGGAGGAGCGTTTTGCCACATGTCAACACTGGGTCTGACAGAGGGCCTCCAGGAGAGAGGCCCAAGCAAGACGCACCCCGAGGAGCGTCTTGCCACATGTCACCTCTGGTTCTGACTGAGCGCCTCCAGGAGAGAGGCCCAAGCAAGACGCGCCCCGAGGAGCGTCTTGCCACATGTCAACACTGGGTCTGACAGAGGGCCTCCATGAGAGAGGCCCAAGCAAGACGCGCCGCGAGGAGCGTCTTGCGACATGTCACTACTCGGTCTAACTGAGCGCCTCCAGGAGAGAGGTCCAAGCAAGACGCGCCCCGAGGAGCGTCTTGCCACATGTCACTACTCGGTCTGACTGAGCGCCTCCAGGAGAGAGGCCCAAGCAAGACGTGCCCCGAGGAGCGTCTTGCCACATGTCAACAATGGGTCTGACTGAGGGCCTCCAGGAGAGAAGCCCAAGCAAGACGCGCCCCGTGGAGCGTCTTGCCACATGTCAACACTGGGTCTGACTGAGCGCCTCCAGGAGAGAGGCCCAAGCAAGACGCGCCCCGGGGAGCGTCTTGCCACATGTCAACAATGGGTCTGACTGAGGGCCTCCAGGAGAGAAGCCCAAGCAAGAAGCGCCCCGAGGAGCGTCTTGCCACATGTCAACACTGGGTCTGACTGAGCGCCTCCAGGAGAGAGGCCCAAGCAAGACACGCCCCGAGGAGCGTCTTGACACATGTCAACACTGGGTCTGACTGAGGGCCTCCATGAGAGAAGCCCAAGCAAGACGCGCCCCGAGGAGAGTCTTGCCACATGTCAACACTGGGTCTGACAGAGGGCATCCAGGAGAGAGGCCCAAGCAATACGCGCCCCGAGGAGCGTCTTGCCACATGTCAACAATGGGTCTGACTGAGGGCCTCCAGGAGAGAAGCCAAAGCAAGACGCGCCCCGAGGAGCTTCTTTCCACATGTCAACAATGGGTCTTACTGAGGGCCTCCATGAGAGAAGCCCAAGCAAGACGCGCCCCGAGGAGCGTCTTGCGACATGTCACTACTCGGTCTAACTGAGCGCCTCCAGGAGAGAGGTCCAAGCAAGACGCGCCCCGAGGAGCGTCTTGCCACATGTCACTACTCGGTCTGACTGAGCGCCTCCAGGAGAGAGGCCCAAGCAAGACGTGCCCCGAGGAGCGTCTTGCCACATGTCAACACTGGGTCTGACAGAGGGCATCCAGGAGAGAGGCCCAAGCAATACGCGCCCCGAGGAGCGTCTTGCCACATGTCAACAATGGGTCTGACTGAGGGCCTCCAGGAGAGAAGCCAAAGCAAGACGCGCCCCGAGGAGCTTCTTTCCACATGTCAACAATGGGTCTTACTGAGGGCCTCCATGAGAGAAGCCCAAGCAAGACGCGCCCCGAGGAGTGTCTTGCCACATGTCAACACTGTGTCTGACTGAGCGCCTCCAGGAGAGAGGCCCAAGCAAGACGCGCCCCGAGGAACGTCTTGCCACATGTCAACACTGGCTCTGACTTAGCGCCTCCAGGAGAGAGGCCCAAGCAAGATGCGCCTCGAGGAGCGTCTTGCCACGTGTCACCACTGGGTCTGACTGAGCTCCTCCAGGAGAGAGGCCCAAGCAAGACACACCCAGAGGAGCGTCTTGCCTTATGTCAGCACTCGGTCTGACTGAGCGCCTCCAGGAGAGAGGCCCAAGCAAAACGCGCCCCGAGGAGCGTCTTGCCAAATGTCACTACTCGGTCTGACTGAGCGCCTCCAGGAGGGAGGTCCAAGCAAGACGAGCCCCGAGGAGCGTCTTGCCACATGTCACTACTCGGTCTGACTGAGCGCCTCCAGGAGAGAGGCCCAAGCAAGACGTGCCCCGAGGAGCGTCTTGCCACATGTCAACAATGGGTCTGACTAAGGGCCTCCAGGAGAGAGGCCCAAGCAATGAGCGCCCCGAGGAGCGTCTTGCCTTCTGTCAGCACTCGGTCTTACTGAGCGCCTCCAGGAGAGAGGCCCAAGCAAGACGCGCCCCGAGGAGCGTCTTGATACATGTCAACAATGGGTCTGACTGAGGGCCTCCAGGAGAGAGGCCCAAGCAGGATGCGCCCGGAGGAGCGTCTTGCCACATGTCAACACTTGGTCTGACAGAGGGCCTCCAGGAGAGAGGCCCAAGCAAGAAGCGCCCCGAGGAGCGTCTTGCCACATGTCACCTCTGGTT
Organism: Nothobranchius furzeri; assembly: GCF_043380555.1. Classification (NCBI taxonomy): domain Eukaryota; kingdom Metazoa; phylum Chordata; class Actinopteri; order Cyprinodontiformes; family Nothobranchiidae; genus Nothobranchius; species Nothobranchius furzeri. The sequence continues at coordinate 4,364,224 of NC_091741.1, forward strand.
CTGACTGAGCGCCTCCAGGAGAGAGGCCCAAGCAAGACGCGCCCCAAGGAGCGTCTTGTCACATGTCAACACTGGGTCTGTCTGAGCGCCTCCAGGAGAGAAGCCCAAGCAAAACGCGCCCCGAGAAGCGTCTTGCCAAATGTCAGCACTCGGTCTGACTGAGCGCCTCCAGGAGAGAGGCCCCAGCAAGACGCGCCCCGAGGAGCGTCTTGCCACATGTCAACAATGGGTCTGACTGAGGGCCTCCAGGAGAGAAGCCCAAGCAACACGCGGCCCGAGGAGCGTCTTGCCACATGTCAGCACTCGGTCTGACTGAGCGCCTCCAGGAGAGAGGCCAAAGCAAGACGCGCCCCGAGGAGCGTCTTGACACATGTCAACACTGGGTCTGACAGAGGGCCTCCATGAGAGAGGCCCAAGCAAGACGCGCCCCGAGGAGTGTCTTGCCACATGTCAACACTGGGTCTGACAGAGGGCCTCCAGGAGAGAGGCCCAAGCAAGACGCGCCCCGAGAAGTGTCTTGCCACATGTCACCACTTGGTCTGACTGAGCGCCTCCAGGAGAGAGGCCCAAGCAACACGCGCCCCGAGGAGCGTCAGACCGCATGTCACTACTCATTCTGACTGAGCGCCTCCAGGAGAGAGGCCCAAGTAAGACGCGCCCCGAGGAGCGTCTTGCCACTTGTCAACACTGGGTCTGATTGAGGGCCTTCTGGAGAGAGGCCCAAGCAAGACGCGCCCCGAGGAGCGTCTTGCCACATGTCACCACTTGGTCTGACTGAGCGCCTCCAGGAGAGAGGCCCAAGCAACACGCGCCCCGAGGAGCGTCAGGCCACATGTCACTACTCAGTCTGACTGAGCGCCTCCAGGAGAGAGGCCCAAGCAAGACGCGCCCCGAGGAGCGTCTTGCCACATGTCAACAATGGGTCTTACTGAGGGCCTCCAGGAGAGAAGCCCAAGCAAGACGCGCCCCGAGGAGCTTCTTGCCACATGTCAGCACTCGGTCTGACTGAGCGCCTCCAGGAGAGAGGCCAAAGCAAGACGCGCCCCGAGGAGCGTCTTGACACATGTCAACACTGGGTCTGACAGAGGGCCTCCATGAGAGAGGCCCAAGCAAGACGCGCCCCGAGGAGTGTCTTGCCACATGTCAACACTGGGTCTGACAGAGGGCCTCCAGGAGAGAGGCCCAAGCAAGACGCGCCCCGAGGAGTGTCTTGCCACATGTCACCACTTGGTCTGACTGAGCGCCTCCAGGAGAGAGGCCCAAGCAAGACGCGCCCCGAGGAGCGTCTTGCCACGTGTCAACACTGGGTCTGATTGAGGGCCTTCTGGAGAGAGGCCCAAGCAAGACACGCCCCGAGGAGCGTCTTGCCACATGTCAACAATGGTTCTTACTGAGGGCCTCCAGGTGAGAAGCCCAAGCAAGACGCGCCCCGAGGAGCTTCTTGCCACATGTCAGCACTCGGTCAGACTGAGCGCCTCCAGGAGAGAGGCCAAAGCAAGACGCCCCCCGAGGAGCGTCTTGACACATGTCAACACTGGGTCTGACAGAGGGCCTCCATGAGAGAGGCCCAAGCAAGACGCGCCCCGAGGAGTGTCTTGCCAAATGTCAACATTGGGTCTGACTGAGCGCCTCAGGGAGAGAGGTCCAAGCAAGACGCGCCCCGAGGGGCGTCTTGCCACATGTCACTACTCGGTCTGACTGAGCGCCTCAGGGAGAGAGGTCCAAGCAAGCCGCGCCCCGAGGAGCGTCTTGCCACATGTCAACACTGGATCTGACTGAGTGCCTCCATGAGAGAAGCCCCAGCAAGACGCGCCCCGAGGAGCGTCTTGCCACATGTCACTACTCGGTCTGTTTGAGCGCCTCCAGGAGAGAGGCCCAAGCAAGACACGCCCTGAGGAGCGTCTTGACACATGTCAACACTGGGTCTGACTGAGGGCCTCCATGAGAGAAGCCCAAGCAAGACGCACCCCGAGGAGCGTCTTGCCACATGTCAACACTGGGTCTGATTGAGGGCCTTCTGGAGAGAGGCCCAAGCAATACGCGCCCCGAGGAGCGTCTTGCCACATGTATACAATGGGTCTTACTGAGGGCCTCCAGGAGAGAGGCCCAAGCAAGATGCGCCCGGAGGAGCGTTTTGCCACATGTCAACACTGGGTCTGACAGAGGGCCTCCAGGAGAGAGGCCCAAGCAAGACGCACCCCGAGGAGCGTCTTGCCACATGTCACCTCTGGTTCTGACTGAGCGCCTCCAGGAGAGAGGCCCAAGCAAGACGCGCCCCGAGGAGCGTCTTGCCACATGTCAACACTGGGTCTGACAGAGGGCCTCCATGAGAGAGGCCCAAGCAAGACGCGCCCCGAGGAGCGTCTTGCGACATGTCACTACTCGGTCTAACTGAGCGCCTCCAGGAGAGAGGTCCAAGCAAGACGCGCCCCGAGGAGCGTCTTGCCACATGTCACAACTCGGTCTGACTGAGCGCCTATAGGAGAGAGGCCCAAGCAAGACGTGCCCCGAGGAGCGTCTTGCCACATGTCAACAATGGGTCTGACTGAGGGCCTCCAGGAGAGAAACCCAAGCAAGACGCGCCACGTGGAGCGTCTTGCCACATGTCAACACTGGGTCTGACTGAGCGCCTCCAGGAGAGAGGCCCAAGCAAGACGCGCCCCGAGGAGCGTCTTGCCACATGTCAACAATGGGTCTGACTGAGGGCCTCCAGGAGAGAAGCCCAAGCAAGACGCGCCCCGTGGAGCGTCTTGCCACATGTAAACACTGGGTCTTATTGAGGGCCTTCTGGAGAGAGGCCCAAGCAATACGCGCCCCGAGGAGCGTCTTGCCACATGTCAACAATGGGTCTTACTGAGGGCCTCCAGGAGAGAGGCCCAAGCAAGATGCGCCCGGAGGAGCGTCTTGCCACATGTCAACACTGGGTCTGACAGAGGGCCTCCAGGAGAGAGGCCCAAGCAAGACGCGCCCCGAGGAGCGTCTTGCCACATGTCACCTCTGGTTCTGACTGAGCGCCTCCAGGAGAGAGGTCCAAGCAAGACGCGCCCCGAGGAGCGTCTTGCCACATGTCAACAATGGGTCTGACTGAGGGCCTCCAGGAGAGAAGCCCAAGCAAGACGCGCCCCGTGGAGCGTCTTGACACATGTCAACACTGGGTCTGACAGAGGGCCTCCAGGAGAGGGGCCCAAGAAAGACGCGCCCCGAGGAGTGTCTTGCCACATGTCACCACTGGGTCTGACTGAGCGCCTCCAGGAGAGAGGCCCAGGCAAGACGCGCCCCGAGGAGCGTCAGCCCACATGTCACTACTCAGTCTGACTGAACGCCTCCAGGAGAGAGGCCCAAGCAAGACGCGCCCCGAGGAGCGTCTTGCCACGTGTCAACACTGGGTCTGATTGAGGGCCTTCTGGAGAGAGGCCCAAGCAAGACGCACCACGAGGAGCGTCTTGCCACATGTCAACAATGGGTCTTACTGAGGGCCTCCAGGAGAGAAGCCCAAGCAAGACGCGCCCCGAGGAGCTTCTTGCCACATGTCAGCACTCGGTCTGACTGAGCGCCTCCAGGAGAGAGGCCAAAGCAAGACGCGCCCCGAGGAGCGTCTTGACACATGTCAACACTGGGTCTGACAGAGGGCCTCCATGAGAGAGGCCCAAGCAAGACGCGCCCCGAGGAGTGTCTTGCCACATGTCAACACTGGGTCTGACAGAGGGCCTCCAGGAGAGAGGCCCAAGCAAGACGCGCCCCGAGGAGTGTCTTGCCACATGTCACCACTTGGTCTGACTGAGCGCCTCCAGGAGAGAGGCCCAAGCAAGACGCGCCCCGAGGAGCGTCTTGCCACGTGTCAACACTGGGTCTGATTGAGGGCCTTCTGGAGAGAGGCCCAAGCAAGACACGCCCCGAGGAGCGTCTTGCCACATGTCAACAATGGTTCTTACTGAGGGCCTCCAGGTGAGAAGCCCAAGCAAGACGCGCCCCGAGGAGCTTCTTGCCACATGTCAGCACTCGGTCAGACTGAGCGCCTCCAGGAGAGAGGCCAAAGCAAGACGCCCCCCGAGGAGCGTCTTGACACATGTCAACACTGGGTCTGACAGAGGGCCTCCATGAGAGAGGCCCAAGCAAGACGCGCCCCGAGGAGTGTCTTGCCAAATGTCAACACTGGGTCTGACTGAGCGCCTCAGGGATAGAGGTCCAAGCAAGACGCGCCCCGAGGAGCGTCTTGCCACATGTCACTACTCGGTCTGACTGAGCGCCTGAGGGAGAGAGGTCCAAGCAAGACACGCCCCGAGGAGCGTCTTGCCACATGTCAACACTGGATCTGACTGAGTGCCTCCATGAGAGAAGCCCCAGCAAGACGCGCCCCGAGGAGCGTCTTGCCACATGTCACTACTCGGTCTGTTTGAGCGCCTCCAGGAGAGAGGCCCAAGCAAGGCACGCCCCGAGGAGCGTCTTGACACATGTCAACACTGGGTCTGACTGAGGGCCTCCATGAGAGAAGCCCAAGCAAGACGCGCCCCGAGGAGCGTCTTGCCACATGTCAACACTGGGTCTGATTGAGGGCCTTCTGGAGAGAGGCCCAAGCAAGACGCGCCTCGAGGAGCGTCTTGCCACATGTATACAATGGGTCTTACTGAGGGCCTCCAGGAGAAAGGCCCAAGCAAGATGCGCCCGGAGGAGCGTTTTGCCACATGTCAACACTGGGTCTGACAGAGGGCCTCCAGGAGAGAGGCCCAAGCAAGACGCACCCCGAGGAGCGTCTTGCCACATGTCACCTCTGGTTCTGACTGAGCGCCTCCAGGAGAGAGGCCCAAGCAAGACGCGCCCCGAGGAGCGTCTTGCCACATGTCAACACTGGGTCTGACAGAGGGCCTCCATGAGAGAGGCCCAAGCAAGACGCGCCCCGAGGAGCGTCTTGCGACATGTCACTACTCGGTCTAACTGAGCGCCTCCAGGAGAGAGGTCCAAGCAAGACGCGCCCCGAGGAGCGTCTTGCCACATGTCACTACTCGGTCTGACTGAGCGCCTCCAGGAGAGAGGCCCAAGCAAGACGTGCCCCGAGGAGCGTCTTGCCACATGTCAGCACTCGGTCAGACTGAGCGCCTCCAGGAGAGAGGCCAAAGCAAGACGCCCCCCGAGGAGCGTCTTGACACATGTCAACACTGGGTCTGACGGAGGGCCTCCATGAGAGAGGCCCAAGCAAGACGCGCCCCGAGGAGTGTCTTGCCAAATGTCAACATTGGGTCTGACTGAGCGCCTCAGGGAGAGAGGTCCAAGCAAGACGCGCCCCGAGGGGCGTCTTGCCACATGTCACTACTCGGTCTGTTTGAGCGCCTCCAGGAGAGAGGCCCAAGCAAGACACGCCCCGAGGAGCGTCTTGACACATGTCAACACTGGGTCTGACTGAGGGCCTCCATGAGAGAAGCCCAAGCAAGACGCTCCCCGAGGAGCGTCTTGCCACATGTCAACACTGGGTCTGATTGAGGGCCTTCTGGAGAGAGGCCCAAGCAAGACGCGCCCCGAGGAGCGTCTTGCCACATGTATACAATGGGTCTTACTGAGGGCCTCCAGGAGAGAGGCCCAAGCAAGATGCGCCCGGAGGAGCGTTTTGCCACATGTCAACACTGGGTCTGACAGAGGGCTTCCAGGAGAGAGGCCCAAGCAAGACGCACCCCGAGGAGCGTCTTGCCACATGTCACCTCTGGTTCTGACTGAGCGCCTCCAGGAGAGAGGCCCAAGCAAGACGCGCCCCGAGGAGCGTCTTGCCACATGTCAACACTGGGTCTGACAGAGGGCCTCCATGAGAGAGGCCCAAGCAAGACGCGCCCCGAGGAGCGTCTTGCGACATGTCACTACTCGGTCTAACTGAGCGCCTCCAGGAGAGAGGTCCAAGCAAGACGCGCCCCGAGGAGCGTCTTGCCACATGTCACAACTCGGTCTGACTGAGCGCCTCCAGGAGAGAGGCCCAAGCAAGACGTGCCCCGAGGAGCGTCTTGCCACATGTGAACAATGGGTCTGACTGAGGGCCTCCAGGAGAGAAGCCCAAGCAAGACGCGCCCCGTGGAGCGTCTTGCCACATGTCAACACTGGGTCTGACTGAGCGCCTCCAGGAGAGAGGCCCAAGCAAGACGCGCCCCGAGGAGCGTCTTGCCACATGTCAACAATGGGTCTGACTGAGGGCCTCCAGGAGAGAAGCCCAAGCAAGACGCGCCCCGTGGAGCGTCTTGCCACATGTAAACACTGGGTCTTATTGAGGGCCTTCTGGAGAGAGGCCCAAGCAATACGCGCCCCGAGGAACGTCTTGCCACATGTCAACAATGGGTCTTACTGAGGGCCTCCAGGAGAGAGGCCCAAGCAAGATGCGCCCGGAGGAGCGTCTTGCCACATGTCAACACTGGGTCTGACAGAGGGCCTCCAGGAGAGAGGCCCAAGCAAGACGCGCCCCGAGGAGCGTCTTGCCACATGTCACCTCTGGTTCTGACTGAGCGCCTCCAGGAGAGAGGTCCAAGCAAGACGCGCCCCGAGGAGCGTCTTGCCACATGTCAACAATGGGTCTGACAGAGGGCCTCCAGGAGAGAAGCCCAAGCAAGACGCGCCCCGTGGAGCGTCTTGACACATGTCAACACTGGGTCTGACAGAGGGCCTCCAGGAGAGGGGCCCAAGAAAGACGCGCCCCGAGGAGTGTCTTGCCACATGTCACCACTGGGTCTGACTGAGCGCCTCCAGGAGAGAGGCCCAGGCAAGACGCGCCCCGAGGAGCGTCAGCCCACATGTCACTACTCAGTCTGACTGAACGCCTCCAGGAGAGAGGCCCAAGCAAGACGCGCCCCGAGGAACGTCTTGCCACGTGTCAACACTGGGTCTGATTGAGGGCCTCCAGGAGAGAAGCCCAAGCAAGACGCGCCCCGAGGAGCTTCTTGCCACATGTCAGCACTCGGTCTGACTGAGCGCCTCCAGGAGAGAGGCCAAAGCAAGACGCGCCCCGAGGAGCGTCTTGACACATGTCAACACTGGGTCTGACAGAGGGCCTCCATGAGAGAGGCCCAAGCAAGACGCGCCCCGAGGAGTGTCTTGCCACATGTCAACACTGGGTCTGACAGAGGGCCTCCAGGAGAGAGGCCCAAGCAAGACGCGCCCCGAGGAGTGTCTTGCCACATGTCACCACTTGGTCTGACTGAGCGCCTCCAGGAGAGAGGCCCAAGCAAGACGCGCCCCGAGGAGCGTCTTGCCACGTGTCAACACTGGGTCTGATTGAGGGCCTTCTGGAGAGAGGCCCAAGCAAGACACGCCCCGAGGAGCGTCTTGCCACATGTCAACAATGGTTCTTACTGAGGGCCTCCAGATGAGAAGCCCAAGCAAGACGCGCCCCGAGGAGCTTCTTGCCACATGTCAGCACTCGGTCAGACTGAGCGCCTCCAGGAGAGAGGCCAAAGCAAGACGCCCCCCGAGGAGCGTCTTGACACATGTCAACACTGGGTCTGACAGAGGGCCTCCATGAGAGAGGCCCAAGCAAGACGCGCCCCGAGGAGTGTCTTGCCAAATGTCAACACTGGGTCTGACTGAGCGCCTCAGGGATAGAGGTCCAAGCAAGACGCGCCCCGAGGAGCGTCTTGCCACATGTCACTACTCGGTCTGACTGAGCGCCTCAGGGAGAGAGGTCCAAGCAAGACACGCCCCGAGGAGCGTCTTGCCACATGTCAACACTGGATCTGACTGAGTGCCTCCATGAGAGAAGCCCCAGCAAGACGCGCCCCGACGAGCGTCTTGCCACATGTCACTACTCGGTCTGTTTGAGCGCCTCCAGGAGAGAGGCCCAAGCAAGGCACGCTCCGAGGAGCGTCTTGACACATGTCAACACTGGGTCTGACTGAGGGCCTCCATGAGAGAAGCCCAAGCAAGACGCGCCCCGAGGAGCGTCTTGCCACATGTCAACACTGGGTCTGATTGAGGGCCTTCTGGAGAGAGGCCCAAGCAAGACGCGCCTCGAGGAGCGTCTTGCCACATGTATACAATGGGTCTTACTGAGGGCCTCCAGGAGAGAGGCCCAAGCAAGATGCGCCCGGAGGAGCGTTTTGCCACATGTCAACACTGGGTCTGACAGAGGGCCTCCAGGAGAGAGGCCCAAGCAAGACGCACCCCGAGGAGCGTCTTGCCACATGTCACCTCTGGTTCTGACTGAGCGCCTCCAGGAGAGAGGCCCAAGCAAGACGCGCCCCGAGGAGCGTCTTGCCACATGTCAACACTGGGTCTGACAGAGGGCCTCCATGAGAGAGGCCCAAGCAAGACGCGCCCCGAGGAGCGTCTTGCGACATGTCACTACTCGGTCTAACTGAGCGCCTCCAGGAGAGAGGTCCAAGCAAGACGCGCCCCGAGGAGCGTCTTGCCACATGTCACTACTCGGTCTGACTGAGCGCCTCCAGCAGAGAGGCCCAAGCAAGACGTGCCCCGAGGAGCGTCTTGCCACATGTCAACAATGGGTCTGACTGAGGGCCTCCAGGAGAGAAGCCCAAGCAAGACGCGCCCCGTGGAGCGTCTTGCCACATGTCAACACTGGGTCTGACTGAGCGCCTCCAGGAGAGAGGCCCAAGCAAGACGCGCCCCGAGGAGCGTCTTGCCACATGTCAACAATGGGTCTGACTGAGGGCCTCCAGGAGTGAAGCCCAAGCAAGACGCGCCCCGTGGAGCGTCTTGCCACATGTCAACACTGGGTCTTATTGAGGGCCTTCTGGAGAGAGGCCCAAGCAATACGCGCCCCGAGGAGCGTCTTGCCACATGTCAACACTGGGTCTGACAGAGGGCCTCCAGGAGAGAGGCCCAAGCAAGACGCGCCCCGTGGAGCGTCTTGCCACATGTCAACACTGGGTCTGACAGAGGGCCTCCAGGAGAGAGGCCCAAGCAAGACGCGCCCCGAGGAGTGTCTTGCCACATGTCACCTCTGGTTCTGACTGAGCGCCTCCAGGAGAGAGGCCCAAGCAAGACGCGCCCCGAGGAGCGTCTTGCCACATGTCAACAATGGGTCTGACTGAGGGCCTCCAGGAGAGAAGTCCAAGCAAGACGCGCCCCGTGGAGCGTCTTGACACATGTCAACACTGGGTCTGACAGAGGGCCTCCAGGAGAGGGGCCCAAGAAAGACGCGCCCCGAGGAGTGTCTTGCCACATGTCACCACTGGGTCTGACTGAGCGCCTCCAGGAGAGAGGCCCAGGCAAGACGCGCCCCGAGGAGCGTCAGGCCATATGTCACTACTCAGTCTGACTGAGCCCCTCCAGGAGAGAGGCCCAAGCAAGACGCGCAACGAGGAGCGTCTTGCCACGTGTTAACACTGGGTCTGATTGAGGGCCTTCTGGAGAGAGGCCCAATCAAGACGCACCACGAGGAGCGTCTTGCCACATGTCAACAATGGGTCTTACTGAGGGCCTCCAGGAGAGAAGCCCAAGCAAGACGCGCCCCGAGGAGCTTCTTGCCACATGTCAGCACTCGGTCTGACTGAGCGCCTCCAGGAGAGAAGCCCAAGCAAGACGCGCCCAGAGGAGCGTCTTGCCACATGTCAACACTGGGTCTGACTGAGCGCCTCCAGGAGAGAGGCCCAAGCAAGACACGCCCCGAGGAGCGTCTTGACACATGTCAACACTGGGTCTGACTGAGCGCCTCCAGGAGAGAGGCCCAAGCAAGACGCGCCCCGAGGAGCTTCTTGCCACGTGTCACCACTGGGTCTGACTGAGCGCCTCCAGGAGAGAGGCCCAAGCAAGACGCGCCCCGAGGAGCGTCTTGCCACGTGTCACCACTGGGTCTGATTGAGCGCCTCCAGGAGAGAGGCCCCAGCAAGACCGGTCAGGCCTGCAGTGTACACATCAGAGACATGATGTTCTAACACAGAACTGAGGTTGTTCATTACTAAATGACTTTTACAGGAATATTGTTATTATACTATTCAACAGGTTGATCATAATAATGTGTATTAAACCCACAACCTAGCACTGAGGACAGAGGGACTTTATTTAAATTAGTACTTTATGGAAACGATACATAATGATACACAAGAGCCATGTCATACATTCAGCCTAGGAATAGTAGCATTGTGCACTATTAAAAATATACACATCAATTGCTCGAATCCCATTGTTGCAAAGCAAAACTCTAATAAAACTCTAGTCTGACATCAACAGAGAAGACTTAGTGTATGCACTACAAATACAGCATTAGGATTTCGAGTGGACCGTGCACCTTGTGAACCATCAGAGGCTTATGACGCAACATATCTTCCAGTTGCTATTAGACAAGTTATAATTCTCGACCATTTTTCGGAACTGGTTTCTTGGGTCCGTGAGTAAATGCCAAATGAGATGATAGTCCTTAAGTAAGTTCCTGGCGATCCCATGTCACGCTCTTGCCCATCAGCCGGTGAATGCTGAGACGGAACTCGATGAGAGCGATGTATTTTTTAAGTGCTCCGAATGTACTTCTAACATGCGTGCTATTCACTTCGTGAGTAAAACGCAGCTGCAGCTGATTCAAACAGTCGAGCCAACTTTCTACATCACAATATGCATTTTGTAGTTAGTCGAGTTACCTTTTGTGTGGCGCATGCACGGGTCGTTAGCGTCCAGCTCCCAGCTTAGAGAGTCCTGTATTGACACAGACGTCAATACATCTCGATGTCATGCAACACACAAAGTCTGTCGCATACAGGTGGGTTAACACATGTACGATACCTTTTGTGTGGCGCATGCACGGGTCGTTAGCGTCCAGCTCCTGGCTTATATAGAGTCCTGTATTGACACAGACGTCAATACATCTCGATGTCATGCAACACACAAAGTCTGTCGCATACAGGTGGGTTAACACACATGTACGATGTGTGCGATGGCGCGTCCGTTTACAATGGGACACGATGATGATCATTGTTAACCAAACTCTTGTTTCTCACGACAGGTGGTAGCGTTGTCTCCTGCACCTGGTCTTCGTGCACAGAGGGTGTTGTAATGTGCTCGTCATAGTCGCGATCGTTGTCACTCGAATCCGTTGTTCTCACGACAGGTGGTAGCGTTGTCTCCTGCATGTTGTCTTCGCGTGCGGCAAGCGTTGTGCTGTGCTCGTTATAATGGTTGTCTTCGTACAAAGGGGGTGTTGAATACTCCTTCGCGAGTAGTCTAGGAGGTGGTGTGATGGAACGTATCTCAGAGGCGTTAGGTGAGCGTACCACCATGGCCTGAGCAACTGCGACAACTGACAGTACACCCAGTACAGACAGCGAGATCAATTTTTTTTCTTGGGTGTTGTACGTGTGGGTACAGCCGCTTTAATGGCAGTGAGAGCAAGTGGGCAAATGTATTTATAGGTCACTAGCAGAAACTAAGGCACGTGGTCAGAGTGTAATCGTAACCACCTAAAGTAGCTCTTGTCATAAATTAATATACATAGAAATCAGAAACGGGTATGTCAGGATAGACATCGCGAGTGATAATGCGGCCAGTATCTGTGTGCGCTTGAGAGCACCTTGTTGTTCTACTGTGGTGCCCACGCCGCCGGGTCTGTAAATGTCATCGACCTTCTTTATATACGCATACGCTAAAGACCGTATATTCTCAATGGATTTGAACACGTCCTTTGTTTCGCGTAACGCTTGAGCTGTCTCGAGCGTGATGTTGTGAGTGTACACCAGTGTTTCGCGTGCACCGAGGTCCGAAAAGGCGTGCGCTACAACTATTAACCTTGGTTTGGGAGTGTGGCGAAACGCTCGCTCCGCTGTAATGGGCAGATGCAATGTTATCACCTGGTACGTTTCGTTAGTCGGGTCGTAACACACCGGTCCGTCACACGGACCGTCACATTGTATGGGGCTTATACTATTCAACAGGTTGATCATAATAATGTGTATTAAACCCACAACCTAGCACTGAGGACAGAGGGACTTTATTTAAATTAGTACTTAATGGAAACGATACATAATGATACATAAGAGCCATGTCATACATTCAGCCTAGGAATAGTAGCATTGTGCACTATTAAAAATATACACATCAATTGCTCGAATCCCATTGTTGCAAAGTAAAACTCTAATAAAACTCTAGTCTGACATCAACAGAGAAGACTTAGTGTATGTACTACAAATACAGCATTAGGATTCCGAGGAGCGTCTTGACACATGTCAACACTGGGTCGGACTGAGGGCCTCCATGAGAGAAGCCCAAGCAAGACGCGCCCCGAGGAGAGTCTTGCCACATGTCAACACTCGGTCTGACAGAGGGCATTCAGGAGAGAGGCCCAAGCAATACGCGCCCCGAGGAGCGTCTTGCCACATGTCACCACTGGGTCTGAATGAGCGCCTCCAGGAGAGAGGCCCAACCAAGACGCGCCCCGAGGAGTGTCTTGCCACATGCCAACACTGGGTCTGACTGAGCGCCTCCAGGAGAGAGGCCCAAGCAAGACGCGCCCCGAGGAGCGTCTTGCCACGTGTCAACACTGGGTCTGACTGAGCGCCTCCAGGAGAGAGGCCCAAGCAAGACGTGCCCCGAGGAGCGTCTTTCCACGTGTCACCACTGGGTCTGACTGAGCGCCTCCAGGAGAGAGGCCCAAGCAAGACGCGCCCCGAGGAGCGTCTTGCCACATGTCAACACTGGGTCTGACTGAGCGCCTCCAGGAGAGAGGCCCAAGCAAGACGTGCCCCGAGGAGCGTCTTGCCACATGTCAACACTGGGTCTAACTGAGCGCCTCCAGGAGAGAGGCCCAAGCAAGATGCGCCCCGAGGAGCGTCTTGCCACATGTCAACAATGGGTCTGACTGAGGGCCTCCAGGAGAGAGGCCCAAGCAAGATGCGCCCGAAGGAGCGTCTTGCCACATGTCAGCACTCGGTCTGACTGAGCGCCTCCAGGAAGGAGGCCCAAGCAAGACGCGCCCCGAGGAGCGTCTTGCCACATGTCAACACTGGGTCTGACTGAGCGCCTCCAGGAGAGAGGCCCAAGCAAAACGCGCCCCGAGGAGCGTCTTGCCACATGTGAACACTGGGTCTGACTGAGCACCTCCAGGAGAGAGGCCCAAGCAAGACGCGCCCGGAGGAGCGTCTTGCAACATGTCAGCACTCGGTCTGACTGAGCGCCTCCAGGAGAGAGGCCCAAGCAAGACGCTCCCCGAGGAGCGTCTCGACACATGTCTCCTCTGGGTCTGACTGAGCGCCTCCAGGAGAGAGGCCCAAGCAAGACGTGCCCCGAGGAGCATCTTGCCACATGTCAACACTGGGTCTGACTGAGAGCCTCCATGAGAGAAGCCCCAGCAAGACGCGCCCCGAGGAGCGTCTTGCCACATGTCAACACTGGGTCTGACTGAGCACCTCCAGGAGAGAGGCCCAAGCAAGACGCGCCCCGAGGAGCGTCTTGCCACATGTCAACACTGGGTCTGACTGAGCGCCTCCAGGAGAGAGGCCCGAGGAGCGTCTTGCCACATGTCACCTCTGGGTCTGACTGAGCGCCTCCAGGAGAGAGGCGCAAGCAAGAAACGCCCGAGGAGCGTCTTGACACATGTCAACACTGGGTCTGACTGAGCGCCTCCAGGAGAGAGGCCCCAGCAAGACGCGCCCCGAGGAGCGACTTGCCACATGTCACTACTCGGTCTGACTGAGCGCCTCCAGGAGAGAGGTCCAAGCAACACGCGCCCCGAGGAGCGTCTTGCCACATGTCAACACTGGGTCTGACTGAGTGCCTCCATGAGAGAAGCCCCAGCAAGACGCGCCCCGAGGAGCGTCTTGCCACATGTCAACAATGGGTCTGACTGAGGGCCTCCAGGAGAGAAGCCAAAGCAAGACGCGCCCCGAGGAGCTTCTTTCCAGATGTCAACAATGGGTCTTACTGTGGGCCTCCATTAGATAGGACCAAGCAAGACGCGCCCCGAGGAGCGTCTTGCCACATGTCACCTCTGGTTCTGACTGAGCGCCTCCAGGAGAGAGGCCCAAGCAAGACGCGCCCCGAGGAGCGTCTTGTCACATGTCAACACTGGGTCTGTCTGAGCGCCTCCAGGAGAGAAGCCCAAGCAAGACGCGCCCCGAGGAGCGTCTTGCCACATGTCAACAATGGGTCTGACTGAGGGCCTCCAGGAGAGAAGCCCAAGCAAGACGCGCCCCGAGGAGCGTCTTGACACATGTCAACACTGGGTCTGACAGAGGGCCTCCACGAGAGAGGCCCAAGCAAGACGCGCCCCGAGGAGTGTCTTGCCACATGTCACAACTGGGTCTGACTGAGCGCCTCCAGGAGAGAGGCCCAAGCAAGACGTGCCCCGAGGATCGTCAGGCCACATGTCACTACTCAGTCTGACTGAGCGCCTCCAGGAGAGAGGCCCAAGCAAGACGCGCCCCGAGGAGCGTCTTGCCACATGTCAGCACTCGGTCTGACTGAGCGCCTCCAGGAGAGAGGCCCAAGCAAGACGCGCCCCGAGGAGCGTCTTGCCACATGTCAACAATGGGTCTGACTGAGGGCCTCCAGGAGAGAAGCCCAAGCAACACGCGGCCCGAGGAGCGTCTTGCCACATGTCAGAACTCGGTCTGACTGAGCGCCTCCAGGAGAGAGGCCCAAGCAAGACGCGCCCCGAGGAGCGTCTTGCCACATGCCAACAATGGGTCTGACTGAGGGCCTCCAGGAGAGAAGCCCAAGCAAGACGCGCCCCGAGGAGCGTCTTGACACATGTCAACACTGGGTATGACAGAGGGCCTCCAGGAGAGAGGCCCAAGCAAGACGCGCCCCGAGGAGTGTCTTGCCACATGTCACCACTTGGTCTGACTGAGCGCCTCCAGGAGAGAGGCCCAAGCAACACGCGCCCCGAGGAGCGTCAGGCCACATGTCAACAATGGGTCTGACTGAGGGCCTCCAGGAGAGAAGCCCAAGCAACACGCGGCCCGAGGAGCGTCTTGCCACATGTCAGCACTCGGTCTGACTGAGCGCCTCCAGGAGAGAGGCCCAAGCAAGACGCGCCCCGAGGAGCGTCTTGCCACATGCCAACAATGGGTCTGACTGAGGGCCTCCAGGAGAGAAGCCCAAGCAAGACGCGCCCCGAGGAGCGTCTTGACACATGTCAACACTGGGTATGACAGAGGGCCTCCAGAAGAGAAGTCCAAGCAAGACGCGCCCCGAGGAGTGTCTTGCCACATGTCACCACTTGGTCTGACTGAGCGCCTGCAGGAGAGAGTCCCAAGCAACACGCGCCCCGAGGAGCGTCAGGCCACATGTCACTACTCAGTCTGACTGAGCGCCTCCAGGAGAGAGGCCCAAGCAGGACGCGCCCCGAGGAGCGTCTTGCCACATGTCAACAATGGGTCTTACTGAGGGCCTCCAGGAGAGAAGCCCAAGCAAGACGCGCCCCGAGGAGCTTCTTGCCACATGTCAGCACTCGGTCTGACTGAGCGCCTCCAGGAGAGAGGCCAAAGCAAGACGCGCCCCGAGGAGCGTCTTGACACATGTCAACACTGGGTCTGACAGAGGGCCTCCAGGAGAGAGGCCCAAGCAAGATGCGCCCCGAGGATTGTCTTGCCACATGTCACCACTTGGTCTGACTGAGCGCCTCCAGGAGAGAGGCCCAAGCAACACGCGCCCCGAGGAGCGTCAGGCCACATGTCACTACTCAGTCTGACTGAGCGCCTCCAGGAGAGAGGCCCAAGCAAGACGCGCCCCGAGGAGCGTCTTGCCACGTGTCAACACTGGGTCTGATTGAGGGCCTTCTGGAGAGAGGCCCAAGCAAGACGCGTCCCGAGGAGCGTCTTGCCACATGTCAACAATGGTTCTTACTGAGGGCCTCCGGGAGAGAAGTCCAAGCAAGACGCACCCCGAGGAGCTTCTTGCCACATGTCAGCACTCGGTCTGACTGAGTGCCTCCAGGAGAGAGGCCAAAGCAAGACGCCCCCCGAGGAGCGTCTTGACACATGTCAACACTGGGTCTGACAGAGGGCCTCCATGAGAGAGGCCCAAGCAAGACGCACCCCGAGGAGCGTCTTGCCACATGTCACTACTCGGTCTTACTGAGCGCCTCAGGGAGAGAGGTCCAAGCAAGACGCGCCCCGAGGAGCGTCTTGCCACATGTCAACACTGGGTCTGACTGAGTGCCTCCATGAGAGAAGCCCCAGCAAGACGCGCCCAGAGGAGCGTCTTGCCACATGTCACTACTCGGTCTGTTTGAGCGCCTCCAGGAGAGAGGCCCAAGCAAGACGTGCCCCGAGGAGCGTCTTGCCACATGTCAACAATGGGTCTGACTGAGGGCCTCCAGGAGAGAAGCCCAAGCAAGATGCGCCCCGAGGAGCGTCTTGCCACATGTCAACACTGGGTCTGACTGAGCGGCTCCAGGAGAGAGGCCCAAGCAAGACACGCCCCGAGGAGCGTCTTGACATATGTCAACACTGGGTCTGACTGACGGCCTCCATGAGAGAAGCCCAAGCAAGACGCGCCCCGAGGAGAGTCTTGCCACATGTCAACACTCGGTCTGACAGAGGGCATCCAGGAGAGAGGCCCAAGCAATATGCGCCCCGAGGAGCGTCTTGCCACTTAAACCCACAACCTAGCACTGAGGACAGAGGGACTTTATTTAAATTAGTACTTAATGGAAACGATACATAATGATACATAAGAGCCATGTCACACATTCAGCCTAGGAATAGTAGCATTGTGCACTATTAAAAATATACACATCAATTGCTCGAATCCCATTGTTGCAAAGTAAAACTCTAATAAAACTCTAGTCTGACATCAACAGAGAAGACTTAGTGTATGTACTACAAATACAGCATTAGGATTTAGAGTGGACCGTGCACCTTGTGAACCATCAGAGGCTTATGACGCAACATATCTTCCAGTTGCTATTAGACAAGTTATAATTCTCGACCATTTTTCGGAACTGGTTTCTTGGGTCCGTGAGTAAATGCCATTAGTACTTAATGGAAACGATACATAATGATACATAAGAGCCATGTCGTACATTCAGCCTAGGAATAGTAGCATTGTGCACTATTAAAAATATACACATCAATTGCTCGAATCCCATTGTTGCAAAGTAAAACTCTAATAAAACTCTAGTCTGACATCAACAGAGAAGACTTAGTGTATGTACTACAAATACAGCATTAGGATTTCGAGTGGACCATGCACCTTGTGAACCATCAGAGGCTTATGACGCAACATATCTTCCAGTTGCTATTAGACAAGTTATAATTCTCGACCATTTTTCGGAACTGGTTTCTTGGGTCCGTGAGTAAATG